>NW_026137778.1:0-2437000 GCF_019393585.1 Leptopilina boulardi
GGGGGCATTAAGGGGGCATTTTTGGAGCTTGCAGTTTCAGGGGGATGTTGGGGGGCATTAAGGGGGCATTTTTGGAGCTTGCAGTTTCAGGGGGATGTTGGGGGGCATTAAGGGGGCATTTTTGGAGCTTGCAGTTTCAGGGGGATGTTGGGGGGCATTAAGGGGGCATTTTTGGAGCTTGCAGTTTCAGGGGGATGTTGGGGGGCATTAAGGGGGCATTTTTGGAGCTTGCAGTTTCAGGGGGATGTTGGGGGGCATTAAGGGGGCATTTTTGGAGCTTGCAGTTTCAGGGGGATGTTGGGGGGCATTAAGGGGGCATTTTTGGAGCTTGCAGTTTCAGGGGGATGTTGGGGGGCATTAAGGGGGCATTTTTGGAGCTTGCAGTTTCAGGGGGATGTTGGGGGGCATTAAGGGGGCATTTTTGGAGCTTGCAGTTTCAGGGGGATGTTGGGGGGCATTAAGGGGGCATTTTTGGAGCTTGCAGTTTCAGGGGGATGTTGGGGGGCATTAAGGGGGCATTTTTGGAGCTTGCAGTTTCAGGGGGATGTTGGGGGGCATTAAGGGGGCATTTTTGGAGCTTGCAGTTTCAGGGGGATGTTGGGGGGCATTAAGGGGGCATTTTTGGAGCTTGCAGTTTCAGGGGGATGTTGGGGGGCATTAAGGGGGCATTTTTGGAGCTTGCAGTTTCAGGGGGATGTTGGGGGGCATTAAGGGGGCATTTTTGGAGCTTGCAGTTTCAGGGGGATGTTGGGGGGCATTAAGGGGGCATTTTTGGAGCTTGCAGTTTCAGGGGGATGTTGGGGGGCATTAAGGGGGCATTTTTGGAGCTTGCAGTTTCAGGGGGATGTTGGGGGGCATTAAGGGGGCATTTTTGGAGCTTGCAGTTTCAGGGGGATGTTGGGGGGCATTAAGGGGGCATTTTTGGAGCTTGCAGTTTCAGGGGGATGTTGGGGGGCATTAAGGGGGCATTTTTGGAGCTTGCAGTTTCAGGGGGATGTTGGGGGGCATTAAGGGGGCATTTTTGGAGCTTGCAGTTTCAGGGGGATGTTGGGGGGCATTAAGGGGGCATTTTTGGAGCTTGCAGTTTCAGGGGGATGTTGGGGGGCATTAAGGGGGCATTTTTGGAGCTTGCAGTTTCAGGGGGATGTTGGGGGGCATTAAGGGGGCATTTTTGGAGCTTGCAGTTTCAGGGGGATGTTGGGGGGCATTAAGGGGGCATTTTTGGAGCTTGCAGTTTCAGGGGGATGTTGGGGGGCATTAAGGGGGCATTTTTGGAGCTTGCAGTTTCAGGGGGATGTTGGGGGGCATTAAGGGGGCATTTTTGGAGCTTGCAGTTTCAGGGGGATGTTGGGGGGCATTAAGGGGGCATTTTTGGAGCTTGCAGTTTCAGGGGGATGTTGGGGGGCATTAAGGGGGCATTTTTGGAGCTTGCAGTTTCAGGGGGATGTTGGGGGGCATTAAGGGGGCATTTTTGGAGCTTGCAGTTTCAGGGGGATGTTGGGGGGCATTAAGGGGGCATTTTTGGAGCTTGCAGTTTCAGGGGGATGTTGGGGGGCATTAAGGGGGCATTTTTGGAGCTTGCAGTTTCAGGGGGATGTTGGGGGGCATTAAGGGGGCATTTTTGGAGCTTGCAGTTTCAGGGGGATGTTGGGGGGCATTAAGGGGGCATTTTTGGAGCTTGCAGTTTCAGGGGGATGTTGGGGGGCATTAAGGGGGCATTTTTGGAGCTTGCAGTTTCAGGGGGATGTTGGGGGGCATTAAGGGGGCATTTTTGGAGCTTGCAGTTTCAGGGGGATGTTGGGGGGCATTAAGGGGGCATTTTTGGAGCTTGCAGTTTCAGGGGGATGTTGGGGGGCATTAAGGGGGCATTTTTGGAGCTTGCAGTTTCAGGGGGATGTTGGGGGGCATTAAGGGGGCATTTTTGGAGCTTGCAGTTTCAGGGGGATGTTGGGGGGCATTAAGGGGGCATTTTTGGAGCTTGCAGTTTCAGGGGGATGTTGGGGGGCATTAAGGGGGCATTTTTGGAGCTTGCAGTTTCAGGGGGATGTTGGGGGGCATTAAGGGGGCATTTTTGGAGCTTGCAGTTTCAGGGGGATGTTGGGGGGCATTAAGGGGGCATTTTTGGAGCTTGCAGTTTCAGGGGGATGTTGGGGGGCATTAAGGGGGCATTTTTGGAGCTTGCAGTTTCAGGGGGATGTTGGGGGGCATTAAGGGGGCATTTTTGGAGCTTGCAGTTTCAGGGGGATGTTGGGGGGCATTAAGGGGGCATTTTTGGAGCTTGCAGTTTCAGGGGGATGTTGGGGGGCATTAAGGGGGCATTTTTGGAGCTTGCAGTTTCAGGGGGATGTTGGGGGGCATTAAGGGGGCATTTTTGGAGCTTGCAGTTTCAGGGGGATGTTGGGGGGCATTAAGGGGGCATTTTTGGAGCTTGCAGTTTCAGGGGGATGTTGGGGGGCATTAAGGGGGCATTTTTGGAGCTTGCAGTTTCAGGGGGATGTTGGGGGGCATTAAGGGGGCATTTTTGGAGCTTGCAGTTTCAGGGGGATGTTGGGGGGCATTAAGGGGGCATTTTTGGAGCTTGCAGTTTCAGGGGGATGTTGGGGGGCATTAAGGGGGCATTTTTGGAGCTTGCAGTTTCAGGGGGATGTTGGGGGGCATTAAGGGGGCATTTTTGGAGCTTGCAGTTTCAGGGGGATGTTGGGGGGCATTAAGGGGGCATTTTTGGAGCTTGCAGTTTCAGGGGGATGTTGGGGGGCATTAAGGGGGCATTTTTGGAGCTTGCAGTTTCAGGGGGATGTTGGGGGGCATTAAGGGGGCATTTTTGGAGCTTGCAGTTTCAGGGGGATGTTGGGGGGCATTAAGGGGGCATTTTTGGAGCTTGCAGTTTCAGGGGGATGTTGGGGGGCATTAAGGGGGCATTTTTGGAGCTTGCAGTTTCAGGGGGATGTTGGGGGGCATTAAGGGGGCATTTTTGGAGCTTGCAGTTTCAGGGGGATGTTGGGGGGCATTAAGGGGGCATTTTTGGAGCTTGCAGTTTCAGGGGGATGTTGGGGGGCATTAAGGGGGCATTTTTGGAGCTTGCAGTTTCAGGGGGATGTTGGGGGGCATTAAGGGGGCATTTTTGGAGCTTGCAGTTTCAGGGGGATGTTGGGGGGCATTAAGGGGGCATTTTTGGAGCTTGCAGTTTCAGGGGGATGTTGGGGGGCATTAAGGGGGCATTTTTGGAGCTTGCAGTTTCAGGGGGATGTTGGGGGGCATTAAGGGGGCATTTTTGGAGCTTGCAGTTTCAGGGGGATGTTGGGGGGCATTAAGGGGGCATTTTTGGAGCTTGCAGTTTCAGGGGGATGTTGGGGGGCATTAAGGGGGCATTTTTGGAGCTTGCAGTTTCAGGGGGATGTTGGGGGGCATTAAGGGGGCATTTTTGGAGCTTGCAGTTTCAGGGGGATGTTGGGGGGCATTAAGGGGGCATTTTTGGAGCTTGCAGTTTCAGGGGGATGTTGGGGGGCATTAAGGGGGCATTTTTGGAGCTTGCAGTTTCAGGGGGATGTTGGGGGGCATTAAGGGGGCATTTTTGGAGCTTGCAGTTTCAGGGGGATGTTGGGGGGCATTAAGGGGGCATTTTTGGAGCTTGCAGTTTCAGGGGGATGTTGGGGGGCATTAAGGGGGCATTTTTGGAGCTTGCAGTTTCAGGGGGATGTTGGGGGGCATTAAGGGGGCATTTTTGGAGCTTGCAGTTTCAGGGGGATGTTGGGGGGCATTAAGGGGGCATTTTTGGAGCTTGCAGTTTCAGGGGGATGTTGGGGGGCATTAAGGGGGCATTTTTGGAGCTTGCAGTTTCAGGGGGATGTTGGGGGGCATTAAGGGGGCATTTTTGGAGCTTGCAGTTTCAGGGGGATGTTGGGGGGCATTAAGGGGGCATTTTTGGAGCTTGCAGTTTCAGGGGGATGTTGGGGGGCATTAAGGGGGCATTTTTGGAGCTTGCAGTTTCAGGGGGATGTTGGGGGGCATTAAGGGGGCATTTTTGGAGCTTGCAGTTTCAGGGGGATGTTGGGGGGCATTAAGGGGGCATTTTTGGAGCTTGCAGTTTCAGGGGGATGTTGGGGGGCATTAAGGGGGCATTTTTGGAGCTTGCAGTTTCAGGGGGATGTTGGGGGGCATTAAGGGGGCATTTTTGGAGCTTGCAGTTTCAGGGGGATGTTGGGGGGCATTAAGGGGGCATTTTTGGAGCTTGCAGTTTCAGGGGGATGTTGGGGGGCATTAAGGGGGCATTTTTGGAGCTTGCAGTTTCAGGGGGATGTTGGGGGGCATTAAGGGGGCATTTTTGGAGCTTGCAGTTTCAGGGGGATGTTGGGGGGCATTAAGGGGGCATTTTTGGAGCTTGCAGTTTCAGGGGGATGTTGGGGGGCATTAAGGGGGCATTTTTGGAGCTTGCAGTTTCAGGGGGATGTTGGGGGGCATTAAGGGGGCATTTTTGGAGCTTGCAGTTTCAGGGGGATGTTGGGGGGCATTAAGGGGGCATTTTTGGAGCTTGCAGTTTCAGGGGGATGTTGGGGGGCATTAAGGGGGCATTTTTGGAGCTTGCAGTTTCAGGGGGATGTTGGGGGGCATTAAGGGGGCATTTTTGGAGCTTGCAGTTTCAGGGGGATGTTGGGGGGCATTAAGGGGGCATTTTTGGAGCTTGCAGTTTCAGGGGGATGTTGGGGGGCATTAAGGGGGCATTTTTGGAGCTTGCAGTTTCAGGGGGATGTTGGGGGGCATTAAGGGGGCATTTTTGGAGCTTGCAGTTTCAGGGGGATGTTGGGGGGCATTAAGGGGGCATTTTTGGAGCTTGCAGTTTCAGGGGGATGTTGGGGGGCATTAAGGGGGCATTTTTGGAGCTTGCAGTTTCAGGGGGATGTTGGGGGGCATTAAGGGGGCATTTTTGGAGCTTGCAGTTTCAGGGGGATGTTGGGGGGCATTAAGGGGGCATTTTTGGAGCTTGCAGTTTCAGGGGGATGTTGGGGGGCATTAAGGGGGCATTTTTGGAGCTTGCAGTTTCAGGGGGATGTTGGGGGGCATTAAGGGGGCATTTTTGGAGCTTGCAGTTTCAGGGGGATGTTGGGGGGCATTAAGGGGGCATTTTTGGAGCTTGCAGTTTCAGGGGGATGTTGGGGGGCATTAAGGGGGCATTTTTGGAGCTTGCAGTTTCAGGGGGATGTTGGGGGGCATTAAGGGGGCATTTTTGGAGCTTGCAGTTTCAGGGGGATGTTGGGGGGCATTAAGGGGGCATTTTTGGAGCTTGCAGTTTCAGGGGGATGTTGGGGGGCATTAAGGGGGCATTTTTGGAGCTTGCAGTTTCAGGGGGATGTTGGGGGGCATTAAGGGGGCATTTTTGGAGCTTGCAGTTTCAGGGGGATGTTGGGGGGCATTAAGGGGGCATTTTTGGAGCTTGCAGTTTCAGGGGGATGTTGGGGGGCATTAAGGGGGCATTTTTGGAGCTTGCAGTTTCAGGGGGATGTTGGGGGGCATTAAGGGGGCATTTTTGGAGCTTGCAGTTTCAGGGGGATGTTGGGGGGCATTAAGGGGGCATTTTTGGAGCTTGCAGTTTCAGGGGGATGTTGGGGGGCATTAAGGGGGCATTTTTGGAGCTTGCAGTTTCAGGGGGATGTTGGGGGGCATTAAGGGGGCATTTTTGGAGCTTGCAGTTTCAGGGGGATGTTGGGGGGCATTAAGGGGGCATTTTTGGAGCTTGCAGTTTCAGGGGGATGTTGGGGGGCATTAAGGGGGCATTTTTGGAGCTTGCAGTTTCAGGGGGATGTTGGGGGGCATTAAGGGGGCATTTTTGGAGCTTGCAGTTTCAGGGGGATGTTGGGGGGCATTAAGGGGGCATTTTTGGAGCTTGCAGTTTCAGGGGGATGTTGGGGGGCATTAAGGGGGCATTTTTGGAGCTTGCAGTTTCAGGGGGATGTTGGGGGGCATTAAGGGGGCATTTTTGGAGCTTGCAGTTTCAGGGGGATGTTGGGGGGCATTAAGGGGGCATTTTTGGAGCTTGCAGTTTCAGGGGGATGTTGGGGGGCATTAAGGGGGCATTTTTGGAGCTTGCAGTTTCAGGGGGATGTTGGGGGGCATTAAGGGGGCATTTTTGGAGCTTGCAGTTTCAGGGGGATGTTGGGGGGCATTAAGGGGGCATTTTTGGAGCTTGCAGTTTCAGGGGGATGTTGGGGGGCATTAAGGGGGCATTTTTGGAGCTTGCAGTTTCAGGGGGATGTTGGGGGGCATTAAGGGGGCATTTTTGGAGCTTGCAGTTTCAGGGGGATGTTGGGGGGCATTAAGGGGGCATTTTTGGAGCTTGCAGTTTCAGGGGGATGTTGGGGGGCATTAAGGGGGCATTTTTGGAGCTTGCAGTTTCAGGGGGATGTTGGGGGGCATTAAGGGGGCATTTTTGGAGCTTGCAGTTTCAGGGGGATGTTGGGGGGCATTAAGGGGGCATTTTTGGAGCTTGCAGTTTCAGGGGGATGTTGGGGGGCATTAAGGGGGCATTTTTGGAGCTTGCAGTTTCAGGGGGATGTTGGGGGGCATTAAGGGGGCATTTTTGGAGCTTGCAGTTTCAGGGGGATGTTGGGGGGCATTAAGGGGGCATTTTTGGAGCTTGCAGTTTCAGGGGGATGTTGGGGGGCATTAAGGGGGCATTTTTGGAGCTTGCAGTTTCAGGGGGATGTTGGGGGGCATTAAGGGGGCATTTTTGGAGCTTGCAGTTTCAGGGGGATGTTGGGGGGCATTAAGGGGGCATTTTTGGAGCTTGCAGTTTCAGGGGGATGTTGGGGGGCATTAAGGGGGCATTTTTGGAGCTTGCAGTTTCAGGGGGATGTTGGGGGGCATTAAGGGGGCATTTTTGGAGCTTGCAGTTTCAGGGGGATGTTGGGGGGCATTAAGGGGGCATTTTTGGAGCTTGCAGTTTCAGGGGGATGTTGGGGGGCATTAAGGGGGCATTTTTGGAGCTTGCAGTTTCAGGGGGATGTTGGGGGGCATTAAGGGGGCATTTTTGGAGCTTGCAGTTTCAGGGGGATGTTGGGGGGCATTAAGGGGGCATTTTTGGAGCTTGCAGTTTCAGGGGGATGTTGGGGGGCATTAAGGGGGCATTTTTGGAGCTTGCAGTTTCAGGGGGATGTTGGGGGGCATTAAGGGGGCATTTTTGGAGCTTGCAGTTTCAGGGGGATGTTGGGGGGCATTAAGGGGGCATTTTTGGAGCTTGCAGTTTCAGGGGGATGTTGGGGGGCATTAAGGGGGCATTTTTGGAGCTTGCAGTTTCAGGGGGATGTTGGGGGGCATTAAGGGGGCATTTTTGGAGCTTGCAGTTTCAGGGGGATGTTGGGGGGCATTAAGGGGGCATTTTTGGAGCTTGCAGTTTCAGGGGGATGTTGGGGGGCATTAAGGGGGCATTTTTGGAGCTTGCAGTTTCAGGGGGATGTTGGGGGGCATTAAGGGGGCATTTTTGGAGCTTGCAGTTTCAGGGGGATGTTGGGGGGCATTAAGGGGGCATTTTTGGAGCTTGCAGTTTCAGGGGGATGTTGGGGGGCATTAAGGGGGCATTTTTGGAGCTTGCAGTTTCAGGGGGATGTTGGGGGGCATTAAGGGGGCATGACGAAGAGATTCATGTATAGTAGAAGCCCAAATCTGTTAATTTAATTTTTCCAAAAAATCCGACCTTTATATGCCATTATCTTTGAATATATTGCTTGCATCAAAAAGTGCGCCATACATTTTTTGTTCGCCTTTTTATGACGAAGAGATTCATGTATAATAGAAGCCCAAATCTGTTAATTTAATTTTTCCAAAAAATCCGACCTTTATATGCCATTATCTTGGAATATATTGCTTGCATCAAAAAGTGCGCCATACATTTTTTGTTCGCCTTTTTATGACGAAGAGATTCATGTATAATAGAAGCCCAAATCTGTTAATTTAATTTTTCCAAAAAATCCGACCTTTATATGCCATTATCTTTGAATATATTGCTTGCATCAAAAAGTGCGCCATACATTTTTTGTTCGCCTTTTTATGACGAAGAGATTCATGTATAATAGAAGCCCAAATCTGTTAATTTAATTTTTCCAAAAAATCCGACCTTTATATGCCATTATCTTTGAATATATTGGTTTAATCAAAAAGTGCGCCATACATTTTTTGTTCGCCTTTTTATGACGAAGAGATTCATGTATAATAGAAGCCCAAATCTGTTAATTTAATTTTTCCAAAAAATCCGACCTTTATATGCCATTATCTTGGAATATATTGCTTGCATCAAAAAGTGCGCCATACATTTTTTGTTCGCCTTTTTATGACGAAGAGATTCATGTATAATAGAAGCCCAAATCTGTTAATTTAATTTTTCCAAAAAATCCGACCTTTATATGCCATTATCTTTGAATATATTGGTTTAATCAAAAAGTGCGCCATACATTTTTTGTTCGCCTTTTTATGACGAAGAGATTCATGTATAATAGAAGCCCAAATCTGTTAATTTAATTTTTCCAAAAAATCCGACCTTTATATGCCATTATCTTTGAATATATTGGTTTAATCAAAAAGTGCGCCATACATTTTTTGTTCGCCTTTTTATGACGAAGAGATTCATGTATAATAGAAGCCCAAATCTGTTAATTTAATTTTTCCAAAAAATCCGACCTTTATATGCCATTATCTTTGAATATATTGGTTTAATCAAAAAGTGCGCCATACATTTTTTGTTCGCCTTTTTATGACGAAGAGATTCATGTATAATAGAAGCCCAAATCTGTTAATTTAATTTTTCCAAAAAATCCGACCTTTATATGCCATTATCTTTGAATATATTGGTTTAATCAAAAAGTGCGCCATACATTTTTTGTTCGCCTTTTTATGACGAAGAGATTCATGTATAATAGAAGCCCAAATCTGTTAATTTAATTTTTCCAAAAAATCCGACCTTTATATGCCATTATCTTTGAATATATTGCTTGCATCAAAAAGTGCGCCATACATTTTTTGTTCGCCTTTTTATGACGAAGAGATTCATGTATAATAGAAGCCCAAATCTGTTAATTTAATTTTTCCAAAAAATCCGACCTTTATATGCCATTATCTTTGAATATATTGGTTTAATCAAAAAGTGCGCCATACATTTTTTGTTCGCCTTTTTATGACGAAGAGATTCATGTATAATAGAAGCCCAAATCTGTTAATTTAATTTTTCCAAAAAATCCGACCTTTATATGCCATTATCTTTGAATATATTGGTTTAATCAAAAAGTGCGCCATACATTTTTTGTTCGCCTTTTTATGACGAAGAGATTCATGTATAATAGAAGCCCAAATCTGTTAATTTAATTTTTCCAAAAAATCCGACCTTTATATGCCATTATCTTTGAATATATTGCTTGCATCAAAAAGTGCGCCATACATTTTTTGTTCGCCTTTTTATGACGAAGAGATTCATGTATAATAGAAGCCCAAATCTGTTAATTTAATTTTTCCAAAAAATCCGACCTTTATATGCCATTATCTTTGAATATATTGGTTTAATCAAAAAGTGCGCCATACATTTTTTGTTCGCCTTTTTATGACGAAGAGATTCATGTATAATAGAAGCCCAAATCTGTTAATTTAATTTTTCCAAAAAATCCGACCTTTATATGCCATTATCTTTGAATATATTGGTTTAATCAAAAAGTGCGCCATACATTTTTTGTTCGCCTTTTTATGACGAAGAGATTCATGTATAATAGAAGCCCAAATCTGTTAATTTAATTTTTCCAAAAAATCCGACCTTTATATGCCATTATCTTTGAATATATTGGTTTAATCAAAAAGTGCGCCATACATTTTTTGTTCGCCTTTTTATGACGAAGAGATTCATGTATAATAGAAGCCCAAATCTGTTAATTTAATTTTTCCAAAAAATCCGACCTTTATATGCCATTATCTTTGAATATATTGGTTTAATCAAAAAGTGCGCCATACATTTTTTGTTCGCCTTTTTATGACGAAGAGATTCATGTATAATAGAAGCCCAAATCTGTTAATTTAATTTTCCCAAAAAATCCGACCTTTATATGCCATTATCTTTGAATATATTGGTTTAATCAAAAAGTGCGCCATACATTTTTTGTTCGCCTTTTTATGACGAAGAGATTCATGTATAATAGAAGCCCAAATCTGTTAATTTAATTTTTCCAAAAAATCCGACCTTTATATGCCATTATCTTTGAATATATTGGTTTAATCAAAAAGTGCGCCATACATTTTTTGTTCGCCTTTTTATGACGAAGAGATTCATGTATAATAGAAGCCCAAATCTGTTAATTTAATTTTCCCAAAAAATCCGACCTTTATATGCCATTATCTTTGAATATATTGGTTTAATCAAAAAGTGCGCCATACATTTTTTGTTCGCCTTTTTATGACGAAGAGATTCATGTATAATAGAAGCCCAAATCTGTTAATTTAATTTTTCCAAAAAATCCGACCTTTATATGCCATTATCTTTGAATATATTGGTTTAATCAAAAAGTGCGCCATACATTTTTTGTTCGCCTTTTTATGACGAAGAGATTCATGTATAATAGAAGCCCAAATCTGTTAATTTAATTTTTCCAAAAAATCCGACCTTTATATGCCATTATCTTTGAATATATTGGTTTAATCAAAAAGTGCGCCATACATTTTTTGTTCGCCTTTTTATGACGAAGAGATTCATGTATAATAGAAGCCCAAATCTGTTAATTTAATTTTTCCAAAAAATCCGACCTTTATATGCCATTATCTTTGAATATATTGGTTTAATCAAAAAGTGCGCCATACATTTTTTGTTCGCCTTTTTATGACGAAGAGATTCATGTATAATAGAAGCCCAAATCTGTTAATTTAATTTTTCCAAAAAATCCGACCTTTATATGCCATTATCTTTGAATATATTGGTTTAATCAAAAAGTGCGCCATACATTTTTTGTTCGCCTTTTTATGACGAAGAGATTCATGTATAATAGAAGCCCAAATCTGTTAATTTAATTTTTCCAAAAAATCCGACCTTT
This sequence comes from Leptopilina boulardi, assembly GCF_019393585.1. NCBI lineage: Eukaryota > Metazoa > Arthropoda > Insecta > Hymenoptera > Figitidae > Leptopilina > Leptopilina boulardi. Next base: position 11,049 of record NW_026137778.1, read on the forward strand.
ATATGCCATTATCTTTGAATATATTGGTTTAATCAAAAAGTGCGCCATACATTTTTTGTTCGCCTTTTTATGACGAAGAGATTCATGTATAATAGAAGCCCAAATCTGTTAATTTAATTTTTCCAAAAAATCCGACCTTTATATGCCATTATCTTTGAATATATTGGTTTAATCAAAAAGTGCGCCATACATTTTTTGTTCGCCTTTTTATGACGAAGAGATTCATGTATAATAGAAGCCCAAATCTGTTAATTTAATTTTTCCAAAAAATCCGACCTTTATATGCCATTATCTTTGAATATATTGGTTTAATCAAAAAGTGCGCCATACATTTTTTGTTCGCCTTTTTATGACGAAGAGATTCATGTATAATAGAAGCCCAAATCTGTTAATTTAATTTTTCCAAAAAATCCGACCTTTATATGCCATTATCTTTGAATATATTGGTTTAATCAAAAAGTGCGCCATACATTTTTTGTTCGCCTTTTTATGACGAAGAGATTCATGTATAATAGAAGCCCAAATCTGTTAATTTAATTTTTCCAAAAAATCCGACCTTTATATGCCATTATCTTTGAATATATTGGTTTAATCAAAAAGTGCGCCATACATTTTTTGTTCGCCTTTTTATGACGAAGAGATTCATGTATAATAGAAGCCCAAATCTGTTAATTTAATTTTTCCAAAAAATCCGACCTTTATATGCCATTATCTTTGAATATATTGGTTTAATCAAAAAGTGCGCCATACATTTTTTGTTCGCCTTTTTATGACGAAGAGATTCATGTATAATAGAAGCCCAAATCTGTTAATTTAATTTTTCCAAAAAATCCGACCTTTATATGCCATTATCTTTGAATATATTGGTTTAATCAAAAAGTGCGCCATACATTTTTTGTTCGCCTTTTTATGACGAAGAGATTCATGTATAATAGAAGCCCAAATCTGTTAATTTAATTTTTCCAAAAAATCCGACCTTTATATGCCATTATCTTTGAATATATTGCTTGCATCAAAAAGTGCGCCATACATTTTTTGTTCGCCTTTTTATGACGAAGAGATTCATGTATAATAGAAGCCCAAATCTGTTAATTTAATTTTTCCAAAAAATCCGACCTTTATATGCCATTATCTTTGAATATATTGGTTTAATCAAAAAGTGCGCCATACATTTTTTGTTCGCCTTTTTATGACGAAGAGATTCATGTATAATAGAAGCCCAAATCTGTTAATTTAATTTTTCCAAAAAATCCGACCTTTATATGCCATTATCTTTGAATATATTGGTTTAATCAAAAAGTGCGCCATACATTTTTTGTTCGCCTTTTTATGACGAAGAGATTCATGTATAATAGAAGCCCAAATCTGTTAATTTAATTTTTCCAAAAAATCCGACCTTTATATGCCATTATCTTTGAATATATTGGTTTAATCAAAAAGTGCGCCATACATTTTTTGTTCGCCTTTTTATGACGAAGAGATTCATGTATAATAGAAGCCCAAATCTGTTAATTTAATTTTTCCAAAAAATCCGACCTTTATATGCCATTATCTTTGAATATATTGCTTTCATCAAAAAGTGCGCCATACATTTTTTGTTCGCCTTTTTATGACGAAGAGATTCATGTATAATAGAAGCCCAAATCTGTTAATTTAATTTTTCCAAAAAATCCGACCTTTATATGCCATTATCTTTGAATATATTGGTTTAATCAAAAAGTGCGCCATACATTTTTTGTTCGCCTTTTTATGACGAAGAGATTCATGTATAATAGAAGCCCAAATCTGTTAATTTAATTTTTCCAAAAAATCCGACCTTTATATGCCATTATCTTTGAATATATTGGTTTAATCAAAAAGTGCGCCATACATTTTTTGTTCGCCTTTTTATGACGAAGAGATTCATGTATAATAGAAGCCCAAATCTGTTAATTTATTTTTTCCAAAAATCCGACCTTTATATGCCATTATCTTTGAATATATTGGTTTAATCAAAAAGTGCGCCATACATTTTTTGTTCGCCTTTTTATGACGAAGAGATTCATGTATAATAGAAGCCCAAATCTGTTAATTTAATTTTTCCAAAAAATCCGACCTTTATATGCCATTATCTTTGAATATATTGGTTTAATCAAAAAGTGCGCCATACATTTTTTGTTCGCCTTTTTATGACGAAGAGATTCATGTATAATAGAAGCCCAAATCTGTTAATTTAATTTTTCCAAAAAATCCGACCTTTATATGCCATTATCTTTGAATATATTGGTTTAATCAAAAAGTGCGCCATACATTTTTTGTTCGCCTTTTTATGACGAAGAGATTCATGTATAATAGAAGCCCAAATCTGTTAATTTAATTTTTCCAAAAAATCCGACCTTTATATGCCATTATCTTTGAATATATTGGTTTAATCAAAAAGTGCGCCATACATTTTTTGTTCGCCTTTTTATGACGAAGAGATTCATGTATAATAGAAGCCCAAATCTGTTAATTTAATTTTTCCAAAAAATCCGACCTTTATATGCCATTATCTTTGAATATATTGGTTTAATCAAAAAGTGCGCCATACATTTTTTGTTCGCCTTTTTATGACGAAGAGATTCATGTATAATAGAAGCCCAAATCTGTTAATTTAATTTTTCCAAAAAATCCGACCTTTATATGCCATTATCTTTGAATATATTGGTTTAATCAAAAAGTGCGCCATACATTTTTTGTTCGCCTTTTTATGACGAAGAGATTCATGTATAATAGAAGCCCAAATCTGTTAATTTAATTTTTCCAAAAAATCCGACCTTTATATGCCATTATCTTTGAATATATTGGTTTAATCAAAAAGTGCGCCATACATTTTTTGTTCGCCTTTTTATGACGAAGAGATTCATGTATAATAGAAGCCCAAATCTGTTAATTTAATTTTTCCAAAAAATCCGACCTTTATATGCCATTATCTTTGAATATATTGGTTTAATCAAAAAGTGCGCCATACATTTTTTGTTCGCCTTTTTATGACGAAGAGATTCATGTATAATAGAAGCCCAAATCTGTTAATTTAATTTTTCCAAAAAATCCGACCTTTATATGCCATTATCTTTGAATATATTGGTTTAATCAAAAAGTGCGCCATACATTTTTTGTTCGCCTTTTTATGACGAAGAGATTCATGTATAATAGAAGCCCAAATCTGTTAATTTAATTTTTCCAAAAAATCCGACCTTTATATGCCATTATCTTTGAATATATTGGTTTAATCAAAAAGTGCGCCATACATTTTTTGTTCGCCTTTTTATGACGAAGAGATTCATGTATAATAGAAGCCCAAATCTGTTAATTTAATTTTTCCAAAAAATCCGACCTTTATATGCCATTATCTTTGAATATATTGGTTTAATCAAAAAGTGCGCCATACATTTTTTGTTCGCCTTTTTATGACGAAGAGATTCATGTATAATAGAAGCCCAAATCTGTTAATTTAATTTTTCCAAAAAATCCGACCTTTATATGCCATTATCTTTGAATATATTGGTTTAATCAAAAAGTGCGCCATACATTTTTTGTTCGCCTTTTTATGACGAAGAGATTCATGTATAATAGAAGCCCAAATCTGTTAATTTAATTTTTCCAAAAAATCCGACCTTTATATGCCATTATCTTTGAATATATTGCTTGCATCAAAAAGTGCGCCATACATTTTTTGTTCGCCTTTTTATGACGAAGAGATTCATGTATAATAGAAGCCCAAATCTGTTAATTTAATTTTTCCAAAAAATCCGACCTTTATATGCCATTATCTTTGAATATATTGGTTTAATCAAAAAGTGCGCCATACATTTTTTGTTCGCCTTTTTATGACGAAGAGATTCATGTATAATAGAAGCCCAAATCTGTTAATTTAATTTTTCCAAAAAATCCGACCTTTATATGCCATTATCTTTGAATATATTGCTTGCATCAAAAAGTGCGCCATACATTTTTTGTTCGCCTTTTTATGACGAAGAGATTCATGTATAATAGAAGCCCAAATCTGTTAATTTATTTTTCCAAAAAATCCGACCTTTATATGCCATTATCTTTGAATATATTGGTTTAATCAAAAAGTGCGCCATACATTTTTTGTTCGCCTTTTTATGACGAAGAGATTCATGTATAATAGAAGCCCAAATCTGTTAATTTAATTTTTCCAAAAAATCCGACCTTTATATGCCATTATCTTTGAATATATTGGTTTAATCAAAAAGTGCGCCATACATTTTTTGTTCGCCTTTTTATGACGAAGAGATTCATGTATAATAGAAGCCCAAATCTGTTAATTTATTTTTCCCAAAAATCCGACCTTTATATGCCATTATCTTTGAATATATTGGTTTAATCAAAAAGTGCGCCATACATTTTTTGTTCGCCTTTTTATGACGAAGAGATTCATGTATAATAGAAGCCCAAATCTGTTAATTTATTTTTCCAAAAAATCCGACCTTTATATGCCATTATCTTTGAATATATTGGTTTAATCAAAAAGTGCGCCATACATTTTTTGTTCGCCTTTTTATGACGAAGAGATTCATGTATAATAGAAGCCCAAATCTGTTAATTTAATTTTTCCAAAAAATCCGACCTTTATATGCCATTATCTTTGAATATATTGGTTTAATCAAAAAGTGCGCCATACATTTTTTGTTCGCCTTTTTATGACGAAGAGATTCATGTATAATAGAAGCCCAAATCTGTTAATTTAATTTTTCCAAAAAATCCGACCTTTATATGCCATTATCTTTGAATATATTGCTTGCATCAAAAAGTGCGCCATACATTTTTTGTTCGCCTTTTTATGACGAAGAGATTCATGTATAATAGAAGCCCAAATCTGTTAATTTAATTTTTCCAAAAAATCCGACCTTTATATGCCATTATCTTTGAATATATTGGTTTAATCAAAAAGTGCGCCATACATTTTTTGTTCGCCTTTTTATGACGAAGAGATTCATGTATAATAGAAGCCCAAATCTGTTAATTTAATTTTTCCAAAAAATCCGACCTTTATATGCCATTATCTTTGAATATATTGGTTTAATCAAAAAGTGCGCCATACATTTTTTGTTCGCCTTTTTATGACGAAGAGATTCATGTATAATAGAAGCCCAAATCTGTTAATTTAATTTTTCCAAAAAATCCGACCTTTATATGCCATTATCTTTGAATATATTGGTTTAATCAAAAAGTGCGCCATACATTTTTTGTTCGCCTTTTTATGACGAAGAGATTCATGTATAATAGAAGCCCAAATCTGTTAATTTAATTTTTCCAAAAAATCCGACCTTTATATGCCATTATCTTTGAATATATTGCTTGCATCAAAAAGTGCGCCATACATTTTTTGTTCGCCTTTTTATGACGAAGAGATTCATGTATAATAGAAGCCCAAATCTGTTAATTTAATTTTTCCAAAAAATCCGACCTTTATATGCCATTATCTTTGAATATATTGGTTTAATCAAAAAGTGCGCCATACATTTTTTGTTCGCCTTTTTATGACGAAGAGATTCATGTATAATAGAAGCCCAAATCTGTTAATTTAATTTTTCCAAAAAATCCGACCTTTATATGCCATTATCTTTGAATATATTGGTTTAATCAAAAAGTGCGCCATACATTTTTTGTTCGCCTTTTTATGACGAAGAGATTCATGTATAATAGAAGCCCAAATCTGTTAATTTAATTTTTCCAAAAAATCCGACCTTTATATGCCATTATCTTTGAATATATTGGTTTAATCAAAAAGTGCGCCATACATTTTTTGTTCGCCTTTTTATGACGAAGAGATTCATGTATAATAGAAGCCCAAATCTGTTAATTTAATTTTTCCCAAAAAATCCGACCTTTATATGCCATTATCTTTGAATATATTGCTTTAATCAAAAAGTGCGCCATACATTTTTTGTTCGCCTTTTTATGACGAAGAGATTCATGTATAATAGAAGCCCAAATCTGTTAATTTAATTTTTCCAAAAAATCCGACCTTTATATGCCATTATCTTTGAATATATTGGTTTAATCAAAAAGTGCGCCATACATTTTTTGTTCGCCTTTTTATGACGAAGAGATTCATGTATAATAGAAGCCCAAATCTGTTAATTTAATTTTTCCAAAAAATCCGACCTTTATATGCCATTATCTTTGAATATATTGGTTTAATCAAAAAGTGCGCCATACATTTTTTGTTCGCCTTTTTATGACGAAGAGATTCATGTATAATAGAAGCCCAAATCTGTTAATTTATTTTTCCCAAAAAATCCGACCTTTATATGCCATTATCTTTGAATATATTGGTTGCATCAAAAAGTGCGCCATACATTTTTTGTTCGCCTTTTTATGACGAAGAGATTCATGTATAATAGAAGCCCAAATCTGTTAATTTAATTTTTCCAAAAAATCCGACCTTTATATGCCATTATCTTTGAATATATTGGTTTAATCAAAAAGTGCGCCATACATTTTTTGTTCGCCTTTTTATGACGAAGAGATTCATGTATAATAGAAGCCCAAATCTGTTAATTTATTTTTCCAAAAAATCCGACCTTTATATGCCATTATCTTTGAATATATTGGTTTAATCAAAAAGTGCGCCATACATTTTTTGTTCGCCTTTTTATGACGAAGAGATTCATGTATAATAGAAGCCCAAATCTGTTAATTTATTTTTCCAAAAAATCCGACCTTTATATGCCATTATCTTTGAATATATTGGTTTAATCAAAAAGTGCGCCATACATTTTTTGTTCGCCTTTTTATGACGAAGAGATTCATGTATAATAGAAGCCCAAATCTGTTAATTTAATTTTTCCAAAAAATCCGACCTTTATATGCCATTATCTTTGAATATATTGGTTTAATCAAAAAGTGCGCCATACATTTTTTGTTCGCCTTTTTATGACGAAGAGATTCATGTATAATAGAAGCCCAAATCTGTTAATTTAATTTTTCCAAAAAATCCGACCTTTATATGCCATTATCTTTGAATATATTGGTTTCATCAAAAAGTGCGCCATACATTTTTTGTTCGCCTTTTTATGACGAAGAGATTCATGTATAATAGAAGCCCAAATCTGTTAATTTAATTTTTCCAAAAAATCCGACCTTTATATGCCATTATCTTTGAATATATTGGTTTAATCAAAAAGTGCGCCATACATTTTTTGTTCGCCTTTTTATGACGAAGAGATTCATGTATAATAGAAGCCCAAATCTGTTAATTTAATTTTTCCAAAAAATCCGACCTTTATATGCCATTATCTTTGAATATATTGGTTTAATCAAAAAGTGCGCCATACATTTTTTGTTCGCCTTTTTATGACGAAGAGATTCATGTATAATAGAAGCCCAAATCTGTTAATTTAATTTTTCCAAAAAATCCGACCTTTATATGCCATTATCTTTGAATATATTGCTTGCATCAAAAAGTGCGCCATACATTTTTTGTTCGCCTTTTTATGACGAAGAGATTCATGTATAATAGAAGCCCAAATCTGTTAATTTAATTTTTCCAAAAAATCCGACCTTTATATGCCATTATCTTTGAATATATTGCTTGCATCAAAAAGTGCGCCATACATTTTTTGTTCGCCTTTTTATGACGAAGAGATTCATGTATAATAGAAGCCCAAATCTGTTAATTTAATTTTTCCAAAAAATCCGACCTTTATATGCCATTATCTTTGAATATATTGGTTTAATCAAAAAGTGCGCCATACATTTTTTGTTCGCCTTTTTATGACGAAGAGATTCATGTATAATAGAAGCCCAAATCTGTTAATTTAATTTTTCCAAAAAATCCGACCTTTATATGCCATTATCTTTGAATATATTGCTTGCATCAAAAAGTGCGCCATACATTTTTTGTTCGCCTTTTTATGACGAAGAGATTCATGTATAATAGAAGCCCAAATCTGTTAATTTAATTTTTCCAAAAAATCCGACCTTTATATGCCATTATCTTTGAATATATTGGTTTAATCAAAAAGTGCGCCATACATTTTTTGTTCGCCTTTTTATGACGAAGAGATTCATGTATAATAGAAGCCCAAATCTGTTAATTTAATTTTTCCAAAAAATCCGACCTTTATATGCCATTATCTTTGAATATATTGCTTGCATCAAAAAGTGCGCCATACATTTTTTGTTCGCCTTTTTATGACGAAGAGATTCATGTATAATAGAAGCCCAAATCTGTTAATTTAATTTTTCCAAAAAATCCGACCTTTATATGCCATTATCTTTGAATATATTGCTTGCATCAAAAAGTGCGCCATACATTTTTTGTTCGCCTTTTTATGACGAAGAGATTCATGTATAATAGAAGCCCAAATCTGTTAATTTATTTTTCCAAAAAATCCGACCTTTATATGCCATTATCTTTGAATATATTGGTTTAATCAAAAAGTGCGCCATACATTTTTTGTTCGCCTTTTTATGACGAAGAGATTCATGTATAATAGAAGCCCAAATCTGTTAATTTAATTTTTCCAAAAAATCCGACCTTTATATGCCATTATCTTTGAATATATTGGTTTAATCAAAAAGTGCGCCATACATTTTTTGTTCGCCTTTTTATGACGAAGAGATTCATGTATAATAGAAGCCCAAATCTGTTAATTTAATTTTTCCAAAAAATCCGACCTTTATATGCCATTATCTTTGAATATATTGCTTTAATCAAAAAGTGCGCCATACATTTTTTGTTCGCCTTTTTATGACGAAGAGATTCATGTATAATAGAAGCCCAAATCTGTTAATTTATTTTTCCAAAAAATCCGACCTTTATATGCCATTATCTTTGAATATATTGGTTTAATCAAAAAGTGCGCCATACATTTTTTGTTCGCCTTTTTATGACGAAGAGATTCATGTATAATAGAAGCCCAAATCTGTTAATTTATTTTTCCAAAAAATCCGACCTTTATATGCCATTATCTTTGAATATATTGGTTTAATCAAAAAGTGCGCCATACATTTTTTGTTCGCCTTTTTATGACGAAGAGATTCATGTATAATAGAAGCCCAAATCTGTTAATTTATTTTTCCAAAAAATCCGACCGTTATATGCCATTTTCTTTGAATATATTGGTTTAATCAAAAAGTGCGCCATACATTTTTTGTTCGCCTTTTTATGACGAAGAGATTCATGTATAATAGAAGCCCAAATCTGTTAATTTAATTTTTCCAAAAAATCCGACCTTTATATGCCATTATCTTTGAATATATTGGTTTAATCAAAAAGTGCGCCATACATTTTTTGTTCGCCTTTTTATGACGAAGAGATTCATGTATAATAGAAGCCCAAATCTGTTAATTTATTTTTCCCAAAAAATCCGACCTTTATATGCCATTATCTTTGAATATATTGGTTTAATCAAAAAGTGCGCCATACATTTTTTGTTCGCCTTTTTATGACGAAGAGATTCATGTATAATAGAAGCCCAAATCTGTTAATTTATTTTTCCAAAAAATCCGACCTTTATATGCCATTATCTTTGAATATATTGGTTTAATCAAAAAGTGCGCCATACATTTTTTGTTCGCCTTTTTATGACGAAGAGATTCATGTATAATAGAAGCCCAAATCTGTTAATTTATTTTTCCCAAAAAATCCGACCTTTATATGCCATTATCTTTGAATATATTGGTTTAATCAAAAAGTGCGCCATACATTTTTTGTTCGCCTTTTTATGACGAAGAGATTCATGTATAATAGAAGCCCAAATCTGTTAATTTATTTTTCCCAAAAAATCCGACCTTTATATGCCATTATCTTTGAATATATTGGTTTAATCAAAAAGTGCGCCATACATTTTTTGTTCGCCTTTTTATGACGAAGAGATTCATGTATAATAGAAGCCCAAATCTGTTAATTTAATTTTTCCAAAAAATCCGACCTTTATATGCCATTATCTTTGAATATATTGCTTGCATCAAAAAGTGCGCCATACATTTTTTGTTCGCCTTTTTATGACGAAGAGATTCATGTATAATAGAAGCCCAAATCTGTTAATTTAATTTTTCCAAAAAATCCGACCTTTATATGCCATTATCTTTGAATATATTGGTTTAATCAAAAAGTGCGCCATACATTTTTTGTTCGCCTTTTTATGACGAAGAGATTCATGTATAATAGAAGCCCAAATCTGTTAATTTAATTTTTCCAAAAAATCCGACCTTTATATGCCATTATCTTTGAATATATTGCTTGCATCAAAAAGTGCGCCATACATTTTTTGTTCGCCTTTTTATGACGAAGAGATTCATGTATAATAGAAGCCCAAATCTGTTAATTTAATTTTTCCAAAAAATCCGACCTTTATATGCCATTATCTTTGAATATATTGCTTGCATCAAAAAGTGCGCCATACATTTTTTGTTCGCCTTTTTATGACGAAGAGATTCATGTATAATAGAAGCCCAAATCTGTTAATTTAATTTTTCCAAAAAATCCGACCTTTATATGCCATTATCTTTGAATATATTGGTTTAATCAAAAAGTGCGCCATACATTTTTTGTTCGCCTTTTTATGACGAAGAGATTCATGTATAATAGAAGCCCAAATCTGTTAATTTAATTTTTCCAAAAAATCCGACCTTTATATGCCATTATCTTTGAATATATTGGTTTAATCAAAAAGTGCGCCATACATTTTTTGTTCGCCTTTTTATGACGAAGAGATTCATGTATAATAGAAGCCCAAATCTGTTAATTTAATTTTTCCAAAAAATCCGACCTTTATATGCCATTATCTTTGAATATATTGGTTTAATCAAAAAGTGCGCCATACATTTTTTGTTCGCCTTTTTATGACGAAGAGATTCATGTATAATAGAAGCCCAAATCTGTTAATTTAATTTTTCCAAAAAATCCGACCTTTATATGCCATTATCTTTGAATATATTGCTTGCATCAAAAAGTGCGCCATACATTTTTTGTTCGCCTTTTTATGACGAAGAGATTCATGTATAATAGAAGCCCAAATCTGTTAATTTAATTTTTCCAAAAAATCCGACCTTTATATGCCATTATCTTTGAATATATTGCTTGCATCAAAAAGTGCGCCATACATTTTTTGTTCGCCTTTTTATGACGAAGAGATTCATGTATAATAGAAGCCCAAATCTGTTAATTTATTTTTCCAAAAAATCCGACCTTTATATGCCATTATCTTTGAATATATTGGTTTAATCAAAAAGTGCGCCATACATTTTTTGTTCGCCTTTTTATGACGAAGAGATTCATGTATAATAGAAGCCCAAATCTGTTAATTTATTTTTCCAAAAAATCCGACCTTTATATGCCATTATCTTTGAATATATTGGTTTAATCAAAAAGTGCGCTATACATTTTTTGTTCGCCTTTTTATGACGAAGAGATTCATGTATAATAGAAGCCCAAATCTGTTAATTTAATTTTTCCAAAAAATCCGACCTTTATATGCCATTATCTTTGAATATATTGGTTTAATCAAAAAGTGCGCCATACATTTTTTGTTCGCCTTTTTATGACGAAGAGATTCATGTATAATAGAAGCCCAAATCTGTTAATTTATTTTTCCAAAAAATCCGACCTTTATATGCCATTATCTTTGAATATATTGGTTTAATCAAAAAGTGCGCCATACATTTTTTGTTCGCCTTTTTATGACGAAGAGATTCATGTATAATAGAAGCCCAAATCTGTTAATTTATTTTTCCCAAAAAATCCGACCTTTATATGCCATTATCTTTGAATATATTGGTTTAATCAAAAAGTGCGCCATACATTTTTTGTTCGCCTTTTTATGACGAAGAGATTCATGTATAATAGAAGCCCAAATCTGTTAATTTATTTTTCCCAAAAAATCCGACCTTTATATGCCATTATCTTTGAATATATTGCTTGCATCAAAAAGTGCGCCATACATTTTTTGTTCGCCTTTTTATGACGAAGAGATTCATGTATAATAGAAGCCCAAATCTGTTAATTTATTTTTCCCAAAAAATCCGACCTTTATATGCCATTATCTTTGAATATATTGGTTTAATCAAAAAGTGCGCCATACATTTTTTGTTCGCCTTTTTATGACGAAGAGATTCATGTATAATAGAAGCCCAAATCTGTTAATTAATTTTTCCAAAAAATCCGACCTTTATATGCCATTATCTTTGAATATATTGGTTTAATCAAAAAGTGCGCCATACATTTTTTGTTCGCCTTTTTATGACGAAGAGATTCATGTATAATAGAAGCCCAAATCTGTTAATTTAATTTTTCCAAAAAATCCGACCTTTATATGCCATTATCTTTGAATATATTGGTTTAATCAAAAAGTGCGCCATACATTTTTTGTTCGCCTTTTTATGACGAAGAGATTCATGTATAATAGAAGCCCAAATCTGTTAATTTAATTTTTCCAAAAAATCCGACCTTTATATGCCATTATCTTTGAATATATTGGTTTAATCAAAAAGTGCGCCATACATTTTTTGTTCGCCTTTTTATGACGAAGAGATTCATGTATAATAGAAGCCCAAATCTGTTAATTTAATTTTCTCAAAAAATCCGACCTATATATGCGATTATCTTTGAATATATTGCTTGCATCAAAAAGTGCGCCATACATTTTTTGTTCGCCTTTTTATGACGAAGAGATTCATGTATAATAGAAGACCAAATCTGTTAATTTAATTTTTCCCAAAAAATCCGACCTTTATATGCCATTATCTTTGAATATATTGGTTTAATCAAAAAGTGCGCCATACATTTTTTGTTCGCCTTTTTATGACGAAGAGATTCATGTATAATAGAAGCCTAAATCTGTTAATTTAATTTTTCCAAAAAATCCGACCTATATATGCGATTATCTTGGAATATATTGCTTGCATTAAAAAGTGCGCCATACCATTTTTTTTATTTTAATTTAATCGTTAAAAATAAAATAATAATAATTATAACTATTAAAAAATAAATAAATTTTTAAAAATTATTGATTTTTTAAATTATTATTAAAATTTTTAATATTGGCTAATTATTGGTTGTTAATAATTTGCCAATGATGGTTGCCAATCATTGGCATCAGCGTGGACAGCCCATGAGTTTACTAATAATGGTTCATTATTTGGGTGCCATTTTTGAAATTATATTGGCGTCCCTGGCTCCCATTATTGAGCCATTAATACGCCAATGGAACTTTTTCCCATAGTTATAACTATATTATTAATATAAAAGGATTAATTTAATTTTTTTTTTTAATTCTAGACTATTCAAGACGAGACAAGAAGAGGAAAAATCTTATCTCGTTTTACGGCATTACTAATTTTTAAAAACTTCATAACTTTGGATATAGAATATCAGTAAAAATGTTCGCTAATAGCTTAAAAGATGCGTCTAAAATACTCTAAAAAATTAATGAAAAATATTCATAGGTGTCCAAACATTTCTTTAGAATTATGGACAAAAAACTATATTTAAAAAATTTTTAAATGCAAAAAAATAATAGTTAGTCTTTATTAATACGGCTCAAAGTATGTATTACGTGTAAGTATAGTATAGTATATATATATGAGTAAATCCACGACACTTTTAACTTTCAAGAGGGTCATTCCATTTTATTTCACTTATAGTCGTTGCGGCCTATTTTTAAAAAAATTTGGTATTTTGTATTAATGACTTTTAATATCCGTGCAATTCATTTTTGACAATTATTTTATGAAATTTTTTTTTATTTACGTTGAAATTTAGTTTTTAAGTTGAGCTGAACGGAAAATAGGTTAGTTTGACAGCTTTGGAAATTTTATAAAAAAGAACAGAAATAATTCAGTTAGTAAATTTTTTTTCATTGATATTTGTTTAAAATAGTCTAATTTACCAATGTTAATTGATAATTGTGTAAAAAAAGCCAAAATACTAAGTGAAAATTAATATTCAAACTTACCTGTAAAATGTCAAAATTTGTCACAGTTTATTTATATTTTCCAAGACAGTTTATGAATATTATAAAATTTATTACTACCTAACAATAAGTACTTTCCATGTACTTTCACATGATATGTTGGCTTTTTATTTTTATAATATAGAAATATGTGAAATTTTACCTTGAATGTTGAACTTTTCAGGATTTTATCTGATTTTGAACACTTATATCTTCGCAGGCAATTAATGAAAAAATCCCATTTTGGTTTTAAAATTTAAGTTACCACAGGAATATAATTAGAGGCACATCATTGAAAAAAGGTCTTAAAATTTTTGTTTTTTTATCACCTTTTAAGAAATGCATTGAACTTTTATTTTTATCCAACGCCGTAATAGATATTTTCATAAGAAGACGTTCAATTGAATTTTTTTTAAAACGTGCTATCACTCAATCAAACCTTCGTATTTTTAATTTCAGTGGTGGCACACTAATGGGATAGTGAAAATTTTTTGACAAAATATGTCTGTTAGATATTTCCATAGTAGCTGAAGTGATATTTTACAAGCCGCAAAAATAAAAACGTTAAGAATATAAACTTTTTCAAGAAATTCAAATGAAATTTAAGCATTTTTTCACTTTTTAACTTATAAAACTAATTGTGAAATAAATGTTTTGTTCTAATACTGCAGGGACTTGCCCGAATCATTCGTGTCATTCCGTTTCTGTTCTGTACACAACACATTGACTAATGTGTTGTGTCCTGACACGAAACATTTCCCCATTGACTAGTGTGTTGTGTTCTGATACGACATACGACACATTTCTAAATTGATTATCGTATCGTGTTAGGACACGACACTTTTGTAATAAAGAAATGTTTTCGTGTCCGAACACGGCACATTTTCTTGTCGAGTAACGTTTCGTGGCAGAACACGACACATTATCTCATCAAATATCGTTTCGTGTCAGAACACGACACATTTTCGCATCGAATATCGTTTCGTGTCACAACACGACACATTTTCTCATCGACTATCGTTTCGTGTTTGTAACTGACACTTTTAAAATAAAGAAATGTTTTCGTGTTCAGGCACAACACATTTTCTCATTGAATAACGTTTCGTGTTTAGATACGAGACATAATTCTTTTTTAATGTTTCATGTCTAGTCACTGAAACATTTAATTAATTAATTTAATTTGAATAATTTATTATTAATTTAATTAATTTTTTAATCTTTGTGATGGAAGAGGAGAAGGGGATGGGAAAGGAGAGTTGCTATAGTTTTTGGGATCACTGAATCCAAATCAAATTTCAAAAATGAAAAAAATTAAAATGACGGATCTAATATGGCGTAACAAGTAAATTTGTTCATGAGAATATTTTACAATGAGAAAGTGGGTCCTATTCGTACACGAAAACATTTAAAAAGTTTTAGTATCCTGTTTAGACACGAAAACTCTTGATTATTTTAAAAGTGTAGGGTGTGGACACGAAAACATTTAATTATTTTATAAGTGTCGTGTCCAGACACGAAAACATTTCATTATTTTAAAAGTATCTTGTCCAGACACGAAAATATTTAATTTTTTCAAAAGTATCTAGTTAGAAAACGAAAAGATTTAATTTTTTCAAAAGTGTCTGGTTAGAACACGAAAACATTTAATTATTTTAAAAGCGTCGTGTCCGGACACGAAAACATTTAATTTTTTTAAAAGTGTCTGGTTGGGACAGGAAAACATTTCATTAATTTAAAAGTGTCCGGTTAGGACACGAAAACATAAATTATTAAATGTGTTTGTGATTGAACACGACACTACACAAAATTAATTTGGAATTGTTTCGTTTCCGTGTCAGTCCCTGAATAGTGTATACAAAAATGTTCCATTGTATATAATTTAGCAAAAAAAAATTATTTTTTGCTTATTTCACTTATACAATTATTAAAAAAATTTATTTATAGTTTTACATGTTTTTTGTAAATAATGTTACAAACATTTATGGATCAGCATTTTTTTCTTTACATATATTGCTTCTTTAAATTTTTAAGTCTGCTTTCTCTTTTTCGACTATTTCAGCAACTCGACATCTTTATTATATAAGAAAGAAGGAAAGATATATTCTCATTATTGTATGACGGAGGAAGACATTCTCTTATATAGTGGGGATACTGCTTGTTGGTAAAAGCGGTGTGAATGTGAATTCACTTGTTTAGTCTTGCTTAACAAGTGTCAAAGTAACATTAATGTTGATAATATATTTGGAAGATCATTTGCAATTTTAAGTTTTAAGGAACTATTTGTCATCAATATTGTACGTGTTAATTGTGTTTAAAATTTTTATTGTATAACTGGTTGATTAATATTGTCAAGATTTTTTTTATTTGTTTTTGTTTTGTTAAATTTGGTTATACTTTTTTATTTATCACTGTGATTTGTTTCACTTAATTATTGATAACCTATGTGGAATAATTTGCGGGTGGGTTGTTAATTGAATTAAGTTTTATTACCATTATACAATTTTTTTATTAATATGTATTTTTTGTTATGAATATGAATTTTTCTCTTTTTATTGTTGTTTAATTTCTTATTAGTTTTGTTTTTTTCTTCATTTTGTTTAAAAATTTTTAATTTGCAAAAACTTTTTATCACTATTTTTTCTCCTGATATATTATGGTGATATTTACGTTAAGTTTTGATATGTTTGCAACTTGTAATAAAGTTTAATTTCATAGAATTTTATTTAATGTAAATATAAATTTTAATTTTTTATGTATATTGATATATAAAATAAAATATAGACTATATATAAAGATGAAATATCCTCCTTCTTGATGTGAATGAGAATTCTGAATTTTTTGTCACGTAAATGAATTTTAATTTGTATTCAATCTATACATTTTTATGAAAGTTGTAACTCTCTCGTGTAATGTACGCACGTTGTAATATTACTTTCACCTCAACTTCAATTATTTTTAAGGATGGAATATAATTCTTTTTTAATAATCGAATTTACTGTAATTTTTTATGTATTGTTTATTGTATCTTTGTCATTTACCTAAATTTGAAAAATTATTACTTTATAATTATGTTTAGGGTAATTTATTTTATGCAAATTTTATTGTAAAAAAATGCATTTTATTGTGTTTTCAAATGAATGAATTTTTAGTGACAAAAGATTTCTTATTTATGATTTTTCATTCAATAACCTTACACGTATATTTCTTCTCCCTTACTCTTTCTCGCGACTTAATTTTTATTTTTTGTCAGAATTTTTTTTTACATTTTACTCTCTAAATTTGAATCAGCGATAAGTATACCACTGTTACCAATTAGCGTATATACGCTGAAAAATCAGTGAATTTTCACTAATTTATCAGTGCATATACGCTGATTGGAATCAGTGGTATACTTATAGCTGAGAATCAGCGAGATTTCGCTGATTCAAATTTAGAGAGTACATTTTTTATTATTATATTATTTTTATTTATTATTATTTTTTACATTTTTTTTACATTTATCTTAATATTATTATATACTTTATATTTGTAACCTATATATCGAGAAAAAGAAGGAAATTATGATGTGTTTTTATTTTGTGACAATTATTTTTAAAAAAGTTTTAATTTTTTAACATCATTTATTAGATTAAATTTCAAAATGTCATATTATTGTATTAATCAGTTTCCATTAAAATAATTATGTGATTTGCTTTTTGTTTACTGACCAATTTAATCTAGTAAGATAACATTTTATATTTTTCTCCACACATGTCTGTTAAAAACTTCACAACTAATATTATACATAAATATAACAATTATGAAGCATATGTGAACTGATTATTAGTGTATATACGCTATTTAAATAAGCTAATATATAGCTAAACTCAATTTAGTGATTGCCCGCTGATTTAATTTCGGAGATTGACATCAGTATTTCATGTTTTTAAATTGCAACTGAGATATTAGATGACATTACATGACTATTTTTCAATGGTTGTTATGATTTATTGTGAGATTCAACACGACAAAAAGTTCTCACTATGCGCTTTATAGATAATATTCATAATGGGATATTTTGTGTTCTCTAAATATACCAGCGATAAGGATGCCACTGGTCCGCATAAGCATATATACGTTGATGAATTTGTCAAATATTACTTATTTGTTAGTGATTCATCTGCGTATAAATATACTTATTGGAGTAATTGATACACTTATAATTATGTGAATCAGTGAAATTCCTCTGCTTCATATTTATTGAGTTGGAGAAAAAACGGAAAGTAGACACAAATACTGTGTAATGGAGATGCGAATGTGTTTATAATTAATTATATATATATATATATATATATATATATATATATATATATATATGTTTATCTATATATATGTTTATCTATATTTTTTTTCTTTTTAGGGATACATGATTCAAGATATAGAAACTTTTCTTTTAGAATGAAGTTGTTTCTTTTATTATTCTCTTATTTATGTTTTGCGGATGCTCAATGTTTAACAACAAATGACAATCCACTCACCTCCAATTACGATGCCAGAAATTTACTTATCGATGGACGTTTTCAATTTTCTTTAAATACTTTAAAAATAATAGCCAATATAAAACAGGGTGAAAATATTTTCTTCAGCCCTGTCAGTTTATATGAAGCTCTTACTCTTGTTTACTTTGGTTCGCGAGGAAGTACTGAAGATTTGTTGAAACAAGCTCTGGGAATTCCTGAAGATTTTTCCAAGATCGATGTACAGAGATTTTTTTCATTTGAAAGTAATGATAATGGCAAAAAGGTATTTAATTATAATTATAATTGAGAACATTGGTAGAATTTTCTGATTTGTGTGATTAATTTAATGTGCATAGTCATTTCAATATATAATATTGAACAATATATAATCTGAACAATATTTCTATTAATTGTGTTATGTAAAAGGGATCATTCACAAACTACGTCTAACTTCAAGGGGTGTGGGGGGGGTCAAGCAATTTGTGACGACCCGTAGAAAAAATGGCGCTAAAGTATGTAACAGTGTGTGACGTGGGGCTGGGAGGGATATAAAAATGGAATAAAATATCGTGACGTAGTTTGTGAACGACCCCAAATCAGAATCAATTTTGTTGGAAATTCAATTTTGTTAATAAAATTTAGTAGTATTTTTTTAAATTTTAATGTTTTCAAATATGTTTTTATTATATTTAATGATATTGTTATCTTTTTTTAACAGGAAGAAACCTCTTCATTACCTAGTGTAGAATATAACGTAGCAAATCGCTTATGGGTAAAGAACAGTACAAAAATTAGAATGTGTATGTCTGCTATTTTTAATCATGAAATAAAAAAAGTTGATTTTCGATCTAATCCTGAATCAGCAAGGAATGAAATTAATAATTGGGTTAAAAATATTACGAAAGGAAACATACCAGAATTGCTTCCTTTTCAAAGTATTACTGAAGATACTGATCTTGTATTAACAAATGCAGTATATTTTAAGGGCCAATGGAAAAGTCGTTTTAATCCTGAAAATACCAAAAAAGATATTTTTTACCCAACTGAAAACAATGCTACGTTTGAAAATTTTATGCGTCAGAAAGGGACATTTAATCACAGTAAGTAATTGTATTGATATTTGTTATTTTTTTAAACATAAACTTATATTCGATTTTTATATTTATTAATGACCTGCATGTTCTTATTCTACTGTTGTATACGACAAAAGAATACATAGATCCCTTTCAGGATAACATAATGAGAAAACGATTTAATATCAACTTATCAACAATAAAAAATTTTTGTTTTTACTAAATTTTTTATTTTTTATTATTGTAAAAAAAGGAATTATTACTTTTTATAACCGGATTCTATAAAAGTCCCACACCCACACAGCTCATGATATTTTCTAAATATTTAATTGAAAGATTTGAAATATTTCAATGCGAAATCATTAAAATATTGCTAAAATCAGGGAACTGTCCACTTGCGGGGAAATATTTCGGAATTTTTAAACTTAAATTATTTGCGCACTGATTGATTTCAATTTTTATGCATGGATACAGGCCACAGACTTTACTAACTGTATGCAGCTGCGAAGTAAATTTTATTTTTTTATAGAGTTCTGTTGATAAAGCTTGTACTTTAACCTTACGTGTGTGTGATGCAATTTTAAGAAAAAATTTTAATGTTGGGCTGCTAAAGTGTAGTTTATTGATGATGCGGGGAATTTTACCCCCAAAATATGAGTTTATTTTGGTGTTGATGGTTTCATATTTTAACTTTGTTATATTAAGGTTGGTTTTAAACGTTTGGAATTGCAAAAAGTTACTTTTATGCATTTTTAGTTTTTCGTTTTTTTAAACGTTTCGGCCTTCTACCTCATTTCAATGCGATGTCCTGGAACTTTTCAACAAATAGAAAATTGCCCTCTTCTGATGAAATATTACCATGCAATTTCGTGAGATATATCTCTTGAAGACACCTGCAAAATTCGGGAAATATTTGACATAAAGTTAAAATTTTTTAGACATGTGAAATTTTTTGGTATTTTCTATATATTGAAAATTAAAAACTACTGCACCAGCTGCTGTACAGGCCATAGAATCTGAGTCCTATTTGTGCAGATCATTTTTCTAAAATATTTTAATGAAACATTTTTCCAAGATTTGTGTTAATATTTTCTCACAACCCACACAGCACAATATCTTGCTGTAAGCTTCCCTTGAGTTTAAACCTAAGATGCGTTAGCTTACAGCGTAAACTTCAGGTGAGGTTATTAAGGTAAGCTGCAAATGTTCTCTCTACCGTAAGCTGCAGTGTATGATTGTAGTCTGTTTACAGTTAAGCTTACTATAACCGTACACTGTAAGCTTCCTGTAAACTTACTGTAAGCTTCGTGTGTATAGTCTTAATGTAAGCTTCCATGTAAGATTACTGTAAGCCACATGTAAAATTCCTTTAAGCTTACACTACTGTTAATTAATGAAGTTTACGCTGTAAGCTAACGAATCTTAGGTTTAAACTCAAGGGAAGCTTACAGCAAGATATTGTGCTGTGTGGGAAGCGGACATTTTCCTGGTTGTGATTTTTTTCATGAACAATTGCCAAAGTATCGTGCATTATCACCCAAATATTACAGTAATATTACATGAAAATTTCTTAATGTTACCTCACACATACAGCACAACAACTTACTGCAATTTTACATCATACTTACTATTTAAATAAAAATTGCTTTCCCTCTAAAATTTCTTGTGGATTTTGAATCTTTGATGTTTTGTAGAGTAATTTTAAACAAAATGAAAATAATCGCCGGAGCCCTTTCTGAGAATAATAAATTTAAATATTTTTTCATTTATAGCACAGCCCAACAAAAATAAAAGTATCATGTGCGCATAATCCGAGTACTCTACCCCCACATATTTTGATGCGCTGAAATCGAATCTGAGGTCATATTTGCTCCATCACGTCAAGCTTTTTTCTAACCTCAAAAAATATGTAAGATTTCATGTAACA
Source organism: Leptopilina boulardi (assembly GCF_019393585.1). Taxonomy (NCBI): domain Eukaryota; kingdom Metazoa; phylum Arthropoda; class Insecta; order Hymenoptera; family Figitidae; genus Leptopilina; species Leptopilina boulardi. The sequence continues at coordinate 32,494 of NW_026137778.1, forward strand.
CAAATGTTTTAAAAATTGATTGGATTTACTTAAAACTCGTTCCTTGGGGATTTTTTAGATCGCTGATTACGAATATGAAGTCAAATTTTAAAAAATCGTTAGCCATATTGGATCCGCCATTTTGAATTTTTAAATTTGACTTCATATTCGTAACCAGCAGTCCCAAAAACCCCTTACAAACGAGTTTTAAGTGAATCTAACCAATTTAAAAAATTTTTTTACATAAAATCTGACATATTTTTTGAGGTTAAAAAAAACCTGACATGAGGGAGCAAATATGACCTCAGATTCGTTTTTCAGCGCACCAAAATATGTGAGGGTTGGGTATCTTATGCGAACATACCATATCGTGTAAAATAAATGGTTGGAATAAATCAACTTTATTCATACATTATGCATGTATGAATGGTTGTTATTGATCCCTTACAATAATCACAGAAAGACAAAAAAACCTGCTCTCAAAATAAGTGTACGCTACTTATTTTGAAATGCAGCATAACTGATGAGTCAGGTTGATATTTCGAAATATTTCTGTGAAGAGAGAAAAAGAGGGGTGGGAGATATTATTTTTCTTTTTTCTGATATAGTTTCTGTTTGTGAATTCCAGCTATTTCTGAGGTTCTCGGTGCCCATGTTCTTCAGCTACCATACAAGGATGATAATACATCTATGTTTATTTTTCTACCACCATTTGCTGCTGCCAGTGGTATTGAAAAGCCAGATGGACTTTATCAATTACTTGTAAAAATGACTACGAATGGCTCGAAAGAGTTACATGAAATTTTAGACGGAGAAATGAAACCAAAATCAGTGGATGTTCAAATTCCTAAATTTACTTTTGAAGAAGAACTGCCTGTGATACAAGTTGCTCAAGAATTAGGTATTGGTCAAATTTTAGTGCCAGGGGAAGCGAATTTACTAGGTTTTGTAGAAGATGGGGAAGAAAGTTTGCACATTGGAGATGCTGTTCATCATGCGAAAATAGAGATTACAGAAGAGGGTACAACTGCTGCTGCTGCTACAGCTGTGTTTAGCTTTAGATCAAGTAGACCAACTGGGCCAGTGGTTTTTCATGCGAATCATCCATTTTTGTATATTATATATCATCATGCATCTCGTAGTATTCTATTCAGTGGAATTTTTAGTAAACCAACAAAATAAGAAAGATAAATTTTTGCTGTTAACTTGAAATATATAAATAAATATAATTTTATAATAATTACAAATTTGACCCTCCCCCAAATGCGAAATGGCAAGACTGTCAAAACGGAGTAACTTTGGTCCAGTAATGTCTGACGAAGTACGGCAATCGTTACTGGGCCAGTATTAGCACCAATACTTGCGGTAATTCTGATTTGATATAATTGATCCGAATTCCGTAACATTACTTGGCCAATATTGGCACCAATACTTGATAATTATAATTTTCCATAATTGAGACGAACTCTGTCTCATTACTGGGTCATTATTGGCACATTAACGGCTGTAATGTTGAATTTATTTTGACACGTTATTTTTTCCAAGTTGGAACGAATCTTGGTTTAGTAATGGCGCATTAACGGCTGAAATGTTCCTCAAACGGAGGTTATCAGAAAATTTTTGTGTTGAGATTCCCATTTCGGCTTATAGTATAGTGGTTAGCGTGTTAAAGCCTGAGCAGAATAAAAACGTAACCGGAATCGCAAACGCAACCGGAAGAATGAGTTAGAGGGCGATAGACATATTGTTTGTCCTTCTCTAACTTATTCTTCCGGTTGCGTTTGCGATTACGATTCCGGTTACGTTTCTATTCTGCTCAGACATTTAGACTTCGATGCGTTAGGTTGTGAATTCGATTCCCGCGAGCGTTAGAAATTTTCAAATGTTTAAAAAATTGCAGTTTCTGTCAGGACTTATATTTTAAATGTATAATGAATTAATTAGTTTATTAATTAATAATTATAATTTTTAAATTTTTTTAAACTTTGACAATACTGATGGTTAAAAAAGCCTGTTCATCATTGTGAATTAACCTTATACGCACTTCGACGTACTTTCGTTTCCTGCTTCTATCAGTGTCGCCACTAATAAGGCAACCAAGATTGGCCCAGTAATGATGTCAGATACTTGATGGGGCCGTGTTGGTTTTCGTACTTATGGGTCTGTACAAAATATGTGAAATCTTTTTTATAACAAACTATTAAATATTTCTTAAAAATGGTTCAACCATTTTTCATTACCCAGTTCAAAAGATGTCCTACACGGAAAAAAATTAAAATATGAGTTCTTGAATCTGTGTTGTATTCCTTTATTGAACACTGAACGAAAAACACACACTGCAGTACTACTATTGTCATTCTTAAATAGAAGAGGACTGAGTATAAATTATCTCATTCATAGATTCTGAAAACATTCGATATTATGAAAAATTAAAATGAGAAATACTTAATTTAACGTTGTATTAAAAGTGCGTCACACTGTGAAGGCACAAATACAAAATTACGACAAAAGGTCGACAGAAGAGGACTCAGTCCAGTTCCGATAAAGAATCAAAGTTGCGCGGAACTTTATGCCTTCTCGGAGAAAGTAACGCGCAAGCGTAGTAGCTTGGCTTGAAGGCACGAAACACAAGCAAATTTCTGAGATTTTGCTTAGATAATAATGAGCTTAAATGATAATTCAGTTGTGAAATATGTTTTGAAAAAAATTAATAATTTTAATTATAATTGAATTAATTTGACAATAATTTAAATTAAATTTTTAAAAAATTAAATTTATAACAATAATACAATATGAAATAAATAAATAAAAAACAGTTTAATGCAAAATATAATATAAAATAATAAATAAAAAGTTTAATTTTACAATAATATTAACAAATTATTAAAAATTTCTTTTTAACTATTGCTTAAAAATTATTGAAATCAAATTAATAGTTTTATGTCATATGACCTGTTTCACTATTACAAGATATCTTTTAACAAAATATTTGTCATTATCGATTGCGATATCCGAGAGGATAAATGTAAAAGCGTGCGTTTTTAATGTTAAGATTAGTTAGGTAGGCCGTGGGTTCGATCCCGAATAATTGTTAGATTTTTCCAATAAATTCAACTGTTAATCATAAATATGTATGTGTGAAAAGAATTGAAAATTAGTGAATGTAATTGTGGACTTGTTAATAAGCAAGATATTTTTTTTTGTAAAATATTGAATAATATTTTATTTATATAAAATATTGAGAGTGAATACAAGCAAACTCGATCAGCTGTTTATTTTGACGAAATATCTGCTCCTTAAACATTATTCTAAGGTCTGCCGTACTAGACTGAGCCGACTACATTCATATAGTGCGCGTACTAGACTGAGTCTAGTTTTTTGATTATTGAATCTCGTTTTTTCAACCTCCATTTTTCTGCATGTAAGGATGTCCTTTCCAATGTATTTTAGACATTTCTCGGACATATTTTGGACTCGGAGACTTTACTATTTTTGTCCCCAGGTGTCCGCAGACAAGATGAAACGTCTTTTAGACGTTTTAAAGACGTCACTTTGCCCACTGGGTATATTGTTGAGTTAGCCTTTGCATATGTTTTCTGTTTATAATAATTTTATTTATATTAAATTGATTAGCTTAGTATAAATAAACATTAAAATGTTATATACAATTTTCCTTTTGGTCATACGTTAAATGAGCTACATATAGCACAAGTTAAGTTATACGTTAAACGTATATTTTGTGAGATTATACATGGCGCTGATAGTAATAAGTTACATTTTAATGTTGTATTAAGCTTACATATAAGCTTACTGTAAGTTGTAAGTACAACCTTTACATGTAACCCTCGATGTAACCTTAACTTCCTGGCAGAAGTTTTAAATCCATCTTAAGGCTGATTTTCATGGGTCGAAAAATTCTTGGCAATTGAGCGATATACAAACTCGTGGTACATTGACTTAATAACGTAGCGGCGATTTAAAATTTGTTTTAATAACCTAAATGTGAAACGAGATAAGTTTCGGTTTTTTCAAATTTTTTTAATTTAAAAATCATGGATAAAAGAAATTATAAAAAGAAAAAATTGTTGAAATTAATTTTTATTGTATTTGTTTTGAGTTAAAATAAAATAAAAAAATAAAATCAACAAGAATACAGTATGTGAATTTAATAACCAAAAAAATTTTTAGTAGAAAAATTCTGTTTTATTTAACAAGAAGTTATGGTTAAATTGACCGGAAATTTATGGTTCCGATCAAATATCCGGTTACAATTTTCTGACTCTCGAATTAGTTGACCCATGCACGAAAAAATCTTGGGCGACTGACTATTCCAAGTAGCCGAAAACTCACAAAGTGTTGCAGTTCGGGCGAGTTATGTGTCACGATTGGGCCCGCTGCACGCCCGATTTGTGGTTGTCGCTGTCCCAAAGGCTGTTTCCCAAAACTTGAGCATTCAGCGCCACCGAAAAAGGAATGCAGCGTCATCAAAGGAGTGTTGCTTTTTTACCGACTCAGAGGCACACCACTAGAGGCCTCTTGGAATAGTCAGTCGCCCAATATTTTTTCCGTGGTAGAAATTTTTTTTTCAATTTTAGTCTTTTGTGAGCATCTTCTGATAGAGAATTTTATTGCGCTTTTTTTTACAAAAATTCTCATACATTACAGTTCTTGAAATATTCTTAAAAAACTGTTTTTTTTTTGGAAAACTAAAAATTTAAAGATTTTTTTGGCTTCAACTGGCAATAATTAAGACAATTTTTGATATTTTTTATTAAAACAAAAATGAATCTACGCCTAATTTTATTGTTTAATTGATAGTGAACTAAAATTAATTTTAATAATAAACATAACAGTTAATTTTTTCTGAACCAATGCAAAATTAGTGCGTTTCAGTTTTCCAGCGTTTCGTTTTTTAAAAATATTTTCACCAACAATATACTTCTAGGAAGAAAGTTGTTCATTACGATCTACAAAAGTTTTTTGTAAATTTATGTATACATTACAATAATTATTATTTAAGATATATTAATTATTTGAAGTCGCTAGCGAATAATTTTACACAAATACATGAAACATCCCAGATAGCACAATTTCTTACATGGAACTTGACACGGTGTAACATGGTATGTTTGGCAATATTGCGTTGCAATATTGAGAATATATTACACGGCAAGCCTAAGGCAATATTGCTAGGTAACATTCCATTGTAATATTAAGATAATATTGAGGTAATATTACAAAATGACTTATTTTAACGAAAAAATGGACTCATGTTAGGAATAGATCTCTCTATCTGTCTCCGATGGCTCAGACGCTTAAGGCGTATAGTTTCAACCCAACGTATCGCGGGTTCGATTCCAGGTCCGGTTGGATTATTTTATTCCTGATTTCTGTATAAGCGTGTACAAATAAAACAAAAATTAAAATAAACAATAAAGTCAAAATTTAAGTGAGATAATAACACAGGCCTACAAATTTCAGACCCAGAAACCGGAATAGTTATTTGCGATGTAATTTATCACGCTGAATCCAAAAATGGCAAGGAAATTGCTTTATCGCGTCATCATTTTGAAATATTCTAACCTAAATTGTGAAAAATGCCGTTTTTGGGAATATTTGACACTATAAAATCGACAATTTTTTTTATCCTTCCTTCAAATTTCAAAAGAAAGTATGTACAATATTTCCCCTTTCAAAATTTTCTAGGCTCGATCTGATCCAATTTTTTTTCTCTGAGATAGTTATTTGCGTTTTACATTGCATGAACTAAAATCCCTTTAAAAAATAAAAATAAATTGCGAATTACTCATTGCACTGAAAATTGTTACTCGGAGACTTTTGGAATCGCTAATTACGAATATGATATCAGATTCAAAAATCTGACATTAAATTTGTAATCGGCGACCCTAAAAACCCCCTAGTAATAAATGACAACGGAATGCGGTAAATTTTTTAAAAAGTGTCCGCCTTATGGGATCCGCCATTTTTAAATTGAAAAATCTGACATCAGATTAGTAATTAGCGACCTCAAAAACCCCCGAGAAACAAGTTTCTGTGCTATGAGTACTTCGCAATTTATTTTTCTTTTTGAAAGGGATTTTAGTTCATGCAATGTAAAACATCGGAAATGACTATTCTGGTTGCTGGGTCCTGATAAAATTCAGAATTTTGAAGGCCTCTGTAATTAATGTGTTTAACTTAAAAAATATTCTGAAAAAAAATTTCTAAGTTCTAACGACGTCTTTTAGACGTCTGATGTCTTCACGACATTATTATCAAAGTCCCAGTCCCGCGGACAAAAAATGACGTCTTCAAGTCGTCCGGGTGCCCACTGTGTTACCTTAATTTTACTCTCAATTCCTGTTGCCTTAACTATTCAAATTTTGTACAGTGTAAATGCGGTTCCAGAATAGGTGCAAAAGCCAAGTACAAGTGCAATTCCCATGTCTGCAAGAGAGACAGATAGACTACCTATCTCTTTCGCACTCATGATATTGGCACTTGGACTTGCTCTTAGCTTTTGCACCTATTCTGGAACCGCCTTAAGGAAATGACAAGAAATTTTTTTTCTTTGAGGAAATATTTGAATTTCTTTTCTGTCAGAAAATTTTTAAAACATATTTTAGATATCCAGATGACATTATAATATGTATGTCTGTTGGGCTTGTTCATCAGAATATCTTCAGTATCCTGCGCTGCAGTTAGGGAACAATTATTTAGAAAAAATTAATTAATTTATTATTATTTATTATTAAAGATTTATTGTAAACTATTAAAAATAATTATTTTTTATAATCTTGAATTTCAAAGTTCGCGCAGCGAAATTAACCTACTGTCGGTAAATGTAGTCGTAGTAGCGATTATAGAAAATAAAGCTCACAGATGAGACTAAATGCTTGTGTTTGTGTGACCATATGGAGGCCAACGGAGGGAGCAGGATCGTCTTTCAGAGCGTCAGAGTAAGAATGGCTTTGGTCTCCTGTTTGGTCACACTGGTTATGACTGTGCGCGACATTTCCCTGGATCTGTAGCAACAATCAATAATACCAACATATTTCGGTAAAGTATTGCTATGTTAAAAACATATTCTGCAGCATCATGTTGGTATCATTGATTATATGTATATGTTAAATAAACTTGTATATTTTTAACGGTTTAAAACATATTTTTATTTAAACAATTTTACGTAAAAAATTGTGTATCTTGGAAATGAACGTAATATGTAGTTTTTATTTAAAACTTTGATTTTCTGGAACTTTATCCAAAAAAATATACATGGAATGAAATATGTCTCAGATAACATAATAGCTATAAGCTTGTACATATTTGGGATTTATGGTTCAACTAACTCTAAATTAAGGTTATTAAAATTTGTAAGGGTACCCCAAAAAAAAAGTTTCTCGCATATACAATATACCTATGTAGGTACCTGTAAAATCGACCATTCCACTTCTTAAAGGTGGTCACCTGTACCTACGTAGGATCCTATATACATATATATATTGTATGTATCAGGGGGTATGCCCCGCCTACGCGATACTGACCCACTCTCCACTATATTTATTTTCCTTAAAAAAATGTGGAGCATGTATAAGGTTATTTTTAAAAAATTCAATAATAATAAACAATTTTATACACAATATGTATAAAGACGCTTTTTACTAAAGTAAATTTAATCATTATTTGCTTTTACTCTAGAAAAATGCATGTTTTTTTATTTAATTGTGTATTTTTAAAAATCTTGAATAAATTTTGAGAATTTATGAAGCAGTTTTTTATTTCCTTTCAAAAAAAGAATAATATTTAAAAGCAGATGATTATGAGTATATTTGCAAAAATTTTGAAATTTTTAGAAGAAAATTTTATTTTTCTGGAGAAATTTAATTATTTGGACTTTTTAAATAAGGTAATTGAATTAAATGAGTATAGTTTTTGTTGTAAATAAATTTTTTTAAATAAATTGTTTTCAGCTTTCTAAAAACAGGCAAGTTTTCTCCAACTATTTTAATTAAAATCATATTTTGTTATATATTTTAATGAAATTGTTTGTTATTAAATTTTATTATTATATGATAAGTGAGGTTGTAATTGTTAATTGTATTTAATATTTGTTTTATTTATTGACAAGCTTAAATTCGATGAAAATAGAAATCAAAATAGTAGATATGTTGAATAACTTATTGTATACAGGTTTTTGCCATTGATATTAAAAATTAATACAACAATTAAAGAAAGTTGTAATTTACATTTTGTTGTTCTTTTATTAAAAGTTCTTTTGTTGTAGACACATCCTAACGGTACCAAGAACTTAACACGGCAAAAGCAGGGATATGACGTAAGTAGGTTGTGGTTGTATGTATTTACGGAGCAGAGACCGTGTACTGAACTTGGTTTGTTCCCTTGTATATCGCTTGAAAACGACGGGCTTGTCGAATGTTATTTTTACTATATTTTAATATATATTGTGTTCATATAATTTAAATATTTATTTCCTATATTATTACTTACAATAGTAACTTTAAATGAAAGATTAAGACGTATCCTAATTATGAATTTTTTTTCTCTTTATGATTAATACTTATTTACTTATAATGTATATATATATATATATATATCTATATTGAAAAATATATTTTGGTATTATTTTATATACAAAAACAATACTCATTTAGGTTTATTTATTGATATTCATCTTTTGTAATTTCCCATATGCAAGGAACGCTGACACGGAGACTTCAATGAACGGACAGAAACCATCACCTCGTGTTATTTTCTTAGTTGAAGCGAAAACTTGAAAATATATATTTGATTTACTCATGCTTCGTTTGTGAAACACATTAATAAGTTTACGTTCTAAAAAAATAGAATTTGATTCGTTGAAATTGGTTTTTATTATTATAATTAATATTATTATTATTTAGATTGTGCGATAACATTTATAATTGTTATAAACATTGTGGATATAAGATGTGAAGAAGAAATAAAGATACTTAAAAAGGAAAAAGGAATTAGTGTGAGTGAAATAGTGTTAGTGGGGGAGGGGAGTATTTCATGTGATGAGGAAAGACCTGTGATCGGGTCGAGGGGCGAGAGACGTGAAAGTACCGCTACGGTGTAGCCCGAGGCAAAATACATGCCGTAGCGCTAAACTACCGCTGTCGGTTGTCGATATAATTTTAACTTGTTTGAAAAGCGTACTCTGGGTAGACTGTAGGTAATGGACATAAGCTGCTGCTGCTGCTGCTCTCTATATACTATACAGTATACATTGCAACGCTACTATAGTGCTGGAGAACACTCGCGCGCGCTCCCTAGAAAGATCGGTTGTCTTCAACCAGCTGCGAGATTTCTTCAAATTTTATCATCAAACTTTTTAACCAAATTTATGTGCGTGTGTGTCTATTGGTTTTGTTTCGGATTTACTGTTTTATTAAAATTCATTTAGTGTTTTCAAAAAGCTTAGAGTTTTATTCAAATGCCGCAATATTGTTGTGTATGCAAGCCTACACCTAACCTGAAAGCATTGAAGAACCTGTTCATATAAACTTTTTCCGTTTTCACTTTATATCTTAGTTTTGCTGAATATATATATAAAATTTTAGACTCATTTTATTATTTGTCAATTGTACATTCTAAAGAATGTTTTAAAATATTTTATCTTAAATTATGAATAGTGCGCGACATTTTGTTGAGATTACTGGAACTTTATTATGATTATTATGAACAATGAACTTACTCAAAGATTTATAGTGTATTGACTATGTACAGTTTTTGTTATTTAATTTGAGATAGAAATTTATACATACATTTATATGCATGTGGGTGTGCGTATCATTTCTGTGTGCGCCATAGACGTAAACCAACATTTATTTCCCATGCCAAAATTGATTGTTTCTTCCTTGATTTGCAAAAAATATATATATTAATAATAAAGTGCAAGTGAGAGTGGGTTTAATTGTGGCACGCGCAATGACCGACAAAAGGTGACAAAGTGGAGTATCTGAACATCTGTTAGCATCGCGGTATACAGGGACGCGAGTGAAAGCAAGCCGTCCTCATCATCGTCATCTTGTTGCTGTCATCATTGACAGCATTGTCACTACCCTTACAATCAGTATGGAACTAAAATTTTTTATTTCGGGCACCTAATATTTTAGAATCCTGTTTGTGACATTTATAAGGATTTATTGTTCTTCAGATACAAATTTTCCGCCAATAGGCACGAATTATAATTTCACTGCTGACTTTTTTTGTTCATTGTGTTTTTAGAACTAAGTGTTTTCATATTTATTGGTGTTTTATTTGCACATTATATACATTTATACAATTATTCGGAGAATTATCACTTTAAAATTCAGTTGCTTCTTGCTTAAAACGTTATCGATGTTACAGCAACTATTTAAGAAGAGTTTATAATAAAACTTGTAAAGTCGCTTAAAAATTTATAGGTTTGTATATACATTTTATATTCCTTAATATAGTGTAACCGGATATTTGACGGAAAGTAGGATATCTTATTGACTTTCTTACGATAATACTTATTTATGACAGATAAATATCATGAGCTTTGTTAGTGACTTCCTAAAATTATCCTAATAATTTCCGTCTAATATCATCAGCTTAAATAATGTACAGAAAGAAAAGTGTTTTTTATTTCACTAACCGATTAAGTCTAATTAGGTTTTGTGCCACCTTCTAAAAACAGGTGACTTGTGACTAATAAAATAATTTATTTAACATAAAATTTAAAGAAAGGAGTGTTATTATTTATATAAAATTTAAGTTAAAAATCTTAATTACTGAGAAATAATTAAAGATTGGGTCATGTCCCGGATTTTTTTCAAAATTCGGTAAATTGTAGTGGTACTGGTGCTAAATGAATGTATCAAATTTTAATTTTAAATTTTTAATATTTTTTCAGATATTTACAATAAAAAAATTTTAGCAACATTTTTTTAAGATGTCTTGACGTCTTGAAAAGGCTACCAAAACATCTTAAAATAAGATACTTCTTTTTGCAGTGTTATACGCAAAGTAATTTTAATTTTCATTCTGTGAGTACTGTGCCACCATTGAGTCAATACTGGCATTCTATTAATACAGTATTATGGCTATTACCGCACCAACCCCGACACGCCAAGTGTCGGCAGATACACAGGCGCGGTACCGCGCCAGTTGTGAACAAAGATGAAATTTTCGGTTGGGATATAGTACTTATTGGATTCAGATTTCGATAAGCATTGGAATAGTATTTTTAAAATTATTTTAATTTTATTGGTTCCTATAATATTTAATTTTTTATTAATTAATTCATTAATATCTTGAAAACAAAAAAAATGCCAATACAAAACTTTGACCATCGATTTATTATGACTTAAACAATATTCATAATTTTTATTTGCTCATGAAAAAGATGGAAAATATGATTAAAATTTTAAAAAAGTTAATATTTTTTTTAAGAAATTTTTTTTGTACATTCATTTAGCACCGCAGTTGCACTATACATCCAGAGAAAAGATTTCTATGATTTAAAGAAATTAGTTTCTTTGACTTGTTTTCTTTCATTCAAAATAAAATTTTCTTTGAAACAAAAAAAGCATCTTTCATTGAAAAAAAATTTCTTAGATTAAAAAAAATTTTCTTTGAATGAAAAAAATTTGTGCATTAAATCGAAGAAATTCTAACATTGATATAGGGTCAAAGAAACATTTATTTGAATTAAATAACAAATTTCTTTGAAACGAAGATAATTTTTTTTGAATCAAAGATAATTTGTTTTAAAGAAATAAATTTTCTTTGAATCAATGAAAAATTTGTTAAAGAAATCTTTTTTCTCGGTGATGTATTTTACCGAATTTTGAGTAAAATCCGAGACATGACACCGCCTTTTCATATGAACTTTGTCAAATTCTTTAACCCAATGAAAAACAATATAAGTGTATCTCCCCGTAATACACCTATTTTTCAAATGTTGTATTTATTTTTTGTAATTTTATGACCAAAATGGGGAAATACTGCACCGATATCATTATTTTCTAGTCTCACTACTAAAATTTAGTATTAGATCGAAAATTAAATTTCACAAAAAACATTTTGTCTATTGCCAATGCAAGTGACCACCCATCCAAGTACTAACTGCGTCCAACGCGTTTCTCAACTTTGGTGATTAGATGAGAACTTGTTCCTTCTTTGCGGTGTGATTGCTGTCCTTTCATGATAATTAACTTTCTTGTACATATATTGTATGTCCTAACCTCACTTTTACTAATTTTTTATTAGTTACGACTTTGTGTCCACAATGAATTTTTCTTGGCTACTAAATATTGAAAAAAACCGAATATTATTAAAGAGACTTCTGTTAAATAAGAAATTTCTTCTTTTTCTCGCTTTTCCCTACTTTAGTAGTCAATTTACTAAAAATACATGGTGAGTTTAACAAAAAATGGTATACAAAGTTTCTGCGTGTACACGAAAAAAAGCATGGGAAATTTTTCTTGAAAATGCTTGAATTTTGGATAGGGCAAAATTTCGATAGTATTTTATAATATGCTTTTTGTTAAGAAAAATAGTATTTACTCGAAATAATTAGAAAAATTCCTAAAAACATTCAAGTATTGTCATGGAAACAGAGTACGTGAAAAAAATAATTGACTGTGCACGGAATAAATTGTGATTCATCTGATGCGCAATCTGTGGTAGAAGTGTTGTACTATGGGTTGAGGGCAACTGTCATCCTGATTATGTGTGACTGAAGCACTGCAAAGAACATCAGATGTCGGTTTTTAAAGTACCCCAGTGGGCACCGAGACGTCTAAAAGACGTCTTGAAGATGTCTTTTTTTGTCCGCGGACATCCTGGGACTTTGATGATAATGTCTCGAAGACATCATAAAGACATACAAAGGACTTCTTTAAGACGTTCTATATCTGGCCAGAAGACGTCTAAAATATATCCGAAAAAGACGTCAAAAAGACATCCGGAAAGGACTTCTAAAAGACGTCCTTAAGACGCATTTAGGACTTAGAAATTTTTTTTTCCTCAGAATATTTTTTAAGTTAAAACACATTAATTATTTATTATCTTACTTAAATTTTAACTTTATTTTGATTTTTGTTTAATTTGTACACGGTTATATAGAAATCAGGAATGAAATAATCCACCCGGACCTGGGATCGAATCCGCGATAAGTTGGGTTCAAACTCTACGCCTTAAGCATCTGAACCATCGGAGACAGATAAAATCCTTTACAAAGTTTGCGAACTTATTTGTCAGTAAAATGAATCAAACTTAAGAAATTTCTATAGCATTTATCTTAAACAGATTGGACGTTTACGTTGAACTTAGAAAATAAAATATAAAAGTTATTTTTATGAAAAATTTTCTATTTTCAAAATCTGAAAAATACGTCTTTTAGACATGATAAAGACATCTTTATGAACAGACATAGGACCTTTTTTGGACGTACCTCAGACATATTATTCACGTTGTTAAGATATACCATACGAGGCCAAATTAAAGACGTCTTTAAGACGTCCAAAAGACATCCTCATGACGTCTTTGGAACAAGTTCAATTTTTTTCTGTGCTAGGCATTCCATACGAATAGACCTTAAACTCGTAGATAAAAATTATTTTTTAAAAAAATATTAATTTTTTAATACTTTGTTTAATAATAAAATTTGTTTATAATTTTTAAACATGTTCTCCCTCTTTTTGAAGTTCGAAAAAATAAACAATATTCTGAAGTCATAATAAATCGACTGTTAAATCTTTAAGATGGCATTATTTTTTGTTTTCGAGATATTAATTAATGAAATGATAAAAATTAATAAAAAATGAAATATTTTACGAACAAATACAGCTAAATTAATTTTAAAAACACCATTTCAATGCTTGTCAAAATCCACATCGAACAAGCCCAAAATCAACAATTTCAGATAAACTGACGTTAAATTAAGATTTAATATTAAAAATTATTTAAACAATAAGTAACATCTGAAGGAATAAAGGTGAAATGTCAATTTTTTATTTTAAGATCATTTAATTATGTGTCTAGCAAGACCAATGCAAATAGCATTTTTAACAATCCAAAGTATTAACAAATAAATATTACAAATCGCTTTTCTTGCATCCCGCAGCACAACTTTGTTGTAGTTGTCTATCTACCTACTCGAATTGGTATTTTTCAGTGTTTCCCATAAAATTCTATAATTAATTTTTGATTCTTAATTATACTTAATATTCTTTTTTGACGCAAAATTAGATGATTTTCAAAATAAAAAAATAATTGACACTTAATCTTCATTCCTTCAGATGTTATTAATTGTTTAAATAATTTTTATTATTAATTATTAATTTAACATCCGTTCATCTGAAATGGTTGATATTGGGCTTGTTGGATGCGGATTTCGATGATCATTGAAATAGTGTTTTTAAAATTATTTAGCTGTATTTGTTCGTAAATTATTTCATTTTTTATTAATTTTTATCACTTAATTAAATAATTTCTCCAAAAACAACAAATAATGCCATCTCAAAAATTTAACAGTTGATTCATTATGACTTAAACAATATTGTTTATTTTTTCGCGTTTTAAAAAGAGAGAGAACATGTTTAAAAATAATAAACAAATTTCATTTATCAAACAAATTGTTTAAAAAACATTTTTAAAAAGTAATTTTTATCTACTAGTTTAAATTGTAAGATAAATATTTGCAAAAATATTGTAAATTTCAAATTCAAAATTTTTTACACTTATTTAGCAACAGTATCGATACAATTTATCTAATTTAAAAAAAAATCGAAGACATGACCCCGTCTTTTCATATGAAATTTAGCATGCGCAGCGACGATTGCTTCCCGACATGAAAGTTACACTCTAAATCTGAATCAGTGAAAATTTAACTGATTCAGATTTAGAGTGTACAGTTACGGTTATTTCGTATAAGCGTCAGACTTATCCAAAAGTGAAGCACTCAATCAATTGAAATTTCACGTACTTTTTTCCTGTGATAACTTCATGCGGGAATATTGCACACCAACATTTAAGCAATTTCCCTGTAAAAATTGACCTAGACACCAGGATATACTTGTGGACCTTTTTTTGATAAGAAATACAAATTTTCCCCGGGGATCGAGCCACTCCCAGGAACTTTTTCAAGTGGGTGCTCAAATATGAAAAGAGGTAAAATTGCTACTCTCGCGGTGGAGGTATTCTATTAAACATTTGCCCCTTTCCACATGTGACCATGTAATCGCTCAACTCTTTCTCCCACCTAAGTGTCTTTGTCTGTGCGTCAGATATACTCCAAAGGTTAGACTTGTCAAAACTTGTGAAAATTTCTCCTTTAGAGTACTTTTCATTTGGTCATATTAAAACTTCTGCCTTACAGTAAATTTAAAGCTTACACAGTGGGCATAGGGACATCTTAAAAATGTCTAAAAGCGACATTTCATCTTGTCCGCGGATAGCCGGGGACAATGATAGTAAAATCTCGGAGACATCATAAGGACAACTAAAAGACGTCTGTAAGACATTCTATGTGTGGTCCAAAAGATGTCCAGAAGACGTCTAAAAGGCATTCAAAAGGACATCTAAAGTACGTCTTAAAGGTGTTTAAAGGACATAAAAGGGACGTCTGAAAGATTTCCTGTTTAGATCCCGTCAGATCTTTTTAAATAGACATTTCTTTTACAATATTTTCTATGTTGAAATACAGTAGTACTGTATTAAATTTATTTTAAGTTTAATTTTATATTTTTTTAAATTATACAGAATTAATGAAAAAATGTCTATCAAGCTAGAATCGAACTCGTATACCTTGGACTTGAAGTCATTGCGCCTTAAGCATCTCAGCCGTTGAAAACAAATATCAACCTCGACAAAGTTTACCATCTCTCTTCTCAATGAAATGAATTTAACTTAGAAAAATTCCAATAAGTTTTATCTTCATCAATTTCTAAGTTCAAATTGAACTTATAAAATAAATTATCTATTTATGAAAATTTTTCTATTTTTAAAATTTGAAAAATGACGTATTTAAGACATTTTAAAGAAATCTAATGGCCAAGATATAGAACATTCTTAGGACGTCTTTAAGACGTCTCAAAGACGTCTTTTGTCACAAGTCCAAAAGACGTACGCAAAAAGACATCCTTAGGATGTCTTTTGAAGAAGTGTGCCCACAGGGTAACGTTGTACATTTTCTTGTATACAATATCTTGAACATGCATTTTCATCAGGACGTGCAAACACAGTGTAACTTTGAAATTTCACTTTTAAATCTTTATCAGATTACTGCAGCCATTTGTAAAGAAAATTTGTGTGTTTTAACTGTACCATAGACAGTACATTTTAAAATCTTTTTCGCCATATTGGAACCTCCTTTTTGTATTTGAAAAACTGAACTTGAACCTTATGTCTCTTTTAGTAGACCATATCACACATTAGAAAAAAGTGTTATTATAACACCTTAAATCGTGTTAAAACAACATTTTAACACAAGTTGAAGATATCACTGTCTATGTGACTTAGCATTAGTTAAATTAACAGGCAAAAAAATAACACTTCTCTTTTTCTGTGCATGATGTTGTTTGTCTTATAAAGTAATGCTTATAATAATATATTTTAATTAATTTTAGATACTGCAACTAAGGATTGTCTTTATATTCTGGACGTTTTCTACCGCATTATAAAAATTGGATGTTTTGATGTCGATTAAGGATGATACATATTGTTTTCAGGACAATAGTTTACATATTTTCGGGTAATTATAAATTGATCATTTACAAGTATTATGCACTGAGAAAAAAGATTAAATAATTTATCTCATCCATTGGACTCTGAAGACCAATACAACGAATGAGATGGACAGATGATATATAGCTCATGCAGTGAAGCGCCTTGGCTTGCGGTCACCGATGTTAAGCACCCCTGAGTACGATTATTATTTGGATGGGTGACCGACTTGGTACTCGCTACCCAGATAGAACATAAGCTTGCAGCAACCTTGCGGTGCAATATTGCTAACCTTGAACGGCAAACTTGGCGCAAGCTTCAAATGTCCCACCTGACCCAAGCTTACATGGTAAGCTTACCGAAAGATTGCAGTGTAAAGTTACTGAAAGATTGCACTATAAGATTGTCACAAGATTGCACGGTAAGCTTGTAGCAAGGCTGGTGCAAGGTTGCCAAATAACCTTACTTTATACTTAAAAGAATTTTTTTTTAATTTTTCGTATAATTTTTACAATTTTATTACCTATATAAATTTGATTATATAAATTAGACGAAACATTTTTTTTTTAAATTTTTTAAGGTTAAAAGCAAGGTTATTTGATAACACAAATTAAATCATAAAATAGCGATAAATTATCGAAAAGTGAGTGTTACACATCACCCCAAAAAAAGTGTTGTACATCCCCCCAAACACGCTATTTTACTCGGAATAGTGTGACACCCGCACACAATGTAAATAAATCACAAAATCTTTTCGGAATATCAAAAGCACTTAAAAAACTAACTATGCAAACATATTTACCTATAAAATGATTAAAAACAATGCGTCAAATCCCCACGAATGTGAAGCACAAATAAAACTTTCAACATGAGAAATGTCACTCACTTTTCGTACAGTAAACCAGAGGGCGTGCTATCTCGTGTGTTATACATAAAAAACAAGCTACTGTGGACACCAAAAGATGGCAGTATACGCTTCTGTCAAATATCGACATGCAGACGGGGAATCTTAAACGTTGCACATCTCCCTAATTGCACATCACCCTACAACACCCTAATAATGTTGTGAGGAAATTGTAAAAACCAATAAGGTCTACAATAAACTCAGTATTAATTATTACAACAAATATGGTATGGGTTATGTTTTTTTTCACTATTCAAGCCAAAAGATATTGTGTCACAGAGTTACAATATATTTGACAAGTTAATAACGCTGTCCGAAGAATAGATATCATATCCTATTATTTACACAGAAAAAACCTGTCCTCAAAGTAGGTTCATATAAACTCAATTTAAAGTGCAACAAAAAGGAGTCAAAATGCTAAATGACATAGAATATAGCGCCATCTTTCTGACTCATTATTGTTGCACATCAAAATGAGTTGAATGCAGACTCATTTAATGTAATCTTAAACTGTCTGACTGAAGATAATATAACATGTAATATTAGTTTTATATTCAAGTAATAATAACCCACACAACATATAAAACTTTTTAAATATTTCAATGAAAAGTCCTTGAAATATTGTTACAAACAGGAAAATGTGTTGATTTTAAAAAAACAATTAGTTAACATTGCAATTGTATATTGAAAATTACATTTAATATTATATGTAATATTACTTGTAGGCGGCCATTTTTTAAGATTACTGTAATATTACTGTAATACACCTGTAATATTTCGAATTTTAGATGTATATATAATATAATTTTAAAGCTCTGTCTCAGTTGCTGCTGTTCCATTTACAATTTACTTTGCATTCATTCTTAGAAAAAGATCATTTTTTTCTTGTTATTTTCATATTCCAATTTCTTTTTTGACGTTATTGATAATTTAAAATTAAAATTATCCCACACAATAAAAGGATATCCCTGGAATTCTCAGATAGCGTAAAAGTTTGCAGAAAACTATAACAGGTTACCAAGTTTGCGCGATAAGTTTGTTGCAAGTAACAAAAAGTCCCACCACTGGGCATAAAATTCTGAGGTCGGTTTTTCTAAATTCAGAATAAAATTTAAATTTAAACTCATTCCTCTTTTTATAAAACAACCTGTTCAAATAAATTATTAAAATTTAAAACAATATCTTTTTCTGTCTTGTCTAGTTACTTTTATAGTAATCTTGAAAAATACCCTTCACCGTCAGACTGCACTGCAAAAAGAAGTATCTTATTTTTAGATGTTTTGGTACACTGAAAAAAAACTAGTAGGTTTTACTACTTTTTAACTACTCTGAGTAGTACAATAGGTCCTCAACTGAATTTAAACGGTTCTATTAACTATATAAAAATAGTAAAACCAATTAAAAATGTAATTGGTAGAATGACATTTTGTGATTGTATTAACTCAATTTAAAAATGTTAAAACAACTCAAGATGTAAGTAGTAGATTTTACTACTTAAAGTGGTTCAATAGACTTTAAGAACATTTATTTGGTACATTTAATAAATATTTTGCAATTGAAACTACTACTTTAAGTAGTAAACTATACTACTGAAAGTGGTTCAATAGGCTTTAAGAACATTTTTTGTAGAATTAATAAATCTTTTGCAATTCAAACTACTACTTTAAGTAGTAAATTTTACTACTTAAAATAGGAAAATAAAATTATTTTTTAATTATAATTGTTTATTATCAGTAGTATTGACTTTTTTATCCTCTCTCCTATACTGACGCTTATTTTATGCCCTAACAGAGAAAATTTCTAACTGACGGGAATTGAACCCTCGACCCTAACGCTCGCAATCTGATACCTTAACCGACTAACCACGCACGCTCGCTACGACAGTCTGCAAACTACTCGAAGACTACTTTCTGCTTGTCGAATTGGTAATTTAACTATTTAAAGTAGTCATATTTACTACTTTTATTAGTTGCTATGACTATCCTTTTTAAGTTTTGACTTGTAAATTTTTCATCTTTTAATTATATTATAAGTTGTTTAATTGCATTGTGCAGTAAAATCTACTACTTAAAGTGATAGTTTTAATTGCAAAGGATTTTTTAATTCTACGACATAAATGTTCTTAAGGCCTATTGAACCACTTTAAGTAGTAAAAGATACTACTGAAAGTAGTAGTTTTAATTGGAAACGATTTCTAAATTTTACATCAAAAACGATTTTCAAGCTTATTGAATTAATTAAAATAGTAAAAAATTACTACGTAAAGTAGTAGTTTTAATCACAAAGGATTTTTTAATACTACACGGAGAGAAATCTTGTGCGATTTACGCATGAGCATGTCCTTAGGAATATAGTAACAGACGCTTTCAAGCAAAAATCCTAAGTGAGCGAGGTATTATTGTATGAGTCTCACCTGATATTCAGATGGAATCTTATAGTTTTTGCTTGGAAGTGTCCATGCTATATTCCTATGGACTTGCTCATGCGCAAATCGCAGCAGATTTCTCTCCGTGTACAATAAAAATGTTCTTAAAGCCTATTGTACCACTTTGAGTAGTAAAGTCTACTACTTAAAGTAGTAGTTTTAACTGGATACGATTTGTAAATTCTAAATCAAAAATCTTCTTTAAGTTTATCGAATTAATTAAAATAGTAAAAATTTACTACTTAAAGTAGTAGTTTTAATTACAGACGACTTGTTAATTCTACAACAAGAATTTTATTGAATCATAGAAATTAATAAAAAATTTACTACTCAAAAAGCAGTTATATTAATTAAAGAAAATAATTCCTTTTACTACATTTCATATAACTGGTGAATAGTAGTTGGATTTACTACTCTTCAAATTTTGAGTTGACTACAATTCCACTTGTTTTTACTACTTTAAGAAAGTTAATTTTAATACCGACCTGTAGTTGTACTTTAACTACATATTTACGTAAAATCAACTATTACTTATAAACTTCTCAAAAATAGTTACATTAACTACATCAACATGATTAGATTAACTAAAAAAGTAGTTATTTTAACTACTTTCTAGTCAACTACCCAATATGGTAGTTGAATTTCTCGGCAACATTTTTTTCAGTGTAGCGTTTTTAAGACATTAAGATGTTTAAGATGTCTTGAAGACGCTACCAAAACATCTTAAAATAAGATACTTCTTTTTGCAAGATGAGCAGGTCAATAAAAATTGCAACCGTACTTTTTTATTTTGTCATTTTTTCCTAACTATTAAGTTCTTAGGACGATTTTAAAAGAAAAATAAATTTATCAAAACATTCTTTTTATAACACCTTGCGTCAAAAACTCGACTAAATCGCTGTCTTTTACGCACTAGTGCTTAAAAGGAGGGTAAATCGTACTTTTACGCACACTTTCCCCTTCCATCACAGCAATTTAGTCGAGTTTTTGACGCAAAATGTTATAAAAAATTATGTATGGGACATGGGCGTAAATATGGAAATCTCGACTCGCGTGATTGTCAAACTCACACGATTCTCGATTCCCCTACTTTCGCGCCCTTGCGACATAAATAACTATTTATAAATTCTTTATTTAACGAATTTTTTTCTACTTACAGATTTGTTGGAGTTTTTATCAGCAAAAAACATATATTGAATGAAAAAGCTATATCTACAGTGTCTAATCAGCAAGAGTAAATCCGTATTAAAAATTATTACCAACGAGAATTAAAAAGTTTGAGGCTTAAAATGGATTTAACTGAGGCTTTTGCTCCTGGTGGTGGTAGCGGTGTTGTAATTACTGAAGATATGGACAAAACCGATTTTTTTGACTTTGTTGTGTCACCACAGTCTTTATCGTCATCACAACAACCGCCTCCTTCTCATTCAATTGAAAGTAATGAAGAAAGTATTTTACGTCAAACGCCAAACTGTAGAGCCCTGGATTTCTTACATGATCGACAATTAAGTATGGAAGATAATGAACGTGAATTAACGTTCATTAAAGAAACAAATAATAATACTCTGACTGCTTTGCCACCTGTTTCTACAATTACCAGCTCTTTAAGTCAGCATTCTAGAAATAATAATTGCGATAATATTCAAAATGATCAAATTTCAATGGAACATTCTGACTGTGATTATTGGAGCGCTGTTGGAGATAATAAAGAATCAGCATGTAATATACTTCTTGAAGATTTAAATAAATATTGTTGGTCTGCTACAGATTGCCATCACTCACTTGTAGGTCAATCTGCTGATGCGTCTATGCATCAACAAGTTAATGACTCCGTAGCTTGTAGTGACAGACAAAATACAGACGGCGCTATTTATACATTAACAGTACTCAATAATGAGACCGATTCGATGGATGCTCTAGACTGTTGTAAAAGTCCAGTTCCAACAGTTTCTGATTCATGGTCCCTAAGACCTAATTTAGATTTGGACGCGATTCTTAGCTTAGAGCCCACAACAACGGAACAACAAGATCATGAAAGAATGGGAATAGATACTTCCGGAAATTCTTTCCACACAGCCAATCATCCAACTTCTCATTATCCTACAGATGACGGAAATTTTGTTGAAAGTAAAGAATTACCTAGATTACAGCCTAACACTTTAGGTGACAACAACAATGATTGGAAGCTGTCTGATCAAAATCATCTAAATGAAACGACAGTTGCAACAGCAGCCACTGTCGTTACAGATTCAGCAGAAAGTTTACTTAGAAGTGCTTTACAGGGAAAATTATATACGACATGTTCTTCTTCTCCTGTTTTGGTATCATCTTCATCATCTCAAGCTAATTCTACTATATCCTTAACAGCTTCTTCTACAAGCAGTACATTACAACTTATTGCAGACCAACATCTTCATCAACATCAGCAACAAGATCATTTAGAAGAAGAAGTAATAAACACTGATGAGGATTTAATATTATCTCATTTAGATACACCTACTTATCGACCAGGAGAATATGACAAGTTAAAGAGTATTGCCAATGAGGTAGTTGAATCGTACTTGGAACCTGTTTGCAATGTTGCTGCTACAACGGTTATGTATACATTGGATCCAAGTAGTGGAAATCTTGGAACCATTACTTTACCTGCCGATTTGAGTCAAGTTGGAACTGTAACAGTAGTGACTGCCAGTAGCCTTGCAACTCAACAAGATATACTTCAACAAGCCGTCACCAACCGAGCAGATATTACCGAATCAATTCAGCAGCAGGTAACATCTAACCAGATAGCCAGAGTCACTACTAGTGGGAGTACTAATACTACAACAAAATCTGGTAAAAAATATTGCAGACGTAAGAACAATAGCACAAATAATTCTAACGCTGGAGCTACATCATCCTCTTCCTCAGTTTTAAGTAGCAATAATAGTATTAATAGTAGTAGTGGTAATAGTAACAATAATTCTAATCAACAATCTGGCCCGCCTGGTGGTTCTCCTAGTAGTGTTCAACGGAAAGAAAGATCTCTTCATTACTGCAGTATTTGTAGTAAAGGTTTCAAGGATAAATATAGTGTAAATGTGCACATTAGGACACACACTGGAGAAAAACCTTTCGCTTGTTCACTATGTGGAAAAAGCTTTCGACAGAAGGCTCATTTAGCCAAACATTACCAGACACATGTAGCACAAAAGCCAAATGTTGCCAACAACAATAATGCAAGCACTAGTACAACTAATAGTAGTAGTAGTAGTAGTAATAGTAGTAGTAATAATAATAATAATAATAATAACAGTAACAATAACAATAATTCTTCAGCCGATTTATCTAGTACACAACCACAACTTGTTACTACTATTACAGCCAGTTGTAACCCTACTTGCAATTGATTCATTTGAGTGATGAGCGGCATGATTATTATTTTTTTTAAATACACAATGTGTTCTAAACTGTAAAAATGTGGTACTACTTTTTTACACTTTTATTTATAGTAATTTTCTATCTGAAACATTCGCTCAAATTTAATTATTTTAAATGATTCTAGAAGAGCTTATTATGTACCTATTTGCTTCCTATTAATTAATTAATTTTGAGTTACTTTAATAATGTACCATTTTAGAAACTTAAAAACCTCTTTCGGCAAGAAAAAAACTGTTACTCATACTTTAATAACAATTTAAAATCTTAATTAAGAAAAAAGCAATATCAAAGACTTTAAGAATACAATTCATTTTATATTACAGTTATATTGTGTGTTATACAAGCTAACATTTTATTCACTATATTTGTTATCGTTTTCTTTTCGTTTTTATTCTCGTCGCCAACGCAATTTATATATCGAATTATTTTTGCCGTTTGTAAAAAAGTATGTATTTTATTGATTGAACCAATGCAACGAATATTATATGTATATGTAATCTATGATAAATTTATCGTTTTATAATGAAATGAACTTATTATATTAATATTTATTAATTTAAATTTTCTTATAAGTAATTAACTTTAGTTTCTACGTTTATACACTCGTTTTTTCGTGGAAGTGCAATTTTACTTGCTACGAATAACATCTAATACTTGATAATTCAATATACGTATTTGTTAATTAGACTTTTATAATATTCTAAACAAATGTAAGGAACAATTATTAGCACAAACTGTGATTTAGATACAATATTCGTAGCTTAAATATTTTTATCGACTGGAGTTTACGTTGTCAATGGTTTTAAAAGAGATTTTTAATAAAGCTTTTTATTTGTATTTGTAAGGGTTGTTGAATGTAGTAGGAAAATTTGCTTTCCTAAATATTAAGAATTATTTCATAAAATGAAGGGTTTTATGTGATGTATTTTAGTGAAAATTTATCCTTTAGTATTACTTTAATTAAATTTAGTTTTATTGTAATTTTTTAATTTTTTAAAAAGTCAATATAATATTTTTAAATATTTTTTTGAAAGAATATTTACACGTTACTTAAATGTAATTTCATATGAAAGATTTATTATATGTTTTTATCAACTTAAAAAAAAGAATAAAAACGTATCCTCAGAAACGCTAATTTTTATTAGACTAATGCCTTTAAATTAAAACTTGTGATTAGAGAAATAATCTATATAATAATTGTGCCAGTTCACGCTTGTTTTGCACTATTTTATAGTAAGTAAATTGATTGGAATAAAACACAAAAATTTCAATCTACACTGGAACCCCTGTACTCCCGTGTGGAAATTTATCGTGGAAATGTATTGGAAACTGTACTGTTGAGCTAGATTCAATCAAGCAACTTGAGAGGAAAACTGGACAGAATCAAGTATGGTATGTGACGCTGGGGATAGCTAGTTTTTTTCCAGGCGTGTTGTCTAATCCCTTTCTAGTAAAATAAAAATTTCTAGCCAGTTTCATTATATTAAAATATACAGTTTCTATCTACCCAAGGGTCGACCCAACTTTAAATAGGTACACGGAGAAAATCTGAAAGCAATGAGTATTTTTTCTCACATCACTGGCTACTGTGTAAACCAAAAAATTAATCACAACTTTTTTTGACAGTAAAGAGAGTTTCGTTTCATATTAGTTGACAACAGATTATTTAGAACTACAAATGTAGCAATAAATTCTTTGCTCGAAGTCGTGACTGCTGTTCTCACAGCTCTGAGTACTGTGCAGAATTATTTTTAAGAATTTAGAAAACAAAGGAACGTTTAACGTCAATTTAAAAGAAGATAGCCATGGTTATTTTTTCTTTTCAAATATTGATTTTAATTGACATGTTTATAAACAGTTAATGAATAATAGATATAAAAAAATGAAGACTTCAAAAAGTCTTTTTGAAAACTATCGCTTTTTTTTAATTTTTCAGTTATGTAGCAAATAAAGTTATTATACAATAATGAAATAATAAATAATTATTTTAAAAATCAATTATTATAGGTAAATTTAAAATATTTATTTGTATTTCACAAGTTTTAAGATTTTAAGATTTCTTAGCTAATATCAAATTACAACCTAATCTAAATTTATAGATAATTATGATTAAAAAATATTAAGTTTCAACATTATTAATTTAAATATTTATCTCGTGAAGTAATAAAAATTATTATTTCTTACGTTTATTAATAAAAAGTAATTTGTTTAATATTATTAAAGTTTATTACTTCTTATTTAATTAAATATAAATAATTTTAGTCAAATAATCTGTTTTTCATAAAAATATAAGAAAACATCTAAAATTGATTAAAATAGTCTTGAACGCTTGTTTAAAATTGTTATTTATTTTTTATTAAAGGTTAAATGTTCTTTTATTTTTTTAATCCTAAAAAATAATTCTACACAGTACTCAGAGCTGTGAGGAAAGCAGTCACGACTTCGAGCGAATAATTTATTGCTATATTCCTAGCTTTGAAAACTCTGTTGTCCATTAATATAAACCGAAATTCTAATAACTGTCAAAAAAATAGTGATTATTTTATGCAGAGCATTGAGTGCTGTGCAAAAAACATTCAGAGTTTTGGAATTTAATTTTTTGGTTTCCACAGTAGCCAGTGATGTGAGAAAAAATACTCAGTGCTTTCAGATTTTCTCCGTGTAGTAACACCTACACAAAAAAAAATTAATTATGGAATTAATTATACGATTAACACATTATTTATAATTGGAGACCTTATATTTACCCCTACCTATTATTATTTAACGCAATCGCTTTCATAAATTTTGGAAAATATTTAACGCTCGCTGGGATCGAACCCCCGAACCTAACGCTCCGCAGGCTAACAGGCTAACAATTACGCCACCTTAACATGGGAAAATAAATACAAAATTGATTTGATAAGTTGCGACTGAGGAAAATGAAGACTTGAGGAGCAGAAAGATAAAGAAACAATAATTATATATAAATTATAATTTACTTGTCAATATTAGCCCAATAAAATAAAAACTTCAAATCAATTAAACTTATTATTTATAATATAATGCTTACATTATATAATAATAGCCAGAAGCATATATGCACGTCAAAGATTGTCAAAGACTGAATTCGTCTACTAGCTAGTTACTGTAGCGAATTCAGTGACACTTGCTTGACGGACTTATATTAATTTTTCATGACGGTATCCTAGGCCGCATCTTGGTAAATTTTAGATAGTCTTTAGTACGAACTTGTACAAAATTTTCAAGTAAGCATTCTAGACAATAACTAGCTAAATTCTAGAAAGGCTATACATATCTAAAGAAATAAAGGGAAAACTATAAAAACTGCGCACATGAACTTTGAGGGGCCATTGCAGTTATTTGAGAATAAATTTCCACGACAAACAATGTCTAGCTATATATGTGAGAACAGCTGTCACTAGGTACAGCCATATTTTGAAAACTTCTAAGTACACCGCTTTCCCGCTAGAGGCATCATAATCGGAGATATGTAATTTCTGATTTATTCTCATGCAAGGGGCCTATATGCTTAACAAGCAGTGAGTGCTCCTTATACTACTTCATGGGCTCTGCTCTGGACTTTAGTTCGCTCAACGCCACATAGGGAGGGTGAAAATCACTCTTCTCGCAGTTGAGGTGCCAATAGATATGTATATAAGTGACAAACTTTTGGGTGCAGTTCCGAATAGCACATACCTCTGATTTCGATAAAACTTGGTATCCCTACGTAATTTGGTGCGCTGATTACGAAAATCATAGTGAAAATTGGCGGAAATTTAATTATCATGGTAAAAACCATAAAAAACACCATAAAATCATGGTTTTTTTCGATTATCTCGTAAAAAACAAAAAACTTCGAAAAAAGTTTTAGGCGAAAGTTGTAGATCTCTAAAAAACACACATTTCATGTTTTATGCATTTTTTACCAAAAGTCATTATTTTTCGAGAAAAACGCAAAATAGTAAACACGGCCTTCGGCCGCGTAAGGTACTGCTCGCTTCTCTTTTTAAGAAATCTTGGCGAGAGGGGGTGGATGTGTCCGAAAGTAATTTGCAGAAATTATCATATTCACCATTACTCAGGATCCAACGAATTCCGCAAAATACTTTCGGCCATATCCACCCCCTCTCGCCAAGGTTTTTTTAAAAAGAAAAGCGAGCAGTACCTTACGCGGCCGAAGGCCGTGTTTACTATTTTGCGTTTACCGCTGCTGTAGACTCCACCCCACAATTTCTGCAAATTACTTTCGGACACATCCACCCCCTCTCGCCAAGATTTCTTAAAAAGAGAAGCGAGCAGTACCTTACGCGGCCGAAGGCCGTGTTTACTATTTTGCGTTTTTCTCGAAAAATAATGACTTTTGGTAAAAAATGCATAAAACATGAAATGTGTGTTTTTTAGAGATCTACAACTTTCGTCTAAAACTTTTTTCGAAGTTTTTTGTTTTTTACGAGATAATCGAAAAAAACCATGATTTTATGGTGTTTTTTATGGTTTTTACCATGATAATTAAATTTCCGCCAATTTTCACTATGATTTTGGTAATCAGCGCACCAAATTACGTAGGGATACTAAGTTTTATTGAAATCGGAGGTATGTGCTATTCGGAACTATATCCAAACTTTTTTTTGGAAAAAATGATTTCACTAATACTGTGATGACCATTTTTTTTTATTTTAATTTAATTATTAAAAATGAAATAATAATAACTATTAAAGAATAATAAAAATAAACAAAAATTTTTTTTAAATAATTGATTTTAAAAAATTTTTAATATTGGCTTATGGTGCGTTACTTGTGGCAGTTTCCCCTTAGGATTTTATAAATAAACATACTATTTTTAAATTAACACCTTTTCATTTAGTTTGTTAAATTACCTTTATTATACACAATAATGTTGTCATTTTTTAAATGACGTTTTTCATGTCGTTCTTTGAGAGTCGTTTTTTGAGTGTGGTCGCGAAATAATCACACTCACATGAACGTCATTCATGAGTATCATTTTTTCCATGTCATATTTTTTCGTAAGGGTGAGGAACACGTCAGTCGTTAATGAGCCATTAATGGGCCAAGATTCGTCTCATCATAAGAAAAGCTTATTTACCGCAAAAGATTAAACACATCTGCCATTGCTAACACTGCAACATAATTTATTTTTTTTTATTTTTAGGATCGCATCGGGTGATTCTTACAGGGTTTTTTGACGCTGAACACGAATCTAAATTCAGAATTGTTCCATCACCCTATGTTTTCGAAAAAATTGACCTTGGAAATTGAAAAAATTCCGTTTTTTGGGTATTTTTTGATTTTTTATACCGGTACAAATTTTTTTTGAGTTTAGAACTTTTAAGAATTTTTTTTGTTTGAGATATCCTTCTTTGAAGTTTGCGTTTGAAAAAATCCTCCACGAGGAAGCAAAAAAAATGATTCCTTGTAAACTATAGAATATTTATTTCAATTAAAATTTAAATATACATAAATTAAAAAGAATACAACAGTAATTTATAGGAAAGTCTTTGTAAATATTATGATGCATTGCAATTTTAGAGCACTGTTTAAAAAAATTTCGAGATTAGAGATAAAATAAATTTTATATTCTAAAGAATTGATTGAAAAACAAAAGATTCACAGATCATTCTCTAGTTTTATTAGATTATGGTTTAACAATACAAAAACATTATAATTAAAATTAAAAATATTTTATTATAAAAAAATATTTTTACAAAATTACTAGTCTCGTCTCGAAATTTTTTGTTTTGTCTCGTCTCGTGAGGAGCCCTTTCATACACTTTCAGACCTATAATAGTCTGTGCATTTCTACAGAAATGCACAAATGTTCGACTTTCTGCTGAGAAGTCGATGCGGGAGATACGTACTTTCGACCGAGGTATGAAGAAAAATAAAATTTATTTTTAGTTTATTTTATTACCATAAATTATTATTAAATAAATAGAAATGCAAAAAACTTTTTAATTCAGGAATTAAAAAATATTTTTGAAAAACATACAATTCACTACAGAAGTGTAAAAAAATTATTGAAATTTATTTACAACTAAATTTATTATTTTAAATTGATACGAAATTCAATATAAAATGAAATTTTAAAGATCACTTGTAAACCTGATTTGGCGACTCTTATTCATTAATTAGAAGAAAGTCAAATCATCATGTTCGCATTGATCCCGAGTTTATATTAGGAAATATATAAATATTTAGAATTTTTATTTTTTTTTTTGGTTAATGCATGTAATTTTTCAAAGTTGAAGTTAGTTGATAATGAGAATAATAATATTGAATCAATTTCAACTGTAAAAAATTACTTGCAATAAACTTTCAAAAATGTTAAATTTTTCCTTTTTTTATATTTATCAAGAAAATTGTGTAATTGTAAATACATTAATTTGGCTTAAGCAAATATGTAGTTTGAAATATAAAAATTATTATTTAGAAATAAATTTTATTTTTAAATGCTGTACAATATACTATTCATCTCATACAGAAAATTATGAACCTCGAAAATTGGAGTATCCTCAGTAATAGGTGCACTTACTTTATATCAATTCATATAAAAACTAAAATCAAATTATAAAAATTTTCCTTAATAAAAATTCCTTATATCTATGAAATCCTGTATAAAAACATTTAATTCCTATGTATTTTAACGCGCTGAACACGAATCCGAAGTCCGTTTTGCTCCATCATGTCAGGATTTTTTTCTTACCTTAAAAAAACTTTCGGATTTTGAGAGGTAGGCTATTTTTTTTAAATTGATGGATTTACTTAAAACTTGGTATCTAGGGGTTTCTTGGGTCGCTGGTTACGAATCTGAAGTTAGATTTTCAAAATTCAAAATGGCGGCCGAAAATTTTAAAAATTGATGGATTGATATTGATTTTTTTTAGTGCTCTTCTTTACTACTTTTTTAATATGCGGTCTCATTTTGACGTCTCATAACCACGTCTCATTCTGACGTCTCAAAACCACGAATCATTATAACGTCTCACATTGACGTCTCATAACCCCGTCTCATTCTGACGTCTCAAAACCAGGTTTTATTTTGACGTCTCACAAGGACACAAGCACGTCTCATTTTAACGTCTCATTTTGACGTCTCATAACCATGTCTCATTCTGACGTTTCAAAACCACGTCTCATTTAGACCACGTTATAGCTGACTATTGTGCGATTCACAAAGGAAGAACGTTATGTCTGGAAAATGCATATCTTAATTAATGCGTTTGCACAGCAGATGCGACTAATTTGTTTCCATGAGAGAATTCAAATATAAAAAATCATTAAAATTCTTAAATTCATATCTCGTAAACTGCGTGATAAAAAAATCTCCTGACGTGAAATTTCAGTCCCGGGTTTCTCCAGATTTAAATTTTTCCTGGTTTTTTCCCGGATCAGTGGCCACCCTGGCTATTCTCGATGCGGTATGGAGAATGCCACTGCAAGCCCCTAAAAAGTATTCAATAGCATATACCCAATCCCCCTGCCACTGCAAGCCCGTAATGCTTCATGCAGGTGAACCAATCTTAATTAAACCTATTAGAAATGATAGAAGATCAACTCTAGGCGAAAATTTCGTCGCTACAGTACTCGCCTACCATTCAACTCGCGAAGCATTAAATCTCGCGTACCGTTCAGAATTTGTCTCGAAAATTTCAGATATTGTACTATCTATATCAAAAACATAGGTTTTAAATTAACATGACATCAATACTCAAGGTCAAACGACAGAATCAAAGATTAAAACGAACATAACCATAAAAATCAAGGACATATGTCAAAAACCAAAATTTTTTAATGGAGTAGAGACGGACATAACCTCAAAATTATTATCTGAGGTCAAGATATGACCCTCCCTTTAAAATTTTAAAGGTCATAGGTCAAAGCAAGTCCTTTTAAGGAAAGTTTCAAGATACCAATCAAATAGTTGACATAATTCTAACTTTTTTTGAAAAAGATATACATAAAAACATGAGAAAAAGTCAATAATTTTTTTATCAGTGGGCTTAAATGTTTATAAAAACATTTGTTGTTAACTTGGAGTCTTGTAACTGTTTGATTAAATACTTGACTATATATCTGTAATTGAATGCAACAAGACCCGAAGCGATAAATTAAAAAGTTTTTGAGAAACGTGTACAGAAAAATGGCTCTTTTTGCATTAATTTCCGGAAATTTATACAACAAAAACTAACCTCCGTGTATGCACATTCAAATACGCAGGGTGTGAGTTCGCTATGATACACGCAGATTAAGTTGGGTTGTATAAATTCGGCCTGAATATCAGGCGGCATCCAAATTGTTTTTCTATGGAGAATTGAATGCTAGTTTTAAGTCGACTGGAGTCATGAAACGAAAGGCTCGAAATTACTCGATCGAGTATCAAGCTTTTTAGATACATTTATGTATAAAGTTTCTATTTAAATAGTACTCATCATAAAATAATGTATATTAATTGCAACGACTCGCAATTCGATACATTATTTTTAGATTTAAACCCAGTTTTTTAATCAGTAACGAGAGTGAATTCGTTTTAAATTTTATTTCTAAATAAAATTTGTTGTATAAAGTTTTTAATAAAAGTGTTTAAACTTTAAAATTAATAAAGAAATTTATTATAATAAATAAAAGAGTATAATTATAATATTTTCTATTGCAGTTTGGAAATTAAGTAATTTTTAATGAGATAAAACTCGTGTAGCGGTCATTCTCTATATATTAACAAAGACGTTGTATCCATTATAAATGTTTGATTTCTTATTCTTGTGAAACGATAGTTAATAAGCTCTATGTAATAATTATAATTTGTTTGATTTTTTAAAAATAATATTTTGATAAAATTGTTAATGTTCCTCGCATATGAAAAATATCATTAACATTATCTACCGTGTTTTCGAGAAACATCGTATGCAGTTACTGTGTTTCTCGAAAACACGACAGTTATGTTATTTGCTTTTTTAAGATTTTCTTCGATTGTTTTAGAATCTAGCACTAATTTAATTAAGAAAAATGAGGTTCTGAACATTAAATTCTCATAATATGAACATTGGAAGAAATTCAAGTGCGCAAGTTCAATACAATAAATGTTTTTTTTAAATGTTAGTTTAAGAGTAGTTTAGTTTTACATAATTGTTGTTAACTGTACAAAAATGTGAGTAATGTCATATATTTTTTAAGTGTGGAATGAAAAATATTCTTACACTCAATGACTTTAGAGAAAATAAATTAAGAAAGAGTTTTATCAGTTGGACTGGTCGCGTTCGATGCTGCGGATGACCGTCTAGACGCTTCGGCTTCTCTTAAAGCTTCATCAAAGCCTTGCGTAGAATTTGACCTGGAAGGCACGACTTTTGTCTGCAAACAAAAATATTGTATGATTTCATTTTCTCTCTTAAAGAAAAAACATACTTTTATATATTAAATACGTTTAAACAATTGAGCAGGTAGCTCAATATGGGCTAAATTTAAGCAGACTTGACAGCATAAAATTTGCTAAAAAAAAGGGAAGGGAAAATTTTGTTTGAAAAAAGGGGAAAAGTAAAGTAAAATCTAAATGTATATTTTCCTTAAACAAAATGCTTTAAAGGGGTCATCCATAAAGCATGTGATACATTTTTTCAGAATTTTAACACCCCCCCTCCCCCTTGTGATGCTTTTTCCAATACCGATTAACATGGAGTGTGATATTTTGCTGACCCCCCCCCCCCTACCCCCTACAGTATCACATGCTTTATGGATTACCCCTAAAGTTGTTTTAAATTACACTACCGGTGAAAATTTTGAGACCACTCATTCTTTAGGAATAAAAAATATCTTAAAACATAGTAAGTATAGAACTAAAATTTATTTTCCAAATTTTTTAAAAGATGATAAAGTTATAGAGAGAAGTGAAATTTAAGGAAGAGATTTTCCCAGTATAATAATAAATTTTTTTTAAATGTCATTTTCAATGTTTTATAAAAATTTGATTTGCTTACATACACTTTTTATTTTTTCCTATTTTAGACCTCGGATTGATTTTAGAAAGAGAAAGAAGTCGTTTCAGTAGATTTTTATGACAACAAACAAGTCACATTATATAAAAATAAGTCGAAATAGCCGCATTCATTAAAAAAAGTTCAAAAAGTAAAAAGCTTGTAATTTTTTGGTTCAAATTTGGATTTTTATTAAATATCCCATTATTCGAGTTTCAACATAAAATAGATTTTTACTTAATACCTACCTCACAAGAAATTGTAAATATAAGTTACTTAAATTTAAGAATGAAATTGCGCTATCCGATTTTGTCACCATTTTTGCAAAACCTAAATCTACTTGAAGCCAAGCGTGGGAAATTAGTGGAAATATTCATAAAAAAATTCGACAAGTGCGAGTGTAACTCGCACTGTATTCGAGGGTTCCGTACTCGAAGCGAACTTATTTGGTATAAAAACAAATGTTTAAAAAAATACTAGTACGGCGTACTGGTACTGTATCAGCCATGTACCTTCGCACGGTATCAGGTACTGTACTAGTACGGCGTACCGGTATGCAATATCGGTAGAATACGAGTACGACGTACTGAAAACTTTTGTGACTTAGTATAATGTACTGTTATTGTACTGGTACAATACTAGTATGATGTACAATATAAAATATTATATACCCTCCCCTTTCTCTTCCCACAATAGTATTTTAATTATTTGAATTTATTATTAAAAAGAAAATCTGTGGGAGAACTGAAATAATAATAATTCATTTTTAGTTATTTATTTTTATTGAATAATTTTTTTTTATTCATATGATATATGTTTTTGCATATATTATATAAAATATGTAACTTGTATTCTCACTTATCTTAAAATATCCAGTGTTTTATATTATTTTAATTTCTTAACTTTATCAAATATTAATTGATTATTTGTTTACATTTAAACATTATTTCAAAAGAATTTTAAACTTGATGTTTAAAACTGCTTTGATGTTAAGAAAAACATATTAGCACATCCTAACCTATTAATATGTTATATGTATAAGAAAAACTATAACGAAATAACACGCAATTGAATTTAAAAATATATCAATATGATCAAGACCGAATTTATCAATTTTTCTCAATATAAATGTATAAAAAAGATTATAAAAGAAAAGATTTTGATGTTTTTCAATGAAATAACACCACGGCACAAAGCGGCATGTCAAAGTAAAAGAATATAAATCTTATAAAGATCGATAATTTAATATAAATTTAATCTCGGATATTCAAGATAAGTACAGAAGCACAAGTTACAAACGTTAATACTCTTTTGCTGCATCATAAACCACTTTTTTCACCAACATTTATTGCACCGTTTTCAGTGACGCGTTCATATTTGACAATAAATTGTCAAGAAAGTGAGATTGGGTTAGCATTACCAGCAAAGATTCCCAGTACGACGTACCAGTATTATACTTGTATCGTACGAGTATGTTGTGCTTCTTATTTTAGTATAATACTGGTACTCCGTACTCGTAAATAACGATTAGTATACGCTTGGTTATCTGGGTTAAGTATAATTAAACATATAAAATTTTTTTTTTAATTTAAAAAAGTTTCGATACATAAAATAAGACTGTCTATATCTTTCTCTCTCTAATTTAGTTTTACCTGTAGCGGGTAGGTTAGGAACTAAGAAGCCCAATTAGCGGCTATTATTTAATCAACAAAAACTCTAGACTTTCTGAATTTTACACATAGGAGAAACTTTTTATAGTACACTATTAAAAATCGAACTTGAACTTTACATTAAAAAGATCGAATTTATATAGTTTCAATCTCGAAAAGTGGGAATATTTTTATTTGATTGGCTTAAAGTTTTTTGTCCAACCAATGACATGCAAACATTCAAACTTATCGAGATTGAAAATATATTATTTCAATCTTTTTGGTGTAATTAATGTTGCAAAGCTGCAATACTACTGGACCTCTCCATTTAGGCTAGAAGTTTTATGAATCTCATATATAACATGATATATACCTTTACATTCTCATAAGCTGAACCGACTTTTTCTTCAAGAGATCGAAAACTATTAGAATTTCTCATTTGTCCAAGTTTCATAGAAAGCCCACTTCCAAAACCGCCAAGGATACTGGTTGTTTTTTCTGCTGTGGATTTAAACACTGATTCGGTTTTCTGAAACCTAAAAAATACCAGAATGTATATCATGTCGACCTCGAAACAAATATTCAATTGTTTTAATTAATTAGTCAGTACGTACATTATTTTTATTCACGACTACAATTTTCATTTCTATTTAAAAATATGTATAAGAAATAAATTAGTATACAAAGCATACTAATTTCATGAGAAAATATATTTAGAAAATAAAATGTTATGTTATATAAAAAATTTTAAATAATGTAAATTACTTGACCTAATAGACATCAATCAAATCAAAATTGTACTCAAGTTCTTACACATGACTTTCTTTAACATTACGAAGTCCTTGATTGACATCTTCTGATAATTCTCTCCAAACACTAATACCTAGTTTTCTTTTTAATTCATGTGAAACTCTTACTTTACTTGATAATACGTGTCGTAATGTTTGGATTTCCTCTTCTACCTATCAAGAAAGATATTCATTTATTAAATTGTACTTACATAATGACTATAAATACATTGTTCACTGCTTCCATTTCTCACATTTTTTTAACTTCTTACATTTGCGGTATATTCTGCCGTCTGGTTTTAAAGACACATTATCTACATTTGGAGACTTTTTGAGATATTTCACAAAACGCGTTTGTATATCTGTACTTTTTTGCGTATAAAATTGAGGTGAAACCTAATTAAAAATCACAGCTGCGTAGATGTGCTTTTAAGCCAGTTTTACAACCTCGGACCGACGACTATCCCAATAACAAAATTACTATCTATTACTATCTATCTATTTATCTAGTCGATAAAATTGTACTTTATTTTAAGGAAATTTGGGTGGATCGAGATAACGTGTTTTTAAATCATAACGGCAGTATTACAATGCCAGTGGTAACATATTATTAGACTTTAATTATAAATAACTTTGTGAATTTTTTTATACATTTTTAACTCTCTAACATTTCCAACAATCGTTGTCGTTAAAAATCAGAGCCAAATCAGATATACTTGATGTTAGAAAAATGGAAATTACGATCTATGTACACGCTAGAGTGGAGGTAAGACAGCAATGGCAGAAGATTTAAAAAACTATTATGTATTTTTTTATTTGTAAAATAAAATAGAATTATATGTTTTGAATAAATACCATCTATAGACTTATATAATTAAATATATAATTAGTCAATAAAACTTATAAAAATATAAAGAAATCAAAATCGTTTTTAAAATCAACTACAAAATTAAAAAGAACGTAAATTGCACTGGTCTGCGAATTTAAACTATTCATTTAAAGTTGCAAGGTAAAAATTTTCGTACAATGATACCTACTATTGGAGCAACAGTAGCCTCACATTTGTATAGCTCGTGATACGCTATTGCAGGGCAGATACTGCACAAAAGCGTTTGTCCCATAGCCTTGCTACTCTTTACAATGCTTGTGATCAGAATTTGCAATTGACTGTTAAAAAATTCCACAGTCTACAGATTTTGATAGATTTATGAAATGTGAAAGAAACCGAAGGTGGCAAAACAATTTGAAAAAAAAAATTAATTTCAGTTATAAATAATAGAGCTGTTCATCTGTTAGTAATTTAAGTCAATAATTTTTAATGTAAAATTGTACTGTTAAAGAAAATTGGTTAAAAGTACCATATTCAGAATCATTTTCAGTTTTTAACTAAACTTACACAGTTCGTGGTACTTTTCAGTAATCAATTTCACCTAGTTAAAATTACTAATATTTGTAGTTGAAATACACGGAAAAAAATCTTGTTAGAATATTTAATAAATCTGAATAGAAATTTTGATATTTTTGTTTTTCAATTGCGAAACATTCTGGTTTGATAATAAAAGTTGGTATAGTTTTACGAATACCTTTAACTGAAAACATTTTACGAAAACTGAAATTATTATTTCTTAATTCAAATCTACAATTTTCGAATATGAGAGATTCTTTTTCAATCGCCCCAGCCCAAAAAGTCAATGTTCTGGGATTGGCTTCATACTTTGGTAAATTGTTGTCCTATATGATAGTAATAAATCCCTAAAATATAAATTAATTAAAAAAATATTTGTAGAAAGTAGAGGGGGTTGAAGTTTTGACGTTAAGGGTAACATTGTCATTTTCAAATCCGTTTAACTATGACAAAAGTTAATGGATTTTAATTTATCTATAATGAATTTTATTGCATTTTTCACGTACTTTTCAAAAATGTATACAAAATTTAAAAAAAAAAAATTTTGACCCCTTTTTTTTCAAAATCAACCCTTATTTTTCGATTTTCACCCATTCGGGAATTTTTTTTTGTTTTTTTTTTATTTTCATTGGAAAGCTGAGGTTTTTTCCCATGAGCTATGTAAATATGAAAATGGGACAACAATAATTTTGTGAGAAACATAATATTAAATTAGGCGGTGCCTATCTAAATCCTCAAAGATGATCTCCAGGTACACCCCTTATCGGCACCGCCTACTTTAATATTCTGTTACTCACAAAATTATTGTTGTCCCATTTTCATATTTAAATAGCTCATCGGAAAAAACCTCAGCTTTCCAATGAAAATAAAAAAAAAAAAAAAAAAAATACCCGAAGGGGTGAAAATCGAAAAATAAGGGTTGATTTTGACAAAAAAGGGGTTAAAAATTTTTTTTTTTAAATTTCATATACATTTTTGAAAAGTACGTGAAAAATGCAATAAAATTCATTATAGATAAATTAAAATCCATTAACTTTTGTCATAGTTAAACGGATTTGAAAATGACAATGTTACCCTTAACGTCAAAACTTCAACCCCCTCTACTTTCTACAAATATTTTTTTAATTAATTTATATTTTAGGGATTTATTACTATCATATAGGACAACAATTTACCAAAGTATGAAGCCAATCCCAGAACATTGACTTTTTGGGCTGGGGCGATTGAAAAAGAATCTCTCATATATTTTTTTCATGTGCGCGCGCACTCTACTTGCACTCATAGAACGGTACACAATGGCACACTTATTTATTAATTTTATTTGCGCTATTTATTTTTATTTATCATTTTTGGGTTGTTCGCTGAACATTGCTGATTGAATGTAAGGCTTTTATTAAAAAAAACCCTCAAAAACCCCTAGATACCAAGTTTCAGTCGAATCCATCAATTTTTGAAATTTTATGTCCGACATTTTGAAACCACTATTTTGGATTTTTTAATAAAAACCTTACATTTAATCAGCAATGTTCAGTGAACAACCCAAAAATGATAAATAAAAATAAATAGCGAAAATAAAATTAATAAGTAAGTGTGCCATTGTGTACCGCTCTATGAGTGCAAGTAGAGTGCGCGCGCACATGAAAAAGTTGTGCTATATGAAAATTTTTTATTGGTTCAGAGCTTTTTTGATTTGATTCTTATAGTTGAGAGTTCAAGCTTTAATTTAAGACTAATTAGAGACTTCTAGCTCCTCGGCATCATTCTCTACACGTGATGAAAAAAGGCCAAAAACAGCGTTTTTTGAGACTTTGAGTCCATTTTTCTCAAAATCTCGACGTGATGGGAGCTTTTGGAGGTCAGATTCGAGTTCATCGATGAAAAGCCTTTAAGAATAGCCTAGTCCGATCTTTGAACCATTTTCCGTGTCAACCAGTGTTTATTATTTACAAAATTTATACGAAAAACAAGAACCAACATTTCGTAATTTGCTAAAACTATACGAAAAAGCAGGAGCCGTGAAAAAAAGAAGAACGTCGGAACCACCAATGGCTCTTTTCTCAGGTTTTCTCTCCTTTTCTATTGGAGGGTAGTGGGGGTCTTTCTTAATACACACACATAACTGGTACGCTTTGATTGGCTTAAAATTATTCCTAACACATGCTAACTACAATACACGGAGAAAAAAGATTTCTTTTAGAAAGTAACTTTTACTACTTTCAGAGTAAAACTGGACCAACTCGAAGTTTCTGCGCATCTCTGGCAATTTTTACTCCAAAAATAG
This sequence comes from Leptopilina boulardi, assembly GCF_019393585.1. Classification (NCBI taxonomy): domain Eukaryota; kingdom Metazoa; phylum Arthropoda; class Insecta; order Hymenoptera; family Figitidae; genus Leptopilina; species Leptopilina boulardi. The sequence goes on from NW_026137778.1 coordinate 72,071, forward strand.
TAAAATTTACTCTAGAAATAGTAAAACTTACTACGGAAACAGTAAAATTTACTACAGAAATAATAAATTTTACTATTTTTGGAGTAAAAATTGCCAGAGATGCGCAGAAACTTCGAGTTGGTCCAGTTTTACTCTGAAAGTAGTAAAAATTACTTTTTCTTTTTCTCCGTGTACGCATACGTAAAAGCAGAATAACGCAACGCATATAGAGTGACTATACACCGCAGTGAGAAGAGAAACATTGTCATGCGAAAAGTAAGAAACTTTTCTCATCGATGAGTGAGTGAAATCAAGGTTGCCAACCTAGAAGACGTGTTGGTAAGGTAGGTATTGAATTTTTTCTTAAGAAACTATTCAATACCTACCTTACCAACACGTCTTCTAGGTTGGCAACCTTGAGTTCACTCACTCATCGATGAGAAAAGTTTCTTACTTTCCCATGACAATGTTTCTCTTCTCACTGCGGTGTATAGTCACTCATAGATACATAATTCACGCTGAAATGAGAAATTCTGAACTAAATAGACAGATTTTTCTGCACTTGTGAGAAACTTAATATTACATTGTTAAAAATTTAAAAATAAAAATAATTATTTATTAAGAAATAATAAAATATTTTATTACCTTTCAAAGAACAATTTTTATCATAAAATCATTTAATTTAATTATAGAAGCAAACTCATAACAAATATTCTATAATTATATTTGGAAAAAGAAATATAGAATAATTTAAAAGTTAAAACAATTATTTATCAAAACTTTTTCTAGTCTATATTGCAGAAATAAAAATTATATAAAAATTATGAGCAAACAAATGAAGTATTTTTAATATTTTAGGTATAAAAAGTTTGAAGTAAATAAAATAAATTTTGTAATAAAAAAAAATGTTTTCGAAAAGTCAGTGAGCTGTGGTACTAACCCCTTAATAAATGAAAGGAAATTGATAAAGCCACTAATAATTTGTTATTAGCATTAAAATAAAATTGATAACAAATAAAAATTCTAAGAAATACGTCCTTGAGTTTCTTTAAAATTTTTGTTGACTCTTTCCAAAAAAAAGATCACCATAATCCGGCAAAAACTAGACTGTAAACTTTTTTGAACAGTAAATTGCATATGCAAAGTACTTCTACTGGAGCTCATTCATATTGCTGGTGCTCGATTTTTGTACAACTAGTTACATGGGGTTGACATTACGTTACGTTTTTAAAAAAAAGTTGAAACTTCTGAGAAATACAATTTCAAACATTTTTCAAAAATTCTAGACTTGTCGATCTATTATCAGAAATTTGTATAGGTATCGCTTTAAACTACGCCTACAAAAGTTTCTTTAAATAAAAATCGATTTCTTTGAATAAACAAAATTTGTGTATTCACACAGTGGTTTGAAATCAAAAAGTAGGGTTCAAAATAACCTATAATCTACAATTCTCAATTAATTTTGGATTTCTTTTCAGCAAAATTGTTCGCTTGAAATTGATGTCAGTTTTTAAACTTTATAAATGTCGAATCAAAATGACAAACGAATTTTTAAATAAATTCGCTTGAAGCTATAATTATTTGGGAGTTTCAATGGTTAATGATTTCAAACATTAAGGAAAAAGATGATTATCTATAAAAAAACAAAAAATTGATATGGCTTGAAATTCGTTACTTTCGAGTTGATACTTTTGTATCAACAAATAAATACTTGAAAAAAAATATGTCGTATTTTGTTGACGAAATCTTTGTAGACTTTTCTTTGTCTACTCTTGAAATTACCTGATATAAAAAGGTGCATGGAATAAAACAATTTAGAATCTGAGCAGAACAGTGCAAAATCTACTTTATATACTTACGCCATGAATATTCAAAGATTAAAATTATAAACAAAGTTTTTCATTTCAAATATACTTTAGCCAGTTCTGCACTCCATTCCTCTTTCTGCCTTTCTCGTTCCTCTGGTGAAAGACCTTGTAATTCATTTGTAAAATCCTCAGTTGTAGAAGGTGAAACAGATCCAACAGAATTTAAAGAACCACTGGAGTAAAGTGATGCATCTTCTCCTAAAAGATAATAATAATACATTTAATTATAAATGAGACATCTGATTTTACCTTAAACAGAACGAAAATTTCACAAATAATATTGCTCAGCACAGATTTAGGCAACAATTTGGAAATACTTAAATCAGATTTCAGAACGACCTGTCTCAGTGTTTTTTAAACATAATATGATATAAGAAATGGCCTCACACACAGACATCTGGATAATTTTTCCGTATACGGAGAAACCTTTGAGTCGACAGTTCGCCCGATTCTGGGTATGCTGTTCTCCCATTAGGCGTTTTTCCAATTTTTGGAAAGCCCACCAAAAAACGGGAACACTGCGCGACCGGAGCGGGAGAACAGACGTCCAACATAATGAGAAACAAAAATTTTGCTACTCTGGGCGAGCAAAGTATACCTAAAGGTTTCTCCGTATATGTGGAAATATATCTATCCCATCAGCTAAAAATTTTTAAAACAATTGATTTTATAAAGTTCGAAAATTTTCATCACTTTAAATCTTTATAATTTTAAACATAATTATTAAAAATAGTACATTGTGTACCAAGGAGGCAAAATAAAGCGTTTTGCGCAAAAGGCTTGTCCCAGCGGAGCACATAGTGCTATATGAAACACAAGGCATGATTATAAATATTTTGATTATTTTAAAACAGTGAAGTAGGAGGTTGGGCGCTCTACAGGAATAAGCAATGAGAATAATAGAATTTAGAATCCTATCAATTCGCAGGAGTTAAAAGCAAGCAGGTGCGGATACCCACAGAACATAAAAGACCACTAGTAAGTCCTCTGTACATGCGTATGAGTGTATTAATGAGAAAAGCTTGATTTATGCACGGAAAAAAAGTACAACTGTATCTGAGAATTTTTTATTATATCATTATTATTCTATAGGTTTTTATTTCGTTATGAAACTTTAAAAATAAAATTTCGTTTTTCGTAAAATTTTACTTCCTAATTTTTTATTTTCATTCGTATCCTAATAATAATACAGTTTTTTCAGAATTTTCTTTATTTTACTCTACAATACTCAATAAAGATTTTATATAGTTAAGGCCAAAAAAATAGCGTCTTTCTTATTCTTAATATTATTGTATAACACTGGTCGATGTTACTCAACTTATTAAAGAAGAAAGCAACATAGAAAAAAATTGTCTGATTTAAAATTGTAAAATGACGTAACGCCTTAAGTGTCAAATATATATCCCCAAAAAAAAAATTTTGTCCGCTAATATAATGACAGTTGCGATATTGTGCTTCCTGCATGCTTCTGATACCTAACGGCTGCAGGATGTAATAAAGCTGTCATTATATTACTTTCCTACACATAATGAAATGCCAAAAAATTTCAGATACCCTTCAACACTCTTAATGTGCTTTTTTTCTTATTTTATCTTGTAAAAATCGGTTTTCTAACCTGTTGTGTAACTTTTTTCATTCGTGCACCTTGAAAAGCAACTATTTAAAACATGAAAATCGGTACTTTATATACCTATATTGTTTCTAAAAGCTATGGTATTAAAGTAGACCTTTATATAAAATATATCTTAGAGATTTCTTAAATATAAAAAATGAATTTCGTTTCACGTCACATTCGATTACCGTCCTGAATATTATTGAATATTTTCGATATACGTAGGATTATTAATTAATTATTGTGATAAATATTTGTATTAATACCTCTGTTATTAAATTTTTATGTTGACTTTAAGAAATTATTACTAGTTTAAGTAAAAAAAAAAATTTAATGAATCGTCCTCAGTGATGCACAACCTAAAGTATTATTCCACTAACTAATTAAAACACAATATCAATCAATACAGAAGTTTAACATTTTTTAAGAATAAAGTTATCATACACGAATATGACAAGAAATTTATATGATATCAAATAAAATTAAAAAAGATGTTGAAATCCTCATTCCACAAACTCTTCCAAATAAAGGCTCAAACGAAGTTATTTAAGGGTATATGGGAACCTCCCACGTGACCTAGTATGGGAAAAAGTGTTTTGGTAGTATACATTTCACTCTAAAATGAGAACAGATTTTTGTCTATAATTTGGGGGATGATAGATTAGGGTACAAGGTACAAGAAAACTGAATTAAATTAACTTCCTATGGAGTATTTTTTTCGAAAAAGTTCATGGCTTTTCCTTGACAGCACTATGATAATAATCAATTCCAATCAGGTTCGCTATATTTTTCCTGTAATCTACACGCGAAAATACATACATGTACCAAATTTGAGTACTACAGATCAATTCAGATAGTCGCTAAGGGAGGGGGTAAAAGATTTTGCTGCCAAACTAATATTAATAAAATTGGTTAAATACGGATATTAACCAATAATAAATAAAATTTTTAAAGTATTTTTAAACATCATTATTTTACTCTTTATATCTTTTTTAAAATTATGAATGATAAAAAAAAAAATTTTTAATACATTTTACACTTTGAAAATCAGTAAAAAGTTTGGATAAAATGATTCACAGTTCGGATAACAGAGGGTTCGAATAATCAAGGTTTCATTTTATTTAATTGATAGAAAGCAATCAAATAAAACTTGATTAAACAGTTTGTTTATAAACAGATTTAAAAAAGTTTAACTGTATAATTTTAAAATGCACAGGGGCTAAAAGAAAATTTTTATTTTCAGAGATTGCTTATTGTTATCGATAATTTCTAGTCTTTTTGAAAGTTCTAAAATTTCTGCACAAGTTTTAAATGTAATTTAGGTATACACTGAAAAAAAAACTAGTTTTACTACTTTTTAACTATACACTGTTAGAAAAATCTGTATTAGATTTAATATACATGCGTATGAAGCGAATATGCACTACAGGTATTGAAATCTAAGATACATGTATATTAAATTTAAAGTGACAACATGGCGGCTGTAGATGCCTATTTCACCAAACGGTCATTATTTCCTTGATATTGAAAATTTATTTGAAATTGAAACAACAGTGCGTAATTCTTTAACTATTGTGTTGTTTATGTCCAAATAATGTTTTATAAGGGGAAAATTTTTCAAAAAAAAACATTCTAAATACAAGAATTTTAATACTTATATGTGACATTTAGGTTAAGTACTATAAATGTCAAATTATATGCATTTTTACAATGTAAATTGATTTAAACTTGTATTTACATGAAAGAAATTACTTTGCTTTATTAATAAAACCTTATTTTGTACACAAGAACATGTATAAATTGAGTAAAATGCAATTTTTTTATTTGAATTTTTTTCAGTGACAAAATTTAATATACTTTGTATATGAATTACACTCTAATATACCAGTTTCTTAAATTTAAGTACTTTATGTATATTAAAACTACAAATATTTTTAACAGTGTACTCTGAGTAGTACAATAGGTCCTCAACTGAATTTAAACGGTTCTATTAACTATATAAAAATAGTTAAACCAATTAAAAATGTAATTGGTAGAATGACATATTGTGATTGTACTAACTCAATTTAAAAATGTTAAAACAACTCAAGATGTAAGTAGTAGATTTTACTACTTAAAGTGGTTCAATAGGCTTTAAGACCATTTTTTTGGTACATTTAATAAATATTTTGTAATTGAAACTACTACTTTAAGTAGTAAAAGATACTACTGAAAGTAGTAGTTTTAATTGGAAACGATTTCTAAATTTTACATCAAAAACGTTTATCAAGCTTATTGAATTAATTAAAATAGTAAAAAATTACTACTTAAAGTAGTAGTTTTAATCACAATGGATTTGTTAATTCTACAACAAAAATGTTCTTAAAGCCTATTGTACCAGTTTGAGTACTAAAATCTACTACTTAAAGTAGTAGTTTTAACTGGAAACGATTTGTAAATTCTACATAAAAAATCTTCTTTAAGTTTATCGAATTAATTAAAATAGTAAAAATCTACTACTTAAAGTAGTAGTTTTAATTACAGACGACTTGTTAATTCTACAACGAGAATTTTATTGAAGCCTATAAAATCATAGAAATTAATAAAAAATTTACTACTCAAAAAGCAGTTATATTAATTAAAGAAAATAATTCCTTTTATTACATTTCATATAACTGGTGAATAGTAGTTGGATTTACTACTTTTCAAATTTTGAGGCGACTACAATTCCACTTGTTTTTACTACCTTAAGAAAGTTAATTTTACTACCGACCTGTAGTTGTACTTTAACTACATATTTACGTAAAATCAACTATTACTTATTAACTTATTAAAAATAGTTACATTAACTACATGAACATGATTAGATTAACTAAAAAAGTAGTTATTTTAACTACTTTCTAGTCAACTACCCAATGGTAGTTGAATTTCTCGACAACATTTTTTTCAGTGTATGTATTATAACGATTATTTCAGTTAAGTTTCATTGTAATACATTAAATATGTAAAAGTTGTTAATTTTATTACTTTAAAATTTTTTAATTTGTTTGATTCTTATTGTTAGTAACAAAAATATTTTTCGATTGTTGTATTAATTGTTTTACAACTCCATACTTTTTTATTTGTAAATAAGGTCAAATGACTTAAATTGCACATTCCTTAATAAAGGAAAACATATGCTATGCTTGATACATACAAAATAAGAAATGCAAAAATGATAAATTTCGAATGCAATGAAATTTTGGAGATCGAAATTAAAATTGGCATTAGAACTAATTTTTGTAAGAAATTTTGTAATCTTAATGGATTTAATTGTAGAAAAAAATTTTAGGTTAGAAATATTCACGATCGTTTAAATTTGCACTTGTATGTAGTGATTATCGCGTTGTAAACGCATTATAATTTTTTCTCTTGAGAGTATGTATAATTTCATTGACGATTGGATAGTCATTTTAATACTAAACAGTGTATAAATATGATTGTATAACAATCTGCTACATTTTTATCTAATTTTACTTTTTTTTAACTATCTACTAATATTACACGTGTAAAAAAGACACAACTTTTTTTCCCTTATACATGCTTATCAAAAAGACAACAAATTTTTCTAGTCATATAAAAGAGAAAAAATGTCGTAAACCAATTAAAAAAGACCATTATCATAATTTTACGTTTTTATTTTGTAAATTTTTTCCCTTCTTACCTGTTGGTATGGAACTCATTTTAAAATTAGTATATTTACACTATTTCTTTGATAATCTTTCACAAGTATGTATCATAAAAACACTTTCCAGTAAGTTGAAAATATACCATAAAGACACAGAAAAATGTTTGTTCTAAATGTGTTATAATTTTTTTATTATTATATTACAATTAACAAAACAGATGTAAAGACTACTGAAGTATATAAACTAGTATATATAGGGCGGTATTCATAGTCGATACTCATTTCTTAAGCAGCGACTTAAGCTGACACCTAGATTCATAGTCGTGCATTGTGGATTGACTTAAGTCGCAACTTAAGCATTTGCTTAAAGAAGTAAATGCTTTGATTTTGAGATGCATAGTCCCATCTTAAGAATGCCAAGTATTCATAGTCAAATAGGATTTTCTTATTTGACATTACCGGTGAACTTATTTGAACGAATTGAGGTTATGGGCGGTATTCATAGTTCCGACTTAAGCAAGGACTTAAGAGTTGCTTGATCAAGACGGTCTTATTCGAATGAGTCGAGCTTAAGACCATATATATTCATAGTCAAAAATAAGCAATTGCTTGGTAAAGGAAATGCAGCTTAAGAATTTCTTGACCAAGCAAATGCTTAAGATGATCTTATTGAACGATCGGATTTTTCCGTCAATATTCTTTTGAATCCACCAATAAGAAATGGTTTTGAAAATTCGCCTCAATGCGCCAAGGAATATTTATACTTGCGTTGTATTCAATTTGAGTTTTTCGTTTCAGCGTTTTTAATGTTATTTATAAAATTGTTTTGTTTAATCATTTGAAAAAAGTAAATTTGTAAAATATTTTTCTTATTAAATGTTTGTAATAAAAAACAGTAATAAAACAAAATTCAAAAATATAAACCTGTGAATATAATTAATGTTGTTTAAAAGTAAAAATTTTTAATAATCAACGAATGAAATATATTTAAAATTTGATAAATAATGATACATAATAGTGAAATATTCAAAATAATGATCAATATATTAACATTAATATTTTTAAAATTAGGCGTACAATTTGTAGAACACAATTTATTTTTTCTTTTTCAAATTAAAAAGACTGGTAATTTTTTTTATATCTTATCTTATATACTCTCGTTTTTAAAAAAGTGCTGTACGCTAAAAAATTTTAATTGTTTATAAACATAAAATAACTACTTTCATACATAAATTCTTTTTTCTTGTAGAAATAATAAATGTATCCAAATATAAATCTGCTACTCTCACTCCCTTAAATTATATATTAAAATAAAAATATAATGGAATATAAAATTTGTAAACAATAAATAATTAAATTATTATAAATAATACTAAATTTTAATACTAATTAATGAAACTTTTTGTAGTAATAAAATGTCTAAAAAGCATTACACCAATACGGATAAAGAAAACTTTTCCTGCAAACTATCAAAATTTTTGCCCATGTTATTGAAAATCGCAAAAGCGATTGTTCCTTGAAAGCTAAGGAGGCTGCGTGGAGTGAAAACGATAACGTCTCTGAAACTCTCACTCATCTATTTCAAAAGAATTTTCCGCATCTCGAATGTATCGTTTTGCACGTCTTATATTGTTTGGACCATCTTCATTATCAATATCATCCTCAATGTCTCTTAAATAATGCATTATATCCATTGTTAACACTTTTTTCACTATAAATACACTAATAAGTTATTGCTTAAGTCAACTAAAACGTTGACTTTAAATCATAACCTCAATTCGTTCAAATAAGTTCACCGGTAATGTCAAATAAGAAAATCCTATTTGACTATGAATACTTGGCATTCTTAAGATGGGACTATGCATCTCAAAATCAAAGCATTTACTTCTTTAAGCAAATGCTTAAGTTGCGACTTAAGTCAATCCACAATGCACGACTATGAATCTAGGTGTCAGCTTAAGTCGCTGCTTAAGAAATGAGTATCGACTATGAATACCGCCCTATGATTTAAAGTCAACGTTTTAGTTGACTTAAGCAATAACTTATTAGTGTATTTATAGTGAAAAAAGTGTTAACAATGGATATAATGCATTATTTAAGAGACATTGAGGATGATATTGATAATGAAGATGGTCCAAACAATATAAGACGTGCAAAACGATACATTCGAGATGCGGAAAATTCTTTTGAAATAGATGAGTGAGAGTTTCAGAGACGTTATCGTTTTCACTCCACGCAGCCTCCTTAGCTTTCAAGGAACAATCGCTTTTGCGATTTTCAATAACATGGGCAAAAATTTTGATAGTTTGCAGGAAAAGTTTTCTTTATCCGTATTGGTGTAATGCTTTTTAGACATTTTATTACTACAAAAAGTTTCATTAATTAGTATTAAAATTTAGTATTATTTATAATAATTTAATTATTTATTGTTTACAAATTTTATATTCCATTATATTTTTATTTTAATATATAATTTAAGGGAGTGAGAGTAGCAGATTTATATTTGGATACATTTATTATTTCTACAAGAAAAAAGAATTTATGTATGAAAGTAGTTATTTTATGTTTATAAACAATTAAAATTTTTTAGCGTACAGCACTTTTTTAAAAACGAGAGTATATAAGATAAGATATAAAAAAAATTACCAGTCTTTTTAATTTGAAAAAGAAAAAATAAATTGTGTTCTACAAATTGTACGCCTAATTTTAAAAATATTAATGTTAATATATTGATCATTATTTTGAATATTTCACTATTATGTATCATTATTTATCAAATTTTAAATATATTTCATTCGTTGATTATTAAAAATTTTTACTTTTAAACAACATTAATTATATTCACAGGTTTATATTTTTGAATTTTGTTTTATTACTGTTTTTTATTACAAACATTTAATAAGAAAAATATTTTACAAATTTACTTTTTTCAAATGATTAAACAAAACAATTTTATAAATAACATTAAAAACGCTGAAACGAAAAACTCAAATTGAATACAACGCAAGTATAAATATTCCTTGGCGCATTGAGGCGAATTTTCAAAACCATTTCTTATTGGTGGATTCAAAAGAATATTGACGGAAAAATCCGATCGTTCAATAAGATCATCTTAAGCATTTGCTTGGTCAAGAAATTCTTAAGCTGCATTTCCTTTACCAAGCAATTGCTTATTTTTGACTATGAATATATATGGTCTTAAGCTCGACTCATTCGAATAAGACCGTCTTGATCAAGCAACTCTTAAGTCCTTGCTTAAGTCGGAACTATGAATACCGCCCATAGATCTGTTTCACTGTCTATACATTACGGAAGCTTCTATGCGCCACCACTAAGCACTCACTCGCGTTAAGGCCTTTCTCCAATATGATCCTTTGCGTTGCGTGACTTTGATGACGTCACTGCGCTTGCGAACCAACGCGTGCCTCGTAGGGTGCTTCGTAGCGTGCTCCGTATCCGTGTCTTTCGGAAGCTTTGACGATGCTTATTTGTATTGATTGCAAACCCAGTATAATTTTTTTATTGTTATTACCGTGTTTTAATAAATGAAATGACATCAAATGTAAAATTATCTGATATACTTAATTAAACAATATTCATATTCTTGATAGATTTTATTAAACAATTGGATTTTAAATGTGCTTTCGTTTTATTATTTTAAGGTTAAAGTATGATCGTTTTGTTAAAAACAAAATAAAAAAATTATTTCTGATAATTTTATATTTATTCTGTCATATTATACAGGGTGTTCCAAAAGTATGGAAACTTGCAAATATCTCGAAAAGTACGCATTTTCGTGAAAAATATTCAAAACAAAAGTTGTTCCCGAAAAAAGATCTACATTTTTGAAGCCAAAAAATTGGTTCCGGGACCCGACAGTGAAAAAGAAGTATCACGAAAATGCGTACTTTTCGATATATTTGCAAGTTTTCATACTTTTGGAACACCATGTACACAAATGTATCTGCTACTGATATAGATTATTCACAAAGAAAAAATTTTAAAAAATAGAGAAATATGTTACTGATAAAAAGGTTTCAAGATAAAGTTGACAAACGCAATTATTATCTGATTTTTAACTTGTAATTTATGTAGAAACAAATTGAAATTTTTAGACTTAAACAAATGGATATACGTAAACATTTTCGCACTTATTATTATTTAATCACTATAAATAATATTCTATCGATAATGTTAACCAGTACCTATAAAAATCAATTTATGCTTACAAATTAAGTTTTATTAAATTGTTTTGTTACATTTGATGTCATTTCATTTATTAAAACACGGTAATAACAATAAAATAATTATACTGGGTTTGCAATCAAAACAAATAAGCATCGTCAAAGCTTCCGTAAGATTCGGAGGACGCTACGAAGCACACTACGAGGCACACACGAGTGGGTCGATTCAATCGTGCCTCGTAAAGCGAGTGAGTACTTCCCGGCTGAAAAAACTTGTACAAGTTTTTGTACATGTTCATTAATGTACTTGTACATGTTCAAGTAATGTTCTTGAACAAGTTCAGCATCCGGAATTGAGACTTGTTCTTGTATCAGAACTTGTACAACATCCTGGACAAGAAAATATACTTGTACAAGAAAATGTACATGTTCTTGTACATATCTTCTTGTCAAGGATCTTGTACAAGTTCTGATACAAGAACATTACTCGAACATGTACAAGAAAATGTACAAGTTCATCAATGAACATGTGCAAGAACTTGTACAAGTTTTTTCAGCCGGATTAGTGGTGGCGCATAGAAGCTTCCGTAATACATAGACAATACAAATGTATAGAATTTCCTGCTTAAATTTACACATAGTATGTTTTCGGGAGTTGCTGAAAGTAAAAAATTATCCAATCAGGATAAACATGCTAATGGATCAGCCAATCACAGCAACTCCCGAAAACACCCAATATGATGGTAATGAGCCAACTATGTGAGCGCTCAGGGTACGGCCCAAGAAGACTAGAGACAGGAGGAACAACTTGAGCTGTAACGATGGGCCTGATTGTGACACCACGATTAGGCGTACTAGTATCTGCGCTTACCCACAAATGCTTAACTAATATTGGGATCAGAAATCACGCGAAACTGACTCACCCCTGAGCCTTCTTTGTGACAACCATCTTGGTTTTTTATCTCTTTCTTTTGTATATGTTAGAGAAACACGGAATGAAAACATGGCCACCACAACAAGGCTCTCACCAGATGGCGTATCGCAGTATTTCAGATCCCAATACACATATGCTGTCTGCTTGGGTGGGTATGCGCAGAAGACTAGTGCGCCTTGGGGTACTACAGCTAAATTTGGTTCTACAATAAGCGCGTCGGACGTGGACGTGAACGTGTACCTAATGAGAGAGAGGAGTATAGATGTATATCTCCGTACCCCTCTCTCTCATTGGGTACACGTTCACGTCCACGTCCAACACGCTTATTGTAGAACATTCTGCTTATGCTGATTCTACACTCACCTAAAACTGTGCAAGCGGTCCGAAATGCGTTACGTTTTTAATATATAAAGATATAGTTAACTATAGGAAGCGTCACGGAAAAGCGGACCGATCGCTCAGTTTTCGGTGAGTGTAGAATCAGCATCAAGCCTATATCTAAGCTGTGGCGTATACTCAGTAAAGGCCTAAGCAGAATAGGTTCGCGAAAGTAAAATATGAGTTAGAAAAGGACAAAGATATATTTGTCTCCTTTTCTATCTCATGCATCTCGTTCGCGAAAGGCTTAAGCACAATAGAAACGTAACCGGAATCGCAATTGCAAACGGAAGAATTAGTAAGAGAAGAACAACAATATATATATGACTATCCTTCTCTAACTCATTCTTCCGTTTACGATTGCGATTACGGTTACGTTTCTATTCTGCTCAGGCCTGAACGACTTTCGCGAACCTATTGTGCGTTGGTCTTAAGCAGGAAAAGGTTCTCAACCTGTTTATAAAAATAGTTTAGTTTCATTGTTTCTGATTGGTTAAAATATTGCAATTAAGAGGTGTACGTGAAACAGGCTACAGTTTTTCTTGTTTCTGACCAGAACAGGTGTGCTTGTTCTATCGTATTTTAGAAACTTGTTTTATTTACAACTTTAAATTTTTTTCGATCATTGAATTTTAACAGCAGTAACACAGCTCAGGCTGCTAAGAATCAAATGGCTTAAGGTGCTTATATACCTCAAATTTCGATCAGATGAACATTATTTCTGGACCGTGAAAATGCGTGAAAAGTCATTTTCACGGCGGGTATTTTTGAATTGTTTTAAACAAAAAATGTTTTTTTTAAGAAATATAATATTAAATAATTGTTTTAATATGTAAGAACACTTTAAAATAGTGATAAAAAGATGATTTGATTGAAAAATTTAGCAAATTTTGCTTTAAAACGTTTCTGCTACAAGAAAGTGTAAAATGACGATGTTTGTGAAATGGTTTGTACAGTGTACATGTGTACATGTTTCTTTCAGTTATTTGAAACAATTAGTTGAATTTAAATTTATTTGATAAACATTTCAACTTACCGATTTATTTTCAGCACTCATTATTTATTACAAGTTAAAAAGAACCGACATAACATAAACAAAACTCTGAGAGACACTAACAAGGAAGAAGCACTGTACAAACCATTTCACAAACATCGTCATTTTACACTTTCTTGTAGCAGAAAACGTTTTAAAGCAAAATTTGCTAAATTTTTTAATCAAATCATCTCTCTATCACTATTTTAAAGTGTTCTTACATATTAAAACAATTATTTAATATTATATTTCTTAAAAAAACATTTTTTGTATAAAACAATTCAAAAATCCCCGCCGTGAAAATGACTTTTCACGCATTTTCACGGTCCAGAAATAATGTTCATCTGATCGAAATTTGAGGTATATAAGCACCTTTAGCACTAGTTTCGAAAAAAATTTGCTCACCACACAGTTGTAAACAAAACAAGTTTCTGAAAACAAACGGAAGCCTGTACGGCTCACTTGCGCCACGGACGCATGTACGGAAGCCTGTAAAGCTCACGAGCGTCTCGGACACAAGTGGCAATATTTCGTACCACAAGTGTCTTCGAGTCCGTCCAACTTGTGGCACGTTCGCGTTAGTTCGTGCCACTTGTTGGACGGACTCTGAGACACTTGTGGAAAGTGGATTTTTTGAAGGTTTATTCACACAAATAATTGCTTTAAATTGTTTTATATTTATATTTTATGTGGTTAGCATGTATGTTTGATAAATAATTATGCTGCTTAGCAGCATTTTTCTACGATAAATTTTGGTTTTAATCGATTATAATATCGTTTTTCATTAAAAATTATTTTATTTTTCTGTGAATAGACCTTCAAAAAATCCACTTTCCACACGTGTCTCGGAGCCCGACCAACAAGTGGCACTAACTAACGCGAACGTGCCACAAGTTGGACGGACTCGAAGACACTTGTGGTACGAAATATTGCCACTTGTGTCCGAGACGCTCGTGAGCTGTACAGGCTTCCGTACGCATGTGACGGTGTTTCGTACCACAAGTGGACAGACTCTGCCACTTGTGGAAAGTGGTTTTCGTATATTAGGGTCATTCACAACTGTTCACAAATATAATAATTCCATTGGATGCGTTTCATTTTATGTATTTTATCGTGACAGCTTTTTTGCTTTGTAATGTATTTTATCATATAATATAATATATATTATTTGGATCGAAACTGTCATTTAAATATTTTCCTCATGCAAAAGTTGTTGTGAATAACCCTTCAAAAATACCACTTTTCACAAGTTGCGTACAGTCTGTCCGACAAATGTGGCACGAACAAATGAACTTTCCACAATGTAGTTGACGAGAATTATTGAGCATTTACACCTTTGGTAAAAAAATTTTTATTTTGCATTTTCGGAAATACACAAACCAGCTTGGTTGTTCACAATCTGATTGATAATGGACAACCTATCAGAATTTTGCATTTCGGAAAATCAAAGTAAAAATTTTTTTTTCCAAAGGTGGAAAGGCGGTTCCATATTAGATGCAAAAAGCAAGAGCAAGTACTCCAGATAGCACCGAATTTTGCAGGAAGTTAACGACCATAAGTTCGGGAGTTAACACTATTAACTTCCCAGAAGTTTTAAATGTCCTCAGAGTTTAAGTTAACACTGTTAACTTGCTGGAAGGAAAGAAAAAGTTAATGAAAGTTAAATTTGCCGAAAGTTTTTTTAGTAAGTTTGCATAAATTATGAAAGAAGTTTTTTCTGATAAATTCAAAATTAAAGAAAAATATTTTTTTTTCAAGATGTATGTATTTTAATACATCCATAGCTTGTCTATAGGGAACCGTAATTAAAAAGTATTGCACAGCCCTAGCTGCCATAGAAAACATCTGCGCATGAAAATAGATTTTTGAGTTTACCATAAAAATTTTGTGTAAAATTACAAAGGAAAACTTTCAGCAAATTTTCTTTTCTAAGTTTCACTCTCTAAATTTGAATTAGCTAAAATTTCATTTTCGTCGGAAGATAAATTTATTTTTAAAATGGAGTATTCCGCTGATTGAAATAGTTGTTAGTCGCTGATTCGCAGCTGCATACTTATAGCTTTTTCAATCAGCGACTATTCGCTGTCAATCAGCGGATTTTAGCTGATTCAAATTTAGAGAGCAACATGTTAACCTCCTGTAAAGTTAGGTGCTATCTGGGACAAGTCCAAATGCAAATCCCATGAGTGCAAGAGAGTTAAATAGACTACCTATCTTTTTCGCACTCATGAGATTGGCACTTGAACTTGGCTTTTGCACCTATTCATGGAGCATTTACACCTTCCGTAAAAAATTTTCTTCACTTTGCATTTTCCGAAATACACTTAGCTGATTTTGTCCACAATGAATCAGATTCTGGACAACCAATCAGGTATGTGTATTTCGGAAAATGCAAAGTAAAGAAATTTTTTTACCGAAGGTGTAAATGCTCCATTCAGGTCTTTCTCCAATATGTTTCTAAAGGAGCTTCTACAACATTTGCATTTGCTACTGCATGTGCGCATCAGTTTTCAGTTATCGAATATTAAATTAATGAATTAATACTTAATTACGTTTAATTAATTAGTAATTCATTAATTAATTCGATATCAGGAAATTAATGTGCGTGTTCACATACAAGATCAAATGCAAAGCAAGTGCAGATACAAGTACTAATGTAAGTTGTCGTAATGGAGCGTCTCCAATAAGACCTCAGAAGAAAAGAAACGTAACCGGAAACGTAATCGCAACCGGAAGAATGAGTTAGAAAAGGATAGATATATTGTTTGTCCTTCTCTAACTCATTATTCCGGTTACGATTCCCGTTACGTTTCTATTCTGCTTTGGCCTATAGGAACCTATAGGAACATTCGTAAACGTATACGTATGTCGTGTGCAATGCTAAACTACATGGGAACCAACGCTACGTGTACGCAACGCACGGAGGAATAGTAAAGGCCTTTCTCCAATAGGATCCTAAACTCTTGCGTTGCGTATGCATTGCGTCGGTTGCTATTGGCAACCAATGCTAAAATCAACGCGTCAGTCACGCAACGCAAAAGTTTAGGTTCCTATTGGAGAAAGGCCTTAAGGAGACAGATCTCTGCGTTTGAAAATGTCAGAAAAACATGTACGATAAGTGCCAGGTTCACTGCATTGTACTCAACTGGCCAAAGTAGTTGAGCATGCGCATTGGACCTCAATTTTGACAGATGAAAAGTGTGGTTATGCGATATACATGTATGTCACAAAAAAAATCTTAGTGTTCAGTGTTTATTTCAGAAATTTGATTTACCATTGCGATATTGTATCTCCAAAATCATGTTTTAGTATATAAAATAAACATTAATAATAATTATTAAAATAATAACAATAATAACACTTAACCCCTTCATCACAACACGCATGGAAGACTTGAGAAAAGGGACGTCCATTAATTACGTGAGGAGTTTTTTTAAAAATCTGGACCCCTCCCTCCCCTTTGGTGAGATTTGATGAGATTTAGCTCCACCCCCCCCCCCACTCCCTCTGGTAAGATTTTTTATTTTTCATTAAAATACGAGGGAAAAATGAAGGTATTTAAATCACATTATATTTTAATGATATTAATTAATATGATAATACAATTATATATTTTTTATTTATATCATTTGTACTCTTCAGAATATGGTAATACAATTTTATATTTTTTATATCATTTTATTATTTATATTATTTTACAGTTGTTTACAGTGCAGTGGTCGAACCTAACCTTAAGCAGAGTTGCCAATGACCCTTACCAAGCGCAAGTGCGCTTGCGCCGCGTTTACTCTCTCATTGGTAAAAATAAGCTAAGCGTGCTTATTTTTACCAATGAGACAGAAAACGCAGCACAAGCGCAGTTGTGTTTGGTAAGGGTGATTGGCAACTCTGAACTAACATCTATTCCAGTGTTGGGTAGAAACTTAACTGTCACGAGTTTTTAGAAATAGTAGCTTACCCAACACTGACGTATTCCAACAGGGATGAGTATAAAATATGTATTGATGAAAATTACAAGTTGACGTGAGATTTTTATTGACCCCCCCCCCTTCCCCTCAGTGAGATTTGGTGTGACTTGGCCAGACTCCCCCTCCCTATTTTGACCTCACATAATTAATGGACGCCCCCAAATATACGTCAGCCAGATCTCACTCGCACACTTTTTGCGAGAGAAAGAGACAGCACATGGTTAATGCGCATGCTCAACTACTTTGGTGGTTGAGTAGAATGCAGTGAAACTGGCACTTATCGTGCATGTTTCTCGGACATTTTCAGAAGCGCTACTACAGCAAGATCGGTCTCCTTACTATTCATCCGTGACGCAACGCTTGTTCCTAGGGTCCCTTTGGAGACGCACCATCAAGGCCTTTCTCCAATATGTTTCTAAATGTTTGCGTTGCGTGACTGATACGTTAGTTTGCAAGCGCAGTGACGTCATCAAAGCATTGATACCAATCGCAAACAAAAAGTTTGGTTTATGTTCCTCCTATCTCTGTTTTCCAACTTTACAATTTTAAATGCAAATGTTTCTCGACGGCTTTTAATAATTTTAATTCTTTAATATTTATAATTAAAAAATGTAGTGTCTTAAAATCATAACCCAAAATTTTTGTTCGCGATTGGTTTCAATGCTTTGATGCGCTTGCGAACCAACTGTCAGTCGCGCAATGCAAACATTTAAGCAGCGTCTACGGCTAGTACCACAATGGGCTCGACGCAAGGTAAACGCAGCGTTGACGCGACACATCCCAATGCTAATCAAATGGGGATGCGTCGCGTCAACGCTGGGTTTACTTTGCGTCGAGCCCATTGTAGAACCAGCCTACAATAAGCGCGTCGGACGTGGATGCGAACGTGTACCTAATGAGAGAGAGGGGTATTATGCTGACTCTACATTAGCTGCGCAAACGTGTACGTGAACGTGAACGTGCTGACGTCACAATGTTATTCAAATGGGTGACGTCAGCACGTTCACGTTCACGTACACGTTTACGCAGCCAATGTAGAGTCAGCATTAGGCTCTGTTACTTGTGACGTCAGAGTCGATTTTAGGTGTAACGTCAGAGGCCTGGAGGGACAACAAACAGACGACACAATGTTATTCTTACGGGGAAGAAAATTTGTTTCCACTTTCATCAATTTTATTCATACTTTAAACATGGAAAACGCTTGTTGACATATATAATATAATTAAAATGTGTGTTGATAATTAATTTTGTTATATATTTGATTCAATTGCATTGATAGATTCTCTGAATTCGTGATAAAATATAAATTTTGAGGTTAGGGGTGTTTGTTTACCTTGTTTACTAATCACATTTTACATTTTAACAACATTATTAACAATATCCAGTATGCATGTTATTAAAAAGATATAAAATATGTATTTTAAGTGAGAATTACCACAGCAGTAAAAGATTTCAAGTTAGTAAACAAACACCCCTAACCTCAAAATTTATATTTTATCACGAATTCAGAGAATCTATAAATGCAATTGAATTTTGTTGTCCCTCCAGGCCTCTGACTTCACACCTAGAATCGACTCTGACGTCACAAGTGACAGAGCCTAATAAAATGTTTGACTTAACGCATTTTCATGTGCTATAGGAAGCTACACTGCGCATAAATATTGTTTAAACTAATTTATTAATTTTTTATCCTTACCATGTAAACTTACAAACTCTTAATATGTATGTTTAGAGTGACCTTATCATGGTAGCTTGCAGTGGGCTTATCTTTTAAGGTTACTGTACCTTACTGTATAAGGTCACTGTATGTCGGACATTTTTAGTTTACCGCAAGTCTGCTGTAAGTTTACATTGTAATCTTTTTTTGGTTTTTTGGTATGTGTTAAACATTGTTCACTTATATAAAATAAAATATGCGTCGTTCACTGTTTACATACGAGACATTCTTAAATTAGTTTACTAATTTAATTAATTTTTTAAACTCTCATGAATTTGTTGTTAAGCAGAATTTTAAACATATCTATGTACATATTTATTTAATTGTACGAAGTTACTAATAATATTACAATAGTAATATTATACTAATTGACTACTGTTTTATATACACTGTAAAAAAAATTTTGTGTCGATTTACACGCCAAATGTAAAATAACTTATTCAACAATGTTAATTTATTATGCGCGTTGTAAATTTACAAAGCATAATAAATTAACATTGTTGAATAAGTTATTTTACATTTGGCGTGTAAATCGACACAAAATTTTTTTTACAGTGTACCTATGTATATTTAATCCTTTCTAAAAAAACATTGCGATAAAAGGTCAAATAGAAAAAAATCGAACTCGAAAAACTATCGAAATAAGAAATGAGCATTGAGAATGAGAAATGTAAATAGAAGGGCGAAACATATTTTAAGATTAGAAATGTATACAGGTGGAGCTGCAGTTGATTTCGTTAAAAATGAGCGCTTATATTTAAATTATATATAAAGGTGCTTATATACCTCAAATTTCGATCAGATGAACATTATTTCTGGACCGTGAAAATGCGTGAAAAGTCATTTTCACGGCGGGTATTTTTGAATTGTTTTAAACAAAAAATGTTTTTTTAAGAAATATAATATTAAATAATTGTTTTAATATGTAAGAACACTTTAAAATAGTGATAGAGAGATGATTTGATTGAAAAATTTAGCAAATTTTGCTTTAAAACGTTTTCTGCTACAAGAAAGTGTAAAATGACGATGTTTGTGAAATGGTTTGTACAGTGCTTCTTCCTTGTTAGTGTCTCTCAGAGTTTTGTTTATGTTATGTCGGTTCTTTTTAACTTGTAATAAATAATGAGTGCTGAAAATAAATCGGTAAGTTGAAATGTTTATCAAATAAATTTAAATTCAACTAATTGTTTCGAATAACTGAAAGAAACATGTACACATGTACACTGTACAAACCATTTCACAAACATCGTCATTTTTACACTTTCTTGTAGCAGAAAACGTTTTAAAGCAAAATTTGCTAAATTTTTTAATCAAATCATCTCTCTATCACTATTTTAAAGTGTTCTTACATATTAAAACAATTATTTAATATTATATTTCTTAAAAAAACATTTTTTGTTTAAAACAATTCAAAAATACCCGCCGTGAAAATGACTTTTCACGCATTTTCACGGTCCAGAAATAATGTTCATCTGATCGAAATTTGAGGTATATAAGCACCTTAAATCTTATTTGTTATAAAACACAAACATTGAAAATGTTTAAATTGTATTATACAAAAAAGATTAATAGGTACAACACTATTTTACACAAAGCGGAAATTAATTTCGGATCTCTTTTAAGTTTTTTATTATGCTTTTAGATTGGAACAGCTGTTACGTTGTAGAAATGAATATAACCTATTGAGTTACAGCACTTGAATGGTCAAAATAATTAGCGCGCCATAATTTAAAAATATGTCATTCAACTTAATAACACTTAAATATTATAGTATATTATTTTCCTTTGTTATTAATAAATAATTTATAAAATAGAAAAATAAACATAATTACAACTGTAGATAGTGAAAAATATTGTTTCTGAAGAAATTTTTTGATGGTTTTTTTAAATTCATGATTTACTGAATGTAATTTTTTAAATTACCATTTCAGTGACTATTTTAAAAGACTGAAAAATTTCTTTTCACTAACTTCATATTATAATTAAAAATTTATCAGAAATTTAAATTATGTATCTAAAAAGTTTATAAAATAAAGACCTTAAATAAAATCCATTGATAAAGTCAAGAAGACATTCTAGTCTTCTTGGATAAAGTATTTTATCAACAGACTATAACTATTTGGACTGCAGCGGAACAAGGTAAGTGACAGCAGCGCCACTATGGTTTTGGTGTGCGGCGGTACAATTTTGGGAGCGTGACAGTTCAAAATGTTGGTGAGTAGCTCACCGAAGTTATGGGGACGCCACCTTTGGTTTGTAGCTGTATAACTTTTTGGCAGACACGCGCCCAAAAATGTACCGCAGCAGCCTAAACGTATAGTCTCGTAGTTTACCAACAGAATTCTCCGCAGCTGCCTGTTAAAAGTCGGCTACGGTGCAAAAGGTCTCTCAGTGAATCAATTGAGAATCGATATGAGATAAAAAAAATCAAGAAGAAATTAAATCATTTTTTAAAATGAAACGAATAAAATGGAAATTGAAAAAGGAGCAGAAGCAAAGAAGATGGCCGCTTGCGGCCGTCGGAGGCGCTAGTGCAGTATATAAATTATATAATGTATCCCTAGTTATCTATATTTCCTGTTCAAGGACAAGGTGTATTCTACATTATCGAAAGTTATTTTATTTGATCTGCTATGGATTGCCTTAAATGAAGTTCATTTTCATATTTTAAATTAATGCGTTTAAAATTTATATTATATATATATGATAAGTGCATATTTAATTTAATGATAAATTAATTGTACAAATTACAGACTTCCTCAAATTTGTTAGAAACATTGTGAGATTGAATTTACCATTCTCGAAATTATTATTGTAAGACTGGTAATATTCTCACTTATTTGGCGTTATAAAAATCTTATTTACTCTAAACAAAATTGAAACTTTTTTCTGTGGACTGAAAGTACAATTCTACAATTTTATGTAACCGTCAACTGCTGCCTCTATCGGATATTTTCTATACCAGATATGAATCTTTGTTGTCAGACTTATCGGTAGGGTTGTAAAGTTTCATTAAATTTTGGAAACGTTTCAAAGTTTCAAGATGGCGTTAGAAGAAGTGGGAAAAATTAAAAATTTGAAAGATAAAAATAAATAATTATGATTAATTACACAATTGAACAACTAATTATGTTTTAATTCTTTAACAATGAAATATTTTATCAACTTTTAGTTAATATAAAAAAAAGTTTCACATTATTTAATTAACTTGAAAGTTAATTGTTGCAAATTTTTTATTGTACAAAAACTACTTAAATTTTATATGTAAATTATTTACAAGCTATTATTATTTAAAATTTATAATATTAATAAATTATCTCTAAATTTAGCTAATTTTTATATTTATTATATAGATTGATCATAAAAAATTGTAATTGTAAAAATTGTAATAATAAGAAAGATTCAATTTCGATTGAAATTTAAAACATTCATTTATTTTTAAATAAAGTAAGTTTATATTTTTTTATATGCGTTGTGATATATTTGTAAACCAGATGCTTATGACGAACCATATTCGAAAATATTCACGTAAACATTGTTGAAATAGATTGACCGTTAAATGTATAAAATTCTTTTTTTTGTTTAAAAATGCATAAATTTAAATAAGAAAAAATAAAATGTGCAACTGACCTAACTTTAATTCTGCATATCTACGCGCATGTATATTCTTATTTGTGAAACTTTAAATGTTTCATTAAACTTTGGTCCGTGAAACGTTTACAGTTTCAAAGTTTCAATGAAACGATTTATCTACTCACATCCCTACACGGAGAGAAAAATCATACTATATTCACATGGGTTGTGTCACTCATTATTCACATCACCTGTGACGTGCTTTTTTTACACAAAATTCATGTGTTTATTGGATCGTAGATTTCTATGCAAGAAAAGTTTGGAACATGTACTATATTTGCTTCAAGTCCATGTCGTAAATACTCCCCTCCACTCAATGCGAAATTTGCTTGAAATCCATGCGCTTTTCGGATGGATTTCTTTCAACGGAGATAGAAATGATAGTGCGCATGCGTGACTATATATATATGACTAGACACGTGAACGGGAGTCACGCATGCGCACTAGCATTTCTATCTCCGTTGTAAGAAATCCATCTGAAAAGCGCATGGATTTCAAGCAAATTTTATATAGAGAGAAGGAAGGCAATTTTATCATGTTTCTTAAGCGTTTATAGTTTACAGATCAATCAGAATTAGTATACATGTCTTTCTAATTTCACACAACGTTTATTCATGCAATAAACACAAGATTTCATGAAAAAATATCTTGCGTGATAAACGATTTTTACATGAAATAGTGTTATGTGAAAAAAGCAACAGTGGCTCATGTGAATATAGTATGATTTTTCTCTCCGTGTACCAGAACCGCGGATTCCGGTTACGAGCTCGATAGCTGGTAAACGAATCTGTGAGAATCTCGGACACGAGCACTTTTTGGTATCCGAAATAATCATAAACTTGTAAACGCACTGAAAAGGATGACTTTTGTAGGGCTTTTAATTAAGAAAAAGCAATTAAATGGATGCAGAAAAGATGGAAAATTAAATTAGGAACGTCTAATAAAGCTAAGTCTACATTGGGCACGTTAGTACGCGACGTGAACGTGTACTAACGTGCCCAATGTAGACTCAGCATAAAAGATGTCCTTTCCGAATGTCTTTTAGACGTCTTTTGGCCAGACATAGAGCATATTAAAAAAGTCCTTTGTATGTCTTTATGATGTCTTCGAAACATTATCATCAAAGTCCCAGGATGTCCTCGGACAAAAAAGACGTCTTCATGACTTCATGTTCAAAAGATAGAAATATGTCAGCCCTAATTCACCACTCTCATGACAATCACCATGTATTTGACTTTAATAATATTAAAATATTATAAGTTAAGAACAGATATAATTGGTTCAAACGTAACTTTCTAGAAATGTATCACACAACATTAGGATGTGTATCGTAGATCTGATACTAAAAATTTAAATCAAAATTACAAAAACTGCATTTTTAATGTTAAAAAGTACTAAATAATAATATAAAATTAAAATATCAACCTATATAGTGGCGCCACCTACAACAGATATTCATTACAGTCATCATTATAATGTACTCCTTCCCTTTAAGTGTTATCCTAGCCTGTCAGTGTCATGTTTATATTGTTTGTATTCTTGACTTTTATCAAATGACATAATTTATTATTTATTAATGTCTATTTATTTATTTGTGCAATATTTATTTAATTGTTAATGTGACTAACAATAATCACTGACATAATAACTATTAACGAATTTCTATAACTATATAAATGTTGTAAGCCTTCTAGAAAAAATCAATTGAACACGATTCAGAACGATTGAGTACAAAAATTTCTTAATTGTCTTAAACTGTTTCCAATTTTAGTATATATTTTTTCAATTGTTTTTAATCGGGTGTTGTCGAGAGAACGATATACGTACCTATATATGTGCAAATACTTCAAATCGGAAGTTAAGAGTATATTTTTAATAAGTGTTGAATCAAACAGATAAGATGTTTTTTTTCTAAGTGTTTTATAATATATAGTTTGTTCTGTTCGTGCATATGTGTCATATATATAAAATCTAAAGAAAAAATTCTAGTGATATGGATAATGCCAATATACATATGTTTATTTATCCTTACTAGTGCCTTCGACGGCCTTTGGCCGTCTCTGTTGCTTCTATTCTTTGTTCATTCAAGTTAATTTTCAATTTATGTTTTATAATTTATTACAATTACTTTATTAAATATTTAATAATATTGTTAACAAAATGCAAAAAGGCATGTAATTATAGAGAAAGTTTCAAAGAGAAAAATAATAATCTATTATATTTGTAAAATTTGTCTAAAAATAATAATAATTGTTGAATAATTTTTTTTTTAAACTAAAAACACTTTTTTATTCAAGGTAATATTATTTTCATAATAATTTAATTTATTACAATTATTTTATTAAAATTTAATAAATTTCATTATTTTAAAAAAGCGCGCGCTATTTTGTATTGGGCCAATGAAGTGATTTGAACTAAATGTAGGTTATGTTCGTGTCTGATTCATGACAGCTGCAAATATTTACAACAAATAAATACTTTGCAAGTGTATATTTATTGCAATTAAGTAAGTTATGCAAAATATATATGTGGAACAATAATTTAAGGTGATTTTTATAAAATTAATATTGATTTAGATGCTCTGGAAAGCAAAGTTCATTTTTTCTTACATTCTATTTTTTCGATCATCGAGATATTTCGATACATTTTCAAAAATTGTAAAACTTAAGGAAAAAGTCCACTTTTTAAAAAAATTGTATGTTTTGAAAAAAACTCAATTAAAAAATTTTTTTGGTGAAAAATCATGATTTTTATCGTAAATTATCAGTTTTTCCTTGAAAACGCTATAATAATCAACTTCAATCGTTCTCGCTATATTTTTTTTGTAATCTACACGCAAAATTACGTAAAAGTGTATACACTGCGACCTGAGTTTAGCGGCAGGTTTGGTGGGTCGTTCGCTAAACTCAGTAATGAGATTTCCCGAAATCGGCGTCAGCAATCAGGGCCGTACGAACTACTTGAAATACGAAATCCTTAAACTCTTTTTTTTAAAAATTCTTCATCTTATAATACATAATATTTTTATTGCAATAATTATTATAATTATATTTTAATTTTTAGATTTTATTATAATTATAAACAGTAATAAGTAATACTTAAAATTACTTTTAATAAAAATTCAAATAATTGTACTGACATCAGACAAGAAAGGGGAAAAACTCACCATTTGCCTTATAAATTTTAAATTCATTTGAAATTAAATAGTATAAATTTCATCAAATATAACATTGAGAGCAAATATTAAAATTAAGATTTTCATAAAGTAAATTTATAAATTTGCTGGGAGTGAAAACAAAAATAAAATTTGTATACATGTATATAAATAAGCTTTTATAATTTAACAAATTTTTTATTTAAAATTAAAGATTAAAGAACCTTGTACCTCCCAGACAAACGTCTCCGCTTGGTACTCATTTTCAACTAGAAGGAACCGCGTTGCCTTACTTCTACGCTCCTGCTCGAGTCGGAGCATCTTACGCTTACCGCTTAATTACCATCCTATTGTTGCCGTTTCCGAGATTTCGCTAAACTCGGGTCGCAGTGTATATTTGAAACTCTTTAGATAAAATTTTCTTCGGTTTTTGAGGAAAATTCATGATTTTAAACGAAAATTATCAGTTTTTCCTTGAAAACGCTATGATAATCAACCCGAATCGTTCTCGCTATATTTTTTCTATAATCTACATGTAAAAATACGTTAAAAACTATAAATTTGGATCTCTTAGGATAAAATTTTCTTCTTTTTTTATTCGAAAAATCCATGATTTTTTCTAAAAATATGAGTTTTCCTTAAAAACAATATGATCATCAACTCCAATCGTGCTCGCTATATTTTTCCTGTAATCTACACGCAAAAATACGTAAGTATACCAAATATGAACTGTCTTGGTCAAATAGTGTGTGCGCTAGGTGGATTAAACGCTTTTTTTCAAAATTTTTGATTTTTCCTTGACAACGCTATGTAAATTGATCCGAATCATGTTCGCTATATTTTTCCTGTAATTTTCACGTAAAAATACATAAGTGTACCAAATTTGAGCTCTCTATGTAAAAAGATATGGCAACCAGAGAGGGGGTACATAGTCATTTTCAGGGATTTTTCGTAAAAATTCATGGTTTTTCCTTGACAACGCTATGATAATCAATTCCTATGAGATTCGCTATATTTTTCCTGTAATCTACACGCCAAAATACATATGTATACCAAATTTCAGCCCTCTAGATAAATTCGTGTGGCCGCTAGGGGGGGGGTACATGCCTTGCTTCACTAGTCTCATTAATAGGGTTCCCCCTTCGGGTACGGAACCCTAAAAATGAATATAAACAGAAATCAAATCAATAATTAGATGCATATAAAAATAAATATAAGAAAAAATTCTCTTTTTTACATTTTAAAATAATTTTAGTTTTTCATTTTTTTTAGAACAAAATTTTTACTTTATCTAAACTGTGGGTATCCAGCAACTATTCAAAAAAAATTTTCAATATAAATTTTGTTCAAGGTTCACCTGAACTCTTTGCGACAACAAAAAACCATAATTTTTCAATTAAAATTCTTCAAAATTTCATTGAAATATTTCCAAAGTTGTAATCAAATTCTTTAAAAAGTTCAATTGTTTTCAAATTTTTCAATTGAATTTTACAAAATTTTAATTATTTAAAATTAATAAGTTAAAACTTTCAATTCTGACTCTTCCAAAATTGAATTATTTCTATTAAATTCATATAATTATTTTATTTATAAAAAATTTTAACTAAAACTTTTTGCAAATTTTCACAGAAAATTAAAAGGCATTAAAATAAGCTGCAACGCTTATTATTTTAATCCAATTTTGCTTATTTTAATACCAAAATGGATTAAAATAAGCAAAATTGGATTAAAATAATAAGCGTTGCAGCTTATTTTAATGCCTTTTAATTTTCTGTGTTATCATAACTTGAAAAAATGTATTTTTCATTATAAAATTGGATTGCTACTCTTCGAATTATCAATTATTTCTAAAAATTTTAAATTAAAATTCTTTAGAAACTTATTTAGTACTAGTAAGTGATGTTAAACCCAGTTACATTTGTATAAAGTTTTTCATTCATTAAAATATTTTCAAAATTTTTAATTTCAAATTATCTGAAATTTAATTATTTCTTATCTTACATCTTATTTTAAGATACCAAGTAAGTCGCATATTTTTGCAGTGAGCAAGATAATGTGCTATGTGGGTTGCCAAAATCCCAAAACATGATTCTGAAAGTACATTCAAGTTTACTTGCTTGTGCTTTGCTTTACCTATTATTAATATTGCAAATACAATTTTTTAAATTTTTTATTCATGTTAAAAATGATGAGTAAAGTGTAAATTATTTTGTATAAAATTCCTTGCCTAATTGTAAATAATTGTCCATGGTTACAATTTTTGAACAGATGTTTGGAAATGTGAGTATAAGGAAAGGTGTGTCAGTTTGTTCCTGTGGAAATGATCAAATATTAAGAGACTCTTCTACCTCTTCTTTCACCTTTCCTACCATCTGATCTCTTATCTTAATTCTTAAACAAAGAAAGTTTTCGTTCTGTCGAACCTATCCACTGCTTCCGTGTTATTCTTTAGATCTTATCATTTTAAAGGAAGAGGGACTATACTCTGAAGTCATTCGACTACTTTTAGCTCATCTTATTTTTTCAAGATTTTTCGAATGGTAAGAAAGGTCCTTTTACTTAACCTGGTTAATTCTATAGTTAGAAAAATCATTATTTTGACAAATTTTTATCATCATGAAAATTGCATCGACGGTTAGCTTAAATTATTTTATTTGATGAATCAAAAAATAATTTATTTCAAAAATTATTATTTACCCAAAAAAAAATTTTATCGTCTTTTTCCAAAAATTTTTTTTTAATTGAAAAAATTTTTAAATAGAAAAATTTAAGGTAATATATAATATAATCGTCTTCCTTACACCAAGACGAATCGATCGGTATATGGGTGATTCTCCGCGTAGCGCACAACTTGCGTTTTTCATGTTGTGAAAGAAAAATCACAAATAATGTTCACATAATATTTCGATTCCAATGTAAAAAGGTAATTTCTGTGATTACAAACAAAAACCAATAGTTACTTTTGTATTTAACATTATAATTCTTCGTGAAAAGTGGTTTTTAAGGCTAAAAACGTCAAAATTTGACCAGTCCCCACAGGAAGTTTTTACAAAAAAGTTAATATATTTAGAAATGTGCACTAATAAATACAATTTCTGTTGCTATTTTAGTATTGTATATTGTAGTGGAATTGAATAAAAAAACGTTTGATCAAAAAAACAATTATTTTCTTTTTTTTTCGCTATTTATACTTGACTGCACTTTTGTGTGTTATTCTGCGTTTTATTATTAAACATTGAATTATTTAAATAAAAGTCAAATGTTAATATACTTCACTAACAGCAAAAGTTATATTCCTTAAGTTGATCCATGAAGAAAGTAATCAATTTTCTAATTGATTTATCCTTTTTTTACACATTTCAAGATTCAAATTTGTACAGGGCATCACAAAATCGTCTCCACCGTCCCTTCAATATTTTTAAAAAAATGGAATATAGGGTAAGTGTATGAATTACTGCTGATGCGCCAATTACTGCGATTTTTATAAAATTAGTAAAACTTAGTAATTGAGAACATAAGACTGTTTCAAAATGACTAAAACTTATTCCAAATGATATTTGATATTATATCCACTACCCAGGTGCGAGTTGGCGGTCGGCCCCAATTTGGGCCAACCATGTGCTCAGTCGGCCCACCTTGGGCA
The DNA here is from genome assembly GCF_019393585.1 of Leptopilina boulardi. Taxonomy (NCBI): domain Eukaryota; kingdom Metazoa; phylum Arthropoda; class Insecta; order Hymenoptera; family Figitidae; genus Leptopilina; species Leptopilina boulardi. The sequence goes on from NW_026137778.1 coordinate 101,820, forward strand.
GCCAGAGTACGGGCCAACTAGCGAATTGATAACGTCAACCAACCTAGGGTCTACTTTGTTGGCCCAACTATGGGTACCCAAGTCCGGCCAACTGTGGCTACCCTAGTTTTTCCGACTTTGGGGACGACGGTCGGCAGCCATAGTTGGGCCCACTATGGTAAAGATTATCGGCCCACCTATGGCAGCCAAAGGTCGGGCCAACTAGCGAATTCATAACGTCAACCGACCTATGGTCGACTCAGTTGGCCCAACTATGGCGGCCAAAGGTTGACCGACCTTGGCATTAAAATTTTTGCCGGCCAATAAAAAATAAAATATAAAAGTTTGTTATAGGAATAACATATATTAGTAATTATTCTAAATTCATCATACAATTATTTCAGATGTTTAAACACTAAACGCAATCTTATACATACATATATACATTTTAAAAATATTTATCGCTGGCAAGGATCAAACCCGCAATCTAACGCACCGAAATCTAACACGTTATCCATTACCCTACGCTTAAATGAGAGTCTTAGGAAAAATTAGTCTCATAAGTTGCATCTTCAAAAAAATTTTGCCGACCGTCGGCCCGACTTGAGCCGACCATTAAGAAGTGGGTTTCTTAATATTTTGGCTGCTACAGTTTTATTAATCACCATTTTGTTTAAAATATATCCCAACTGTGATTGCTAAATCACAAGTCATGTCAACCGACGATCCCATAGTCGGCCCAACTAGGGCGACCAAGGTTGGCCCAACTGTGTCTGCCGACCGTCGTCTCCAACGGTTAACCCAACTATGGCAGCCACAGTTGGACCGACTGTGGCTGCCAAGGTCATGCCGACCATAGTTCCCCATAGTCGACCTAATTGTGGCTGCCCTAGTCATGCCGGCCATTATCCCCCACAGTCGGCCCAACTATGGGAACCATGGTTGGTCCAACTAGGGCGGCCGACTCTCGTGCAGCCCTAGTTAGGCCGACCATGGGCGCAATGTCGTCTGCACGTCAACTAGCAGAAATCGCAATTGTTTATACTCGTAAATTATTAAAATTAAATAAGTTAAACTTGCATTTACAATTGGATTCCTTTGGAACATTAAAGAAAACACTGGTAAGATCATTTTAGCGTTTAAGTAATTGAATTTTAGATTGTCGCGTGAAATTTATTAAATTATTATTTAATAATTTTTTTAGTTGTAAAATTATAAAAAATTGTTCTGAAAGAGATTTATTCCTCTCATTTTCCTTAACATTTTTAAAAAAAGTAGACCTCAATCCGATTATTAGAACGGAAAATATTGCAGTTTAAAATTTTTTGTTATTATTGCAAATCTCGTTAACTAACAAATATTTTAAGCTGAAATTTACGTTAAAGATTAGTCTTACTATATATAACAAAATTCCAAAGTTTCATTGCAATCGGTTAACCTACTCCGAAAAAGTCAAAATCTCACAAATTAACGCCAGTTCCACCGGTTCCACCGACCCCAGCGTCTCCACCCGCCACAGAATTTCGACCGTCACTAGTGCAAGTTTAATACACAATGAAACAAACGAAATTAAAAATATTTATTATAAACTATCATAGCTCCGGTAAGTATACTATAACTTACCAAATAAATTTATATAAATTACCGTATAAATTTCCATAAATTACCGCATAAATTTCCATAAATTACCAAAATAAAATTTTTAATTGTCGTTTGTGCTATATATATTTTTGTAAATTACTGCGAAAATTTTCATAAATTATCGAAATTAAAATTTTTAATTGCGATTTATGGTTTACATATTTTTATGAATTATAGCCAAAATTTCTATAAATGACCGTATAAAGTTTCATAAATTACCGAAATCAAAATTTTTAATTGTCGTTCGCGCTATATATGTTTTTGTGAATTACCTCAAAAATTTCCATAAGCATTTTAAATCAAATTTCAACTTTTTTATAGAATTCAAAAAGCAAAGAATTTTTTTTTAATTTGTTTAAAAAAATTAAAAAATTATAAAAAAATTTTCCGGACCACCATGGATATTTATTTCTTGACACTTTATCTTCAAAAATCTGTAGGTATTGATATTTATCATTTCGATAAAAAAATATTTTTAAAGTTTCAGACATCAAATCGTGCGCTACGCGGAGAATCACCCATATGTAAAGTATATAGATTTGATTGAAATTTAAAGAATTAATGAAAGTTAAAAAATCAAAAATTTACATTTTAGCTAAAAAATGTTGTGTTTATTAATATTCAAGTTTATATATATGAAATAATTTTATTCCCTGTATTATATATTTGATTTAAATTTTAAGAATTAATAAAAATTGAAAAATCAAAAATTCATGTTTTAGCTAAAAAATTTATTGTTTTTTTAAATTCAAGTTAATACATAAAATAATTGAATTCCTTGCATTGAAATAAATCGTTTCGTATATATAAAGTATATGTTACACCCAAATTGAATTAAAATTTTCTTAATTTTTCAAAAAATTTAATTAATTTAAATCTGTTTTTTACTCGAAATGTTTTAAATCAATCAATTGATTAGAATTTGTTTCCACGAGGAAGCAAATTTTTCGCTTCACACAATGAGGAAGCAAAATGTTTATGAAATAAACATAAAGGACCCCCTAGCCTCCTTATATACATTACTGTACAAATTTTGGCAGTCCTGGCATTTTTCACTTGGAGGTAACATTTTTGTTTATTATAAGTGGAATAAATTTTATCACTCGGTCGTATTTAAATAATAATATAAAGGAATTAACGATCACTCTAAGTCAACTCCGACTTGGAGTGATTATTAATTCCTTTATATTATTATTTTTATTTATTTCTGAGAAATTTATAACTATATCCAATTTAGATACGCACAGGGCCTCTATAGAAAACTAACAATAAGCGTTTTAAAAATTTGTCTAGAATAGAATCCTTTTAAATATTTTTTCTGTAAAATAAAAATTCTTTTCAATTACTATTTTGTCTATAAAGAAAATCAGAGTAAATAATAATTCTGACAAATTAAAATTCGGTATATATTCGAATTGATAAATTAAGAAACATTTTTTTTATCGTGGTCAAATTAAATATTTCTCTATAAAACCGAGTTTTCATAATTTAGAAATGATAAAGATATTTTGATTAACGGTTTTGCCCTGCTACAACATTAAAATTTCAAAATCATAAATTAAAGATTTAATAACATATGTTGTCATTAATCTAGAAGATTAACAGGTTCTTTCATGTGGGCTAATCAAAAGTCATGCCATCATTCTTACATGTGATTATTCTCTGATGACTTTGATTCCCTACAACAATGAAGCACTTATACTTTCGAGTGAGGCGGTTCCTCGAGAGGAAGCAATCAGCTGACTTCTTCTTCTTCTTCTTCAATTATCCCGACAAAACAATTAAACCTGATCCATGTTACTAATACCCTTGTCAGTGATGCTGTTTCAAGGACGTTATTCGTTCTGAACAAAAGGATATGCATCTTCATCCAATTAGAGGATAATGGAATTTAAAAAGGACGATCAATTTAACAAGGGATCGGTCACTGATTCTACACTATCTTCTAAAGTGTTCAATGATATTTGTAATAAAGTCATTTAATTCACGAAATAATTTATATAATGCATTAGTTTCATTTACTCAACAAAAAATATATATATATATATATATACATTTACTTTGCGCAAAGAAAATATAAAAGCCCAAAACGTCATATTAATAAGTTAATAATTAATAATACTGAATGAATAACGATGAAACATGTTACGAACTTATAGTACACTAATTACATTAGTTTGAGTGGAGAGCGAAATTTTTGCACTTTTAAATAAATTGTAATGTTTCATTACGCCCCTGTTCCATTATGCCCCGGTCTCCCCTTCATTATGTCAATTCAACACCTCAGTTAAATCAAGAAGTTTCCAGTAAATGCTGCTGATGTTAACCCATATGGAATGACACGACTTGATCTGTTTACCTGTGTGCCAAGCATTCAAGCACGTTACAGCGTTACAACTCAAACCTTTTAGTCGTTATTTGCACGTTGCTTTGTATTATATTTGTATAACCGCTTAAACTCTTGGGTTAGTGTATTTATAAGTGTTCTGTGTGTGAGCCCTTACTGGTCCAAATGGTACCGCCTATACTAGCACGATTTGTTTTTAAATCAATGGTCTTTCCAATGCACACTGTTTAAACTCGAAACTTACAAAATAAGTACTGTTGAACTCATCCCTTTTTACTCATTTGTAAGCATTAAAGAAAGTTGAAAGCGTTAAGAATTATTTATAGGACATTAGAAGACAATTTACAAAACAAAGTTTCTTGACACTTTTGAACAACTTTGAAATATAGTATATTTGAAAGATTTAAAATCAAAAGGAATCGCTAATAATTGCTTTACAAATAAAATGAAAAAACGAATTATTTGCCTATCACAACATTTTTTTAGAAACATATATCTTTTATGTATGTTATAAGCAGGCTTAATCACTCGCTAAACTAAACATTTCATTATACAAAAAAAATTCATCTTTTGTAAGCCTTACTATATAGTTATATACTTATATTATAATTTAGAGTAAAGTAAAATTTTTGAGATAAAAATCAATTCCAAAAGTCAGTTAATATTAGATTGACTCCTTTAGCCTCAACTATTTTCACTTCAACTCTAAAAAAAAAAGATGGACTTTTATAAAATGGACCGTTATTGTGAAAATTTAACTCCTTTTTTTTACAATGATAAAAAATTCTAGTTATTACTTCTATAGTTAATCGGCACTAGACTAGTTTTAAACTCTTTCCAGGAGCGCCTACCGATTTGAACTTCTGCTATAAACGGTAAGATAAATGATTAAACCACATTAATTAATTACTTCAATTTAATAATGCATGGCAATGCAATTGTTCTGCAGGTGTCTATTGACATTATTTTTATGATCTTGCAGTATATAATTCATTTATTACAGGGATTGGAACTATACCATTTTAATCTTTCTCGTGTAAAGTTGTAGTCTGATTTCTAACAGTGTGATTAGCAATAATATTTTAATGATAATGGATTTTTATATAAGTGATTCATAAAGAATTTTAAAGCTATTAGATAAAAAATCTGATACCTTATTTGTGTATTGAAAAGAGACTTTCTTTATGAATTATTTTGCCTTTAATCTAAAAATTTATATATAGTCACGCCGATGCTGCTCAGATCAATTTGAATGTGTCACATCGAATCAAAATGACTCAACTCATCTGAGTGGTCGCGCTACCATCGCATCGCTTACGCCTTGGGATATCGCTTTATACCAAAAATGTTTTAAACTGCTGTGAGAGAAAATATCTACCTTCTGAATCTGGAATTCGATTCCTTTCCCTAACTAGGAACGTGGAACTTGTATATAATAGCATCCATGCGATGACTAAATTAAGGTGGATTAGCCTAATCGCACTGGCGGATCATTAATTAATGAGGCTATTAGTCAGAACCAAGGTCTATTAATTCGGCCGATAGTAATGTCCCCACGATACTTTATGGCAATATCGTGTATTTGTCACTATCGTCTAAGTCACAAATTGGTTACAGGGTATTTGGAATGCTCGTGGTTTCTTAGACCTATTTATCTGGATTTTTTTTTTCTATAATTTTTTATAGTCACGTAAGACTGTATAGCAATTAAATATTACAGCAAATGCAAATAATTTACCAATAAATGTGCACTATTTTCATCTTAAATATAACTTTCTGCTTGAATCTAAAAAATATATATGAAATAAGAAAAAAACATAAGTCAATTTAAATTATTCGTTATCAACGGCTATTTAAATTGTTCATAGCGTATAACAAAACGAAGTACCTATCTGAATTTAAAATATATAGTATATACTCGCTTTTTAGATATATTTGAAATAGCTTATAAAGTGCACTGATGCAAAAATAAGTGACTATTACTTGGTATCTATAACAATAAGATGTAATATGGAAAAATTATATCTTCCATATTAAAAAAAGGTTATTTTGTAAAGTATCTTATTAATATTTATGTTGATTTTTGCGTTTTAACAAGAATTAAAATATTTCTTCCATCTTAAAATGTAAGTTACTTCGGTAAGTCAGAATTTGAAGTTACTAAAATACATTATCTTACATAAGAGACCATAGTTAACCTCAATATTTTTTTCATAAAAAATATGCTCAGCACTTTGCCAAAGATACTATTAATATCTTACATTAAGATAATATTTCAAATAACTAAAAAGTGACTACCAAAGTACATCTTAAAACTGACTACCAAAACATCTTGTATTAAGATACTTCTTTTTGCAGTGCGTTACTTTAAAAAAATCCATACAAGGACTGTTATATCGTTCCAGTGCAATATTGAGACAATATTGCTAATGCAAGTTTAAATGAGTTTAAAAATATAAATGTACTTTACTGTGTCGTGCGTAATATCTTGTTTTGAAAAAAATAAGTGTATCTTAGAAGAGGAATTTTCCTTTTAATATGAGATTATTATTGTACAAAACTTGCCATCATATTCTTTTTAAAGAGTCTGAAAGTTTGTAAAGCTGAATATCATTGTCCTCTTTAGAGAGATAATGTTCCGCTCGATATGAATAGATCCCTACTAAATGCCACTATATGATGTAGACAGGATGACAACTTCATGTTTCCATCATCCATAGTTTATATTCTACATTATTCGCTTTCGCAGACTACATTGGGGACTCCCCTTTGACCGAATCCTAACAACCGTATATCCGTCGATAGAAATGTATGTTTTTCTTCACCTGGCTATGACAAATTTAAAAATATTTGTAGGTTTGCTCGAAAGAAGGGACTCCACATCTACACTGTCAAACTTGTGAATGGAGAACCACTAAGTATATCTAATTGGGAATTTGCTCTCTGCTTCTCGTCCTCAGATCCTTTTTTCACCTCTCTTATTTTACGTGACAGTACATGTACGTACGTCTTTTTTTATTTTACTTAATTTTCAAAATCCACAAATAGAACAATTTGTATATAATCCAATTTGTACAATTATTTTTTAAAACTGAAGTGGGATTACTTTATATAGCAATTTTGATCAGAGTAGATATATGTAAATATAATTCAATTTGTTATTGAAACAAGAATCTTACGCGCGTATGGTTTGAAAATTTGATAAATCGAACAGCCAGCGTGTCTAACGATAATTGCAAGGAAATAGCTTCTGTGATTTATATCATTTCAACGACCACCCTCCCACCCATTCTCTTCTACGGGTGGTCAAGCCACAACAGTCTCAGCATCACTACACCTTACTACCTACCTACCTATCTACCTACCTACCTACCTACCTTCCTACCTATAGATACTTAAACCTATTTGTTCTCGAGATTCTTTCTAAGTTAAGCATTTCTGATTTTTCACGCATTTCATTGCCCGAGATCTCGCGGGTGGCCTTGCCAGATGGCTTACCTTCTCTTCATTTCGCTCGATTTTGCAGCAAGAGTTCTTCTCTTTCTTATTCTAACAATCCTATACTAAGAATATAAAAAATATGACACTTTAATTATCTCAAAGCACTAACATCTCTAAAAATTTAAATTAAAAAAAACATGTAGACCTAAAGGATCTGCCTTTTTTGTTATTATATTTTAAAAATGTTTTTCATAAAATTTCGCAATTGAAAGATCGCATTGACGTCTACAGCTTATCAGAAAGACTGGGCTGTCCTTTGGCGTCGATTAGACGCGCATGCGTGTACGCATTTATTGGAGATAACCAAATAATTTTAGTTGAATCAAACAAATTTTTGCATTGAATGAATCAAATTATTTTTAACCAGACAATACGCTTAATCAAAGATAAGATTTTATATAAATAAAACAATTAAACATTTTTTTAATTTATTCAGTGTGGAAATCTTCTCAGGTTTTCCCAGGTTTAATTTATTATTTTATTTTTTTAATTGCTTTCTCATGGAGGAAGTATTACAATACCGAAATTTTTCGAACTTAATTTTTTGATGTATCTATGTTTTTAGACTTCAGGAATCCAAAAATTATATTTTGAAAAAATGTAGTTCCGTGTGTATGTGTGTATATATAAACTACATCTTCATAAATATCTCGAATACTATAAGAGCTAAAGGGATAAATTTTTTTTTTGAATTGTAGGTCTCACTGCGGCGGACAAATAATGAGAGAACTTTCAGCCATATTAATAAAGATTAACTATTATTTTTTTGCATTTTAAAATTTTTGAAAAATCGTTTTTCGCCCATAAGTTTTAAAAAATGTTAGGACACTTATGAAAAAAAAACTTTTTTTGCCCATAACTTAAAAAAATGCATTGACACCAATAGATATTTATCTCTATACTCTGTTCCAGAAGAGATCGATATTTTTCTGCGCATCTTGTTGTAAAAGGGTGTCATTTTAAATGAAAAAGGCGTTTCCTAGATTTTTTTCAAAAAAATATAGCCAATTATATGAAAACGATTGTAACCTGTGTTGCTTTTCCTATGAATAAAATCAATCAAATTTTAAAAAGTGTTTTGTAATGTTTTTCAAGACGCATCTTTTGACCTATTAGAGAACATCTTACTGTTATTTTATTCAGATTTATTAACATTTTGAAATTGAAAAATTTTGAAAAACCTACCATTTTTTCATTATTTATTAAAAAATCTTTATGTGACTTTAGAAGTATTACAAACAACTTGGAGAATATTTAAAAACGAATCAATTGACCTATTATTGAACCTTCTATTGTAAAATATTACGAAGTTATTGATATTAAAAATCTATCTCTGCAAACGCCCAAAAAATACAACTTTTAACACCTTTAAAATTATTATAATATATACTAAATAAGTTATCATAAACTGATCACAAAAAATATCCATGAGGAAGCAAAGTGTTCCTTTCATGAACACAAAAAGTTCATACTTCAACTTAGCAGCGTATTTTTAATTTTTTGTAAGTTGGCGCCAACCAGGTCCCGTCTATGTTTTCCAGTTTTTAGAAATATTATGAGTTCAATATATAAATTCTAATATTAAGTTTCAGTTAATATCACGAGTGTAAAAGTGAGATACGGCCAAGTTGGGACCCAGGTGGGCTTCCCAGTTTCCCAGGTGGGATAGTCCAGGTCGTCAATTCCTAGGATTTAAAACGGTCAACCTGGGCACTGCCCACCTTGGAAAAATCCCAGGCAAAGCCGAGGGAATTTATTGTGTTTCTACTTTTTTTTGTTTAAAATTATCAGCAGATCTATTTAATGATTATTATTGATGTGTCATTTGAATATTTATCTAATTAATTTAACCAATTATTTTTTAAAATGCCTGAAATTTTACATGAAAATTAGTTGATTCAAACTATTTAAAAAAATATCACGTTTTTGTATATATATATATATATATATATATATATATATATATAAAATTAATACTAACTTTCCAGAAGGAATATTCTTGAAATTTTAAATCGAACTCTAAGAGCTAAATTAAAATTTAAACTCAATTATTGCATAAAATTATTTTGAATATGTCTTCATTAATTCAAATTTATAAATTTTTCTATTTAGAATCTTCTGAAATTTAATAAATTCTTAAAATTTGAACTGCAGCTGCAATTCAATTGTTTTTTTAAATTTCTTTTAAAAATGTTTGTTAAATATTTTTAATAATTTTAATAAAGTTTTTCTATAATTCAATAATTTAAAGAAATTTTAATATTATAATACCTGTACAGGTATATCATTACTTTATATTATAAAAAGATATCGCCGCCGCCGCTGATTCAAGAATGAACACTAGGCGAGAATTTGAACGCCACGCGGTAACTCACTGTACTCGCCTACCATTCAACTCGCGAAGCATTCAAACTCGCGTACTGTTCAGAAGTTGTATCGAGAATTTCAGAGGACTGAATGCTATACGGTAACCCAATGTACCTATGTATTAGTATTTTAGGGCTGATTTTAACTTCAAACCCCTGTGACCTATTGACGTGTAATGACCCATCGCTGTCTCCAGGATTGTACTAATCATGTCAAAAACATAGGTTAAAGATTAACATAACATCAATACTCAAGGATAAACGACAAAAACAGATTAAAATGAATATAACCTCAAAAATCAAAGTCATATGTCAAAAACTTAGAGTTTTTGATGGAGTTGAGACGGACATGTTCAAATTTTAAAATTTTTTTATTAAATATAAATTTAATCAAAATAATATTTAATATTTTTTGAAAATTTAAATAGGGGGTAGGATTTTATCTTACTTGGTTCATTAGCAATGTACCTATAAACTCCAAAAAACTTTAGATTATATTTTTAATTTTTTAAACGAAAATACATAAAGAGGATCAACTTTTTATACAAAATATTAATGTTTAAGTCTTTATTATACATCCAAAATATTCAATAAAATCTATTTTTGATTTTATCAATTTAATATATAGTTATTTATGATACAAGTGCGTAAAGTGAGTGATTATACGAGTGATGCAAATCACACGAGTATAATCAGATTTACGCACGTGTATCATACAAGATTTTTTGCAATACCCAGCTCTAAAGTTAAGTACCTATTATGAAGAATTCCAACTCTCTATCAGAATATTTCGATTGTATAGAATTAAAAAAATCAATCTAAGATCAGGAGAATATCCTTAAGCAATGTATAAATTTAAAAGTAAAGTTCTTTCTTTAATTTTGTGGTTTGTATGGTCTAAAACAATCCTTATATTATGTGAGAAAAATTTCGGTGCGTAAAGTGAATCACTTTACACACCGTTTAAAAAAGAGCTTCTTTACAAACACTTTTCGGTGTAACATTTAACTTTAGAGGTTAGTGTTGCAAAAAAGAACTTTTTATTGAGGTAAAACTTTCACTATAAACATAACCTAAGATTTTTGGGAGCTTAGGTAGCTTTTATCGCGGAGCGTCACAAGTTTTGATTAAATAATTAATTAAATGATTTAATTAATTAATCTCCTCAATTAAATGGGCAATTGGTTTATTACCTGGTTTTGCCAACAAGAAAGTGATACATTAATCTAATAATAAACATATTTTTTTTAATACAAATAATATTAAATAAATAATTGCACCTCATAATTATATTATTTACCCACGCAGCACAATATCTTGGAGTAAGCTTTCCTAGAGTTTAAACCTAAGATTCGTTAGCTTACAGCGTAAACTTCAGGTGAGGTTAAGATGAGTTACAAATGTCCGCTCTACCGTAAGCTGCAGTGTAAGATTCTTGTCAGTTTATATAGTTAAGCTTACTATAATACCTTACTGTAAGCTTCCATGTAAGATTACTGTTATTTATTAATATTTAACTATTTTTTTCACACCAGATAATATATACCTATTGTGAAGTAGGATATACAACCCTAACGAGAATAGATGATTGTAATCTACTGCTCAGCCGTAAAAGCTAAAATAATCTATACTGCGCAAGAATAATTGTTTAATTTATTTATTAACATTTATTAATAATAATGTAAGCTTACACGAAGTTTATAGTAAGTTTACGGGAAGCTTACAGTAAGGTTATAATAAGCTTAACTGTAAGCTGACTACAATCTTACACTGCAGCTTATACGGTATTGAATTACCTATATTTTTATTAGTACGGTTATCTAACTAAATGTACGAGTAAATGTACTATAACTAACGTAAGTCTCCCTTTCTAATAAAATGGTATACACTGTTTTGGTAGTCACTTTTTAGTTATTTAAAATATCTCAGTTTAAGATGTTGATATAGTATCTTTGCCAAAATGCTTAATATATTTTTCATGAAAAAAATTTTGAGGTTAACTATAGGCTTTTATGTATAAGATACTCTATGTATATGTATCCTGTGTAGAGTTTACTAACTTACCTCGAGTCGAAATTTGAATCCTCTATAGCTCCCCTTAGAACCTAAATAGGCCCTCTTTTGGATCTTGTAGACTCCCGTATAGGCCCTCCTTTGAATCCAAACGTGGAAGAAAGGGAAATTTGCGACTGGTTGAGAAAGCAGCTAAAGAGGGTCTGTTTAACCCTACTTTACTCCTTGTAAAGTATGCCTTAAATTTCGCCTCGGGTACAATACAATTACAAACTTTAAGAATCTTTCTGAAGCAACTTACTTTCCAAGATGGAAAAAACATTTTAATTTTTGATAAAACGTATAAAGTCTCTTAAAAATTAATAAAATACTTTATACAAAACATCTTATTCTAAGATAGAAGATATATCATTTTTTAATCTTACATCTTATTGTAAGATATCAAGTCACCCATTTTTGCAGTGTATGAGGACAACTATCTGACTTTCTATACTATTATAAATATGGTATCCCTGACTATTGAATTAGCAGCAGTTCAGCTTACTAACCTAAATGGCATTGGTAACCATTTCATTAGTTGTCTCAACTACTTTTTTCTTTCAGTGTAAGTTTCTTAACAAAAAGCATTATTATTATTATTATTCAAGAAAAAATTATCCTATTGTTTTCTGATCAGAAAAAAGTGTCCTAGAATTTTTTGGATTTCTAACGTCCAATCTGTAATAATTAAATTCAATAAGGTACATTAAATCATATATTGCTACGTTTTTATTTAGTTTTTGAAACGAACGATGCTATATACTGATTTGAAGACCCACCCACGATCAATTCATTAATGCTCGACGGGATATGCGGGCAAAGTCGCCATGGGGCAATCGTCTGCTTTAAGTCGATCGAGTGATTCGACTAAGATCATATTATAATCGAGATCATGCGAAGTCTTGTTTCAATACTTTTCTTCCTTTACCGTAATTAGTGCCGTCTTAAAAAGCTTCTGCAGTACGTTCTCGTCTATATATTTCGCTTATTCGTCCTATCAAAATAAGAATAAAGAATAAAAACCGTTGTAAATACATTTGTGGTCATTCATTTTAAAAAGAAGTCTTATAAAAAATTTATGAACACACTGAAAAAATACTATTGAATGTATATCACTTGTATTCAAATACTGCAAAATGAATTTTATTTACTTTTAGTTGAGTTTATATATAGCATTGCTATAAAATTAAAGATTCCAATTTTCTTTTATAAGCAATATGGTATAAAATCAATTCTCAGTGGGCACACTTGCTCATAAAACGTCCTTTCGACTTTGACAAAAGACGTCATTAATACGTCTTGTTATGTTCTGAAAAGGTCCTATGCCTGAGTCAATGCATATGTCTTTAAAAAGGCCAAAAACTTAACCTAAAAATTGATGTTAACAATAAAATATATAAAAATTCCTGTTTATGAATTTAGAAAAAATAATGGATACATATTTGAAGTGTCCCAAGGATGATGTCCTAAAGACGTCTTTTTTTATGCACAGAAAGACTTTTCATTTCAAAAATGAACGTTCCAGTTTCTGACCAAATAATACTGAAAATTAGTATGGATCATATTAATTTTTGGTACTATTTTAGAAACTAGTAGAGGAGAGTGGGGAGTTGTACCTCGAGGGGAGTCGTGATCCACCCTAATTTTTTTATTATGTCAATTAATATGACAAATTTCAACTATTGGCATATTCTTTTCTCGTTAAGAACTAACATTTTAAGTGGAACCCGTCATCTATGGAAGCATTTTTCGTGTCTTTATTGATAGTGAGTTAAAATTTTTTTCTAAAAGCTTTTTGTCTCTTTATTTTTTTTTGTCTTTTTACATCTGTATTCAATTTAGTTTGTTCAATCTAGTTTCATTCAATTATTTTTAAAGTAATTTAATTTTATCTAAATTATCTAAAATTAATCATTTATTATTTTCACAGAACTCATTTTTGCTGCATCTTATTATGAGATCTGCATCAAAATAAGTTAAGGGGGGGGGTAAGGTTAATTCCATGAAAAAAATGCATATTTTTACGAACTTTTTTTGGCTATACAGAAAGAGTTAATATATTTATTAAATTTTTATATAATAGTACAACATTTGAACAGTATTTTACCAAAGTTTCATTGCAAAATATTGAGAATTGTTTGTCCCCAATAATTTAACTCAAAATGATCTTAACCGGGTTCAATTTGAAATACTTCACTAAAAACTCAAAATGAGTCAAACCAGATCATTTTTGCTGCACATCAAACAATAGCGTACGCTATTCATTTTGAGTTCAGTTTTTTTCTGTGTTATCTATTACTTTATTTTATGTAAGTTATCTTACTTTTTCACATTTTATAATTTAAATAAAGAATATTCTAAAAAATATGTCTTTTTCTTCAATTTTCAACTATGGAGCACAACTCCCCGCTCTCCCTATATACGTTTTATACTAAATAGATGTCTTTTGTCGACTTTTTTAACGTCTTTTAAGCCAGGTTGTCTGGGACAAAAAAAACGTCTTTCAAATGTGCAATAGGTTCAATTGTATATTTTTATCCTAGTGCATTTTTGTTTCCTTACAAAGGTCACTTGATTTCAAGATCCATATGTATGGTTTTTGAAACAATACTTACAATCACCGTTTTGGGTGTTAAAATAACTCTTTTTTTCATATGATAATTTTGAATAAAGTACACAAAATTTCCCTATGAATTTGGAGGAATTCAACTTGCTGTTATTTGTAGAATTAAAAATGATTAATGTGAGTTAGTAAACTTCTTTAATGACTGTATAAGTAAAATGAAGTTTACAATACCATGCCATTTGAGGTTAAGCAGTATAGAAAAGAATAAAATTTTCTCTAAAAGATCTGATGATTGCTATTAATGTTAGAATGGAATATCTTGGAATAAGTTTTCAATTCATTTCATTTTATATAAAGAATATCAGATAATGAAAAATGCATGACACAGATGCATATAGAATAATGACTTCCAATAGCAAAGAGGGATTTGAATGATCTCAGAATAATTCTTGAACAGAACGACCTGCCTCAAGACAAGAGTCTATTAGAGGAATGGAAACCATGAGAATTGATTGTAGGCTGAAGAGTGTTCTCTTAATTAAGGGTATAGAAAGGTGGAAGTGAAAAAAGAGAGGGTGAGAATAGCAGCGCCTCGTGGCGCCATGCCACCGAAGTTGGAACCATTCGAGAACAGGATCAAGAAACAATAATTACCTTTCCGTTCTTTGATGTCTCCGACATGTTCGCACCCCGCCTCAAAATCTACGTTGGTGTCCCTGAGTTACTTTGAACTCACGCAAACAAACTTGTCAGTTCAGGTATTCGTGTGAGATCCTAAAAACCTTCAAGTCTGTTTATGGGTATGCTAGATGAATGAAAAGAAGTCCGTGCTTATATCCAGGCTTTTGATGTCCCATTCATGTTCTTTGGAATTTTAATGCTTACCCCC
The DNA here is from genome assembly GCF_019393585.1 of Leptopilina boulardi. Lineage (NCBI taxonomy): Eukaryota > Metazoa > Arthropoda > Insecta > Hymenoptera > Figitidae > Leptopilina > Leptopilina boulardi. Next base: position 117,161 of record NW_026137778.1, read on the forward strand.
TCTCTCCTATTTCATGTATCCCGTTAGACAGTTTATTTGAATTCACTTTGTTTTTCACCCGTTCATTTCATGCTATTAGATTTCGCTGAATACAATTTTTTAATGTGCTTCTTCTTCCCTGCTCCTTCAATTCAATCATCAGTGAAGTAAAAGTAAAGTAATAGTTGTTGATTATTATATTCATTCATAATTAAATACTAAAAGACAACAATAGTGTTTATTAAATAATGCTTTATGTTCACTTGATGCAACTACTTTCCTAACAGCATCCGAATATTCATAGGTTATCCTAATTTGTGGTAGCAGCCGGATATCTTGAAATATCCGATGCAGTAATTGTATGATAAAATTAAGTAATCTGATTTATTGTACAGGACATTTCTGCCGTCCTGATAAAGAAAGACGGTATTCACATTCAGAGTGATTTTGAGATATTTAAAGAAACGCGTTTTTAACGAGCAGCAGCACCAATATTTGAAACATAATAAAATAATTATATTCGATATTAACTAATTTAAGTATTCTCTATTCAAGGATGCTAATATTTTTAGCAATCGTCACTGTTTTAGAGTCGGTACTTGTATATATGGATGTAGAAATGCAAGTACGAACTTTTTGCAAGAAAAGTTGGTTTTTCTCCACCTGAAATCCTTGAGGCAAGAGTCGGTATTCGCGATACTGCCTATCGGCATTAGGATTTCGAGTCAAATCAGACCACATTTTCTGGCAGTAATCACCAATGCAGACTGTGCTTTAAGGAAAGTATACGGAAATTTAATGTTGTTAAATTAAAATTTGTGTTAAATTTTTTTTTTAAATTAACTTAATTAATTAATTTTTCTTTAATTTTTAAACAAACTAATAATTTTAATAAATTAATTATTTTAATTAATTAGGGTCAGTTGGGGTAATTAGGGACAGGGGGTAAATGGGGACAAGAGGTTTTGGAGCTTAATTTACAGTTATTTAAGTTCAACGTAAATATGTTTACCTCAGATCACCTGCAAGAGGTTTTGAGTATTGCCAAGCTTTTATCTTAACAATTTGCAGCAAGATAAAGAAAGTTATCGCTCAATGCATAAAAACTTGAAAATCAAAGTCAAACTGTTTCAGTATTTTGTCGAGAATTTCAAAGAAAACAGACTAAAAAATCATACCAAATTTTTTTCTTATTCCTTATGACTGCTATAACAGAAATTCACTTGAATTTTTTATTTTTGTTAATTTGGTTAATAATAACAAGCTGTTCCCATTTAACCCAAAAATTTTAATTGATTCAACTATTATATATCTACTACAAATTTTTTTCAAGTTTTTTCATCCCTTAATACAGTAATATACTTATGGAAACTTTTTTCTTAAAACTTTCTTAGAAACTATGCTGCCCCCAATTACCCCAAATTTTATGAAATTTTCTAAATTTTGGGGTAAATGGGGACAGTCAGTTTCATGCGTTTAAAGCTTATCTAAATTTTTTTTCTGCTGCATAAAATTAATTCTTGGAACGTAAATAACAACTTTAAAAAAGTAAACCCGCAAATATTACCTTTTAAAGGAAGCGAAACTTACGTAATTTGTGAAAATAGCGATTTTGTCCCCATTTACCCCAACTGACCCTAAATTAATTATTTAATTATTATTTAATTAATTTAAAATTCATAAATATTATTATTAAATAATTATTACCTCGGCATTAAGATCGATTCATGACATTTGCAGAACAGATAAGAAGCGCTGCAATCAAAGCTTCAGAAACGACCACCAATCTGTGCAGACTTATGGCAAATGTAAGAGGCCCAAAACCGAGTAAAAGAAAAATGTTACTTTCAGTAGCTGAATCCATTATGTTATACGGAGCAGAAATTTTCGCGAATGCGCTCAAGACGGATATAATCGGGAACCCATGTTGGATGTCCAAATACAAGGAGCCTTGAGAATAACGTGTTGTTATAGAACAGTTTCTGGAGATGCAGCATTTTTCATTACTAGAGTTATCCCTATTGATTTACTGGCACAGGAACGTAAATGTATTTATCTAATGAAGGGTCATAATAATATAAGCATGATAAAAGCAGAAGTTCGAAATACATCCTTACAGCAATGGCAGAACAGATGGAATATCAGCAAAAAAGGCAGATGGACAGCTAAATTAATCGAAAATCTAGAACCCTAGTATAACCGGAAACACGGAGAGGTAAATTTCTATCCAACACAACTGCTAACAGGACATGGATATTTTTGCCATTTCCTGTACAAAATGCAAAAAATAGATAACGGCAAATGTAAATATTGTGAAAACAAAGATGACAATGTTATCCATACATTCTTTGAATGCCACAGATGGCTAGATAGAAAACAAAGACTGAAAGACTAAGTGGAGGAAACCTGCTCCACAAATACAATAATTAAGATTATGCTTAAATCGGAGGTAAACTTAAATTTGGTTGATTATTTTGTAAAGGAGGTCCTAACAACAAAAAAAGCTGAAGACACGGATATGTGATGAACTTTATTTTTACTGTATTGACAAACAATTTTATTATTTATTTATTTATTGATTTTAAAATAAGACGACGAATCCACGTTGGTAGAATAGTAGAGCTGAAGCACGGCTAAGAGTCGCCAGTGACCTTAACCCCTGAAGAAATGCGAAAGCGTATACCGGAGGTTAGTTGGTAGGCGTGAATGGGGTTTTTTTAGTAAGATAAGGGCGGCTGCAGAAAGCAGGATCGCTACAGTCCCACACAGTTCTATGATTAGGCAGTGCATAAAGTATTTCACCTCCCCCTCAAAAAAAAAATTATTAAATAATTATTACTTGGTAAAACATTTTGCATGGAAATTTAATTATATTATAGATTTATTTGGTGTTAAAAATTACTTTTTAATTTGAGGTTATGTCATCATAATACCATGGCAAATCCGAGTTACTCTGGGGAATGCCAGACTTGTGGACAACTGGCAAAGACCATTCCATTGCCTTGATTTGTAGTTTTTTAAGATTATATTGCAAACAGGGCATAACCAAGTAACTCTTGTTTAATCTGGGAAGTGCCAGAATTGTAGAAAAACTGGCAAGGACCATGAGAGAGGCTCTCTTAAAATAGAACTAAGTAGGGAAATTTCTGCACGGGCAATTAGCGGGTGTATACTCATATGGAGTACATTTAATAAAGTATAAAAATTAATAAAATTAAATTACCGATTATATTTGTTGACGTTTTTGAAAACATAACCCAGGGAAACTTAAGTATACAAAAACCAAAATTGGTGTGTGTGTGTGTGCAGTTTTCGTATTTAACACTCGAATACTGGTGTCAGTGATTAAAATATATACTAAACCCGCATTTATTGATTTGACAGCTCGACAATTGGAGATGAATAAAAAATTCAGCACCTGTCGCCGTATTCTAATCCCAAATAGCACAACTATTTACAGCAATTTTGCAGCAGGTTTGCAATGCCAAGTTTGCAAAATTGCACTGCAAATTTGTGGCAAATAACGATATGTCCTCCCTTTTCCAACTTTGCATTATAAGTTTGCAGGAAAATTTTTCAGAAAGTTTGCAGAAAAATTTTTAGGAAGTTTGCAGAAAAATTTCTTAGGAAGTTTGCAGAAAATTTTTATGTCAAACTTGAAGAAAACTTGCAGAAATTTTTAGAAAAAAATTTTTAAATTTTTGAGTTGTAAATATGATAATATTTTGTTTCTGGATAACTTTCCTGTGGAAAAGGCCACTAAAATCTATTGCGCAGCCCTAGGTGCCATAGATAACTACTGCGCATGACATGAACTTGAGCAAATAATTAGCAAGTTTTCTTCAAGTTTGACATAAAAATTTTCTGCAAACTTCCTAAGAAATTTTTCTGCAAACTTCCTAAAAATCTTTCTGCAAACTTTCTGAAAAATTTTCCTGCAAACTTATAATGCAAAGTTGGAAAAGGGAGGACATATCGTTATTTGCCACAAATTTGCAGTGCAATTTTGCAAACTTGGCATTGCAAACTTGCTGCAAAATTGCTGTAAATAGTTGTGCTATTTGGGATTTTACTTAAATTCTAAAAATTCATGTAAAACGGCTGATAGGGTTTCTAAAATCCATATTTTTGTGCATTCGGTGGTAAAGTTAAGAATATTTTAAAAATTGGAGAATTTACTGCTTTTGAAACTTAAAAAAAATTTGTTATACATTATACTAATAAAAATAGCAAATGGCGTTTGTTGCGTGATTTCTAGAATAATACATTTAATATTATTTTTTTTCAGAAAAATTGGTTCCTTTACCCTATTATTCAAATTTTCATCTTTCAAGGGGACCCTATATGACGCGGTAAAAATCAATAAATCGAAACCCCTTTTAAGTTGTAGTTCATACTCAGTGTAACCCAAATTTTATAAGATATGGATGTGCCAACCATACCGACAGTAAGTCAGGTTGATTCCTTGGTTAACACTTCCAACTCGTGTGCAAAAGGTTCAAAGTTCGATTCCCACTATTGTGATTTTTACTTAAAACAAAATATCTCTCAATATTACAAGGTAATATCTCTCAATATTACAAGGTAATATTCCACAAATATTACGTAGTAATATTACACCAATGTTACATTTAATATTATCTCAATATTACATCTTATATAAATTTGAGGCAAACCTTTTTATATTACTGGTAATAATGAATGTTTCATATAATACATATTACTGTGTATTATAGGGTAACCCTTTTGAAAATGTTCCCAGTTTGTAAGTGGGCGCCAGCTGGGCTTCCCAGTTATAGAAAATTTTGTAGAATTTCGAAGATTTTTACATAAAAAGCTAAATTAGTTTATTGTTTTAATATACCATTAATTTATTTTAATTCTAAAAAAGTTTTTCATATTAACTAACTTTTTTTTGTAAGTGGGCGCCAAGAGGGACCCTCCTGGTCTGCCCCTTTGTCGTAAATTATGAAGATTACTACGAAATAAACTAAATTTTTCAATTGTCTTATTATTCATGGAATTATTTAAAAAAATTTAAATTTTGTTATTCATATAGGTACCCTCACAGCATTGGATTAGCTGCAAGTTTTCTTCAAATGTGCCAAAAAAAATTTTCTTCAAATTTGTTTTTTTGTTGGCATAACAAAAATGTTCGGTTAGCTCAAACACATTTTTTTGTTAGGTCAATAAAAATGTTTGGTTGAACAAAAAAACAGTTTTTTTTGTAAAATTAAAAATTTTATTCTACCTTATCGCTTTTCTTTTTATTTTTTTTATTTATTTCATTATTTATTTATTATCAATTTAACATTGAATTTATATTTATCCAATTGAAATATTTGTGGACTTTGAAAAATCTCATCTCCGTCTGGGTTCGAACCTCTGTTTTAAAACTGAAGTTCGGGAGCTCTGACCACTGGACTACCCATCCTTGTGAGAGATTTAAACTAACTGTTCTCTTAAGCTATGAGCTGAGAGCGAATCAAATTATTTGGTTGTCGCAACCAAATTTTAGTTAGGACAACAAACGATCATTTGATTTTTTAGACCAAACTATTTTGTTGTGTTAACCAAATTATTTTGTTGTGGTAACCAAATTTTGGTTGTAATTTAGAAATGTTCAACCAAATAATTTTGTTGGCCTAACCAAATGTTTGGTTAAGATAACGTACTCTACGACTTTATTTCAGCTAACCAAAATTTGGTTACAAGAACCAAAATCGCGTAACCAAACATTTTTGTTGCAAACACTAAATTTTTTTTCTCAGTGTAATATTAATTCTGTGAACAATTACAAAACAAATAAATACACTGATTCTTTTGTATAGTGTTTTTTTTAGAAAACTATTTTATATATTCTCAACATGGCAAAAGATATTCGAAAGAAAGACAATTTTAGGTTATGCATCGGGAAAAGTTGTTTTATCAAAATCGTGCAATATATTTATAAATAAAAATTTTATTTGAGAAGATTATTTCAAAATAAATAATATATTTAATTGTTTTTGTGAAAATATCCCAGGGGTTGTGTGGGTATATATTATATAATATAAGTAGATTATAATTATTATATCTTAATTAAGTAATTATTAAAACTTTATTTAAAAAGTTATCTTTAATTATAAATACTAAGAAATAAACTTGAAAATCTTAAAATATTTTATGAAGACTTCAATTTAAACTAAGGTACACTAGAAGCATCAGAAAATTTAAAAAAAGTTAAAATACAGATGAAGAAAATGTTGTCAACAAGTTAAATATTCAAACTAGTCAGTTTTGTTTTTTGTATTTCTAAATATTTAAATCTTCAATTCAGTCTATGTGTGAACAAGGATGTGGGTGGTCCAAACTGCCTGAAGCTCATATCTTCATTTACACCTATTCTGAGCCTGAAACATGATTTACGAGATACTTCATCTTTCCTCCACCTCAGTATACATATTCTCCTTTACCTCAATATTTTTCCTTTCATCTCGTTTCTTGTGTCTTATTACCTTATGTCTTTCCTTTCTCCATTTCGACTATTTACACTTTTGGAAAAGTATATATATATTAGCGCGCCTTACATTTTTAATTAAAATTTTTTTTTATTTAATATAATTTTTTTTAATATGATTGAATAAATTTATATCGGTGTACCTCCATTAATTCAAAACAAACCGATTTGGTGATTATCGAGTAAAACCCGGGTATAAATTTTGCCATGGCTCGGATAGGGGTCTGATCGGATTTTAATGCAACACCGGGCTTGATGTGGCCCTGATTAGGAAATCCTTATTTTCTCGTGGCCATGAACTGTCCCTGATCGGAGCCAGATTATGATTCCCTATCAGAGCCCTGGTAGGGAAATTTCTACACCGGAAGACCCACTCACACACGTTGTCTCTCTAAAACGACTAATGTTCTTTTTTTAACCTAAGCGTACTTTCTTTAGGCATATATTTTGTTTAAAATGCTACATTTACAATAAAATTTAAACACAATTTATAATCAGCGAAGAATAAAAAAATATAAAAAGGTATAAGTTTCATTGTAAATGTTATACTGTTAATAAAAAATGCTTTAAAAAAGTATTGCGAGGTTACTTATAAAGAAAAAAGGAAGTCTGGTTGCTTTAGAGGGACAACTTAAGAGCGGTTCTTTTACTCGACCATCACAAGATCAATTTGTTTTGAATAGAGGTATACCGATATATGTTTTAATCTAAATAGAAACCTATAACTTGATCATAAATCTACCCACGTAGCACGATATATTACTATAAAGTTACTGCATGCACTTATTTGAATAGCTTGTAACGTTACATCGTAAGCCCGCAGTAAACTTAAAATTTCCACCTTACGTAATCTTACATGGTAAGGTCACTGTAAACTTATTGTAAGGTTACTGTAAGATTAGAAGACGCAGAGAAATTCAATTTGAAATATTAGGCTTCAATATAACTTATGCCACTTTCACAGTAGGTAAGATTTTGGACCTACGTAGAAAAAGTGGTAATCTTACAAGAAAAAATTTTTACAGTGTATATGGTGCAAAGCAGATGAACATATCGATATAGGCGCTTCTGGAATGAATTCTACTCAAGTCTAGTACTGAGTCCTAAACGGACTATAATGTGAGCAAAGCAGTATGGATCTTTTACCTTAAACTTGATGCAATAGCTGACATATTTTTTTTAACCTAAATTATTATATTTATTAATCAAAACATTCATATTTCTTGTAATTATTAATAAACTACATAACTATTTATCATGATTTATGTTTCTATAAGAAATATATATTTACTTTTATTAGAATATTCAATTTGGAAACTAAATATTAAATCTAAAAATAAAATAATTAAAAATATTAGAATATTTTTAATTTTAAGAAACTTTTCAGGGGGATTTTTATTATATCTTTAAAAAATTCAAACATTGAATCTCTTTAAAAATTAAATCCAAGTTTTTTATATTATTTTTACTAAAGGCTTTTTTAAACAGTTTAAAGAAAGATTTCATATTAAAATATATCTATAAAGGTAAATAAAAATCTCATTGTAAATATTTTTAAAATTCAAACTATTCTAACATTTTTATTTGTTCAATTCTAGATTTTTTATTGAATTTCCAATTGAATATATTCCAATAAAATGATAATTGCTTCCTCATGGAAGAAGATTCATCCATGTTAAAATAATAGACAATAAAGCACGCACACTGCACACACTTATTTTCGCAATTTATAACTACACGAGGACAATGTGAGAGCACAACGCTGACGCGTCACATTTATTGTTGTGCCTATATGATTAAACCCTCAACTACTTAGAAATGAATCTAAAGACTTATATAATCATTGAAAAACTGAATTAAAATAAATGTAAATGTAATAATTGTATTCATTTTTTTGCAACTTGTAATCATTGCTTTTTCAAAGTACTAAAATGTACACAATTAATGTGACCGCTAATATAAACTTTAATTAAGATCACATTTTACTATAGAGTTAGAGTTAGAGTTAAAACAAATCACGGAAACTAATAGCACTCTCTTAAAGGAAAATATTAGCGTCTTAGCAATAGAGATAAACTATATATATTATCTACAAAAGTTTGGTTCTCTCTACCGAATTTTTTATTTATTGCTAAGCGACTAGACCGTTTGGTTGGAAGAACTAAATTTTTTTGTTGAATCGTTTTGGTCGATCTACCAAATTTCTTGTTTCGCTCAACAAAATTATTGTTTTTAAGCAATCAAAAAATTTAGTTAAATGAAAAATTTTGTTTGTTTTCTCAACCAAATTATTTTTTGGCTCACACTTATATTTTTTATTTTTCACTTAATTTTATCACTTTTGTTATCCTCTTTTATTACCCTATGTCTACTTAAATTAATTTCTATTGCGGAAAAACCTAACACTGCTGGGGATCGAACCCTCAGACTCAGACTTCCTCAGAGAACACTGACCACTACTCTACGAGTCCTAGTAACAATTTGAGAGTAAATTATTAAAATATTAAATTATTTTACGTCATGTCACATGTTGGAAAGGATAAAATTTTAAAATTATACCCCCACCGGAGGACCGCGAGACTATAGCTGCATGCGTCAGATATAATGAAATGGTTAAATTTTTCGTAACCTTGAGAAAATTGCTGCTTCAGTGTAATCACTGAAAAAATAAGTGACTTACTTCCATATTAAAAAAAGGATATTTTGTAAAGTATTTTATTAATATTTAAGATGCTTTTTGTGTTTTAACAAGAATTAGATTTTCGTAAAGATTCCTAATAATTAAAGATTATGGATTCAGTGAAATCCTTGATCATCTTTGAGTTCATGAAAAGTGTACTGACCTCAATGACAAAAAATTAATGATGAATATACATATCCAATAGTGTTTTTCAAAAATAATAATTTTCCAATTATTCATATTAATAGATTCACGCAAAAATAATCCTTATTGTAATCGACATAGTGGTCCCTTTTCATGCGGACGTACACATATAGTCGACGAAAATATTTCACAAGGATAATTCTTGCAATATTTTACAGAAATAATGATGCATATTATATATGTAGAGAAGGTCGGTGTAGGAAAAATTTTTGTTGAATCAAGTCTTGACAAAAAATTGCAAAATTTAATTCACTTTATTAAAAAAGCTTCGATTGTGAGAAGAGAATTTGCAAAAGGACCGTTCCACGCAATGCAATCCTGAGAGAGGAAAAAGCCCTCGGGGGTCCGGTCCATAGCTACGCTCGCATTCCGTCTTCCGTTCGGTTCCCACACACGTTCGTCCCACCTTGATTCATGCATTCCCGTCAACCTGGCTGTTGCACATAGAGTGCCTATATAGCAAGAGAATAAAAAGAAATAAAAATCAAGAAAGACTGAAGAAAAGAAGAAAACGATGATGTCCAAGTGGAGGTAGCAGGAGGACGAGCTTTAATTTTGAGTTCGAATTAGTGGGAATGAAAGCGTGAAGATATCTATGTAAAGATATATATATATATATATATATATATATATATATATATATATATATATATATATATATATATGTGTGTATAGTTTACAAGAATGCAGGTCGAATATGTTGAGAGTATGAACAAAAGATTCTTGCTCGACGATGTTAAACTGGAGAGGGTCCTTGTAGGCGGGACTTGTTTACGGCCCTCCTACATTTTCCTTTCATAAACCACGTGTTTAAATTAGTGTCAACTAATTGTTTGTTGCACCAGTATCTATATAAGAAGTACAAGTCTTAAATTTCATGCTGATATTTTTGCGTTAATTACGTGTATTCATTAAACTATGGAAATTACAATCGCTTTAAAATGTGCATCGCATTTAGACTAAATTAGTTTTTTCGCTAGATATTAAAAAATTGAAAATATTACGATTTTAATTAAGGGAAAAATTATATATCATTTTTTAAATTGTCATAAAATATTTCGATCCCTTTAAATTTCAATGATTACACGATGTTAAATTTATTTTATTGCATTAGTTTGGTCCTAAAAACAACAAGGTGGTCAAAAAAATAAAGTCTTAATTTTACACTATTTCAGAGAATACATTTTAAAAAAGTTATAAGATTCTACTTCAAAATGAAATTATATATGCTTTCGCAATTTTGAATATATTTCATCGCCAATTTTTTAAATGCCTTTTTAAAGATTCAATAGAATCTCTAGCATGGATTTTTAAAAATTTTAATTTTTTTTAAAAATAAAAATTCTAAAATAGTCAAAAATAAAGATTTTCTTTTTTTGATCGCACCTCGTATACGTTATTTTTAGATTACGGTCTCCACATTATTTTATATAGGTGAATCCGCGTGTAGATAGGCGAACTTTAATACACTCGGGTACTCTCCTGCAGGAGAGTACCCGAGTGTCATCTTTTTTCAACTATACAGGGTGTCCCAGTCGAGGGTGTACATATTAAAGGGACATATTCTTCAGAAAAAAATAAGACGAAAAGTCCTTTACAGTTTTTTAAAATTTTTTATAGTTTTTGCGTAAATTGCAATTGAAAATTTAAAAATTACGCGTTGTGATTGGCCGTGCAAGCTCAGTGGGCCGGTAGGCGGGGCGACTTGAACAGAACATTTCCAAAATTTGCAGGCGTGGGCGTTTACCATCAGCGCTGTGATGCATCGGGTTAAAATAAAATAATAAATTTACACTTTAGCGTACGTAATAAATTAATAACCATTTTATAATGTTAAAGTAACTACCTAACTTTCTTACTTAGTAAACGCCTACGCCTGCAAATTTTGGAAATGTTCTGTTCAAGTCGCCCCGCCTACCGGCCCACTGAGCTTGCACGGCCAATCACAACGCGTAATTTTTAAATTTTCAATTGCAATTTACGCAAAAACTATAAAAAATTTTAAAAAACTGTAAAGGACTTTTCGTCTTATTTTTTTCTGAAGAATATGTCCCTTTAATATGTACACCCTCGACTGGGACACCCTGTATATGAGATGAGTCTTTTGCGCGTTATTCGAATTCGCGTAGTGAACGAACGACTCAGAAAACAGGAACAAAAGCCAAAATAGAGAGAGAAAGAATTATAAAGCAACACAGAAAAAAAACTAGTCTCATTTTTGCTGCATATTAAATTTTTAAAATGAGTCAATGCTAATACGACATAGATAGTGGCGCAACCAACCTGACTCATTTTTGCTGCACATCAAAATGAGGACTCGCATGAACATCATTTGACATAAAACTCACTTCACTTAATTTTAAATTAACATAATTGTATATGGCATAACTTTTATTTGACACAATAGTCACTTATTGGCATAAATTTCATTTGACATAATTCTCATTTGACACACAATTCACATAAGTATAAAACATAAATTCCATTTGACATAAATTTTATTTGATATATAAATTTCATTTGACATAAAATTCATTTGATATAAATCTTATTTGATATAAAATTCATTTGACATAAAACTCGTTTGTCATAAAAATAGCATTGGCTATCCTTATGTCTATACATATAAGCTTCTATATGTGTGGGAAAAGGACAGACTATAAGCATTTTTTATGAAAAATGATATTTATATTAAATGAACTTTATGTCAAATGAAATTTATGTCTATAAGATTTATATCAAATGAAATTTGGGGTTTAATCATGCGAGTCAAAATGAGTAGCGTGAATTCTACTCATTTTGAGTTCAGGTTTTTTCTGTGAATATTACACAAAATTCGCGTTTAATTGTGATTACGTTTTTTTACAAACATATATATTGAATATATACCCATATATAGCACGACTTCTTGCTGGGAGGTTACTGTAACGATATCTATGTAGGGTTTGTAAAGTTACCGTGTAAGCCTGCAGTAAACTTGAGGTCATCTTAAAACTTCCGCCTTACAGTAAGCTTACACAGTAAGGTCGTGGTAAGTTTACATGGTAAGATTGTGGTAAGCTTACATGGTAAGGTAGTTGTAAGCTTCCTTTAAGGTTATACTATAAGGTTGATGTAAGGTTACTGTAAACATAGAATTTTGTTAATAAATAAAATTTATTAATATTTATGCGCAGTAGTTTTCTATGGCACATACGGCTGCGCAGTAACTTTTATTTGACAAACCCTATTGGGGTTCATAAAGTACTTTACCAAATATATACACAGAAAAAAAGAAAAAGTAATTTTTACTACTTTCATAGTAAAATGGGATCTGTCCGAAGTTTCTGCGCATCTATGGCAACTTTTACTCCAAAAATAGTAAAATTTGCTCCAGAAATAGTAAAATTTACTCCAGAAATAGTAAAAATTATTACAAAAATAGTAAATTTTACTATTTTTTGAGTAAAAGTTGCCAGAGATGCGCAGAAACTTCGGACAGGTCCAATTTTACTATGAAAGTAGTAAAAATTACTTTTTCTTTTTTTCCGTGTAATTTTTTATGCAAAAAAATTTATAGTATAATATATATTATAATATAATTATTTTTAATATATTTTCATATTACTTTATATTAACAGTAACCTTACAGCAACCTTACAGTAACCTTACGGGAAGCTTACAACAACCTTACCGTGTAAGCTTACCACATCCTTACCATGTAAACTTACCACGACCTTACTGTGTAAGCTTACCTTAGCTTAATTTACTGTGTAAGCTTACTGTAAGGCGGAAGTTTTAAGATGACCTCAAGTTTACTGCAGGCTTACACGGTAACCTCACAAACCCTACAGATATCCTTACAGTAACCTCACGCAGCAAAAAGTCGTGCTATGATAGTTTGTATATAAGCCAAGAATTCTCAGCGACAGTTTATTGCAACACTCGTTAAAGGAGAAGTTGATATGTAAAATCCTGACTTACGCTACACCCCATTTTACGCGAATTCGGAGATACGCGGTTTTTTATGGCTGCGCGAATTAACTCTCTCACTACAGTTGCAAAACTATCGATGCACTATCGATAGTTTATTACTTTTGTTTACGTTGTTTTTATTCATAAAAATGTAAATAGTTTTATTACTTGATATTTTATTAAACATATTTCTTCTAAATTCTAAGTTATTGTATTTATTTTGTATGAAAACTTAAACCCTGATATACGCGAATTCGAGTTACACGGTCGTCGGTCGGTCCCACCTATATCGCGTAAGTCCGGGGTATTATTGTATAGTTTGAAAGAACAATATATATATGATACTCTGTTCTCGATTCACGGAAGATGAAATAACTTATTTTTGACCAAATCGTTAGCGCTCTAAACTTGGGTAAAATTTATTAAGTACTGTTGTAACACCATTTATTAAAATAACACTTTATTTTTCCTATATTTTTAAAATTAAAAAGACTCGCATGAATATTCCCCAAATCTCATTTGTCATAATTATTGCATTATCTATCGAGAATATTCTCTCACTATCCTCAGGGATGTGCAGTATACGTATAGTACTATATATATACTTCATGTATGTTACTTAGGTTTTTTATGTATGTACCTATATAGATGTATAATACTCGTTTGGTTTGCTATCTGACGTTTGTTACATTTTATGACGTCAGTCAAAAGTAAACATAACCTCAATTTTTCTCTTTGCCGGCAACCTTATTTATTATTATTTTATGTTTGAATTCTATGTCCAGCAAGAAGTATAAAAATAATTCTCTGACTTTTTCCTAACCTTCTTCCCACTTTTCTTTAATATTAAAAAAATGGAAAGTATCAAATATTACAAAGTTATATCTTCAAGATAATAAAAAACATTTTACTTATTAGCATTATTATTTTACCCTGTTGGTGATTATTTTTTGATAAATATCTATCTAATATATTATTTCCTCTCGTAAGTATAGTCTCTGATTATGTAATAAATTGCTTATTTGTATTTTCCTTTTAAAAAGTAATTTGAGCTAAACATAACAACACATGTCCTACAAAAAGTGAGGTTATGACATTTCTTTGACGTTTGTGACATTTGCTACGTTTGCGACAATTTGTAGAAAACCTCGAGTTTGTTACATTTACCCATCCCTGACTATATCCTTATAAATGTTAACCTGAGAAATTTTTCAGCTTGTGCGAGACAGCTATTCAGGATTCGGAAAATTCTCACCACACTTCATTAAAATTATGAAAGAATTTACAAATTATTTGTTTGTTCCATTATTATTTTAAGCGTTAATTAACTTGATAGCAACCTCCAAAGCAAAGAAAGGCGAAATCTCATATACGAACACTCGATGATTCCAAAGTGGATATCAAAATGACTTTAATGGATATCAAAATATGAAATACTGTTATTAAATGTTGAAGTTATTTTTTTGAAAAATTTATAGTTTGTACATGAGATTTTACTAGACAGAGAGACAAAAGTTAATGAAGGAAAATAGTAACAAGAGAATCAGTTGGTTGAGAAAATAAGGGGAAGAGGGCTGGACTAAGAGGCGGAGCAAGTTTCGATCTCTCTCGGGGGTCTTGTGGACCTTAGTGGGGGTTGGGTCTCTCATGAGATCAACTTTTCTGCGGACTGACGCGTGCAGTCGATAGTCGAGAACTATACTTGAGAGTATCGTCAATGTGCGTTGTACAGACCGGTTTGTACTGAAAGTCATTGAAATTCGAAGAAACTCGCTTTGCAGTGATCAAATTAATTTAATTAATTATGTTTCAAGGCTTATTGTGCCAAAACTTGACGCCTAAGTGAATAAGCAATCGTCGTGTATTTGAGGCAACAGGTTTCTGGTCAGCATCTGGGGGCTGGCAAATATCTTCTCCCACTACTTTTTGGCTTAATCAAGGGAAGCACTCCCCCCGATTTACTCAGGGTGAACATCTATGCCACGGGCCAAACGTACTACAGTAAGACACGGGCGTCTTAAGAATAGAGAACCGTTTTTCTATATATGTGCTCAAGTAACGATTAAAATCTTTTAGCTTAATGATTAAGAATATCTCGTTCTTTCTGCTTTGCACTTAACATTCTGAAAGTTTCATCAGCTCTAATGCAAGAAACGGTCGTGTCGTGCGGAAAAAGTGATGCTGTTAGCAAAATAGTCTACAGTTAGATATCTGAATTTTTGTGTCCACTTTTAAAAATTTTTAAATGCTGCTTAACGATTTGTTCGTTGCCTACGTTTCGAAATGTGTTTTAAGTCTTTAGAATGAAGCAACTTTCTAGTGCAGTATAGTATATGAAGCAGGAGCAAGTTCGCAATGTTGATTCGAAATTTAAAATACCTGTGAGTGCTGTTTGGTGAAATTATTCAAAGAGAGTAATAAATCCCAAGTTAGTGACGAGTTGCTGATGAACATGAGGCTTTGGCTGGTACTCGGCGCACTCGCGGTAACGATGCCCACGTTACCAGCTGAGATCAGTAGAAATAAAAACAGAGGTCGAGGATCTATGTGGTGGTAAGTGAAATGTTTGTAATCATATTCATAAAAAAATTCTAGTACTTGAATACACATTTATTGTATAAACACATATTGCTGTATTCAATTTGCGACGGTGATGCAGTCACCCGCAAAGTTTTTTTGGTGCATCGACTTTTTAAATGCTTTGCCATATATGCGGTTGAATTAGCATGGAACTCTTATTGGTATAAGTCTTATTATAAATATTAATATTTATAATAAATTAAAAAGTTAAAGTTTCGTCCCGCTCTGGATAATAGTAGTATAGTACATTCCAAGTTGAATTTCTACGGAAATTGTTCTATATAGAATCGTATCACGTGGGTCCCTTTATTTACATTTAACAATTTTTTAAAATAAAAATCACATATTACACGCTTTTTAAATGAAAACGGAAAAAATACATTACTGGTGGCAGCTATGCCCGTGAACAATAATTTTGAATGAACAGTAATAGTGACATGATTCATGAGTTCACTGTCTTTGCGGTTAGCAGTTATTGTTATTATGAGGAAGTTAGAAATTTTATGCATTATATTGTTATTAAAAAAGATATTTTGTACGATGAGTTGTATAAAGCAAGTGGATCCAGGCAAGAGTTTTAAAAGAACCCTGATGGGGAGGAGGGCATCCATTAGAATAAATTAAAATCATACTGTGATCTCTTTTTCTCTCATAAATAAATATAAGCATTGGGGGGGGGCAAAGACCCTTATAGCTGTCCCAATGCACTGTGAAAGCAAAGGTCATGGGAACATGGTTCTTGCGCGGCAGGACGAAAAAGAATTAGATGAGTCTCTCCGAAATTACATTAGAAAATTAATATGGATTATCAGATTAACATCAAGTTGAGTAAATGCTTCGAAGGGTAGAGAAAAAAACTCACAGCGCATGCAAAAATTAAATTACTAAATTCAGGCTGTGTAGCCTTAAGAAGTTTCATCTCAATTTCACATTTTTGTATTTTTAAGAAAGTTATAATTTTTAATTAAAAAGTTTTTCAGTAAAAGTATGAGCAATTTTATTTTTAACTCTTTGAATCGTTAAATGTTGCACTTATGGATGAGGATTAAAAATTTCTCACAGTAAAAAAGGATAGTATATATAGTTCTGCCGACGATTGGACCAAATATCACTCTATATAGTTTGGCCAACGTAAAACTTTAAAGTTAGTTACAGTCGTGTAAAATTTGTTTATTGCATCAGTTTACCCGACGGTTGATTAAAATCTAGATTAAGTTGGGTCATCTTTATTGAACCCTAAGGCCGAATTTGCGGCCTCTTGTAATAATTGTCAAAATAAAGAACATTGATATAAAGTTCTATAGATTAACACTTTTATTTTTTCAATTTTATACAAATTCACGTTTTTGAACAAAATTGAACCCCAGATCAAAAAACTTTATTTTCGTTCGGATGCACGCGCTATATATATGTATATACTCGACTAACGCGTCTGTATGATTATAAGTTCATGTGATCAATGCAGTGCTAATTTGTTGGCTGGATTTCTGGTAAAATGGAATGACCTGAAATTTTGTGATAATTTATAAAATATAATGAGCATGGACAATGATCAGAGATCAACTTGAGTAAATACATATTAATAGCAAATTTCACATTGTTCAAAATAATTCTTCCGTGATTCATTTCCATAAGTTTTCATAGAGGAAAATTGTCAACATGTGTTATATTCTAGAGTTTATAATATATATATATATATTTAGACCCTACTTTAACTATAAAAAGTATAGAGTAAATTTCCCTTTCTTTCATGAGAAGGCGTAAATTATAAGGTTTACATTTTTTGAAAATTATTGATAATTATATACGCAAATTCTGTATATACTCTTATACTTTCATCGTATATATACTCCTAGATGATCCTACGTTGAAAAAAAATTTAGAAAACTGTCCTAAGATCTTAAGCAGTTTGCAATTAACTATACCGATAGTTGACGACATACGCGAAATGGAAATCTAAAAAAAAAACCTTTTCGATGAAATTTTAAGTCAAATATCTGTGAAATGTATAAAGATGTGTATATGTGTGAAAAAAGTGGATGTTTTAAAATTGAAATCCAAAAAGGACTCGAACGATTCCAGATATTTGAAAAAATTTGACTTAATTTCTGTAAATGGGCAAAAGAAATGGATGAAACCTATAAGTATACTCTGCTTTTAAATTTCAAGTACTTAGAAACTTTGAATTTCGCGGAAATAACTCGGAGAACTTCGAAGATCTTTGTTTATGTCATACGAAGACAAGCGGTTACATTTCTGACAGATTTTTGGAAACAACAAACAAAAATCAAGTTTTCGAATTTTCGTTATTAAATGAAAAATATTTCTAAGGATCAAAGTAAAAAGTTAAAATATTATTGTTTAATTATGTTTTGTGATTATATTAAAGATAAATATATGTGTAGATTTGGATACATGAATAAAAATAGAGGTAGTAATGAAATTTGTTTATGTTTTTTTTTAAATTGTGGCCTGCGTAAATTCTTTGGGATAATGGGAGAATTGTGGCAGGTAAGAGAGTTTTCGTTACCTCGTTATGGCTTTTCTTTATTCCTTTGAAAATTTAAGAAGATTTAGGTATAAAATTTAATATTGTTTCATATATTTATACTCTCTAAATTCGAATCAGCGAAACGTCGCTACACTGAGAAAACTGGAGATTCAAATTCAGAGGTTCAACAAATGTATGTTTTCCTTTATTATTAAAGAGAGTTTAATAGTCCTTCTAGAATGATTTTTGAATAGATAAAAGAAATCTGCTTGTATATTCTGTTTTATTATATTTAGAGGGTTAAATGCTGCGCAGAAAGTGTGAACTAGCGCTGATGCGCGAACGTATTTATTTCTCAATCGAATAGACTGAATTTTGGGGTTAGGTTGCCATATTTATTCGTTCCGTGTACGATAAGAAAGGGATTTCTCAAGATTGATAATTTGTCCCTTTGCCATGAACTCATTTTCCCTCCAGGAGAAATGGCTTAAATATATCTGTGAATGGTGTATTTCATTATTTAGATTATTTTCCAATAGCTAACTCTCAAATATAAACTCTTTATCCCTCCAAATGTTCACTTCAAACCTCCAGCTTTCTCAGTGTAATTTGCAGCTATAAGTATGCAGCTGATTGAAACAGCGTATATTTGAAATAGTGTATATATGCACTAATTATCAATATATATATACGCTGCTTGAATCAGCTGCATACTTATAACTGGATTTTCCGCTGATTCAAGAGTATATATTGCAAAGAATCTATATAGTGTTTTATTATCTAACTGTGTTATTATTAAATATTTTAATGCTAAAGAAGCTGTAAGTCTTTTTTATGTCTTAAATACTTTGTAAAATGTTTATCTGTCGAGAACTATTGACAAAATAAAAAAAATATTTAAAGAAAATAGAAATTATATAATTTTATTTGAATTTCAAGTAAGAGCTTAAGTAAGGTAATGGGAAAAATTCATTTTTTTAGAAAATTTTTTTTTTGCAAATTTACTTTTTTTTCTTAATTTCGAATTAATTATAATTAAAGATAAATATATAACAAAAGGAGTAAAAAATGACGATATGTATACATATCGTAAAGGCATTTATAACTTTGCCCAAGAATAAGTGGACAATGCGGCACATAGTACATATTCTCATTTTAAGAATAAAATATACTAAATTTAAGTATAAAATATTCTTAAATATGCGCCAAGAATATATTCTTATTTTCGGTTTACGGGTTTTTTCTGTGAATAACTGGACTTTGTCGACAATGCTCAGTGACTATATGTGGACTTGCCCGGTTCTTGAACATGCAGTATGTGTATATTAAATACTATATTTTTTTATATATATATTATTTTTTAGTTTTAGATACTTATACAGTGTTTCAATCAAAATTTAAGGAGATCTTTTCAAATTTTTGTTTTGAAATTGTGAATTTTATACAGATGTAAGAAAGTAGAGTACAAAAAGTATGTACATATATATATATAACTATATCAATAACTTTCAATTGTAACATAGACCCTACTTTACGGATTTTTATTGATGAAAGGAAAATTTTCTCTAATAGTTTTTTGAGTCAAAGTATAAAGTCCAAATAAGTTACAAACATACTTTATATATAAATTTTATACTGCAGATATATATTTATATGGTCGATTTTCTCACGAAACTGAGTATAATAAATCGTCGAGCGCTCGGATGGACGTTCTGATGGTAGTCGGGTAACAGATGAAAGATACTTTATATATCTTACACTCATTAAAATTCACATATATCTAAATATCTTACCTTCTAAATCTAAATAAGTGAAAATTCACATAGAATATATGTAAAAAGTCTTCCACCCATGAAATAATTGCGTACATACTTATTTTGGAGTGAAAATCACTTTTTTTAAGTGTACGTGTACAATGTCTGAAAACAAAGGCAGTTTATTTATTTTTCAGAACGTATGTTGATCTATTTTTTAAAAAATGTTAGGATATCGAAATATAATGATATTTAATTTTACCAGGTTATATTTGACATTAAGAATATATTGAAATGAAAATAAATCGCCTGATAGGAAGTATGAGAAAAATGAAGAAAAGAGTGTGCGGATGAGGCAACTTTAGGAGATTCACTAGCCAACGTGAGTTACAACCGATATCCTAACCGGTCCAGAGCACGATTTATTTATGGACATAATACTTATTGAATGGATCGTATAAGAGCATGTACATGTGCTGATTCCACAAACGTCCAGGAACATGTGCCAGTGGATATTACAGAGTTTAGAGGTTTCGTAAAGTTGTGTAACCGAACGAATGTCCGTACACGTGGGTGTATGTATGCTCACGTATAGTCCTGTTTAGGTTTTACAACGACTATGTGCAGGTACTGTATGCCATGAGTACAACGATGGTCGAAGGGGTAAACCATAAAAAAATCGAACGACTCCATAAAGCATCAGAAGTGAAGCGTAAAAAACGAAGGACCTATTCCATTCTTCTTCGATGGTTCGAATTCTTTCCGCGATCGATTTACAAGTAATCCTGCATTTCTTTTAAAGTATAGAATCAGATCTGGCGACATTAAAAGAAGCACGCTGCTAATATATGATTCGTTGAGTTGATGAATGATTCCTTTTGCAACCAGAGAGGGTCGCATTACGTTTAGTTGAATGTTGAACATAATATATATTATAATGATATGTGTGTACGCATTTATAGTCTCTGAAGAAATAATTGGAAATGGTTAACTTGTACATATTTTATAAAAAGTCAATGTTATAATTATGTGCACGAAAACATATATATACAACTGCAATTTTTCTTCATTTTTGTATATACTCTTCTTGATTAATTATAGAACACTTAAGTTCTGTTTAACGCGCGTATTTGTAAAAAGGAGAATTTATTTATCAACTCGAAACGAAAGTATTAACTGATGAGTGTGATATGTGTGTTATTAAAACAACACATTATCCCTATACCTGATTAAAACTGTACACCCATATTAATCCATTTAATTAATATATATCTATATTGAATATTCCCTTTCTTGATTTTTTCTTTCTGTCGCGGATTTTTGAGTTTAATTTTAGGTTGATTCAAAACTATGACTTTATAGTTTGTTGTACTTTAGATCCGAGCTAAAAAAAATAAATTTAGGCTCTTAACTTCGTTACGCAGTTTATATTGCGATTTGAAACTTGATTCAGAACATTTGTGTACCAAGGAGACAAACTAAGCCGTTTTGCGCCTTGCGATTCTTGTCTTCAACTCGTGTATTGTAAAGGTTTACTCGACGCAAAATAAGGAAATTATGTGCCTTTAAGGTGCACATAATGTAACAAAAGCATGATTACAATAGTATTTTTGTTATTTTAAAACAGTGAAATATGAGGTTAGGCGGTGGATAGGCGAAAGTGCAATGCGCGCAACTAGTCAATATTTATTAATGATATTTAAAACATCCCACGTTAAAAGTAAGCAAATGCGCATATCCACAGTACGTTAAAGACCACTTTTAAATATATATTTAATATATGTATATTATTATTGTTTTGGCAAGTAATTTTTGATGTACATGTATAATAAAAAAATGAACTATTCTTGACGTATATTTATTTACAATGATCACGTTTAAAATATTATTATTATTATTTGTGAGAAACGTGGCTTTCGGCGATCTTTTAAAAAATGCAGATAGTTAAATTTGTTGAAATTCACGTTCCAACCTCTTCATTAGTACATAGCCGCTATAAGCATTTTAAAACTCTCCCTCAAACAGTAGTCGTGCATCTGTTCACTTTCGAACAATTCATTCCCCTCTAATTGTAACACATAAGGCAATAGCAACTACTTCTCTTCAAGTGCAGACACCCATAAATAAAAAAACTATCCATCCGCGCGTTGCGAATGAACGCGTTAAATTTTTCGAGGATCTTATCCTGTTAAGTCTGCAGCGATATATTTTTTTTATTTTATACGGACGAGTTATATTAATTGCAACTGAGAAAATTTAAAAGTAGAAACGAAAGAAAACAAATATAAATAAAGCGATAAATTTGAAAATAAAAGTAAATTATCTTTCAGGGGTATTGCAAAAGCTGGAGAGCCAAATAATCTATTACCAATGTCTCCAACATCTCTGCATATTGAACCAGCAGTTTACGCAACGCTCAGAAGAAAGCAGAGAAGACTTGCGAGAGAAAACCCTGGGGTTCTTAGTGCAGTGAAGAGGGGTGCTAAGCAGGCTATCCTAGAATGCCAGCATCAATTTCGTAACCGTCGATGGAATTGTTCAACTAAGAATTTTCTTAGGGGAAAGAATCTCTTTGGCAAAATCGTCGATCGAGGTGAGATAAAAAACTCTCTTCTTTTTGTTTAAATTTGTTATTTAATATCTGTTTCGTAAATAGCTTCCATTTCTCTGCTATGAATTGATCTGGAAAATGGATTTTTTAATTTACTGCGAAAGTTAAGGATGCGGCAAGTAGAAAGGTTTATAACCCTGTCGTAAAGAACGATAAGATAGACTGGTTTCACGTGCGACAAAAACATCCCATTGTTCAGCAGTATAATGGTTGCTGGTGGTATCTCTGATTTAGATTTACGGACGAATAGTAGTTGGACAAGCGAGGGTCGCGAACCAAGTGGTGGCGAGGTAACCGTCGATCCGTTAAATTTGCAAAGGGAAAATCTATCACCTTGCAAACGGTGGCACTGTGCGAATACTGTGAGCATAGAGTTTATTTATATATGTTGAGTGCTTTAAAAAGTTGACTTACTTATTTTAAGAATAAAGCACGTTATTTAAAATCTGCACACGGAAAAACTTTGTTTAAGAATTATTCCTGAATTTGTTCAGGAACTGAGGATATGAGAAAAATTCTTCAAAACTTACAGAAAAGTAAAAAAATTATTCAAGAAAATACATGTATTTTTATTATGAATTTGAAAGACTTGTTGTTAATGTCGCGATCGGAATATCTCGCAGTCACTGGGCTCTGAAAGATTCTTGAACTGTTTTAGAAGACGTAGTACAGTAACCAAGCGCTAGACAGAGATTGGTTGCGTCAAATATGTTTCCAATGTATAATACCATAAGCTGCTAAGGTAGCTGAGAGACTTAAGGGGGAGATTTTGGAGTCTCGAGGACGTGGGTTCGAGTACTCATACAGTAAATTTTTTTTCTCGCAAACGTAAAAAATTATTCTAAAACGAGTTCAAGAATTTCTGTAGTAAGTTTAGGAAGTTATCTTGAAATTCTCTGCAATTCTTATATAATTAGCGCTTAGATTTTTTCAAAGAAATATTAATAAGATTACTTAAATTATTTTCATATCCTCAGTTCCTGAACAAATTTAGGAATAATTCTTGAACAAAGTTTTTCCGTGTGCAAATAAATTGGAGTACTTTTGTACTTTTGTTTTAAAATATAAACTATAACATATTATTGAAAAGATGTTTCACCTCAAATTTAGCTATCTTAAAATCTGTTAATTTCAATTTGTCTATCTTAAATCGGATTTATTTTTTAGCTGCGCTTAGACAGAAAGTTTGACTATTTTTAATATATAAAATACGTTCAAGTCAGATGAGTAGTAAATTTTGTACGTGGTTTTTATGAAAATAATTACCCCTAAAACATCCATGCGCACTCCAATCGCTCAGTAAGTGAACATTTTATATATATGTAATTCCTCACTTCATATTTTGCAAGTAACACGGTACATACATACACCTATAATATATACATATAGTGTTTGAACGCACCGTATGAATTTTTCAATCACAATCTCGTATTGACAAATGCTGATATTTTATAGTTTGCGCCAAGAGAAAGATATTTTTGGAACAAATATTTATTTAATTTAAAATTTAAACATATTTCATATTTGTCAAGTGTGAATAATTAATTATAAATATATATATTTTATTTGTAAATTAAAATCAAATATGAATTAGATATATTTTTAATGAGTAAAGTTTTTAAACATATTATTTTTTGTTAAATCATAATAAGATTTTTTTTGAAATAAATTAACTAATTAAACTAAATTAAGTTGAAGAAAGCAATAAAATCCATTATTATATTTAAATTATAAAAATAACTTTTCCTCAGTGTGATATATACATATATATAATATAATTTAAATATTTCTGGATAGGTACAAAAGTACAAAAGACTTTCACAATGAGTATTTTCGTAAGCTGGGTGTCGTTGGGATTACTTAATCAAAACTTTTTTTAAATTGTTTAATAATTACATTTTCACATCTAGACTTCTAGCCAAAATTACATTGCTAAATTTTATTATAAATTTTTAATATTTATAATTTTGAAGCAAATTTACAATATATTTGATTTAATCAATACGTATCATTTAAAAAATAAGTTCAATCAGTGTTTAACTGAACCGCATACATAAAGACATGTCTTATATGGAACTCGGCTGGTTTTTATTGAGGCGTTACACAGCTATAAATCGACGTCTATGATGTGCTACATGTGTCAACGACACGCCAGTTTCTTATGAAAACGTGAGTCGAATTTAAAGTGAGCTCCATACGATCCTTATAGTTACTCAAGAAACACACAACATTCTTTCAACTTATGCGTTGTTTTTATATTTATAAATGAAAATAACATTGAAATTATAATCTTTGATAATTATACACATTTCACTTCAGAATTATATTCTTCAAAATGATCTTGATATGTCTCATTTTAATCGAGAGGGATCATGTACGGAAAAAATTGCACATTGCTTTTACTTAAAAATAATCTTATATTAATGTGTAAGAATTTTTCTTCATTTTCTACATCTTATCAAAATTGCACAGAAATTACCTGAACTCAAAATGAGTTGATTGCAGACTCAATTTGAATTGCAACAAAAATGAGTCAGTATGATGACGTCACATTCTATGTCGTTTAGCATTGACTCATTTTTATTGCACTTCAAATTGAGTCTGATTGATCTATTCACTTTGAGTTGAGGTTTTTTCTGTGTGCTCTCATCAAATTAGGTATATATCATTTAACTTAGCACGACATAATCTTTATAAAATTTTGCGGTGAGAAGATTATTAATAAATATTGTCATTTTTAAAAAAACAACCTCTATATGCTTGTCAGAGAGTACTGACATAGGCGGTAGCAATAATTTTTGGCGATTTTATCTCCATAAAGTTGTTTCACGATGTCGCTCAGGGCGATCTTGACCAGCAACGAGATAGAGGTCACTCGCTTGGACTAAGCTGAAAACTCAATCCGGCTTGGAATATGTTCTTCTCATATTTACAAAGGCAGGAAGGAAAAAGAGACATAAGTCGACGGAAATAGAGTTGTTTGGATCGTGGTGACAAGCACGTTATTTAAAGAAAGTGTTAACTGAATGAGTTGTTATCACTTGTATTATTTTATATGTGCGATAATTCATCAATCAAATAATTTATATATATATATATATAATAAAATGAAGAGAAATATGCTATATATCCATAAGAGCTGAATGCAAAATTTATATATCATTATCCTTATTTCAAGAAAAAAAATTTTAAACTCTGAAAATGTTGATGAATAAGAACTGTCATCTGCCAACTCGTCATAATTTCATTGAGTTGTATTTATATTTTTTTCTCTGTGTAAATTATTGTCTTTTCGTCTCATTTTATAAAATTTCTAAATGAAAGCAATCTATTTATAATTATTATTGTTTTTAAAGATATGCTTGATTTTGTTATTGTTGATAGCCTCAATGTTAATTTACTTTTCTCATAAAATACTCAAAGAATTGAGCTGATATTTTGTGGAGAAGTCTAAAATATGATGAAGAATCTGTTATCGAAAAATCACATTTTCTAATAATTTCTCAATTTTTATGATAATTAATTTAACAAATTATCACACTAAATTAATTTTCTTGCATCTATTAATGATAGTTGTAGAACATTGTTTAAAAATATGTTAATAATTGAAAAGATTTAATTACATGGTCAATTTTTATACCTGCCAACTTAACCAAGACATAATTATTAAGAGAGAAGGACAGATCGTGAGTCGTGAAATTTTTAGCGTGATAAAAGCCAGCAGAGAGGTTATTAATAGGGCTTATATTCACAGACATTTGCTAAAGCCTCAGCTTTAGGTACCGACCGATAAATGTCGGCTGACATAAAACCTCTGAAACACCTGTTGACAAGTCAAGCATTATATGTACACCTCTATACCGGTTCGTTCGGAATTTCCAGCTATGATGTTTGCTCTCGCTCGCATTGCACCTCCTCTTGCATGCTTGTTTGAACACATTGATAAAGTCAAACTATTTATTGTGCGCCTGTGAATGAAGAGTGATTGCGAACATGCGGAATATTACATATTAGAAGCGTTTTTCAACTATTTGTGATTTGAACTAAATTATAATTTACTTTTTTTTAATCTTATAGGCTTAAAGTAATTATAGTTCACTCCAACGATCTACACTAACCTTTTGGTCCACCACTCTATATTCGACGTGCGCGCAGACAAGAAGATATTTATAAAAAATGGTCTAATGCAATATATATATATATATATATATATATATATATATATATTTAAAATATTTATTATATATATTTTCTACTTAAAAGTGAATAAAAATTTCATATATATTTTTAAGAATTTCATACCTGATTTCTGAGGTCAAATTTATACATATTTTAGCATCCAAACTTTTTAGTAACATTCTTTAAAAGAAGTTGTATATTTTTTCATAATATAAATGGCATTCGATAATAATCGAATGCCATTTCAGTATTATACCCTGTCATAAGTTGTCTCGGTCATGGTAAATTCAGTTATCATTTCAAACAATATCTGGAACCAGTCAAATTTAACGGATGGATTGCTCTGTAAGACATAACAAAGCGGAACGGCGTAAATTTTAAAATGTAGTTGTCACTTTATACCTAAGCGAGTGTATAGGACGAGAACTTTCATTTCTATGATGATTTTCTTATTCTACTCACTGATGGCCACTGACTGCTAACTATTCTACTTGACTTCCCCCCCCCCCTCTCTCTCTCTCCTTTTCCATGGGTTTAAATGTTTCACACACCAGATTACTCTTATGTATAGAGATTAAGAAAATCGTTTGACATAGTTCTTTTTCTTCCTTTTCTTTTCTTTTACAAATATAAGTATACTACTACCATTTTTAATACATCTACTTTCAAAAAGAAAGACCTGCTACCGTCAAAAGACTATCTTGTGACGAATGCGGATCTCAGCTCGAAATTAGATGCGGCCCACCTTCGCTTGAAAAATAAGATGTAACCGCGCGTGATTTCTTATTTTTTTCATAGACATCTTATGCGCAAACCCAGGTCAAATTTTCTGATTATCACGCAACGGCGTTTCTCGTATTTTTAAGAGTATTTCATTTTTAGATTTACAAGTTGAGAAAATTTTCTATTATAACCAGCAGCATGTACACATGAAAGACTAATTTACAAAAACAGTTAGTAGGATTAATAAAACTATGTTTTGCAAAAAATTGCTTTTTTAAATAAATCAATACCTAATTACTTTGTTTCAGGATGCCGAGAGACAGCTTTTATTTATGCTATTACTAGTGCTGCAGTAACACACAGTATTGCAAGAGCGTGCAGCGAGGGAAGTATCCAATCTTGTTCTTGTGATTATACACACCAATCGAGAGCTCCTTCAACAATTCGGGATTGGGAATGGGGAGGATGCTCCGATAATATTGGTTATGGATTTAAATTCTCTCGAGAATTTGTTGACACCGGTGAACGTGGACGAAATTTGCGAGAGAAGATGAATCTGCATAATAATGAAGCTGGCAGAGCAGTAAGTTTCTATCTATCTTATACGCACTCAGGAAAAAATCATTTGAAGTAACCAAATTATTATTCTATGCGGATGAGAGAAGAATACAATTATGACTCTCATGAAAATGAAATCCAGAATCATAAATTGACTATAAAAATAAACAAATGTTGCTCATTATGTTTACCTAATTATTTCAGATTTACTAAATGCTTTATTTAATTATTTAAAAATTATTTCATGCTTCAACTTTTGAACATATATTCTAGTTTTGTATTATTCATTCATTTATTTATTTTAGTTTTGTGCATCGTGATAAATTGCAAAGCCAAAATAATACTAAAAATAAGTATTTCATATAAAACAAAAGCTTTGCACCCAAAAGTAGCTGCAAATCATTCAGCATTCCACTGATTCAAATTTAGAGAGCCTTGCCTCAATAATTCCGTACATATGGTTTGTTAATTTGGTTGCCGGCAGATTTTTCGTAAAATACCTAATGGATTGAGCTGGAATTTTGTGGAGAAATCTAAAATATGATGAGGATGGGCAATTGAATTAATTATTAAATAATACTTGTAAATTGTTAGAAAATTCGAACAGTCCCACCCCACATTTTCAGTTCATATATTCAGTCTATTTTACGAGAACTTTCGCACGCGGGGGAAGCTCGAGGAAACCATGAAAGTTGTTGAATCTTGCGATGCAATATTAAAAAGTGGACATTGCGGGTCAATATGCAATATATTTCTCTAAGCCGAAACTTTTTAATCTTGCATTGCCCCAACAGTGCACCGAAATTACATTGGTATGCATTACATGTTTGTGCAACAAGTTTTGACATCTTGAAATGCGATAAAAACCTCAAAATTGTCTTAAGTAAATCTGAAAACTTGCTATACTTAAAAGTAACAATAATTGTATATATACTAGCGAATATTATCCATTGGGTCCCTGGCTCAAAATTCCATGCGTTTTTAATGAGGAATGGAATTTATGTTTACACAAATAAAGTAAGTAAATTGAATTGTTTGTTTAAGTCAAATGAATTTTTTCCCTGAGTGTGATTCGCTCTTCGCGTGATATATATTTAGGCTTGACATTTCACGAAGGAAATTGAGAAATTCTCACTTTACCACTATAATGCGATTAGCTTCTATAAATATTTGTACATATTGATTATGTGATAAAATTATAAATGTGCTTTTTTCGTTGCAGCACGTTTCTGCAGGAATGCATCAAGAGTGCAAGTGTCATGGTATGTCTGGTTCCTGTACAGTAAAGACTTGCTGGATGAGGTTACCAAACTTCAGAGTAGTAGGTGATAATCTTAAAGATCGTTTTGATGGTGCATCCAGAGTGATGATTAGTAACTCGGATAGATTGCGTGATAATAGCAATGCGATTATGAGCAATTCAGCCAGTAATTCAGTTCATGGGCATGGTTTAGGGAGGAAACATAGATATAATTTTCAATTAAAGCCATATAATCCAGAACACAAACCTCCGGGGCAAAAAGATTTGGTGTACCTTGAATCTTCACCGCCATTTTGTGAAAAGAACTCTAAACTAGGTATTCTTGGTACTCATGGAAGACAGTGTAATGACACTAGCATAGGTGTTGACGGTTGTGACCTCATGTGCTGTGGCAGAGGGTATAAATCACAAGAAATTATTGTTATAGAGAGATGTAATTGCGTATTTCATTGGTGCTGTGAAGTTAAATGCGACGTTTGTGCGATAAAGAAAATGGTACATACTTGTTTATGAGGTTAGATTGTGTCATCGTTGTCTCTTTTAACTTCTGATGACAAAAAAAGAGAAAAAAGTAAAAACAATATATATTTATACAGCAAAGTCAATGTAGAGATAAATTGTATCGCTTCATAGTCTATATAAAGCAGACGAGATTAACCGGTTAAATCGGTTTCGAGATTATTATTATTATTATTATTACTATTATTATTATTATTATTATTATTATTATTATTATTATTATTATTATTTTATTGTACAACTTGAGTCAAAAGTGTAATGACACATAGCTAGTATAAGGAGAAGAGTTTTTAATGTTAACTCAGACTCCAACAATGCCCAGTATTATACGAAATAAATAACTATTTATTACGATGTTTATAGACGCGTACTAAAGACTGAACGGGAAAGCATTTTATACATTATAATTTAAGCATTAAGAGAGTAATTGTCTCGAAAACTAAATATTCGAGTTGCCATTGTATATACGATTGTTAATATCTTATTGTAGTTTCGCATTCGGCTTTTATTTTAAGAAACTTCAAGTCTATAATGTGTCCTGCGATATGTGAACCAAAAGGATACTTTCGAATTAATTTATTTGACGAGAAGTAAAAAACCAAGTAGTAATATAAGTGCAAAATTGTACATAGTGATGTTAAAAAGGAATTAAATGTGTATATAGACATATAATATTCTCCATGCCAGTTGGCTTGTAAATATATTTAACAATACACAAAATAAAAAGGCAATTAATTATTTCTTAAAGGAAATAAAAATGAAGAAATTATATTAATGTGTTTTTTTAGATTCCTATCCAATATTCTTAATAGTCACATCTTAATTCTTTTTTATTTGTTCACACATTTCAGCTTGTAAATTATAAAAGAAGAAATTATAAAATATAATATTATAGGTACATATTTCATTCACACAAAAAACCTAGTCTCATTTTTGTTGCAACTCAAAATGAGTCAATGCTAAACGACATAGAAAGTGGCGCCACCAACCTGACTCATTTTTGTTGCACATCAAAATCAGCCACCTACACGACTCATTCTGAGTTCAGTTTTTTCTGTATTTTTATCGTATTTGAATATATAAATAATTTTTTGAAAATGAAATAAAAGTTGAAAAAATTATTTGAATAATTGTTTTGTTTACTCTCTAAATCTGAATTAGTAAAAATGTTTACTAATTTAAATTAATGACTCACTTTTTGCTTATGAATTAGTAAAATTTTACTAATTGTTAGTAAAAGTTACTAATAATTAGTAAAATTTTACTAATTCATAAGCAAAAAGTGAGTCACTAATTCAAATTAATAAACATTTTTACTAATTCAAATTTAGAGATTAAAAAATGTCATAAAATGCTGTAAATGTATTTTCACTATTTTTTTTTTAAATTTTAAATATAGCAACCAGGCCTGGCCCTGGTCGGGCCCATAGTAATTTACTAACCCGGGGCCAGAACAGGAAATTGGATTGGGGCTAGGTCGGTAATCGGGATGAAAAGTGGCAATTTCTGCACGGGTAATAAATGAATTCTCATAAATTGTACGACGAGTAATAAAATAATTAATATATTATAATGTAAAATGTAAATTAGTAGTTTAATGTTAAATCACGCATTAATTTTCATATTTGGTTTAAAACTATTTGGATTCATTATGAAAAATTTGAAAAATGCAGAAAAATTGAAAATTTTTTTCTGATTCACTTTATTTTTATTATAAAATTTTAAAAAACTTTTTACACATTAAGGGGGGAGTCTGGTCCATGTGGTCGAAAAAATCAATTTTTTTTATTGTTTAAATATATATATTTCTAAACATGTGGAGAATGCTCTCCTATTACACAGGCACACAAAAAATAAAAAGTTGTTTGGCCGAGACACTACACTAGTCTATTTTCATGTATTTTTTCACGCTGAATCCGAATCCGAAGTCAGAATTATCAGATTGGCTCTTATTTTTGAGATAAACTCAAAAAACTGCTCAGAAAGAAAAATAAAATCAAAAAGTTAAAAAATTTTTGAATGTCACTGCGATAGTGTAATTCCATGTATTTTTTGTCGCTGAATCCGAATCCAAAGTCAGAATTGTTAGATTCGCTCAAATTTTTGAGATAATTGCAAAAAAACACAAGTAACAAAAAACTCAAAATACTCAAAATCAGTTTTTTGGAATTATCTTCAAAATTTGAGCCAATCTGTCAATTCTGACTTCGAATTCGGATTCAGCGTGAAAAAATACATGAAAATGCACTATCGTAATGTTTCGGCAAAAAAAATTATCTGTGCCCCTAATTCAGAATTTTTATCAGTTTTTGGCGATTTTAGCTCAAAGAAATTTTTTTTTGCCGAAACATTACGATAGTGCATTTTCATGTATTTTTTCACGCTGAATCCAAATTCGAAGTCAGAATTGACAGATTGGCTCAAATTTTGAAGATAATTCCAAAAAACTGATTTTGAGTATTTTGAGTTTTTTGTTACTTGTGTTTTTTTGCAATTATCTCAAAAATTTGAGCGAATCTAACAATTCTGACTTTAGATTCGGATTCAGCGACAAAAAATACATGGAATTACACTATCGCAGTGACATTCAAAAATTTTTTAACTTTTTGTTTTTATTTTTCTTTCGGAGCAGTTTTTTGAGTTTATCTCAAAAATAAGAGCCAATCTGATAATTCTGACTTCGGATTCGGATTCAGCGTGAAAAAATACATGAAAATAGACTAGTGTAGTGTCTAGGCCAAACAACTTTTTATTTTTTGTGTGCCTGTGTTATTGTTTTAACAAATTCGAACTGCAAATATAGTTAAATATTGTTATAAGCGGAGTGCATCAAGTACGTATACCGCAAAAACCGAAAACTTTAAACGCGTTTTTCTCGAAACTATGTTTTTCAAATTGGCGGGATTTATAGCTTCACAGAAAAAACCTGAATTCAAATTGAGTATAGATTCTATACTCAATTTGATTCGCAACAAAAATGAAACTGGTTGTCTCATTTCGAGTTCTAAGGTAAAAGTATCAAAATGAAACAGGCAAGTTTCATTTTGAGAAAAAGAAAAATGGAAAAATATTGTGAAATAACGAATAATTTTGCACAAAAACATGAAATATAATAATTACAAAGAAGTAAATAACACGCTAGACTTAATATATTTGATTAAAAATTGCTTGTAATCGCGTAATAAAATAATAAAGGAAATATGTTTTTAGGTTAGAAAAATGAAAACATGTGTTTTGACAACAGGAACGGTACTGCCAACTTAAATAATAGCGGTAAATTTAAAAACTTATGAAATTAATTATTATCTACGTAAATAATAATAAATAATTTTTATTTAAAAACTTCTAAATATTCGTACTGGTCAAAATAATCTTTCTGGTGTTGTTGAAATATTAGAAACAATAATTGAAATACAAAATTACTCTGCTTATGATGCCAACTTAGAAATCTGAAATTCCAGCCAATATCATTTTGAATAACATGAAGTTTGTCCCATATTCATTTCGATACCCAAAAGAAAATGAGTTGCAACAAAAATGAGTCCAAGTTTTTTCTGTGTTATCAAATTTTCAACCGATTTACTTCGCTTACCCCTTAGGCTTGACACTAATATACATATATTTATATAAAAAATAATTTTTCTTAAGTTTTCTTCTACATATGTTTCTTTTTGTGTAAAAAAATTTTATGTAATAAAAATATATAATTTTATTGAAAAAACACATTGGATGAAACCCTCGGCTGCACCAGACTCTCCCCTTAAAAAGGACAGTCTGAAGTACTAAAAATCATTAACAAAAAAATTTTTGGTATATTTTGTTAGAATGTAAAGGGCGATAAACGCGACGTTTTATTCTTAACGTGCTTCGCGGTACCTACAAAGTCTGTCGCCCTCCCTATTGGTAAAAAAATTCAAAAGACAGGTAAAACTTAAGATTCAATAATTGTAGTGCTTTTACCTACAATTACCTTGAAAAATCAAAATTTAAAAAAATTACACACATTTTTCCAAAACATTGAATAAAATGTCCTGTTTTTCTCGCCATTTTCTAGTTAAAAATAAAATAATTTTTTTTTAATTTTGTAGGTATAAATACTAAAGGACATATTTTTTCAAAATATGCATAAAAAAGAAAGAAAAAATAGCCATCCGATTAATGTCAATCATTTGAAGAACGCGTATTTAAAGATTTTCCCTTATTTGATTATACATAGGTATACATACACTATGTAAAATTTTTTAGAATTTGATAGTAACCGGAGTTGGGAGTAAAATTTTTAAAGTTAATATCAACTCCAAATGTGAGTCAACATTAGATTAACTCTAAGAATTAACTCATCCCTGTGCTTCAACTCCAAAAGAGTGGGATTTTTATAGAGCCCGGTCGGGAGTTAAAATCCATAAAATCTATAGCTTTTTTTTACAATATGTACATATATTGTGCTGTAACTTTTGTTAGGAGTTAAATTTCGTCATAAAATTTGAAACCTGTATTCTAGACACATTATAAGGATATCAAAAAGCCAAAAAAATTTATTTCATGA
Source organism: Leptopilina boulardi (assembly GCF_019393585.1). Classification (NCBI taxonomy): domain Eukaryota; kingdom Metazoa; phylum Arthropoda; class Insecta; order Hymenoptera; family Figitidae; genus Leptopilina; species Leptopilina boulardi. The sequence continues at coordinate 151,699 of NW_026137778.1, forward strand.
GGAATCCCTCTTAAAACACTGGTTTGTAGTATATCTATATAGTTCTAATCAAGCGAGATATCTGCGTGGCTTTTTTACCACGTATATTTACAGACCCAAGATCTGGTGTTTTACGTGAGTAATAGAGTATTTTTTAAATATTAAATTAAAAATATTTGATCACAATTTCATAATACTGGGAATTGGTGTGCAAATGAGTCACAGCTTTTACCGTTGCTATATTAATTTATTGCACCTAGACTAATTATATGATTAGTGCGTCGTCTTTTGTTCAGTGCATTCCAGTCGTATATGTAATTTTTCACTGCTCTATATATCATACACTGAAAGTTGAAGTTGATTGAAAAGAAATGACTTGGAAAGCGAGCGACTGAATTGAACAACTTCATAAACTTGTAAAGAGAATATCGTGGGAGGCCTGATGAGTGGCCTGTGCAACTCAAAGTAGTCTGCTAAATCTGGTTCTTTATTCTTTATCTTCCTCTCTGTTCCTTCTTTCCATCTCATCTTCTTTTCATTTCTTCTTTCAGTCTCCTTCTCTTTTGCTCTGCACGCGATGATAACGCAGTGGAATCTGGAAGGAATCCCTGTTCTTGGGATAAAAGGATTCTGGCCGCTTCGGACAGGCATCTGCGCTAATGGTTCCAACACCCTTTTGCTCCTAACGCAACCAAGACCACCTACGTCCTTATCCGTCCTTCTCTTTCTCACGATTCAATGTACTTCGTGCACTCATTCGAACGCTCAGCTCGCTCGTGAGAGGTAGCTACGCTAATTAGGTCTTGACGATGACTACTCTTTCCTTCCATCTGCCTTTACCAAGTATTTCGTATATTCATATTGGAAGATATAATATAATAAAGATGTTATGCTGTACATTAATCTCACTTGAAAAATTTTACTCACAACAAGAACTAAAATATTGTTAATTTAATGAAAAAGAATCTGTTGTTTCAAAAAATGATGCCATTACTTTTTTCATTAAAACTTGTATTTCGAAAATAAACCAATACAATATATTTGATCGGTTTCCGTAGATATAAGAAGCGTTTCACATGAACCACACGATTTAGATGAAGAAATTTAAATATACACTGTAAACAATTTGGAAAGTTAATGGCAACCGGAGTTAGGAGTAAAATTTTTGGCATTTAAAATCAGCTTGGCATCAACATCAAAAGGGTGGGACTTTTTAAACTTCCTTTTTTACAGTGATATATGTACATATACATTCTTGCTATCTGGGTTTCTCTTGAAATCGTAGATTATACTTATCCTAGTGAATCAATTAAGCAGTGGAAATTTTACAGTTATATACAAAAAAATGTCCTGGAAAAACGAGAATAGATCAGAACGGGGGGATTGAAGCACAAACATCAAAGACACCGCTGCTGTGAGAAGTGGTCAAGATTCTTGTCTTATGAGCTGCGAGTCTCTTGTGGAAAGAATTTGTTTTAAAATCACAGTTCACTCACCGCATTTATGGATATACACACGTATTCAACCTTAACCTTGTAACCCGTGGATTTAGAATTATTTTGACATATATTTGCTCTGAATCACATTGTTCAAATCAAGTTGAAATTTTGTAAAAATGAAAAAAGAGAGAATTTTTAAAAAGTTTAACAAAATTAAATCTGATGAAAATGTTAAAAAATGAAAAAATTCTCTTTCTATATTCTCTCAGTTTTAGTAAAATTCCACTGATTTGGTACACTTATATAACTGATTAGCAGTTAAATTTACTGATTCAAATTAAGAGAGTAAATATAAATATATGTACCTATATATAAAACTGCAAAAAAGAAGTTAGATTTTAACTCCCAACGATACTCTATAAAATTCCCACCCTTTTTGGAGTTAAAGCAAAAGTAGTTGAAGCTAGTTAATCTAAAGTTCCCTCGCACTTTTAAAGTTAATTTTTATTCAAAAAATGTTTTCGTAACTCCGCTTCCAAAATTTGTTCAGTGTGATTTAATTACAATTACCAGGCCTTTGAAATGTGTAGTTTAGGCGATTCAGATTTCGGGAATACATGTACTGCGGTTAAAGTTGATAAAAATTTGAAAAGTTACTTTCATGTTATACGAAAAAGTATCAGACTTGTGTGGAATCTTGGGTCACATTACGGTGAATTAATAAGAATTTGATATAGTGATGGCGATAAAAGAAACGGGTTCGAGTAAAAAGAGGCATGTCTTGCATTTGCACGACCGGGTTCCAATCTCTTCTTACTGCCATCTGGCCGAGCAAAGGCCGTTATGCAGCGCGAATACTAAGTTTGGAGGTGGATAATGTCACCGCGGTCACCGCGTGTCTTTATCGTTCTCCAACTCTCATAACCTCCGAATGTTTTTGTCGCCTCTATCTGATGAAAAGATGCCAGGTCTAACATCTGAGCTGATGTGACAAAACTAAACCAGTAGAAACGATACATTTATAACACATATGTTTGGTATTTGTCATTTAGTCTAACTATTTAATGTATTTTTAAAATATATTTATCATTTTTAGTAAAAAGCACAAATTGAAGCAAAATTTAACATATTTCTGGTTTACGAATAAAGTTTGATGAACTTATGCGATTACGCAGGTCAAGTGTAAATATGTAACCGACTTTACTCTCTTTTGTTTCTGTCAAATTATAAAAATGGATTTGATAGCGACATACGAATCTGATTCGGAAACAAATAAATCAGAAGCAGATTATTGTAAAAAAGGTGAAAGAAATAAACATATTAATATTCTATTATTACATTATTGTATATAATTTAAAAATAAAATTAAAATGAATTTTTTTTTAAATAAAGTATAAGCTATATATGAATTTGGTTGGGTTTTTTTAAGGATGTCAATAATTTTTCTCTGAATGCAGTTAGTTGTTACACCCGTCACTCGTTGCCAAAATTGCAATTATGCGATTAGGTGTTGAAAGATTTCCAATGTAAATATAGTTGTTTAAATGAGTTGGAACTTATAATACTTTGAAAAGCAGCATTAAATATACACAACTCCAGTGTTAACCCAAATTTCAAAAAAATTTCAGATTTGCTGTTATGCCTTTTATCAGCCACAGAATTATCCAAAAAATTAAATACAAACTTTTGACCACATTTTCTAAACTTATTTTAATCAGAAAATATAAACAGGGCATATTAAATTCTATAGTTATATTAAGCAGAATATATTTTTGGAATATATACTTTCACAAAACTAAAAATTTGTCTCTTTTATACCTATAATTAAATTATGAATAAGTATATATTTTTATCCTTTGTACAGTATAAATTTATAGCTATAGGAATCATCGTGTTGCACTATATATATATATATATATATATATAGCATTAAAAACTAGAACAAAGGCGATGACTCAGTTATTTTTTATGCTTCACTTTGTGAAATGTTGAAACCTAAAAAATGTAACTCAAGTTTTATATTTATCGATGCGAGTCAATTAATTTATCGTTCTTGCGATTGACAAGAAACTAAGCTATGGATACATCGTAGTGGAATGGTAGGAATCTCTTACCGGTTGTAGTATGTCGTTGTTGTCGTCGTCATCCAAGTCCTTCTCGTGGGAACGAATATCGGCAGAAGCTCAGGACCACACTGTCGAATTATCGGTGTTTTGGCATGTTATAAGACTCGGCCTTCTCACTCTAGCGCGGCTTTTGGGACTCCGCGGAATCCGCGACTGTGGGAACGTACGGGTCCACTCTCCCGGGAACCATGTTCCATCTTGTCCAAATGTATCTTTTTCTTCTTCTCTCAAGCCCTTTTATTACTTCTTTTCTTCTATAGGTATTCTTAGCTTAACCTACTATGCAACATCCTAAATTCCCCTGTAGCATCAATGTTTTTATACCTTTCTATAGAAAATAAAACAATATAAATTATTATCAAGTCTTACACAAATTAAAATAATAAGAATTTATAATTGATTTGTGTTACATATAGAATATTTTTTGGGTACACGGAAAAAATTAATTCAGTAGATTTTACAGAACTATCACGGAGTAGCGGATACAGCTCTTTACGAAACTGAGTGTTGTAAAATGTCACTAAATATTCAGGATAAACTTCAGAAATATTCAGTATAAACAATGAAATTTCTGTAGTTTATCCGAAAATATCCATCACATTTTACAAAACTCTGTTTCGTAAAGAGCTGTATCCGCTACTCCTTCACAGTTTTGTAAAATATACTGAATTAATTTTTTCCGTGTAATATTCGAATAGCTATATTAAGTATATTGTTCAAAAATTATTTAATAAATACAATTTGTATGTTTTATAATTTTTTAATAACATATTTTTAAGAATTTAAAAAATGTTTACGATTGTAGAGAATGTTTCACTGATTAAAATAAGCTCTTGGTTTATAAAAATTGGATAAAAATTATAATATAAAAATAATTGAATGTAAATTAATTATTGATCTAATTGATCTCGAATTTTTAATCAAATCAATCGCCCACATAATAACACGGCTTCTTGCTGTGAGGTTCTGTAAGGATATCTGTAGGACTTGTAAGGTTACCGTGTAAGCCTGCAGTAAACATGAGGTCATCTTAAAACTTGCGCCTCGCTGTAAGATTTTGGTAAGCTCACACGGTAAGGTAGCTGTAAGGTTACTGTAAACATAGAGTAATATAAAAATATATTAAATATAATTTATATATTTAAAAAGTAAAAGTTTACAAAACAGGAGTTGACAACCTGGGCCTCATTTCACTTTTTCACACGGGAGTTTCTAGGGAAGAGTGAAGGAAACGGGTTGCACAGAGCTTTAGTTTTCCATGAGCGGTATGTAGAATAGAATATTAATTACTCCAAATTTCTCTTTGATTGAACATGTTGACTTTTCAACTGGAGACCGTCGAGTGACTTATATGCGCCAAAGTTTAGTAAAGTGTGTTGTAAATAATGTTAAAGCTAAAGAGAAGGAAGTTTAAAAAGAAGGAAAGATAAGCGCAAGTTAAAAAATTAAACCTAAACCTGAAGGCTTCGTCGGACCTACCGCCGTGTTGTATTCTGCGGGGCTCATAATTATATGAGACAAGGCCGAGTATCTCAAGAGAGGCGTCAAAATCGCCCTTAGCACAACGCTGGCCATTATCGAAATTGATATTTTATTGAGTGCCTCGCTGTAATCTCAGGTTATTGAGTTATTCCTTCGTAATAACGAAACAATAATAATGTTTTTAATATACCCAATATTTAAACTGAAAATTCTGTAATCGTATATTCTTAGTGTTTTTTAGACTTTCTCATAATAATTTAATTAACGCCAAGATTTAAATTGAATAGCATCATAACCTTGTAAATGTAAGCTTATAGTTATATATTTACAGATTCCATACAGGTACATCACTTGAAAGCGATTATATATATAAATATATATATATATATATCTACACTATATGTATATGTATATTTGTGTGTAAGTGTGTACAGAATTCTTTCATCGAATCTTGGTTGCCACTACATTCTCTTTCTATCTTTCTTAACCGTTAGTTTATTTCAACTTCTTTCGTCTTCGTTCTTTCCTTCGTATTTCTAAAGGCGCGGAAAAAATGTTTGCGGTCGCAAAACAAAATGTCACGTAATTATCAAGGTAGGTGTTCCCCAGAGACGGTCAGGACGATAGCTTTGCCGAACAGCAAAAAAGCAGTGAGTGGCTGAAAACCAAGGGGATCGTAAAACGGGCCGTTTACAGACACAGCTTGCAATCAGCACAGTTGAGTAAGAGAGAAAGAAGATTTAGATGGAGGCGTTTCTCGTCGCCAGTCGCTCCGCTCTGACGCGTCGTGACTGTCAGGCGTAATTTTCTGGAAAAAAGAAGGCAAACTCTTTCTTTATACGTTAAATTCATTAGGTACACACAGAAAAGTGGATTGTAAAAAACTTTCAGAAACCAGATATAAAAAAGGAAAATATATTGCAACAATTTCTAAACATAGAGGATATTATATAAAATATAGACACAACCAGAAAAAATAATCTGAAAGGAAAATTCCTTTTCTAATATGTTGAGACGCAGTATTATTATTTTTCTTAGAAATAAAATTTATTCCTATTTTAGAATGATTTATTTATTTATCTAACAATAAAATTGGTATACACGGAAAGACAAGTAGGGTTGCACATTCATTTACATTATTCTATCAATCAAAATGTCCTATTTATGTACATATGTGTTCCTAGCAGGTCTTACAAGCATACAGAAAATTGTGAGGTATTAAAATAAGATGCAACGCTGTTATTTCAATAATAAACTGGACTGAAGAAAAAGCGTTGTCAATTTTCTCTTATGGAAACTTTCGTTTTCTTAAAATAAAAAAAAATAATTTCAACCGAAATTAATCGTGACCGAATTGGGTGTCTGAAGATTGTTATGAAACGCCTTACCCGATTTGTCCTACAAGACGTACTCACATTTCGGCGCTGCATCGATCAGGAACAGTTCAAGCAAAATAGGGTCCCATCCAGTCTGGGAAATGATAAAATGAAACGCTTCACCTGATCAGGTCCTAACCTTTATTAGTTGTCATTAACGTCATTGAAAAATTCATGTAATTTTATGAATTTTCTATCGCAGTAATAAAATCCTTTTTATATGAGAAATATTGTAAATGTTACAAATGAAGGTAAACGATAATCAAATTTATTCACAAGATCCTTGATTGTATTTAAAATATTATTTAAATGGTAACCTGTTTTTTGGTTTAGTTATAATGAAATAGAACTTTGAAATAAGACTTTGTAAATAAATTTTAATTTACTTTATTTACTTAGTTATTAATTTCAAATGAATTATTTGTCAGCTTTGCGAATAAACAAGGTTCATAATTTTAATTAAATATTCAAGAAATTATAATTATATAGAAAGAAGTGGTAGCGTTTCTAAATATATAAGAGTTTGAATTATTAGTAAACATTAAACAAATTTGATTTAGTGACTGACTTCTTGTTAAGAATTAGTTAAATTTAATTAATTCATAGCAAAAAATGAGTCACTAATTTGTTAAAATGTTTACTAATTCATAGATTTTGAGAGTAGAATATATGTATATTATGACGGATTTCTTATACTAATTTAAATATACTCACAAAGCACATGATATTTCTTGAATATTTTATTGAAAGATTTTAAATATATATTTTAATGTGAAGTCCTTGAAATATTGTTAAAATCAGGGAAATGCCCGTTAAAATTTTTTTTGAAATATTTTGTATGAATAATGCGAGTCTTCATATATGTAATATTGCAGGAGTATTAAGCGTACTATTTCAAATCTTTCAATAAAATATGTAGGAAATATAGTGCTGCGTAGGTTATATTATATACTGTTAAATCAGTACAAATGAATTTCACCAGTTATAATGTATAAAAATTAAAGTATACAGGTACATGAAAGTAACTTGAAATATTTTACATATACATTAAAAAGAAAATTTTTTTTTTTGATATATGTTCACTTCACGAAGAGTGTATATTCTTGTTTCATTGGAAATGCGTATGCAACAATTGAAAGGAAAGAATTTTAGTGATAATTGGTATTGCAAGTAGCATCTTACTTGGCACTCATATGTCAATGAACAGCAAAACTTACGAAGCATCTAATGCAGGGGCGGCGGATGAATAAAATTTTCCCGTGTGTAAGTCTAAAATATTGATATAAATATTCGTTAATTTATTTATTTATTTATTCTAAATGACTGACATCGAAACGCTGAATTAAAATTTGATCTATTAAAAAAAAATATCCTATTATATATAAATATGTTGTATGAGATGCTGATCAATTGTCCGGATGTATATAAGTATGTGTGCGTAGATCCCTTTATTTGTGAACACGATAACCTTAACAGATTTTAATATAGACTTGGGTAAAATTTAGTAGGCTTATTTATCACATTAATATCTCAAAATGGACACAAGGATTTTAAAAAATACAAAAAAAAATTTATCGATTAGTATATATATATACAAAGTATAGATTTAATTTAAATTTAAAGAATTAATGAAAATTAAAAAATCAAAACTTCACATTTTAGCTACAGAATATTGTTAATATTTTAAAAATAAAAATTTTTTATACGGAGTTTTAAAAAATGTGAATAAGATTTTTTTTATTGTATTGTCATTAAGTAACTTAATTAGCAGTTTCTTACATGGTACAACAATTATACAATGTTTAAATATTAACTTATTGGCATACTAAGGGATATAGTTTCAACTCTGATGAATAGTTGAAGTCAGTTAAACCACGCTCATCATTGGTCGATTAGAGATTTAATCATTGAATTAACCTTTAGCGACATAATGGTAACCCAGATTACCATCTTTTTTATTTTATTAACAACTTTTCTCTCTAGATTTAATTAGCTTTTAAAGTAATATCTACAAAATCATTTTTCAAGTATAATGGTAACATTGTGCAGTGAATTAAAAATAGTAATAGATGCACTAGGCAAAATTAAGAGCAGTGATAAATAAATATGTTAAAATTGTTTTTTTAATACATTTTTAAAGACATTTTTAAGTTAATTGAAACGAAACTTCGTGCTCGGGGGTTTTTTGTGTCACAGATTACGAATTCGAAGTTAGTTTTAAAACATTCAAAATGGCGGAGCCAATATATCGCATAAATTTTTAAAAATTTATGAGATTTACCTGAAATTTGATATTCGAAGGATTTTTGAGTCACTGATTATGAATTCGGTGTTAGTTTCGATATGTCGGACGAATTTAAGGGCTACTAAATATTAGGTTATTTCATAACACCGTAATATTACGAATCTTAGAAGTAATATTACATGCTGCTTGGGTATAAAAGAATATTTTAAAAAATTTCTCAAAATTTATATCTTCAGTAGTAACATACCCAGTAGGCACAGGGACGTCTTTAAAACGTCTGATGAAAAACATCTCATCTTGTCCGCCGACATTCGGGGACAATGATAGTAAATAAGTCTCGGAAACATCATAAAGACAACTAAAAGACGTCTATAAGACATTCTGTTCTGACCCAAAAGATGTCCAAAAGACTTCTAAAAGACATTCAAAAGAACGTCTAAAGTACGTCGTGTGGAAGACCCCGTGTGGAAATTTATCGTGCAAATATATTAGAAACTGTACAGTTGAGCTAGATTCAATCCAGCAACTTGAGAGGAAAACTGGACAGAATCAAGTAGGGTATGTGACGCTAGGGATAGCTAGTTTTTTTCCAGGCGTGTTGTCTAATCCCTTTCTAGTAAAATAAAAATTTCTAGCCAGTTTCATTATATTAAAATATACAGTTTCTATCTACCCAAGGGTCGACCCAACTTTAAATAGGTAGTAACACCTACACAAAAAAATTAAATATGGAATTAATTATACAATTAACACATTATTTATAATTGGAGACCTTATATTTACCCCTACCTATTATTATTTAACGCAATCGCTTACATAAATTTTGGAAAATATTTAACGCTCGCTGGGATCGAACCCCCTAACCTAACTAAGCCTAACTAACAGGCTAACAATTACGCCACCTTAACATGGGAAAATAAATACAAAATTAATTTGATAAGTTGCGACTGAGGAAAATGAAGACTTGAGGAGCAGAAAAATAAAGAAACAATTATTATATATACCTAAATTATAATTTATTTTTAATGTTAAATAATTTATTTAACATATATATAAGTCAATATTTTCATTTTCTTTATTTTTACCATTTGGTAAAAAAAACGTTTTTAGGGTTTCGTGGCCCATGGCCGAAAGCCTTATAGTTTCACTTTGGCGTCCGTCTGTCCGTAGTATATTTTGGGGCACCACAGCTCCCAAAATCAAATTTTAGGGCACAGATCCCAAATTAAAATTTTGGGGCACCACAGATCCCAAATTAAAATTTTGGGGCCCCACAGATCCCAAATTAAACTTTTGGGGCACCACAGATCCCAAATTCGAATTTTGGTCAAACATAGCTTCCAAATTCGAATTTTGGGGCACCACAGATCCCAAATTCGAATTTTGGGCATACATAGCTTCCAAATTCGAATTTTGGGGCACCACAGATCCCAAATTCAAATTTTGGGGCACCATAGCTCCCAAATTCAAATTTTGGGGCCCCACAGATCTAAAATCTCCATTTACTGAATGGACATTTTCCCGAATGGACATTACATGAATGGACATTACATGAATGGACATTACATGTCCCATTAGTTAACATGCCCCTACAATTGACATGTCCCAGTAGTTGACCTGTCTCAGTAATTGACATGTCCCAATAGTTGACATGTCCATATAGTTGAAATGTCCAAGAGTTGACATGTCTTAATAGTGGACATTATCGAATGGACATTTTATCTAATGTTTCAGGTAAATTTATAAAATAAATTTTATTATTTATTTTTAAATTATTTATTTTTGATTTATTTTTTTTTTAATTAAAATTTAAAGCGCCACGAAACCCTAGATGTAGGCGCAATTGCGCCTAGTTCTTTTCCTATTTTTTGTTTAAAATAAGATTATTTCTTTTATTTTTAAAATAATTTGTTTAAATTAAAATTAAAATTAATAATTCTTATTAATTTAATCATTTAAATTTAAATTATATAACATAAAAATAACAATAATTAAATAAATATATAAATATATGTTACCTTAAATAACATTTTATTTATGCTTACTTGTTTTACTTGACAATATTAGCCTAATAAAATAAAAAATTCAAATCAATTAAAGTTATGATTTATAATATAATGCTTACATAATATAATAATAGCCAGAAGCATATATGCACGTCAAAGATTGTCAAACACTGAATTCGTCTGCTAGCTAGTTACTGTAGCGAATTCAGTGACTCCTGCTTGACGGACTTATATTAATTTTTCATGATAGTATCCTAGGCCGCATCTTGGTAAATTCTAGACAGCCTACTGTACGAACTTGTACAAAATTTTCAAGTAAGCATTCTAGACAATAACTAGCTAAATTCTAGAAAAGCTACATATCTAAAGAAATAAAGGAAAAACTGTATAAAAACTGCACATGAACTTTGAGGGGCCATTGCAGTTCTTTAGAACTTAGAAAATAACAATATCTATTTATGAAAATTATTTTATTTTCAAAATTTGAAACAAAAGACATCTAAAAGAAATTTAATGGGCATCAAGACATAGAACATTGTTAGGACATCTTTAAAATGTCTCACACGGAGAGAAATAGACGGCACAAAATTGATGGTAAAGAAAAAAGATAGTACTCAGTAAAATCAAGATTGTACGCAGTATGATCTACTATAAACGTTTTACCATCTCAGCTGTTACTCGTTACCATCTAAAAATAGTTGAATTTCGTAAAATCTAGAGATAGTAAGTTTATGATATGGGCATAAGTGTTATTCATTTAATGTGTAAAGTGTTGTGATTATAAATGTTATTTAGTCAAGAAAATTAAGAAACAACCCAGCAAACACACATACATATATAATAGTTATATATTTGTTATATAACAAAATATAACACGTACTGTCAAAAGCTTGTAGCATGTTAAAGCTGATTATGATAACCTAGATAGCACGTAAGCCTGCAACAGCCTTGCGGCAAGCTTGCCGCGCAATATTTACAACCTTACACGGCAAACTTGCCGCAAGCTTGCACGGTAAGCTTACCGAAAGATTGCAGTAAAAGATTACTGCAAGTTTGCAGTGCAAGGTTGTTGTAAGATTCCACAATAAGATTATCGCAAGATTGCTCAGTAAGCTTGCACGGTAACCTCGTAGCAAGGTAGCCAAATAATGGCTTTAACCTTTGATTCTAAGAAAAAAAATTTTATTAAATGTTTTGTTTAATTAATATAATAAAATTTATATAATAAAATTATATAACTTAGTCGAAATATTAAAAAAAAAATTTTTAGGTTCAAAGTAAGGTTATTTGGCTACCTTGCACCTAGCTACAAGGTTGTCGTGCAAGCTTACAGAGCAATCTTGCGATAATCTTATTGTGCAATCTTGCAACAACCTTGCACTGTAATCTTGCAGTACACTGCAAGCTTGGGTTAGGTGAGACATTTGAAACTTGCGTGCAAGGTTGGCAATATTCCGCGGCAAGCTTGATGCAAGCTTACGTGATATTTGGGAAATGTCAGCTCTGAACTCTGTAACAAATATGAGGCATTCAACGTGTAATGACCTAAGTTAAAAAATCGATTTCTTGAAAAAAACTGAAACTTGGAAAATTGTCCTACTACAGAAAACTTCTCCCGAGCACAGCCGGTTTATTGACAATCAAGTTCTAAATGTACATTTGGATAGTCATTACAAATGTACAATACAAACACATCTTCGCGATGTCAAACCGCCCGCTTGATATATTTCGATCACAGTAAAAACATCAGGGCTATAGCGGGCACCGAGGCAGTCACCCATCTAAGTACTAACCATACTCAGAACTTAAGGTATTTCTCCGGCAAATCGATTTTCTCTAGAATTTTTTTAAACTGGGAAAATGTTCCTTTTTATGTACTTTAGGGTAAGTCCGGGGGAGTTGGCCATGCGGGAGAGATGGCCAATCCAAATATTTTATATACGGAAAAACTTTGTGCAAGAATCATTCCTAAATTTGTTCAGGAACTGAGGATATGAGAATAATTTAAGAAATCTTATTTATATTTTCTTTGAAAAATTCTAAGCAGTATTTCTATAAGAATTGTAGAGAAATTCAAGACAACTTCCTAAACTCACTACAGAAAGTCTTGAACTTGTTTTAGAATAAATTTTTACGTTTGCGAGAAAAAAAAATTTACTCTGGGAGGTCTCGATCCCACGTCCTCGAGAGTCCAAAAACTCCGCTTTACATCTCTTAGCTACCTTAGCAGCTTATGGTATTATGCATTGGAAACGTATTTGACGCAATCAATCCCTGCCTAGTGCTTGGTTACTGTACTGTGTCTTCTAAAACAGTTCAAGAAACTTTCAACGCCCAGTGACTGAGATATTTCGATCGCGGCATTAACAAGAAGTCTTCCAATGTCATAATAAAAATACAAGTATCCCGAGGCGAAATTTAAGGCCTACTTTACAAGGAGTAAAGTAGGGTTAAACAGACCCTCCTTAGCTTTCTCAACTAGCCGCAAATTTCCCTTTCTTCCACGTTTCGATTTAAAGGAGAGCCTAAAAATTCATTAAAATATTGAAAATTTTAAAATTGCTCTAATTCTATTAATTTTTTGAAAACGCTTCAAAATATGTGAATTCCAGTTTTTAAAAGGTAATTAAAGAAAAATTGTGTGAAAAAAAATTCATTTTGCTTTAATCAAAATAATTAAAAAAGTTTTTTTTTTGTATTTTTTTGTACTTTTTTAATCGAACTAGACCCTCTTTAGCTTCCTCAACCAGTCGCAAATTTACCTTTCTTCCATGTTTGGATTCAAAGAAGGGTCTTGGGGAGTCTACAAGATCCAAAAGAGGGCCTATTCAGGTTCTAAGGCCTAAAGAGAATTCAAATTTCGCCTCGGGATTTTCTTGAATGATTTTTGTATTTTTTTGTAAATTTTGCAGAATTTTTCTCATATCCTCAGTTCCTGAACAAATTTAGGAATGATTCTTGAACAATGTTTTTCCGTGTAGAATTTGCTGCTAGGTATCTCTTATTAAAGATTTAGTTCGCTTTGTTTTGTGACAAAACACAATTAAAAGAAAAAACTTACTTAAAAAGAATATTATTAATAAAAATAATTTATCGCAAAGTGATAAAAAAACTCATGGAATGGCACTAATATATATCAATTAATAATTTCTTAAAATTTAAATATTTTAAATTAATCAATTGTGTTAATTAAAAAAATCGGACAAGTGCGAGTTACACTCGCATTAAAACCGAGGGTTCCGTACCCTTAAACCTGAAATTTAAGGGGGTTAAAGTATGAAGGCAGGTGGAAAAATTCCACTTTGGCTTAATTTTTCCTGTAATGTGAGCATAAAAACACATAGATAGACACATAGTCACATATAACGAAAATTATCAGTTTTTCCTTGAAAACGCTATGATAATCAACTCCAATCGTTCTCGCTTTATTTTTTTTGTAATCTACACATAAAAATACGTAAAAATGTATAAATTTGAATCTCTTAAGATAAAATTTCCTTCTTTTTTTATTCGAAAAATCCATGATTTTTTCTAAAAATATGAGTTTTCCTTAAAAACAATATGATCATCAACTCCAATCGTTCTCGCTATATTTTTTCTGTAATCTATACACAAAAATACGTATGTATACCAAATATGAACTGTCTTGGTCAAATAGTGTGTGCGCTAAGAGGATTAAACGCTTTTTTTCAAAATTTTTGATTTTTCCTATAGACAACGCTATGTAAATCGGTCCGAATCATGTTCGCTATATTTTTCCTGTAATTTTCACGTAAAAATACATAAATGTACCAAATGTGAGATCTCTATGTGAAAAAATGTGGCCACCAGGGGGGGGGTACATAGTCATTTTTAGGGATTTTTGGTAAAAATGCATGGTTTTTCCTTGACAACGCTATAATAATCAATTCCTATGAGATTCGTTATATTTTTCCTGTAATCTACACGCCAAAATACATATGTGTACCAAATTTCAGCCCTCTATATAAATTCGTGTGGTCGCTAGGAGGGGGGTACATGCCTTGCTTCACTAGTCTCATTAATAGGGTTCCCCCTTCGGGTAAGGAACCCTAAAAATGACAAAATTTTTACATCTATGAAACAAAAAAATAGTATGTTAATTTCAATTTTTATATCTATTTAAAAAATATTAAATTTATTAAATTTTACTTTTCAATTTATTGGAATAAAATGAATCTAAGTTTCAGTCAAGTAGATACTACATAAATTTCAATATTCCTAAAAAAATCATGTAAAAATGTTGATATAGCAAAGACTGTTTAATAAATTATACTGTAATTTATATTAATAATAGTATTACTTAATAATAATTAAGTATTATTACAAGAATATTACGTTAATATTGTAAAATGTACAAAATCTCAAATTTTTAGAAGTTCCTAAAGATGTTATCAAGGTACAAAAAATTTAGAAATTTCCCGATTTAACTAATTTTAAATATTACATTTTAGTAATGTTACCATTAATTCTTTGATTGAAAACAAGTAATTTATGTTTTGATCACCCGGTAAGAAGGAGTGGATTGAAAAGTATAGAAATGCTTCTATCTAATTTAATTAGATAATTAATTTTAATTTTAATTAGATGGCATTAAAATGTTAACAGTCCTTGCAATAGAATAAAAAAGGAATTAGATGTTATAAAAATGCTAACATTTCTTGAATTGAAATAAAAAAAATTAAACAATTATCAAATACATAAATTACTTAGAATTAACTTGTTTATACATTTTTAAATTAAAATAAATTTTAAATATATATAGATAGTATTTGTATATGTAATTCAAAATTTCATAAAAGTTACCATTAATTCTTAAAAAAATATAATTACCCGTGTGGAAAAAGCCACGATCTTGCCCTCAAGAGTTCGGGGCCCCCGGCGGGGGCCCATGAGGGCTGATCCATATGGCGAATCCATGAGGGGCACCGTAGGGGCCCCGCATGGATCGCCCTCATGATCGATTAGCAAAATTTTCTAAGTCCAAAAATCAAATATTTTTTTATCACCAAAAAATTAATGTTTATAATGATTCAGAACAACGAAAAACGCGTTTTTAATAAAAATATATTTACACTTTTTTGAAAATAACACTCACACTTATGGCAAAATAGATGAGGGCCACCGTAGGGGCCCGCATGGATCGCCCTCATGATCGATTAGCAAAATTTTCTAAGTCCAAAAATCAAATATTTTTTTATCAACAAAAAATTAATGTTTCCAATGATTCAAAACAACGAAAAACGCGTTTTTAATAAAAATATATTTACACTTTTTTGAAAATAACACTCACACTTATGGCAAAATAGATGAGGGCCACCGTAGGGGCCCGCATGGATCGCCCTCATGATCGATTAGCAAAATTTTCTAAGTCCAAAAATCAAATATTTTTTTATCAACAAAAAATTAATGTTTCCAATGATTCAAAACAACGAAAAACGCGTTTTTAATAAAAATATATTTACACTTTTTTTGAAAATTCACCTGAGATGATTCATGATAATAATCATAAAGCATATAATTAATTATATTTTATAAATTGCATTTGATTGGAAAATATAATTTAATATCTTAACTTTAACTAAATGATGTTAAGCACTTTTCTTTGTTAGGTATTTTTTAAGTTTAAATAGCATCAAGAAGTTAGCATTCGTTTTGAAGTAGCGTGCGTAGCGTAGTTGGTAAAGCGTTAGACTCGTAGTCCGTAGGTCGTAGGTTCGATTCCCCCCATGCGTTAGATTTATTTATTTCTCAGGTTTGCGTTTAATCATTAATTCTATGTATGAATTAATTGAAAAATGAAAATATCCGTTAATAGTATGCATAAAATACATATTTTTTAATTTTTTAATTAATTAATTTATTATTACTTTTAATTATATCCGACAGTTAATTAATTAGAACGTTAATTAATAAATTCAATTTGAGTAAGAATTTAATTTAAAATTGAATAATTATTAAATAAATATGTTATTTATTCATAACTTAAGCTTATTTATTATTAATTAACTTTTATTATTAATATTATTGATTAAAAAACATTATGGCAAACTTGAGGGCAAGATGAGGGCAAACGTGAGGGCCCATAAGGGCGCCCGTAGGGGCACCCTCATGGATCGCCCATGCGGGCGCCCTCATCGATGAGCATGTCGTTTCCATGAGGGGCCCCTATGGATCATCCATATGCGGCCCTCATGGCATGAGGGCGATCCATAAGGGCCCCCGCTGGGGGCCCACATCACTTTTCCACACGGGTATGCATAAATTATTATATTTATTACTTTTTATTTGTTACTTTCATGGTACTCTCTACCAGTGCAATCTTAGTAAATGCTACCCTCAAAAATAAGTATAATTAACTTGTTCAAAATATGTCCCAATAAATATTATAATTTCTAGGTTAAAGCCAATATATTTCAATTAAAAGATGTTTTTGTCATTTTTGGCCTAAATGGCTTTAAGTTTATTGCAACAATTGACAGGACGCGTTTCGACACAGAATTCTGTGTCCTCATCAGATACATTTCTACAAAGATAAATCTTTTTAGAATTTTTTCAAACGAAGATTAAAGCTCTTTTTATGAAGAATACATACCGACATAGTCACGTCTGTTTTATTTTAGTTAATATACATAATGAGTTTTTTTAAATTTGTTATAATAATTTTAATCATCTGTAAAAATTTAAAACTGTAAGAAGCAGCTATTACTTAAATTATTTTTTGTATAATTATGAAACATGTACCTTTAATTAATTTTGAAAATTGAATTGAAAAAAATATTATATGTGTTAAGTTGAAAAAATTATAAATTAAAAATAAAACTTTTTTTGAAACACATGTTTGACATGTGTTTCAATTTTGTAGGTTAGAAAGGTCAATGAAAAATAGATTTAGTATTGAGAATCAAAACGGTATCAAGCCAAGGTTCATATAAAAAGTGCTGAATGTATAAAGGTCGATTTACAAACGTATATATCAAAAAAAAAAAATTTTTGTTATGATATTAACTGTAAATAAATATAACTTAACTTTTCAACATCTGTTTTAAAGTTAATTGAACGATTTTCTTTTAAAATATAATACATTTCTATAATTTTTCGTTTTCGTAAATTTTTTTCTGAATGTAATATTTTAACATCATTTGATGAAAAACTGATTTTGAGTTTACGCTGTTAGGATAACAATTCAAGTGTAAACGTTTTCTACACTAGATTTTCAAAAAATTAAATTGGATAGAAATGAAAACAGTAGTTTTACCAGAAAATGAATTGAAATGAAACTGGACAAAAACGACATTAGTTTGGATTAAAGTGTGTTTAATTTCATAACAATTTGAGTTCACTTTTATCCATTTTAATCCACTCCTTCTTACCGGGCAAGTTTTAATATACTAATCCTAATATATAATATTAGGATTAAATTATGATTTCCCTAGTAGAAATTTGTCGTGGATGCACTAGATTGACTCAAGTTACTTGACAGTTTTTCTCGCGGACGCTGATTCTAGCTGAACTGATAAATAACTGTGAAGTTACTGATCAGTGCTTTTTGAAAGAAATTCAAGTTGAACTTGATAATTCCACGACTCAAAGCTATCCAGTTTTTTTAATGGCACTGTCCAGTGCTGCTCGAAATTAAATTCATATCCTTGTCATGGCGGTGGCGCTTCAATAAGTCTAGTAACTGGACAGCTATGCTAGGATTTTGTGTATTGACATTTCGCTTGCTTGATTTAAAAAAATTACAACTTGTTTATAAAAATTAATAATAATAATATTAATATTCCTTTCTCAAAAAAAGACAGTGCATACAAAACACATGAAAATGTATCGAAATATCTCGGTGGTCGAAAAAATTGAATTTAAGAAAAAATGAACTTTGCTTTCCAGAGCATCTAAATCAATATTCATTTTATGAAAATCACTGTAAATTATTGTTCCACATATATATTTTTTGCATAACTTATCTTATTGCAATAAATATACACTTGCAAAATATTATTTGTTGTAAATGTTTGCCAGCTGTCATGAATCAGAAACGAACATAACCTATATTTAGTTGAAATCACTTGATTGGCCCAAGACAAAATAGCGCGCGCTTTTTTAAAATAATAAAATTTATTAAATTATAATAAAATAATTGCAATAAATTAAATTATTATGAAAATAATATTACCTTGAATAAAAAGTGTTTTTAGTTTTTAAAAAAAAATGATTAAACAATTATTATTATTTTCAGACAAATTTTACAAATATAGTAGAATATTATTTTTCTGTTTGAGTATATTATAATAATATAATAATAATAATAATAATAATAATAATAATAATAATAATATTATATTATATCAATAATTATTAATTTATTAAAATAATTTTATTTATAAAATTTTACATATAATTTTTGAGGATAATAAATAAAAAAAATTAGTAATTAGTTTTTTATAATTGTCTAATGTTTAAATTAAATTATAAGTAAATCATTTAAAATCAAATAAACATCTAAAATGTTTATTTGCCTAGAAAATAATAAAAATAATATGCACAAATTCATAATATTATTAGGTACAGTGAAATACGTCAAGCATTTATTCTAATATCACTGATCAGAACGGCCGAGTTGCGTAAAGCGTGCGTTTCTTTCGTTCCCGCCCAGCGGACCCGTGTTCGCTCCCCGGTAGCCCCAAGATTTTTTCGTTGAAACTGCGAGAAGTGTTTTAAGGTTTATGTTATGACATTCATATTAATATAAAAATTATAATTGTTTCAGTGTTGTTAACAGTTCAGGTCAAGATGTTGCTTCAATCGTTTTACTTATGTAAATTTTTTTTTTAAATCCAGTTTAATTGTGAATGAAAAATTACATTTTTATAACGAATTACTATATTTAGTGCAATATATTTTCTTATAATAATTTTTGTTGATAATTGGAATATTTTTTTTAATTACATAAAATAAACGTGTTTACTACATTAAATCTTATTATTAAATGAATTTCGAAATATTTAAAAGAATTAATTTGACTAGTTTTTCAAAAGTCCTATTGATAAATAATTATCAAGTTGGGCTGGATAATAACTTGATGAAAAAAGCGTGACATGACATTCGAGTTTTTAGCTAGCTGGTCAGTCAAGTAACTAGACAGACTCCAGCGCGACTAGGCAGTTCCTTTAAAATAGCTAGGACAAATTTCTACTAGGGTTGATCTAAATTTGGAAATCATTTCGTTTTGCAATTTGATACCTTCAAGAAAACCGTGATCCAATATTAAATAGTTTGTGAATAATAAAATTTTTAAATAAGTGCAAAATTTAAATGTTTAATCCGGCTATAAGTTTTCCTTCGCCTTTTGTATTTTACGTGTCAATGCCCCAATAAATATAGAACAATATTTTAAATATTTTATTTATTGAAAAATAAGTTTTTTGATTCACTTTAAGTGAATACTGTTTTATAGTTTAGGCAAATAATAAAAAATTGAGAACTTTCAAAAGTCAAAATTTTATTTTATCATATTTATTCTCAACGTTTCGATATTGCGTATACCATCGGAAATAAAATTTAGATTTTTCAATCTTCTAAATTTTTTATTATTTACCTAAACTATGTATAAACATATATAAGCGTGAAAAAGGAAGTATGGCTAAAAGCTAGAAAAGTATGGGAGAGTATGGGTGAAGACTATCAAAGTATGGTCAGAAACTGTAGAGCAGGCCGAACCCAATGTTAAGTCAGCCAACAGCCATACCGCCGAAAGCTGGAAAAGTATTGCTAATGATCTAATCCCATACTTTAAGCATGGGAAAAAAATTTTTATTGTAATTTCAACTATGGCTGAAAGCTTACACAGTATGGGCGAAAGAAAAAATGATTTTTTTCCACTTTTCTACAATGGCTGAACGCTTACAAAGTATGGTCGTAGGAAAAGATTACCTTTTTTTCCGAATTTCAACCATGGCTGAAAGCTTATAAAGTATGGGCATAGAGAAATATTATTTGTTTCAAATTTCATCTATGGCTGCTGGCTTACAAAGTATGGTCGAAGAAAAAAATTTTTTTTCTATCTTTCAACCATGGCTAAAGGCTAACAAAGTAGAGGCATAGGAAAAAAACACACTTCTTTCCTTCGCCAATACTTCGTCAGCCTTCAGCCATGGTTAAAATTTGGAAAAAAATTAAATTTTTCCTTTACCCATATTTTGAAAGCATTCAGCCATATAGTTGAAATTCGGGGAAAAAAGAAAAATTTTCCTACAACCATACTTTGTAAGCCTTCAGCCATAGTTGAAATTTGAAAAAAATAATTTTTTTATGCCCATACTTTATAAGCTTTCAGCCATGGTTGAAATTCGGTAAAAAAGGTAATCTTTTCCTACGACCATACTTTGTAAGCGTTCAGCCATTGTAGAAAAGTGAAAGAAAATCATTTTTTCTTTCGTCCATACTGTGTAAGCTTTCAGCCATAGTTGAAATTTCAATAAAAAATTTTTTCCCATGCTTAAGGTATCACATCGGTAAAACCGTTTTCTATAAATTTTCTTGAAAATTTTACCATATGTTCTTATTATCATTCTTGACAAATTTGCAAAATATGAAGAATTTTCGCCGTACGGAACCAGAGA
Organism: Leptopilina boulardi; assembly: GCF_019393585.1. Lineage (NCBI taxonomy): Eukaryota > Metazoa > Arthropoda > Insecta > Hymenoptera > Figitidae > Leptopilina > Leptopilina boulardi. The sequence continues at coordinate 172,992 of NW_026137778.1, forward strand.
TATTAGCAATCAAAGTTGCTTATTTTGCATAGGAGATGGGACTAATGTATGGGGAAGAAGTACATTTTCATAAATATCATCAGAAGTTTTCTATAAATTTTTTTCAAAAACTAATGTTGAATTCACGAATAAATTTGGAACTAAAATATACAAAGAAATTTATAATTTACCGTGCCGTTTATTTGTAATTATAAATTAAAAATTCTATTTCATGACGTCATTTGCAATATATAGCACACCCGCCACTTTGATGTGGCAACATCGCAGGATGGTAACATTAGTTAGAGAGAGAAACCCTAGTAGAGAAATCCACCGTAGTCAAAGCGAGACTTATAGCGACGTTGTCAAACCTCCTACTCCTTCTAATCGCTGCTAGTGTGGGGTATACGTGTACGAGTGTATTTGTAGAAGTAGGTACAGTATGGGCTGAGAGTATAGGGAGTTGAGGGCGAAAGTATAGTGCGGGAAGTAGTACACGGAAAAACTTTGTTCAAGAATCATTCCTAAATTTGTTCAGGAACTGAGGATATGAGAAAAATTCTCCAAAATTTACAGAAAAATACAAAAATCATTCAAGAAAATACTTGTATTTTTATTATGACATTGGAAGACTTCTTGTTAATGCCGCGATCGGAATATCTCAGTCACTGGGCATTGAAAGTTTCTTGAACTGTTTTAGAAGACACAGTATAGTAACCAAGCACTAGGCAGGGATTGGTTGCGTCAAATACGTTTCCAATGCATAATACCATAAGCTGCTAAGGTAGCTGAGAGATGTAAAGCGGAGTTTTTGGACTCTCGAGGACGTGGGATCGAGTCCTCCCAGAGTAAATTTTTTTTCTCGCAAACGTAAAAATTTATTCTAAAACAAGTTCAAGACTTTCTGTAGTGAGTTTAGGAAGTTGTCTTGAATTTCTCTACAATTCTTATAGAAATACTGCTTAGAATTTTTCAAAGAAAATATAAATAAGATTTCTTAAATTATTCTCATATTCTCAGTTCCTGAACAAATTTAGGAATGATTCTTGCACAAAGTTTTTTCGTGTAATGCGAGCTACAAACTTTTGACTCCGATTAGTGCCGATGTGGTACCTTAAAGTATGGGATTAGCTCATTAGCAATACTTTGCCAGCTTTCGGCGGTATGGCTGTTGACTGACTTAACATAGGGTTGGGCTTGCTCTATAGCTTCTGACCATACTTTGATAGTCTTCACCCATACTCTCCCATACTTTTCTAGCTTTTAGCCATACTTCCTTTTTCACGCGGGAAGAATAATTTGCTAGCTAAAAATTTACAAAACTATACATTGCACAGCATTTTTAATAAATGTGAAATTAAAAGTGCAGTTCTACTACTACAAACATTTGATGACTCTATTGTGACTGACATGTAACAGAAATAATTGTAGATTTGACACAATGTACTTATTCTAGAACATAATTATATAGAACATATTTGCTGGGAACATTCTTGTAATCCTTCCTAGCAGAACAGCATCCTACTATATATATTTTGCACGCGCTCTCCGCCGTCAGCCTTTGGTACAAACAACCACTGTATTTACACGCTTCAGATTTAGAGAGTATGTTTATAGTTTCATAAAAACTGAGATAAAAATATGAAATTCAATTATTTTAATCGTTATTTTAACGAGATGTTTGGCGACTAGATAGTGCTAACACATTCTGATCTATAAAGTTTTAAATTCTGCCACTGCACTCTTTTCTTAATTCACAACTTTTAAAGACCATAATTTCCATTTTACTTGGCGGTATTTATGTAGTTTTAATAATGCCTGATATCTCGTAGCGTCGATCCCCCGATCCCCTGCACCCTTGGCATCCTGCTGTTTTGCAATGTGTGGTCATCAGTTGGATACTGCAAAACTTTAGACCCTTGGGTCTTTAAACTCGGCACGTTCAGCGCCGAAATCGCAATAGTTATGCAGACTTTCTCGTTCAAGCGGTTTACCCCATACCTCTATATATAACTAACACACATGTAAACAGGACTTTCAAGCTTTTATTAATAAAGATAAATCAGAGGCGCCCTGCGGATGAAGTTGTTGAGGTCTTGGAGAATTTGCACACGCAAAAGATATACGTTTAAAATATTCTTCGACAATGTTCGATATTAAGATTACAGGGACACAATTTAATAAATATTTCGAGAATATCAGTTACGATTTTTGCACATAAACTATATGTATTTAAAAACAGTGAGCATTGAAGTGACAATAAATAATTGTGCCAATATTTCCAATAACTCTTTTAATAAATAAAAATAGAGAAAAATTAATTATAGTGGTAATTTAACACCAAGATAGTAGGCATTCATTGAGTGAAGAAAAAAAGGAGCAGAAATATTTCATATATTTAGGTATTACTTCACTGAAAAAAAACTATTAGGTTTTACTACTTTTTAACTACTCGGAGTAGTACAATAGGTCCTCAACTGTATTTAAACGGTTCTATTAACTATATAAAAATATTGTTAAACCAATTAAAAATGTAATTGGTAGAAAAACATTTTGTGATTGTATTAACTCAATTTAAAAATGTTAAAACCACTCAAGATGTAAGTAGTAGATTTTACTACTTAAAGTGGTTCAATAGGCTTTAAGAACATTTTTTTGGTACATTTAATAAATATTTTGCAATTGAAACTACTACTTTAAGTAGTAAACTATACTACTGAAAGTGGTTCAATAGGCTGTAAGAACATTTTTTTGTAGAATTAATAAATTTTGCAATTAAAACTACTACTTTAAGTAGTACAAACATGTACAAGACAATGTACATACATGTTTTTGTACATATTCTTGTGCAGGTTCATGTTCTTGTACAAGTACATTTGTAAAAAAATGTGATATTTTAATAACTTATAACCTACAAGACCCTTCACTTATGAATGCTAAAAATTATTACAAAACTCTGTAAAGGCTTAAGGAAACTATTGCGCAGCCTTTTTACGTGAACCTGCATTTTCTTGTGCAAGATCTTGTACATGTTCTGAGAAGAACTTGTTCTAAATTCTTGTGCCAAAATTGTACTTTTTCTTGACCAGAACTGGTACACGTTCAACTGCTGAACTTGTACATTGTCTTGTACAGGGATTTTCAGCAGGAACGTAACTACCCAGGCAGAAATTCCCGTAATGAATCGGAGTTGACATCCGATCCACTACTAATACAATACTATTTGATAGTACTTGATTTCTTATAGTTTACCCAGTGGTGAAAACAGCTCCGGTTTTCTTTTATATTTTCCTTATGAATAACTTTATTTTCATTATTTTCGTTTCGAAACTAAATGACAAATATTTCGAATGGTTTGAATTTTTTATTAATACTATATTACATTATATTGCAAATTTTTAATTGACTTTTTTTTATTATTTTAAGTTAATATCAAATGTCCTAAAACAGTATTATAATGGTATAAAGTTAATTTAGAATTATGTGGAAAATTAAGCCGATATAAGATCATAAAAATAAAATTAAATAAAGTTTTGGTTAATAATTGGAGGTTATGTTTCTCCAGCATTGCTCTACTACTGGTCTACTACTGGCCTGAACAGAAAATTCGTATTAACCCATTACTGATTTTCAGTACTAAGTCCAAACCAAAAGCGTTACCTGCAAATGTTGGACGCGTAGTGAGCCAGCATTAAAGTCAGTACTGGTTTTCATTTTTTCCGTACTGAACCAGTAAAACGCCTGAGGTCGATTTCTGCCTGGATAAGTAAACTATTAAGTCTTCTGCCAACTGTAGTCGCGTGCCTTTAGTGAAATTATTTGTTTCACATATTATTCTGTACGTTAGATTTACTTTAGAGATCTAGATTTGAGTTTAGATTTAGTTTAGATTGAGTTTAGACTTAATATTTCCCTCCAGTTGCAACCACATTCCTTATAGCTTTTGTCATTTTACTCTCCTTTACTAGTGAGGGAGATGCTCATTTCCCTCAAAATCATGTGATGCATCAAGGGAAAATCTTATTTTGGACTTATGCCACCATGCCCCCGAAATCACATTTCCCGTGCAGGTATTAAAGAATAGTACATTGTGCATCAAGTGGGAGACATAGGAGATTGGCACAAGCGAGAATTCGGGGGGCGCAGCCCCCCACATAAAGATACGGATATTTCCTGTCCAGATAAATCTAGCGGTTTAGTTTAGCTAATTCTCCCTTGATAGTAAATGAGCGAGGTTGGCACACGGAAAAAAATTTTCTGGTAATTCTTTAACATCGATTTGGAGATTTTACATGTTCCTAAATCTGTTAATTCTACAGATATTTTCTGTAAGGATTTAACGCATGCACAAAAACAATGCAGTGATTCGACTAAGGTTGAGTGCGAGAGGTTAAGGCGAATTTAGTGTTTTTATTATTATCATAGTGTCGGCAAGAAAGTGTATTTATATATATTTTGTTTAAATTATAATACATATATTGATTAATAGTTTTTCAATATGGACATATTTGTTCAAAGTCATTTAAAAGAATGGAACTTGTCTCATTTAATTGAGACATTTAAACGTAAGTATATTTTATATATATAAATATATATATAATATATATATATATATATATATATATATATATATATATTATCCCCATATAGTAAACATAATTTGGTCACTCAACAGTTTTTAAGAACTGTAGCTCAAACTTGTAGAATTAACAGATTTTAATGCCAATGATTCTACAAATTTCTCTATTTGGAGAAACAACAATTTCCATCAGTAGATGGCGCAGGAGTTTCTGTAAATTCTACAGAAAATTTCTTTCCGTGTGCAGTTTTTAGTTTTTGGAATTTGCACGAGATAAATATCACTTTTCATTTCAATATCTTTCAAAGTGACTTGTGGCAGTTCACAACTTTTGCACGCACCTGTGATAGCGAAAACAGCTATAACCTGCAAATAAAAAAATAAAATTCAAAAATAGTGAAAAATAAAAAAATAATTCAAGTAAAATTGATTTAAGTTTATTCCAGAGTTTATAAAAATGCTTTTTTTCTTTGGTTTATTTTAATTTAATATCTTATTTTTTAACATGAAAAATTTTTTCACTTTTTTGATTTATGTATTTTATTTACCTTAGCAGCCAGATATTTTTTATCGGGAGCTTCTAACAAAAACTTTCGAACTTCTTTTGGCGTGAAAACTGGTGCCTTTTTGCTTTTAAAACCTTTAGATTTTGTTTTTAAAAATGTTGTTAATTTTTTGTAAGTGCTGATATCAACTTGATGGTTTAACAAAATTGTTCTTCGAAGCATAGAATACTGAGCCCACGAAGTAGTTGGTTTCCATGTTTTTGATTTCTCATTAAAATATGCAAGAAATACATTTTCCGAAAAAGTATTGGAATTATTTTCCGTTTTCCAGGCCATGAAAAGGATATATGCACGAATATATTTTGATCGCGACTTCTCAGGAATCAAGTTTGCTTCCGCATCAGCTGCTATTTCACGCACTTCGGGCGGTGTCAGCTGATTACACAGCCCCACAAAAAAAAAAGTGTCATGTACTTTTGACCGGAATACCCTAACCCTATGTATTTTGACGCGCTGAACACGAATCCGAAGTCCGTTTTGCTCCATCACGTCAGGATTTTTTTCTAACCTCAAAAAACATGTCGGATTTTGAGAAGTAGGCGATTTTTTTAAAAATTGATGTATTAACTTCAAACTTGGTATCTGGGGGTTTTTTGTGTCGCTGATTACGAATCTGAAGTTAGATTTACAAAATCAAAAGTGGTAGATCCAATATGGCGGACGAATTTTGAAAAAATTTTAAGATTTACTTCAAACTTGGTATCTAGGGGTTTTTTGGGTCGCTGATTACGAATCTGATGTCAGTTTTCAAAAATTGATAATGGCGTATCTAATGTGGCCGATAGAAGTCCATGTTGGATATGCCATTTTGAATTTTTGAAATCTGACATCAGATTCGTAATCAGTGACCCAAAAAACCCCCGATACACTATTGCACATTAATTTTTGAAAAATTTCGTAAAATAATGTCCCCCTACCAAAAAAAAATTCAAGGGGTATTTCCCCCCCATAAATCAGCTTTTGGGGAAAAACAAAACATACGTGTCAAATTGTTTTCAAAAAACTACAAAACTGCCAAGTTTCAGAAAAATCGGCGTATGGCACTTCCCTAGTGTTACTTGTCAGCAACTTAGAAAACCTGTAGATACCAAATTTCATAATAATCTGACAATTTTTTAAAAATAATTCCTTAATATTGAATTAGACATATCGAATTTCGGAAATCTGACATCAGATTCGTAATCAGCGACCCAAAAAACCCCTAGATACCAAGTTTGAAGTAAATCTTAAAATTTTTTCAAAATTCGTCCGCCATATTGGATCTGCCACTTTTGATTTTGTAAATCTAACTTCAGATTCGTAATCAGCGACACAAAAAACCCCCAGATACCAAGTTTGAAGTTAATACATCAATTTTTAAAAAAATCGCCTACTTCTCAAAATCCGACATGTTTTTTGAGGTTAGAAAAAAATCCTGACGTGATGGAGCAAAACGGACTTCGGATTCGTGTTCAGCGCGTCAAAATACATAGGGTTAGGGTATTCCGGTCAAAAGTACATGACACTTTTTTTTTTGTGGGGCTGTGTTATCACTGTCACTTTCACTCTCTTGCGGATTCATTTTATTTTATATTAAAATAACTGATTAAATGACAGATTCAATGTTTTCTTTTTTATTATTCATACGTGACATTGAGGTTATGAAACTTGCATGAAGTTTGACACAATCGATTTCGATATCGACGCGATAGTCATTAGTTGCCGCGATCCCTCAGAGATGGCGTTAGTTTAGACTCAACATTTCCCTACAGTTACAATCACATTTCTTATAGCTTATGTCATTTTACTCTCCTTTACTAGTGAGAGAGATGCTCATTTCCCTCACTAGTGCGGGAAATGAGCATTTCCCTCACGGCCATGTGATGCATTCAACTACTATTCACCAGTTAGATGAAAAGTAGTAAAAGGAATTATTTTCTTTAATTACTATAACTGCTTTTTAAATTGTAAACTTTTTATTAATTTCTATGATTTTATAAGCTTCAATAAAATTTGTGTTATAGAATTAACAAGTCGTCTGTAATTAAAACTAATACTTTAAGTAGTAGATTTAAACCTCCCAATTCTGTAACTCGTATAGAGCGTCCGTCCGAGCGCTAAACGAGTTACAGAATTGGGAGGTTCATTTGTAATATTTTAATTAATTTGATAAACTTGAAGAACATTTTTGATGTAGAATTTACAAATCGTTTCCAATTAGAACTACAACTTTAAGTAGTAGATTTTACTACTTAAAGTGATTCAATAGGCTTTAAGAACATTTATGTTGTAGAATTAAAAAATTCTTTGCAATTAAAACTATCACTAAGTACTACATATTGTACTAAGCAGAGTAGTTAAAACGTAGTAAAAGTTAATAGTTTTTTTCAGTGTGCTACATGTTTTTACTGCAATCTTGCACGGCAAGCTTCCTGCAAGTTTACGTGCTGATTGGGTATGAACAGTTATAGCAGCAGTGATTTTAAGTCTCTTTTCATACTTTACTTATACTTACGAACTGCTACTAACTGCTGTATAGATTAACCTATACAGCATTGATTGTGAGATCAATTTTCAACTTAACTTGATCACCACATCACCTAAACGTATGTTTACAATTATTAAATTCTTGACACGTTTTAAGTATTTAATAAGTATACTTACTTTTTAATAATATCAATCAATGAAATTAATATCAGTATTAATCAATGAAACGATATCCAACAAAAGTAGACGGTGCAATCATGATTGCCGTCTAATTTCCTATGGTGAAAATCTAATGCGCATGAAGTAAATTGAAAATTGTAATACAATATTCCATATAAACCAAAAGTTCTGAACGTTCAAATGAACAAAATATTTTTTTCAATCTATAAATTATTAAAAATTATAATGTTAATGTAAAATAAAACAGTAAATTAAACAAATATTAAATTAATAACTTCTTATTAGATATTTAAAACTATATTTTGTAATAAAATTCATACTTAAAGAAGTTACAAAAAAAAATTTGTTCATTTGAACGTTCAAAACTTTTGGCTCATCAAGTTTCGCCTCGAATATTTCCTCATATGTGGACACATTGCTACTAAATACTCACTAATTTTTAATTAGTCACTTTTGACTATAATTCAACAGCACCGATTCGTTTATTACATAAATTAGTAACAGTAATGTTTAATTTTTAAACTAAAATGACTAATTCACGCAGTATATTACATCAAGTTTACAGAAAGCTTACATGTAAGAATTGTATAAGGTAACATCGTACTGGCCGTGTACTACTGTCATACACACCAAATCAGTATTATCTGTGCGGTAAAAAAACGTTAAATAAAAAAGTTTTCAAATTGTTCTAATAGGTAGAAAACGATGATATTTTTTATTAATATTGTTTATTTAAATAATAAGATATGAAAATTAGGGACATAAAACATTATGACTTTTTGGCATACCTTTTAACTGTTTTTATATACGAAAAAAATAAATTCGTCAATCATTTAAAATGAAAAAAATATCGAACTTGTGCAACGAGAAAGTGTATTATCATTTTGTGCCAATCAGTGTTTGAAATTACTAATAATTGTGAAAAAAAATAATTTTTTTTTGTTATTTATCAGTCTAACCATTTTTTGACAGTATAGAGAATTTAAAAAACAGTTTTCTAAATTTTAGTGAACATTCATTAAAGGTTCATGAATTCTTTCTAAATAGTAACAAACAGAGACTTTTAACCTTTAAACGATTTTATGTCCCGTCTCAAGGGGTTATCCATAAAGCATGTGATACATTTTTCCGCAATTTTAACACCCCCCCACCCCCTTGTGATGCTTTTTGCATTTATGATTAACATGTAGTGTGATATTTTGCTGACCCCCCCTACCCCCTAAAGCATCACATGCTTTATGGATGGCCCCCAAAGTGATAGACTATTCTGTTAATGAATGACGAACTTATTTTTTCCGTGTATAGAACAATTTGAAATTATAAATATATACGACTTTTGGCATTTGTCTTAATACTTCATTAGATCAAAAATATTCAATAAAAACTGATTTTGATTCTACATAATTAAAAATGAATATTTAATCAAGTTAAAACTATCACTAAACATAACCTAAAAATTGTTACCTTTAAGGTCTCTTTTCTCCAGAAGCGTCACATATATTTATATTTGTGGCTGAACAATTTTTCAACGATATTTTTCTCTAATAATTTGTAAGTTGCAACTTATAAATTATTAGAGGAAAATATATATTAATCAAATAAAAGGTTAAAACTGTCTTGTATAAAAAGTATTAAAGCCATCGTTCGTTAAAACTTTTCGTAATCCACAAATCTGGTTTTCAATATATTGGAACCTTAATAGCCAACTTTTAAATCAAGCGTATATATATATATATATATATATATATATATATATATAATCACTTGGTAATGTTGACCACAACGCACGATGTAATGGAAACTCTTTCAACAGCGTCAGGGCCAATTAGCTTCACATATGTAAGAACATTCGCTTGTGGAGTTTCTTGAGAGCGAGCAGCAACCGTCTCAAATGCGAGTGTAGGTTTGAAGGAGCTTATGCAGGTGCACCTGTTCACAGTGCTGCATGTCTTTAGTTTCCTCTTATGTTTTCGTTTTCTTTTAACATCGTTTCCATTCCTATTTCTTGATTCACTGCTGAGTTAAAACAATTGAGATTGTCAATATATACGTATTATTTTATATTTTCCCGTATAACAAAACTTGACCGAATAACGCGTGAGTATAAACTGTTGCATTTAACCGATATGACATGTAATGTAACAGAGCTGTCATATAACAGAAACGACATGTAACAGAACTGACATTTTAACCGACCTGAATTGTCATTTGACCGACACGACATGTCAAATGTCAGTCTTAAATAGCGTGTCGGTGAAATGACAGTTCTGTAAAATATACATATCGTTAGCCCCAAGTCGAATGCACGCAACTTTCAGAGATATTTGCAAAATACAAATTACAATATTTCTGCTCGGAACATAACATAGGATGCTTGTAGATTAAATAATTGAGATTTCATTGAACATTGCCTTACACTTTTTATTGCTATGTTTCGAGCAGAAATATTGTAATTTGTATTTTGCAAAAACAAAAAAACCAACATAAGCGAGTTCCAAACGATTCTCAAAGTTACGTACATTCTGCTCTGTACCACAAAGTTACGTGATTTCCAAAACGGCTGAGGAAGTTGCGTACTTTCCAAAATGTCTATGAAAGTTGCGTGCATTCGACTTGGGGCTAACGGAGGCGCATGATTTTTCCCAAAAATTAAAAAGTTCGAAATTTTAATTGATCGAATTACTTTAAGTCGATATTTTATTTAGTCGAAATTCTAAAAGAACGACAGTTATGAAAGTCGACATTTTATTTAGTCGATATTTTATTTGATCGAAATTCTAAATGATCGATATTTAAAGTGGTCCACATTTTTTTTGGTCGATATTTTGTTTATTCGAAATTCTAAATGATCAATGTATAAAATTGTCAACAATTTATTTAGTCAACATTTTATTTGGTCGAAATTTTGAATGGTCGATATTTAAAATGGTCGACATTTTATTTAGTCGATATTTTATTTGATTGAAAATCTAAATGCTCGATATTTAAAGTGGTCGACATTTTGTTTAGACGATATTTTATTTGGTCGAAATTCTAAATGATCGACATTTAAAGTGTTCGAAATTTTATTAGTTCGATATTTTGTTTGGTCGATATTCTAAATGATCCACATTTAAAGTGGTCGATATTTTATTTGTTCGATATTCTAAATGATAGAAATTTAGAAGCATCGAATTTTATATCCATCGAAATTTAATTTGGTCGATATTTTAAAAGCTCGACATTTTTTTAGCTATACGAGTTTCCTCTCAATGTTGTTATTATTATTTACATCAATAATTTCAAATTTCCCGCAAGATTTCAATGTACTTTACCGACAAACTACATAGAAAGGAAACTCGTATAGCTAAAAAAGTGTCGAGCTTTTAAAATATCGACCAAATTAAATTTCGATGGATTTAAAATTCGATGCTTCTAAATTTCTATCATTTAGAATATCGAACAAATAAAAAATCGACCACTTTAAATGTCGTTCATTTAGAATATTTATCAAACAAAATATCTAACTAATAAAATTTCGACCACTTTAAATGTCGATCATTTAGAATTTCGACCAAATAAAATATCGTCTAAATAAAATGTCGACCACTTTAAATATCGACAATTTAGATTTTCGATCAAATAAAATATCGACTAAATAAAATGTCGACCTTCATAAATGTCTATCATTTAGAATTTCCATAAAATAAAATATTGAGTAAATAAAATATCGGCCACTTTAAATATCGATCATTTAGAATTTCGGATAAATAAAATATCGACCAAATAAAATGTTGACCATTTTAAATATCGATCATTTAGAATTTCGTTCAAATAAAATATCGACTTAATGTAATTCGATCAATTAAATTTTCGACCTTTTTAATTTTTGGGAAAAATCACGCACCTCGGCTAACGATATATATGTTACGGTTAAAGTGAGAAGTCCGGTATATGTGCACATTTACCCAGCTTTTTGGTAAAAGTGAATAATCTAGTCACTTACGGAAGAAATTATGTATATCTACCAGAAAAATAGGTGATTGTGTACATTGACCAGTTATGCACTTTAACCGTAACATATATATATATGTATATGTCGAAGGCCAGTAGAACCGAAATTTAATTTACTTTCTACTAGAAGGCCAGTAGCCGAGGAACTCGCTGTTGACTACTAGCCTGACCATTTTTAGGCCGATAGAAAAAACATTTTCTAATAATTACACGTTACATGTTATTTAAAAAGTCATATTTAAAATTTTAATGTAGGTATACATCCCTTTCAGACAAAATATGTGCGTATATCCACATGGACTCTCTTTTGCTAAATTTGTAAAAAATGTTCGCCTGATGAGGGCTGTACTAAGCCGAAACATGTTGCAAAGTATTATTTATTGAAATAAAAACAACTTCAACCGTCAAAAGGCCTTGAAAAAATTTCTTCATCAAAAAAATATAATATTTATAATTTTTTAAGGTATTGTTTTGCATAAACTTAGTTATTTTACTCTTCATATCTTTTTAAAAAGTATGAATGATGAACAAAAATTTAAAAAATGCAATTTAAAATTTGTAAAGCCGTAAAAAAGTTTGTATAATTCAAGTTCAGATAAAATGATTTACTGTTCGAATAGGATGACAGAAGTTCGGATAATCGAGGTTCCACTACTGTATATTTAAAAAAATTATTTTTTCCAATAATTTAACAATACCACAACGATTCTTTTCACCATTACAAATATTTCGTAATTTCTGAGTAAAAAATATAAACCATTATTATTTATTTAAATAGAATAGGTTATAAATTGCATATATAATGGGCAGTAACCTTCTGTATGTTATTTTGTATGAGGTATTTGTACAGAATTCATATTTATTTTAGTTTCGTACGCTATTAAAAATAAACCTATAATTGTAGATATACACTTATATATATTAGTTATTTAACATTGACAATAAGTTTGAGAGTACATTACTGTGCAAGTCTATCTTTTTTAGTATGAATCTCCACTACCTGAAATTATTCGTCTACAAACACCTAACTAATTAAGACTGGAACATTTTAATATTCAGAGTAGAAGTTCCAATAAAGTACATAACATAAAACCAGTTTGTTAAGCTTATGGGATCGTTTAATTAATATTGGCGTCGACGAGCACATGGTTGGCGAACGACCACCTCCGGCGTCTTAATATCTTATACACTATACACTTCAGGGTTCAAGTATACATGAATGCATATGCTTATTATCTCTTGGATAGCTGCCGTTATACTGTCACCGTATGTAAGAATATTATTGCCTATATTTACATCAATAATAATAATAATATATAGCATTTAATTCTTTAAGTAATGAAATTGTTTAATTCTAGAAAACTAGACAGAAAAAAATTATTCATTACACCAACAGTAATTTATGTATGAATTCCCAGGCAGAAAAATTATGCATCATTTTTTTAAACCTAGTGAATTTAAATAATGAATAAAAAAATCACCGAAGCAAAAATATTCTCAGGAAATCCAGTTATATTGAATTTTTTCTTATAATTTTGAGGAAATTTATAAACATGTACAAAATTTTGACCTGTGTCAACGAACATTGCTTGCACTAACCTTTCATTGAAAGCTTTCAACAATCCTTTAATGTAAACTTACAGCAACTTTTCCATTCAAATAAAGATGTAAATTATATTATTTATATTTTAAATATTTATAATATAAAATTTAACTTTTTTTCTACTTAGTACCGTATTTTTTTCTGCAAAAAATAAATAAAAATAGTTACAGTTATGACTTTTTGGTTTGAACTTTTTGTCCTAGTTAAAAAGTCCAATCTAATTTAATCTAAAACGAGCTTATACTAAAGTTCCCTAGTACGAGTGTTGGTACTTAAGTCGCAAGACCCATTGCAACTAACCCCGGCAAGCTCGAACCCAGTCTCCCTCCCTAGAGTCCTGTCCTATTCCAAAAGTCCAGTAACTCTTCTACCTAGAGGTCGCGAATCCAATCTGGGTCTACAAAGGCATGGTCCCAGCATTGATGTCTCGCAACCTGACTACTGCTCTAACTCTGATCTTGTTGAGTTTTAGAAGCGACTCGGCAAAGATCCTGTTGAGTTTTAATCCCAACAGAGCCTTAGCCTGTCTACCTACAGTCTACGCCCACTCTCTCTCAGGACATCCCCTAGACCATCTTTCAATGGCCCATTTCACAGCGCCTGGCATAATGCTACTGCCGGTTCCGGACCTACCATCTCAGACCCTCTACGGGCTTAGATATCCGCTTCCTCATTTTCTCTGATTTCCGAGTGTCCTGGTACCCAGATTAATGAGAGCTTATTTTTCAAACCTATCTCGTCCAATACCTTTCAGCACTTCCGAACTAGTTTTGACTCTACACGGAGAGAAATAGATAGTACCAGGTACCATATTTGATCTTACATATACGGACAACAATCTAGATTCTATCACTTACTATCCAGATTGTACATAGTAACATTTTGATTGAAGTGGGTAACATAACTGTACTTTTTGTAACATCTTTAATAGTACCGAGTAACATAATGATAGTACCGGATAACATCTACTTTTTACCATCTTAAGATCATAAGTTTTTACCATCTATTTCTCACCGTGTATAGTCGGATTACTCAAGACGTTTAAAGCCGCCTGACTATCGACACAGATATTAATTCTCTTGGCAGATTTTCCTTTTTCAAGGCAAATCATTGCGCAAGTCATTACAGCGCAGACCTCTGCCTGCCAGACCGTGGTGTAATTACCTAAAGATAATGTCACTTCAGTGGCATTAGACTTACAGTATACACCCGAACCTGTACCTCTTTCCATCTTGGATCCATCCGTATATCATACTTGACCTCCAAGTCGACAGCCCTTTTTCCAATCTTTTCTCAAAGGAATAATGGTCTTAAAACGAGGTTTGTAATTTACTCGTCTGACCATTCTATCCTGTCCCATACTGATTTCTGGGATCTTCAGTATAGAGGCCGGGAGTTTTGTGTGTTTTCCCCTAGCTCTCCATTTCCCCTGTGCTTGAAGTCTGCTCAGTGTGAGAGCAGCCTTCTTAACCGTTAAGATGTGTAGAGGTTCTTCCGCCAGCAAGAAACCTAACGCAGATGTTGGCCTGGATCTCATTGCGCCAGTAATTCCTCTAAACACCATTGCTTGTAGTTGTTCAAGTTTCAATTTCACCTTTTTTAACTGGCTTCTAATCGACCAAACAACTGACGCATGCAGAAACCTTGGCAACTGGATCATACGATAGAGCGACTGAACCATATCAGATTTTAGACCCCAAGTTGATCCAAATGCCCTTCTGCAAACCCAAAAAGTAGTGCAAAAAGTACTATATAGATACTCTAAGTGCTTTCTCCAGATCAGCTTTTTATCCAGAATTACTCCTAGATAATTAACCGAATCGGAAAAATGGATTTCTTTCCCATAAAATACATATTTTCTCATAGTGGTAACCATGTATTTCCTAGTGAAGATAACAATATCCGTCGTGTCTGGATTAACAGAGAGGCCAGTTCGTTCACACCATCTCTTGACGATCCCTAATGTCCTCTCTGTCAATTCCAAGAGTGTATCTAACAAGAGACCTCTTCCAGGGCTCTATTATGGAGCATATCTTTAATCCACCTAACGAATCGATTTGGTATCCCACATCTTCTAGCCGCATTGCATATTGCTTGACTACAGGTGTTAGGGAAAGCACTCTCTATATCTAGAAAAGTGCCTACCGCATAACCCCCTGAGTTTAACTCTTCCTCTATTCTGCTAATCGCTGAATGAAGGGCTGTTTATGCAGTACATCATGCTCTGTACGCATGCTGTCCTGGATGTAGGGGTTGATTTATCAGACATTCCTGTCTGATAAAAGTATCGATTAGTTTCTCCAACGTCTTAAGGTTAAAGGAGGTTAAACTGATCAGTCTGAAGTCTTTGGCTGCTGTATTACCAGCACGCCCAGCCTTCGGAATAACCACTAACCTAGTCATTTTCCATGCCTCAGGAGTGTAGCCTAGAGCTATACTTGCTCTCAAGATTTTAACCAAGGTTAAACGAACATACCGCAGTCCTTTTTGTAAGAAAACAGGGTATATGCCGTCTTCCCCTGGTGCCTTAAATGGCTTAAACAAGCATAAAGCCCAATCAATCTTTTCCAGAGTCACAATGTCGGATGCAAGTTTCCAGTGTTCTCGTCCAGGACGAGATTCACGTGGATTCCGATCCCCATCTGCTTTGATTCTCTAAAGTCTGAGAAATTAATTCCCATAAAATGCCTCAGACATTCAGCCCTATCACAGGCGAAACGTCCGTTAGGTAGCTTTATTGAAGATAGCTTAGCTGTAGCATCACTAGCTAGAGTTTTATGAAGTCTAGATGCTTCTGGTATCTTCTCAATACCTTCGCAAAAACTCCTCCAGCCGGATGCTCGAGCCTTGTCTATTTCTTTTTTATAGGAATTATGAGCGTTATGTTACAATGCCCATGCCTGTTGATTCCTATATTTCTTTGCTTTATGAAGCAACTTTCTCACCTTACCCCTAAGACTCTCCAACTCAGCATTCCACCAGGTAGTTTTCCTGCTAGTTTCAAGTCTTTTTGGGTTACAGTTTCTCTCGGAAGCGGAAATAATTGAATCCTGCAGAAATTTTTTGCATGTTCTAACTCCTATTCTGTACCATAACTAGTAGGAAAGCAATCCATGGAGTCCCTAAGGTCTTCACAATATGGAGCCCAATTGGTACTTCTAGGATTACGACCCCACTTATATTCACGAGCAGCTGACTCTATTCTGAACGTTATAAGTCTGTGGTCTAAAAGTGAGCCTTCGTCCGATACTCTCCAATCCTGCCCTGACTTTCTTCATGAGATTGAAAGGATCTATCACTTTAAGTGACACACCCTCGATTACCTGACCCTATTTCGGTACGTGGCCATTTAACCACTCCCGAGAATCTGTATTAAGATCGCCCCTCCTGAGAGGCGAACTTCTCCAAAACGAGGTGCAGGCTCAGCCGTGGACCTCGTTATTTCATTGAAGATAGATACCCTGAAGAGGCCCAGCTGATCCAGAGTCAGCCCTATCTCCGGGTATCCCTCCGCAATGATCGCTCCTGAAAGGGACGATCTTGTCACTTGAGAGAATGAGGCGTTTCCTAACAAGGGTCCCTGCCTCCTTCTCTTCTCCTGCTGTAGGGAGGCGTCCGAGTCTCGTCGGCCGGACGCTTTTTCGTGCCCTGACCAACAGACTCAGCTCTACTATTGGCAGGCATAGATGTCGAGGAAGAATCAGGTTGAGAACCTTGCCGGTTGTTGTTTTTGTTTATAATCGTTTTACATTCATTGTCAATGAGGTTATAAGGTGAGTTGCAAATGTCCGCCATTCATAAGTTTGCAGTGAATGATTGTAGTCAGCATACGCAGTTAACCTTGCTATAACTTTACTGTAAGCTTCGTGTAAGCTTACATTATTATTAATAAATGTTCCCGAGGCGAAATTGGATTCAAAGTAGGGTCTAAAAATTGATTAAAATATTGAAAATTTTTAAATTGCTCTAATTCTATTAATTTTTTTAAAACGCTTCAAAATATGTTAATTCCAATTTTTAAAGGTTATTAAGGAAAAATTGTGTGAAAAAAAATTCATTTTGCTTTAATCAAAATAATTAAAAGAGTATTTTTTGTATTCTTTAATCGAACTAAACCCTCTTTATCTTACACGTTTGGATTCAAAGGAGGGCCTACGGGAGTCTACAAGATCCAAAAGAGGGCCAATTTAGGTTCTTAGGGGAGCTAAAGAGAATTCAAATTTCGACTTGGGTTAATAAATAAATTAAAGGATTATTTATGCGCAGTTATTTATTATAGCTTCTACGTCTGCGCAGTAGATTTTAATCAACTATTCCAGTTAGGGTTGTATAAATCCTACTTAACGATATATATTATCTGATGTGAAAAAAATAGATAAATATATTAATAAATAACCTAGGTGGAAAAGTTCCCGGTAGTAACTTCCAATACTGTTACCTGTACAATCACTATACCAATAATCGCTACCGGTAGTCACTTTCAGTAATTTTTCTGGGAATTATAACCAAAATTTGTTACCAAAAAACTGAAAAAAAATTTTTTGGGTTGTAATTCCCTGAAAAATTACCGAAAGTAACTACCAGGAACTTTTCCACCTAGATAATATTTAATAATATTAATTAACAGTAGTGCTACAGAAAGTTTACATTAAGAATACACGAAGCTTACAGTAAGGTTATAGTAAGCTTAATTGTAAGCTGACTACAATCTAACACTGCAAGCTTACGAATGGCGGACATTTGCCTCAAGTTTACGCTGTAAGCTTACGAATCTTAGATTTAAACTCAAAGGAAGCTTACAGCAAGATATTATGCTGTGTGGGTAGATACTAAATAAATTTAAGACTTAAAGTTTTATTTAAATACTCGATTCTTAAATGCGTTTGATTTTTTTTAATGTATCAAGCAAGCACACATGTTATATTATTTATTTTGAACTTCTTTTTATTTTGGACATTTTCACTATTAACCCTTCGTCTGTAAACGTGGGTCATTTGTGTCCCAGCCAAAACTGTTTAGTTAAATATCTTTTTTAGAAGTATTTAGAACCTGCTTCTGTCTTCACCTAAAAAAAGTAACGTAGGAAAGAGTACTAACGCCCAAAGGTGACGATCCTAGTCCTTTATTGGCAGCTATAATAAACTTAAATATTTTCGCTGGGACAGATTTGACCCACGTTTACAGACGGCGTGCACTCGAATCGCAACTAAGCAATAAATTTTTTTTGTTTCATCGTGTTTTTTGCATAACTAAATTTTTTTTCAGTCAGTTTTATAAACATGTATAACCGCTAAAGCGTTAAGATAATATAATAAGATAAAATAATAATAATTTGATAACTTTTTAAAAATAAATTGTGTCTTTACTAATACATAATACATGATTTATGGACTGTTTTACCTGTTCAAAATTAAGCACTTATTATTTAATAAATATAATCAAATATTTATTTTCTTAAAGCCACATAATTAACCTTTAATTTCCCGTTTAGAACGGTCAGATATCTTTTTTTTTTTAAAAGTTATGATTTTATTAATGAATCGCTGTTTTTTACTGATTTTCTCCATTTGTTTATAAAAAATAAATGCAACAATAAATTTCTTTAGCATTTTTATGATTAATATAAGAAGTTGAGGGTTGTCAAAAGTACCATAAATTTTTTTGATTCTTTTTGAGTACATTAACAAATTAAAAACACAGTGGGACGTTAATGACCCACGTTTACAGACGGAAGGTGCCGAAAAAACGTTTACAGACAAAGGGTTAAAAATGTAATTTTTTTATACATTTTATTTTCGAGTTTAATTTGCCTTCTTTCATGGGTGTTTTTCAATAAGAAAAAATTATGAAAAATATATGAAGCATTCTTTGTCAACGCGGACACCCCCCTCTCGCCCAAATTTTTTTCATTTTAAATTCATGTTTAATGGCTTAAATTTTAGTTAAAGGAATATACTTTTGAAATCTGAGTGGCATATTTCCAAATACAAAGGGTTAAAAAGGCCTCAAACATTACTTTTTGGATTGTTCAAAATGAATTAGAGTAACTTTTTATTGGTAAATTTAAAGAATAACCTTTATATTGGATCCTATATTTTGTTTTTGGATATATGCCACTCAGATTTCAAAAGTATATTCCTTTAACTAAAATTTAAGCCATTAAACATGAATTTAAAATGAAAAGAATTTGGGCGAGAGGGGTGTCCGCGTTGACAAAGAATGCCTCATATTAAAAATGATTACTCGATAAAACTTCAAAATGAAAAGTGATTTTTAACGGGAACAGAAATCCAATTGTTCAATTTTTAGAAAAAATTATATTATTGTTTAGCGAATATTAATTATTTAACAGTTTTGTGATATTAGTTTAA
The DNA here is from genome assembly GCF_019393585.1 of Leptopilina boulardi. Taxonomy (NCBI): domain Eukaryota; kingdom Metazoa; phylum Arthropoda; class Insecta; order Hymenoptera; family Figitidae; genus Leptopilina; species Leptopilina boulardi. The sequence continues at coordinate 192,729 of NW_026137778.1, forward strand.
ATTTATATTTAATGATTGTTATTTTTTTTAAATCTCATAAAACATTTGCTCATTCTGCACTTTGAAACATTTTCTAAAATTTTGCTTTTTTATTTTTTTTCAACATTATTTGTTTTGTTTAAAAAGTATAACACAATTTTTTTTTGAAAAATAACTTAAAAAAAAAATATTGTTAACAAAATGCAAGAAGGCATTTATTAGAGAAAGTTTGAAATTTTTTAAGAATTCCGTAAAATGTAAATTCTAACAAATTAATTTTAGACTGAAAATTGAAATTGATATACATATATACGTTTTAAATGTAGGGGAAGCTTTTAATGGGAGCTTTTAAATTTCAAGTACACAGAGACTTTGAATTTCGGGGAAAAAACTCGGAAAACTTGAACAATCTTTCTGTATGTCATACGAAGACAAACGGTCACTTTTCTGACCGATTTGTAGAAACTACAAGGAAAAATCAAGTTTTCGAGTTTTTCTTAAATGAAAAATATTTCCAGAGATCATAGTAAATGATTAAAAATTTATTATTTAATTATGTTTTGTGACTTTATTAGAGATAAATATGTGTAGATTTAGATACATGAATAAAAATAGAGGTGATAATTAAATTTGTTTATGTTTTTCTTCTTTTTTTTCAAATTGTGGCCTGTGAAAATTTTTGGGGTAATGGGAAAATTGTGCCAGCCAGCAGAGTTTCGTTATCTCGATATGGCTTTTCTTATTTTCTTGAAAGTTAAACAAGATTCATTTATAAAATTTGATATTGTTGCATATTTAATTGCTAAGAATCATTATTTGTGTTTTATTGTCTAAAATGTGTTATTATTAGATATTCTAATACTAAAGAATGCTGTAGGTCTTTTTTATGTCTTAAATATTTTGTAAAATGTTCATCTGTTGAGAACTATTGACAAAATAAGAAAAATATCTAAAAAAAATAAAAATTATATCATTTTATTGGAATTTCAAGTAAGAGCTCCCAATACCCCACAGGTGGGGTAATGGAAGAAAATGCATTTTTTTAGAAAATTTTTTTTTTGCAAATTTCCTTTCTTTCTCTTAATTTCTAATTAATTATAATTAAAGATAAATAACAAAAGGAGTAAAATATGACCGAAACAATATTTTATTATAAGGATAAGTCGGTTTTTTAGTCATTTTCCTTAAGGGGCTCCAATTCCCCCACCTTCCCCTATAACCTATTTTTTTAAACACTTTTTAGTGTTTAAATAACAGAAAACAAAATTATATGAAACATTATCCAAATGCTCACGTCTGTTTCCGTTTATCTAAACTTTCTAAACTTGAAACGATTCTATACAAAAAAAGCCCGCGTGAAATTCTGATGGAATATTTTTCGCAGAATTGTTTCACGTGGGCTTGTGTAATAAACAGATTTTTTCTGTATGACAAAGAGAGAAGTATAATTGCATCTAAGAAATCTTAAAGAGAAATTTGAAAATGTTGTTTAAAAAGTAGAAAATCTGCCTTTTAAATCTCTTATGTTAAACAATTAGTTATGTCCCCAAGAACAATAGAAGGTAGCATGTAATGTACCGCAGAATTTTATGTGCGATACTTGGAGTAAGGCGAGCCATCCAACCAAAGACCTTGATGAATCGCGACTATCTTCTTAAACAACTATAATTTAAAATACAGTTATTATTACAGTAGGTATGATATCGCCAAAGTGAGGTTAGAACTTTTAAAAAATTTCGCATCTTACTGATTCGAATTTAGAATTTGTGCGAAATATTATTTAAAAGATCTGACGAACACGGAAATAATTTGCACTCTGGCACTATTTCTCATTGAAAAGTCATAACAATTCGAAAAAATGTATTAATTTTCAGTTTGTTCAAATTGGGAACACAATATAACTTTATATTTAAAATGAGAATGTAAAAAGGTAAGAACTACTAAAGCGCTCTGAATGAAATAATTCGTCGGTATTGCTGGAATTATATTTTCCCATAATGAAAAGCACACTGAAAAAATTTAGCTGAAACCTTGAACTACCACTCTATCAAAAATTGACTAATACTGGTACAAGTAGTGAACTCTGGAAATTTTTGGTAGGACGTTGGATAGTTCACTGAAAAGTAGTTAAAGTGTAACTAATTTTTTAGTTATAGTTTAACTTTGTGTGTGTAATTAATTTAACTATTTTTTATGGAATTAAGGGGAGATTACGGTGATTTTTTTTCAAAAACTCGAAATTATTTTTTTCATTTTTTGTTAGTATGACTATTTAAGAACACGGAAAAAATAGTCTAAAGTATTTCCATGGTCTAGAACTGATATAAATTGAGTAGCAACATGCAAGAACTCGCCCGTGTGGAAAAATTTTGTGGAAGTCTAGCGTCTAGAAATAGTCTTACCAGTCATAGGCAAGCCCGTCTAAACTAGTCGGTCTTGCTATTTGCTAAGAAGCGTTTCAATAGACGTAGTCGAGTTCGTCTTATCTAGACCGTTTTTCAAGACTCAAGCCAGCGACTTTACGGGATTTCTTATTTTAACTCTTGAAAGGAACCCAAATTATTAATTTCATAAAAATTTACCAAAATAATAAAAATCAGTGCGATCACTTGACGTGGAGTCGCTCAACTACAAAATGTCATTGTACCAACAGTTCTTTTAACTACTTTTTCATAGTCAACAATTTTTTAAATTCAGTTGAGGACCTATTGTAAAATCTATATATTATTAGTATATGTGCCAAGTTTTCTCAAAGAACAAGGGCAGCGTAAATTCATATTTACAAAATTTAAGTCATCCAAAAATCAATGGGCATGATGTGGCATGTTTCTTCCACATTATGTCCTAAAACACATATGTGACCGTCCACGACAAAACAAGGCTTAGCTCCCAAAAAATCAATTTTGAGTTTTTGATGCTAATCGATAGATTTTAAGTTGCTCTTTCACATGAAAAAGTCAGAAATTGTTTATGTCAATTACTTTTGACACTATAACGTTCTAAAGACGGGCATGTCAAGCGTGTTCCTTGTTTCTGCTTCTACTTCAATCGCTTGCCCTGTGAAATTTACTTTTGGGAGATAAGCCTTGTTTTGTCGTGGACGGTCACATATGGCAATTTTATCTGTAGAAAAATTTTTTTGATTTATTTCTATATGCATTAAAAACGCATATTAATTTTTTTTAAATGACATTTATTTGTTACTTTAGTAACCCAGTAATGTTGCCTTTTTGACAGAAACAATTACCATGCGTGTATGGATTTCTTTTAAATTAACGTTTTGGAAAGTAGATTTTATATTCCTTTTTTTTAAATGTAAAACACCTGCATATCAAAAATGCTTGATAGAATGAAAAAAACTTTATACCGATAAATTTAACTGGGGTATGCAGTTTTCGAACTTAAAACAGAATTTTATAAAATATATGATTTTATTAAAATTTTCTTATTAACACACATAGAGAAAGTTTAAAATTAGATAAAAAGAAAGTTTCGGTGTTAGTTGAACGAATACTTACTATTAAAAAATGTCAGACTGAGGGGATAGGCTAAGTTTGTGAGCGACATATACAGAGACTTAGGCTGGATTCTTACAGGCCATGCGACAATTATTATTCTTTTTAATAAAATTATTGTTATAAACAACTGTCTGTGTATTAGTAAGCAGTTCCTAATAATAATAATAATAATAATAATAATAATAATAATAATAATAATAATATAAAAAGGCTGAAACCTTTCATCAGCTGAAATATGTCGTGTCATACCTATCATCAGTAGCGGCAGTAGCAACAACACTCTGGAGTGGATATTGGAGATTAGCCTGTAGAAGGCCAGAAGATTGGTTGCCAGACATGGAAGGGAGGACTGATCACCAGACCAGAGAAGGGGTTATGCGCTAAGCGTGGTTCCCATGGATTCCAACCAAGTATATCTTCAACGCGGATCGACGGACGGACCGACGAGCTCAGGCTGCCACCGCCCGCGTATCTCCTGGCATCGCCTCACCTTTCAGTGCGTATTTAAACGATACGATAGTTTTATACGAACGATCTGATATCGCTCTTGGAGAGCAAAATGCTTGCTGCCGATCTTACTGTTACTCTATACGGATGCTTACCAACTTTGAACATGACGGAAGCATTAGGCTCTTTAAATCATTTGGTAAATCTTCCCCTTCAAGTCTACTTTTTAACTCCTCTATTTTTCTTTTTACTATTTTAAATCTTTGAATTATTGTTCTCGCCATCCCCACTATCAAAGATGATTAAATCTGTGCAGTAATTATAGTGACTGTAATAAAGAAAGAGTTGGAAATGTACACTACCGTTTAATGAACCATAATACTTTTCTATTCTTATCATTGCATAATCAGGAAGAGATTTTGCAATAATTTCAACGCTGTGCAACATCTCGAAGCAGTGTATATTTAAAGGTGTTTCATAGGAATAAAATAAAAAGTTCTAAATAAAAAAAATGCTCCAATTTCAAATCATCAAATTTCTGTTTAAAAAAATGTTATAAAGTGTACAAAGTGTAATAATTTTAATTTAATAGAGTTGTTTATATTTACGTAACAGAATTTTTATTTATCTAAATTCACATTTAACATAATTTGCATTTAACAAAACTGTTAGGTACTTGAGGTTAACTTCATTTTTTCAAACTTTTTTACACGAATTTTAACGTTTAAGGGGTTACCCGTGGTCACAGAGCGATAAAATCTGTTATTTAAGATAATGTTAATTTAAGATTTTGTTTAAATGTGATGTCTTTTTGTAAAAATCAATAATTTAAAGTTAGAGGTTGAAAATAAGTTATTTAGTAACCGCAAATATTGTACTTTTTAGAAAACAAAAAATTATTCAAAAAGTGTTTAAGGGGACGTCATAGTCACCTCAAATCAATGCAAAAAGAGCCATTTTCCGGTACACGTTTCTCAAAAACTATTTAATTAATCGCTTCGGGTTTTGTTTCATTTAATATTCAATTACAGATAGAGTCAAATATTCAATCAAATGGTTACAAGACTTTAGGTTAAAAACAAATGTTTTTATAAACATTTAAACCCACTGATAAAAAAATTACTGACTTTTTCTCATGTTTATATGTAGGTATATCTTTTTCAAAACAAGTCAGAATTATGTCAAACTATTTGATTGGTATCTTAAGACATACCAGAAGTAGAAATTTCTTGTATCTGTATTGAAAGATGATAAAATTATTAATTTTTTTTTTTAAATAAATAATTGCATTTAAAATTTTTATTTTCAATAAAATTCAAAATTTCTTCTCATACTATTTTAATTAATTTTAATTAATTAAAAAATATAATTTACAAAAAAATAGAAAAATCTTAAAAATACGACTTTTAGTTTTTGAGAAACAGCTTGAGATTTTGTGTAAAAAAAAATACTTTTGAAAAAGGTCGGTCAAGCGATTTTCTTGTAATTATGCTCATCGATATTAAAAACAAGGCTTTATCTAGATGATATATAAGAAAATGTAAAAAAAATAGTACATACACGGATTCATTGTCATGTGACAGAGTATATTAATATTTTGTCTAAAAATGTATTCTTAAAAAATTAAATATTTGTAGAAATTACTATAATTCCGTGTGGAAATTTTCCCAAAGTATCCCAAACTGAGATTGTTTACAAATTCAACAGTTTTTTAAAAAAGTTATTTGTTTATTATTATTATTATTTATTTACACAACTTGAAATTCTGAAATCAATTTTATTAGTTAGAGATAGAAATTCTTTTAAATAAAAAACACAATTTGACACAATAATATGTTTAATTTTATTAATTTTTCGCATAAATACTTTGCACAGATGTATAGGTGTTACTTATATGAGTAATACTGCTGTGACGCAAAGGGATAAATGGGATGAGTTTGGGATTTGATTGTGATGAGAGTTACGTACCCAGACTGGGCATTGTCTGTGGTTCCCAGTTTGGAACTTGGGCAACCCGCTCGGAGCTCACATGACTTTTCTACAGAGGATCGTATTGTTGCCATATTAAATAAAACGATATATTTATTTGGTTTATTCACCCAAAACTTGGTTCTTTCTAATCATTTTTTTCCAACTGTTAGGCAGGGATGTATAATAATTTAAGATTCTTAAATTAATTCGTCAGAACACTAATTAAGCATATTAAGTCTGTGGCTGAAAGGCATATCTGCATTTGTCATGATTTGGAGAAAAAGTATAGTTTTAATGTTCTTTTAGTTCTTTCAAATCCAAAAATTAACAGATGTGTTTAGTATTTGTCATTTAGACTAACTATTTAATGTATTTTTAAAATATGTTTATTATTTTTAATGAACAGCACGAACTGAAGCAAAATTTGACATATTTCTGGTCTACCAGCAAAATATGATGTACTTATGCGATTACGCAGGTCAAGTTTAAAAATGTAACCAACTTTACTCTTTTTTGTTTCTGTCAAATTACAAAAATAATTATTATATATTATTGTATATAATTTAAAAATAAAATTAAAACGATTTTTTTTAAAAAAAGTAAGCTATGATTTTGGTGAGGTTTTTTTAAGAATGTCAATTGCTATGCCCGTCACTCGTTACCAAAATCGCAGTTATGCGATTAGGTTTTGAAAGATTTTCTATGTATGTAGTTGTTTAAATGAGTTGGCACTTATAGCACATTGAAAAGCATCATTAAAAATACACAATTTCGGTGCTAACTTAAATTTCAGTTATGCTGTTATGTCTTTCAGTCACAGAAGTCAATTTAATAAAAATTCCTAAGTCTTAAGAAACTCTACAAAATTTGATTAATTAATTATACGTTTTATTATAATTAATTACCTAACTTATTAATTAATTAATAATTTCCACACAAGAATCTTTCATGGCAATTTTTTGGAGGTGGAACATTTCGCTACTTGCAACAATCTTAACGCACAAGCTTGGCCTTTCTTGGTTGAGTGCGTCTAGACGAAGATTAAAGGATATTAACATACGAGAGCTCGTAGGTCCCGGCTGTCCAGGTCTCTTATCATAAGATGAACTATAATTTACAGTAATTTTAACAACATAAAATTAACTAGGTATAAATCTTTTTTTTCATTACACTAATATGGTTGATTTTACCAGTCCAATTTTTTTGAGTGTCGAGTGACGAAAAACCTCTATAAAAAAACCCTTCCTTCACTTCCAATCTCACTCTCTTCATCCTCATCATTCTTCTCTTGTCTTTTCCCACTATTTTTTATGTTGAATCATTGAAGCATTCAAATGTCAACAGTACCAAAGTCAAGTTTAAAAGAGTAACAGATCTGTCCTACGGCAGCCTTTCTGACTCTTTCTTCAAATGGTAGTCCAGTACAATAAACGTACGGGACACTAAACTGTTTGCAGTTGTCAATCCTTTGTGAACACACCGACAAGTTATTCTACCAATACTGAGTACTACTATTTCCTTATGTATAGCAGTTTTCATTTTTTTATTTGCAAAATATATCACGTGTTCTTGACCTCAAAGAATCGATTACACTTAATTCTGTTTACAAATAATCAGAATAATTATTAGTTGTATAACAATTGTTACCATACATTGTGCTATAAATATTTTACTACACGGAAAAGTTTTTGGGAGAGCTGACGTACCAGTACGTTAATTTATCAACTGTGAGAACACTGGCACCACACAGAAGAATATCTTTTTCATCTGTGGGAGTTCAGCGAGCTCCCACGAGGGATAGCAGTAGACCCAAAATGGTGCTGCCTCTACATTTCATGCCTAGGAACTAGGCGCCACCATTGTTGATAGAGAAGAACTACCAAAAACTTTTCCGTATATACTAAAAAAACTACTTTTCGTATCATTTACATTATTTGACATACAAAGCTTATATTTTTTATACGTATGCTTTTATATATACGCCGAATAAGTTTGCTTCGTGTAAGAAACCCTCGATTTCAGTTCAAGCCTAGTGTACTGCAAACTCCCACTTGTCCGATTTTATTTTAAGACAAATTTTATTTTTTGAAATAAAATTGGTTGATTTTATTGATTTTATTCCAACTCACGATATTTTTATTGTATTTTAATCGTAAAAATACACCTGAATACTGAATTTTATCTTGTGCCGCGCAACACAATTTTTATCATTACTTTTTCTTCCTCTTCTCACGAGGAAACTTTGTATTCGTGACGATTTTCGATTTTTTAAAAATGGGTTATATGGACTTATTTTTATCTAGAATGCATATATTTGAAGTTTTAAACAAATATCCAGATGTATGTGTGTGTGTGTGTGTGTGCATGTCACAAAATCTTGTGTACAAATTATCTCTAATACACGCACGGAGAGAAAAATCTAGCTTTAATAGCATGAAAATGATTCCTACCATTAAAGCATGAATTTTTCCTACAAAGAAAGCAAGAATTCATACGTTCTTAGTATATGTTTGAGAAACACTCCTTCGTAGTACACGGAAAAAATAAGTCAGCAAAACTTTCGTAAACTAGTATTTCACTTTGGACGGGGCACAAATTTTTAAACGTTTCATACACTTTTTAGTAATGAAGCCTATAAACTTTACCGAAAAAGTGAAACAGAGTCAAGAAATTATTTACAAACTGGTATAGAAAGATCAGTTTGTTAATCTATATTGAACTGTTTTTAATAATATTGTTTAAAGATTGTCGAATTTCTATAAAAAGTTTTACAACATTGTAATAATTGATGTTCGAATGTTTGAAACATAAAAGAGAGTAGTTAAGACAGCAGTCAACGAAAGAATCGTAGACTTTTTCTAAAATTCCGAACATGCGCATTTCGTAGCTTGGTCAGTGTTGATCAGTGAAATTAACTTCTTCGTTCGCGTGGCTCTCGATAGCCGCGGCGGTTAGTTGCTAAGATAAAATGCGTTATATATCTTGGTTATAGGTAGGTTCGAATCCCGCGGAAGCGAATTCCGAATTTTAATGTCGATAAAATTGTGTATAGTGCGTATATAAGATATTAATAATTGTGTTTCAAGTGATGTACAAATTAAGTAAAAAATACCCCTGAATGTGAAATTTTTTTTAATTTTTCTATAAATTTTTTGTGAGTTTACAAGCGTTTGGTTGACTGTCGTCGAATTTTTATGCATATAAGTGTTACGAAATCTTTGGTGCACGTACTTTAGTTCTATCTGAGAGTTTATGAAAGTTTGATAAACTGATTCCGAAACATCAGAACACATTGAGCATCGGCTCGTATACTCGTTTCTTAATAAACTGTGTGATCGTGCACATAGCACGACTTCTTGCTGTGTAGTTACTGTAAGGATATCTTTAGGGTTTGTAAGGTTACCGTGTAAGCCTACAGTAAACTTGAGGTCATCTTAAAACTTCCGCCATTACAGTAAGCTTACACAGTAAGGTAGTGGTAAGTTTACATGGTAAGGTTGTGGTAAGCTTACACGGTAAGGTTGTTGTAAGCTTCCTGTAAGGTTGCTGTAAGGTTGCTGTAATAATTATAGAGTAATAAGAAAATATATTAAAAATAATTATATTATAATAATATATATTTTATTATAAATTTTTTTTAATAAAAAATTATATATTTGGTAAAGTACTTTATGAACCCCAATAGGGTGTGTTAAATAAAATTTATTTATTAATAACATTCTATGTTTACAGTAACCTTGCAGGAAGCTTACAACAACCTTACCGTGTAAGCTTACCACAACCTTACCATGACCTTACTATGTAAGCTTACTGTAATGGCGGAATTTTTGAAATGACCTCAAGTTTACTGTAGCCCTAGTAGAAATTTGTCGTGGATGCACTAGATTGACTCAAGTTACTTGACAGTTTTTCTCGCGGACGCTGATTCTAGCTGAACTGATAAATAACTGTGAAGTTACTGATCAGTGCTTTTTGAAAGAAATTCAAGTTGAACTTGATAATTCCACGACTCAAAGCTATCCAGTTTTTTTAATGGCACTGTCCAGTGCTGCTCGAAATTAAATTCATATCCTTGTCATGGCGGTGGCGCTTCAATAAGTCTAGTAACTGGACAGCTATGCTAGGATTTTGTGTATTGACATTTCGCTTGCTTGATTTAAAAAAATTACAACTTGTTTATAAAAATTAATAATAATAATATTAATATTCCTTTCTCAAAAAAAGACAGTGCATACAAAACACATGAAAATGTATCGAAATATCTCGGTGGTCGAAAAAATTGAATTTAAGAAAAAATGAACTTTGCTTTCCAGAGCATCTAAATCAATATTCATTTTATGAAAATCACTGTAAATTATTGTTCCACATATATATTTTTTGCATAACTTATCTTATTGCAATAAATATACACTTGCAAAATATTATTTGTTGTAAATGTTTGCCAGCTGTCATGAATCAGAAACGAACATAACCTATATTTAGTTGAAATCACTTGATTGGCCCAAGACAAAATAGCGCGCGCTTTTTTAAAATAATAAAATTTATTAAATTATAATAAAATAATTGCAATAAATTAAATTATTATGAAAATAATATTACCTTGAATAAAAAGTGTTTTTAGTTTTTAAAAAAAAATGATTAAACAATTATTATTATTTTCAGACAAATTTTACAAATATAGTAGAATATTATTTTTCTGTTTGAGTATATTATAATAATATAATAATAATAATAATAATAATAATAATAATAATAATAATATTATATTATATCAATAATTATTAATTTATTAAAATAATTTTATTTATAAAATTTTACATATAATTTTTGAGGATAATAAATAAAAAAAATTAGTAATTAGTTTTTTATAATTGTCTAATGTTTAAATTAAATTATAAGTAAATCATTTAAAATCAAATAAACATCTAAAATGTTTATTTGCCTAGAAAATAATAAAAATAATATGCACAAATTCATAATATTATTAGGTACAGTGAAATACGTCAAGCATTTATTCTAATATCACTGATCAGAACGGCCGAGTTGCGTAAAGCGTGCGTTTCTTTCGTTCCCGCCCAGCGGACCCGTGTTCGCTCCCCGGTAGCCCCAAGATTTTTTCGTTGAAACTGCGAGAAGTGTTTTAAGGTTTATGTTATGACATTCATATTAATATAAAAATTATAATTGTTTCAGTGTTGTTAACAGTTCAGGTCAAGATGTTGCTTCAATCGTTTTACTTATGTAAATTTTTTTTTTAAATCCAGTTTAATTGTGAATGAAAAATTACATTTTTATAACGAATTACTATATTTAGTGCAATATATTTTCTTATAATAATTTTTGTTGATAATTGGAATATTTTTTTTAATTACATAAAATAAACGTGTTTACTACATTAAATCTTATTATTAAATGAATTTCGAAATATTTAAAAGAATTAATTTGACTAGTTTTTCAAAAGTCCTATTGATAAATAATTATCAAGTTGGGCTGGATAATAACTTGATGAAAAAAGCGTGACATGACATTCGAGTTTTTAGCTAGCTGGTCAGTCAAGTAACTAGACAGACTCCAGCGCGACTAGGCAGTTCCTTTAAAATAGCTAGGACAAATTTCTACTAGGGAGGCTTACACGGTAACCTTACAAACCCTACAGATATCCTTACAGTAACCTCATAGCAAGAAGTCGTGCTATGTGGGATGGACCAGTTAATTATAACAATTCTTGAACAGAATACATCTATGATTGAGGTTATGTTTTGATATTATTCCGGTGAAAAATTTCAGCAAATGTCAATACTGTGACTATACTATGTACACAGGCTAACACTACACTACACTACACGATCGCGGATCACTCCACATTTTTTTCTTTGAATCGCGATACGAAAACAAATAAACAAAGTGACGCTTTATACTAACATGTTAAATCTTTAACTGGTCGGTAACATAGAAAACTATAAACAATTTCATTTCCAAATTTGACAAAAATAAGTTTGGCATCGAGATTAGATCGAAAGTAATTAAATAACACAAAAATCTTGAAAATATGACTTATAGTTCTCGAGAAATTGCCTTCGATATGAACGCCAATTTTTCTGACTGGCTCCTTAGACCTCGGAGTAAGACGTTGTCACGTCAAAAATTAATTTTTTTTTGTGTAGCAGTTTGATTTATTGAAATCGGTCCATTCGTTTACGAGACACAAGCATTTGTTTAAAAAATGACAAAATAATTATTTATGATACAAGTGCGTAATGTGAGTGATTATACCATGTTCAGAATCACTGTAACTAAACTTACAAAGTCATGGGTACTAAATTTCAGAAGTTAATTTCACCTACTTAAAGTTAATAATATTTGTAGTTAAAATAACTGTTATGTGATTTTTAATGGCTTTGCAACATTTTAATAGTTACATTACAACAAGTAGAAATGTTGAATAAGTTTCTATTTTGATTTATAAAATTCTGTTCATTAAGAAATAATTTTGAATACACTTCTGTCAAAGAGAAGGGTGAAATCCCTTACAGCTTATTTTTGGTTGTTAATCTGAACGATGGTTCAATATAAAGTGCTAACATTATTAACTCTAGTTCACATTTTCACCTATTAACGCAAAGCTTTATTAAATTAAATTTTTATTCCATTAAAAGTGTTGAAAATAAATTATTATAATCAATTCGGGGCTTAACTAAATTCCTGCTACCTCATCAGTATATCTATATATGAAAACTAACGGAATACAATGTCTGCTTTATTCGTAGCTAGATTCTAAAAACTAGTAACAACTTGATGATTCTTTCTTAAGACCACACACCAACGACTACCTGATCGTATCTATGGATCGTATCTATAAAAATTAAATGTCAACCGATAAATAAATGTCCACAGAAAATTAAGATAGGCAAAATCACAGACCGCAAGTAGTAGCGATTACGACTATTAGTTCTTCCATCCAAAAGAATTTTTCTCAACTGTACAAATACAGTAATTGTATAGTATATATTACAATAAAATTTTTAGATACATATACATGATTATAAATTTGTGTGGTTCTGGTTTTGCTTTTCCGCTAAAGTATTTATTTCGTAACAAAATTATACATAATATGTTTCTTTTTATTTATGAAAAGATAATTTTGCTTCCTCATAAAGGAAGTCTTTTGTAATTTACCAAAAATTTTCAAATCCGAATTTTTCGCACTCTCCAAATTTGAATTACTGAGAATTTGTTCACTAATTCAAATTAGTAGAAATTTTCACTAATTTTTAGTAAAATGTTACCATTTGATTTAGTAATATATTTTTTGGCGGTCCTAAAGTAAGTGATTCCCGCCCAGAGATAGAGTGAGCGGGCGCAAAGTACATTCCCGCCCGCTTACGTCATAGATGCGGGCGCAGAATACATTCTGCAATGCTTGCACCATTGAAAAATGAATTGTTTTCATTTTTTAAGACATAATAAACATACGTAATATATACGTAAATAACTACATGTAATTTACCTTAAGTACACCCTAAAAAAAGTAATCTTGATTCTAGCGAATTCCTCTTAATTTGATGCATATTTTCCACTTATATATTGTATCAAAAGTAATAGTCTTCACTTGAGAGGATTTTCCTCTCGCATATAATTTGACAATTATGGTTATAAACTGATAAAGAAAAGCTATTATCATGCACTAAATTAAATACCTTTATTTAATTTTTAAATATAATTAATGATTTATAGTTAATTACTTACATTAATTAATAGATTTGTTTATTTATTTAACTTTAATTCAATGTTTTTGATATCAGAACCTCAAAAAAATTGTTTTGTTTTATTATTAGTCACCAAAGAATAAAAATATTCTACATTCAAGTGGAATACTTTTGTTTTAAGAGGAAAAATTGAGAGGATATTAGAAGAGGATTTTTCCTCTAAATATGATATTACTTTTTGCAGGGTGTATATTGTCTTCCCAACGCTGATGGAACATTGAAACAAGAGTGCACTTAATAACAAAATTTCCATGCAAACAGAACAAAAAATGTTGTTCGCAGCACGGGCGCAAAAAGTGATAGTGTCTCAGGCGAGATTATGGGGAAACCTCGGCGACCGCACGCACCCTACGTTTCCCTTCTAGAAAAAATCGATTGAAAACGATTGAAAACAATAGGAAAGAAATTTCTATTGTCCCCAATCGTGTTTCTTAATCGTGTTCTCACAAATGACTTTCTTATTATATTCAATCGTGTTCTATAGATTGTATTGCATATGGACTATTGTTTGGCGGGAGTTTTTGAAAATTTTAAAAAGTGCAACTAATTAAACAGTCTAGAAAAATATCATTGTTTCAAAGATTATTTTCCGAACTAAAAAATTAAAATATTTATCAATGTATTTGTCGCACCAAAGAAGAAAATCAAATATTTGAGCAAAAATTAATTAAAAGTTATTTTTTTATTTATCTTTGAATGAAGCTGCACAACACCAAATGTTTATAATTTATCCAAAAAATGTTTAAAAAATAATTTTTAACCAATACATCAAGTATTGTTTTAAATTGAAATATTTATTAATTGATGAATTTTTTTTTAAATTTCAGTAAATATTTATTTTTTTTAAATAATTGAATATTGGAATATCTACAATAATTATTAAGATTCTTTTTAAGAATTTTTAAAGAATTTGATTACATTTTTCGAAAATATTTAATTGAAAAATTATGGTTATTTGTTTTCGCAAGGGTTCAGGTGAACTTCGAACAAAATTTATATTGAAAAATTTTTTCTTAAATTTCTTTGAAAAGTTGCTGGACACCTAAAATTTAGAAAAACTAAAAATTTTGTTCTAAAAAAATGAAAATTTAAAATTATTTTAAAATTTAAAAGATATAATTTTTTCTTATATTTATTTTTATATGTTCCTAATTATTTATTTAATTTCCGGTTATATGTATTTTTTACGTACCTATTTATTTATTTATTTCTATATTTTTGAGGTTATGTATTATCAACACAAAGGTTGTCATACTTGATTTGTTCATATATTGATATATATAGGATAAGTAAACATATTGACATTATCCATATCACTAAAAATTTTACTTTATATTTTATATATTTGACACATACGCACTAACAGAACAAACTATATATTACAAAACACTTAGAAAAAAAAATCTTTCCTGTTTGATTCAACACTATTCTTATTCCTATTATTAACATTTGCGCATGTGCGTATATCATTCTCCCGATAGCACCCGATTAAAAACAATTGAAAAAGTCTAATTTATTTTAAACGATTGAAAACAATTCGAATCAATTGAAAAAATATATTCTCCAATTGGAAACAATTAAGAAATTTTTATACTCAATCGTTCTGAATTGTGTTCAATTGATTTTTTCTAGAAGGGTTTCCTAATCTCGCCTTTGCCACAATCACCTATTTTACACCCTTGATACGAAAATAACTATTTTGCAACATTTAAGACACATTTTTCAAGTTGAGTATTTTTAAATAATTAGTTCACCAAATTTTTAATATTTTTAAATAATGTTATAAAATACAATAATATAAATTTCCCTCAAACATAATAAAAATATATCCAGTATCTTTGACATTCAATATTTGGTCTTTGGTTTTACTCCAGTTTACTTCCTTAGGCGTCTTGTTTATCGTGCAATTCGACAAAAAACATCGTGTGCAACACGGGCGGAAAGGTCAAAATTCACACTCGGTCAGGAATTGACTACTTTCCGCCCTTGACACACAATGTACTATTTCCATTTAGATCAATATTTACACTGCTGTCTAAAGTAAAACAACATATAAGGGACATTAAACCTGAACAGAAAAAAAGAGGAATAGTATATTACATTATTAGGGCAGAAAGTCCGAAATTCGAACTTTATGCCCATGTAATGTATACTATTTTTCTTCATATCCGGGCGAAAGTACGCACAATAATTCACTAAATAAAAATAATTCTATTGCGTATTTCATTTGACAACCGTCCATCTTTTACTTTTGCCCCTTTTGACCAGCAGCACTCGCTTCGCTCGTATATATATATATAATAATATATATAATATATACTCAATTTCATATTCAAATGTTCGAGGATATTTTATTTACTTTTATAATATGCACTGACACATACAAACACATTATGAAATTGAAAGCTTACGTAATTCCGCATATCTGACGAGCCCTATACGACTCGTGTAAGAATTTTGAAAGGGTCCTGGCAGGTCACACGTCGAGAAGCCCTAAATGAGTATGAAACAGGGCCATTCGGGTCTTATTTCAGCCCGATTAAAATTGATTAGAACCGTGGTCTGATCAAGGCCTGGTGTAGCCCCGCACGGAGAGAAATAGATGGTAAGAACTTATGATCTTAAGATGGTAAAAAGTAGATGTTATCCGGTACTATCATTATGCTACTCGGTACACAGTAAAAACAAAGTCTTAAACCGTTTACACCTTAAATTAAGCCCATATATTTTGCATAAGTCTGTCCTTTTTTAATTGGTCTGACTCCGTTTACACCTTAAATTCAGCCTCAAAAATAGGCTGAAATCAAGATTTCTTTTTTAGTGTGTACTATCAAAGATGTTACAAAAAGTATAGTTATGTTACCCACTTCAATCAAGATGTTACTCCATACAATCTGGATAGTAACTGATAGAATCTAGATTGCTGTCCGTATATGTAAGATCAAATATGGTACCTGGTACTATCTAGATAGTACCCCGTACCATCTATTTCTCTCCGTGCGGTCAGGTTCCGTTTTTCAACCAGGACAGGGCCAGTTTGGCGAATGTCTGCTTTAATGAGCAGTCGGGCTCCTTTTCACACTATAGCGAGAAACATCTTACCCACCAATAAGCAACGCTGTGACTCCAGTAAAAAGTTTCTCCACTGAAATCATTTCAGTGTATTATTACCCAGACAGCACAGTGTCTTGTTTTAACCGCTTTACAGAAGTTTGTGCTTCCAACTTGGGAAGCAAAAAATGTCCGCTTGTGTAGAAACATTTTTTTGGCATTTTTTAAACTGCTTATTGTTCAATGAAATCCACATTTTACAACATTGTCAAAAAATATTAAAAGATCTATTTAAAAAAAATATAAACAATTATCTTATTAAGTTATTGAAGGCTGCCTTACATTTTATGGTGACGCTGACGCACTGGTTTCGAGCGAACAGGCGACATCTCGCCATCTACTGAGGGAGATTATACTTTCCATAAACAACTGATTTGATGAATTTTTTGACGCATGTGTCAACTTTCTTGAAAATACCACTCTCCAGCACACGAAATATTAGATTTTACAAAGAGCACATATTTTACGTTTCTGTGAATTGGCGTTATTGGCTACACGGGAAATTTTTTGCGTGTATATCTCATTCCTTTTATTTCTCATGCTTCACATTCCTGTTCGCGAATTTGTTCTGCGTCGGCATGCCCAGATAGCAGATGTGCTTGCTGCAAGGTTGCCGCATGTATCAAAATGTTCGCTTTTTGGTAAGCTTGCATCATAAGTTGCTACTAACTTGCAATCTAAGGTTGAGGAAAGATTGGGCAGAAAGTTTCAACATATTTTTGCACTAAGAGCAAAGAAGAAAGTTTATTCTGTTAAAAAAGTTTTGTTAAGTACAAGGGAAAATGCTGGGCGAGGTGCTGTTTCAATTTGACGAATGTGGTACAATTTTGAATATTGTTTCTCAATATACTTGCGGTTGTACTCTTGATTAAGTTGGGCTTTATTTTGGCGGGTGAGACTTTGCATTCCAAAGATGGCCATCTTGGTTATGTTACTTGACTATTTTGCTTTTAACCCATATATAACTATTGTTGATGTCGTCTATTTTAGTGATAGTTTTTAAAAATGATACAAAAATGTGTAACACAAAATGATGTTAGACATATGTGTGTCACGTAGAGTAATTCTCCGAGAAATAACGCCACTAAACAAAGCAAATGAATAAATTGATAACTATAGGATAAGAAATATAGAGACGAAAAGAGGGAGTAAAGAATGGTCGAGAATGGAAACGTCGTCGCGAACGAAAAGCGTGGAGAGGCCGGTTAGGGCAGTCGACTTATTTATTGCCTCATTAGACGCACTCACTTCGCTCCAAGGCAGCTCCACGCTGTCTGCTTGGATAGACAGTGACGAGCGTTGCTGGCTTTTTCGAATGGCTGGTTTACCGTGGAGAAAGAAAAAGAAGAAAGGACAAAGAGACGTGAGGAGAGCAGGGACTAGGGGGAAGAAGAGTAGCAGAGATTACATACTGGTCTGCCAAAAGGCCGAAAGACGCGTTCCTGACCGAGCTCTGCGGAGTACATACACCAAGAGGAAGAGAAAGGCAGACAAGAACAGAGAGAATTTATAAGGGAAGGATAAAGATGAGAATAAGGGTCCGTCCACGAATTTTTCACATAACTAGCACTGCTTACGCTCCTTTCATTGGTCGCTTTTTCTGATGGTGCTTTGCGTACATATTCATCAAACATTTCTGAATATTATTCAATAAGCTTATGACTATGTGTATTTTTTATTCATTTGAATTTTAACAAATTGGTGCAAGCAGAAATACACAACTTCACTCTCGAAATGAAAATTAATTCACTCCAAGCAGCTCTATAAAACCTTACAGCACGGAAAAATTTCCTAAAAATTCACAGCGCCATCTACTGACGGAGGTTATAGTTTCTATAAACAGCTGAATTGGTGGGTAGCAACAATTATTCTGCGGATGGCACGTAAGCTAGCGGCAATTTTGCAATGCAAGTTTGCAGTACAAGCTTCAATTCTCCCCACCTCTTATACTCGTCAATATTGCTGCAAACTTGATACTGGGCATACTAAATTCTTCTTACTGAATGATTCAGTAACGTACTTCTGACCATTTCATTGATTAAAATTAAGAAAGTAATAATTAATTATTTAACTAACGAATTATTTGTGCGCAGTAGTTTTCTATGACACCTACGAATGCGCAGTAAATTTTATTCCACAAACTCTGTCGGGGTCTATATAAATTATTTTACAATGTATATAATTTTTTATTTAAAAAAATTCTATTATAGTATATATTTTAATATAATTAAACCTTATTAAATTTTAATATTATTCTAAACTTATAGTGACCTTACATTAAGCTCACAATAAACTTACAGTAAGCAAACTTACGACAACTGTAAGGGGTCTTCTTCATCTAGAAAGAGTAACACAACGGCATTTTCTTGAATTTTCTTTGGACAAGCCTGACCCTTTATTCAACTTAAACACAACCTGTTATATATTATTATATGTATCTTAAACTGTATTGTTGCATTTGCGCCACCTACTTGACTCATTTTTGCTGTGGATCATAATGATCCTGCTGGCTGGATCATTTTTAGTCCGGGTTTTTACTGTGTGCAGCTGTTATGAATATCGCCTGTCGTTTTTGAGGTGAAATTTTGCCGGCACGAAATCTCGGGTTCTATAACAGATAATTGCAAAACTTTAGGTCATCACTTAAACTACGGAATCCACATAACCCGACCTTAAAAATTAAACTAGAAATATTTTGAAGCTCTCGAAAAAAATGTCATGAAAAATGTTTTTTTTTTGTCATTTCTTAAAAAGTCTCTAAAATATTTTGTTTAGAGTTTTAAGTGCGACTTTTAAGTGGATTCCATATTAATTATATAATATCTACGCAGCTAATTATCGAAATTTGTATGTCGTATATACATACTTATTGGTGCAAGTATAGTGTATTAAAGAGATTTCATTATCAATTTGCTAAAGAATAAGTACCATAATGTAAATTTAAACTATACTCTTCTTTGTATTATTTTTTACCAGTTATATGTTTCTGTCGGGACGCATGAATAAGCTCTAAAATTAATTTGTTAGAATTTTTATTTGACAAAATTTCATTTTGTATTTACTTTTAGCCGATTTTTTATTTCTTCGAATTATTATATTACAGAAATTCCATCCCACCAGGGCAGCACCGAAACTTCCCTGAACCTTGACTGAACCTCGTTTGACGAGGTTCGGGAACTTGAGTCGCGAGGTCCAAACGAGGTTGAGTTAATGTTTAAATGTCCGCACATAATAAAGTACAGTCACAAAGGTTGGCTGAATATTGGATTTGAATTACTGTTAAATATTAAAATTAAAGATTCTTGGCATATTGTGAGGGGATATTTAAGGAAATTAAAAATTCAAGATTTGTTAAATGTAATCGTTAAATATTCTGGAAATTTAGAAGGAGCATAAATACAGAAAAATAAAAAGAAAGAATAATAAATTTTAAAAACTATTGAAAATTGCATTTTCTATGACATGGGAAAGCGTAAATAAATCAGAAATTAATAGACAATCATAAATACAGTTATATTTATTAGTAGTTACATAAAAATTAACTTTTTAAAGGTTTTTTTGAGAGTCTGCAGGCACATTTCATGTGCTAATAAAAAATTAAAATTAAAAAAAAAATTAACATTAAATGCAAATTTTATTAAAACGAGTTATCAGCATTTTTGGCAGAAATCCTAGTAAATATTCTCAACAATAATTTTATTGAGCCAAAAAAAATTCATCCAAAAGAATTTTCTGAGTAAATCATTACGAAAATGCATTTTTTTGTCTATAGTACAAATATTGCAACAAACAAAATTTTCTTTTTAAGTAAATCGTTCATTTATTTGAGTTTTTGTTTCACCACACATTGTAGACAACATTTCTATTTGAAAATATTTCTTGTCTAAAGAGTTAAACACTATATTTGTAATTTAATGTAATAATAATTTATTACTAATAAATATAACTGTATTTATGATTGTCTATTAATTTCTGTTTTATTTACGCTTTCCCATGTCATAGAAAATGCAATTTTCAATAGTTTTTTAAATTCATTTGCTTTCTTTTTATTTTTCCGTATTTATGCTCCTTCTAAATTTCCAGAATATTTAACGATTACATTTAACAAATCTTGAATTTTTAATTTCCTTAAATATCCCCTCACAATATGCCAAGAATCTTTAATTTTAATATTTAACAGAAATTCAAATCCAATATTCAGCCAACCTCTGTGACTGACCTTTATTATGCGCGGACATTTAAACATCAACTCAACCTCGTTTGGACCTCGCGACTCAAGTTCCCGAACCTCGTCAAGCGAGGTTCAGTCAAGGTTCAGGGAAGTTTCGGTGCTGCCCGGGCAAGTAGCACGTAATAATACAGTCATGTTAAAATGTCCACCTCATGGTAATATTACTGGTTAATATTACTACAATATTTCAGAACTATTGTGGTAATATTACTGGTTAATATTACTACAATATTTCAGAAATATTGTTTTTAATGATAAAGCAGAAAAAGATAATAATTAATCAGTCAAATATTTTTAAGTGGTTATTGAAATTTTTTAATACATTTACTGTAATATTCCAGTAATATTACCATGAGGCGAACATTTTAATATGACCATAATATTACATCAATATTACGTGCTACTTGGGATTAACCCATTTAGCCCTGAATGTCAATTTTTTTCCTTCACATTCGTGCTCACCTTTTTCCATTTTTTTTAACCTCAAGAAAAATTCGCTTTGGGTATTTTTGACGTATTTGAGTCCCCTCTTTCAGAATCAGGAAGAAAAATAAACTTTTGGCTTAATTAAAAAAGTTATGGTTGATTGAACAAAAAAAGTACACGATTTTTTTATATTTTTTTCAATTAATCTAAATTTTTGACCTAAATTCGTTACAAGAAAAACCCTGACTGTCAAAATATTGCGTCAAAAATGTCTACCCTATAACAGACATGATAAAAAAAGTGGGGGGCCATTGCGTCGCTAACTTTAACCCGCGACTACCATTAGAACGTGCGCCCGATAGTAAATTTGTAATTCGTTTATAAAAATTGTTAATAACATATTGTTATTATTATTAACCATAATTTTTTTTTATTACGCCAAAAGTTTATTTTTCTGACAGATTCTGAAAGAGGGGAATCAAATACGTCAGAAATACTTCTTTATGCGAATTTTTCCTGAGGTTGAAAACATGGAAAACGAGAAGCACGAATGTGAAGGAAAAAAACATCAATTTTTAATTTCTGATGAGGACAGCATTGTCTGTCGAAACGTTGAAAAATATGTTATATTAATCTAATCAATTAATCATACAATCGTAATTTATAACTATAACTATGGCCCAAAAAAATTTTTGTTTACAGCTGCTTGCGGTGTACACTGCTTTGTTTGTACACTGAGAAACATGGAAAAAGGAATAAAGTAACTTTTACTATTTTATTAAAAGTAAAACCGGAACTGTCCGCAGTTTCTGCGCATTTCTGACAATTTTTACTCTAGAAATAGTAAAATTTACTATTTCCGGAATATGTTTTACTATTTGTGGAATAAATTTTACTATTTTCGTAGTAAATTTTACTATTTCTATATACCTGCTTCTCTGACTAATTTCTTTCTGGTATAGAATCGAAACTATAAAGTACATATAAATCTAAATAGAACTTGAGTGCATACATATTCATTTGTGCTGACAAAATTTTTATCAAACGGAATGTTTTCTGTTTGCTTAATGGAGAATGACTTCAGGATTTCAAGGTCAAATTCTCATTGTTGCACTAACAGACCAATGTTCACTTTTCTTCATTATTCCAATCTGTTGTATTGTGATCACCTCACATCACAGCACCAAGACTTTCCTGAGATTCATTATATCCCAGATAAAAATTTTTTATCTGCTTTGATTCGAACTTATCTATATAGAATGTTTCAAGAATATTTCTGAGACAATCTTTTATAAAGTAAAAGCCATTGTTATAAATGAAACTCCTTTCTTTATTCAATTATTTTTAGCATTAGAAATATATTTTAGATTGCTAAACTTTTTTTGTCATCTTCTTTAAACCTTAAGGCACAGGAGAAACAAAAAACAGGGCAGTCGAAAAGACCTGTCGCCTTACAAATTATTCGCGTTCAACGAGATTTACGGTGACACATAAGTAAGACCATTGTCCCTCACTTTTTTACTTGTCTACTTTCACTCCACCATTACTTTCTCATTCTCAAGTTGACTGTTTCCACAGTGTTATCTTCTTCACAAACCTTATATCTCTCGGTCCAAATGAAACATAGTTTGTTTTCCTATTAAACATATATGCCTCCATTTCACAACAATCAAGTTAATATACGTACTCTATTGATAGTAATCCATTAAGTTTTTCGAAAAACACTAAACATACACGGAAAGAAATCTTGTTAGAATATTTAATATTTTGACACTCATATTTAGTATATTAAGTTACAATTGCGGAAGATTTTGCAGATTTTGGGGTGGTAATAGATTTCATTACTATTTTTTAAGAATGCCTAAAATAAAAATAATAAAGTTTAATATATTTAGAAACAAAAATTAGAATAGTTTTTGCGAAATTCATAATTGTATTATGAAAACTTCAAATGTTAAATTCTAATACGCCCTGTAACAAGTATTAGAATAAAATATTTCATTTTCTGTATTTAGAATTCCGTTAACTGGTATAATCATTTTACATTTTGATATAGTCGATAAGAAAGTGGATTGGTGTTAAAATAGTTTCATTCCTTATATTTACAAATAATACTAATAGAAACTTTTTCTTTCAAAAAATGTTAGAAAAATATCAAAAATCACCGAAGTTTGACGAAATTAAGCGAGTGAGTTTGATCGGGTTTGACCGATCACTAACGAGTAGTCACGAAAAAAAAATGTCAGAGAAAAGTCAGGGAATTTTTTTCTTTAAGCCTTGCTGGACATCCTGATTTTAAAATAATTTTTAATACTGCAATATGAATTAAAAATAATTTTAATTAATATTTAATAATAAAATACTTCATTTCATATTTCTTTTTTCTAAATATAATTATAGAATATTTGTTATAAGTTTGCTTCTATAATTAAATTAAATGATTTTATTATAAAAATTGTTCTTTGAAAGGTAATAAAATATTTTATTATTTCTTAATAAATAATTATTTTTATTTTTATTTTTAAATATTTAACAATGTAATATTAAGTTTCTCACAAGTGCAGAAAAATCTGTCTATTTAGTTCAGAATTTCTCATTTCAGCGTGAATTATGTATCTATATGCGTTGCGTTATTCTGCTTTTACGTATGCGTATTGTAGTTAGCATGTGTTAGGAATAATTTTAAGCCAATCAAAGTGTACCAGTTATGTGTGTGTATTAAGAAAGACCCCCACTACCCTCCAATAGAAAAGGAGAGAAAACCTGAGAAAAGAGCCATTGGTGGTTCCGACGTTCTTCTTTTTTTCACGGCTCCTGCTTTTTCGTGTAGTTTTAGCAAATATTGAAACGTGCTTTATTTTATAACACCACTCCTATACTTTTTCGTATGGTTTTAGCAAATTACGAAATGTTGGTTCTTATTTTTCGTATAAATTTAGTAAATAACAAAGTGCTAGACTGTTTACTTTTTATACTGTTTTTTCCTATAGGTTTTTCAATATTCACTCAGAAAAAAATTCGTTTGAAGCAACCAAATTTTGGTTAAATCAACAAAATAAATGCATTGATATACAGTTAACCAAACATTTGGTTGCATAAACCAAACGTTTATTTAGCTCAATCAAATTTTTTCTTTGTTCAAAAAATTTATTAAAATAAACCAAACAGTTATTTAGATGAAATAAATATTTATTTAAATTGAACAAATTTTGTTTGAACTAACCAAAAATTAGGTAAATATAAAAAAATGGTACATTTGGATCAAACATATCTTTTTTCTGAGTGTTCGAAAATTGTAGATTTGAATTAAGAAATAATAATTTCAGTTTTCGTAAAATGTTTCCAGTTAAAGGTATTCGTAAAACTATACCAACTTTTGTTATCAAACCAGAATGTTTCGCAATTGAAAAACAAAAATATCAAAATTTCTATTCAGATTTATTAAATATTCGGATATACTTCCGAAGTAGGGGTACCTCCGATCTTAATGAAACTTGGTATACTAACGTATTTTGGTGCGCTGATTACGAAAATCATAATGAAACTTGGCGCAAATTTGATTATCATGGTAAAAACCATAAAAAACACCATAAAATCATGGTTTTTTACGATTATCTCGTAAAAAACAAAAAATTTCGAAAAAATTTTTCGACAAAAGTTGTAGATCTCAAAAAAACACACATTTTATGTTTTATGCATTTTTTACCAAAAGTCATTATTTTTCGAGAAAAATGGTCCGAAAGTAATTTGCGGAAATTGTGGAGTGGAGTCTATAGCAGCGGTAAACGCAAAATAGTAAACACGGCCTTCGTACGCGTAAGGTACTGCTCGCTTTTCTTTTTAAAAAAAACCTTGGCGAGAGGGGGTGGATATGGCCGAAAGTTTTTTGCGGAATTCGTTGGATCCTGAGTAATGGTGAATATGAGACTATATACAAGTCAAATAATATGTCTAACCATGACTGCTGTATATGTTTTCATTATCATAGTGTTTTTCGTTTTTTGGATTTTTCTCAAAAAATAATGACTTTTGGTAAAAAATGCATAAAACATAAAATGTGTGTTTTTTTGAGATCTACAACTTTTGTCGAAAACTTTTTTCGAAATTTTTTGTTTTTTACGAGATAATTGTAAAAAACCATGATTTTATGGTGTTTTTAATGGTTTTTACTATGATAATCAAATTTGCGCCAAGTTTCATTATCATTTTCGTAATCAGCGCACCAAAATACGTTAGTATACCAAGTTTCATTAAGATCGGAGGTATACCCCTACTTCGGAAGTACACCCAAATATTCTAACAAGATTTCTTTCCGTGTATAGGCCCGGAACTATAGGAGAGGGAGAAGGTTAATCCTCCTTTATAGATTTAGCTTTAGATTCATGTGAGGAGAAATAATAGTAAGAACAAAGTTTTATCTGTTTATGTTTTAGATTCAGCCAATGCATATAGCGTATAAATATGTCATGGATTGAACCTTAAAAGTGGGCTGGAATCTAGACTATTGTTTTTACTCTGAAGACTTAACACATTTCGTTTCATCGGACTTAACCCATTAACGCCCATGCTAAGACACATGGAAATGTCTGCAAAATCAAAATTGGAAACAGGACTGCGGTCCAAACTAACAATAACTTTTGACGTTAAAAGTTGTTTAAAAATAATTTGTTTAAACAAATTGTCAAAAACAAATGAAAAAACATGATGAATTTTTAAAAACTAACGTCACCATTCAATTGAACCTCCCAATTCTGTAACACGTTTAGCGCTCGAACGGACGCTCTATTAGTAGTCGGGTAGCAGCGAGCGTCAATGACTCCCTCGCTGCTACTCGACTACCAATAGAGCGTCCGGCCGAGCGCTAAACGAGTTACAGAATTGGGAGGTTCAATATTCTACGAGAAAAATTACTGAAGGAACATGTATTTTGTTAATTTGTTTATAACAATTTATTAAAACAAATTATTTTTTAAACAATTTTTAACGTCAAAAGTCATCTCTCTAAATCTGAATAAGTGAAATTTCACGTCAGAATATTTCAAAAGTCTTCCATGTAGAAAAATAAGTGTATATGCACTTAAAAATAATTGAAACTTCTCTTATTTTTGAGTGAAAATCACTTGTTTTTAGTGCATATACACTTATTCTTCTACGTGGAAAACTTTTGAAACATTCTAAGTGAAATTTCACTTATTCAGATTAAGAGATTATAATTGTTTAGACCGCAGTCCTGTTTCCAATTTTGATTTTGCAGATATTTCCATGTGTCTTAGCATGAGCTCTGATGGATACATCACAGTACATTTTTGGTTCATAAATTATTTGTAACAAAAGAGTAAAAATTTTGAAAATTTATATTTCTTTCTTTAATATATATTTTTTTCTGTAGAATCAAATAGCATTGTTCGTTTTTAAAAATTCATCATTTTTTTTTTGATTTCTTTATAACAATTTGTTTAAACAAATTATTTTTTTAACAATGTTTAACGTCAAAAGTCATTGTTTAGACCGCAGTCCTATATCCAATTTTAATTTTGCAGATATTTCAATATATCTAAGCATGGGTGTTAACCCCTTCACAGTCGATGACGTGTATACACGCAAGCAGATTTGTGGCTATATAAACAGACATATTTGTCCCAAAATTGTTACTCGGGGGTTTTCGGGGTTTCTGATTACGAATCCGATGTCAGTTTTTTAAAATTCAAAATGGCGGATCCAATATGGTGGACGACTTTTTCAAAATTTGATGCGATTCGCTTGAAACTTGTTACTCGGGGGTTTTCGGGGTCGCTGATTACGAATCCGATGTCAGTTTTTCAAAATTCAAAATTTCGGATCCAATATGGCGGACGACTTTTTAAAAAATTCATCGGATTCGCTTGAAACTTGTTACTCGGGGGTTTTCGGGGTTGCTGATTACGAATCCGAAGTCAGTTTTTTAAAATTCAAAATGGCGGATCCAATATTGCGGACGACTTTTTCAAAATTTGATCGGTTTCGCTTGAAACTTATTACTCGGGGGTTTTCTGTGTCGCGGATTACAAATCCGATGCCAGTTTTCCAAAATTTTGAAAATTCAAAATGGCGGATTGTTTTTTACTGTCTTGATTCACGTTTGTCATAGTCTGTACAGTACTGTCACTGTCTTTTCGTTGAAGGCGATTGACTGTCAATTGTTTTCGTCATTGCGTTGTTTCTGTGTCGAATGTGTTATTTTTATGCTTCTTTTCACTTTCAAAAATTGTCTCATCTCTGTTTTACTAAATCGATTAGCAATTGTTTTTTACAGTCTCGATTCCCGTTTGTTATTGTCTGCCATTTTGAATTTAAAAAATTTTTTAAAACTGACATCGGAATCGTAATCAGCGACCCCGAAAACCCCCGAGTAACAAGTTTCAAGCGAATCGGATGAATTTTTGAAAAAGTCGTCTGCCATATTGGATCCGCCATTTTAAATTTTGAAAAACTGACATCGGATTCGTAATCAGCGACGCCAAAAACCCCCGAGTATCAAGTTTCAAGCGAAACTGATCAAATTTTGAAAAAGTTGTCCGCCATATTGTATCCGCCATATTAAATTTTGAAAAACTGACATCGGATTCGTAATCAGCGACCTCAAAAACCCCCGAGTATCAAGTTTCAAAATGAAACCGATCAAATTTTTAAAAAGTTGCCCGCCATATTGGATCCGCCATTTTGAATTTTCAAAATCTGATGGAAGATTCGTAATCAGCGACTTCAAATACAATAGTATACTTGATTGCGCAAATTTTAGTTTTTAAAAATGTTGGTGACATTTTGAGCCCACTTATGAGATTTGGGTCTCGACTGTGAAGGGGTTAATGGGTAATCAGTTTGACAGTGGTGAATGAACAGAAAATCTTCCAACCCAGTGACAACAATACGATTGGAGGAACATTGGACCAATATTGGCGCAAGTCTGGGAGTGTACACTGAGTAATTTTTTGTGTTTCAAATATTATAATTTTTTAAGCCAAAGTAAAAACGGGATTTTTTATTAAAAAATAAGTATTATCTATATAATTAACACAGAAAATTAAAAGGCATTAAAATAAGCTGCAACGCTTATTATTTTAATCCAATTTTGTTTATTTTAATCCATTTTGGTATTAAAATAAGCAAAATTGGATTAAAATAATAAGCGTTGCAGCTTATTTTAATACCTTATAACTTTCTGTAAAATTATACAACGTCAGTGAAGTCCACAACGTTTATGATCAACGATTGAATAAAAGATATTTTCACTCAAAAAATTATAACTTATTTTTTGCCTAGCTACAAATTTTTTTGCGCGAAACATTGGCGGAACCGTTTTTTCGACGCACAATTGAAAACGGTTGCGGGAACTTACATATCCCGTATCCGACTTGCGTACCCGACTCAGTTGTGCTTATAGGCCATAAGTCAAAATACTTGAGATTTTCCTGTCGATTTTGAAAGTATTATGCTTTTAGGTTAAGAAAATCATAAGCTTCTTGAGAAAAGTGACTTTGAAATTTTTTATACTTAATTTTGTTTACATGTGTGTTTCTCAGTAAAATATACATTGAAAACAAATGAATTTATAGTGTTTTTCCTAATTTTTGGGAATAATCTATCCCACCAAAAACGGGAATGCGCACGCACCTGGAGTGGGAGAGCAGACATCCAACACAGTGTGAAGAAGCAAAAATTTTACTAACTCGGGCGAGCTGTCTATCTAAAGATTTTTCCGTATATTAAACGTTTACTCCGTTCCACATGTGACCGTCTAAACGATCAACTCTTTTTCCTGCCTAGGTGTGTGTAATTAATTTAACTATTTTTTATGGACTTAATAATTTGCACTTCATTTTACTAAAAATATGTAGATAAATCAGCTACAAAATCTTATTCTATCAACTACATCTCCCCGTGAAAAGATTCCCGGGAAATAAGCGGGAGCCGCTACCAGGAAAATTATGATTTTTTGCAAAATTTCAAAACAAAAAAGATGTCATGAGTCAGAAAGTGTCTACGTCATGTACAAAGTAGAAATTAATAACAACTAGCAAAACTAGAAATCCATAAATTTTAAAAGGGTCTTTTTGGTGTCCAGGTGATTTTTTGGTTAACTTCTACGGGGAAGTTAACACAGTAAAAACCTGGGCTCATTTTGATCCGCAGCAAAAATGAACCAATGCTAAAAGACATAGAACGTGGCGCCACCTACTTGACTCATTTTTGCTGCGGATCAAAATGATCCTGCTGGCTGGATCATTTTGTGCCTGGGTTTTTACTGTGAACCTCAATTTAAAAAACCTGAAACCCAAATGGAGTCAAAGTGTCTTTTTGGTGTCCCGGTGATTTTTGGTCAACTTCTACGGGGATGTTAACCTCAATTTAAAAAACCTGAAACCAAAATAGAGCTATAATGTGTCTTTTTGGTGTCCAGGTGATTATAATTCAAAAAGTGTAAAAGATTATACTGAGGTGCTTAAGGCGCAATTTTTCAAGGACAAGGTATCCGAGTTCGATCCCAGCTTCATAGATATTTTTTTATTAATTCTGTATAATTTTAAAAATGTAAAATTAAACTTAAAAATAAATTTTAATACAGCATTATTGTATTTCAACTTAGAAAATCACTGCAAAATGAAGTATCTTAATATAAGATGCTTTGGTAGTCATTTTTAAGATGTTTTGGTAGTAACTTTTTAGTTATTTAAAATATCTTAGTTTAAGATGTTAATAGTATCTTTTCCAAAGTGCTTCACATATTTTTGATAAAAATAATTTTGAGGTTAACTATGGCCTCTTATGTAAGATGCTTAATGTATTTTATATTTTAGTAACTTCAAATTCTGACGTATTTTAGAAATTACAAGCATCTTTTTTTTAAACATCTTATGACGTACTCTACAAATATCTTAATTCAAGTTACTTATAGAAACTTACAACTTAAATTAATTAAACTTAAATTTTAAGATGGAAGAAATACACGGAGAAACTTTGAGTATCACTTTTTGTTAATCGCAACAATTATTAATTAATTTTTAATTGAATCATAAATAATATTAATGAGGCTTTACTTTAGGTTATTTTTCTTTTTCTGTCTTTAAAATTTCACAATCCGGTTAGATTATACATCGAAAATACTGTTTTTATGAAGTTAGGGGCACTTAAAACATACAGTACTCTCCTGAGCACATGTGAGCTTGTCTATGAAACCCCCCCAAAAAAATATATCATGTCATGTACTTCTCTTATATCCAAGCTTATAATTCTTTTAGTTTTTGAGAATCAGTTTCAAATGAACACTATTTTTGTTTTTTCTTGTAAAGTTGAAGTGTAATTGTATTACTTCGTGTCAGTAAAAGTGAGGTTAGATGCGATACAATATTTATACGTCAAAGTTATTAATCAAGACAAGACAGCGGAAACACCAAGGCGAAGGAACAAGTTCTCATCAGATCACGGAAGTTAAGCAACGTTGGACGCGGTTAGTACTTGGATGGGTGACCACTTGCATTGACACTCGACGAAATCTTTTTTCGTGAAATTTAATTTTCGATGCAATGCCAAAATTTAGTAGTCAGATTAAGAAAAATTGATATCGTTGCAGTTTTTCCCCACTTTAGTAGTCAATTTACTAAAAATACATAGTGAGTTTAAGAAGAAGTGATACACAAAGTTTCTCCGTGTATTTTAATTCTTAGTATAGATGATGATTTTTTTGGATTTACATAATTTAGTCAAGATGTTAGTTGTTTTTGGTAAAAATCCACATTTTATTTTTAAATTTTTTAATTAAATGAGCTTTCGCCCGTCAACGTCGGTCCTCATCAGATTTAAATACAATATGGATTTCCACTCTCATTTAATAATTTTAAATAAAAAAATAATAAAAAATTCTATTAGAAAAATAATTTTCACAAAAAAAGAGTGCTTCCGTGAAACCAAACATAATTTAAATTATGTGGTATGATGTTTATGTGTCGATACGTGTTCTACAAAACACGTGTTTCAACGGATACGGATAGAACACATATCGACACATAAACATCATACCACATAATTTAAATTATGTTTGGTTTCACGGAAGCACTCTTTTTTTGTGAAAATTATTTTTCTAATAGAATTTTTTATTATTTTTTTATTTAAAATTATTAAATGAGAGTGGAAATCCATATTGTATTTAAATCTGATGAGACCCGACGTTGACGGGCGAAAGCTCATTTAATTAAGAAATTTAAAAATAAAATGTGGATTTTTACCAAAAAAAACTAACATCTTCACTATTTTAATTCTTTTTAAAACGCAAAAAGCATCTTAAATATTAATAAGATACTTTACAAAATATCTTTTTTTAAGATGGAAGATACTATTTTTCCATATTACATCTTATTGTAAGATACCAAGTAAGTCACTTATTTTTACAGTGATGTTATGAAAAAAATGTCTATTTAAGAAGATCCACAGTAAAAACAAAGTTTTAAACCGGTTACATCTTAAAATAAGCCCATGTATTTTGCATAAGTCTGTCCTTGTCTAATTCGTCTGACTCCGTTTACACCTTAAATTCAGCCTCAAAAATAGGCTGAAATCAAGATTTCCTTTCTAGTGTGTCTGAAGAGATGTAAAAAGGACGTCCAAAAGACATCTTAAAGACTACGTCTTTTTGACGTCTTTTTCAATTTATCTTTTAGACGTTTTTCGGACATATTTTTTAAAGAAAAAATTATCTTCCGGGCCACATCAGTGCCCTATCAGGCCCCTATTTAGGGACTTCCATATGTGGACCTGATCGGGGATCAAAGTTTCCACATCAGGCCCTGATCGGGACCGCATGACAAAATTTCTACACGGGTACTACTACCCATCGATAGTTGAATTTCTCGGTTAAAGTTTGTGTTTGATGTTATTTATTTATTTGTTTTTTATACTTGCTACGATTAATATAATCATGATACTCAGGCAAACTTCTTAACGAAAAGTATTTTAAATTCTTAAAATGTCCTATCCAAAAGTCAAGCATTGTCAGGTAAAATTTCACGCACTTATTTTTTCCGTGTGTTTAAAGTCCATTGAAAAAGGGACGAAATCTCATTGGCGTTATAATTTCAGGTGATTTCAGGGAGGTCTAGCCTAAGGCAGAACGAAGCGAGTTCAATGAAGTCATCAGCTAGTCGAGACGCGCCGCAATCTGTTATTATGGTATGGTACCGCGGCACCAGTTTGCTTCTACTTTTCTTTCTTCTTCTTCTTCCTCTCTCTTTAAAACTAACCATCAAACATATACATACTCACTCACTATGAATTAGTATATGTATATACTATATATACTAATGTATAATTCGTTTTAGCGTGGTCAATTCTGCAAAAATGTCAATTTCTATATTATTGCTATGTAATGTGTCCGTATATGTAAGAAGAAGAGAAGACTAATCGTTATGTATACACAAAAAAAGTTACATTTTTTACTATGAAAAATTGCATGATTGAAGCATTGACTTTCTTTTTGATATATATATAAATTAGTAAAATTTTACTAATTCTAAAGCAAAAAGTGAGTCACTATAATTTAAATTAGTAAACATTTTTACTAATTCAGATTTAGAGAGTACCTTAAACTCATGTGACATCAGCATCTACAATGGCAAGAGTATTTTTATATTACGTAACACATTAAAATCTGCGCTAGTGGTGCTTCCAAATTTTTCGTGGTTTTTTTCATATTAGAAATCAGTTTAAGTGCGCTTATACTTCCCCTTGATTTGAAACGTGATTATGTTCAAATTCTTTTGGACCTATATACGTACTGTTACCGTGTCTCCTTTGAAAGTCAATTGCACGTGTAATTCTTATTTCAAGGTTACATGTAAGAATTGTAAGGTAACATCGTAAACTGTCAGTAGACTTACTGTTAACTTAAAATGTTCGCATCACTGTAAGCATAATAATGTATGGTCGTGGTAATAAGCTTCCTTGGTGGTATGGTTGTGTTAAACTTACATGGTAAGGCCGTGGTCGGCTTACAGGAACCTTATACCCTATAAGCTATATAACTCTAAGAGGTTACCCTGTAAGCTTACACTGTAAGTCTACAATGTTATTAATAAATTTTGATTAATATACATATTACATACAGCAAATTTACAAGGTTATCTCTTACAGTTATAGCTTACAGGGTAAGCTTACTGTATAAGCTTAACTTGTTAGCTTACCGGATTTTTACATGTAAGCTTACCACGACCATACATGTATGCTTACAGTGAAGCGGGCATTTTAAGTTAACGGTATTAGTCTACTGACAGTTTACGATGTTACCTTACAATTCTTACATGTAACCTTTCTGTAAACTCGATGTAATATACTATACTGTGTGCAGGTATGTGACGCATCACGGAAAAATGGACCTTATAAAGGCATAATATTGTATGTTATGTTTAGTAATAGTTACAGCTTGATTATTAAACGTTCATTTTTAATTATGTAAAATCAAAATCAGTTTTTATTGAATATTTTGGATCTAATGAAGACAAGTATAACCTAAAATTTGTTGCTTCTAAGGTACCTTTTTTCATGGAGCGTCAAAACAATTTGGTTCGGTTGTAAGACACAAATAAAATACAGGATAACATAGAAATTAAGTTACATACAGATTAATTTTGATAATAATTCCCGATAAGTGAAAATCAACACTTTGCTTAAGAAAAGACTATGACTCGAACTCATGAAAGAAATAATAAACTTGAAAACGAATGAGTCTTGTAGTACAGCGCATAAATGTTGAGTTTGAACATTCTCAATGATATGAATGTGTCGTTGCAACTGGCAACCGTAACAAAAGCGTTGAGGAAATAATTGATTCAGCAGACGGAAAAAATAATGTTCAAGAAGTACTACTCTCTAAGCTTTGATGCATAGATAAGAAATTCCAGAATATTAAAGGCTTTATTGATATGAAAGTAAGTTCAATGTATGCTCAGTGTTCTCTCTAAATTTGAAGTAGTGAAAATTGAGCTACTAATTCACATTAGTAAGAACTTTTACTAATTTTTAGTAAAATTTTACTATTTGATTTAGTAGTTTTTAATTTTTTTTTACTAAAGTTTTAGTAAAGAGTGACTAAAAATCAATGAAAATTCTTACTTATTTAAATTAGTAGCTCACTTTTCACTAATTCAGATTTAGAGTTATATTGCAAAATCCATGACTCAAGTTGACCTGATTAACAGCGCAATCCAAAGTGAAATTAATAATTTGAAAAGCTTTCAGGTTACAGGAGGGGTAAAAGTGTAATGAAAAGTTGACGTGACATCATTTATAAAAAGCATGAACAAAAACAGTCCAAGATGATAACCTTGAGAAACTTTAGAAGATGCCCAAAAATTTGTGTCCGCAAAATATTTAAAAACTGAAAAAGCTGTGTAAAAAATGCTTATCAAATAGTTGCAAATAGAATGTACCTCTATGGGGTATTTGCGCACGAGCCTGCTTCTTGAGGTCTCCTGACTAGGACGTTCAGTACAGTCGGCATCGTGTGAAGTCCGGACTCTAGGCTGAACCATTATATTCTCTCCAGCTGCCTTCAAGGTATAGGTATACCATTGGCAGCACTGATATGAGGTGAGGAAGGAAGAAAGAACTAACCTTCTCTTGCTTTCGTTAAATATGATTGACCATCTCTTTCTTGCCTTCTAACGTAAGAAATTAAAGAGAGGAAGGAGGAAAATGCGTGCTGGATTGCAAGCAGAGGTGTTGGAACCCATATTAAGGGGGCGGTACCCCTCGAAGGAGCCCCGAATTATGACGTCACGGACCGCACACGTTGCTATCAGGTGAGTCGAATACAAAATGGATTGTTAATTACGAAACCGCCTCCCCGGTGGCCAGTCTTGCCGCATCCTTTTCTCACCCTCACTTTATACAAAACGCGATGTAATGCGCAACAATTTCTTAATCTCTTATTCGCTTTTAAAAATGTTTATAAAAATCATCAATATTATAATAAGAATAAATAAAATTTAGCACTAATGTATAATGAACTTGCATCGTATTTAAGAATCGATAGGCATATAATTGTTCCGTTATAAAAGAGACTATATATATTTTCAATACCAATGAAAACTGGTCGTAATACATTTTATTGCTATAAAATTATTTAGAGAATGGTCTTTTCATTTTTTTCATGTTGCTAAATTTATACATTTAATTTTTAGTTTCCTACTTATTTAATAGTTATCTAATATTTTTCTATGTTTCTGATATATATCATTCAAAAATCTAAGTTTAATATATAATCAAATATTTATATAGATACTGTTGTTTCAACACCACAGATGGTGTATAAATACCATGGATATTCACACCGTTATGGGTGTTAATTTAACACTACTATTGTCACAGAAAGTATAGTTGGTATAGGCTTTAACGGTTTATGACTGAAATGAAACAAAAATCTTACGCTATTAAAACAACTTGGAATTATTAGTTTCAACATTTTTACGTCACGTTTTGATACATATGCAAATTAGATTTTTTCCACAGTTCATCTTCTGATAGCTTGATGATTTCCCTTCCTCCTAAGGATGTGACGTAATTTGTGAATAATTCCTAGGACTTATACTGTAAAAAAGGGAGTTACATTTTAACTCCCAATGAGACTCTATAAAATTACCACCCTCTTGAAGTTGAAGCAAAGGAAGTTAATGCTAAGAAAGTTAGTAACTCAATTTTGGAGTTGATTTTTAACTCCAAAACTTTTATTCACAATTCCATTTGCCATCAATTTCCAATTTTGTTATATATAGTCTAAAATGATTCACTGAAGAATGTTTATAAAAAAATTATTCCATTGAGTTATTTACAAACAAGTTTTTTGTTTCATTGCACCATTAACAGTCAGGTGCAGACCGTCACAAGTCTTTTTGTCAGAGATTCTAATTTTAGTGCTAATACCCTTTTTTTAATTATTTTTTTCTGCGGATGAAACTGATTTATGACTTTAAAGATCTTCTTTCGAAGCATGAAAAAAGATGTAGACATCAAAAATACTTTTGCTTAGCCTAAAAAAATTAAAAATCGTACTCTCTAAATCTGAATAAGTGAAATTTCACTTAAAATGTGTCAAAAGTCTTCCACGTAGAAAAATAAGTGTATATGCACTTTTAAATAAGTGGTTTTCACTCAAAAATAAGTGAAGTTTCACTTATTTTTAAGTGCATATACACTTATTTTTCTACGTGGAAGACTTTTGACATATTTTAAGTGAAATTTCACTTATTCAGATTTAGAGAGTAGGTTTAGGAAAATCAACCTAATGTATATATATATCGTATCACATTGATTCTATTTGCGGTTCATAGTCCTCGCTTACCTGCTGCTGCATTTTTTTCAGTGTACTACAAATGGGTAGTGGTTCTTTAATGAAAAATCAGTCAAAGCTTTCGGGAGATGTCTTTTATTTTCTGAGCTATACTATTTAAAATAACTAAAAATAATCACTATATAGTCAATAAAAATTTCAAGAACTATAAGTTTTCCTTACTGGAAATGTGCCCCAAGTATTAATTATGTAAGTATATTTTTATGCATTTACTTAAGTATGTTAAAATTATAAATTGAAATAATCCATTTACTATTTATAATCATTTTCATTGATAAAATAAAGGTATATATCATTAAAATAATTTTGAATGCAATTAAAACAGTTACACGGAGAGACCGCCGGTTAGAAAAATTACTAAAAAAATTTACAAGTAGCGGAAATAAGGTTACATTGTCAAATATTGCTATAGGAAATCGAAAATTCTACTAGCAGCATACTTAATAAAACTGTAGACTGTAGTAATTTCTATTCCAATTTGTGTGCAATTTTACTATAGTATACAGGTTTTATTAAGTATGCTGCTAATAGAATTTTCGATTTCCTACAGCAATATATGACAAAGTAACCTTATTTCCGCTACTTGTAAATTTTTTTAGTAATTTTTCCAACCGGCGGTCTCTCCGTGTAATTTTTATACGTTTCCGTAAAATGACATTTATTGTGGTTTGGTTATGCTTGCTTTATAAATGGTAACAAAGCAAAATATTCGAAGAGAACTGTAGACCAACAGCAATCCGCATAAATAATAAGATAAAATAAAATATATGCATGTGGGAGTGGCAGCAGGCGGGACCCCGACTCATTGCCACCTCCGAAGCTGACTGATCTCACATTATGAACATGTATCATTCTCTCTCTCTCTCTCTTTATGTTAAAAAATTGATCTGTCTGTAGTTTTATATAGTATACAATCGAGTTTGAAAAAATTAATTTCATTACTAAAAATACACTAACAATGAGAATTTCTTTACAAAAACCTACTTCAACAATAAAAAGCCTATATTGACAGAAATAATTAAAATATACTTAATACACAGTTTGGTATGAAAATAATCTTATTTTAGTAGAGTGGGACAAAACAACCAATTCGCTTTCATTTCCGTGTTGAAATTGATACAAGTTGATACAAGTAGAATATTTTCTGAACGGTTAATTAAGGGTATGTCCAACATGTGAAGTGCAAACAAACTTGAAGAGGACCTAAGCGGGAGAAGGAGTTGAGCAATTGGACGGTCACATGTTGGAAAGGGTAAAATTTTAAAATTATACCTCCACCGAAGGACCGACCCAGTGAGAAATCGTCAATCGAAATGACGTCAGTTTCAATTATTATTGCCAATGATCAAATTCTCAAAAAAATTTGACGATCAAGAATTTTAGAAAAAACTATATCTACTAACTAATATTACTGTTTACTGATAGTATTTGCTAAATATTTGTAAATTTTTGCGAAATGTAAGAAATTCCAATAAAAGTCAAATGGACACTCTGATATCAAGATGAGTACTTTGAAAAAAAGAAAATAAAAAAATTAAAGCGGGGGTCTGTATTTATTACGCGGACGGAGAATTTAGATCGTGACAACGTTTTTTAATTAATTAAAATATTTTTTTTCAATCTATTGAAACAAGTAAATTTTTTATATGATTGAAAAATATTGATTTTTTTATTTTGTAATTTTTTTAACTTTAGGCAAATATACATATTTTATTCAACTTTAATGTAATTAATATTTGACATACGTGAAGTGTATATGTGTATTTATGTTTCTTTGTAGAAAACATATTTCGCCTAAGCATTTAAGAAACTAATGAATATTAAATTAAAGTTATATTATTATTAAAATTACGTAAGAAATTATCGCAATGTAATACACATTTTTGTTGTTATTTTGAAAATTATTTTACCATAAAATTGATTTTGAATTTATGTTTGATTTATCAGCGGGCAAATTAAAAATTTAATATTTATATTATTTATCTATTAATGTTGAAACAGATTGTGTACAATTATTTATTATTTTATATTTTAGGGTTAATATTTTGAATAAAATGGACTTCAGTTGAAATTATTTTTTAAAAAATGTACATCATGTAAAATTACCTTCAAATTGTTCTTGTGGTATTTTATTAAATGAAGAATATTCGTATATTGGTTTCATATATGTAGAAGGCCGTTTTTTTACGCATCAACCCAAAAATATCATTAGAGATCATAGATAGATAGATGTCCGTTTTCTGATACACTACCATGGTGAATAGACTACAGAAGACCAATGTAGTGTATAAGAAAACAGCCAATTTTCGTCGGAAGCTGTTAATGTCGGCACAAAAAGTCTTTGCCCCTGAGAATTGGTGGTCTTTGTAGGATGATAATTTAAGAAAAAAAAACGTAGAAATTTGAGGTAAACAATGAAATAAGTCTTGTTTATCTGCGCGTAAATTTATATGTAACTAATGTAATGAAATTTTTTTTTCTATTTTATTAAGTAATATGCATGAAAATGTCGCCTAAAAATGGGCCTTTTTAAAATTAATGCACTTTCACCTGTTTCTTCCATAATAATAATACTCATAAAAATTTACAAATTTTATAGCAAAATTGTCATATACTTGAGTTCTTTTTTTCCTAAAACAAAAAGTCGTAATATTGTCTCAATATTGCGACAATATTACCTCAAATTACTGTAATGTTACAATGCGATACTACATCAATATTGCCTGAATATATTACCCGGAAATATTGCCTCAGACTTACCATGTAATATTGTTGTTCTTACACGGACAAAAAGTTTTTGTAGCGATAACAGCAATTTTCAAAATAGACAATTGTATAAACTGCCTTGTAGATTATATAAGAAAATTGAGTTTCCGGCACATAAATTTGGAATAGCACAATTCCATTTGCGTTAATACATAGGTATAATACGCATGCGCAAAAAATGTAAGTGTGACAAACTAAATGAGATTTGTGTGTTTCCCAAGCAGCTTTTTGTGAATACCACAACTGCGATTTTTAGATGGCGCCAGAGATTCTGTTGATAACACAGCAAATTTTTTTTCGTGTAGGCGGAACTATTCAATCTTGCACGAAACTTGCCTCAATATTGCAATGTTATATTGCAAGTGACAAGTACCATGTAAGAAATTGTGCTATTTGGGGTATATATCTACCTATATAACAAAAAGATATCGCCGCCAACGCCGCTGTTTCAAGACTCTGAATATAGCCGCAAGTCCCCCCTCCCCTTCTTCCACCCACCAAAAAATGAGTTAAATTTAGAGGTTAAGATCGTTTCAAGACTCTGAATATAGACGCAAGTCCCCCCCCCCTCTCTTCCCTCCACCTCCGTCAAAAATGAACTGAATTTAGAGTTTATGTTCGTTTCAAGACTCTGAATATAGCCGCAAGTCCCCCCTTCCTTTTCGTTAAGGGGAGGTGGATTTTCCTTGAAAAATCACCTAAATTTTGAGTTTATGTGATTTTGGCGGAAAACGTTATGTTATAAGACGTAATGCTGATTCTATACACTGACTTAAAACTGCGCGAGCGGTCCGCATTTGCGTTACGTTTTTTATATATATATATATAGATATAGTTAAGCTGAGTCCAGAATGAGCACGTTACGTTACGTTACGTTATAACGTTAACGTGCTGACGTCACAATGCTATTTCAAATGTGACATCACACGTTAACGTTATAACGTAACGTAACGTGCTCATTCTGGACTTAGCTCCAGGCTGGTTCCAGATTGGGGCCAAACGCAAACGCGACGCAGCCCCATTTGCTTAGGCCCTCTCCAGAATGGAGCTAAACGCAACGCAGACGCGACGCATCGCAATGCTAAGCAAATGGGGATGCGTCGCGTTTGCGTTGCGTTTAGCTCTATTCTGGAAAGGGCCTTAGCATTGTGATGCGTCGCGTCTGCGTTGCGTTTAGCTCCATTCTGGAACCAGCCTTAAATATGGTAAGCGTCACGGAAAAGCGCCCGCTCGCCCAGTTTTAGGTGAGTGTAGAAATAGCATAACATCTAAATTAGGGTCATAGATTTAAAGATACCGTGGTGCAACTTTAAAATGAAAACTTATTACGTTCCTAATTAATTTTTTAATTTCAGAATAGATAAAAATTTAGTTTAGGGGTCATCTATAAAGCATGTGATACATTTTTTCGAAATTTTAACACCCCCCCCCTCCCCCTTCTGATGCTTTTTCCATTTACGATTAACATGTAGTGTGATATTTTACTGACCCCCCCTACCCCCTTAAGCATCACTTGCTTTATGGATGGCCCCTTACCGATGTTTTATTTTATTGGCGTACCAATAAAAACTTTTTTTCAAACAACAAAAAACGGAAAGTCCGCAAAGTAATCATGGTATATATCATTACTATATTATAAAAAGATATCGCCGCCGCTGATTCAAGAATGAACGCTGGACGAGAATTTCGACGCTACGCGGGAGCTCACAGTACTCGCCTACCATTCATAACGCAAAGCATTCAAACTCGCGTACCGTTCAGAATTTGTTTGAATTAATATAACATCAATACTCAAGGTCAAACGACAGAATCATAAATTAAAACGAACATAACCTCAAAAATCAAGGACATATGTCAAAAAGCAAAGTTTTTGAAAGAGTTGAGATAGACACAACCTCAAAATTAGTATCAGAAGTCAAGAGATGACACTCCCCCTTAAAATATGAAAGGTCATAGGTCAAAGGAGAACATGGCCTCAAATCTACGTCAAAGGTCATAGGCATGGAGGGGAACATAACCTCAAAATTAGAGTCATAGGTTAGAAGGACGTCATTTGTGGTGCATCTTAGAAACAAATTTTTTAAAATGAAATAATAAATTTTTTTTAAAGAATTTGGCTAAAATTAATCTTTGAAAATATATGAAAACTTATTTCGTTCCTAATTATTTTTTTAATTGCAGAATAGATGAAAATTTAGTTTACGGATGCAAGTTCAAATATAGTTTATGTTCATATTAAAATATAAATAAATTTCTGCTGTTCAAATTTAAAAACTTTTTATTAAATAACACAGGCCTACAAAATTTTGGATTTTGTCAGACCCAGAAACCGGAATAGTCATTTTCGATGTAATTTGTCACGCTGAATCCAAAAATGACAAGGAAATTACTCTATCACGTCAGCATTTTGAGATATTCTAACCTAAAAGCGTGAAAAATGAAGTTTTTGGTAATATTTGACACTCTATAAAATCGACAAAAAAATTTTTTTAATCATTGGTCCAAATTTCAAAAGAGTATCAAATATTGCCAAAAACGGCATTTTTTACACTTTTAGGTTAGAATATCTCGAAATGCTGACGTGATAGAGCAATTTGCTTATCATTTTTTGATGTAGCGTGATAAATTACATCGGAAATGACTGTTCCGGTTTCTGGGTCTAAAATTTGTAGGCCTGTGTAATGTAAATTTAATCAAAATAATATTTAACATTTTTAGTAAATTTAGATAGGGGGTTGGCGAGCGAGGCGCGCAGGGGTCGATGCCCCCTCGTATATATGCATATATATATATATATATATATAATATTCAGCACTATAGTTACTACAATGAAAATAACGTATATTTAAAATTGAGATTGCTCGCAGTAATAAAAGCAAGTCCATTTGCATTATTTGTTTCAATTATACTAAAAGAAAGTAAAAGTTGATCTTAAATAATAATTAAATTAATTATAGTTTAAAAATAAACACATTATTTGTGTTTATTACAATATATATAAACATTTATTACATTATTTCAATGATAAAATAGTGGATATAATATATTTTGGTACGTCTTTTATTTATGACAATCATAAGTTGGATATTAATAGAAATTTAAAAAAATTAATATATAATTTTTATATCAAATATAGGTAAGTTGTCAAAATTCAGTCAATTTTTCAAATGATTAAAAACAGATCTACATTGATAAGTCGACAAAATTGGGTTAATTTTGAAAATGATTAAAAAATGGTCAAATTAATAAGTCGTCAAAAT
Source organism: Leptopilina boulardi (assembly GCF_019393585.1). Classification (NCBI taxonomy): domain Eukaryota; kingdom Metazoa; phylum Arthropoda; class Insecta; order Hymenoptera; family Figitidae; genus Leptopilina; species Leptopilina boulardi. Next base: position 235,577 of record NW_026137778.1, read on the forward strand.
TTCTTCAATTTTAAAAATGATTAAAATGTGGGACCGATTAATCGGGACGCATGATTATGTTCTAAAAATCATTAGTCATAATTTACATTTTATCGAATTTTATTTGTCCTAATTAGTTTTGAGCCGAATTTTAATTTGTTCGAAATAGCATTTGGCATAATTTTCATCAATCCGATTTTCTATATGGCAGAATTTTTATATAACGGAAAATTCAACTCACAGAATTTTTATTTGCTCGAATTTTCATTTAACATAATCGGCATTTTAAAGAATTTTTATTGGGTAGGATTTCATTGAATAGAATTTTCATTTAGATGAATTTTCATTTGTTCGAATTATTATTTGATATAATTTCCATATAATCGATTTTTCATACTACAGAATTTTTACTTAACCGACAAATCATTTAATAGAATTTCTAATTGATAGAATTTTCATTTGTCCGAATTTTCAAATGGCCGAACAAACAATCGACAGAAAGATTTCGGCGCGATTTTTAAAATCAACCAATCAAAAAATATTCATAAAATTGTGACAGTAGCGTTCAGCGCCACTCGACGTTAGTCGCACAGCGCAGTCAAAATTGGGAAAGTTGTTCTCTTAAAACCTAGAGGAACTGCACTCCTAACTTTCAGAAAGTAAGCAACTATGATCGGCATTTAATACGAACTTTTAAGTTCGTGGCTGCGCAACCAGAGTTCTACAGCTCAATTAAAAAGGGCAGTTGCTCTCTTAAATAAAAGTTAGCTTTGCGCTTTCTTTTAACACAGCACTTTACCTTATGACAGCTTCCATTAAAAATTAACAGAAATTTGTTTGCATTTGCATTGGAAAAAATAAATATTTTTTTTTAATTGAGCCAACTGAATTTTTATCAAAAATAAGTGGACAGTGTTGCCCACTTATTTCAGAATACTATAAATGCACTTATAATCTAATAGTAACTTTAAAAAATTTAATAATATTAAAAGAAATCTAAAAGTGTCCACAACCGATGCAGTGGCCAAACGGTACATCCACCCTATATATATAATTTTAATAAAATGTAAAAATTTTGACTATCAGCAGATGCTCAAAAATCCAATCTCTAATTTTAAACATAAAGAAGTAGTTAAGAATTTAATTTCATAAGTTACGTTGCACCCTTAAACTATGGGCAATAAACTTCTCTTGCACTTTTGAAACATAAATAAACTGATAAATTCAAGAAAGTTTCAACACAACGCATACTAAGCGATTGAACTTTAGTTCTTATTGAGTCGGCTTCTTTGTCACGCGATTAACGATCGTTTTACTACCAGTATCACCGATCACTGTTAGTGTTGTTTTAACAATAAAGAGAAAAAAATATGAGCATTGATTTATGGATCGTAAACGACCGCAATTAACCATGACTATGTTTTGGAGATGTAACAAGTTTATAAAAATTTGAATGGTCAACAATTATTTCTAAACTGCAACTTATCAATACGTAAATCAATCCTAATAATTTATTTTTAATTAATTATTTATGTATTGTGCAATACTTTTTTCAGCATCACAATTACACAATAAATTTTTATAAAGTTTCACCTCGAGTTTCACGGAAGAAACTTTTCCTTACCAAGTACTTGTAATAAAACTGTACAAAAATATGTTCGATTTCAATAGGTACCCGAGTCGACATAATTTATTTTCTATTCGCCTATTCAAGTTATTTAAATTGGCATACACTTCCAATTCTTTCTATTTGGAGGCGTTATGAGAAAAGCGGGTAACTTGGCGCACTGTCGTTTTAAAGATATTATTACAGTATTTTACAAGACAGATTAAGGCGAAATTATAAATATTTATGTATTCCAAAAGCTATAGTAAAAAATTGAGAATTTTAATGTACAGGTAAATTTTTATGGGGCGTTAAATAAAAAGATGAGTCACTTTTTATTTGTTGATGTTATAAATACTGCCACAAGAGAAATGAATAAATAAAGTATTTCAAATAATTCATAAGGAAAATACAATTAGTTTACTTTGTAAAAAAGAATTTTTTACAAACTATACTCACTGGCGGGAAAAACGGCGTACGTTATATTAATAACATAAGGAAAGTAAATAAAAAAATTGTGTCATTAAATAGAACATAATTTTGTTAAACAAGGTGTTCATTTCATGACAATTTAGCTTCCTCCTCATGATACACTTATATTAAATATTTAAAGAAGGATTACAACTAAAATAGCGATCAATTTTATAAATAGGTATTGGTAAAATGTAAACTTTATATACATCAATCGATTCATTTTCATGCCAGGAATACAGTTTTGACAAAATTTATTAAAAATTTCCATGAAGAAAATAGTTATTTCAAAAAATACGAAAATTTTTTTTTTCAAAAATTAAAAAATGATATAACTTATAGATTTTAAGTAAAATATAGACTTTATATAGGTTGACCAATTCGTTTTAATGCGAGAAATCAGTTTTTTAAACAAAAAAAAATTATAAATAATTACAGTGTAACAAAATTTTTGGTTAAAAAACGTATTTTCAAATTTTTGAAAAAGTTACATAACAAAAATTATGTGGATATTTTTGGAAATCCTTGCGTCTGATTTTAGATATTGATGACTGTAATAAGCCTACAAAATTTCAGGACAATCCATCGAAGTGAATTAGAGATAATTTGTACACAAGATTTTGTGACCTAAACACACACATATATGAGAGATACTTTTTCAATCGCCCCAGCCCAAAAAGTCAATGTTCTGGGATTGGCTTCATACTTTGGTAAATTGTTGTCCTATATAATAGTAATAAATCCCTAAAATATAAACTCATTAAAAAAATATTTGTAGAAAGTAGAGGGGGTTGAAGTTTTGACGTTAAGGGTAACATTGTCATTTTCAAATCCGTATAACTATGACAAAAGTTAATGGATTTTAATTTATCCATAATGGATTTTAATGCATTTTTCACGTACTTTTCAAAAATGTATACAAAATTTAAAAAAAAAATTTTTTGACCCCTTTTTTTCAAAATCAACCCTTATTTTTCGATTTTTACCCCTTCGGGTATTTTTTTTTTTTTTTTTTATTTTCATTGGAAAGCTGAGGTTTTTTCCCATGAGCTATGTAAATATGAAAATGGGACAACAATAATTTTGGGGAAAACAGAATATTAATGTAGGCGGTGCCGATAACGGGTATACCTAAAGATCATCTTCGACTCTCTAAATTTGAATTAGCGAAAATTTCACTGTTTGAATCAGCGAATAAAGTTTTCACTGCAAATCAGCGGTTACAGCTAATAAAATAGCGAAACACGAATCGGCGAACGTCGGTCATTTTCGTCGGAAGATAAATTTATTTTAAAATGGAGTATTCCGCTGATTGAAATAGTTGTTAGTCGCTGATTCGCAGCTGCATACTTATAGCTTTTTCAATCAGCGACTATTCGCTGCCAATCAGCGGATTTTAGCTGATTCAAATTTAGAGAGGAGGATTTAGGTAGGCACCGCCTGCTTTAATATTCTGTTTCTCAGAAAATTATTGTTGTCCCATTTTTATATTTACATAGCTCATGGAAAAAAACCTCAACTTTCCAACGAAAATAAAAAAAATAAAAAAAAAATTCCCGAAGGGGTGAAAATCGAAAAATAAGGGTTGATTTTGAAAAAAAGGGGTCAAAAATTTTTTTTTTAAATTTTGTATACATTTTTGAAAAGTACGTGAAAAATGCATTAAAATTCATTATAGATAAATTAAAATCCATTAACTTTTGTCATAGTTATACGGATTTGAAAATGACAATGTAACCCTTAACTGCACCCTTATCGGCACCGCCTACATTAATATTCTGTTTCTCACAAAATTATTGTTGTCCCATTTTCATATTTACATAGCTCATGGGAAAAAACCTCAGCTTTCCAATGAAAATAAAAAAAAAAAAAAAAAAAAAATACCCGAAGGGGTGAAAATCGAAAAATAAGGGTTGATATTGAAAAAAAGGGGGTGAAGTTTTTTTTTTTTTAATTTTGTATACATTTTTGAAAAGTACATGAAAAATGCATTAAAATTCATTATAGATAAATTAAAATCTATTAACTTTTGTTATAGTTATACGGATTTGAAAATGACAATGTTACCCTTAACTGCACCCTTATCGGCACCGCCTACATTAATATTCTGTTTCTCACAAAATTATTGTTGTCCCATTTTCATATTTACATAGCTCATGGGAAAAAACCTCAGCTTTCCAATGAAAATAAAAAAAAAAAAAAAATATCCGAAGGGGTGAAAATCGAAAAATAAGGGTTGATTTTGAAAAAAAGGGGTTAAAAATGTTTTTTTTTAAATTTCGTATACATTTTTGAAAAGTACGTGAAAAATGCATTAAAATCCATTATGGATAAATTAAAATCCATTAACTTTTGTCATAGTTATACGGATTTGAAAATGACAATGTTACCCTTAACGTCAAAACTTCAACCCCCTCTACTTTCTACAAATATTTTTTTAATGAGTTTATATTTTAGGGATTTATTACTATCATATAGGACAACAATTTACCAAAGTATGAAGCCAATCCCAGAACATTGACTTTTTGGGCTGGGGCGATTGAAAAAGAATCTCTCATATACATACATAAATACATCTGGACATTTGTTTAAAAATTTAAATATATGCATTCTAGATAAAAATATAAGCCCATATAACCCATTTTTAAAAAATCGAAAATCGTCACGAATACAAAGCTTCCTTGGGAGGAGAGGAAGCAAAAATGACTAAATTAATGAAAATTTCTGTCTATTCATGTTTTTTAACAATAGATTTTTGAATAAATCTCTATTTCAAACACAACCTAACTTCAAACATTAAAAATATAATTTACAATGCTTTTTAAGTAAATAGAAATATGCAGAAGTATTAAATCTTCTTCTCTACATAAAATCTAAAATTTGATATAAAAAACATTTTTTTATTGCATGTTTTCTAATTACACAAGCCTGAAAAAAAATTCCGTTATCCGAGATCGAGAAGTCATTTTCCGTAGTTCATTTTGGTGCGCTGAATCCGAATCTGACAACGAAAACCTCCTGTCACGTCAGAATTTTGAGAAAAGTGGGGGTAAAAGTCCTACACTTAAAAAAAAATTCTGGTTAGGCTATATTTAATATTACTTTCTAGTTAAATTAACCAGAATTCTAGTTGCATTAACTACACTGAGAAAAATAATAATGTAATGTTAATAAAATAATTTGGTGGAGCACTTTTAGTTAAGATTACAAAAATTTAGTTGACATAACAGTAACGAAAGAAGCAATCAATCGAGAAATTTAGTTTGCTGTACCAAAAATTTCTTTCAAGCTTTTGCGTCTGTTAACTGAATAATTTGGTTCTCCAAACCAAACCGTCTGAATGCTCAATTGCGCATGCGCTGTTCTCGTAAATATGGCTTATTTCTCTGTTTACGGATGTCACACGTTAACCATGCTTCGCTCTTCGTGTCGTCCAGTTTTATTCAAGTGTTTTCGGGATTTTTATGTTTCAGAAATTCGGTAAAAAAGTGTGTGTAGTGATGCATATCGAACAGAGAGAATAAAGCTTGTTAAAAGAACGGAAGTTTTTCTCCAGCCTGTATACTTTATGAAAATAATTTACACTCACATTGTCACTAGGATTCTTAGTGTAGTGGTCAGCGTTCTTGATTTGCGTTGCGTAGTCTGAGGGTTCGATCCCCAGCAGTGTTAGGTTTTTCCGCAATAGAAATTAATTTAAGTAGACATAGGGTGGTAGGTAATATAAAGCGAAAAGAATAAAAGAGGATAACAAAAGTGCGATAAAATTAAGTGAAAAATAAAAAATATAAGTGTGAGCCAAAAAATAATTTGGTTGAGAAAAGAAAAAAATTTTTTTCATTTAACTAAATTTTTTGTTTGCTTAAAAACAATAAGTTAGTTGTGCAAAACAAAAAATTTGGTAGACCGAACAAAATGATTCAACGAAAAAATTTAGTAGCCCGAACCAAACGGATTAGTTGCACATATATCAAATAAAAAATTTGGTTTGGAGAACCAAACTTCAGTAGATGAACCAAACAGTTTTCTCAGTGTAGAATTCTCGTTAAAATAACCAGAATTCTGGTTAACCTAACTAGAATCAAAATGTTAAATATACCCTAACCAGAATTCTAGTTGGAATAACCAGAATTCTGGTTATTTTAACTAGAATTTTTTTTCAGTGTAAAATCACGTTTTTGGCAGTATTATTTGAAAACTTCTACCGGGTAAATCCGACGTGCTAGAGATTTATAGGAGTCAAATTAAAGCTTGAACCCTGTACCTAACGACGATATAGCGATATTGACAACAACAAAATAAATTAGCTGGCAAAAATGGTTTTTTTAAGTTGTTAAGCTTAAAAATTGATTCACAACAGTTCGTAAATACAACTAGGTTAAAAAATACTTGAATTCGCTTGGAATTTGTCACTCGGGGGTTTTCTGGGTCGCTGATTACGAATATGATGTTAGTTTTTGAAAATTAAAAATGGCGGATCCAATATGGCGGACGAAAATTTTAAAAATCCACAAAATTTGCTTAAAACTTGTTACTCGGGGGTTTTCGGGGTCGCTGATTACGAATATGATGTTAGTTTTTGAAAATTCAAAATGGCGGATACAGTATGGCGGACGACTTTTTTAAAAAATCTTGAGAATCGCCTGAAACTTGTTACTCGGGGGTTTTCGAGGTCGCTGATTACGAAAATGATGTTAGTTTTTGAAAATTCAAAATGGCGGATCTAATATGGCGGATGAAAATTTTAAAAATCCACAAAATTTGCTTAAAACTCGTTATTCAGGGGTTTTCGGGGTCGCTGATTACGAATATGATGTTAGTTTTTGAAAATTCAAAATGGCGGATCCAATATGGCGGACGAAAATTTTAAAAATCCACAAAATTTGCTTAAAACTTGTTACTCGTGGGTTTTCGGGGTCGCTGATTACGAATATGATGTTAGTTTTTGAAAATTCAAAATGGCGGATCCAGTATGGCAGACGACTTTTTTAAAAAATCATGAGAATCGCCTGAAACTTGTTACTCGAGGGTTTTCGGGGTCGCTGATTACGAATATGATGTTACTTTTTCAAAAATTGGAAATGGCGGTTCCGATACGGTTGGACAGTTTTCTATGAACCGTCGCATTCGCTTGAAACCACTAATATTTACTATTTGAATTGTTCTAGACATCACTTACTGTTTATTTATACGTATACCCAAGAAGCACGTAATATATCCTCAATATCAAGCTAATATTACACTTGAGATTCGTAATATAACGCTGTAATATTATAGTAATCTTACAGTGATCTTAAAATGTCCTCCTCAAGGTAATATTACCGGGAATATTACTGTAATATTACCGGGAATATTACTGTAATATTACCGGGAATATTACTGTAATATTAACGGTAATATTACAGTAATATTAACGGCAATATTACAATAATATTACAGACTGATTTGAGTTATTCATAAAGCATAAAAAACGTAAATATATTATAAGTCAATTTGGCTTGATGGTAACACTCTGGACTCGTGTGCTTTGAGTTCGGGGTTCGATTCCCTGGATGGGTAGATTTTTTTCGTAAAGAAATATTCCCATAATATTACTGTAATATTCTCTTGTAATATTACCTTAATATTAGCGCGTAATATTACAGTAACATTACCGGTAGAATTACCTTGAGGCGGACCTTTTAAGATCACTGTAAGATTACTGTAATATTACAACGTTATATTACGAATCCCAAGTGTAATATTAGCTTGATATTGAGGATATATTACGTGCTTCTTGGGTATACGTATAAATAAACAGTAAGTGATGTCTAGAACAATTCAAATAGTAAATATTAGTGGTTTCAAGCGAATACGACGGTTCATAGAAAACTGTCCAACCGTATCGGAACCGCCATTTCCAATTTTTGAAAAAGTAACGTCATATTCGTAATCAGCGACCCCGAAAACCCACGAGTAACAAGTTTCAGGCGATTCTCATGATTTTTTAAAAAAGTCGTCTGCCATACTGGATCCGCCATTTTGAATTTTCATAAACTAACATCATATTCGTAATCAGCGACCCCGAAAACCCACGAGTAACAAGTTTCAGGCGATTCTCATGATTTTTTAAAAAAGTCGTCTGCCATACTGGATCCGCCATTTTGAATTTTCAAAAACTAACATCATATTCGTAATCAGCGACCCCGAAAACCCACGAGTAACAAGTTTTAAGCAAATTTTGTGGATTTTTAAAATTTTCGTCCGCCATATTGGATCCGCCATTTTGAATTTTCAAAAACTAACATCATATTCGTAATCAGCGACCCCGAAAACCCCCGAATAACGAGTTTTAAGCAAATTTTGTGGATTTTTAAAATTTTCATCCGCCATATTGGATCCGCCATTTTGAATTTTCAAAAACTAACATCATTTTCGTAATCAGCGACCTCGAAAACCCCCGAGTAACAAGTTTCAGGCGATTCTCAAGATTTTTTAAAAAAGTCGTCCGCCATACTGTATCCGCCATTTTGAATTTTCAAAAACTAACATCATATTCGTAATCAGCGACCCCGAAAACCCCCGAGTAACAATTTTCAAGCGATTTTGGTTTATTTTTTAGATGTTACTTGACTGCATTTTAATTGTCGTGAATTATTGGAATTGCTTATTTAGGGGTAGTTTTTCATCCTTTTCCCTCAGGTTTGCAAGATTCTAACTATCATTTTCGGATTCAGCAGGGTTCAAACTATGGGAAACTACTCGTTTTTCATAATTCCCGCATGGGCAAATTTTGGCCATTTTTCAGCACCGTTCTTTGCCGACATCGTCGGGTAACTTGATGCACGTGCATTTTTTTAAACGCATATATAACATTTTAAATTAATTTCAATGTTGAACTAATGATTTCTATTTTATTCGACAAGAATAATATTGCTATTTTTATAATAATTAAGCATTTAGGAGTAAGACTTGAGAAATTTTATCTAAAGTTGAAATTATTAAATGTCCATTTCTTCTACTATTCTTAAATGAAAAAAATTATTATTTTCTGTGACTAATTTATTAAAAATTAATTTTTACCCTACTTTACTCCTTTCCAATTCTGCTACTACTACTACTTTGCACCTCAAAAAGGGCAGATAAATCCAAATCTTCTTATTTGGAGTCGTTAAGTAGATTTTAAAAGCGCATAGTATAAGTAGAGTAGACTTAGGTAGACTTTAGAAAGAGATTATTGGAGGAGTTATGTAGGACCTAAATTTCGACTCGGGTAAAGCCTATAGAAGAGTGTACGCTTAATATTTTATTTTGTTGCGCATTAATATTTTTATAATATTGTTTTACACTCCAAGAGAAAAGATTTCTTTGATTTAAAGAAACCAATTTATTTGACTTGTTTTCTTTCATTCATAATAAAATTTTCTTTGAAACAAAAAAAGCTTCTTAGTTTCAAAGAAATGTTTTTTGAATGAAAGAAATTCTAACATTTATATGGGGTACTCGAAGAAACATTTATTTGAATTATATAAAAAATTTCTTTAAAACGAATAAGATAATTTGTTTGAAACAAATAAATTTTCTTTGTATTAAAGACGAATTTGTCAAATAAATTGATTTCTTTGAATGAAAGGAATCTTTTTTCTGGGTACAGTACTTTACGTTATCTTATATAAAACAGGAAAAAACCTAGTCTCATTTTTGTTGCAACTCAAAATGAGTAGCGTTTTTCTATGGCTTTTTTCGCATTTTTTCAATATAATTATTTTATTTTATACCAGAAAATGTTTTATATTACAAGGTAATTTTATTAATTGTGATTTAAATAAAATAAATAAATGATATGTGTGAGAAAATACCGAGATCAATGCAAGAAAGGTTGACTTTTGACTTAAATGAATTCAAGTGATTAGATTTACAGATATTATTAAGTTGCAGATGTGCAACAATCGGAATGAACTTGAATGTATTACTCCTCTCCACTGGACAGCGCAACGTTGATCCGACAGATTGTCGGATCAAGCATATAGAAAATAAGAACAACAATAACAAGACGATACACAACAGGCGGAACGTCTATGATCCTTGAAAGCAGATTACACAGGGTACTTTTAGCGGGCAAATAGATCACGCTCGGACGCATCTCAACAAGTGGCTTTTAACGGTCCAAGCCGATCACCTATCAGAGATCCTTGTTCGATCGAGCGATCGAGCATCTTCTTGTGAAACGGATATCTCTTACAACATTGTTCCTTAAACAGTGAGGTGAAAAGACCGTAAGTATAGGATGAAAGGAAGGTAGCCAGAGGGAAGAATATAAAGCCCTACAAATGAATGAAGGGATGAAAAGCTACATAAGTACAATATGGACAAATATATCGAAGGGCATATGAGAGTATGGAAATCTGTCTCATAACTGACTACTTACTAGGCGCCTTACATTCCAAGTAGACAATTTCCCATTGAGTACGTGCATATCTATGATTCTGGAAGTCCGCGTGAGCGACTAATATATTCTGACATTTCTCTCAACCTATTTCAACACTACAGCCAATATATGCAATGTTCGTGATTCCGTCGTATTCTACACTCGCCGAGAGAGTAAACGTCTCATGAAGTTATGCTACAATATTACAATACTATTCCTATGCAATCAGTAGGGTCTTGACAGTTTTTCCACAAATTACTTAGTTTTTCAGGAATGCAATAACAACTATAAAATTAAAAACCAGGGCTGTTAAATAACATTTGAATTTTTTGAATAAGAAATAAAGTGTTCATTTTCTTTGTATAACAGACGCAAGGACCGAGAAGACCAAAGTGAAAAAAAGATTAAGCCGAGCAATTGGATGGTCACAGGTAGGAAGGGGTCTAGACTCGGTCTTCCGGTGAGAAAATATTATATCTTCATGGTTTGTTTACATTTTCATGCTTCCCAGATAACAATCGTGCGACGCATGTTACGCACTTGACGTGCGAGTCAGTCAATGCGTGTTATAACGCACACATATCGCATTCACGAAGTGATGACTGCACTAGTGCATGCTATGTAAAAAATACTATGTAAAATAGCATATAGACATTTGTCAAAGTTGTTTTATACAAATTGGTTTGAAAACCCAGCAAAGGCGGGTTTAGAAATTTCACAGAAAATTAAAAGGCATTAAAATAAGCTGCAACGCTTATTATTTTAATCCAATTTTGCTTATTTTAATCCATTTTGGTATTAAAATTAGCAAAATTGGATTAAAATAAGAAGCGTTGCAGCTTATTTTAATGCCTTTTAATTTTCTGTGTTCACACAAGTGCAAAAGAATTTGATTAATGTTGTCTATTGAAAAGGGTTAACAATAAGACGTCTTTTTGTGAAAAATGCTATAAAATTAATTATCAAATAACACAATATTAGTCATGCATTGTCTCTTAGTGCAAATATTCTCATTTTCGGTTCAATGTCAAGACATAACCTCAAAATTTCATCATTGAAAACGTTATTTACTTTTTATAAAATTATTAAATTTCACTAAGATTATTAATTAAAAGTGTCCCAAGATAACAAGAATAAATCAACTTAGAAGATATTAAATCTGTCATTTTTACAACTTTTTTAATTAAAGTTTTTTGTTATAAACAAATAAATTGTTAAAATGACACAGTTTAAAGTATACACTAAAAGTATATTTGTCTAATAGTCGAGTTTGACGACAATTTCTACATTTCAGTACCGCGTTATATATTATATTTGTTTTAACTTAATTTAGAAATTGAATATGAACTAGACTTATTTTGCCATCATTCATGCGATCTTACTTTTAAAACATTTACAACGATTTGTTTTGAACTGATCTTGCACAGTGGGACGAAAAACACGGCCGTGGACAAATTAACATAGAGCCTATACAAATTTCAACCGATTTTGACGTTCTTGGTCTTGTTTTAAAGATAATAAAATTCTGCATAACGCCTCTGATTTTTTTTCCTTCTTAAAAACAGCTTAATTCAATAATCACATAAATAATCTTATTAGTTATTAATAATAAAATATTGAAATTTAAAATTTATTTTTCTAATTTCCTAAAACATGGCTACCATATTTGATCTTACATATATACAGACAGCTATCCAGATTGTACGGAGTAACATTTTGATTATAGTGGGTAACATAACCATATTTTTTGTAACATCTTTGATAGTACCGAATAGCATAATGATGGTACCGGATAACATCTACTTTTAACCATCTTAAGATCTTACCATCTATTTCTCTCCGTGAATTTCAATATAGTTTTTTGTTAACAACCCGCGTTTAGCTGACTGCCTATAGGCACTTTGCGTACTGCCTAAATATGATACCTACATAGTACAGGTGATACACCAAAACTATTTATGATATATACACCAATTTTTTTCAATTTTCTTTTGAATTCTGAAGAAAATATCTTCTTCTTTGTGAAAAAATGTTTTCATTTTGAGAAGATGAAATTATTACATGTTATTTTTTGTCGTATACCTTCGATATATAGAATAGAAGACCATAATAAATAAAAATTTCTCACGATTTGATTTCCCTGCACAAACGTCTTTAATAGACATAAATTGTTAGAGAACAACGTAATCAGATCCATTATATTAAACTAATAAACGCCCACCAAATCCCAACACAAGAGAATACATATACAAACTGGTTTTCACTAAAGTCTTTTACGATCCACTGTCTAGGTCTTTTCCATTCTGATTCAATTCCGGCTCATTCACGCGATGAAAAACATAGGATGATCCCTAATTGTTTATTTTTAGATGTGCCTATACTGAAATGGGCACCTATATGAATTGTTCGTACTTGAAAAGATGAGGGCGTGCCTACGACATCTGTGTTTTTGGGAGTTGTACAGAACCCTTCTCTACCTCTTGCAACACATAATAGCTAATGATGGGGTCTCTGTACATTAAAACTACATTCGTCAACAGTGACACGTGTCAAAGAGCTGCATTCAACCTTCCAAATACAGAGTGCTTTACATCTTATACGATTGTGTGTGTGAGTGTGTGAATATCCAAATTATGTCTCATTAAGATTAAAAAATATCTTGGATATCACAGAGGGATAACCTATAAAGCTCAGGAAATTTTATATTTCTCCTAACAAAATCCATGTGAAATATCTATGAAAGTTTATGGGATTATTAAAATTATCCAGAACATCTCACTGGCAATGAAAAGATGTGGTTTTCAACTCCTACTATCAGAGAGGAGAAGATTCACTGTTTTCAGAAATTTAAAAAAAAATTTAGGGAAATTTAAACTTAATGCGTAATTTAAGTACATATTTGACATTAAAATATTGTATTTCCTACTTTAAAATTAACACAAAAGTGAAAATTTATTTTTTGGCCAACAAGTGAAAAGCAATTTTGTTCATAGTACGCTTTTCTTGGAACTTCGGATTATAAATAGTTTTGCAAAAATAAATTATATTAATTTCAAATCGAAACGCGATCTGAAGAATGGGACCTTAGAAGCAAGAAATTATAAGTTATGTTCTGAAATTTTAAAGTGAAAATACACAAAGACGTTCAACTGGTAATGCAAACTAATGATATTTAGGTCTTTATTACATCCAAAATATTGAATAAAAAATTATTTCAGTTTTACAAAACCAAAAAAAACTTTTAGTTCAAATAAAAATGTCGCAAACATAACGTATAATTTATTTGCTATTCTAAGGTCCCTTTCTTCAGATCGCATCAAAATTTAATTTGTAAAAAAGCGTGTTCTCAAGAATTACTAATATTAAAAAAAAAGTTGAAAAAAATTAATTTTTGAACGATTTGTTTAATAAAGAATAATTTTTTTGTTAAAAAACATGCTATAGGAACATCGTGGATTTTCCTAAAAAAATTATTTTCTTAAAATTTAAACATGAAAATTCTCAAAAAAACTCGCTTTATTGATTTCACTTATTTATTCAATCATACGGGCACAGTAACTCATTGGTACATAAAACTAAAGATAAAAAATTAATTAATATAAAATTACGCAGTTAGTTAAGGGATTTTCCAAAAAAAAAAAAATTCATCCTATTGTTAAATTGATTCTCCTCTCTGCACAATTCTTATAAGCATTACAAGTAATATTTTTAAAAAACGCGATCAATAAAAAAATTAGTGTTCGTTGTTTATTTTTTTCTTTCGACGCAGTATGTAATCAATAGTTGATATAGTAAACTCTACCTTCGCAAAAAAAATTTAACAATATTATAACAAAAACTTGAATTGTTGCTTTAACACCTCTTTTACGGCTGTCATTGATTCAAAATTTTGTGAGTACGCGCACATACTGTTATAGTTAAATTCCTGACGAGAAAGTTTATTCATTTAAGAGGAATGTATTTAATAAAACATTCCACGCATAGCTTAAACTCCCCTACCCTCTTTCCAAGAATTTTGCTACTAAATGAGTTACCATACAGCTTTCATAACTCTGGGAAATTAACAAGCTTTTGGAACTACCTTAACTTCAATTATGCAAAGAATTATCACACTCAATAGAACAATACTATAAACAAAAATAGATTCCATTTTCGAAACACATTCTCATATTGAAATTTTTATTCTTTCCTTTTATAATCTCAATTGGATAAGGGAGAAGCTTATTGAGCTACATGGTAAAATGCATATTTTTCATTTGATAATTCATAACTATTCAGCACTGTTCATCCATGTTTTCTCTCAAAGATGACACCAGATTGACTGTTTTATAGTTTCTTAATTGTGACAATATTAAAAAGCTGAGCAGAATTACGCTTTTCAGATGTGTTTATAACTATTTATATGATATATTATATATATATATATATATATATATATCAGGTATACTAGGGGGGCTTCGCCCCCCTGCGCGCTTCGCGCGCCAACCCCCTATTTAAATTTACTAAAAATATTATTTTGATTAAATTTATATTTAATCAAAAATTTTTAAATTTGAACAGCAGAAATTTATTTATATTTTAATCTGAACATAAACTACTATATTTGAACTTGCATCCGTAAACTAAATTTTCATCTATTCTGCAATTGAAAAATTAATTAGGGACCGAATAAGTTTTTA
This sequence comes from Leptopilina boulardi, assembly GCF_019393585.1. Taxonomy (NCBI): domain Eukaryota; kingdom Metazoa; phylum Arthropoda; class Insecta; order Hymenoptera; family Figitidae; genus Leptopilina; species Leptopilina boulardi. The sequence goes on from NW_026137778.1 coordinate 250,719, forward strand.
TATGTTTTTAAAGATTAGTTTTACCCAATTTCTTTAAATAAAATTTATTATTTCATTTTAAAGAATTTGTTTTTAAGATGCACCACGGACGACGTCCTTCTAACCTATGACCCTAATTTTGGGGTAATGTCAGATTTTTTCTATAACTTTGACCAAATTTTGAGGTTATGTTCGCCTACACGCCTATGACTTTCAACGTAAATTTAAGGTTATGTTCTCATTTGACCTATGACCTTTAAAAGTTTAAAGGGAGGGTCATATCTTGATCTCTGATAATAATTTTGAAGTTATGTCCGTCTCTACTCCATCAAAAACTTTGGTTTTTGACATATGTCCTTGATTTTTGAAATTATGTTCGTTTTAATCTATGATTCTGTCGTTTGACCTTGAGTATTGATGTTATGTTAATTTTTAACTTATGTTTTTGATATAGATATTACAATATCTGAAATTTTCAAGACAAATTCTGAACGATACTCGAGTTTTAATGCTTCGCGAGTTGAATAGTAGGCGAGTACTGTGAGCTCCCGCGTAGCGTCGAAATTCTCGCCTAGTGTTCATTTGAGACAAATTATGAATGGTACGTGAGTCTGAATGCTTCGTGAGTTGAATGGTAGGCGAGTACTGTGCGCTACCGCGTAGCGTCGAAGTTCTCGCCTAGTGTTTCTCCTTCAAAGTTTGACCTAAATTTTGAGGTTATGTTTTTTTCTTTGTCTTTTTGTGCCAAATTTTGGCCTAAATTGTGAGGTTATGTTTGTTTCTTGGTCGTTTCCCGACAAAATAACTTAACCTCTAGCACGTCGGATTTGCCTGGTAGAAATTTTCAAAAACAGCCAAAAACGTGATTTTTGGGACTTTTACCCCCACTTTTTTCAAAATCCTGACGTGATGAGAGGTTTTCGTTGTCAGATTCGGATTCAGCGCACCAAAAACTACGGAAAATAACTTCTCGATCTCTGACAACGGATTTTTTTTTCAGGCTTGTGTAATTTATAACTGTGACCACCAATCCTGTTCGCCATATTTTTCCTATATGGTGTACCAATTTTCAGAATTCTCTATTTCTAATATAGTATAGCGGCTAGGCGGTAGAAAACATGGTCATTTTGAGGCTCTATATGAAAATCATAATGAAAATCTATGAAAATCATCTCCCATCAGATTCACTATATTTTTCCTGCAATCTACAAGTGAAAATATATACGTGTACCAGTTTTCAGCCCTCTATGTCAAAATTGTGGCGTCCAGATAGGGGGGACACATAGGTGGGTCAGACGCACGACTCTTCCCGTAAGGATCGTGTGGGTACATCGAAAGTGTATGGAACCCTATAAAAAGAAGAAAATATTGTCAAATAACGAATAATTTTGGACAAATATATGAAGCATAATAATTGCTTAACGTAAAATAATTCTAAACTTAATATACTGTTCCTCTTGATTAAACACTGCTTGTAATCGCAAAAACAGTTGAAACAAAAATGAGTTCAAGTTTTTTCCGTGAATAAATGTGTTAAAATTAATTTATTTCCTATCCAAGCATTAAAGTCCCCTCTGTCTCCAAATCTGAGTTTGTACAAACCTTCATTAATAATTGTAAAATAATTATTATTAAGTTACAAATTCTACTTGGAAAAAATTTAAAAAAAATTAATAATTTTTATTTTTAAACATCTAAAATTTTTTAATCTTATTATATTATCAGTATAGATAATAGAAATTGCAACAATCACTTTTTATTTACAGTAAGAGAGTTGAATTTATTTTTAATAATAAATATTCTTGTTATAAATATAACATAGTAAGTTTAAGGTAAACTTAAAATGTCCGCCATACAGTAACCTTTATTAAGCCAAACCCTATTAGGGTCTCTCACCTACATAAAAAAATACATACTTTATTGTAAAAAAATTTACCATATATTGTATAATTTATATATTTATAATTTATTATATGTATATTTACACACAAAAAAATTACATTGGTAAAAATGACTAACAATGTATAGTTAAAAAAAAGCAATTAAAGATACCATATTCAGAACCATTTTAACTAAACTTAGATGCTGGCTACACCGAGAGCCAATCAGGAGTTTAGTCCACTTTTTTAGTGCGCCAGAAGATTAAATTTAACCCTCCTGATTGGCTCTCGGTGTAGCCAGCCTCTTTAACAGTTGGTTTTTTTAGGTTTTATTTTTTCAAAATTTTTAAGGGTCATTCCATTTTATTTCATCTATAGTCGTTGCGTTGCGGCCTATTTTTAAAAAAATTAGGTATTTTGTATTAATGACTTTGAATATCCGTACAATTCATTTTTGACAATTATTTTATGAAATTTTTTTTTATTTACGTTGAAATTTAGTTTTTAAGTTGAGTTGAACGGAAAATAGGTTAGTTTGACAGCATTGGAAATTTTAAATAAAAGAACAGAAATAATTCAATTAGTAAATATTTTTTCATTGATATTTGTTGAAAATAGTCTAATTTACCAATGTTAATTGATAATTGTGTAAAAAAGGTCAAAATACTACGTGAAAATTAATATTCAAACTTACCTGTAAAATGTCAAAATTTGTTTTGAATTTTCAAATTATAAATTTTTATTTATATTTTCCAAGAAAGTTGATAAATATTATAAAATTCATTACTACCTAACAATAAGTACTTTCCAAGTACTTTCACATGATATGTTGGCTTTTTATTTTTATAATATAGAAATTTGTGAAATTTTACCTTGAATGTTGAACTTTACAGGATTTTATCTGATTTTGAACACTTATATCTTCGCAGGCGATTAATGAAAAAATCCCATTTTGGTTTTAAAATTTAAGTTAAATCTTCTTTATTCATCTTATCAAAATTTGGTGATGGGGAACGAGCTATTTTTTATTTTTATTCACTTTAAAAAATTCATCGCAAAATACGAATTTGAAGGTTAAAAAACAAGTAATTTTATAAAACTGAAGTTGGTTTTCTCAATATTGATTTATTTGTATGAATTTTATTTCCCAATGCCTAAAAATAGGCCGCAACGACTATAGGTGAAATAAAATGGAATGACCCTTAAATATTTTTTGATTGCTTAATACTTTTTAAAATATAATTAATAATTTTCAGTTAATTTAATTTTCTTTTTGATTACATAATTTTTTAATTTTTATTAATTATCAAATAATTAAATTTTTTGAAAAAAACCTAAATTTAAAATTTTCATTTGTAACGAAATATTTATAGAAAATACAAAAAAATATTTAGCAAAACTAATTTTTTGTAATTTCAAAGCTTATAAAAAATCATCGATCATTGACTTTATCAAAAATATTTATTTCTTAAAGTTTAATATTTATATTTTAAAATTTTTACTTAAAAATCTTATTTTTATCAACATTTACACCGTCAATTGTAACTATTGGTTTTAATTTATGTTTTTCTTATCATCACTTTTTCGATAGGTTTTTTCTTGGGTTTTCATTGTTGTTACCGTCAACAATCTAACTAATAGTTTTACAAGTTTATTAAATTTAAAAATTAACTTAGCTTAATTATTTTTGCTGTATTAACTAATTATGAGCTGGCTTAACTAAAAAATCACTATTTATATAACATCAAACTCATTTTTTTCTGTGTATAAATAAATGATAACGTGAAAATTAGAAATATACCTATTATTAATTTATTACTCCACTGATGCAGAATTATTATTATTATTAATATTATTATTATTTTAAAATAACCATTGTAATTAAAGTTGGACGCGCGCTTGCGCGCGTGTAATTTTGCTAGTTCCACATAAAAATTGATGTATTTTCAAATTCAAAAAAAAATTCTAAAATCTTTAAACTCACGTAACTCCGTCAATTTTGATTCAAATGTTTTCAAAAAACGCTCATTTCACGCAGAATTAAGTGTACTTTCAAGAATTTATTATGAAAAAAATCTTTAAAGTCGAATAATATTCAAAACAATATCAAATTTGAAAAAAGCAAAAAAAAATCGCAAATAGTTTCCACTGCGGCTTCGCCAATTCTTATTTTGACTAAACGAGCAATACAGGGTTAAAAAGGTGTGCTTTTTTCCTTTCCAACAAAAAAAAAATTTGAAAATCGGTTGAAAATTAAAAAAGTTATGAGTAATTCTTTACATAAATACCCCAAAAAACGGTTTTTTGACCCTAAAATGAAATTTTGTGGGTGATTTGGAAATTTCGCATATGCCATTTTTTATAGTTTTACTAGACCTATAACTTGTACTAGGTCTATATAGAAGTGCAGACAACTTTGTTTTTTTTACTGTAAAAGTGGTAATTTTTACTATACTTTACAGTTAATCTGACAATCTTTACATACCCAGTCGAAAATCGTAAGTTTCCCTGAAGGGTTCACATAGCCTTCAGGTAACTGTTATGAAGGTTTCAAAAGCTTCATGGCAACTATTTATACATTAGACCTAAAATTCTGTGATATTTGATTTCTGACTTCTTAACGGGAAGCTTTTTCTACAGCTTGTTGAATATCTGTGGACAGCTTCTAGCAAAAGGTCTACCAGTTTGCTTGGTGAATGCTTTCCTAATGCCTAGTTTAATATTCGCTTTTCACAAGTTGCAAATTAATATGTAATTTAATTACCTTTTTTACACTTCCTGAAAACTAGAATAATTTCATTAAATTAAACTAAATCGAAAAATAATTTATATAATATATAATATAATATAATATAATATATATAATATAATATACACGGTGAAAACTTTTTATATTGAATAATGAATACAATTTCTTAAAAAAAAGACAAAATATTTAATATTTAAAAAAAAAGATTATTATTTTTATACTTGATATTTATTAATATTTTTTATAAATAATATATTCTTTATTCTTTTAGAATTTCATAATTTATGAAAATGAATTTAACAGCGTATTTTTATTTACAAATTTTGGTTGACAACAATATTTTTACGAGATAAATAAAGATGGAAAGAAAGGTTAAATTTAATTTTTGATCATTGTCATTTTTCCGCTGTTTCCTGAAACATCCATGACGCTTCATTTAATTTTCGCCACCTGAACGCTTTCTTTTTATATATGCAAAATCCTGCAACTCTTTGATAACTCTCTCAAAGCTACTTGAATGCTTTGTTTAAAACGTACAAAATTTGTTATTTTCAAGCTTTCCGTGGAAGCGAAAAATCGGCCATAACATAGGCTTCCTGAAAGTTTTCTGTAGCTAGTTATCTACTGTCTCACAATTCTCTAATGGTTATCTCAATACTTCAAAACAACTTTTTGTTCAGCTTAACATAGCGTAGGATTTTTGACTGGGTATATGTAAAAAACAACTATAGTTGTTTCAACTACTGTTTGTTCATAGGCGCCTCCTGGAACTAGGAGAAATAGTTAAAATGTAGTCAAATTTACCATGCATTTTTTTGAGTGTATAATATCGTAAGCTTACTGTAACCTTACTGTAAACTTACATGACAACCTTACTGTAAACTTACCTTAAACTTACAACGAATTTAATATGTATGTTTACAGTGACCTTACCATGTAAGCTTGCAGTGGGCTTACCTTGTAAGGTTACTGTAGCCTTACTGTGTATAAGGTCACTGTATGCGGCGGACATTTTCAGTTTACCTTAAACTTACTGTAAGTTTACATTATATGTGGTACTGGCTCATTTTTGTTGCACATACTGTCGTCCAAAGTAAAAAGATACGTCCGTGTTATATATTTCAAATGCACCGACGTATCTTTTTACTTTAGACGAAAGCATAGAAGTGAATCTGAATTCAACTCGTTTTGAGTTTAAGTTTTTTCTGCGTTTATACATATAAACATGCATTTCTTTTCTGTCGGTAAATTTCTTTTTGTAACAGAACTATAGTAATCTATATAACACTAAACGTGTTTTAGTAGAATACACTGAAACTCTTCTCTCCTTGTGAGTTTCTACTGTTCTTCACATGCTTTGTGAAGAAAGTGAAGTAATAAATTAACGGATTTCCATAAATAAATCTTTTGACATGTAAGAGTTATTAGGGTCGTTGATTACGAATTTGAAATAGATTTTAGAAACTATTAAATGACAAATCCAATATGGAGGATAAATATATATATCTTACATATACGGACATATAGCTATCGCCCGTGTAGAAATCACCAACGTATGCCTAAAATGATTGTTAACCCAACATTGGTCCTACCTTGGAAGCCCCTGTTTATATATTCTAGACTAGTCCTAACTTGGACTTACTTAGAAAATCCAGTTAAGTGTTAAAAAATTTTGTATGAAAAAAAGTGATAGAATTTAGGATTTGTAAAATATTCTCAGATAATACGCACACTAAAAAAAAGTAGAATTTTTACCCCAAAATCGGTATAAAAATTAACTGCAACAAATTTTATCCTAGTTGGGGGCCCCACCGTCTATGTGAATTAGCATTGGTCAAAATTATCCACAACAAAATTTATCCAGCGTTTTCTCTGTGACTTATTTAATTAATTAATAATTATTTATATGGTTTTAATTTAATTTTTCTCTCCATGTGGTATTTAAGGGGAGGTTTCCATTGCGGAGGCCAAAATCAACACAAACTTTGACCATTTTTTTATGGGGAACGGTTATGACTTAGTGATATTTTTTTTTTAAAAAAGGTACATCCATCAACTTTTAAAACATATATTTCATTTTCAAAAAAATTTCAAAATGGCGATCAATATAGCGCTCCTAGTAAACAATGTTTTTTTAATTAGGGAAAAAGGTGGGCATTCTACACATCCTAAAGAATAGGTTATACCTATAAAATAGTTAAAAAGTTAAACAAATGACAAAATGGCGGACCCGAAGTTAATTGGTCAAATATTTTCTAACGTCCTGCTGGGCATTAACAATTATCAGCTAAATAAAAGAGATATTGTGAAGATTCTGGACATATCGCGGATACTTATATACCCTAACCGATTGATGTTGTTTATGAGAGAGAAAAACATTGCCATCTGGCGGATAGTTGGAAAATTAACGTAGCGCGAAATTCAAACTGCATGAAGGAAAAACTGTAAGTATAAAGAATTACTTGAAAATGTATTTACTTAAGAATGCATACTATTGCATTGAAAAAAACTTAATTAATGTTACAATGATCACAAATAATTTTTTTAATTTTAATTCTTTATACTTACAGTTTTTCCTTCATGCAGTTTGAATTTCGCGCTACGTTAATTTTCCAACTATCCCCCAGATGGCAATGTTTTTCTCTCTCATAAACAACATCAATCGGTTAGGGTATATAAGTATCCGCGATATGTACAGAATCTTCACAATATCTCTTTTATTTAGCTGATAATTGTTAATGCCCAGCAGGACGTTAGAAAATTTTTTTTTCTTTTTCTCCGTTTATTGTCGATGATTTTATATATATAACCCTTGATCCGAAGGGAAATAATAATGGTATTATATATAATAAAATATAATATATAAATATAACAAAAAATTTTATTATATTTTAGTTTTAATAATTAATTTTTTTAATCTTGACTGAGGTCTGATTTTTTGTATTTTTGAATATTGGTTAAATATTGGGCCAATATTGAAATTCGAGCCTTGGCATTGGTCTCTACACTCCCAGCCTTGGACCAATATTGGTAAAAATAACTGGTCCAATATTTAGCCAATATTCAGTATTGGCAATTTCCCACTGGGCTTCAGAACGTCGGTGAGTTCAAGACGCTGTAGAAACGATAATATATTCTTCGGATCAAAAAATCGCTTTACATCACACATATTCCACACATTGTATATAGCTTTCAAAAAATGCAAAAAAAAAATTTATTTTTTTTATTCCCGCAATAGGAACCTCTCCTTAAGCACAAAACTATTTGTTTGAGTGAACCAAAAAATTTGTAATAATGCATCATATATAAATACAAAAATCAAACAGGTTAAAAATTAAAATGCATTACACAATTAAAACCTTCAATAACTTTATCAAATCATAACGGATTTTTGCAAAACTTGCTACAGAAAGTATTTTGGAGTGATTGAATGTAATTATACAAAAATAAAAGTGAAATTTTTTAAATTCAAAATGGCGGACTTTCCTAAAACTTATTTTTAAAAATGATCAAATTTGCTAACCCTGAAACCCCCCGAGTAACAATTTTCGAGCGAATCCAATGAATTTTTTAATTCTCGTCCGCCATTTTGAATTTTGAAAAACTGACTTCAAATTGGTAATTAGCGACCCCAAAAACCGTAGAATACCAAATTTTATTAAGATCCTGAAAAACTTTTTTCAACAAACCATTTGGCAAAAAAATTGAAACACTCCTTCGAGAGTAGAACAGAGATTAAGTTTCTGCTTATTAATTACTAACGAGGATACGTATAGAAAGAAAAACTTTTTTCTATGTACTTTTATAATGTTAAAATAATAGTGTAATCAAATAAAAACAATTTTGTGTGGCTTTGATGTAAAAAAAAATTATTAAAAATACCGTTCGGATTTACCCCAGTTTTCCAATTTTCTTGGGTAAATACGAACGGTCTGATATTATTAATAAAATTTTACAGAAGGCAAAAATCAAATATAGTTTCTGTTCTAGTATTCATAACAAACAATTATAAATAATAAAATGAATTTTTAGCTTCTTTTTCTTCAAATACGAGACAAAATACTGAAAGAGTGTCATCTTTGATTTTCAATCTTTTTTGCAATACTTGTTATCTTTGTTTATGCTGTTGCTAATTAACAAACAAAAAATGGGATAATACTTAGAATCTCTTCAAGAGGATCTGAGGTAAAAATTCTCATATCGAACTTATTTTTAAAAATTTTAATTAAGCTGAAATAATTAGCGTTCGGATTTACCCCCCGTTCGGATTTACCCCGACTGACCCTATTTCTTTACATTTTATCTTTTTTATTTATTTATTTATTATCAATTTAACGTTTAATTTATATTTATCCAATTGAAATATTTGTGAACTTTGAAAAATTTCATGGGATCGAACCTCTGTTTTTAAACTACGAGTCGGGAGCTCTGACCACTGGACTACCCATCTTTGTGAGAGATTTAAACTAATTGTTCTCTTAAGGTACGAGCTGAGAGCGAAGTAAATTATTTGGTTGTTGTAACAAAATTTTAGTTTTTTAGAGCAAACTATTTTGTTGTGTTAACCAAATTTTGGTTGGAATTGAAAAATGTCAACCAAGTAATTTTGTTGGTCTAACCAAATGTTTGCTTGAGATAACTCTACGACTTTGTTTCAGCCAACAACATTTTATTGATATTTGCCTTTATGTATATCAAAGAATCGTGACATTCAATTTAGATGAAAAGAAATTAAATTATTTTTTTTGCTTTAACTTCTGAAAGTAAATAATTAGAGAGAAATTAAATGATTTATGAGTAAATAAAGTTTTTGTATTAAAAAAAATTTTTTACTCTACGAAGAAGCAAAAAGTTATTGAGTATGAAGATGATGACCTAGTTTATAATTATTTTGGAAAAAAATATAACAAAGAAATAAAGATTTAAAATGTTACATTCGCTTGTCAAAATCAATTGATGTGATATATCTTGTACAATAATATATGAATAACAATGAAACATACACCATATGTACGTAAGATTGACTAGAGAGGTAAATTATTTAAACTTAACACTTTTGAGTAAATTGAAGTGTTTCACTACGCCCCAATCTTCCCTACTCTACCTGTGGTAGATTTGTGATTGGGTTGCGTTGAAAACAATAATAAAAAAAAATATTAATTTGGTTACATACTAAGAGAATACCGCTTGGAGCTCCAACAATTGTTCATATGCATATACCGTACCTATAGTAGGGGTTGGTTCCTTCAGATCTCCACTCCCTGTCTTTTTCACCCTATGAGAGATGAGAACAGCGCCTCTAATGCGCACTGCGCATCGAGTTCATCACAAACGAATGAATCGCTCTGATATCCCATCGTTCTGCCTAGATAACAGTGTAATCAGATTTGCTCAAAACGTCTAATATCAAAGTTAATATCTAGTTAAGTTGGTATATGAAAAGCGTTTCTTTTCTTATACTCTTCTTTTTCACTATTGTTCTCATTTTTGAAAGCGTGCACGTGCAAATATTGTTTGACTTGCTTATTAATGTAGACTCAACTAATTATAATTATGTGTTGATTAATCGATGGTAAAGAGAATGATGAAGACTTTATTGAAGATTTTGAAAGTATCTAAGGAGGCGGAGTGAAAGAAGTTGGAGGAGAAGAAAGAAGGCGGAGGTTGAGAAAGAAGAGTAGGAGTAGATCCCTGAGGGCGACTTATTTTATTTGAGTCTGACACTTGGACGCGAACGCGCGCACACCGGAAGTACACTCGTGAAAGATTTTAAACTTATTACTTCTAGCATTCAATCAGTTACTTGCATAAATCAAGAGTCATCTGTCTTCGCAGGAGTTGAATCAGCAAATTGGAAAGTGTAGAAATTAATCAGGAGAATGTTGTCTTTCGTCATAAATAAAAAGAAAGGTCAAACCTTTATAGTTTTTATAAAAATGCATATATGCAAGTTACGACATTTCTACCCCAATAGTGTTTTGAAATGCAAATATGATGTTTCTAGATTCCCTGTCAATAATTGATTCAACTTTATTACAAATAGATTAGAAAAAATGATGGAGTCCGTTTAAGCAGACTGCAGTACGGTGAATCTTTAAGATGTTTATTAAAGATAAATAAATAACGGCAGGTATTCTTCAATAAAGTGGTTACAAGTTCGTTTAGCAGAAAATGTGAAATGTATTTCAGTGTTGCTTATCATCAATTTTATCATTACCGTCAATGTTTTAGTGAAAGCGAAGATAACACCAATGCAAAATTCAATTGTATTTTTTAAATATTTCTAGACACGAATTTTGAACAAGGTACCAAAGAATTTCACAAAGTTTAATCCTGAATTACAAAAGACTATTCACAAGTTAAGAATAAAAATATTGTGATGAAAGCAATGAACGTACATAACTTACGATTAAAAGTCGTGAAAATGCTTCTGGCAGAAGAAAGCTTAGTGGAAATAATTGATATTTGGTGCTTTGCTGGCAGTCGTAGCCGACTGTTTCTGGATTAATTTCAATATCTCTCGAAAGGACGGATGCACCCGCTGAATTACGCCAAGCCTCTCTCGAACTTGTCGAACGTCAAAGTCGGTACGCCGGTGCCTCTAGCAAGGAGAAGTACATACTCGACGCGTGCCAGTCCTCTGATCAGAGAGACCGCTCGGTTGTGTGATGCAAGTCTAAGAAGAGTATATAGGAGATTAAAAAAAGCAAGCAGAGGCGAAAGGAGAGAAGTGGAAATAGTGAAAAGGGGTAGAACGTCAGCAAGAATAAGCAGAGATATCTTGAACGAAGGGTCTTTCCATTTGGGTGTTAGGGGTACGCAGTCCCCTGGCCAAAACAAGGGGATGTTACAACGTCGACTTGTTTTTCAAAGTGGACAAACTGTGTATTGAGGAGGAGCGCCCACGAGGAGACAAGTTGAGGCAATGACAGAATGCCTCCGTTTCTATTCCAACGGCAAGTTCCAAAAGGACTAGAACAAACACATATCATTACCAATTACATTTCTGCCATTTTTCTAATTACAATCTTCTTTAATCATTATCGGTAAGTTTTTATTTTGCATAATTAATTACGCAATATTAGAATTTGTAATATGAGTCGTTACATTTGTAGTAATTGTAAAAAGTAACTTTGGTATAATTCATAAATATTGATATTTATTAAGCTAGCAAAACAATTTTCATTATTTAAGCAACATAATATAAGTATGGTGGATTCATTTAAATATCTAAGACAATCTATTTCATTAGTAATGCTCGCACCTAACGTTTTAGTAATCAATTACTTTTTCTTAGTTGAGAAAACTGATGCACAGTTTGTTAAATTATTAAAAAAAACTGCATAAAATAATTTATAACGGAACATCTAATATATTCATATACTCTATAGCTACGCGTCAATATTGGACTTAAAATATTCAAATGAATTCAATTGAATATGACGACTAACTATTCAATTAATTAGATGTGTCATTCAAGTAATTGAACTGGGAAATAATTTAAATATTAATTATCATGTTCAATTTATTAATAGCGCAGCGTAATTACATATGAACTGATTGAACGCTATTATATTCTGTCAAATTGGATTAAAATAAGAGCGTTGCATCTTATATTGATATGTCTCAATTATCTGAGTATTATTTAAATCCAATTTCAACTTAATTTAATCCAACTAAATTAATTCAGAAATTACAGTAGGATTCACGTATGGGTCTTGTAACTGGAATTGATTCGTGATTTTAATAAATTATTTTTGATTAATATTTTTTTAATTTTTGGCGTTTTGAATGATATACTGTCATTCTCAAATACGTAGTAAAATGACAAATCTTATACAAATTTTAATTATTATTTAATGCATTTTTCACGGACTTTTCAATAGCATTTTTTTAATTTTAATTAGAAAACTGAGTTCTCTTTCAATCAAATATGGAAAAAAGAAAGTGTTTATCAGGGGCCATACTTTAATTACGTAACGCTTTTTCTTTGAAATTTGAACCCCCCTCCCCCATGTAACAGATTTTTGTATACATTAGCGCCATTTTTTGCTGTGTGTAACAAACGTAATTAAAGTATGTTCCCTTAAACTTTTAAAAAAATGTTGGTCCACGGACAGAAATTTCTAGGAATATTTACCGTGCTGCCACCTGAAAGTGAGTGCAAAGTACACTGGAACCTCCAACCATTGTATCTCTGACCATTGCAGTTGTTTACCAAAACTTGGTGGGCAGCGGCAAGAAAAGTCAGAGGGGAAAAAATGGCGTCAGTCAAGAAAAAGCAGTAACGTCACAGTTACGTGTTCTTTTAGACCCAGTTTCTTTTTCCTTTTTTCTAATTTAAACAATCGATCGGAGTTATCGATATTATATCCCATACATAAGTATATAATATGTACGGCCCTAAGTGTTTCCACTTTTTGATATAACCTTGACGTCAAGGGTAAACTCCATCCATTGCACATAAGAATCGCGCGCTGCAATGGTTGGAGGTTCCAGTGTACATTCTGGCAGTTTTTACTGTGCTGCCCCTACAATTTTGCATTACAGATTGTAGGAGACAGCACAATAAAAACTGCCAGAATGTACTTTGCACTCATTTTCAGGTGGCAGCACGGTAAATATTCCTAGAAATTTCTCTTCGTGTTGGAAAACTCACACTGCAAATAATTGAAAATCTATAACAAACGATATAATCTTAGGGAAAATTGAATCGTGAATTTCGAAAAGAGCTCAACATGAAAAAGCATATGTGTCATTTTCACATAATAATCGATAGTGAAAATGACTTTTACGGTTTTACCTTACCTTACCTTTTCGAAATTTACGATTCAATTAAATTAAAGTGTTGAATATTCATACATAGATATATAAATGCCGAATCAGGAAAATATACGATCCTACGTCAGTTAAATTATAGAGTGCGCTAATGGAAAAATTGCCTTTGACTAAGACAAGAAAATAAGTCATATCATTGTCAATTTTTGTAAATCTAAGAAAGTAATGTCGTGTCTGACAATGCTCCAAATTCCCCTATTTAAAACCTCCTTCTATAGTGATTCATTCGAACGATGAACCGAGAAACGATCGAAATTCTTTTTTTTATTGTCGTTTTGACAACTGAACTGTCATTATGGATCGTTTGACAGAGCGATCTTCTCATCGAATCTAACGATCCAAACGAACAATCGAAACATTTTTTTATAATAATGTTTAAAATTATAAACAATAAAATTAAAGAATGTGTAGAAGTAATTTTCTTTTTCAAAATTTAAACTGAAGGAACAATATAATAATTAATTATTTTTTTTAGATTTCCCGCGTACACCATCTTTAAAGGTTTTTACGCATTCTATTTCCCACGTTTAACCCTACTTCTGTAAAACCCCAAAGTCCCTAAAGTTACGGTCCGTAGCCGACTTTTATTAGAAGTATTTGTATTTGCCTGACCCTTTCTTGATCAGAGTAGAGGGAAACTACGGAAAACCTCTACTGAGTACAGCCGGTTTATTGACTGTCGAGTCATGAATGTACCTACATTTAAATAGTCATCCAAATGCACAAACATATCCTCGTCGTCAAACCTCTCGCTTAGTATATCTCGTTTGCAGCGAAAACACCAGGGCTATGGCGGGTACCGAGGCGGTCACCCATAATTAATTAATAATAGAAAAATTTTGAAATAACAGAAAAAAATAGTTAATTTAAAAACACTTTTTTAACGTTTGAAATTATTATTTTCAAAAATATTAACTTTAAATAAAATAATTACCATATAATATATATTAGTCTTTAGCATAACATTAAACTTAAATTCTTAAAATTCATTTTTTAATATCGAGTAAATAATATTTACAAAATTCATATTCAAATGTAGAAATTATTCAATTTATAAATTGATCACTAAATAACGAGGTCAAGATTTTTATGTATGAACCCATGTGCGAAAACCAATATGGGCCAATATCGGCCCAGCATTGTCAAATCGGGCACCAAGTCTTGGCAGACAATATTGGGCCAATCTTGGCTGACATTAGTGGCCCAGTATTGTCAAAGTTTAAAAAAGTTTAAAAAATTATAATAATTAATTAATTAACTAATTAATTCATTATACATTTATAATTCAAGTCCTGACAGAAAGCACAATTGTTTAAACATTTGAAAATTTGTAACGCTCGCGGGAACCGAACTCGCAACCTAACGCACCGAAGTCTAACATGCTAACCACTACACTATACGCGGATATGAGAATCTCAACACAAAAATGTTTTGATAAGCTGCATTTGAGGAACATTTCAGCCGTTAAAGCGCCATTACTGGGTCAAGATTCGTTTCAACTTTGGAAAAAATGACTTGTCAAAATAAATTCAACATTTCAGCCCAATTATGGCAAATTGGAGTAACTGAGATGCAGTGCCAATATTGGCCTAGTAATGGGACAGAGAAGGCCCAATAATGGCAAATTAGAATAATCGAGAAACGGTGCCAATATTGTCCCAATAATGGGACGGAGTTCGACCCAATTATGTCAAATTGGAGTAACTGAGACGCATTGCCAATATTGGCTCAGGAATGGGACAGAGTTCGGCCCAATAATGGCAAATTAGAGTAACCGAGAATTGGTGCCAATATTGGCCCAATAATGGAACGAATTGATCACCAGTACTGGTCCAGTAACGTTTGCCATACTTCGGCAGACATTACTGGGCCAATGTTGGGCCGTATTGTCAGTCTTGGCATTTCGCACATGGGAATGCATTTGAAAACTCGCCTTTTTCAAATAGGAGAGACCGGGGCTGAAAGTGCCGGGGGTAAATTATGCCGATAGGAATATCTCAAAAACAAATTTATTTTTTTGAAAAGTGGAAGTCAGAGAAGTATTGTTTTACTTATGCGCATCTTTGGCAACTATTTTGATTTTGTTTGCTTTACGGAATAATTGAGAGGCTGATAGTAAAAATGATTTAAAATAACATTGGGAGCAAAAGTGGGATAAGTGACTTGGGAGCAAAAACGAGTTAAAATGATTCGTGTAATTTATTGATAAATTCATTATATTATCGATTAAAAAATATTAATTATAATAAAATATGCATTTTTTCCTATTGTTAATATTTTTTAATCGATAATATAATGAATTTATCAATAAATTACACGAATCATTTTAACCGGTTTTTGCTCCCAAGTCACTTATCCCACTTTTGCTCCCAATGTTATTTTAAACCATTTTTACTATCAGCCCCTCAATTAGCTGTTAGTAATTTGGTGCTTTGGCGTCACTTACGTGCAAGTTTTCATGTTTTCAATTTTTGGTCTATTTTTTGCATTTTTAAAGATACGATACGTATTTTTTTAAAAATGATCCAAATTTATCGAGGGATTCAATGGTGTTTTCACAGAAAATTAAAAGGCATTAAAATAAGCTGCAACGCTTCTTATTTTAATCCAATTTTGCTTATTTTAATACCAAAATGGATTAAAATAAGCAAAATTGGATTAAAATAAGAAGCGTTGCAGCTTATTTTAATGCCTTTTAATTTTCTGTGTTGATCTTAACATTTAATTTATCTAGTTTTTAAATATTTGATAAAAAGTGAGCGTCGACGCAACGAGGTTAATTGTGCCTTTCGCTTGGGGCTAGTTGTGCCGCTGTCAATCGCTACATAACCATAATCTACTATTGCCTTGTTTTTTCGAATTGTTATTCCAACCCGAAATCAAAAGAAAAGTTGATTCAATGCATAGTTGGTAAAAACTGGGTACATTTAAAATGTGTGAAGGGTAAAGAAAGGGTCAATTGTAATTTCAATAAATCGCATTCGGAATAAGTATTCACGTTTTAAAAATATTTATTAATCAGAAAGTAGAGTTTTACCAATTAATTAACGATACAAATAATTATTTCAAAAAATATTTTAAAAGACTGACTAATTATGTAATTGTAAAATTTAAGTCAGAAATGTTTATTTATTTACAAAAATCTATAAATGCTACGATTGTTGGAAAAATCATTTGAATGTTTATATGAGTAGTACAATAGGCCCTCAACTGAATTTAAACGGTTCTATTAACTATATAAAAATAGTTAAACCAATTAAAAATATAGTTGGTAGAATGACATTTTGTGATTGTATTAACTCAATTTAAAAATGTTAAAACAACTCAAGATGTAAGTAGTAGATTTTACTAGTTAAAGTGGTTCAATAGGCTTTAAGAACATTTTTTTGTAGAATTAATAAATCTTTTGCAATTAAAACTACTAATTTAAGTAGTAGATTTTACTACTTAAAATAGAAAAATAAAATTATTTTTTATTTATAATTGTTTATTATCAGTAGAATTGACTTTTTCATCCTCTCTCTTATACTGATGCTTATTTTATGTCCTAACGATTATGTACCTAACAGAGAAAATTTCTAACTGACGGGAATTGAACCCTCGACCCTAACGCTGGCAATCCGATACCTTAACCGACTAACCACACACGCTCGCTACGACAGTCTGCAAACTACTCGAAGACTACTTTCTGCTTGTCCAATTGATAATTTAACTCTTTAAAGTAGTCATTTTTACTACTTTCATTAGTTGCTATAACTATCCTTTTTAATTTTTGACTTGTAAATTTTTCATCTTTTAATTATATTATAAGTTGTTTAATTGCATAGTGCAGTAAAATCTACTACTTAAAGTAATAATTTTAATTGCAAAGGATTTTTTAATTCCACGACATAAATATTCTTAAAGCCTATTGAACATTAACTACATCAACATGATTAGATTAACTTAAAAATGAGTTATTTTAATGGTAGTTGAATTTCTCGGCAACAGTTTTTTCAGTGTATAATTTTTGATTTGCTACAATTTATTGACAAAAGATTTTCATCGCAGTATTCTTTCATTATTTTAATTTTTTGCTGTAGATCTCTCGGAGATTCCGCCAAGATAACAAAATCATCCGCGTATGCTAGTATTATTATTTTTTTTTTCTGCATTTATGGAGAGACCGCGGGCTCCTCTTTTAATGAAATACTGCTCTATGTCATTGACAAAAAGTGTGAACAGAGTTGGGCTTAACGTGTCTCTTTGCAGAACCCCCAAGGTGACATCCACCGAGTCGGAAATACCCTCTTCAGTTTTGACGCAGTGAATTATTTTCATAGAAATAATTTAGAATTCTAATTAATTTCGAGCTAATTCTCAGATGAAAAAGTTTTTCCCACAGTTTATTATGATTCACTGAGGGAAAAGCCCCATTCAGATCGACAAAAAATGCGAAAACGTTTCTTTTTGGAAGTCTTGAATGAATTTGAACAATGCTATTTAGTGTAAAAGTATTGTCTAGACAGCTTCTGCCTTCTCTAAAAAAATTATATAAGAGACTCTTATATACAAGTTTCAATTACAAATTTCAAATTTCGACTGTCATTTTGACATTAATAGGCGACTTTTCACTAATTCTAATATCGTATTCGCAACCATAAATATCGAAAAGCCCCGAGTAGTTATTTCTAGGTATTTTTGCGTATAGTTTTCTATGCTTCTGGTTCGCCATGTTAGATCCGCCATTTTGAATTTGTAAAATCTATGGGACTAGTTTTACAATCAGCGAGATCGAAAATTCCCGAGTAGTTATTTCTGGGAATTTCTACGTACTTTTTTATACTTTTGGTTAACCATGTTAGATCCGCCATTTTGAATTTGGTTACTGTGTTGTGAGGTTTACAGTAAACGATCTAAAATCCCTAACAGTATTGTTATCAATACACGGAGAAAAATGAAAATTGAGATTTCGGACTGAGTATAGAACAATTGGAATAATTTCTATTACCGTAGGAATAAATAGAAAATTTTAGGTTTCTATTTCAAAAAGTTTAGTAATGATTATCAAGTAAACTGAATTCTAAACATCTTAGAGAACGCTAATATTTTCCTTTAAGTGAGTGTTATCAGTTTCCGTGATCTGTTTTAAATCGTAAAGGAATTACTACACAGTTTTTCTGAGGATATCAAATTGAGACCATAAAGTGTATCAAATTGTTTATAATGCAACGTTTTGATGCTGTTTGTGGTCTCAATTTGAGAGCCTCAGAAAACTGTGTATGAAATAAATTTTATGATCGTGTTCTAGAGTGACATATAATCTTAATTGAAGTTCATATTAGCGGTCACATTAATTGTAAAACACTGAAAAAAATTCCTAACCCCCGTATACCAGGAATTGACTAATTTGCCTGGTTACGAGAGGAACCCACTAGGCAATCTTGGTCAAAGTTGATTTCGACAATTAGTCGGAATGACTAGGGACGCTTATCAGAATAACCAGGTATCTTAGTTACATTGGCTAGAATCACTTTGACTAATTAAACTTTAGCAAAATTGACTATACATATACATGCGATATTAACCAAACACCTTAGTTAATATAACTAGGAAACAAGGGGTCAATTCTACTAAATCGACTTTGACAATATTAACCAAGCTACATAACTGAATTGACTAGGATGCTTGGTTACGCTGACTAGATTTAAAGTTGCTATGGTTAATAGTCATTAATGCGAAGCAAATTTTATCCAGTGTACATTTTAGTGCTTTGAAAAAGGAATGAATTATAAGTTGCAAAAAATTGAATACAACAATAAATCTGCGACGCGCCGGCGTTGTGTTATGCTCTCACGTCAGTGTGTTGCTTGCCCTTACCTTAATATGTCTATATATGCCCTCATGTAGTTATAAATTGTGAAAATTGTGTGCAGTGTGCGTGCTTTATTGTTTTAAAATGGATGAATGTTCATTCATGAGGAAGCATTTATCATTTTTGTGGAATATTCAATTGGAAATTCAATAAAAAATCTAAAATCAAATACATAAAAGTAAATGTATATTTCTGATAGAAATATAAATCAATAATAATAATAAAGAGTTAGTTTATCAATAATTACAAGAAATATGAATGTTTTGATTAATAAATATAATAATTTAGGTTACAAAAAGATTTTAGTTATTGCATTTAGTTGAAAATAACACGATCCACACTGATTTGCACACATTATAGTCCGTTCAGGACTCAGTACTATATAGACTTGAGTGAAACTCATTCCAGAAGCGCCTATACCGATATATTCATCTGTTTTGCACCGCGTCTATAAGCAAGCATATGAACCTTAATGCATAAAGTCTATTAACGTGTTTTTCCCCTTTTGTTATTCATTTTTAAATTTTACGTCGTGGAGCGGGAAAGGTAGACTACTTTAGGAATGAGACTTAAATTACTAGTAGGGGAGACCGGGGCTGAAAGTGCCGATTTTGAGAAAACTAAATAAAATGCTAGTAAAAAGAGAACTTTTTGTTTTAATCTATAGTCTATCTATTTTTAAATTTAATGTAGTTTTTAAATCCATTATTATTTCTTGATAATTATGAAGAGTTTTTTTTAAAAAATGGTTTTGTGCAGCGAGGTAACACGGCACGTTGAACTCCACGCTGGGGAGATTTGTGCCGACGCCGGGGTCGCTTGTGCCGCTCAGATTTTTTAGTTGTTTCAGTTGAAGCAAATGATTTTACGCGTAAGAAATAAAATAATTATTCCCAATATATGATTTACTATTATTTATTAATCATTTGTTATAAACTTTTAAAGGTTTTTAGGAACAATCTTAAGATTTCTAGATTTTAGTAAGTAGAAATAAACATTTTTTGACTTATATTCTATAATTGCATAGATAGTCAGTCACTTAAAATATAGTTTTCGTAATAATTATTTTTATTATAAACATTCAAATGATTTTTCCAACAATCGTAAAATTTATAGATTTTTGTAAATAAATAAACATTTCTGACTTAAATTTTACAATTACATAATTAGTCAGTCTTTTAAAATATTTTTTGAAATAATTATTTGTATCGTTAATTAATTGGTAAAACTCTACTTTCTGATTAATAAATATTTTTAAAACGTGAATACTTATTCCGAATGCGATTTATTGAAATTACAATTGACCCTTTCTTTACCCTTCACACATTTTAAATGTACCCAGTTTTTACCAACTATGCATTGAATCAACTTTTCTTTTGATTTCGGGTTGGAATAACAATTCGAAAAAACAAGGCAATAGTAGATTATGGTTATGTAGCGATTGACAGCGGCACAACTAGCCCCAAGCGAAAGGCACAATTAAACTCGTTGCGTCGACGCTCACTTTTTATCAAATATTTAAAAACTAGATAAATTAAATGTTAAGATCAAAACACCATTGAATCCCTCGATAAATTTGGATCATTTTTAAAAAAATACGTATCGTATCTTTAAAAATGCAAAAAATAGACCAAAAATTGAAAACATGAAAACTTGCACGTAAGTGACGCCAAAGCACCAAATTACTAACATCTAATTATTCCGTGAAGCAAACAAAATCAAAATAGTTGCCAAAGATGCGCATAAGTAAAACAATACTTCTCTGACTTCCACTTTTCAAAAAAATAAATTTGTTTTTGAGATATTCCTATCGGATATTTCTCTCCGTGTATGTGATAGAATGTAGTATTAAATTCCATAATATTCGATATTAAGCAACATTTTAAGACTCTTGACCGCCATTTTAAAGACAGCCATGATGAATTTTGAAATCGTAAATACACACTGAGGAAACTGTTTGGTATCATCTACTGAAGTTTGGTTCTCCAAACCAAATTTTTTATTTGATATATGTGCAACTAATCCGTTTGGTTCGGGCTACTAAATTTTTTCGTTGAATCATTTTGTTCGGTCTACCAAATTTTTTGTTTTGCACAACTAACTTATTGTTTTTAAGCAAACAAAAAATTTAGTTAAATGAAAAAAATTTTTTTCTTTTCTCAACCAAATTATTTTTTGGCTCACACTTATATTTTTTATTTTTCACTTAATTTTATCGCACTTTAGTTATCCTCTTTTATTCTTTTCGCTTTATATTACCTACCACCCTACACTGAAAAAGTCTTAAGCGATCAGCAGTTCCAACAGTGGAAATGCAGTAGCTCTTTGCTTTGGAGTGTCTGGAGCATGATTTTAAGCAACCTCTCTGCTAAATGTTGGGCGAGTAGATGTTCCACGTTATTGTTACCAAGATTTGGTGATGCTGCAGCATCAGACTTGGGCACTCAGAGCACCCAAGATGGGAAACAGTTAGCCCCACAATGAAGTTGTGCAGAATCTCTTTATTTGGTGCTTCTCATACATGCGTTGGGAATTCTAAACGCCCAAGACTTTTTCAGTGTATGTCTACTTAAATTAATTTCTATTGCGGAAAAACCTAACACTGCTGGGGATCGAACCCTCAGACTACGCAACGCAAATCAAGAACGCTGACCACTACACTAAGAATCCTAGTGACAATGTGAGTGTAAATTATTTTCATAAAGTATACAGGCTGGAGAAAAACTTCCGTTCTTTTAACAAGCTTTATTCTCTCTGTTCGATATGCATCACTACACACACTTTTTTACCGAATTTCTGAAACATAAAAATCCCGAAAACACTTGAATAAAACTGGACGACACGAAGAGCGAAGCATGGTTAACGTGTGACATCCGTAAACAGAGAAATAAGCCATATTTACGAGAACAGCGCATGCGCAATTGAGCATTCAGACGGTTTGGTTTGGAGAACCAAATTATTCAGTTAACAGACGCAAAAGCTTGAAAGAAATTTTTGGTACAGCAAACTAAATTTCTCGATTGATTGCTTCTTTCGTTACTGTTATGTCAACTAAATTTTTGTAATCTTAACTAAAAGTGCTCCACCAAATTATTTTATTAACATTACATTATTATTTTTCTCAGTGCACTTTATGTAGCTCAGGACTTGCGGAAGCGATATTGAAAGCGTTCATACATATCCTGATACTGTAAAACCACAAAAAAAACCATTTACGATGGACAATGTTGAAAAAATATCATTTTTTGTCAGAAAGTAACTATATCTTTTTTCCTTAAAGTTATTAAAATTTTTATTGCAGTATCTAAAAGAGTAATTCTTGAAACATTATTTTACGCAATGCTGAAATGCTTTTAACACCAAACATCGGATTAAATATATATGTGACCTGGCCAGTGAAAAGGGGGCTTAGGTGCAAAAAAATTAATTTTTTATTGATTGGTGATTCTGATAGAAAAAATTTTTTTCTATCAGAATCACCAATCAATAAAAAATCGATTTTTTGCACGTTTCTTTGCTTGAAAATTGGAACAAGTATCCCTTTTTCCATAAAGATAAAAAGATACCACTGTTAAAGATAATTCACATAGGTTTTACTAAAGGGTATCAACACGACCTAAGAAAAGAAGGTGACAAACCATCCATTTCTGAACCCTTATTTTTTTTATAATTTACATTTTTTTTTTAATATCATTACGTTTTATGAAAAAGTTTCAAGAAGTCGACTACTTCGTAAAATACTTTAGGAAGGTGATCAATCAGAAAATTAATACTTGGACGCCGAGTCTTTGCGCAAACGATATCTTCTGACGTGGCATCTCCTCCCAATCGATTCGTCTTCCTGGCACTCTTGAATAATCCTCACGCACATCCGATTCTATGATAATGTACCTATTAGCGTTGAATCCTTTCTCATTAAATGTAGCAAGAGCATCAGATCTCACATGTATTTATGAAATTGATAACAATAAAGAATCAATAATATTAAAAATGATCATTATGAATACCTATATCACCGGTCTTGCAATCTGTCTAGTCCTTGTCTAGTAAAATAAAGTGATTCTAGCCAGTTCCACGATAATAAAAAAGCAGTTTCTACTTGCATAGAATATAATTGATATTTGTGAATATAAAAGAATATTTTTCAATTTTACTCTTTCGTTTGTTTAACATAAATTGTATTACAAAAGTATTTTTAATAACACAATCCCTCTTACAGTTATTTTTAAAATTAATTGTAATACATTTTGTTAAATTGGATTTTTTTCTTTAAAACAGAAACACATTCACTACAAAAATCGTACTTGTATATTGATAACTAATTACATATATTCTTGCATTCACAAAAAATTTAGTCAAAAATGGTCAAGTTTTATTATTTATTATATAAAGATTGTATATTTTGAGAGACAACCTCTGAGACTATGAATGACACATATCGCATGTCCTTTTTCTAATAAATATTTGTTTTATGCTATATATTTTAACCTGCACACTGACATTGTTCAAAAATGCAAAAATATGGAACACTAGATTTATAAATTTGGATTTTCTTCACAACAAAATAAAATACAATAACCAACCTTTGGTTTGCTTTTACTGTGCACTATGTCAAGAACTGATTTCGACTGCTAGATTAACGAATTATTCGCAGTACCACCTTCTCTACGACATATTGTACTCAATTCTTTAGTCAGGATCCTAGACAGGGCATGGCTAATTCCTAGACAACCTACTGTACGAACTTGTACTGAATTTTAAAATCAGTGTCGTGGACAAATTTTAGCCAGATTCTAGACAAGCATTCATATCGAAGAAAATAAAGAGAAAAATGTACATTTACTTTTCAGGGCCAGGACAGTTTTTTCAGAATAAATTTCCACAACAAATTATTGTCTAGCATTAGTCTATTTCTAGGAAGGCCACGATAAATTTCTACATGGGAGGATCTTTCAAGAAAATTTCAGCGGAATACTTCAAATATTTCTCTGGAATATTTTCGGGACATTTTGGGCTATACCTATAGGAAATTTTTTCGATACTAATTATTGAAAAAAAAGTTTATAAGAATTTTTTAATGTTTCGCAAAGTAAAAATTAATTTGTTCTTTAATTTAAAAAAATCGGACAAGTGCGAGTTACACTCGCATTAAAACCGAGGGTTCCGTACCCTTAAAGCTAAAATTTAAGGGAGTTAAAGTGTGAAGGCAGGTGGAAAAATTCCAATTTTGCTTAATTTTTCCATAATGTGAGTATGAAAACACATAGATAGACACATAGTCACATATAACGAAAATTATCAGTTTTTCCTTGAAAACGCTATGATAATCAACTCCAATCGTTCTCGTTACATTTTTTTTGTAATCTACACGTAAAAATACGTAAAAATGTATAAATTTGAATCCCTTGAGATAAAATTTTCTCCTTTTTAGAGTTCCGTTCACGCAGTGAACCGAAACGGAACCCTTATGGTTTCACTCATGTCCGTCCACAAAATCCTGCCCCCCCCCCCTAAAATCTAGCCATTTTAACCGATTGGGCTCAAATTTGGTATACATACGTATTTTTGCGAGTATATAACAGGAAAATTATAACGAACCCGATTGGAATCATAATATAGTTATAGTGCAAATACTCGAAATTTAGGAAAAAAGTGTTTCCCCATTAACTTTTACAGTTTTGGAGTTAGGATGTTCAAATTTGGTATACATATGTAATTTTACAAGTAGATTAAAGGAAAATTATAGCGAACCCGATTGGAATTAAATTTAATATAGTTATAGTATCAAAACTCGAAATTTAGGAAAAAAGTGTGACCCGCCCCCCTTAACTTTCACAGTTTTGGATTTGGTATACATACGTATTTTTGCGAGTAGATTTAAGGTAAATTATAGCGAACCCGATTTCATATGTAGATTTCACGAAAAATATATCTAATCCCTTTGAAATTGAAGTAGAATTAAAAATTAATATTATTATATTATATTAAAATTATATATCTTATATTAAAATATATTATTTTAAAACATTATATTTAAATATTTTTTAAATAATCGTGAACGAAACCCTATTATGCGAGTGTAAGTCGTACTTGATCAATTTTTTTATTCGAAAAATCCATGATTTTTTCTAAAAAAAGTTGCTTGAATGGCACTGTCTAGTGTCTCTAGAAATTATACTTTCGTCTTCTTTCGTGGCAGCAGCGCTGCAGTACATGTCTAATAACTAGACAAAAAAGTGCTAGAAATCTGTGTTCATGTAACTATTATATTATTTCATTATTTTCATAAATAATAAAATTGTAATTAATTCAGGTAAATATAAATTAACATAATTTATTATTTTAATATAATAAATAAATAAAATCTATATTCACATGTTTTCTGATATTTAGTATGTTTTTCTTTTTTATAAATTAAATTATTCTATTATCTATTATTGGCATTTTATTTATTGTTCCATTTATATATCATATATTTTTTTATTAAGAAAGTTTATTCTCAATTGATATTGAAAAAAATGTGTAATTTAGAAAACCTAACCTATAAATTCTATCCTTTGATATTAAAAAACAATAAAAATTACTGTTTTCGTTGAGTTTTTCACTTAGAAAACAATAAATAATAATTTTAATAGTAATTATTTTAAAAAAATGTCAAAATGCAATAATAAAAATATGCTTTGTTACATAGATAGGTTATATTTTATTTCTCTTTTTATTTTTTTAAATTAAAATATTTTTATGCCTTAAATTTTTAAAATCTTTTTAAATAAAATATATAATTTTAATAATAGGTGGATTAATAGCTAAATTAAAAAAAAATTTTAAATTAGAAAATATTAAAATTAAGTTGTAAAAAATTAAAAATTAAATTTAAATTTTTAGAAAATTTAAAATATCTATTGTTTAATACAATAATGGTTTAATGAAATTTGTGCTGATTAAAATTGTTATTTCAAGTGTAAATTTATTTTTCAGTAAATTATAAAAAATTAAAATTCTAAAATATGTATTTTGGCAGATAATAGTAAAAAATATTTATATAAAGCATGTAATTTCTAGCTACAGCACTGAACTAAAATACATCTGCTATATTTTTCGTTTGATGGATATCGTTAGTATAGCAGATTGCGTACCTCGCGCCCAGCGGACCCGTGTTCGCTCCCCGTTACCCCCGAGATTTTTCGTTGAAATTGCGTTCTCTTCGTGTTTAAAAGTTGATAACAATAATTGTATAATAGGGTAAGTCCACATCAGAAATATCAGAATCTGCAAGTGGTTCTTCGATTTTAATGATACTTGGTAAAATTATAGCTTTATATAAGAGCAATGTGCAAGTAAAAGGAATTTTTAAAATATCTAAAATTGTAGGAGTTATATCACTTTTAATTTTGATACTGTATTTTTTTCTTTCCTTTATATCTCGGTCAATTTTCAACCGATTTTGATGAATCAAAAACGATTTTTTTCAAAAAATTACGTATTTTCAGAAAATTTTAAAATAAAAATAAAATTTTGTTATTTAAATAGAAAAAAGTAAAAAACAAAATTTCTTTTAGATTTTTTTTCAATTTCGACCTCTTTTTTTTAATTTTTTAATAATATTCCTTTTTATTTTATCTTTAATTTAAAAAAAATTCATCCTGGAGACTTTTTTAGATCTCGTCCTTTAAGTATTATAAGTCTTCATCAATTTGAAAACCGCAGGACTTGCTTCTATCATTACTTTCATTTGTTTGTTGAAATTTTTTATGGTTATGAATAACTATTTGTTTTAGAATCCTCTAAAAGAAAGCGCTAAAAACTTCAGCAACAATTTCAGGTTGCATTGTTAAGGTTTCTTTACAATTTATTTGAAATTATAAATATTACAAAAAATAAAAACTTTGCTTCAAATCTATTAATAAAATATTGATTTGCTTGAATTTTCACTTGTTTTAGTCAAGTAATTTAAAAATAAAAACATTATTACGCGAAAGTTTCTAGTTTGTAACAATAATATTATAAAACAAATGAAAGTAGAAACACAAATCTGGATCCTAGTTTTCTTGAAATGTGGATATTTAAAGAACGATATCACGAGATCTAAAAAAGTCTCCAGGATGAATTTTTTTAAAATTAAAGATAAAATAAAAAGGAATATTATTAAAAAATTAAAAAAAAGAGGTCGAAATTGAAAAAAAATCTAAAAGAAATTTTGTTTTTTACTTTTTTCTATTTAAATAACAAAATTTTATTTTTATTTTAAAATTTTCTGAAAATACGTAATTTTCTGAAAAAAATCGTTTTTGAAAAAGTGATATAACTCCTACAATTTTAGATATTTTAAAAATTCCTTTTACTTACACATTGCTCTTTTATAAAGCTATAATTTTACCAAGTATCATTAAAATCGAAGAACCACTTGCAGATTCTGATATTTCTGACGTGGACTTACCCATAAATTACTAATACAAAAATATTTGTTTCAGTCGTCATTACAGTGCAATCAAAAAGTGGATGTTTCAGTGTACCAGAAAATATTTGTGATCCTTTTACACAAGTAAAATTTTTTTTTTAAATTAAAAATTAAACAGTATTGACAAATATTATGCTTTTAACAATTTACTATACATTATATTTTCTTGAAATAATTTAGATTATAATTTAAAAAAATTAATGTAATTATATAATTTATTATTGTATAATTAGTTTCTTACATTAAATCTTAATATTAGACAAATTTTGAGAATATTTGAAAGAAATAATTTGTCTAGTTTTTCTAACGGACCGTTGATCAGAATTTATCAAGTTGGGCTAGACAATAACTAGACGAAGAAAGCGTGACATTCCATTCGAGTAATTAGCCAGTTGCAGTGTTAAGTTACTAGACAGCTTCTAGCGCAACTGTCCAGTGCCACGATAATTACTGGGACAAATTTCTACTAGGGATAGTCATTTTTAGGGATTTTTCGTAAAAATTCATGGTTTTTCCTTGACAACGCTATGATAATCAATTCCTTTGAGATTCGCTATATTTTTTCTGTAATCTACACGTCAAAATACATATGTGTACCAAATTTCAGCCCTCTAGATAAATTCGTGTGGCCGCTAGGGGGGGGGTACATGCCTTGCTTTACTAGTCTCATTAATATGGTTCCCCCTTCGGGTACGGAACCCTAATTACTATTACGTAATGTATTTTTTAAACAGTGGAAAATTTGTTTAAAAGGTCTGGAAAATTTGAAAGTAGGATTTTATTTGGCTAATAGTTATAGGCAGCCTGTAATATTAAATTTAGAAGTAAATATAAAAATAGGATACACCTATCGACCTTTTAACTATAACAGCTTCGTCCTCTCATCCTTCGTGTTTTTTGCCCCAATAATGTTTATTGCATAAGAACACAAACTACAATCATTCACTGTGCTTTTTGTATTTTTACCGTAACTATCTCTTCTTCATCCACATTTTTATTTTTTCTTAGCGTTCTTTCTTTTGAAGCGTATTCCCCATTAAAAGCGAAATTCCATTCCGTGTTTCTCTCATCTCGTTTGCCACAAGATACAAGGGTAAATAAAACACGCACATCGTTACGCCATCTTGGATTCTTTTGCGACCCTTGGGTTATTACAAAAATGCGGGACATGCATTCGCGTTCTTACTCAGCAAGTATATAGCTCTTTCTATGTTATCTCTTATATTTAAAGATTTTCAGTAATTTCTTCCAGTTTTTTTTGACAAGCAATTATTAGTAATATATGTTATACACACTATCAATTTTATTTAAAAAGTTTGCCTATTTTTTGTTTAAAACTTAATTTTTTTAAGTATAGTATTAGCTTTTATTATTTTTTGATGAATATAATTTACAATTTATTTAATACCAATTTCTTTCCTAATATTAAAAAATTATGGAAACTGATATCACTTACTTGAAATAGAATATATTATAGCGTTTACTGATGTGTCTTTTAATTTTCAGTAGTCACTAAATTTTTAAGACAGAAAACTATATATTTGAACTTTTCTCACTAATTACAAAATATAGTTAACGACTACAAAAAAGTGTGTGATTCTTACACTAACGCACCGTAAGAAGAGTACGTCCTTGAACCATAATCAGATTTTCCTCTCAATATTGTTCGAAGAGGAATTCCTTTATTGGCAAAATAAATTTCTTCTTAAACAAATCCTTTATCCATAAAAGAATTTTATTTTATTTTAAATGGGATAAACTTCTAATGATAAACTTCTGTCAAATGTCATACTTACATCAAAACAATAAAACAAAATTAATAACGCACATCTTCGGCACTATCGAATATGTAGAAAATATTCTTAAGATTAAATTATTTAATTTGACGTTAAAAGGAATTTTTTCTTATAAATAAATTACAATATTTTTTACTATTAAGCAATTTCTCTTAATATATTAGAAAAATTCTTTTATAGTACGACTCTCCTAAGTGGACGCTCTCTGAAGTGGACAATTAATCCCTTAAGTGGACGGTTTTGGGTAACACCTATATGTTCCTCAAAGTGGACGATATAGTTCTCCCCCAATTTTTTTGCGCGCGGAACGTAAAGCAATGCTCACAGGAAAAACAAAGTGTTATTTTAACACCAGAATTGGTGTTAAACAACAAACAACGCAACAAATTTTACCCTAAATCTGGGTTAAATCTTATGGGTTTTAGCATTGGAGAAAATTACCCGCAACAAAAATAACACCAGCTTTTTCTGTGCTGTTGCATAGATGTGCTTAGAAATTACTTAAATAAAATTCTGAAAAACTGACACCAAATTCGTAATCAGTGACCTCGAAAACTCCCAAGTAATGAGTTTCAAACGAATCCGATCAATATTTAAAAATTCGTCCACCATATTGGAACCACCATTTTGAATTTTTCAAAACGGGTTGCAGATTCGTGATCCGCGACCCGAAAAAACCCTTAAGAATACAGTAGTCCGTAAACTTTATTGAATAGAAAAATATATTACTGAAAGGGTTAAGAGATATTCAACAGTTCCGAGACTTTAGATACACCCCCCAATAGGAAAAATACCATTGGCGTATTAATGGCCCAATACTGGGAGCCAATGAATAATCATTGGCACCCAATAATGGACCATAATTGGTAAAGTCATGGAATGTCCACGCCGATGCCAATGATTGGCAAATTATTGGTATCCAATAATAATATAATAATATAATATTAAAAATTTTAATAATAATTTAAAAAATCAATTATTTAAAAAAAAAAATTTATTTTGATTATTTTTAATAGTTAATATTATTATTATTTTATTTTTAATAATTAAATTAAAATAAAAAATGGTCATCACAGTATTAGTGAAACAATTTCATCCAAAAAAAAGTTTGTCTCACATCCCAATAAATAGGAGAGACATCGTGCAGAAAAAAATTTCGACAAGAAAAAAAATTTACGATCACTGCTTATATACAAATCTAATGGCACCTCAACTGCAACTGCAAGAAACAGTTATGATGTTAGCCCTCCCTGTGGCGTTGAGCGAACTAAAGTCCAGAGCCGAGCCATCAACGCAGCGCAGGAACATTTGAAAAATTTGATTTTATTAGATATTTTATTTTATTTTAAATATTACAAATAATTAATTTAATAAATAAATATTATTAACATAATGTCATATATTTAATAATTAGTTAATTAATTTTTTTAACGAAAATTTGATAAAAAAAAATAATTTGTGGCCAAAAAAAATATAACGATAAAAAAATAATTTTTTTGGCAAATTTTCTCTAAAAAAAATTTTTTTCAAGATAATTTTTTGTGGCCTAAGAAAATATCACGATGAGAAAAAAATTTTCTTTTCAAATTTTCTTTGTAAAAAAATTATTTGGGACTTAAAAAAAAATCACGATGAGAAAATAATTCTTTTTTTCAAATTATCTATGGGGCATTCTATTTTAAAATTATACCCCTAGTAAACAATTGACAATATAAGACATTTTTTAAATAATTATTTCTCCCATTTAATTAAATCAAATTACTTTTGCAATGAGTGGTTTCGAAAGAGAAATTTCTAAACTTTACAATTGTAAAAAAATTTTTTAAAAAAAACATTTAAATAGTATAAAAAATTTAGTTTGAAGGTTAAACTTGTAAATATCTCAAAACACGTTGTCTCCGATTTTGACAAAATCTATGTCAAAAGAAAGCTTAAATATTCTATTTTTTATTTCCGTAAAGTTTATAATGGACATTTTCGAGAATTTCCAGAAATTAATTATAATTCTCAGACGTTTCGGAGGTTAAAAAGGATTGAAATTTGTATGAATGGAGAACCATTTCTTTAAGAGCGGATTTTGTTTTTTAAATTTAATTTCCATTAACCTTACATTATTACATCACTTGACATTAGAGAAAAAAAATATTTATTGTAAACAATAAATATATTGATCTTTAGCTATTTGCAATTAAAAATTTTTCAAATTTAAAAAAATTATTAAGATTAAAATTGAAGTTTTAAAATTTATTTATTTAAAAATTTCGTAAAAACAAATGCCGCAGTATTTGAACAGAGGTTCTCTATTCATGCAAATTTCAACCCTTTTTAACCTTTGAAACGTCTGAGAATTTTAATTAATTTCTCGAAATCCTCGAAAATGTCCATTATAAACTTTACGGAAATAAAAAATAGAATATTTAAGCTTTCTTTCGACACAGATTTTGTCAAAATCGGAGACAACGTGTTTTGAGATATTTATAAGTTTAACCTTCAAACTAAATTTTTTATGTTAATTAAACGTTTTTTTAAAAAATTTTTTTTACAATAATAAAGTTTAGAAATTTCTCTTTCGAAACCACTCATTGCAAAAGTAATTTGATTTAATTAAAAGGGAGAAATAATTATTTAAAAAATGTCTTATATTGTCAATTGTTTATTAGGGGTATAATTTTAAAATAGAATGCCCCCTATATAAAAAAATTATTAGTGTCTTAAAAAAAATCACGATGAAAAATTATTTTTTTGTCAAATATTTTCTGTAAAAAAATTAATTAACTTAATAACGTAGTTATTAGTTACTTAATTTTTTGTTACTACGAAAATTTGACAAAAAAATTATTTTTTTTATCGTAATATTGTTTTTGGTCACAAATTATTTTTATTTGCAAATTTTCGATGAAAAAATTAATTAACTAATTATTAAATATGGCATTATGTTATTAATATTTATTTATTAAATTAATTATTTGTCATATTTAAAATAAAATAAAATATCTAATAAAATCAAATTTTTCAAATGTTCCCGCGCTGCGCTGATGGCTCAGCTCTGAACTTTAGTTCGCTCAATACTTGCTGTACAAATTTTTGATCTCAATAAAAAACTAAAACTTGAAACTTTTTTCTTGTCGAAATTTTTTTCTGCCCGATGTCTCTCCTATTTATTGGGATGTGAGACAAACTTTTTTTTGGATGAAATGGTTTCACTAATACTGTGATGACCATTTTTTATTTTA
Source organism: Leptopilina boulardi (assembly GCF_019393585.1). NCBI lineage: Eukaryota > Metazoa > Arthropoda > Insecta > Hymenoptera > Figitidae > Leptopilina > Leptopilina boulardi. Next base: position 283,506 of record NW_026137778.1, read on the forward strand.
ATTTAATTGAGCTGCCGGATCAAAGAAGGGCACATAACTAATGTATTTTAAATGGGTTATGTGCCGTTCTTTGATCCGGCAGCTCAATTATTAAAAATAAAATAATAATATTAACTATTAAAAAATAATCAAAATAAAAAATTTTGTTTAAATAATTGATTTTTTAAATTATTATTAAAATTTTTAATATTAGCTAATTATTGGTTGCCAATAATTTGCCAATGATGGTTGCCAATCATTGGCATCGGCGTGGACATTCCATGACTTTACCAATTATGGGCCATTATTGGGTGCCAATGTTTATTCATTGGCTCCCATTATTGGGCCATTAATACGCCAATGGTGACTCGTAGCAATTTTCCATTGGGCCTGTATATATTTTGATGCATATGTATATTTTTACAATGAGGGCTGAAAACTGTATTGAGTCATCGAAACTAAATAACTAACCACTATATAAAAATTTATTTATTATATTTTATGCGACTTTTAAGTTTTAGATCAAAAGAAAATCCCTTATAAAACTCTTTGTGTTGATATATTCGTTTTGGCAAGTATAACATTTTCTTCAGCATTTATTTACGAGTAATTTTCCTTAAAAGTAATTGTTAAATTATTAACAATAAGCTGAGAATTTTACATTTTGTTAAAAAATGCAGTGCAGGGCAAAACTGGATACCAAACGGTGGAGCATAACCTGGTTTAAATTGATCAAAAATTTTTTTTCATGCTACCGACCTTATTTTCTCATTCTCTAATGTTCAAGGAAGAATTTTCAACGAGACTTGAACTAATTTGTTTAATAGATTCTTTATAAACCGAGAATTACAAAAAGGTATCCGGTTTTGCCCCACTCTCTATTACGTTTTTCTCATACAATCAGTGTTAACAATAAAAAATGTTGATTAACTGCCCACACAGCACAATAACTTACTGCAACTTTACAGCAGACTTACATGTAAGCATTGTAAAATTACAATGTAAACTTATACTAAGATTAAGATAAACTTAAGATGTCCGCCATACAGTGATCTTACATATAATAAGGCTATACAGTAACCTCACAAGGTAAGCCCACTGCAAGCTTACATGGTAAGGTCACTGTAAAAATACGTTGTTAGGTCGTTGTGAGCTTACATGGTAAGGATAAAATATTAATAAATTAGTTTAAACAATATTTATGCGCAGTAACTTCCTATAGCACTTAAGAATTTGCAGTAAATTTTATTGAGCCAAATCCTGTCATGGTCTCCCACCTATATAAAAAAGTACATAATTTATTGTAAAAAAAATGTATGATATATTGTATAATTTAGATAAATATTTATAATTTATTATATGTATGCTTATAATATCCTAAGCTTACTGTAACCTTACTGTGTATGTCGGACATTTTAAGTTTACCTTATAATCTTATTACTGTAAGTTTACATTGTAATTTAACAATACTTACATGTAAGTCTGCTGTGAAGTTGCAGTAAGTTATTGTGTTTTTGCTGATAATTTTTTATGAGTATTATCATAAAAAATTAATATGGATTTTTGAAAGAAAATTCCGTTGTACCTCACTTTGAAACGTCATCATATGCGACACAGTATAAATAATTGTAATAATTGAAACGAAGAGTTTCTCAGTGTATAATTATAATTTCGCATTTATTCATTTGGTAATACATATTAACATTAAACCTCTTGTGGAATTTTATGAGACTGATGATCAAGTTAAGTTCATTTATTTGCTTTCGGTAGACCATCTATAGTGCGAAAGATAGTCCTGAGTAAACTGTGTACCTTTAATGGTAGCTCTCAATAACTTAGACAGCCCTTCACTTTTATCCTTTCCTACACACTAAATTAATTGAGGGTTAGTTGCAACTTATTTTTATTTTCTGTTTGCATGATTTCGCTCTTTTATCTCAAAAACTTATAATACTACAGTTCTACTAAGCTATACATATATTTTGAAATATGTCAAAAAATTACAACAAAGGAAAGCATTTCTACTTTGAAAATAAAAATTATGTGAATTTTATATAACTTTATAACAAATCATCCTATTTTTGGTACCTACTGCTTAATCAATGACAAAGAATAATTGAATCGATTGGTGCAGAAACTATAAAAGCATATGGGCAAATCCAGGAAACTTTTAACTTTTGTGATTTTCGAATCGAACACTTAAAAATCTGAATTATTTTCAATTAAAACTTTAGGTATCATTTTTTTTTGCTAAATTATATACAAAGGAACATTTATGTACAATATTACAACAAAATATTTATTTGACAATTAGTTTTATAAGTTAAAAAGTGAAAAAATGCTTAAATTTCATTTGAATTTCTTGAAAAAGTTTATATTCTTAACGTTTTTATTTTTGCGGCGTGTAAAATATCAGTTCAGCTACTATGGAAATATCAAACAGACATATTTTGTCAAAAAATTTTCATTATCCCATTAGTGTGCCACCATTAAAACTAAAAATACGAAGGTTTGATTGAGTGATAACACTTTTTAAAAAAATTCAATTCAACGTCTTCTTATGAAAATATCTATTACGGCGTTGGATAAAAATAAAAGTTCAATGCATTTATTAAAAGGTGATGAAGAAACAAAAATTATAAGACCTTTTTCAATGATGTGCCTCTAATTGTATTTAAAGATGATAATAAAAATCGTGATTTAATTTAAATTTATACATTTTTGAAAGGCACAACTACATTTTTGCCTTAAACAGGTCAATCTATGGTGTGATCGAAACATTTTCATACATATGTATATTTGAACACAAAAACACAAAAAAAAGCTGGTGTTATTTTTGTTGCGGGTAATTTTCTCCAATGCTAAAACCCATAAGATTTAACCCACAATTAGGGTAAAATTTGTTACGTGTTATTTTAACACCAATTCTGGTGTTAAAATAACACTTTGTTTTTCCTGTAAACGCCGCTTAAGGATTTTGAGTGAAATAAATTTTATTAAGTTAAGAATATGCTAAAAACACTTTTTTGGAGTCTTTACCACCTCTTTTCTCAAAATCCTGACGTGCTAAGCAAATTTGGGTTCCAGAATCGTGTTCAGAGGACGAAAATACTTTGGAAACCACTCCGATATTAAAAATAAAAAAAGTTGAATTTTTCAATTTTATATGTAATTTATTAACATTAAAGAGTTTAAAGAGTTAAACATTGACGGCAACTTTTAGTATGGAAACACTATCAAAATACAATGGTTGTGGGAGGCATATGCTATTGCTACATTCCTTAGATGTGGCATCCATATTTGTGGTTATGCTGACAATTCAGCTGTTGATTGTCACATATATAGCTGCCTCAGTCATATTTCTATGGATCAGTTTTCCATATCTAGTTTAAAGATTTGATACCAACAGTTGCGCTAGTTTGCCGCGATGACAGTTGTTGATTCTGATAATCATCCTCAATTTTCATCGTTTGTTTTACCGGTTTTGCGTGTGTCTTTTATCGTGGTGTTGTGTATAAGTTTATTTATTGTAAATATAAAAATAATATATAATGATAAATATGGGATATCAATATTATATTGCTACCATATCCAATTTTTAAATTGACACATCCAGATCTACGGTTGGCATATCCATATATAAATAATTGATGTTCCTTCCATATTCATAAATATGGATGCCCCAACCTTATCATTTTTTTTCGTGCATTATTCAATTTTTTAAAGGATTAGGAGTGTTTTAATCAATGTAATATTTTACCGGTTTTTTTTATGGAAAATGAGATTTTTATACCACTGTGGATTCATTGCAGAAAGATATAGATCCAGCTGTAGTAATTTACTGATCAATGTCAATTAATTATTGGTCAGTTTTTAAGTGTAGTTTCGCAACTGAGAAAAATAATTTAATATTTGCAACAAAAATAGTTTGGTCTAAAAAATCAAATGATCGTTTGTTGTCCTAACTAAAATTTGGTTGCGTTAACCAAATAGTTTGATTCGCTCTTAGCTCATAGCTTAAGAGAACAGTTAGTTTAAATCTCTCACAAGAATGGGTAGTCCAGTGTTCAGAGCTACCGAACTTCAGTTTTAAAACAGAGGTTCGATCCCAGGCGGAGATGAGATTTTTCAAAGTCCACACTGAGAAAAAAGGTTTGAGCTGACAACCAAATATTTCATTCAATATATGTGCAAATAAAATTTTTTGGTTGACACAACTAAACTTTAGTTGACAACAACCAAAGTTTGTTTCAGACGACTAAATAAGAAAATGAAAAAGAATTTGGTAGTCTCAACCAAACTTTGGTTGATGTCAACTAAAGTTTAGTTGTGTCAACCAAAAAATTTTAGTTGCACATATATTAAATGAAATATTTGGTTGTCAGCTCAAACCTTTTTTCCCAGTGCACAAATATTTCAATTGGATAAATATAAATTCAATGTTAAATTGATAATAAATAAATAATGAAATGAATAAAAAAAAGAAAAGAAATAAGGTAGAATAAAATTTTTAATTTTACACTGAGAAAAATGTTTAGTATCATCTACCAAAGTTTGGTTCTCTCTACCAAATTTTGATATATGTGCAACTAATCCGTTTGGTTCGGGCTACTAAATTTTTTCGTTGAATCATTTTGTTCGGTCTACCAAATTTTTTGTTTTGCACAACTAACTTATTGTTTTTAAGCAAACAAAAAATTTAGTTAAATGAAAATTTTTTTTTTGTTTTCTCAACCAACTTATTTTTTTGTTTCACCCTTTTCTCTTTATATAACCTACCTATGCCTACTTAAATTAATTTCTATCGCGGAAAAAACCTAACACTGCTGGGGCTCGAACCCTCAGACTACGCAACGCTAGTCGAGAACGCTGACCACTACTCTACGAATCCTACTAACAATTTGAGATTAAATCATTTTCACAATGTATAAAAGCTGGAAAAAAACTTTCGTTCTTGTAACAAGTTTTATTTATTTATTTTCACTACACAAACTTTTTTTTTTAAAAAATGTCTGAAAAACATAAAAAATTCAACACTGAAACTTCACGACGCGAACGACATATGGTTAATGTTGACATCCCGTGAATGGGAAGCGACGCCATATTTACGAGAAGAGCGCGTGCGCAATACAGCATGTCAGCTATTTAGTACTGGGAACCAAACTATTTAGTTCGTAAACATGAAAGCTTCAAATATATTTTTTGGTAGAGCCAACTAAACTTCCCGATTTATTGCCACTTTCTATTCTGTTGTGACAACCATATTTTAGTAACGCCAACTAAAAAAGCTCAACTAAATTATTTTCTTATTATTACGAAATTATTTTTCTCAGTGTACAAAAAAACTGTTTGTTTGATGAACCAAACATTTTTGTTGACCTAACAAAAAAAATTTGGTTGGGATAACCAAACTTTTTTGTTATGCCAACAAAAAACACTCAACCAAATTTTTTGGTTGACACAAACAAATAGTTTGGTTGCTTAAATACCAACAAAAATTTTTTTGTTGGCCCAACCAAATTTTGGTTGCTCTGACTAAATATTTTTCTCAGTGTAATAGGATAATTTCTTTGCAAACCCAAGCTTATTTCTTAGAGTATCCCATCTTACCCGCAGGGGAGGGCTACACTGAAAGAAATAATTCGTTGGTACAGTTAGAATTATTCCTAGTTTTCCCGTACACTCAGAAAAAAGATATGTTTGATCCAAATGTACCATTTTTTTATATTTACCTAATTTTTGGTTAGTTCAAACAAAATTTGTTCAATTCAAATAAATATTTATTTGATCTAAATAACTGTTTGGTTTATTTTAATAAATTTTTTGAACAAAGAAAAAATTTGATTGAGCTAAATAAACGTTTGGTTTATGCAACCAAATGTTGGTTAACTGTATATCAATGCATTTATTTTGTTGATTTAACCAAAATTTGGTTGCTTCAAAGGAATTTTTTTCTGAGTGTAATGAATTGGTAATCTGCTATTTGGATACAGCTATATTTTATATAGACAGTTCAGCCACACATAATGGCGTTTCATACATATAGATGTTTAAATCACCAAAAAAGTGGGTAACATAACCTAACTTTATCGCCAGTTGAAAACAAAACCCCAACCATATTTATTTGTCAGTTACCCCAAACCATTTCTTTCAGTGAAGATGGAGATATATTTAACTTTTCTACGTTTTGTTAATTTATATTTAATTATTATGTAACAAATGTTCCTAATAAGACTGTGCCATGGAAGACAAATTCCCAAAGATGATTATTATAATAAATAATAAAATATAGATGTAATAATGTTCGTTTTATTGTGATGTCATTTATAGACGACCCCTAAGGTAGTATTTCAAAGATTTCAAAATTAATTGTAAGCATCAATATTCGACATTTTATTATAACCAAGAAATGATGGAATGAACATTTTAAATTTTAATAAAACTGATTTTTAATTTTCTTTTCTCTTCTTCTTTTTGTTTACTAAAATACATGTGTATTTTAGTTTTCTATATGTTTTCAAGATTGTGCAAGTGAGTCTGTTTTACGTATTAATTCTTTATGAGACAGAAGTCATAAAATACAGACATATAAGATTTCCGATACTGTAACCTTGTTTCTTCAAAAGAACAGCTTTTAGCAGTATCTGGACTGACCTATGTCTTTAGAGTTTATTAATGGCAGTTCAAAAAAAGAAAAATCATTTTACATGGTTTAAAAAAATAGATAGGGAAAAAAGCGAATAGTTTATGCACACTATTTTGAAATTTATTTCAAAATTCAATTCTTATATATTTTAATACCAAATTGAATTACAATTTTCAGTGGTATATTTAATTTAGTCATTAACTAAGTTTTATACCTTAATTAACTATGTCCGTCTTTTGACACATGAGAGATTGTCAAAAAATACTACAAGCAATAAAATTATGTTTTTTTCACACATAGGAAAGTCATCGCGAAATCTGAAAAAATACCACACAAGCAGCACGTAATATTACCTTAATATCACAGTAATATTACATGAAAGATTCGTAATATTACAGTAATATTGAAATGTCCGCCTCATGATAATAATATTACAAGTAATATTGAGGTAACATTACACTGAAATATTAAAATACTATTTAGATAATATTACATGACTTTATACTTGATGAAAAAATTTTGACATGGGGGGAATCGATAACTTGGAACCTACCGTACATCAATTTAACCAATGGCCCACTTGTGCTTGTAGTACGGCTTTTACTTTTTGCGAAAGATATAAATACATTCGTTGCTGAAAGTTTTTTATATTTCACAAAAAGTTCAAGTCATATTACAAGTACAAGTGGTCCATTGGTTAAGAGTCTTGACTGAAGTTCGATTCCCGCCATGACAAAACTTTTTCATTAAATATAAAGTGATGTAATACATATTATCTAAATATTATTTTAATATTACAGTGTAATTTTACCTCAATATTACTTGTAATATTACCCCAATATTACTGGTAGTGATACCTCAATATTACTTGTAGTGTTACCTCAATATTATCTGTAATATTAAAATGCGGACATTTTAATATTACTGTATATATTACACCGTAATATTACAAATCTTTCATGTAATTTTACTGTGATATTAACGTAATATTACGTGCTCTTTGGGCAGATATCCTGAATTTTTCTCTTTCCTTTTTGCACAAGAGATTAAAAATTATTATTATTATAAACGATATCAGAAAGTAAAATTAAAAAAATGTTTTATATCCCTCTGGCGGTACTTGTCTAAAATTTTAAGATGTAGGATATTATGTTCGAAACAGTGCAAAAGTTTGGGATATTCTATTAAAATAATTTTTAAAAAATAGGTAATTCATTTGACATAAAACTCATTTGTCATAAAAATTGCTTCGTCTTTCCTTTTTCCACACACAGTAGCTTATACATGAGACTAGGATAGACAACGGTATCTATTCTTATGTTTTTTTGGTGGCTGAAATCAAAAAACACCATCAAAAACAAATTCTTTACCCCCTTAACCCCCTACAACCCCTGGGAGGGGGTTGGAATTTCATTTTTCACGAAAAGTCGAGTAGGGTGTCTAATCCTATGTTTTTTGAGTCGCTGAAACCAAAAAACATCACCAAAAATAAAGTTTTCTAGAAAGTTTATTTATTTATTATGTTTATTTTAGAATCTCTTTGGGTGTACTTCCGAAGGAGGGGTTCGTCCGATTTTCATAAAACTTGGTATACTAACGTATTTTGGTGCGCTGATTACGAAAATGATAGTGACAATTGGTGCAAATTTGATTATCATGGTAAAAATCATAAAAAACACCATAAAATCATCGTTTTTTGCGATTAACTCGTAAAAAACGCAAAATTTCGAAAAATGTTTTAAACAAAAGTTGTAGGTCTTAAAAAAACACACATTTTATCTCCTATAAATTTTTTTACCAAAAGTAATAATTTTTCGAGAAAAATCCAAAAAACCATGAAAACTAATACATAATATATACCAATCACAGTCATTGTATGTGATCCCCCCGCCAAACAAAGCGCACCAAAATACGTTAGTATACCAAGTTTTATGAAAATTGGAGGAACCCCTACTTCGGAATTATATCCACATATTCTTAAAACATTTGTAACAGTTCTATAACTGACCTGTAACAGTGTTTGCTGGGATGTTTATGCATGAGGGATAAAAAATTGATTTTAAGTCGTAAACAAGCTTCTTCAGATGCGGTCACGTATTGAATGTAGTTCCAAAGTGGTCGCTTTTCATGCGGACGTCCAAATAATGTTAAAATTTGTTGCTTAGAGTAATCAATTAATGGTAATTCTGACAAATTAATTTTTTTATTGTAGAGTGACATGCATCATAAGTAATTCTATGGATGAATGGATGAGTGGAAACTCTGTAGTATGTAATGGAATACCAGGTTTAACTAAGGAACAGCGAGAGCTATGTCATAAAAAGCCGGACGTAACAGGTGCTGCTGTTAAAGGTCTGCAGATGGCTATATCCGAATGCCAGCATCAGTTTATGTGGCACAGGTGGAATTGTTCCTCACTTACGCCTAGCAGCAGAACACAACAAAGTAGCGTTCTACTTCAACGAGGTAAGTCTTTTGTCTTCTATGAATAGAAAAAATCAAAATTTAAAAAATGAAGTTTGTAAAAGCCGCAACTCGGCGACATTTGATGGTAAATGCGACAGCAAGGTCAATTTCAAATAATGGCCTAGCAAAGTTACATTTATAGAAACTGGACACTCACCACGAAATTCAAAATTTTACTGGATTCACCTTATGGATCAACTTAGCGCGCGCTGTTTTAAAAATAAGTCGTTCCAAATATACGAGTGCGCCACTCGTGTGACAACGATTGATGTTTAATACGGGATTCCCCGTAGCAAGCTTATCTTATTGGTCAATTTTAAATATCAGTGCAATGCTCGCGCAAGTATCTACGGGTCGTATATTAAACTTGGAGCTGCGGGCAATAGATATCTTTCTCAATTAGTAGCTGAAGTTCCTAGTGCTCTCTACTCTCTAAATCTGAATTAGTAAAAATGTTTACTAATTTGAATTAGTGACTCACTTTTTGCTTAAGAATTAGTTAAATTTTACTAATTTTTAGTAACAGTTACTATTAATTAGTAAAATTTCACTAATTCAGAAGCAAAAAGTGAGTCACTAATTCAAATTAGTAAACATTTTTACTAATTCAGGGCCGGGATTCCGACAAGCAATACTGCTAAGTTAGCAAACTGCTAGTTGGCAATGTCAGTTATATTCACGCTGGAAAAAAATATTGCTACCGGGTGTTCAATAAAATTCTAATCATTTGACAGATTTAGGTTAACCTATGAATTATTTACAGAAAAATACACACTTAAAAACTATATTAATTGATAAGAATAGAAACATTTGATTTCATATTAATTCAAAAAAAAGACTTTAAACATTTCATTTCATAAATATTGTTAATATGATAGTATTAATATAATTGTTTTTATTTAATAAATAATCATAATATTTTCGAGAAACATTTCATTATGATTATTTATAATTTATTTTTTATTATGGTTTAATATATTTAATTGAATAATTATTTCATTTTGATTCTTTTACGTTTTCATTTAATTATTTATTATTTAATCCTCTATTTTATTGTACTTATAATAAATAATATCTTATAAATGATTAACATTTTCCTTGCTACCCTGTATATGATTAAGCAATTGAAATTGTTATGTTGCATGAAATCTTTCAATTGTTTTCATGCTCACTGCTATATCAATCCGAGCAATTTGACAAAACTTTGGTGTCAATTTGCTGGTTTTTTAGGTTAACTTGATTTTAATTTCTATTGTATAAGCTTGTACTTAATTTTTTTTTACCAAATAGCAATAAAATGTGATTGTGGGATAAATTTCCTACAAATGTCATGAAATTTTGTTAAGTTATATTTGCTAATTAGCAATAATTGCTAACTTAGCAGCATTGCTAGTCGTAATCTCGGTCCAGATTTAGAGAGTACTGCAAACTGTATATTGAGCAAACGCATTTTTTAAATATTTCGTTCACCCCAAGTCGAACGTACGTATAAATGAAAAATGTTTTGGAAGTTAACTAACTTTTATGAACAGTGCAGAATGTACGTATCTCGCATACTCCGGATCAAAACTACTTAAGTTTTCGGTTACTTTCAAAACTCACACGGAAAAACTTTGTGCAAGAATCATTCCTAAATTTGTTCAGGAACTGAGGATATGAGAATAATTTAAGAAATTTTATTTATATTTTCTTTGAAAAATTCTAAGCAGTATTTCTATAAGAATTGTAGAGAAATTCAAGACAACTTCCTAAACTTTAAATAATTAATAACATTTAAGGAAATGAAGATAAACCGTCAATTCTTTTTTTATTTGGAAGATCATCTAATTCTGTATTAAATAAAACCAGTGTAAATAACATTTTTAACAAATCTAAATTATTAACAGATGATTATTGAAAATTGAGGTTTCAGCACCCTACGACACAAGTTGGAGGGGGCTGCCTATTTACTCGGCATGGTATTTTTCAGTCTTTTTCTAAATAACATTTTATAATTAATTTTTGATTCTTGGTAATACTTAATATTCTTTTTTTGACACAGAATTAGATGGTCTTCCAAATAAAAAAAGAATTGCCAGTTTATCTTCATTTCCTTAAATGTTATTAATTATTTAAATAATTTTTATTATTTTTTATTAATTTAACACCCGTTTATTAGAAATAGTTCATATAGGGCTCGTTTGATACGGATTTTGATAAGCATTCTAATGGTGTTTCTAAAATTACTCTAATTTTATTTGTTCGTAAAATATTTCATTTTTTATTAACTTTTGTTAGTTAATTAATTAATATCTGGAAAACAAAAAATAATGCCATCTCAAAAATTTAACCATCAATTTATTATGACTTAAACAATATTGCGTAAAAAACATTTTTAACATTTTTCTCTATTTTTAGTAGGGAAAAAGTTATAAGTAAAGCAAAAAATTATTGCTCAAATTTGTTATTGTAAATATCTCGAAAAATATTAAAAATTTCAAATTCCAAATTTGTACACTTATTTAGCACCACTATCACTACAATTTACCGAATTTTGAGAAAAATCTGAGACATGACCCCGTATTCTCATATGAAATGCCTCATATATTAAATCAAGAAAATATTTTCTTGACTTGAGAAAACTTATGGAGTTCAACAAAAAAAATATTTTTCCAATACAAGTAAATATTTACTTGAATTACCCCCCCCCTCCTACACCCCTTCTTCATCCCACCATGTCTAATTCTTAAGTCAAACATTTTTATTTATTATTATTAACATTGATATTTTTTATTATTTATTTAAATAATGTTTATTTTACATACATATTTATATTTAATTAATACTTAACACAATTAAAATAAGTATACCTTCAATGAAAATTTTTCACGGTCCGAGAAACTGAACCCGGGTTGCGCGCACCAGAAGCTGTAAAGTAGTGAATATACACCGCAGTGAGAAGAGAAACATTGTCATGCGAAAAGTAAGAATCTTTTCTCATCGATGAGTGAGTGAAATCAAGGTTGCCAACCTAGAAGACGTGTTGGTAAGGTAGGTATTGAATAGTTTCTTATTGTTTCTTAAGAAAAAATTCAATACCTACCTTACCAACACGTCTTCTAGGTTGGCAATCTTGATTTCACTCACTCCTCGATGAGTAAAGTTTCTTACTTTCGCATGACAATGTTTCTCTTCTCACTGCGGTGTATATAGTCACTCGTAGACCACTATGCCATCCTGACTCAATTGACGATTTTCAAAAACTCCTATTATAGTTTTATATCCATTTGGAGAGAAATATTTTCTTGGATGAAGAATACGGGATTTGTATTCAATAAAAAATGAATTCAAAGAAAATGAATAAAACTATTTGATTCAAGAAATGAAAATTCTTCAGACAATATTTTATTATTTTGCTTAAGAACATAATATTCTTGATTGAATACTTTTTGGTATTTCGAAAAAATAAAATATTGGGTTGGTATAATAACATATTTACTTCTGCCAAATACTAAATTCTTAATTCAAGAACTATGTGTTAATCAAGTTAAGGGGAGGGACCTGTGAAATTTCAACCCCTTGAAGTTTACGTCGTTGAGAGGTCCCAATTTTTTTTCTGGCATAATTCAGGTTCTAAAATCAAGATATAGTGTCAAAATTAAAAAAAAAAAATTTTCCGCCATTTTCAAAATTCTATTTTTCACGAAAATTTAAATTTTCAAAAATCCATACGATTGATTGTAGGGAGTCGTGTCAAAAGCATGTAAAAAAATTTTTGTGAAAAAATATTAAAAATTGTAGAACTAGTTCCACTTTTTTGATAAAAATATGAGAAATATTACATAAAATACGTTATATTTTCAACTACTTTTTTATTTTTCATATAAATACACCCATACATACATGTACACATACATATATACATACATACACACATACATACATATATTCGTACATTCATTATTACATACATTCTCAATACACAGGTACACACATACATACATACATATATACGACATTCATACATACATACATTCTCAATACACAGGTACACACATACATTCTTGTACACATTCTAGAACATGCCCGCTGCGTAAGTTGTACCTTCATCTTCTATCAAAATTTTCTCTCTGTTGCTCTGTGCCAGAGCTATAATTCTTCGCGCATTTTTGAATTTTTCTGTCAATTTGTAAGTTTTTTGATTTTCAAATGCATTCAAGAATCTAAGTCAATTTTATATCTAAGGATTTTTCACTTCTTGAGACTATTTGAGATTACAAAAGAAATGAATAAATACATACCTGAATATCGCCCTTATTTGAATATATGGCTTTCTTATAATATTCAGCAAGCTTTTGTATGGTTGACTGCTTTAGTTGTTCATGTCCTCTTCCCCCAAGTGTGTTTTTTCGTGCTCTTTCCTCTACCACAGTATTTGTCAGTCCTGTATATAATTAGAATCGAACTCAGAAATAAATCATATGTTACTTACCTCTTTCCGACATGATTCACGCAATCTTCTTTGATTATTTCGAAATCGTCTCCATATATATTCAGACTAAGCAAGTGATTGAAAGTTTTAGCGTCCCCATCTGAAAGTATTGTTGTAAATCGGAAACCATACGACTCCGAACGTCTCCAAATACTTTCTGATATTTTTAGTTCCATGGAAGCTGAAGAGCCAGAGTGGTTGCATTGACAATCATTAGCATGTCCTTGTTGCCTCATATAAATTCAGGAGAAACTTCTACTAATTCGGCAGTTGCAATACTGCAAGCCTGACAAAATTTTGACATGACATCAAAGTCAACAATCAGTCCACTCTCCAAATCGATAACGCAACCAATTCCATGCTTAGATTTGAAGCCACGAGTATGCCAGGATCCATCATAACTAACGCCGATATTCAATATTTGTTCAGGATTTATTTCATTTGTCATTCCAACATCATTTCACAGTTCAACTTCAGAATTTGATGTGTGCATTCGAAAGTGATTATTATCAGGGCAAATTTCTTCCAATAAATCTTTGTTTTTAGCATATTCTTCTCTAATCAGAGATCTGCTTTTTTCCATAAATTCTTTTGTTACTTTATCAACGCATGTACTTGCCGTTGTAACATAGCTTTGAAAAGTAGATTTTGCAAAAGGTCGCATGTTTAGAGACATAGCAAACTGTTCAATTGCAGCGTAACCTTTTCCCATATACAAAAACGCAGTTGCTATACGTAGATTGATATCAAAAGGTGGTCTTATACTTTTTTCCGATGTTGTTCGTCTCGAAGTATAAACTTCCGATTGTAGAGAGTCAAGTCCGTTTCTTTCACACTCTTCACATTGCAAGCTGAGTTTGCATGCAAATCCATAACCTTTGCTATCTAAATTAAACTTCAATGCATTTCCATTACAGTCACTACATTTCACTTTCATTAGAAGAGGATTTAGCTGCGTGACATCAATAAAAGCGTATTGTAAATCAGTATCATTTTCACTTACTTCACCGGACAATATATCAATTTTGTTTTGAATTCTTTTATTTATCTCAGGCTGGTGATCCGTATGAATATCACTTGAATGATCGAAATTATCATTACTTGAAGAGTCAAAATTCAAGTATTCACAATCAATATCAATACTATTCACAATCAATTCCTGATCTAAATTTCAAATTTCAATAATCAATTTTTATGTCGAACCGGTGAAAATATATGTAATGTCATTTGTTTATTTTCAGTTCAATTCGTCATGACAACCGTAAACATGTTCTTTCAAGTAATTACATATATTTTTACCGGTTCGACATAAAAATTGCTTATTGAAGGTTGAAATTTAGATCAGGATTTGATTGTGAATAGTTATTTTAAAAGCAACTATTGCGAAACTCAGTTTTGACGAAATTTAAGTGTTTTGTAAGTAAAATGCCTGCCAATAAGAAGAAAAAGTATTTTCACGATTTAGTAAATGTTCGCTGGAAAAAGAATGACGCTTGTAATATAAACAGTGATTTTGACTCTTCAAGTAATGATAATTTCGATCATTCAAGTGATATTCAGACGGATCACCAGCCTGAGATAAATAAAAGAATTCAAAACAAAATTGATATATTGTCCGGTGAAGTAAGTGAAAATGATACTGATTTACAATACGCTTTTATTGATGTCACGCAGCTAAATCCTCTTCTAATGAAAGTGAAATGTAGTGACTGTAATGGAAATGCATTGAAGTTTAATTTAGATAGCAAAGGTTATGGATTTGCATGCAAACTCAGCTTGAAATGTGAAGAGTGTGAAAGAAACGGACTTGACTCTCTAAAATCGGAAGTTTATACTTCGAGACGAACAACATCGGAAAAAAGTATAAGACCACCTTTTGATATCAATCTACGTATAGCAACTGCGTTTTTGTATATAGGAAAAGGTTACGCTGCAATAGAACAGTTTGCTATGTTTCTAAACATGCGACCTTTTGCAAAATCTAATTTTCAAAGCTATGTTACAACGGCAAGTACATGCGTTGATAAAGTAACAAAAGAATTTATGGAAGAAAGCAGATCTCTGATTAGAGAAGAATATGCTAAAAACAAAGATTTATTGGAAGATATTTGCCCTGATAATAATCACTTTCGAATGCAGACATCAAATTCTGAAGTTGAACTGTCAAATGATGTTGGAATGACAAATGAAATAAATCCCGAACAAATATTGAATATTGGCGTTAGTTATGATGGATCCTGGCATACTCGTGGCTTCAAATCTAAGCATGGAATTGGTTGCGTTATCGATTTGGAGAGTGGACTGATTGTTGACTTTGATGTCATGTCAAAATTTTGTCAGGCTTGCAGTATTGCAGCTGCCGAATTAGGAGAAGTTTCTCCTGAATATTATATGTGGCAACAAGGACATGCGAATGATTGTCAATGCAACCACTCTGGCTCTTCAGGTTCCATGGAACTAAAAATAGCAGAAAGTATTTGGAGACGTTCGGAGTCATATGGTTTCCGATTTACAACAATACTTTCAGATGGGGACGCTAAAACTTTCAATCACTTGCTTAGTCTGAATATATATGGAGACGATTTCGAAATAATCAAAGAAGATTGCGTGAATCATGTCGGAAAAAGGTAAGTAACATATGAATTATTTCTGAGTTCGATTCTAAATTACAATATTCAACAGGTTATATACAGGACTGACAAATACTGTGGTAGAGGAAAGAGCACGAAAAAACACACTTGGGGGAAGAGGACATGGACAACTAAAGCAGTCAACCATACAAAAGCTTGCTGAATATTATAAGAAAGCCATATATTCAAATAAGGGCGATATTCCGGTATGTATTTATTCATTACTTTTGTAATCTCAAATAGTCTCAAGAAGTGAATAATCCTTAGATATAAAATTGTCTCAGATTCTTGAATGCATTTGAACTCCCGGCGATCAAAATGGCTTACGCGTGACTTTCATTGGCCCCGCGTTCAGCGAGTTTCCAGCTATTCCAGGGGTCAAAGAAAACCTCGCGTAAGCTCTTTTGGTTGCCGGCGGTTCATTTGAAAATCAAAAAACTTCCTACTCTGTATTTGAATATAATGTAAAATTTTTTATAGAAAATGAAAGACGCAATACTAGCGACCATTTATCATGCCGTTTCTACCGACGAAGATCCATTACATACAAAGTGCCCTGATGGTGAATCTTCCTGGTGCTTTTACAACGCAGCACTAGCAAAAAACAAAAATCCTGGAGACCACAAGAAAAACGTACATACACCGCTAAATAAAAAATGTTTTGAAAAGGCACTTCCTGTTTACAAGAGATTGACAGAAGAGTCATTATTGATTCGGTGTTCAAGATGCTTGACTCAAAATGCCAATGAGAGTTTGCATAGCGTTATATGGAATAAATGTCCAAAAGAGGTATTTGTTTGCAAACAAAGGGTACAAATTGCCACGTCTCTAGCGATTTGTGAGTACAATTTCGGTAGTACAAAAACTGTCAAAGCGTTACTTAAAAAAATGATGCTACCAGTAGGGAATAACACGCTCTCAATCGCTGAATCACGGGATATAAAGCGAATAGAATCAGGTATAAACAAATCAACAGAAAAATTCAAAAATGCGCGAAGAATTATAGCTCTGGCACAGAGCAACAGAGAGAAAATTTTGATAGAAGATGAAGGTACAACTTACGCAGCGGGCATGTTCTAGAATGTGTACAAGAATGTATGTGTGTACCTGTGTATTGAGAATGTATGTATGTATGAATGTCGTATATATGTATGTATGTATGTGTGTACCTGTGTATTGAGAATGTATGTAATAATGAATGTACGAATATATGTATGTATGTGTGTATGTATGTATATATGTATGTGTACATGTATGTATGGGTGTATTTATATGAAAAATAAAAAAGTAGTTGAAAATATAACGTATTTTATGTAATATTTCTCATATTTTTATCAAAAAAGTGGAACTAGTTCTACAATTTTTAATATTTTTTCACAAAAATTTTTTTACATGCTTTTGACACGACTCCCTACAATCAATCGTATGGATTTTTGAAAATTTAAATTTTCGTGAAAAAT
This sequence comes from Leptopilina boulardi, assembly GCF_019393585.1. Taxonomy (NCBI): domain Eukaryota; kingdom Metazoa; phylum Arthropoda; class Insecta; order Hymenoptera; family Figitidae; genus Leptopilina; species Leptopilina boulardi. The sequence goes on from NW_026137778.1 coordinate 301,158, forward strand.
AGAATTTTGAAAATGGCGGAAAATTTTTTTTTTTTAATTTTGACACTATATCTTGATTTTAGAACCTGAATTATGCCAGAAAAAAAATTGGGACCTCTCAACGACGTAAACTTCAAGGGGTTGAAATTTCACAGGTCCCTCCCCTTAAAACAAGTATTTACTTAAATATTAACATTCGCATTTTCTTGACTCAAGACTATATTAGCGTTGAATTAAATAGAAAATATTTTCACGAAAATTCAGGCGATATCATAATGTCCGCTTCATGGGGACATTCTACGGTGATATTCTTGTGACATTCGCGTGATATTCGTATGATACCGAGGGAATATTCCCGTGAAATTCATGTAATATTGAGGGGATATCCCTGTGATATTGTGCGGAATATTCGTGTGATATTGAGGGAATATCCCTGTGATATTAAGAGAATATTCCTGTTATTTATAAAATTCTAAAATGTTGTTTGTTTTGATTGTTTTGATTGTTTTAATAAAAAAATAAGTAAATGGAAAAATAATAGAAAAAATTTTTTTTTAGAATTTTTTAAATTATCTCATCAATATCACAGGAATATTCCGCTCAATATCAGAAGAATATTCCCTCAATATCACAGGAATATTCCGCTCAATATCACAGGGATATCCCCTCAATATTACATGAATTTCACGGGAATATTCCCTCGGTATCATACGAATATCATGGGAATGTCACAGGAATATCACCGTGGAATGTCCCCATGAAGCGGACATTTTGATATCCGCTGAATGTCACAGGAATATTCCCACTTGATATCACGGTGACATTCAATCAATATTCCGTGCTACTTGGGTATGAGTGTTAGATTAAGTAAAAAGTTGTTTTGAAGGAAACAACAAAACGATTTGACCGAAGAAATATGAAATAAAACCAATAAAAAACTTACTGATTTCAGAATTTCAATCAAAACATAGTTTTTTTAAATTGGTCCATTATTGAAATTATATTTTTTTAATATTTATTATATGTATATATGTTAAATAAAAATATTTTCTTATCAAAATGTAGGGGAGACCGAGGAGGAAAGTAACAAAAATCAGTTTTTTTATGCTAGCATTAAAAATATTTGTCGGATAAATTTGTCCAATATATTAAATGAAAGCTTGGTCATTCACCTTTTAAATAAAATTTGAATTAAACATTTATAATAAATTGACAGTTCACAGTATAACTTTTACGCAAGCTCTTCATCTGTAACTTTCCTCCTCACCCCCGAGGAGGAAAGTAACAAGCTCCTAGGAGGAAAGTAACAGTATAAAATTATGTAAAATTCTTTAGACTAATGACTATTATTAATTAGAAATATTTTTATTAGGAACACATAAAAGTTTAAGTACACTTTATACTTATTTGGCACATATTTGGGACATATTTAGGACATATTTCGAACATTTTATGAATTTAGCTCATTTTTTTTCTTAAAGATATTTTATGCTTACCTAGATCACAGGTTTTTCTTAAATAAATCTCTGTTATTCGTAAAATTAAATACGATTTGCTTCAATCATTAGTTAAAACATGGACAATATCGACAACAGGAGAAAAGTAGCGTGTTACTTTCCTCCTCGGTCGCTTTTTTCTTGTATGTCAACAAAAAAGTTAAAACTACACAAATGTTAAATTGTTTGTTTAAGCACAACTTAAAGACAGATAATAAGGCTACAAAATAACGAAAGGCACATTTTGAAAAACAATAAAATTAAAGAAATACGAGACTTTGAAAATTTGAACGAAAACTTACTTTTGACGTTTTTTCTGCACGTCACACCGGAATCAGACCTAACCTTTCCTGTCAGGCTCGGACACACTATGGAGGAGGAAGGGGGAACAGTGCCGAATAAAAATATGTTTGAACCATGTCTATCCGATAATTTGTTTAAAAGTTATAAGCTTTGTTACTTTCCTCCTCGGTCTCCCCTATTCAAAAATATTTTAGAGGAAATTTCTTGTTTTACAAATTTTTGAATAAAATTATTTATAAAAATTAGTATTTTTTCATAATTAACGCTTTAAATAAATAATTATAGATTCAAAGAAAGAATCCTGAAAAAATCTGTAATTATTTTGTGAAATACTTATTATTAAAATTAAAAACAATTAGATTGAATAAAATAATTTTTATTTTTATAATAAATATTTTTTTAAAATAAAAATTTTTTTTTAAATATTATTTCATTTTTTTAATTATATTAATTTTTTTAAAATGTAGTGTAATAAAAAATTATTAAATCTTTCACACAATGTTTGAAATCACATTTGAAGATTCCCGCGCTGGGTCGAAAGATGCGCGCATGACAATAATTCAGACAAGTGGCGTAAAGGATGTGTGATAGTCGTTTCCACTCGCAATCAAGGTGTTACCCTCACACTATAAGAACAGACTTCTTTGTCGTTGAAATCAGAATTCAATTTTTTTCACACTTTGCCGTTTTGATGGCCGCAGATATTTTAATTTTTTTTTTTTCTTCTTAAATGACTTCAGGCACAGCCAACTGTCAGAACAACAAACATGAAGGAAAAGAACAGAATAGAGTGGAATGTCTCCGAGATCCTAGCGAGGCATTATGGTCTATATCGGTTGAACATTAGGTGAGTTCACATTGGTCAGAGTTGTCGGATCAGTGTCACCCCTCATTAGTAATATCGTAAAAGTGCAGGGAAGGAAAGATGAGCAGTTCAGTAAGTTCAGTCCCCGTAGATGTCAGAAATGTGTCCGAGTTCAAAATTATATTGTCATCTAGGTGTATAATTTCATTGAGACTTTAATAAGTAGAGTTTCACTGCCCAAAGATTAGGTAGAGTAGATTGTCAAAGAGCATAGCCAGCAACCGTCACCTCATCTTACTTGGGACCTGCCGTTTGGTTGATTCATAGCAAGTGATCTTGTGGATTTTGCATGAACGGTCCGAAGAAGAGGAGGATGCGGGAGACCCCGGCATTAACTCCTATTAAATATTAACTCCACCAAGGACCATAAAGCCTCCCAACTCCCTGACTAGCTCCTCATCAGGACAGTATAGAAGAACCTCCAAAGAGATCTCTCTCGGTTCAACTCCGGGAAATTTTTTCTTCAGATACCTTATTAGGTCCGGTCTTGCTTGCTCAAGTAAGGGGCAGTCGAAAAGTATGTGATCCAAGCTCCTCCAGGCTGACCCACACCCACAATCCAGTGCCACATCATAATAAAATCTACTGAGGTGGTCTGCTGTCGCTATGTGAGTTGATCTAAGTCTGTGGATGATTACAATTTCCCGTCTGGGTCGCGAAATATTCTTGAACCAGGGTCTGATGGTTTCATAGCTTACGTTGCGGAAATAGGGATTGTCACTAACTTGTGTGGAGTAGGGCCAAAGTCTTGATAACCAGACTTTCATGTCAGGTATCAAGATCTCATTTTTAAAATCAGAGATAGGTGGGTGAATGGTGATGCGATTAGAGTAAGTATTGGCTAATTTCGCCGTGGCGTCCACCTTCTCATTGCCCACGAGTCCAGAGTGACCAGGGACCCAGAGAAAGTAGACTGAGCGTTGATAGGATAAGTTGTCGTCTCTATTGATGTGTATAATTGTATGTAGCAGGGAACTAATTTCATATATAATTTCGGGATTGTCTTTGTGTTTTAAGCAATTTGATATCCTGTTTTAGGCAGATAGAGAGTCTGAAATAATTAGTATTTTTTTAATGGTGTTCTTTTCAGCATATTTAAGGGCGTTATAGATGGCTAACAGTTCGGCTGTGAGGATCGAAGTGCCACATTGGCGAGGAGTCCCCACACGGAAAAAATTTTGGTGTATTAGATGCGCAATCTACGGTAGAACTGTTGTACTATGGGTTGCGGGCAACTGTTATCCTGATTTGGCGCGTCGGAAGCGCTTTAAGGGCCATCAGATGCACTGTACAGGACATAGGTTGCAGCAAACCGGGATAACTGATGTCCTTTTTTAAAGTATAACAATTTTTTAACTAACCAGTACAACCGGTGCACCAAAATTTTTTCCGTGCATTATATAACCCCGATCCTCAACATAGATTGATGCAGAGGATACAAAACTTTTCTTATTGTAAGAGGCATCTGTGTATATTAAAGTATGATTTGTGTAATTTTTTTAATGTATTCTCTAAAAGCCTTCTCAGAGTGAGGGTGGTTTTTAAATTCATAACCTGAGACTAGGTCACAATTCACAGTGGACGAGATGGATGTCTAGTCCCAGTCAAAATGCGAAGTTCTATTTGTTCTATAGAATATTTGAGATGGTGGTTGAATTCTGTTAAAAGAGTTGAGTAGGGCATATTTTGTTACGTACTCCTTAAGAGTGCGACCAGAGAGTTTACCTCTCAACAATAATAGTTTTGGAATGAGAGGATTGTCTTTCCATTTAAGATTACGTATTATGAAGGAGTTTGATAAATTGATTCTGCGCATTGCTAGGGGAATTTCCCCAGCTTCCACAAGTAAGATATTCGTAGGGGTGGTTTTTATAAGCCCTAACGTGATTCTAAGGGAGGCGAACTGTACTCTGTCTAAGATTTTTAAATTGGTTATGGAAGAATCTGCAAAAAGAGGAGAACCCCACTCCAAGATGGAACGGATAAGTCCTTTATGTAGGGTAACTGTAAGTATTCCTGCGGGTGTACCAATTGCTGCAGTTTTTATAAAGTTATTATTATTTATCATTTATGAATATATGATTTGTTCAAAATGACAGCAAAAATTATTCTACATCTTACTTGATGAAATAGCCAAGAAAAATGTGCATTTCGTTAATTATTAATGTAATTATTTAAATTTAAAGTAGACTATAACTAAATTCAATGAAATTATGGAATATGGCAGCCATGAACACCTATCAGAAAACGTTTATATTTTCAACATTTTCAATAATATACACAATTTATTGTTATTTTATATATTTAATATTATATATATATATATATATATATATATATATATATATATATATAGATATTTAATAAAGTAGGCTTTATTGTTTTAAATAAATATTTAGTTACCCATTTATTATTTGTTTATAATTAATATTCCTTAAAACTGTATTACCAGCAATACTTTCATTGCTTGTGGGTATTTCTGCCATTTTTAAATACGTTCACTGCGCAACTCTTCGCAAAGACATAACCTAACTTCTTTGTTGACGTTATACCGGTCACTCAGATCATTGTTTCATGCGCAGCCTGATTTTCTGCAGTTATACCCGCACAGGAATTAGTGTTTCGTTAGTAATTGACACACAGGAATACCGACATCTCAACAGCAATACCTTCATTTACAATTATTTTTTAATTGATATTTTTAAATGCGGGGAGTGTCCAATAAACCTAACTTTAATTTATTAGCAAAATTTAATAATAAAACTTTCATTTGTAATTGAAATAACGACATTTGGTTTAAATATCAGCTCAGACAAGCTTTGCAAAGTTCACCCACACTAAAAATCAGCAGAATTACCCACAGTTACCCTACCATGAGTGTGAGTAGAGGGGAAGTTCCCCAGGTGACCTTTGCTATAATTTTCACTATACTCAGAGCTCTAATTGCCTTGTCAGCAATATATCTTATGTGAGGCAGCCAAGTAAGTTTCCTGTCTATTATAATGCCGAGCAGTTTTAGGGTCTTTTCGCATTTAATCGAGGTGTCCCCCAAGTGGATTTCCAGATCGTCGAAGTTAATTCTGGATCTGGAAAAAACACAACATTTGGTCTTATGTGGGGCAACGTCGAGCTCCAATTCTGCAAGCCAAGTTCTGAGAATGCGCAGAACTGCTGAGACCTCCTCAGAGATTGAATCAAGGTCCGAAAACCTGACATATAAGAGGAGGTTGTCGGCATACATAACATATTTAAAATTAACAGGTAGGATTTTTCCTATATTTCTTAAGTAGATATTAAAAAGAAGTGGGGAGAGGACTCCTCCTTGTGGCACACCAACTCCACAGAGTTTCCTGTCAGGACCATTGGAAAAGGAGATCCACCTTTTAGAGGTTAAAAAAGTAATAAAATTAACTATATTTGGATGAATATTTAAGTTGATCAGGTGTCTATTCAATATCGCTGGTCTCATATTGTTGAAAGTACCTTTTATATCAATAGATATAGCCAGTGTGTGAGCAGATTCGGCAAAGCCGCTCATTATGTCAGCCACCAGAGTGGAAACGCAATCCATTGAGGATCTTTCTCTCCTGAAACCAAATTGATATTTGGGGATGGAGCGAAAGCTCTCGAGTCGATGCTCCAGTCTCTGGTGAATCATCCGTTCGAATAGCTTGCAGAACACAGAGGTAAGAGCTATAGGTCGAAGACCTTTGCCTCCAGGTTCAGGTATGGGAATGACCATTGTCTCCTGCCAGTCGCTCGGGAAGGATGATCTTAAAAACATTCTGTTAAACAGTATCAATAAAAATTCCAGGGAGGTAGGACCTAATCCTTTAATTACCTCTCCAGTTGTTCTGTCAATTCCAGGGGCGGAGTTTCTTTTACAGGAGGATAGGGCTGCCTCGAATTCATTTCTTGAGAAGGGATATTTTAATTATCTCCATATGTGAAATGAAATTTTTGTATTATTTTCTTGTCGGACTATTGGCTGCCAATAGTGGACCCCGTTTTATTAAATTTTGGGATGATATTGCCATTATTAGGTCTCCAATATTGTTTTTTCATTGGCTGACAAGACATATAACGAATATTCAAATGCTTGGTTAATAATTGGTTACTAAGATTGGACCGTTGTTGATGACCAATGATTAGCTTCCAATACTGGCCCAATCTTTGTAGCCAATTAATAACCAAGCTTTTGAGAATCCGTGTTTTGCCTTGGTTGACAATGATGGAACTATATTGGCTACCAATGATTGGCAACGGCGTGATCATAGAAAGATTTTACCATTCGCGGTCCAATATTGGGTTCCAATAGTTTTACCAAGAAAAAAAGATTGGCTGCCAACCGTGGACCAATATTGAACAAATCGTAAGCATTGGCAAATTTCCCATAGGGTTATTATGGCAGTATCTTGTCATTCTAAGATTTCCACAAGCTTGGGTCATTATTGAAACCATTTGCTACCAATATTGGCCCATTAATAAACCAATCGTTTATTTCCAATTGGGAACTTGTTCGATCGCATATTATTATCAACAAATTTTAAATACCTAAAATTAGTCTAACTTTCTAAAATTATTTCATATGACAGATTTTTATTTAAGTAAAATTTGTTTGTTTCAGGATACAAGGAAACTGCTTTTGCTTATGCTATTTCAGCAGCCGGAATAGCCCACAGTGTAGCTCGTGCTTGTAGTATGGGGCGCTTATTATCCTGTGGTTGCGATCCATCAAGTTACAAAGGAAAACCAATTACCAAAGATAGAAATATTCAGTGGAAATGGGGTGGTTGTTCTCACAATGTTGAATATGGAATGGACTATTCAAAACAATTCCTAGATTCAATAGAAAAAGCTGGAGATATTCAATCTACTGTTAATTTACATAATAATCGAGCTGGCAGATTAGTACGCAAAATTTATATTTTACTTATTGTTTTAAATTAATATGCATGGAAATATTGTTTTATTAATTATCTCCCATATTAAATGCCAAACGTAGTAAAAAAATAAAAGTATTAGTGCAATTCAACAAGAAATAACACCTACGAAATACAATTAGGCGTAAAAGCGTCGCCCAGTAAAAAATAAAAGATACAAGAAAAGTGGATTCCGGTTACAAGCTCAATAGCTGGTAAACGAATCCGTGAGAATCTCGGATACAAGCACTTTTCCGTATCCGAAATGCTCATAAGTTTGTAAACGCACTGAAACGAACGACTTTTGTAGGGCTTTTAATCAAGAAAAACAAGTAAATGATTGCAGAAACGTTGGGAAATTAAATTAGAAGCAAAAATAAATAATTATTTATTAAAGAAACGTACACTTAAACAAAAAACAATTATTCTTACTAATTCTAACTTCTGCATTAAAAACATTGTGAAAGCAGTGTTTTGTTGGTGATTTTACCTTGTTATTCGGAAAATATGGTTTTCTATCTTACCGACATTGGATATTAATTTAACGCGGTTTTTTTGATTTTCTAATTTCAAAAGCAATTCAAAATAATCAAAATGTTATTAAACATAATTAAGTGCTTATTTTTAATTTCCTTTACCACTTTTTATTAAATAATTTTGGATTTCTATTGAAATTGAAAATTCGACAAAACCTGCGTTAAATTAATATCCAATGTCGGTAAGGTAGAAAACCATATTTTCCCAATAACAAGGTAAAATTACCAAGAAAACACTGTTTTCCCAATGTTTTTAACGCAGGGGTTAGAAATAGTAAGAATAATTGTTTTATGTTTAAATGTATGTTTCTTTAATAAAGAATCATTTATTTTTGCTACTAATTTCATTTCCCATCGTTTCTGAATCCATTTAATTGCTTTTTCTTGATTAAAAGCTTTACAAAAGTCGTCCGTTTCAGTGCGTTTACAAGCTTTACATCATTTCGGATACCGAAAACTGCTCGTATCCGAGATTCTCACGGATTCGTTTACCAGCTATTGATCTTGTAACCGGAATCCGCTGTTCTTGCATCTTTTATTTTTTACTGGGCGGCGAAAAACGTAAGCCATGTGTGGGAAAGAGAGAGTGATATTTGTTTATCTCTTTTATCACGTGGTTTTCACTTTCTACTGACGCTTTCACGCCAACATGATACCTTTAGTCTAAATTGGCTGCACAGAAGTAGACGTTCACGTTTTTGTAGCCGCAATGTAGACTAAGCTTGAAGTCTTAATAGACTCCTGCATCAAATTATTTATATTATTCCCTCTATAATAAAGTGTTGTTAGCCTATTGACCGATATTAATAATGTAAATTAAGTTAAATTTCAATTTATATTGATAATAACAATAACATTATTTTCAGGCCGTTGCAAATACAATGCAGGTTCGATGCAAGTGCCACGGTATGTCGGGTTCTTGTGAATTAAAAACCTGTTGGAAGGTAGCATCAGAATTTCGAGTTGTAGGCAAAACTCTAAAGGATCGTTTTAGAAAAGCTATACTTGTTTCGCAAAGTAATTTGGGTAGTATAACTCCCTTAACGAAAACTAGAGGCTCTCGACGTAGAAGACCAATACGCCAAAAACATCGAAAGCGACCAAATAAAATAGGAGAGCGAAAAATAAAAGTTCGCGATTTATCTAAGCAATTGTTCTACTATCAAAGATCTCCAAATTTTTGTGAAAAGGATCAAACTGCTGATATTGCTGGTACAACAGGGCGTAGATGTAATAGGACAAGCTCAGCTGGGGACGGATGTGCTTCTTTGTGTTGTGGTAGAGGTTACAATGTTGTGCGACAGCGCAGAATTGAAAAGTGTCGCTGCAAATTCTATTGGTGTTGTTTCGTTCAATGTCAAAATTGTACAATTGAAGAGTGGATTACAGTTTGTAAGTGAATTTCTGTCACATAGATGAACATTTAAGCAGATAAATTGTGCGTTTGTAATCGAATTATATAAATCTCATTTTTAATGTTATATTCTTTAAATCAAAAAAAAAGAAATTTCAATTACACACAGAGAAATCTTTTATTTGCGTTTATCTGAGATAAATAAAATTTATTTGAATTAAATAAAAATATACTTGACCTTGAGACAAATATACATATTTCTCTGGGTGTATACGTGAAAATTTAAAATAGTATAAATACATTTTCTTATATGTATATTACATTTGACATAATTTTTTAATTCAATTTTTGTTTTCAAGGACCTTAATTAGTGATCTAAACAAATTCTCACAATATTCATGAAAATATTACATGGGAAATTTGATTCATAAATATTCAGAAACTTTAAATCTTAGTCCGGGATACGAAAGAAATTCGATGACACATTTAAACGTAAATAAATAAAAAGCTATTACCATCTTAGGAATTTAGAAACATAGCTCCTGAAAAATAAGAACCATTTTTTTTGTAAAAATAGAAATTAAAGAATTAATTTTTGTTGCAATCGAATCATTGAAAATGTTTTAACTCTGTAACACATTCATCATTTTTATCTTCCCTATTCCACGTTTTTCACACAAACCATCGCACTTTTCATTCGTATAATAAAGATTGTACACACAATTTTGTGTTAGAGTCCCGTAACTTATGAGGAAGAGTTGCGTATGGAAATTATAAGAAATAATGCCAAAATAGCTTCCTTAGATTGTAGTAGAGAGAAATATAGTTCTAATCAGCGTTCACATTTTATTTGTTTAAAACGAATGCCCACATAACACGATCTTTTCAGGAAGGTTGCCGTAAATTTACTGGAGACTTGCTAAACATATTAAAATGTCCCCATCAGTGCAGCAATTTTTATAATAATATTTTTTGAAAAATGTGCTGTTATGTGGGCGAATACCATGAAAGAGATTATGAGTATAGCAATGCTGCTAAGATAAAGCATGTTTTGCTGTTTAGCAAATACAAATTGAAAAAATTTCAATGAAAGTAATCTCAATATATTGACTATTATATTTTTTTATTAAAAGTTTTATAAATTTTTCTTTATGTTTATCCTTGTAGGATTTTTACATTTTTTTAACCCTCTCTTTTTCTTCCTTTGACCTTAACCATATATAATCCCTTTGGAACCTACAAATCTCGACTGCACGCCGACTTTAGTTAGAAGTACCAACCGTAATGGAGACCAGGAACAGTCGATACAATTTTGAGAAAATCTCCTGCAGTGATTAGAGTTTAACTCTTATTTGATTGGCAAAGTGATTAAATTATATTTGTATTATCTAGTTTTGAAAGGACATAATTCTTTTAGCTCTACATATATTATTTAAATAACTAGAAGCATTTAAGTGATCCCTTGTAAATTGTTTCAACTGCCTCTATGCCAGGGTCAGTTGAAGCAGTGACGGGAATCCTCTAAATAGATGTAAAATAATTTTTTTTAAATCACACAGCCACACAAAAAAAATGACCGGGTTGGGAGATCAAATTACCCTACCCCCATGTATTTTTGGCCGCTGAACACGAATCTGAAGTCCGTTTTGCTCCTGCACGTGTACGTTTCTTCACAACCTCAAAAAACATTTCACATTTTTGGTGGCATACGATTTTTTTAAATTGATGGATTTATATGAAACTGGGTATTTAGGGGTTTTTGAGGTCGCTGATTACGAATCTGATGTCAGATTTTGAAAATTCAAATAGGCGGATCCAATATAGCGGACAATTTCTTTGAAAATTAATGCTTAAGTAGAACGGAATATTAGTTGAATACGTTGATATCAAGTGGGATATTACATTAATTTCACGGGAATATTCCCTCAGTATCATACAAATGTCACGCGAACATCACAGTGGAATGTCCCTATGAAGCGGACATTATGATATCGCCTAAATGTCACAAGAATATTCCCGCTTGATATCACTTTGACATTTAAGCAATATTTCGTGCTACTTAGGTGATTTTTTTTTAAATTGTTGGATTTTTATGGAATTTATTACTTGGAGGTTTTAGGGGCCGCTCATTGCGAATCTGAAGTCAGTTTTTCAAAATTCAAAATGGCGGATCCATTATGGAGGACGAATTTTTAAAGAATTGTTAGATTTTTATGTAACTTGATACCGAGGGTTTTTTGTGGTCGCTGATTGAGAATTTGAAGTCAGATTTTATAATTCAACACGACGGTCCCGTATTCTTATACTTCTTATACGTTTATTTCAAGTTTCATAAAAATCCAACAATTTTTTAAAAATTCGTCCTCCATATTGGATAAGCCATTTTGAATTTTAAAAAACTGACTTCAGGTTCTTAATCAGCGACCCCAAAAACCCCCGAGTAACAATTTTTAAACCGATCCGAATAATTTTAATTTTTTCGTCCGCTATATTGGATCCGCCTATTTGAATTTTCAAAATCTGACATCAGATTCGTAATCAGCGACCTCAAAAACCCCTAAATACCCAGTTTCATATAAATCCATCAATTTAAAAAAATCGTATGCCACCAAAAATGTGAAATGTTTTTTGAGGTTGTGAAGAAACGTACACGTGCAGGAGCAAAACGGACTTCAGATTCGTGTTCAGCGGCCAAAAATACATGGGGGTAGGGTACTTTGATCTCCCAACCCGGTCATTTTTTTTGTGTGGCTATGTCATTTTTAGTAACTTTTTATCATTTTCAGTACAAAAGAATGTTAGAACAATAAAAAAAACTTGAATTGTATTTCAATTTGAATAAATAAAAAATATATGAATAAAAACTTTCATTTTCAATACATAATTATCAATAAAAGGCCTCAAAAGCTCCCTAGAACTATGTTTTGTTTGATTTATAAAAAGTTGTGACAATCCTCACGAAATTCCATAAGTTAAAGCATGAATTAATTGTCCCTCAGAAAATTGAATCAACCGTCCCTTAGGTAAATTTTAATACACTTTATCACTTCATTAAAAAATTTACACATTATGTAAATAACTAAAGCATTTTTATAAATCCTCATGGAATTAATATCCTAAACAACAATTAAAAAAAGTATTTTAATAATTATTTACAAAAGATTAAGTGGAAAAATTCATACTTTTGAGTCTAAAAAATTAATGTGTCCATTTTTTACGTGTAATCTCGTAGGGATTCTAACGATATCTCAACTGGTTCGCATATGGAAACTGATCACTTTTTCCTTGAACTCCATTTCTATAACCGACCGTATCGGAAATATTCCTCTTGTATCAAGTGTCTCTGGTCTCCCCTACTCAATGATGATTAACCCCAACGACGGCAAGTCAAAGCGATACATAAGAGGCAAAATTTCTAAAGTGTACCAATTCAAAAAAAAAATTCTCAGATCAGGCTGCAATTTGCATAACATTTAGTGCTATGAGTGAGTACTTGACCCATAAATTATTAATTTTTATCAAAAACTGAAAAGGAGAAGAGAATTAAAATTTTTGTCAAATATGAAAAGTGGATTTTTTGAAAAATCATAACTATTGTATAAAAGAGTGAACAAAATTTTGACCTATATGTTTTCGAAAGGTTTTTTCTTTCTTTTTCGAATGGTGCAAACATTTTTTTAAAAAATTTAAAACTTATACCTTAACGACATTTTTTTTATACAAATTGTTACAAATAGCTGATCCCCCTCCTAAAAAGTTGAAGCTTTTTAGGGTTTCGTACTTGGTTCGGAACCCTATTAATATCGGTTTTTTTAAAATCGTGTACCCCCCCCCCCCCATAGGGGCCACACAAATTTATCTGGAGGGCTAAAATTTAGTACAAATGTGTATTTTTGCGTGTAGATTACAGGAAAAACATAGCGAACTTGATTTGAATTAATTAACATAGCGTTGTCAAGGAAAAACCATGAATTTTTAAGAAAAATGCCTGAAAATGACTATATACCTCCCCTCCTTAACGGCCACATCTTTTGACATAATGATCTCAAATTTGGTACACTTATGTATTTTTACGTGAAAAGTACAGGAAAAATATAGCGAACTTGATTCGGATCGATTTACACATAGCGTTGTCAAGGAAAAATCAAAAATGTCGAAAAAAAGGTTTTATCCACCTAGCGCACACAATATTCAACCCAGAAAGTTCATATTTGGTGTATAAATGTATTTTTGCGTGAAAATTACAAGGAAAAAGATGTGAGCACGATTGGATGATTAATTAATGATTAATTTTTATCAAATTTTTAAAGAAAAATGATAATTTTAGGGGAGAAATGTATTTTTCGAACAAAAACTAAGAAAATTTTATCTAAAGTAATTAAAATTTATATATTTTTACGTGTAGATTACAAAAAAATATAGCGAGGACGATTATAATTGATGGTCCTGGTGCTGAGAGACAACCAATTTTTAGCTATAATATAGCTAAAAATTGGTTAATTAAATCGATGTATAATCATATCTTGTAAAATATTAATTTTTGACAACAAAGATGTAAGCTAATAGCTTTTACAATTAAAAACATATACATTTTGTTAAAAACAAAATTAAAAAGGCTATTGAAAACAGAAAAGATGTTTTTCTTCATTAATTATGTCTTGACATATATATAAACAATATCGCTTAATTCAAGCAAATGAAAATTTATATATAGCTAATATCGTTTGATTCGAAGATACATGGGGGTTTTAATATGTAAAACCCCGAAAGAGCATACATAAAAACTATACTATTTTATTTTTGTGCCATTTTTCATATGAATTCAACCAGTACAGAATAATATAAACATAAATTCAACCTGTATGAAGTAATACGAAAAAGTGGATTCAATAGAATAAAATCAATAATAGCTAACAGGCTTCTAAGTTAGCAGTTAGTTAATTAAGTCGGCTTTATTGAATTATGGAAGCCAAGTACCCCTCTACTATCTTAGCCACTATTCACAATTTGCAAGAGCCTTGTTCCCTTCAAGATACTTGCATTGCTAGAGCGAACGCCGCGGGGTTTGCACTGCCTGCTAACTTACCAGACGCCTTAATTAAAGGTGAGTTCAAACACTACAACGTAATAAGAGCACTTTATTTTCTCCTTACACGTGTTCACGTGTAAACTCAAAATTAAAATTATTTTACATCAATGTAACTTAAAAATCTATATTAAAAAATTATTTTACCCATTTAAAGTTATAGTCCTTTTAAAACTTTTAAATTATTTAATTATTGAAGAAACTAAAAAATAAAATAAACATGAAAAAAATGTATTGCTTAAAAAAGTTAAAAATTTAAAAAGTACCTTGAATTATATTGCATATATTAAAAAGTATGCATGCGATAAAACTTATGTCTCATAACGAAAATTAAATTTAGTTATCTAATTATTGTTTATGCATTTATATTTATAATAAATAATTTTTTTAAATACATTTACATTTATATTAAACCTTTTAAAAAATTGCTTTATAAAGCTGTAAAATTTGCTTTAAAACAAAATATATATTTTTTTATTTTATCTTAAAAACAGCCTTTTCCAGAGAAGAAATTAATATAGTTGTTCCGCTTAAAGAAGAACAATTTTGCATTGTTACACAGTATTTTCTACACTGTTTTTTCCGTATCATAAAACATAATGGAACCCTTATAAATAACGTAAATGTAATTTTAACCTTCGCCTTACCGAATACCCACCTTGAGTGACGTGACCTAATCATGTTAATGTTATGTAATATACCCAGATAGCACGTAAGCCTGCAGCAATCTTGCGGCAAGCTTCAAAAGTCCCACCTGACCGAAAGATTGCAGTGTAAGGTTACTGCAAGATTGCACAGTAAGATTATCGCAAGATTGCTCAGTAAGATTATCGCAAGATTGCTCAGTAAGCTTGCACGGTAAGCTTGTCGCAAGGTTGGTGCAAAATTGACAAATAACCTTGCCAATCAGCACAGAATGTTGCAGCAATCTTGCCATGCAAGTTTTCTCGGCAACTTTATGGCAAGCTTGGTGAAAGCTTAGGTTAGGTGGGTCATTTGAAGCTTGCGGCAAGCTTGCTGCAAGTTTACGTGCTGTCTGGGTAATATCTTGAATCAAACACTAGCGAGTTTAATAAGTCACTAAACAAATTTTTGTTAATATAAAACAGTTCTATTGAATACCTTTTACGATTTTAAGTTTTTTTGCAATATACAAATAAAAAAAATATTTGGGTCACACTGCTGGGTATTCAGTAATCCGTTCACATAAAAATCTCCAGTATTGGGAAGGTTTAAAAGTAGAGTTTTCTTGCTAGCAATTGTTTGTTTGTGTAGAATCAATGCTAACTGACATTGCTAAAATGGCTAATCCAATATTACAGATCATATATCCAATTTTTTAATTATAAATTCAACGTGACGGAAGATTTTGGTTAAAAATTCATCAAATTCGCTTGAAACTCATTACTCAGAGATTTTTGGGAATCAATAATTATAAATTTGACGTCAAATTCGAAATCAGCGACCCTGAAAACACCTCGGTAAGGGGCCATTCATTAATTACGTAAGGCTCTTAGGGGGAGGGGGGGTGGGTCCAGCAATTCTTACGTTCAATAGAAAAAATGGCGCTAATGCATGTAAAAAATCTTACGTGGGGGGAGGGGGGGGTCAAAATAGCCAAATCATCCTTACGTAATTAATGAACGACCCCTAAAGAGTTTTAAGCGAATCTGATGAATTTTATTTATTTTATAATTAAACAGGCAGTGCTCTTTGAGTATACATATTTCTTAAATTTTGTATTGCATCTTATTAAATAAGATGCAATACAAAATTTAAGAAAATTACCAAAACAAAATAATCATTACATAGCCGCATTTTTATTCACATAAGAAAAAATTACACGGTGAGAAAAGTTACAGTAAAAGCATTTACTACGCCGGTAGTAGCACCAACTATCTGTTTAATAGAATATACAAAGCCGGCTGTCCATTTAGTATATCTAACAATAATGTAATAAATTTTACTATCTATTTAAGGCCAGTTTCACCAACTCCGGTTAAAAGTTATGCAGCGATTAAATCCCTAACCGACCAATCATGATTGGCTTTAATCGCTGATTAATTTTTAACCGGACAAATTTCTGTCTTATTACATAACGTACGCCAGTCTACCAAGTCTGAAAGTAATATTCTCACCATACCATGACTTACAGAGAGATTATTTAAAAAAAAGTCTGCCATATTGGATCCGACATTTAAAAATTGTTAAATCTATAATGTCAAATTCGTGGTTAAAGACCTTAAAATTCCTGAGTAACGGGTTTCAAACAAACAGTTTTCCTAAATCATTTTTAGAAATGATACGAAAATTGGAATCATTTTTGATACCCAAAATTGGTATCAAAGTACAACTGTCATGGACGGTATACAGTTACTGAAAAGTTTATTAATTGATTTCTTGATTTCACTATATTTTGACTATATTCTAAAGATAAAGTAGAATACACTGACCTGTGTTTATGGTTGTCAAACATATTAAAAGTGAGTTTACAATTCGAATATTTTTGAATTTTAAAGTTATTACTGAAACCACAATTAATTACAAAACAATTATGTATTTGAAATAACAATGATATGTAGAGATAATAAATATTAAACTGCAGACGACACATAAGCACAGTTGAGAATGTAAATTACTATGTGCAATTTACAGTAAAAGTCCAAAATGTTATATCTTTTTCGGGTGAGTTTTTTAAAGGTGTTTTTACACCTCTCACTATTTTTCGGTATACCGAAAAATATAGATGCGATTTTTTGTCGAAAAATTTAAAATTATACTATAATATTTCTGAAAAATGATTATGGTTTCAATAATCATTTGAATAAAAATAGTACATTGTGCAAGGAGTGAGAGACATATAAACGATATTCGATAATTTTTCCAAAAGCAGCGCAGAAAGTGTGACTTAGAAGTTAGTCGAGAGGGGATGAATAAATCGATTTCCTAATCCACTATCAAATTATATTGGAGATGGGTCGCGCTTGTGGCGGGGCGAAGCCCTTTTCATACAAAACAACTAAATCAGAAGATAAACTTTAATTTAATTTCACAAATTTCATATTTTGAATGCACATTTGACTTGCCTGACTTAATAAAATGTCGTCTGCCAGAAAGAATCTCTATGGTCAAGCCACAAAAAACGAAGACAGGCTTTATAAATAATCGTTACTAAATAAATAACTTGAGTGTTATTTTCTCACTTGACACATGCGCATTGGATTTCGTATATGATGCGCATGTACCAAGTGGGTAAATATTTACTTCAACCACCAGAGACTTCTTCATCCACTGACGTGCCACGGATCAGGAAATCGATGTATTCGTCAATACAAAAAACCATTGTTCATGTTCCTTTCTCATGGTACAATTAACATTATTCTTACTTATAGACCATTGCTAAAATATTACAAACCATGGGGATTTTTTTTTTAATTTTAAGGACTTGGATCATTGATAAAACCTTAGAAACAATGGGAAAATTATTTGTTTAATATTTCCTTTTTGGATCATGTCTGAAATCTTGTAAACCATTAAAAAATAAATTTTTTAATTTTACTTTTTTGACAATTGCTAAAATTTTGTAACACACGGGATTTTTTTTTATTAATTTCACTAAATTTTAACCACAGCTAAAATCTTGGAAACCATTGGAAATTAAAAAAAAATTTTTGATTTTGGACCATTGCTAAAAACTTGAAAATCATGAGAAAATTATTTCCAGTGTAAAAAAGTTCCCAAGTTAGCCCAGTCTGTAAGTGAGCGCCAGCTAGACCCCACCTGGGTTATTCAAAAAGTTGAAAATTAGGTACTACAAAATAAACTAAATTCTCTTATTATTATTTAATTATTTATTTAATTCCCGTGTGGAAAAAGCCACGATCATGCCCTCAAGAGTTCGGGGCCCCCGGCGGGGGCCCATGAGGGCTGATCCATATGGCGAATCCATGAGGGCCACCGTAGGGGCCCCGCATGGATCGCCCTCATGATCGATTAGCAAAATTTTCTAAGTCCAAAATTCAAATATTTTTTCGTCAACAAAAAATGAATGTTTCCAATGATTCAAAACAACGAAAAACGCGTTTTTAATAAAAATATATTTACACTTTTTTTGAAAATTCACCTGAGATGATTCATGATAATAATCATAAAGCATATAATTAATTATATTTTATAAATTGCATTTGATTGGAAAATATAATTTAATATCTTAACTTTAACTAAATGATATTAAGCACTTTTCTTTGTTAGGTATTTTTGAAGTTTAAATAGCATCAAGAAGTTAGCATTCGTTTTGAAGTAGCGTGCGTAGCGTAGTTGGTAAAGCGTTAGGTTCATAGTCCGTAGGTCGTAGGTTCGATTCCCCCCATGCGTTAGATTTATTTATTTCTCAGGTTTGCGTTTAATCATTAATTCTATGTATGAATTAATTGAAAAATGAAAATATCCGTTAATAGTATGCATAAATTACATATTTTTTAATTTTTTAATTAATTAATTTATTATTACTTTTAATTATATGCGACAGTTAATTAATTAGAACGTTAATTAATAAATTCAATTTGAGTAAGAATTTAATTTAAAATTGAATAATTATTAAATAAATATGTTATTTATTCATAACTTAAGCTTATTTATTATTAATTAACTTTTATTATTAATATTATTGATTAAAAAACATTATGGCAAACTTCAGGGCAAGATGAGGGCAAACGTGAGGGCCCATAAGGGCGCCCGTAGGGGCACCCTCATGGATCGCCCATGCGGGCGCCCTCATCGATGAGCATGTCGTTTCCATGAGGGGCCCCTATGGATCATCCATATGCGGCCCTCATGGCATGAGGGCGATCCATAAGGGCCCCCGCTGGGGGCCCACATCACTTTTCCACACGGGTTAATTTAATTTATATTTTAATTCTATTTTCGATAAGATTTTATTTTATATATTTTCATAAAAATTTATTTTAATTATATATTTTTTTATTTCAAATTATTAAATGAGGGTGGAAATCCATATTTGTGAGTTTTAGGTTATGTTTGTCAATCTAATTTAATTTTATAACAATCTTCAAAAATGTAAATTTAATTTCAGTATTTAAATCTGATGAGGCCCGACGTTGACGGGCAAAAGCTCATATAATTACGAATTTTAAAAATAAAATGTGGATTTAATCAAAAACAATTAACAATTAATTAAATACATTAAGGTAAAAATTATCTTACAAGACCTTATAAACTAAAAAGAAAACTTATTATTCAGTATGGCATAAATTATGATACTCGGTAAATGACTGTATAATTATAAATTAATTTGTACATTAACTTTAGTTGAATAGTGAAATCTAGTATATTTAACAATGAAATTTCAAACTAGTAAAAAAGTTGCTTATTTTAATCTTAGAGTTTAATTTAAGTCTTATATATTCCTTCGTAAAAGTTAGTATTAATTATTTGTTAAAATTAACTTTTTTTAATTTTTTCAATATACAGACGTGATATTTTTTAAATAGATATTTTCCATAAAATTTTAGTGATACAAAAACTGGTTAAATAATTGAGAAAAATAATTAAAAACTTATAACTATAGATCTTTTGACACTTTTAACCCTTCGTCTGTAAACGTTTTTTCGACACCTTCCGTCTGTAAACGTGGGTCATTAACGTCCCACTGTGTTTTTAATTTGTTAATGTACTCAAAAAAATTCAAAAACAATTATGGTACCTTTTACAACCCTCAACTTCTTATATTAATCATAAAAATGCTAAAAAATTTATTGTTGCATTTATTTTTTATAAACAAATGGAGAAAATCAATAAAAAACAGCAATTCATTAATAAAATCATAACTTTTTTAAAAAATAAGATATCTGACCGTTCTAAACGGGAAATTAAAGGTTAATTATGTGGCTTTAAGAAAAAAAATATTTGATTTTATTTATTTAATAATAAATGTTTAAGTTTGGATAGGTAAAACAGTCCATAAATCATTTATTATGCATTGGTAAAAACACAATTTATTTTTAAAAAGTTATCAAATTATTATTATTTTATCTTATTATATTACCTTAACGCTTTAGCCGTTTATACATTTTTATAAAACTGACTGAAAAAAAAATTTAGTTATGCAAAAAACACAATGAAACAAAAAAAAATTTTGCTCAGCTGCGATTCGAGTGCACGCGCCGTCTGTAAACATGGGTCAAATCTGTCCCAGCGAAAATATTTAAATTTATTTTAAAATGGAGTATTCCGCTGATTGAAATAGTTGTTAGTCGCTGATTCGCAGCTGCATACTTATAGCTTTTTCAATCAGCGACTATTCGCTGCCAATCAGCTTTTCCTGTAATTCTTCCCTAGCGAGGATAAATTCCAGAAATTAATGTAGATGGGAAATTACAGTACTCAAATTGACCGGAAGTATGTTAGGACAAAGGAGTTTCTATAAAATTCTTATTATGGCATATAACGATTCGAGAAAATAGAGATTAGAATAAATAAATATTATAGGGGAAATTAAAATTATGTTAAATGGTAATTCGCAAAAGAAATAATTCTAATATTAATAATTCGTTAAAATTAAAATTCGGATAAATAATAATTAGAAAATTTAGAAATTATGTGAAATGGCAAATCGGTAAAATGAAAATTATATAAAATAGCAAATCGTAACTTTTAAAAATAGAAAATATATAAATTTGATAAATTACATTTTAGAACAAATAATTGTTCGAAAAAATATTTATTATACAAAATGGTAATTCGAAGAAAACAAATTATAAGAAATGATAGCTATGTAAAATCAAAAATAGTATAAACTTTTATTTGGAAAAATAAAAATGATAAAAAATACTAATTCACTACAATAATAATAATGAGAAATGATTATTCGGTAAATTAAAAATTATATAAAATAGCTAATCGTTACTTTTAAAAATAGAAAAAGTATAAATTTGGTAAATTACATTTTAGAACAAATAATTGTTCGAAAAAATATTTATTATACAAAATGGTAATTCGAAGAAAAAAAATTATAAAAAATGTTAATTATGTAAAATCAAAAATAATATAAACAAAAGGAAAAATATAAAATATGAAAAATTCTAATTCTCTACAATAATAATTATGAGAAATGATTATACGGTAAATTAAAAACTATAAAAAATGTTCTTTCGAAGTTAAAAAATTCTGTCAAATAGGTAATAATTCGAAAGTATTTTTATTATATAATCTGACGATTCGAATTCAAAAAATTATAGTCAATTCCTTTTAGATAAAACGATTTTCGGGAAAATAAAAATTCGAAAAAATAAATTTGGTAAAATCTTGGAAAAAATGGGAAAATTAATTTTTCAATTTTCAGAACTTGGACCTTTGCAAAAATTGTGCGATCCATGGAAAATATAATTTTAAAAAATTTCTAATGGTTCGCAAGATTTTAACAATGGTAAAAAATCCGTAAAATTTAAAAATTATTTTCTCATTGTTTCTAAGATCTCGTGTTTTTGTAGGCGAAGCGGTTGTTGTTTTTTCCCCTCTGGCGACAGCTAACCTAAAAACTTCGAGTTACAACCCGCTTCTCACGCAATCAGCGCATCAAAATACATAAAAGTACGTCGTAAAAAAACTGGAGATATTTTAAAAATAAAAGGGTTTTTGGTGTCATTGGTTGCAAATTTGATGTTAAGTTGGCAATAAGTTGACAGTTAATTTGACAGCTGTCAAACTGACAATTTGACAAAAATATTTACTAAATTTCATATTTTGTAGTAGCTTAATTTAATTATCAAACTTTGGAATTATATATTTACGAGTTTAGTTTTAATCGTGTTTTGAATTGAAATTATGATAATGTTTTAAGAATCAATGTAATGAATAATACGATAAATATTAAATACTTTTAACTTTAACATAACTGTACTACAAGATACAAACTTTATCCCACACCATTTCGAGAAATAAACCCATGTATGTGAACGAAGTACCCTTATCATACTGTGCACTTGTGTTTTTCATCTGACTCCTTTTAAAGAGAGAAGTCTTGCGAAAGAATAAATGATAGAGAAACAAGGAGATTGTATAAAAGTTTAAAAGAAAAGAGAAACAAAGAGAAGAAATGGAGAATAAGAGACCTTTTTCTTAAATCACAGTAGTCGTCCTTGTCGTGTCTTCTTTTCGCATCTTGCGATCTGACATCAATAATTTAGCGCCCCAACGATCGACCATCGAATAAAGCAAACGACAAAGCAAGTTCAATCGCTATAGAGGTTGTGGGGAAAACGGTTAAAGCACACAGATCGTGCATCAAAGGGGTTCTTGCAGTGCTCACATATAGTCAGTGACGCGTTTCGATTACAACCAACAAGAAACTGCATTACAAGAGACACGTCGTGCCAACAAATCGATGGATTATGCTGGACGAGGAGTCGAGACCCACCAAGAATAAATGAATTGGCTAACGACCTAGCTTTAGCTTCGTGCCTTGTCACTTGACCGCCTGTGGATTTGATGCCACTATAACTAACAATTCTAGTATCATTATTCTACCTTTTCTTCAGATACCATCATCACTTTCTTTGCTTACTTTTTTCCCTCTTTTTTCAATTTCAATGTGATAATTATGTGCTGTACAATAATTATAATTAAGATTTATTATGTCAAAATGGTGTTTAGGCCCAAACTTGGCATGTAATATACGCTATAACCACCATGCAGAAAATTTTTGAGTGTGTCAAGCTGGTAGAAATTAAAACAGAGGTACCACCATTCCAAGTAAACGACTACAACGTGCAAGAAGTTAAGCCTCTCACTGTGGGAACTCACACTGAGAAATTTAGATCAGCATCTCAACTTTTTTAGGGACAGATTATTGTACCTCGATTATGTGCAGCGACACAGTACCAAAATTGAACAGCAGCAGCGCCAATCAAGTACGGATTCTAACCTAACTTGTGGGGTAAACGATTTACACCCAGAGAAATGTTTTATTTGAATTAAATAAAATATATTTGACTTAAATAAAAATGGATATTTGTCTCAGAGCCTACTAAAGTTTTCTTTGTCTCAAATAAATTTTTATATTTAAATTTGAGACAAATAAATTTTTATTTGCTACAAATATATTTTATATTTAGGACAAATAAATAAAAAGTTTTGAATGTAATAAATTTAATTGCAAAATTGCCCGGTATTCAGCCAAATATTCTGGAATTGATATAATTAAAATTTATGATTCAAATTGAAAATCTTAAATTTTTACATTTCGTGGTTATTTTTTTGTATGTTCCGTGGATATTGTTGAAACATAACAATTTCCATTTCTTTGTGTCAATGATAAGTTGATTTGAATTCTGCTTCACATTTGAGACACAACAGGGAGAAAGGCACTCAAAATAAAAGGAAAGTGTGATTTAATTAATAAACACTCGCGAATAAAAACATTTCTTTAATTATCCAGAAATTAGTATTTGTTTTAATCAAATAATAATCAATCCTTGTACAAACAACTGCTTGGTCGCGTTAATCTGTCACCTCGTTTTCACTACGTCCGACATCTTTAAAGTTATATCGTATACAGTATTCTGCGCATGCTTGCGTTGAACTCGAATAAACTTTTATTTCAATTAAATATATTATTTATTTGACACAAATGTACCTTTTTAAAAAGTACTAATAAAATTGTTTATTTGTAAGAAACATATACGACAATTTCAAACAAACATTTATTTATTTAATTTAAATAAAATATTTATTTGAAATAAATAAAAATGATTTAAATATACGTTTTTATTCAAAACTAATAAATTTTTTCTCTAGGTGTAGTTAAGTACAGTATCTGTCCACCAAAAAGCTTATCATTTGTAAAAATAATTCTTTTTTGCATTCTAGAATCAGTCAAAATTTCGTTTTTAAATATTATTGCTCCCTACGCCATCAGAATAATTATTTGCTAAGCTTACAATAATGCAAGGGATTATAAGGATAAAATTGAGTCAGGTTATTAAAATGAAAAAGTTCAAAATTTTGTTAAAAATGACATATTAAAACTTATCCCTGTAAAAAATTAAAAGTTATCCAGATAAAGGTTTTGAATCACTTATTCATTCGAAAACAAGAAAATAAAATGCTTTGTTCTTTAGGATAAGTGATGATTAGCAAGAAATACACTAGTGAAAAATTTTTTGAGTTAAAATAATGAAAAAAAATAAATGTCGATAAATTAAATATGAGCACTTTTTACGAAAACCGTATAAAGGCATTTTCTCGGAAATAACAAACAAGAATACCTATAATTTTATGTTTTTAGTACACTCTAAAAAAATAATGTTAAATTTGAACTCCTAACTATGGACTCTTCTTTAGAGTTGATCTAATGTTAACATTTCTTTTGGAATTGATATTTAACTTAAAAAAATTTACTCCCATGTCTGGTTAACCATTACCTTCCTAAATTTCTTACAGTGTACACGGAAAAACTTTGTGCAAGAATTATTCCTAAATTTGTTCAGGAACTGAGGATATGAGAATAATTTAAGAAATCTTATTTATATTTTCTTTGAAAAATTCTAAGCAGTATTTCTATAAGAATTGTAGAGAAATTCAAGACAACTTCCTAAACTCACTACAGAAAGTCTTGAACTCGTTTTAGAATAAATTTTTACGTTTGCAAAAAAAAAATTTATTCTGGGAGGACTCGATCCCACGTCCTCGAGAGTCCAAAAACTCCGCTTTACATCTCTCAGCTACCTTAGCAGCTTATGGTATTATGCATTGGAAACGTATTTGACGCAACCAATCCCTGCCTAGTGCTTGGTTACTGTACTGTGTCTTCTAAATCAGTTCAAGAAACTTTCAACGCCCAGTGACTGAGATATTCCAATCGCGGCATTAACAAGAAGTCTTCCAATGTCATAATAAACATACAAGTATTTTCTTGAATGATTTTTGTATTTTTCTGTAAATTTTGCAGATTTTTTCTCATATCCTCCATTCCGAAACAAATTCAGGAATGATTCTTAAACAAAGTTTTTCCGTGTATGTATAATTTTTTAATTTTATTACTTATTTAATTTTAAAAATTTCTTAAAAAGGTAAGTTTAGTTATTTATTTCCATATATAATAATTGCATGTATTATAATTTTGAAGTTAAATAATTTTTGAGAATAAATAAAAGCAAAAATGGAAAACTCAAGAATTATATTGAATACTAATAAATTTACAGTGAAACGTATACTATTATACTGTAATGAGTCTAGTTCGTACAGCAATTAATTTCTATGACAACGTTTCATAGCTCAGTCTTATTTGTTTTTTTTTTTCTTTTTTTTTTTTGCTTAGAGACTATTGGGAAATCTGTATACAGATACCTTGGCTTCCGCATGCCAAGGTTATGTGGGGTTGGTAAGAAAAAAAGGACACCACTAAACAAAATAAGCTGGCGAACTACTACCAGCCCCGACCCACTAAAAACCCGTCAACCCTTCTTGGGAGCCCTTTTATCCACCCTCGGTTTAGGACTAAGTCCAAAACTTCTTACCTTTGAGTATAAGTAACATATATAATTCAGTCATAGTTGACTATATACTGAGTGCAAAAAGTTTTGTACATGTTTTCTGAAAGTTATCAAGGAAATGAATTGCTTGCTAACTACACCGAGTTCTAGGTTTTGAAATCTAATATTTTTCAGTGTTCAAGTTTATAAAAATTATCATTTAAATTAATTTAAATTAATTTAAACGTGGTAACAATCCAGTCCATATCTGGAAATCTGGATTTTCAATGAAACGCTTTTTCTGATCAGGTCCCGAAGAGATATTTTCAAAATAAGGGCAAAATCAGGTTGAGATCAGGGCCTTACTTAGCTTCAAATAGATTAATCTGTCTGCGGTTTAAATTTATTTGCAATTTGCGTTATGATGTATACGAAATAAAGGTTAATTTTGATACAATAATAAACTAAAGAAGTAAATGATTTTCTAATTATAAACGTATATCCTTTGAATAAAATTTTTAGTGCATTTATATCACGTGGAAAATATTTTTTATTTACAATTTACAATAAAATTGTTTATAATAATTACTTTTTTTAATATAAAAGAGAAAAGTGGCAAATTGCTTTTTCAATCAAAAGAATATAATTTTTGTGAAATCGTTAGTGCGTTTATCTCATGTAAAAACTTTTTTTTATTTACAACATATTATTTTCGAAAAAATGTTTGTGCATCTATCTCATTTAAAAAACTTTTTTATTCACAACATAAATAAATTGTTAATTAAATATAAAATGCAAGAATATAAATAATGATTCCAATTATTCCATAATGTCAATAATAAATTACACGCAGTAAAAACCTGGGCTCATTTTTGCTGCTGTTCAAAATGAGCCAACGCTAAACGACACACGGAGAGAAATAGATGGTAAGAACTTATAATCTAAAGATGGTAAAAAGTAGATGTTATCCGGTACCATCTTTATGCTACTCGGTACTATCAAAGATGTTACAAAAAATATAGTTATGTTACCCACTAGAATCAAGATGTTACTCTGTACAATCTAGAGAGTAACAGATAGAATCTAGATAGTTATCCGTATATGTAAGATCAAATATGGTACCTGGTACTATCTAGATAGTACCCCGTACCATCTATTTCTCTCCGCACTGAAAAAAAAATTTATTTGATTCAAATACCGGTGTATTTGGTTATTATCAAATAAATATTTACTTGAATCAAATATATAATATTTGAATCAAGTAAATATTTATCTGATAATAACCAAATAACTGAAA
Source organism: Leptopilina boulardi (assembly GCF_019393585.1). Lineage (NCBI taxonomy): Eukaryota > Metazoa > Arthropoda > Insecta > Hymenoptera > Figitidae > Leptopilina > Leptopilina boulardi. The sequence goes on from NW_026137778.1 coordinate 328,485, forward strand.
AAAAAATTTATTTCATTCAAATACCGGTATATTTGGTTATTATCAAATAAATATTTACTTGATTCAAATATTATATATTTGATTCAAGTTCATATTTATTTGATAATAACCAAATATACCGGTATTTGAATCAAATAAATTTTTTTTTCAGTGCGTGCATAGAACGTGGTAACCTGAAACCTGACCAAACCTGATCAGGACCTGAAACCTGGCTGTGATCAGTCAATCCTGATCAGGACCAAGCCACAAATAGATTTTTGTTAAGGCAATCTCTAAACGGAAAGCCTCAAGGGATATATGGATGAAAGAGTCTATATATATAGTGAAATATGTAATTTTTAATTATTTAAATCTGTTACAGTAAACAAAAATGGATGAATATAAAACTCGTGGTAGAAATAGCAGACGAGAGGATTATAGTAGTGAGTACGATGAAGGAAATTATCAAGAAAGAGGTGACGCCAATTTTGCAAATCTGTCACGTATGGACAGCATTCAAGATCCTGGTAAAAGATTTATTCTTAAGGAGTGTATAGGTTCAGGAGTCTGTGGCGATGTATATGAAGCTATTGATGAAAACAGTGGTAGGTGTATATACATATATATAAGAATGCTAAATGTAGCTTTTTAGAATTGCATTGCCTACCTGTTTTGCACTTTTCTAATGCATCAATACAATGTATAAATAATTAATATCAATAATAAAATTAATGGCCATACGAGCTTGGAAGTATCAATTTTTTATATTTCTTTAGTTAAGTCATTTTTAATACATAAGTTTATGTTTCGAAAATTTAACGTCAAAATCACTGTCAGCAACCTTAAATGTCTCTATAAAATTTTTCAAAGCTTGCATAATTATTTTTATAAAGAGGGGGTCTCACCATATAACAAAGAATGTCCTAAGATGTATATATTTGTACTTTTATAGGAAATAAAAAAGTCGCTATAAAAATTCGGAAACTAGTCCCAGAAACTCAAAATCATATTATGGAAGAGTACAAAGTTTTACGGGAATTTTCATCACATCCGAATCTTCCAAACTTTTATGGAATTTATCGCAAGAGAACAGGAAAGAAGTCCGAAAATGATCAAATATGGTTTATCATGGAAGTAAGTGACGTATCAGCGATTTCTATATGTATATGTACCCACACTTATAGAAAAAAGTATTCTTAATTTAAATATACCCACATAGCACAACATATTGGAGTAAGGTTAAGGTATGCGTTAAACGTATAGTAAACATCGTAAGCCTATAGTACGCTACGGCTACGGTCAAACCTCGGTAGGTAGCGAGGCTACCTGTCTATCCTGTAATATAACGTATAAGAGTGAGAGGAATAAAAAATGTTCTTGTTTCTCTCACTCTTATACGTTATATTACAGGATACCCTGTTGAAAATTCCGACCTCGTTTACGACGTCGTATTCTAAGTAGTTTGCGACGTAGTAAACGACGTAGTAAACGAAGTAGTAAACGACGTCGTAAATGAAAGCGGAATTTGGGATAGCAAACTACGTCGTTTACTACGTCGTTTACTACGTCGTTTACGATGTCGTTTACTACGTCGTTTACGATGTCGTTTACTACGTCGTTTACTACGTCGTTTACGATGTTGCAAAAATTATTTTAATATTATTTATTTAGTAATTTAGTAAGTCCAATATCCAATATTAAAAATTTTAATAATAATTTAAAAAATCAATAATTTAAAAAAAAATTTATTTTTATTATTTTTTTATAGTTATTATTATTATTTTATTTTTAATATTTAAATTAAAATAAAAAAATGGTCATCAAAATATTAGTGAAACCATTTCTTCCAAAAAAGAATTTGTCTCAAATCCAATAAAGGAGAGACATCGGGCAGAAAAAAATTTCGACAAAAAAAAAATTTTCGATCACTGCTTATATACCAATCTAAAGGCACCTCAACTGCGAGAAACAGTTATGATGTTCGCCCTCCCTGTGGCGTTGAGCGAACTTAAGTCCAGAGCTGAGCCATCAGCGCAGCGCGGAAACATTTGAAAAATTTGATTTAATTAGATATTTTATTTTATTTTAAATATGACAAATAATTAACTTAATAAATAATTAATGTCATAAATAATTATTAATAACATAATGTCATACTTAATAATTCGTTAATTAATTATTTTTAACGAAAATTTGACAAAAACAAAATTTGTTGGCCAAAAAAAATATTACCATTAAAAAATAATTTTTTTGTTAAAATTTCGTAGTAAAAAAAATTTTTTCAAGACAATTATTTGTGACCTAAAAAAATATCACGATGAGAATATAATTAACAAAAAAAATTACTCGTAGCACAGAAAAAATTTCACCATGAGAAAATAATTTTTTTTAAATTTTATTTGTAAAAAATTTATTGGTAGCTCAAAAAAAATATCACGATGAGAAAATAATTTTTTGTCAAATTTTCTCTGTAAATAAATTAATTAACTAAATAACGTACCGTAAAACGGGGTTATTTCGCTCATTGCGGGTAAATTCGCTCACCCACTTTTATGCTTTATTTCAGCTTTAAAATAAAGTTTAATACCTTTATTAGCAGGTTAAATTTTCGTAGTAAAAAAATTAATGAACTAATTATTAAGCTAACTAGCAAAACTAACGCGCGCAAGCGCGCCAAATTGAGGATTTAATTATTTGTTATAAAGAAATTAAAGATTAATATTATTAATAATAATTTAATTTATTAGAATATTATAACATATTAAATGATAATAATGAAAATTATATGTTTACAGGCCTCGGATTATACGACTTTTTCCGACTTTTTTCAAAAATACGACTTTTATCAACTTATTTTAATAAAATGCGACTTGTTTTTTACATTTGAAAAGAAAATGTAAATAAAATACATTTTTTTTGGTATAAAATGTAGATCTTCTTCAGATCTTCTTCAATTCAATTATTTAACAAATTTTGAACTAAAATGATTCTTCACTAAATTAATTATTTTTAATAATTTTAATGAAATACATCACAAATTCAATTATATCAAAATTATTTTTCAATTAAAATTTTTATGAAATTTAACAATTGTTTATAATTTAAAAAAAATATCACAATAAAATTGAATTATTTTTTAAAAATTTCAATTCAAGATAAACTAAAATTCAATTATTACCCGAAATTTTAATTCAAAATCAATTAAAATTCAATAATTATCCAAAATTTTCAATTTAAAATTTAATTATTTACCAAGTTTTCAATTTAAAATGAAATAAAATTCAATTATTTTCTAAAATTTCTATTCAAAATTAATTATCCAAATTTTCAATCAAAAATGAACTTAAATTAAATTATTATAAAAAATTTCAAGTAAAATTCAAGTATTTCCCAAAATTTTTAATTCAAAATTAATTGAATTTTCAATAATTTGAATTTAAAAGCATCTAAAATTTCTAAAATTTTCCATCGAAATTTTTTTTTTTTGAAATTTAATAATTTCAATTATAACTCTAAGGAAATTCAATTATTTTTAACTATTTTAATAATATTCTTTGAAAATTCAACTATGTGAAACCATTTTTCAATTAAAAATGATTTTCAAATTATTGTATTTTGTCCGCATTTTCTAATAAATTTTTAGTGAAATCATCTAAAATTTTAATTACAAAACACTTAAAGTTTCAATTAATTTCAAAAATCTCAATTTTAAATCTTTGAAAATTCAATTAAATTTAAAAAATGTTTTCCAAAAATTGTTTGATAAATTATTTTTAGATCTGTAAAATTTAATAATTGTTTGAAAATTAACTATATCTTTTGAAATTTAATTATTTCTAAAAATTTCAACTTTAACCCTTCGAAAAGGATTATTATTAAAAAAAAATTTTTATTTAAAAATCTGTAAAATATTTTTGTTAAAATGAAAAACAAATCCACTTTTTTTTGGAATATAAATCGACTAAAACGACTGTTTTGTGTCTTTAAGTTGATTCGAGGCCTGTGTTTTTATAATTAATATTTAATAGGTAATCGTTGGCCCCTGGTACCTTAAAAATAAATTTTTTTCAAATTACTATCTTGTACGAAATTTCCTGGCGCATCTTTTTTCTCATTATAAATTTTTTGTATTTGTATACAATTTTTGAATCAATATACAACTTTAAAAAAATTTTCGTTGGTAAACGTTGTGTACTTCAGCTTCGTGAATTGAATTTTCGAATTTGGAATTTTAAAGAAACTTATTCCGAAATTTGGAAACACAATTATACAACTTTGGCAAAAATGAGAAAAAGAATTGTCAAAATTTGACACGTCATAAGATTACTATATTCAAAAAAATACGTGAAATCAGAAAAGGCCAACTTCAAGTTAGGACAGAAAGACAGACCAAACATTTTATTATTATATAATTATTTAATTAATTTTTTTTACAGAGAAATTTTGACAAATAAAATTATTTTCTCATCGTGATATTTTATTTGGGCCACAAATAATTTTTTTATTGAGAAAATTTTAAAATAAGTAAATTTCTCATCGTAATATTTTTTTGTGCTACGTATAATTTTTTTGTTAAATTTTTTTACAGAGAAATTTTTACAACAAAATTATTTTTCATCGTGATTTTTTTTAAAAACACGAATTTTTTTTTTCAAAGAAAATTTGAAAAAAAATTATTATTTTATCATTGTGATATTCTTTTGTGCTACGAATAAATTTTTGGTAAATTTTCGTAGTAAAAAAAATCAACGATTTATTACGGTATTTAGTGAATTAATTGTTTTTAAGAGAAAATTTGACAAAAAAGTTATTTTCTTATCGTGATATAATTTTTTTAGGCCACAAAATATTTTTTTTACAGAGAAAATTTAAAGATAATTAAATTTCTCATCTTGATATTATTTTTGTTCTACAAATATTTTTTTGTTACATTTTCGTAGTAAAAAATTAAGTAACTATAATAATTACCGTAAAACAGGGTTATTTCGCTCAGTGCGGGTAAAGTCGCTCACCCATTTTTTTGCTTTAAATTTGATTAAAAACTAAAATTTAGTATTTCTATTAACAAATTTAACATTTTTACCTGCTAATAAAGGTATTAAACTTTATTTTAAAGCTGAAATAAAGCATAAAAGTGGGTGAGCGAATTTACCCGCAATGAGCGAAATAACCCCGTTTTACGGTACGTTATTTAGTTAATTAATTTATTTACAGAGAAAATTTGACAAAAAATTATTTTCTCATCGTGATATTTTTTTTGAGCTACCAATAAATTTTTTACAAATAAAATTTAAAAAAAATTATTTTCTCATGGTGAAATTTTTTCTGTGCTACGAGTAATTTTTTTTGTTAATTATATTCTCATCGTGATATTTTTTTAGGTCACAAATAATTGTCTTGAAAAAATTTTTTTTACTACGAAATTTTAACAAAAAAATTATTTTTTAATGGTAATATTTTTTTTGGCCAACAAATTTTGTTTTTGTCAAATTTTCGTTAAAAATAATTAATTAACGAATTATTAAGTATGACATTATGTTATTAATAATTATTTATGACATTAATTATTTATTAAGTTAATTATTTGTCATATTTAAAATAAAATAAAATATCTAATAAAATCAAATTTTTCAAATGTTTCCGCGCTGCGCTGATGGCTCAGCTCTGGACTTAAGTTCGCTCAACGCCACAGGGAGGGCGAACATCATAACTGTTTCTCGCAGTTGAGGTGCCTTTAGATTGGTATATAAGCAGTGATCGAAAAATTTTTTTTTGTCGAAATTTTTTTCTGCCCGATGTCTCTCCTTTATTGGATTTGAGACAAATTCTTTTTTGGAAGAAATGGTTTCACTAATATTTTGATGACCATTTTTTTATTTTAATTTAAATATTAAAAGTAAAATAATAATAATAACTATAAAAAAATAATAAAAATAAATTTTTTTTTAAATTATTGATTTTTTAAATTATTATTAAAATTTTTAATATTGGATATTGGACTTACTAAATTACTAAATAAATAATATTAAAATAATTTTTGCAACATCGTAAACGACGTAGTAAACGACGTAGTAAACGACGTAGTAAACGACGTAGTAAACGACATCGTAAACGACGTAGTAAACGACGTAGTAAACGACGTAGTTTGCTATCCCAAATTCCGCTTTCATTTACGACGTCGTTTACTACTTCGTTTACTACGTCGTTTACTACGTCGTTTACTACGTCGCAAACTACTTAGAATACGACGTCGTAAACGAGGTCGGAATTTTCAACAGGGTAGACAGGTAGCCTCGCTATCTACCGAGGTGTGACCGTACCCTTAAGGTGAACTTACAACTTCCGCCCTATGTAAAGGTTTTAGTAAGCTTATTCTAAGCTTGATGTTCAATGTTAAGTTACTGTAAAGTTGCTGTGTCAGCAGAAATATAATTAATAAGTTAACTAACAAATTATTCGAGCGCTGTAAATTCTTTTCCACAAACTATATCGGGGTCTCTAAACTACTTTACAAACTATATCATTTTCTATAAAAAATTTGCATTATAATAAATATATTTTAATATAATTAAACTTTATTAAACTTTAATAATTATTCTAAACTTACAGTAAGCTTACACCAAGCTTAGAATAATCTTACAGTAAGTTTACAATATAAACTTACCACAACATTACCGCGTAAGCATACTACAACCTTTACGTGTAACCCTACTATCAGTGTGGAAGTTCTGAGTGCACCTACACTGAGAAAAAAAATTTAGTGTTTGCAACAAAATTGTTTGGTTAGGCAATTTTGGTTCTTGTAACCAAATTTTGCTTGGCTGAAACAAAGTCGTAGAGTTATCTCAACCAAACATTTGGTTAGGTCAACAAAATTTTTTGGTTGAACATTTTTAAATTCCAACCAAAATTCGGTTACGACAACAAAATAATTTGGTTAACACAACAAAATAGTTTGGTCTAAAAAACCAAATGATCGATTGTTGTCCTAACCAAAATTTGGTTGCAAAAACCAAATAATTTGATTCGCTCTCAGCTTATAGCTTAAGAGGACAGTTAGTTTATATCTCTCACAAGGATGGGTAGTCCAGTGGTCAGAGCTCCCCACCTACAATTTTAAAACAGAGGTTCGATCCCAGGCGGAGATGAGATTTTTCAAAGTCCACAAATATTTCAATTGGATAAATATAAATTCAATGTTAAATTGATAATAAATAAATAATGAAATGAATAAAAAAAAAAAGAAAAGAGATAAGGTAAAATAAAATTTTTAATTTTACAAAAAAACTGTTGGTTTCATCAACCAAACATTTTTGTTGACCTAACAAGAAAAATTTGGTTGAGCTAACCAAACATTTTTGTTATGCCAACAAAAAACACTCAACCTAATTTTTTGGTTGACTCAAACAAATAGTTTGGTTGCTTAAATACCAACAAAATTTTTTTGTTGGCCCAACCAAAGTTTCGTTGCTCTGACTAAACATTTTTCTCAGTGTACAGATATACGATATAAGCTATACCTACGTTTACAATATTACGTGCTACATGGGAGAGTAATGTCAAAGCAAAACAACATAAATCTTAAAAAGATCGTTAATTTAATAGAAATTTGAGAACTGATAATTAATATAAATATCGTACTGTTTCATATCCGTTAAAGTGATACTAATTTCCTAAGCACGCTTCATAAATCGTCCATTAAGTACCAATTCTTAAATTTCTAAATTCTTAACATTTATTTGAGAAATTGACTAATGAGCAGGTGAGGTACTTTATATAAGGCAAGCTTAATTAACTGCAGAATAATTTTTACAATATCTTCTACTACCCAATTGATGTCTACTTTTTATATGAATAAATTTGATCGATTATGTTATTAATAGAAAAGAAACTAGTTTATTCTAGAGAAAGTACAGATAATTCAAATCCCATACATATTACCTTTCCACTGACATAATTCAGATTAAACAAATGCCAAACGCGCCACACAAAGAATGCCTCACCCACCCTTCCTGCGTTTCGGCTGGAGGCAATTTCAAGCGTTTGCGACGGTCGAATATACGGATAATTTATGACATATGCGGCCATTAAACAATCATTAAACTCGTTCGTATACGCAGGTGAGGCCTGCAACGTCATGATACTAATTTACTGTCGGACCTCCATGGTGTGCTAAAATATTATTACTTACTATACGAACTAAACTAAATTCAAGTTCAATTATTATCTCACATCCACACTGAAAGAAAATTTTTATTTCATCGATTTTGTTTCTAAAATCATCAACACAATATAGGGTAAATCCATTTTTACCTTTAAAAAAAAGAGATATTTAGTTTTTTATAATTGATTAAAACTATTTTAATAATCATAGTTTATTTTCTCAAATTGATATAGATTTGTACAAAGAGGTTCAGCTTTAGTTATTATGTTACAGAATTATTTTTAATATCAATAAACACGTAGGAGTCGATTTTATATTGAATTTTTTAAAAACTATATTGTTTGAGTGGAATATGTAAAGCCGTTTTTTGATCCGAAGAATATTTTCGTTCCTACAGCGTCTTGAACTTACCGACGTAACGAAGCTGAGAACCGCTTAGTCGTCCGACATATTGGATCCGCTGTTTTGTATTTTGAAAATCTAATATGATATTCGTAATCAGCGACCCCAAAAACCCCCGAGTAACGAATTTCAGGCAAATTTTTTTAAAATAAAAATAATAAAAAATAAAATGCTAGTAAAATGAGAACTTTTTGTTTTAATCTATAGTCTATCTATTTTAAAATTTAATGTAGTTTTTAAATCCATTACTATTTTTTTATAATTTTGAAGAGTTTTTTTTGTAAAAAATTATTTTGTGCAGCGAGGCAACTCGGCACGTTGAACTCCGCGCTGGGGAGAGTTGTGCCGACGCCGGGGTCGGTTGTGCGGCTCAAATTTTTTAGTTGTTTCAGTTGAAGCAAATGATTTTACGCGTAAGAAATAAAATAATTATTCCCAATATATGATTTACTATTATTTATTAATCATTTGTTATAAACTTTTAAAGGTTTTTAGGAACAATCTTAAGATTTCTAGATTTTAGTAAGTAGAAATAAACATTTTTTGACTTATATTCTATAATTGCATAGATAGTCAGTCACTTAAAATATAGTTTTCGTAATAATTATTTTTATTATAAACATTCAAATGATTTTTCCAACAATCATAAAATTTATAGATTTTTCTAAAAAAATAAACATTTTTGACTTAAATTTTACAATTACATAATTAGTCAGTCTTTTAAAATATTTTTTGAAATAATTATTTGTATCGTTAATTAATTGGTAAAACTCTACTTTCTGATTAATAAATATTTTTAAAACGTGAATACTTATTCCGAATGCGATTTATTGAAATTACAATTGACCCTTTCTTTACCCTTCACACATTTTAAATGTACCCAGTTTTTACCAACTATGCATTGAATCAACTTTTCTCTTGATTTCGGGTTTGAATAACAATTTGAAAAAACGAGGCAATAGTAGAATATATGGTTACGTAGCGATTGACAGCGGCACAACCAGCCCCAAGCGAAAGGCACAATTAACTTCGTTACGTCGACGCTCACTTTTTATCAAATATTAAAAAACTAGATAAATTAAATGTTAGGTTTCATACACTATTAAATCCGTCGATAAATTTGGATCATTTTAAAACAAAATACGTATCGATATCTTTAAAAATGCAAAAAATAGACCAAAAAGTGTAAACATGAAAACTTGCACGTAAGTGACGCCAAAGCACCAAATTACTAACAGCTAATTATTCCGTGAAGCAGACAAAATCAAAATAGTTGCCAAAGATGCGCATAAGTAAAACAATACTTATCTCACTTGCACTTTTCAAAAGAAAAATTTGTTTTTGAGATATTCCTATCGGCACAACTAACCCCCGGCACTTTCAGCCCCGGTCTCCCCTAATAACAGTGTATTATAATAGCTAAAATAAATGAAAGGAGCAAATTGACCTTCAAACAAAATTATTAATTTTAGACGAAATGAGTAACAAAAATTTGACAAAATCTCAGATCGTAAAAAAGTTTGATATTCCGAAATCTATAGGGTAAGTCCGAGGGAGTTGGCCATAGTTTTTTTAAAGGCCTGTAAAAATAAGAAGAAAGTGATTTATGTATTAACTTTTATTGCTAATTAAACATTGAACATTTAACTTAAAAATAATAATAGAAATAATAAATTTGTTAAATGTAAACAATCTTAAAATTAATATTTTTTAAAAAACACGTTTGGCTATCTCTCCCGGAATGTACGGGGGAGATGGCCAATACTTTAAAATCATTCTTTGGCTTTTCGGTTTATCAGAATTCTTAATAATTTAAAGTGATTAATGTCTTCTTTTCTTCTTCTGACCACATTTCGAACATTTATCATTAAATTCAGTGCAATTTTCATGAAGCAAAAGGTGACAATCATTGCACTGAATCCAGTCTTCGATAAGTTTGTCTACCACACCAACACAACAAGTCTACAAGGTATTTTTTTGAAATATCAGAGTGGTTTCCAATTTATTTTTGTGTCCTGAACACGATCCCGGGTTACAAAATTGCGTATCACGTCAGGATTTTGAGTAAAGTGGAGGTAAAGTCTTAGAGACTTAGAGACTTCTACACTCAAAAAATGGTTGGTATAGCTAACTAAAAGTTCGGTTTTCCCAACTGAACTTTTCGTTTGGTATTGACCTGACCGAACTCAGCAGTTGTGATGACCAAACGAGTTTAAAAAATAAACTAACCAAATTTTGGTTGGCTGAAACAAAGTCGTACAGTTATCTCAACCAAACATTTGGTTAGGCCAACAAAATAATTTGGTTGAACATTTTTAAATTCCAACCAAAATTCGGTTACGATAACAAAATAATTTTGTTAACACAACAAAATAGTTTGGTCTAAAAAACCAAATGATCGTTTGTTGTCCTAACCAAAATTTGGTTGCAAAAACCAAATAATTTGATTCACTCTTAGCTCATAGATTAAGAGAACAGTTATTTTAAATCTCTTACTAGGATGGGTAGTCCAGTGGTCAGAGCTCCCGATCTTCAGTTTTAAAACAGAGGTTCGATCCCAGGCGGAAATGAGATTTTTCAAAATCCACAAATATTTCAATTGGATAAATATAAATTCAATGTTAAATTGATAATAAATAAATAAGACTACTGCGCAGTTGTACAGGCCATAGTAACTGAGATCGACCCAGTGCGCATCATTTAAGTTGAAAATTTCCAGAATATTTCAGTGAAATATTTTCTCAAGTTGACCATCAATATTTTCTCATAAGCGGACATTTTCCTGTTTGCAGCAATATTTCAAGGACTTTGCATTGAAATATTTCAAAAATATTTTGGAAATATTATGTGCTGTGTGGGTGTATTGATATAAATGATACTTAAAAGTCACAGATTCGTGTCCAAGGCTTTAGGCATCTCCTTCCTGAATCTCAGTTTGTCTCGTATTGTATAGATTATTCCTTAATTCCGTAAGGTGGATAAAAGATCGATTTCATGGAAAATATTATCATCTCAGTGAGACCAGTGTGTGAGGTGTAAAGTCCACACAAAATGGAATACGCCGCCAAGGGGATCCGCAACACGAAATAAACACCATACTATTTTTATAAACACCATATAAAAAAATACTTTACATTTAGATTCTTTTAATTTATTTTTAATGGATAAAATAGCTTATACGACAAAAACCAACCTTTAAGTGTCCGCGGCCAACACTTGAGAATGTGGTGCGGATCCTGCTGTCTCCTCAAAGGGACGATGACGAGTGATTTCCTATCATCGCTCCCCAAACAGCCAGCATGTTTCCCGCTATTCATTTTATTGCTAGACCGAAGACACCGATAAGCAAGTCAAAACCTCGTGGGTGTGTCAACGTGAAAGAAATTCAGGAAAAATCGACTACCGCTATAGTGACTTATTGCATGCACAACAAATCGCCGCATCTTCACCAGAGGAATTCGAGAAGATAATCATATTAAGCCAAAAACATCACGAAACGGCAGAAAAATCATACGAATTTTTAAAAGAATATTGTTCGAGAGCTAAAATCGACAACAACGTTGTTACACTCTGCGTTCACTTACAACAAGTCTTATTGTGTTCTACACTCACTCATTCCAACATGTTTTATCAAAAACAACATTCAACCTACAATTTTGCGATTCATAATTTTTTAGCTGAAATTGCCTCCTGCATTTTGAAACACATTCTGGATAATATTATCCTATTCTTAGAAAAAATGAAGAAAGGAAACATATCGTGTGAAGTGATCGTTGTGTTGGTCAGAACAACAATTGGCGAATTTTAACCTTGTATCACTATTTTGTTAAATTGAAATATTTCAGCGAAGTACATCAAAAGTTTTTAACTATTGGACACAGTTTTCTTCCATGTGATCGAGATTTTGCTTTAATTGAAAAGAAAAAGAAGAAAACTAATGTAATACGTCCATCAGATTACAAGTATGTAATCGCTGAAGCTAATTTATCTAAACCGTTTAAAATCAATGAAATGCAATCAAGCGACTTCAAAGATTTCAGTCCTATTGAAGCGGAAATAGTCAATAATGATAAGATGAAAATCACTGAAGTTATGTGGCTTAAAGTCTGCGCTGATGATCTGAATTTCGTATATTTTCGTGCATCGCATAACATCCGATGCTTGGAAAATATTTTAAATCGTGAAAACCCTAGAAAATGAGCAGAATTCCTCTTCGGAAACTAGACCCGTTCAATCTAAATGTCGAAATAAAAAACAAACTAAAACTAAAGGTCGAAGTAAAACACAAACTACATCTAAAAAAACAAAAAAAGAAGCTACCCGAACGAGTTCCGGCTTCGATTAATAACACTTCAATTTTACCACATCAACTGCCTCTTTTGTACAGCAGTTTATTGCCTTTGAAAAAAGAAAAAAAAGCTGATCTTCTTGATACATGTAAATTTTTAAAGATAAATGCTAGGGAATATTATGAAAACCTTCCAGTTATTGATTAAAAATTAAATGTTTTATTGTATTGTATTATTGTTTCATTCCACTAGTTTATAATAAAAAGAAATTTTCCTTTAACTAACTATTAATTTTAAAAATTTGTCACACACAATCTTTTATTTTAATATTCATGTGAAATAATAAATAAATAAAAAACTGTTACCAATAATTATTTTTATTATTGTTTTTTTCCTCAAAATATTTATTTTTGTTTCATAAATGACACTGCGGACAGGCTTCCCCATGACGATTTGGCTCTTTAATTTGCATTTTAAAAATAATATTTAATTTTATAAATTAAAGTGGCTATAGGCTTTTGTTTGTAAACACTAAAGTTACTTTTTCACGTTAGATTCAATACAATATGTACAATTTACTTCTTAAAAAACACAATTGACATAGAATTGTACGCTTCGTGGAGAATCACCCTTGTACTAATTTTTTCATATAATAGTCAAACAAGTTGTCATTTTGTAGTTTTATATATTTATTTTTCATTTCCGCATATAGAGAAGAAAATTTTTTATTTTGTTTCCAAAAAAATTCTGTCACAAGTTAGTCAATAATTGCTTATATTTTCATGTTTGTTTACATTTCACAACTTGGACTTATATTATTACCCTTAACGATTATATGTGCAGGTATTGAAATTTGAATAATAAACTTCAAAACAACAATGGGAAAAATTGATTCACTTGTATTTTTTCTAAATAATCTAGTCTCCTTATTGGCCCGGTCTATTTTCTACTGCGAAACTCGAAGTAGATACCGCGGTTGGGACCCACAGTCTGAGAGATTGTGTTGTATTGCACGCTGCAGCTCAATTGCTTTCCATTGAATAGCAACTGGGGTTAGTTAAGATAGCTAAATGTAAGCTATCTCATGTTTAGAGATAAATTACTTTTTTTCCGTGTTGGTTTTAATTTATGAATGTTGTTCTAGCATCAAACTTTTATCTTACTTTTTGACTGAGTTATCCTCGTTAAGAACAGGATCTTTTGAAGAAAATATTTTTAAATTGCAACAATTCTTCGATAAACATATTCGTACATGCAATGTTTTAACTTTTTTCCAGCTTTGCGAAGGAGGTCCAGTAATCGATCTTTGTAAAGGACTTGTATTGCAGGGGAAAAAAATGCGAGAAGAGCATATTGGTTATATTATACGAGAAGTTATTAAGGTATAATTTATTTGCTTTTTGTAAAAATATATCGTAATATTGAACAGATTTATATCAATATAGGTAAAGAAATTATTTTTCCTCATAAAGTAATGTAAAAGAAGCATGCTTATCCCTGACAAGACATTAGAAGTAAAAGTAATTTTACAAATTTCAAATTGCAACCAACATTAAAATTCGTTTACTAAAATATGTATATATTTACTAAAATTGATATTACTTAAAATGACGAATTAAAGGTATTTTTAGCAAATAATTCTACGATCTTCTTTTTTATTGACTAGAATTATTATAATCGCGCTCTAATAGTCTAATATATGTGGACGTCCCGCATGAAAAGGGGCCACTTTAACGATTGCAATAAGGATTATATTCGCATTATGATATTCACACAAAAGTAATCCTTATTGTAATTGACAAAGTGGTCCCTCTTCATGCAGACGTCTAAATATATTCTTCGAGACTTTAAATAATAATGTATTTGTAATTAAAACCAAATTTTACATGACTGTAATATTACGTGCTACTTGGGTTTGTTTTATGTAATTTTAAAATTTGTAAATTACATCAAATGACGTTTAGTTCTAATGGCGAATCGGTGATAAACACCATTTTGAGTTGAAGCAAATGGAGTTGATGCTAAATGAGTTAATTATACACTAAAAAATATATTAGTGAGACACTGGCATAATTATAGGTGATATTGTCCTTTTAATATGACGTATACAGACATAAAAGTGAGGTTAGGATTTCTGCTAGTACTAATAATGCAGTATATGTGTTTTAGCCATATGAAGTTGTCAATCTTTCATATGTATGTGAAGAACGCCAATACTGTTCGATTGGAAGAAGCTGTAAATCTAACCTTATTTTCATATCTATGAGGCTGGCTACACCGAGAGCCAATCAGGAGGGTTAAATTTAATCCTCTGGCGTACTAAACAAGTAGACTAAATTTTGCGTCTGTGCAAAATGTTTGTATACATCTGCGACCATGGTTGCAATAGCGACAGGTTAGAAAAGTTCGCTGGCTTTGGCAACCACGTGATTGTCTTTTCTAACCTGTCGCTATAGCAACCATGGTCGCAGATGTACACCAACATTTTGCGCAGACGCAAAATTTAGTCCACTTGTTTAGTACGCCAGAGGATTAAATTTAACCCTCCTTATTGGCTCTCCGTGTAGCCAGCCTCTATATTCAGCATACAGTTTCTTTCAGTGCATGCCTAGGGTAAATTACAAGAAACTTGTTTATCACACAATTTTCATTAAAATAATTTAATCAAATAAAATATCCTTACACTTTAAGAAATTTAGGTAAATAATTGCAACCGAAGTTAGAAGTAAAATTTTTTAAGTTAAAAATTAACTCCAAAAATGAGTTAATCATTAGATTAACTCCCTTTACTGCAACTCCTAATAAAGGGTGCGATTTTAATAGAATCCCAAGGGGAGTTCTAACTCACAGTTTTTATAGGGTAATAAATACTCTTAACAGTCGTACATGTATTAATCCCTTGACTGTGCATTACAGGTATAATTGGTACTATATCGTATAGGTTTTTGTATCATAGATTACAAATATTGAAATCAAATTTCCAAAAATTCAAAACAATATATCCCATACAAGTCTATTTTCTGAATTTGAATTAGTGAGAATTTGTTCACTAATTTGTAGTAAAATATGACTATTTGATTTAGTAATATTTTTTTTACTACAGTTTTAGTCTCGGTTTTAATGAAAATGTCTAAAAATTAGTAGAAAATTTTACTAATTTAAAAGAATTCTCTTAATAATTCGAAGAGTATACTAACACTTTTTGAAAATATAAAAAGCTCACTAATTTAAACTTATAATTAGCGTTGTAGGAGGAAAACTTTTACAACAAAGTTTTATGAGAACACGATAATTTTTGTAAATGTTCAAAATTTTAGGCAACCATAATATTTTTTTAAATCGAGTTTTGGAATCGAATAAAAAAAATAAAAAAACAATTTTTTATTTATTTAATTTTGTACTTCTTTGACAAAATTTGATGCAATTTCTTTTAATTACACTGAGAAAAAAAATTTAGTGTTTGCAACAAAATTGTTTGGTTAGGCAATTTTGGTTCTTGTAACCAAATTTTGGTTGGCTGAAACAAAGTCGTAGGGTTATCTCAACCAAACATTTGGTTAGGCCAACAAAATTATTTGGTTGAACATTTTTAAATTCCAACCAAAATTTAGTTACGACAACAAAATAATTTGGTTAACACAACAAAATAGTTTGATCTCAGAAACCAAATGATCGTTTGTTGTCCTAACCAAAATTTGGTTGCGACAACCAAATAGTTTAATTCGCTCTTAGCTCATAGCTTAAGAGAACAGTTAGTTTAAATCTCTCACAAGGATGGGTAGTCCAGTGGTCAGAGCTCCCGACTTTCAGTTTTAAAACAGAGGTTCGATCTCAGGCGGAGGTGAGATTTTTCAAAGTCCATAAATATTTCAATTGGATGAATATAAATTCAATGTTAAATTGATAATAAATAAACAATGAAATAAATAAAGAAGATAAAAAGAAAAGAGATAAGGTATAATAAAATTTTTAATTTTACAAAAAAAACTGTTGGTTTCATCAACCAAACATTTTTGTTGACCTAACAAAAAAAATTTTGTTGAGCTAACCAAACATTTTTGTTATGCCAACAAAAAACACTCAACCTAATTTTTTGGTTGACTCAAACAAATAGTTTGGTTGCTTCAATACTAACAAAATTTTTTTGTTGGCCTAACCAAATTTTGGTTGCTCTGACTAAACATTTTTCTCAGTGATAGATAGATATTAGCTAAAAATTAAACATTTTTTTTTATATTTCTGTTACTTATTCTTCATTCCACATGTATTGAATTTGAATAGATTAATTTTAATAAAGCGACCTGATGATGGTGGCGAACCGTGCCTTCGAAACATTGTCGTTATAAATGTGAATGTGTTTTATTCACCTGTTTTCCAAAAATCATTTTAAAAAATATATTATATATATGGAAAAAAAATATTTTTTAAATCAGGCAACCATATATTGAATACGCTTTTTTGAGTTTTGAAAATCTGACTTCAAATTAGTATTCAGCGTCTCGGAAAATCCCATAATAACTGTCGTAAATATCTTCACTAAAAACGCTAACGCACATTTGGATTATTTTTTGATTTTCGAGCAACACAGTCAAGGGTTTAAATATTTAACACCTGCAACTGATAAATTATTTTCTAATTTGCTATCCAAGCTCTTGACACTAATGTGTTTTCTTGTAGGCTTTAATACACTTACATGAAAATAAAATAATTCACCGAGACGTGCGAGCTAGTAATATGGTTTTAACTAGAGAAGGAGAAGTAAAACTTGTTGATTTTAGTTTTGCTAAAATAATGAAAGGAGAACATGAGAATCAACATGTATGCATTGGTTCACCATCTTGGATAGCACCAGAAACTGTTACCTGCAAAGATTCTGGATACAATACTAAAGCAGATGTTTGGGCTATTGGAATCACTGCGATTGAAATGGCTGATGGGAAAGCACCTTTCCAAGATATGCACTCAACTAGAGCACTTTTTCAAATTGTCAGGAATCCTCCACCATCTCTTTACAGACCATCTAACTGGTCTCAAAATTTTAACGACTTTATTAACGAGTTAGTTTTCAAATATAAACAAAACATTATTTATTATTTTATCATTTAAAAGACAACAATTTATTCTTAAATTTAACTTGACAAAAATCTCGCAATTTCAGGTGCCTAGAAAAAAATCCAGACAACAGACCATTTATGATGGAAATTTTAGAACACCCATTTTTATCAGAATTGCCAGAAAATGATTATACAGTAAGTTAAATTACAATATATATGTATACCAATTTCACGTGGAATCGCCCGTATGAAATAACCACAATATAAATGTACAACTATGAGGAAACAATAATAAAATAAAAAAACTTAACAGCAGTTTTTCATTTTGTAACAGTTGACTCAAGAAATAAAGGCATTGGTTATGGATGTATGTCCAATGGGCAGAAGAAACAGAAAACCTGAAGTTATTGTTTATGAAGGATTCTTAAAGGTAACGTTTTAATCGGTATGTTTTCGCTGCCTGTACTTTCTACTCTTATTCCTATTTATCCACTTTTTTTCGTGTATCGGTTGTAATAAAGTTTTATATCAAATCCATAAATTTATTCATTTATTTTGAAAACTTTTCGACGGCTATATATGTGGTCCTCTTCAGCATCTATTATAATATTTTCAATAAAGTAATTAATTATTCAAAGAACATACAAAAACTATTAGGTATATACACAGTAAATTTTGGAATATTTTTTTAATATTAAAATGGATTAAAATAAAATGCAGCGCTATAATCCATCAAAGATTAAAATTGCAAACTTTAAAAAAATGAACTTACAATTAGTATCGGTATCGCAGAACTAGTTATTTAAAAGATGAAGACACAATAAGCTTTTAGCATATGTAAACATTTAAGCACGGCGGACATTTATATTAAAATGTCACTAACAAACATTGTAACTAAATGCATTTTAACAAAATAAATTTATGACTTGTCATAAAAGTCATATCACAACGAAAATATAAGTAGCGAAAACAAACATATTATGAGATGTTATTAAAATCTTCTTGTGATTTGTATAAGAAGTATAAAATGTTTCTAATACAATGTATTTAAAGCGTCACATATTTGCAATAAAAAGCATAAAATATTTTAGACTCACCAAACTGAGCCATTGGAACCAATGTTAACAGAAGATTTATCAGCATTAGACAATCTTACGGAAGACAGCATTTTAAACGAATTACATGAAAGATTAAAATTAGGATTTTTTCATACATTTGTAGGTGATATACTACTAATACTTAATCCAAATGAAGAACAAAACATTTATGAATCTAACGTAAGTATTTTTTCTAAATTTTAATTTAAACATTAATATTCGTATATACTGAATAATTTCCGTTTAACTATTATTATTAATCGGCAAATTCTCAACAAAATCAAGGATTTAATAAGGTATTTCTCCGGCCTCGCATTTCCTTTCCCCTCGATCAAGCGCAGAAGTATACAAATTTCTTAATTGTGTGCAACTTTTTGAAAAATTTTTAGCGAAAATCAATTTGCCGGAGAAATACCTTAAAATAACAATTTAAAATTTTACGAACAACAAATTAATCAATTATTTTTTTTAGTATCATGCCAAATATCAGTGTAAATCACGATCAGATAATGCCCCACATATTTATTCAGTGGCTGATAGTGCATACCAAGACGTACTTCATCATGAAGAAATTCAACATATTATATTTTCTGGAGAAAGTAATTCTGGCAAGACAACAAACATGATTCATCTCATTAGACATCTTATGTATCTTGGCAAGGTAATACTAACAGTCTATACCCAAGTAGCACGTAATATTACAGTAATATTAAAATGTCCGCCTCATGGTAATATTATTACCGGTAATATTAGTGTAATCAGTCAAATATTTTTAAGTGTTTTTTGACACTATATTACCGGCAATATTACCATGAGGCGGACATTTTAATATTACGTGCTACTGAGTATAGGGTAAGTCCGGGGGAGTTGGCCATAGTTTTTTTAAAGGCCTGTAAAAATAAGAAGAAAGTGATTTATGTATTAACTTTTATTGCTAATTAAACATTGAACATTTAACTTAAAAATAATAATAGAAATAATAAATTTGTTAAATGTAAACAATCTTAAAATTAATATTTTTTAAAAAACACGTTTGGCCATCTCTCCCGGAATGTACGGGGGAGATGACCAATACTTTAAAATCATTCTTTGGCTTTTCGGTTTATCAGAATTCTTATTAATTTAAAGTGATTAATGTCTTCTTTTCTTCTTCTGACCACATTTCGAACATTTATCATTAAATTCAGTGCAATTTTCATGAAGCCAAAGGTGACAATCATTGCACTGAATCCAGACTTTGATAAGCGCTCTCTGTTTGTCTGCCTCACCAACACAACAAGTCTACAAGGTATTTTTTTGAGATATCAGAGTGGTTTCCAATTTTTTTTTGTGTCCTGAACACTATCCCGGGTTACAAAATTGCGTATCGCGTCAGGATTTTGAGTATAGTGGGGGTAAAGACTCCAAAACCCGTGTTTTTGAGGGTTTTCAATATTTTTTTTCTCCTTAACCTGACTTGATAAAGACTTCTATATAGGCTTAAATTGAAGCTTATATCTTACACTTTAAGACTCATATGCGCAAGGAAAAAAAATTAGGTTCAAGTCACCTAAAAAGATTTTTGGGGTATTTACCCCCATTTTTTCAAAATTTCAAATTTTTTTTTAATCCTGCGTAAATGAGTCTTAAAGTGTACGATCTAAGCTTTAATTTAAGCATATATAGAAGTGTCTAGCACGTCTGGTTAAGGAATAAAAAAATAATGAAAACCCTCAAAAAAACTGTTTTTGGAGACTTTGCCTCCACTTTATTCAAAATCCTGATGTGATACGCAATTTTGGAACCCAGAATCGGGTTCAACACACAAAAATACATTGGAAACCACTCCGCTATATATATAAAAAAGTCTTATTTTGTAGACCTGTGTTATGATTGTTTATAAACGTTTTTAAGATTTAATTACACAATAGTGATTATTTTATTCGATCATATTTAAATTTGAAAATCTTTGTTGGAGTGTCTTGTTGCAATATATGTAATGAAAAATGTCATTTGCCACAGAATGAATGTTTTTTTTAGCGAACACAGGAATCTCAAGGTTGCCAATAACTTAAACAGTATGGCCATCTCACCTCGAAAAAACATGGCCATCTCTCCTAATGTCACTCTCTAAATTTGAATCAGCGAAACGTAATTAATTTGCAGCTATAAGTATGTAGCTGATTCAAACAGCGTATATATGAAGCATTTCATATGAGAATACGAGGTCATGTCTCAGATTTTTCTCAAAATTCGGTAAATTGTAGTGATGGTGGTGCTAAATAAGTGTACAAATTTTGAATTTGAAATTTTTAATATTTTTCGAGACATTTACAATAACAAATTTGAGCAATATTTTTTTGCTTTACTTATAACTTTTTTCCTATTAAAAATAGAGAAAAATGTTGTAAATGTTTTTTACGCGGAAGATCTTAAATTTTTAATTTTTTTAAACACATCTAGAGATTTTGGGCAGGTTTTTTGCAATAAGGCCCACTGTGCTGCGTAACAATGTGTAAAAATGAGTTACGCAAATTTTTTTATAGTATTTGATCAATACTGAAGACAATAAAATTTGTTTCACGAATGTGCCCTGAAAAAAAAATTAATTTTTCTAATATCTCAAGTTTAAAAGTTCTAGAGATATGCCCATATCTTCAATAGGATCAATAAATAATGTCCATAAGAAAAAAAATCCAATTTTTACATTTTTTTAATTTTATTTTTTCGTTTTTTTTTTGTTTTTTTAACCTCCTTTACGCCTCTCTAGTCATCTTTAAACCCTCCTTTCAGCCTCCAATATAGCAGATATGTATTTCCACTTTTGCAAATTCGAGGTCGAAAAGAGGGTATGAAAGTGTTGGAGAGAATAAAAGGAGGATAAAAGGAGGTTTTTAGAGAACTTATAGAGAGTCTTAATTTCGACTCGGGTGATGAAATAGTTTATATGCGCTAATTATCAATGTATATACGCTGCTTGAATCAGCTGCATACTTATAGCTGCCCAATCAGCGATTTTCCGCTGATTCAAATTTAGAGAGCAGGAGACAAATTGACACAACTAAAATTTAAATAAATAAATAAAATTTTTGAATAAATATACAGTTATGACAAAGCTTGGGTCATGTACTTTACAAAAAAAATGAAATTCAAAATTATTCTATAAAATAACATAACACCAGTGAGAAACGTAAACTCATCACTTTTTTCCGAACTAGTCAAAATAACAAATCAGATTTTTACATACTTTTTCAATATTTTTCGTGAAGTTTTTTCTTTTAATTGTATTTTGCCACAAAACAAAGCGAACTAATCTTTAATAAGCGATACCTATAGCAGCAAATTCTATAAAATATTTGAATTGGCCATCTCTCCCGCATGGCCAACTCCCCCGGACTTACCCTAATCAATTTAGACGATTATGCAATAACCACACTGATAGAAATAACTGCTTAATATTGGCAGAATTATTTGTACGCTTATCATACAAAATTGTTGGAATAGGTACAGCCATATGTGATGGCTATTTTAACCAAAAATGAAAAATCTAAACATAACAAAAGAGCAATGCGATTATAACCTGATGGTTAAAAAGGCCTGCTCATCATTGCGAATTAACCTTATACACTTTGACATATTTTCGTCGCAAGATCTACCAACCTGTTTCTATCAGTGCAATTTTCATTTTTCACCCAAGTACACAGAGAAAAAAAAACGAGCCTCTACATGGACCTATGTATGCTCTCTTCGTACGCGCCTCTACCGTTCATCTTCGGTACGACGTTAGAGAAAATTTTAAAAAAATTTTGAGTTTATTTAGTTCGATTTCGTAACTGTAGGTGGCGTCTTCCAAAAGGTACCTTTTTTGGTGCACTTGATTCCGGACAACCTGTAATATATAAATTCAAAAGGGAATCTCTTCAGAAGGATTTATTTTAGACAATGAACCTAAAAAACGATTTTTAAAAGGTTTTTTTTATGTAGATTTTTCTCAAATATTCTCAAAAACGCCTTGTTGTTGAAACAATTTACCTTCGTATAAAAAAACAGGGAGTAGAAATATTTAATTTTTAAGGTTTATTCTCTAGTTTTTTAAATAAGGAATCGAATGATCTTTGGTTTCTTAAAATCGGTTTGGTAGATTTCGAGAAAAGCCGTTCACCAAAAAAGGTACCATTTGGAAGACTAAAAAAAATTAAACTAAATACACTCAAATATTCTTTTAAAAATTTTCTCTACGTAATGTGCAACAATGTCCAAAAAGAATTTATTCAATTTCTTTAATACTTTTCTTACAATAAAAGTTTTAAAACGTGTCTTTTTTGTCAATTCTGAACCAGAAAGTTCCCTTAAATAACAAATACCAAAAACTGAAAAATATTGATTCATAAATTTTATTAATCATATAATAAAAAGTTAAGGGATTTCCTAACTTTTTTTGGCCTTAAGACCATGTGGGCAACGGACGTTTTTTGTCGTTTCCAACTTTCTCTGAAATAAATAATGATTTCGGGTTAAAATATTCAAGTCTTTATAAAGGAGGGTGCAAAGCATAGGGCTGTTCTACTCATTTACTATAACTTAATGCAAAAAAAATAAAGCAATAAATATAGTAAAATAATGTATTATATCATAGTTCATTCAGCGACCACTTGCTCGAATTGGCGCTGTTTACTGGACTGACACACTCACGCAACGTCTGTGTATGTGCCGCCATCTTTGTTGTCATTTTCGTTTAAAAATGTCACTTTTTGAACTTAGTTTTTAAATAATTTAACGCAAAATTAAGTTTTTTCAGGAGAACAGCGCGATGCATTGTACCCAAATCTATCAACCTACAAAATTTTGGCCTAAAATCTTTTTTCATGTTATAGAGAAAGTTGAAATATTGCAAAACACATTTTTCCATACTAGGTCACGTGGGAGTTTCCCACAAGCCGTTAAACAGGAGGTTTTAAAAATTTGTCTTTTCGAGGTTTATTTTTTCACTTGTTTTTAAATTGAATTTAGCTTGTATATTATATTCGATTTCACAATTTTCAAAAAATTTAAACTTTTTAATTTTGAATCATAAAAAGCTAACTTCTTTTTGTACATTTATCTTAAAAAATAATTATGAGACCAAAGTGAGATTTTTACAGTGAATAATGGAAGAACTGCACACTAAAAAATAATACTTACTTTTAGTTCACTTTTGACTAAAACCGATAACATTAGAACCATTCGGAACCAGTTTTACTGAATTTCAGCCTTGAGTGTATGATTTTAAGTCCTAAAATTGACTTAATCTAGTTTTAAGATAAAAATTACTCTAGTTTCCAGGCATTTTGATTTTAAGATGTTTTCTTACTACTTCAAAAAGTTGTAATTAAAAAATTAGCATGGATACTCCTACTAAAACTTTTTTTTATATTATTCTATTAATTCCATTCTACAATATACTCGTTTTTAAAAAAATCTATCGATAACTTTTTAAATAATTCAATAAAATGTGTGTTTTGCATGTTCAGATTAGGAATCCTATGTTAACTGGTGCAACTTTGACCCCAGATTTCTCAGTTTTTAGCATGGCAAGGGGAAGTGGGTTTTTTACCACTTATAAAGTACATGAAAAGGAACATTTTCCCAGAATTTAAAAAAATTCTAGCGAAAATCGATTTGCCGAAGAAATACTTTAACGGTTAATGGTTAAAATATTTATTCGTTTTTCTTTATAAGAGTTACTTTAATTTAGGTTTTGAAAATGATAAAAAATCGACACCTTTACCTTCTTTTTTAAATAAGGTTTTTATAATTATTTCATTAATAAAATTGTTTTCAGTCAAAAATGAAAATTTAATTTCATTATTAACTTACACTGTTAAAAAAAGTGAATGAATTGGAAGCTTTTTCCATTCATGTAAATGAATTTTAAGAACATTGACTGAAAATTCATGAACGTGCATGTGTATTCAGCAATAACGCATAAATTTTCAGTTATTATAACTTAATTTTCATTTAATGTTCTTAAAATTCTTTTACATGAATGAAAAAAACTTCCAATTCATTCACTTTTTTTAACAGTGTAATTAATTATGATAAATTGAACTTTAATAAATAGTTAATGTGCACATTAGTTACTTATTAATTGAAGTATAATTTAACTTAAATCTTCCACAAAGAACTAAATAGTGACCAGTTTAGCAGTATTTATAATTTATTTCGTCATACTGTACTATTTAGTTGCGCAATATTTTGTTCCAAATCAAACTTGAGCGATACCTCAATTAGAGATTGATTGAACGAATCCTCCAAAGTTTCCTTATTTTTTTCGCTAATATGTATAGGTTTATATGAAAAAATTGTTCTTTCTCTGGTAAAACATAAGAACTCGAAATGGTTTTCTAAAGGGGGGTTTCTCAAGAAAAAGTCAAAAAACGAACATTTTTGTTTTTTTAAATTTTTTTTTAAGTTTTAAAAATATCAATCTAAATCTTTTTACTTATTAAAATTGAAGTATTTTTAAAACAAAATAATATTTTTACATCTAAATTATTAAATTAAGCATTTGTCATAGTGTGGTGAAGTTGACTCTAAAAGCAGAAAGCGTTTTGCTGTAGACACGATTCCGCCTCTAAACTAGGGGTTTTACTTAAAACCAAAAAATAAAAAAATGTCAGGCTTTTAAATAAAAAATTCGTACTTAAATCTAGCGGGGGTATAAGGGGGGGAAGGGTTACCGATTCAGTTGATTCAAGTTCAGAGACTGAAGACAGGTGTGCCTAACACTCGGATCAACTTAATATTTTAGGAAGGCATTTTTGACATATTAAGAAGTAAATTTATGCAAAAAAAATCGATTTTTTCATGAGAAACCCACCTTAATTTCTTTTTAAATATCTTTTTCCCCAGGTGAAAATGTTCATGTACAACCCTTCTAGAAAAAATCAATTGAACACGATTTAGAATGATTGAGTACAAAAATTTCTTAATTGTTTTGAATTGATTCCAATTGGAGTACATATTTATTCAATTGATTCGAAATGTTTTCAATTTTATAAAATAAGTTATACTTTTTCAATTGTTTTTAATTGGGTGCTATCGAGAGAACGATACACACATATGCGCAAATAGTTCAAATCGGAAGTTAGAGTATGTTTTTAATAAGAAAAGTGTTGAATGTTAAACCCGTTACATTTGTATAGTTTTTCATTCATTAAAATATTTTCAAAATTTTCAATTTTAAATCTTTTAATTGTAGATCTTCCAATATTCGATTATTTAAAAAAAATTCAATATTGACTGAAATTAAAAAAAATTTCATCAATTAATAAAAATTTCAATTAAAAACAATACTTGATGTATTTGTCAAAAATTATTTTTTAAACATTTTTTTCGATAAATTATAAAAATTTTGTCTTGTGCAGCTTCATCCAAAGATAAATGAAGAAATTATTTTTAATTAATTTTTGCTAAAATATTTGATTTTCTCCTTGGGTGACAAATACACTGATAAATATTTTAATTTTTTAGTTCGGAAAATAATCTTTGAAACAATTATGTTTTTTTAGACTATTTAATTAGTAAACCCTTTTTAGAATTTTCAAAAACTCCCGTCAAACAATAGTGCATGAAATACAATTTATAAAATACGATTGAAGACGATTGAATATAATAAGAAAGTCAAACGTCTTCAATTGGAAAAACATGATTAAGAAACGCGACTGGGGACAATAGAAATTTCTTTCGTATTGTTTTCAATCGATTTTTTTCTAGAATAGTACATTTAAAATTTTTTTTCGTAAACCAAAAGCAAATAATCACATTTCTCGAGTACGAGATATGTATAAAAATTATGTATATGTATATATATATACCTTAGTTTTTTAGAAAATTTGTTTATCAAGTTCTGTGCAGTCACGATATCCGCCCTAACCTATAATAATTTTCTGAGCAAGAGCAAATTTCTCCGTAAAAGAATCCTTTTGAACATTATACACAAAACATAAAAGAAACTTGAAAAATCTGTAAAAACTATAAATACCCGCGAAAAACATTAAAATAATTGAGAAAAACAACTTGATAGTTCACACAATATGAACAAACGTGAAGTAAAATTCGAGAAGAATCGATGTCAGAGATGGGTACGTATAATGCGTGACGTATTATACACGAATATTTCGAAAATAAGAGGGAGTGGGGGTATTTCTATATAATATAATATAATATAATATAATATAATATAATATAATAGGTGTTTTCGGGAGTTGCTGTGAGTATATTGTCAGTATATTGTCAGTATATTGTGATTGGTTTATCCATCAGCATGTTTATTCTGATTGGGTAATTTTTTAATGTCAGTATACTGTCAGCAACTCCCGAAAACACCCAATATAATATATAAAGGCCTTTCTCCAATATGTTCCTAAATGTTTGCGTTGCGTGACTGACGCGTTGGTTGACAAGCGCTGTGACATCATCAAAGCATTGACACCAATCGCGAACAAAAAGTTTGGTTTATGTACAATTTTTAATGTACATGTTTCTCGACAGCTTTTAATAATTTTAATTGAATTAAAGAAAAATTAATGAACAAAATATTTATAATTAAAAAATTCAGTGTTCTAAAATCATAAACCAAGCTTTTTGCTCGCGATTGGTATCAATGCTTTGATGACGTCACTGCGCTTGCGAACAAATGCGTCAGTCACGCAACCCTAAAGGCATGAGCAGAATAGAAACGTAACCGGAATCGTAATCGCAAACGCAACCGGAAGAATGAGTTAGAGAAGGACAAACAATATGTCTATCCTTCTCTAACTCATTCTTCCGGTTGCGTTTGCGATTACGATTCCGGTTACATTCCTATTCTGCGTTGGCCTTAACATTTAGGAATACATTGGAGAAAGGCCTTAATATATCTATAATAATGTATTGGGATCAGAAATCACGCGAAAATGACCCACCCCTGAGCCTTCTTGTGACAACCATCTTGGTTTTTTATCTCTTTCTTTTGTATATATTAGAGAAACACGGAATGAAAACATGGCCACCACAACAAGGCTCTCACCAGATGGCGTATCGCAGTATTTCAGATCCCAATAATACATAGTATTAAGGCGCTTGTATACCTCACCGATCCCGAGTATACTTCTGTCGTGTACCATTGGAGTAAAAGAGATGTAAGTATACTCGAGATTGGTTATATATACAAGAGCCTTTACCCATCTCTAAACAAGACTTTAAAGGCGGTTCCAAAATAAGTGCAAAAGCCAAGTACAAGTGCAAGTCCAAGTGCCAATCTCATGAGTGCGAAAAAGATAGGTAGTCTATCTATCTCTCTTGCACTCATGGGATATGTATTTATGTACTTGTACTTGCACTTTCCTTTTGCACCTATTGTAGAACCTCCATGAGTGTATAGAATCAGGATGGCCCTTTCCGAATTAAAGGAGATTCCACAACAACTTGCTTAAGCTTTTGCTTTGCATTTGACTTGCTTTGTTAAGTCAAAACGATGCGCGCGCAATAGTTTCCAGTTGCCGAAAATAAAAAAATTACTAATTAATTTGTTTTTATTCATTAAATTTAATTAATTAATAATTTCTTTATTTTCGGCAAGTGTTGCGCGCGCACCGATTTGACTTTAAAAAAAGCAAGTCAAAGCAATGCATATGCAAGTTATTGTGGAATCTCCTTTCAGAGCCTTTAAAAAAAAGTTGTTGTAGAAACAGCTTTAAGAATCTATTATGCCTTGGCCTTTAATTCTGTTGTATTTTAATGACATATGTAATATTTATATCACGATTTATACACGGAGAGAAATCTGGTGCGATTTACGCATGAGCATGTCCTTAGGAATATAGTAACAGACGCTTTCAAGCAAAAATCCTAAGTGAGCGAGGTATTATTGTATGAGTCTCACCTGATATTCAGATGGAATCTTATAGTTTTTGCTTGGAAGTGTCCATGCTATATTCCTATGGACTTGCTCATGCGCAAATCGCAGCAGATTTCTCTCCGTGTATCAATTCGCAATATACATACTTACACTACCGTCGGAAATTGTCGGTACGAATAACGTTCCAGGAGTGGAAATTCGGCGCTGACTTTAAAGCAAGATATTTCAAGTTAGAAAAAAAGTTAGAGACTTCTAACTTAGATAGTTGGAAAGCTGATAAAAAAAATGTTTTGTAGTTCCTGAAATATGTTAAAAAATGTTCGAGCATGTTTTTCTGCAACCCAGCAGCGAGGCGGCAAAAAGTGATGATCAAAACAAAACATTTTTTAAGTTTCAAAAATGCAAATTAAAGCTGAGATCTTAAAGATTATGTTGTAAAATTATCAAATTTTTCCATACATTATTCTAGAATATGCCGGAAGTCAAAAACAGTACGACAGTACGAAAATTGCATAATTTTTGCTTGAAATCTTTTCGGTATTATAAATACAAAAAAAGAAAAAAATTTTCTTGATATACATTCAGAAGCGGAATTTTATCAGCTTTCCAACCATCTAAGTTAGAAGTCTCACTTTTTTCTAACTTGAAATATCTTGCTTTAAAGTCAACGCTTAAGTTTTTTGCAAAAATAATTGAAAATACTAATTATTTTGACATAATTAGAGATGCAGTTATTTTTCGTGAATGATATGTAATGGAAAATAAATTTCACGAAAACTATGATTTGAAATAAACAGAAAACGCACTTTTAAAAAAATGTAATTGTAAACGATACCTATTCCACATTTGTGTAGCAAAACTATATGTATTATATTATTTAAACATATACAAATTGTAAAATATTATTAAGTGCTAATAATCAATACTGTCTACTACTCAGAGTATCAATGATATTGGAGCTAGACTTATAAAGGCAATCAACATCATACACGCTTTCACGAATGCAGCAACACCGTTAAACCATAATTCAACACGATGTCTTTTACAAATCCAAACAACTTACGGATCTACAGGAAAAGCATCCGGCGCAATATTTTGGTTGTACCAGTTAGAAAAGTGGCGCATTTCAACACGTGAACGGTAATTTAATTAATTTTTGCATCAATAAATAAAAATGAACTATTATGATGAACATTTAAATAAAAATTTTAATATTCAACAGCATTTGCCTACTTTATATCAATCAAAAGCATTTCAAAATTTTTTATATTTTCGTTTCTAGTAAAGATGCAAAGGTCAACAAATATTTATTTTAAAGCTTATACCTTGAGCAGGAACACTATCTAAAAGAGAAATATATTTTACATTGTTTAGCAAAAATAAAAAAGAAAAAAAATATCTTTTTTAAATTTATGAAAAATAAATAAATATGTATTTTTTTATTTGATAAAAATTATGAAATTTATTATCTTTTTAAATTTAAGGTCGTCAGTAGCAGAGTACTTTTACATAACAAGTAATATTATATATTTTGTTCAATTTTTCTTCAATATTTTAAATATGAAATAAAAATTAACGTAATTATTACGGAAGTATATCTAAAAAATTGAAATTAAATCTAAAAAGTGACTTCTCAAAACCGAAGTGATAGATTTTGGATTTTTTTTAAATTCAATCTGTAATACCTAAATAAGGAATTTTTTTCCTGTTATGCAAAAATGGTGTTCTTTGTAGCAAAAATAATATTTACAGTTTTTAAGCTAGATGCAAAGATTTTCATGATGTATTTCTAAAAATAATACAAAAATAAAATTAATGATAAGGAGAAAAGGTTATATTATTTTATAAAATAAATGTTTAAAAATCTATTAGTAGTACTAGAAAACTGTAAATAGTATTTTTTGCTACAAAAAACACGAAAAAATTCTTTATTTTATCAGAAAATGGATTTAAAAAAATCCATCAATTCGATTTTAAGAAAAGTTACTTTTTAGAATTTATTTCAATTTTTTAAATGCTTCCGTACACCTAGAAAAAAGATTTCTTTGAAACAAAGAAATCGTTTGTTTAAACTCACTTTTTGAATCAAAGATAAAATTTGTTTAAATTAAAAAAAGTTAAAAGTATTACCAAGAATCAAAAATTAATTATAAAATGTTATTTAGAAAAAGACTGAAAAATACCATGCCGAGTAGGTAGGCAGCCCCCTCCAACTTGTGTCGTAGGGTGCTGAAACCTCAATTTTCAATAATCATCTGTTAATAATTTAGATTTGTTAAAAATGTTATTTACACTGGTTTTATTTAATACAGAATTAGATGATCTTCCAAATAAAAAAAGAATTGACGGTTTATCTTCATTTCCTTAAATGTTATTAATTATTTAAATAATTTTTATTATTAATTATTAATTTAACACCCGTTTATTAGAAACAGTTCATATAGGGCTCGTTGGATGCGGATTTTGATAATAATTATAATGGTGTTTTTCAAATTACTCTAATTTTATTTGTTCGTAAAATATTTCATTTTTTATTAACTTTTGTTAGTTAATTAATTAATATTTGGAAAACAAAAAATAATGCCATCTCAAAAATTTAACTATCGATTTATTATGACTTAAACAATATTTATGATTTTTTTCGCGTTTCTAAATGAGGGAGAACATGGTTAAAAGTTATAAACAAATTTTATTTTTTAAACAAATTGTTTAAAAATTAATATTTTTTTTTTAAATATTTTTTTTCTAAAAATTTAAGATCTTCCGCGTAAAAAACATTTACAAAATTTTTCTCTATTTTTAATAGGAAAAAAATTATAACTAAAGCAAAAAAATATTGCTCAAATTTGTTATTGTAAATATCTCGAAAAATATTAAAAATTTCAAATTCAAAATTTGTACACTTATTTAGCACCACTATCACTACAATTTACCGAATTTTGAAAAAAATTTGAGAAAAATCATATATTAATATTTTCCAATGCATTTCTCGCGGCGGTACCAGCTCGCCTCTTTGGGTTCGATTCAAAATCGGTACCTCACAGACACGAAAAGTGTTTATTGCTTTTTTCTATGCATTGGTGACTCTGTATGTTGATTTCCTTGTTTGTAGATCGTCTTTCATAACTCCAAATATCAAGAACACCATACCCTCAAGAAATATTATAATTTTACATATTGATTATTTTTAAATATTAATTACATGATTATTTATTTATACTTATAATATTTGTAACATTTGTTTTTTAAGTATTAGTTTTAATCATAAATAATTATTTATTTATAAACATATTTGTTTATTTATAAATAAATATCTATTTATAAATATATTTGTTTATTTACAAATATTTTTTACAAATATTTGTTTATTTAAAAATAATTATTTATTTTTATTTATTTAAAAAATTAATTTTACATAAATATTTATTTGTTTTATTTATACAAATTAATTATTAATAATTATTATTATTTATTTATAACAAAAATGTTACGGTGACGTGACACAAATAAAAGATTTCGTAAAATCAAAGAAATATTACTTTGAGTCAACAAAAATCAAGGAAAGAAGTAATTGCTTTAAATCAAAGAAATTTTTCTTTGACCCTATAACAATGCACAAATTTCTTTGATTCAAAAAAACGTTCTTTGAAACGAAGAAACTTTTTTCTGGGTGTAGTAGTAACGTTAATTTTTATTTCATATTCAAAATGTTGAAAAAAATCGAAGAAATTTCATATATAATATTATTTTTCATCTGTTAGTAGCACAGAGAAAAATGCATTTCAAAAATACTCTGCTTCTGACAACGTTAAATATTAAAAAACTAATATCTTCCATAATTATTATCAAATAAAAAATACTTATTTTTTTATTTTTCTTAAAGATTTTGAAAAAAATGGTCAAGTCAAAAAAAATTTTTTTATGAAAATCTCACGTGGAATGCCACATATTAATTTGTCAAAATGTATCTTATAGTATATTTTATCATCTTTAAGACGTTTTTTGAAAATTATTCTACGATAATTTATTTTTGACAGAAATATTATCATTTGTTTACTTAAAAGAATTCCATACTATTACATTTATAAGCAGTTAAATAGTTAAATGATCTTTTTTTATTGTAAAGAAGCTATTTTAATTTTTATAAGTGTAAAAGTATTAAATTCTATTAAATATTAGTACAATGTTAAATTCATTGATCTGCTGCAGATAGTATAAAATCAAAATGTATAAATTAAACTTCAAAATGCAACACAATTAAAAATTTTTTTAAAAATATTTTTCTTATTCTGCATGAAAAATGAAACATTTTTGGAACCAATTGTTCCAATAATTTAAATAAAAATTTTTGTCCTTCCTGCTAAGCAAGAGTGTTGGTCATGACAAAAAATTATATGTTTACATCATGGCCACAATTACCTATTTTGTGCTCTTGATACGAAATAAAATATATTTTTAATTTCTTTCTTAGACACCATTCAAGCCCAAGGTATAATCTTTAAAATAATCACATCTTTACTAGAAACGAAAATAAAAAGAATTTTGTAATGCCAATGATTGCTGTAGAATGGGCAAATCCTTTTGCGCGAGTGTGTACTTTTAATAATGTATGTTTTTCAGAGCACAATCAAACTTTCATATTCTCTATTATTTTTATGATGGATTGAATGCTTCCGGTAAATTAGATGATTATTTATTATCATCAAGTAGAAAATACCGATATTTAAGACTAGGAGACAAAAGTGCCGGAAACAAACGGTCATTTAAAGTAAGAAATGATCCCCAGGGCAATGCTTTAAAATTTGATAGTCTTATAAAGGATATGCAATCTTTAGAATTGGAAGAGCATTCTGATACCATTTGGAAAATTTTGTCAGCTATTTTAAATCTAGGTGAAATAATTTTCGTGGAGGATAACAACGGTGAAGCGGAAATTGAAAACATGGAAACTGCAAATAAAGGTTTAACAACTATTTTTAAACGTTATTTGTTAATAACTCACAGGGATGGCAACCGAAATTTTTTCGGTATTTCGGTTTCTGTTATTTCTTAAAACATTACGGTTTCGGTATTCAAGTTTGGGTTTTTAATGTAAAAAATTTTGATTTTTTGGTTATCGGTTTCGATTGTTTCCCTCTGATAATAATATGAATGAAAATATTTGCATGGATTTGAATTATTTTTATAATAAGGGTTTCGCTTTTCGGTTTCTTAAAAATTTTTGTTTTTTGATTTTTCAGTTATCGGTTTCAGTTGCCATCTCTGCCGATAACCAAAAAAACCGAAATTTTTTACATTAAAAACCCAAACTTGAATACCGAAACTATAATGTTTTAAGAAAAAAATAGAAACCGAAAAAATTTCGGTTGCCATCCCTGATAACTCATAATAACCGTATATACTTAGTACCCAAGCAGTAAGCTTACTACATAAGTGCTTACTTACTACAAACTTGTCGCGCAAGCTTGCAACAATGGGCCATTTTGTTACTTGTCGCCCTACTGTTAATTCCCATTTGAGATCCTGTATAAGATCGCTTATGATTTCTTATATGACTATACCAAATCTTATATAACGACACCTCGTAAGAAGAATCTCATGAGTGTCCATATTGGATTCTATGAGATATTATATAGGATCCCATATGGGGTCGAAATTTGAATAATAAAATTTGTAAATATGTCAAAGACGGGAAGAGACACGCAAAATCTGAAAAAATTTTGAGTTCATTTTATATAAAGCAAAAATATTTTATTTATATATGAAGTAAGTGACCGTTATAATTTATTAATAAGTTTTATGAACAGACTTATCGGTAAAAAATTATTTATTTATTATAAAAATAAATTATTGTGTCGACTTTTCGGATCGGTACTTAACCAGGCCGATGAACCCTACTGAAAATCCCTGTACAAGATCTTGTACAATTTCCTGTACAGGATCAGCAACTGAACTTGTACAAGTTCTGACCAGTTCCTGTACAGGAAAATGCATACGAATTTGGAACAAGTTCATGTGTGAGATTTTGTACAAGATCTGGTGCAAGATCTTGTACAAGAAAGATACTTGTGCAAGAAAATGTACATGATCTTGTACAATTTCATGTATAAGTACTTGTACATGAACACGTCCATGTTCTTGCACATGTTAATTCATGTTTTTCTTTACTAAAAATTAAAAACTTCAAAGGCTGCGCAATAGTTTACTTTAACCTTTACAGCTGCGCAATAGTTTTTAGCATGCATGAGTTACGAATCTTAGTGGTTAAAAATTATAAAAATCTCAAATTTTATTAAAAAAAAATAATTTTACAACTATACATGTGCAAGAACATGAACGTGTTCATGTACAAGTACTTATACATTAAATTCTACAAGATCTCACACATGAACTTGTTCCAAATTCGTATGGATTTTCCTGTACAGGAACTGGTCAGAACTTGTACAAGTTCAGTTGCTGATCCTGTACAGAAAATTGTACAAGATCTTATACAGGGATTTTCATTAGGGAAGTTCACATCGATTATGATCATCGAAATTTTAAAATCTAAGTTACTCCATAAACACAACAAAAACTTACAAAAAACTTCAAAAAAAGATTATACTTAACAAAAAAATTCAGTTCAACCCTATAAAAAACACCCCTAGTATAACCCCCCTATAATGCCCCACACAGCACCCAAAATTCCCTGAAACTTGACAGAACCTCACATGGCGAGGTTAGGAAACTTTAGTGGCAAGGTTCATACAAGATTTATAACACATTTCTATTATTTCAACACTTAAAAAAAAATTCAATATAACCGTGGAATATTCCCTCAATATTACTGGAATATTCCTTTAATATTACCCTCAATGTCACTGGAATATATCCTGAATGTCACTGCGGAATATTCCCATGATGCGGACATTTTGATTTTCCTAGAAGATCATGGGAATATTCCACGGTGGTATATTCAAGGGATATTCAGGGGATATACCGTGCTGCTTGGGAATATAATTATATTTTTAATTTGAATCAGTTTAATGAATAAATTTATTTAAGAAATTTTAGTTTTCAAAAATGAAAAAAAAAATAATTTCTTAAATTTAGGGACTAATACTTGATTAAGCAATTTTTTAGAGACTTTAAATTTGAGGGGACCGGGGATCGAACGCGGGTTCGACGAACGCAAACGCAATACCTAACCAACCGAGCTATACGAGCAACTATGATTGGAAAAAAAAATCTTGCTCTTAAGCTACAAGTGATTTTATTGGTTTGCGAAAACCAATATTAAATAAATATTATCTTAACCATCGAAACAATTCGTGCCGTTTTCCGCAACCAATAAAATCACTTGTAGCTTAAGAGCAAGATTTTTTTTCCAATCATAGTTGCTCGTATAGCTCGGTTGGTTAAAATTTCCTAACCAAACAATTTTGTTGCAAATACTAAATTTTTTTTCTCAGTGATGTTTTAGACTTTTCCACAAACCAGCCCAATCCATTCAGTATTTTACAAAAAAAGTGATCGATCATGTGCGTTGTTAAACTCACTGTCATTATATGTGTTTTGTAATTTTTATTATTTACAGTTGCAGACTTATTAGGTGTTGAGCAAAAGAAATTCACTTGGTCACTAGTAAATTATTGCCTAATTAAGAAAGGAGCAGCAATAAGAAAAAAGCATACATGTGATGAAGCCAAAGAGGCAAGAGATGTTTTCGCAAATACTCTTTACCAACGCTTAGTTGATTGGATTATTAATATAATTAATTACAAATTTTCTATCTCACGAACATTATTGTAAGTTTTTTATATCAATATTTATAATGTTGAAATTGATTAAAGAACATTTTATTTTGAGGATTTAGATAGGACCCTTCCAAAATGGGTTCCTTTAGTCTCGCATGATTCATTCTATAGTTATATTAATAATTGAGATTTGGGAATATTAATGCACCTTCACACAAAAAAAAATTGTTTGGTGTCATGAACAAAAATTTCATTGTTTTTATCTAAATTTTTTGTTTCATATATAAACCATTTAGTTTGATCATTGTATACACTGAGAAAAAAGGTTTGAGCTGACAACCAAATATTTCATTCAATATATGTGCAACTAAAATTTTTGGTTGTCACAACTAAACTTTAGTTGACAACAACCAAAGTTTGTTTCAGACGACTAAATAAGAAAATGAAAAAGAATTTGGTAGTCTCAACCAAACTTTGGTTGATGTCAACTAAAGTTTAGTTGTGTCAACCAAAAAATTTTAGTTGCACATATATTAAATGAAATATTTGGTTGTCAGCTCAAACCTTTTTTCTCAGTGTAACAATTGATATAATTTCTTATTGGATTATACGATACTTTTAATTGCAAAGACACAACTAAGCGGTTTTAGATATCTGTAATCAAACTGAAGCCATTCATATGGCCAAACAAATAATTAATCTTGTCACTAAATAATATTTTTAATTAAATTAACTATTAATTATGTTAGGTATTATTTATGTGATTTCAATTATATTAATAAATGAAATGAATTAATAAAACATTCATTTATTAAAAGTATTAATGCAGTAAAATATTATTGCTTTTTTATTATGAAATATGACTTTTATTTCAGTGGTGATAAATTTTGTATAAGTGTTCTCGACCTTTTTGGATTTGAATGTTTTGCAGTCAACAAAATTGAACAACTTGTTATAAACACCGTGAACGAGCAATTGCAATGTCATTACAATCAACAAATTTTTGCTTGGGAAATGGTAAGAATTTTTTCATCATGTCAAACTATATGATTATCAGTTAACTTCATTTCGTATTTGCTATCTATAAATACTCCATTTGTCTTCAGAACATATTCGCAACTTTAGGTATCATTCTCGAGTAGTCTAGTTCATTTGCTATATAAATAATTTTATAACGTTAATACACTTAATCTAAAAAAATAATAGTATTGTCTGAAAATTTGATTAAAAATCAAAAATAGTGATTTTTGAAGAAAAAATTTTGTCCTCAAAGGCAAAAAAATCTTTTTTAAATTACATATTTTTCCGTGCTATATTTCGTTTTTCTCGAATGCGTTTCTTTTCGATTCTACAATGATTTTTGAAGATTATCATTTAAATTGAATATAAATAAATTGCTTTTTCCAGATTTTATTTATTTCAAATAAGTTTTGCAAAAGACTTGAGTCTTTTGAAAGCTATTTCTTCCAATATTTTTTTAACCAATGTAGTCATAAATATGAATTAATGGATCTTGATTAGGTTAACAGAGGAAAGCACAACTATTTTTTTGTTGTGATAAGTTCTATAGAGAAGACTTGTTCTGCACTTTCTTGTTGTTTAATACACATTTTATGTTATATAAGTAGTGCAAAATTTACAAACAATTTTCTTATCATAGTGTAGCTTCAAGACTTTCTAAAATTGGCAATTTACAATAAAATATTATTTAAAAACGAATTTATTATTAATTTTATTTATTAATTTAAACATTGGTCGCCAATCTGGAACGAGTTAATCAAATATTGAATAGCCAAAACTTGACATACATATATATATTTGCTAGGCGTGGACATCCCAAACATTTGCTAATGACCTAATATAATGTTGGTATGATATTAGTCTCCCGCAGATAATGATAATAATATATAATAATATCCCTCACAGCATCCAAAATTTCAGCAATATTGACAACATTTCCTCAATTATCCCGTTATTTCTGCAATGTTGTTGTAATTTAATAGAATATTGAGGCCAAGTTTAGGTGCTGTATGGGATTCGTCCAATATTATGCAAATCGTGAGACTTAAAGATTCCTCACTAGGGCATATTCCTTCTAAGCCTGGTTTATTTTTTATATATGATTATTAACTTTCTTATAATGTTTAAAGCAAGAACAAGAAGAAGAAGAAGTACCATTGCGAAAATACCATTACTATGATAACAAGGATGCCCTTGACCAACTTATGGACAAAAACTATGGATTATTTCACATAATAGATGATGCGTCAAGGCAACAACAAGATGTGCAATATATATTTGATATACTTAACCAAAGATCGCAAACAGTCCATATTAAAGTAATAGGAAAACATGAATTCACCGTCGCACATTATACAGGAAAGTTAATTTACGATGCAAGTGATATAGTAGAAAAAAATCGAGACTTTTTAGCTCCAGAAATGATTGAAACTTTAAGGCTGTCTGTTTTTGATATAATTAAATCATTGTTTCTCAATCAGCTAACACGTTCAGGGAACCTTACCATCACTGTGGAACATCCAAACCCTTCCACAAACAAAACGCCAAGAAGCAAATGGGGAGCTGCACTTATGCAAGAAACAACAAAAATTAGAGTAAGTTAACCTAATTCTGTATTTGCAATTCAGCGAAGCTTAAACTTATGATTCACATATGTGCGTTATGTGTAAGTTACATGAAAAATATAACGAACATTGATTAGAATTTGTTTTAACAGCGTTGTTATGTCAAAATTTTAACTGTAAAACGCGCCGTGTTTAATCGTTCTCTTTATTTTAAAAGGTTAAAAAACAATTTTAATACCAAAAACTTTAACTATGTTAATTTTTTTATTATAACAGAAATATAACACCATCTCCAGAGGACAATTTTCGCAGACGTCCAAAATGAGAACTTGTGCAGCAGTTTTCCGTTCAACTTGTCTTGAAATTTTAAAAAGTCTGTCTGTAGGGGGAGGAACTCACTTTGTTAGATGCATTCGTTCAGATCTTGAAAGTAGCCCTCGTGGATTTTATCGAGAAGTAGTTAAACAGCAAATAAGAGCATTAGCTATTCTTGATACGGCTAAAGCGAAGCAACAAGGTTTTCCGTACAGAATACCGTTTCAAGAATTTTTACGGAGGTAAAATGTACCCCAATAAGCACGTAATATAACCTCAATATCAAGGTAATATTACATGTAAGATTCGTAATATAACGTTGTAATATTACAGTAATCTTACAGTGATCTTAAAATGTCCGCCTCAAGCTAATATTACCGGTAATGTTACTGTAATATTACGCGCTAATATTAAGGTAATATTACAAGAGAATATTACAGTAATATTATGGGAACATTTCTTTACGAAAAAAATCTACCCATCCAGGGAATCGAACCCCGAACTCAAAGCACACGAGTCCAGAGTTTCACCAACAAGCCAAATTGACTTATAATATATTTACGTTTTTTATGCTTTATGAATAACTCAAATCAGTCTGTAATAGTACTGTAATATTACTGTAATATTACCGTTAATATTACAGTAATATTCCCGGTAATATTACCTTGAGGCGGACATTTTAAGATCACTGTAAGATTACTGTAATATTACAGCGTTATATTACGAATCTCACGTGTAATATTACCTTGATATTGAAGATATATTACGTGCTTCTTGGGACATTTAATAAAAAAATTGTCATTTTTATAATATTTTAAAAGTTGTGAAAGTAAGGAACAATTTGACATTGAATAACAAAAATTGAAGCTCACTATATATTTCATATGGAAGAAGGTGCCATTTCAGAAAATAGTTGAAAAAGGTTCCATTTCGTGTGATGTTTACAAAAGGTGTCATCTCCATGATATTATCATCCGAGATGGCACCTTTTATAAGCATCACACGAAATGGAATTTTTTTCAACTATTTTCTGAAATGGCAGCTTTTTTCACTAACCAGACGATTTCATGAAAAATATGATATGAAGTGCGACTTAATAACTATTGGTCTACTAACTGGAATGTACATGTATGTTAAGTTTTATATATGTGTATTAAATTTTAAATACACAGTTTTTGGTTCGTCATGTGACCAACAAGGCAAGTAAAATAATAACTAGACAATTAACTTATCAAGATTAAACTTTACTGCATTAAGAAAATAATATTTAAATTTAATATACATGCATTTATAAAATTAATATACATTTTATGTTAATTCCAACATCAAATACAACTGTTAAAATATAAGTATACTTTGTGCATATTAAAACTACGATGACCATTATATACATAACTTTAAGAATTATATTAATTATTACAGATATAAATTTCTAGCTTTTGATTTTGACGAGAATGTTGAAATAACAAAAGATAATTGCCGATTGTTATTATTAAGATTGAAAATGGAAGGCTGGCTTATTGGTAAAAGCAAAGTTTTTCTTAAATACTACAATGAAGAATATTTATCACGTCTCTATGAAACGCAAGTAAAAAAAATTATCAAAGTCCAATGTATGCTAAGAGCTTTTCTTGCTCGGAAGACAATGGTTTCAAAATCTACTAAAGTAAAAAGAGAGTTGGGTGTGTATGTTGAAATTATTATATCATTTTTAAATGAGTAACTTATCTACATAGCACAAGAGGTTGCAACACACTTTGCACCGCAAACTTTCTAAAAGTTTACTCTGAGAACTTATGCTGAAAATTAAAAAGGTTGCTCTGCCTTGTTTTGAAAACCTAACATTAAGGAGAAAATTATAAAAACGAACTCGGTGAGATGGGAAATCGAGATCGGGTATTCTAAGTTGACACAAGAAAAACATTTCGCTATTTTCCTTCAATCTTCCAAACATTGCACTGCAAACTTGTTGAGAAATGTTGTGCTATGCGGATATTTATTAAACTTGAAAGTTTTTTAAAAATAAAATGTTTTGTTTGCAATTTTTGTTCAAAGATTTTTGTATATGCACTTGCTTCGACATTGTTTCGAATTTTTTGATATATTTGATGCGACGTTAGGAGTATTAACTTACTTTGCGCAGATCAATTTAATAACATTTTTTCCATAAAAAATAAAAGTATATTTTTGAGTATCATGATTTTTCTTCACAGACTCTGTGCCGAACGAAATTAACGGGAATTGTTTCAGTGAAGAAAGCATCGATAAAAAAGAAGGAGAGTTTGGAGATGTCACAGGAGGAAGCGGCTTTGATGATACAAAAAGGTAAGAAACTATATATATATGATGTATAGGTATATCAATTATATAATTTCAAATCTCTTTGGCTGAACTCCAAGTTTTAGTTTAACTGTCTTACGGTTTAATTAAATTGCAAAAAATCAGAATAAAAAAGGTCCATTTTATCCTGCATAGAAAAAAAATTTTGTAACTTGCTTACATATATTTCTGAAATGCCTAGACCATCACCTTCAATTTCTAATTTGGATATATAATTTTTAGAGGAACAAAGCTAGACTAGATAGTTTTGTATGAGAAATATCGAATTAATGAAATTAAGTAAAAACAACTAGCGTCAAATTTTAAACAAAACAATTTAAACTAAATTTAAATTTTTGAACATGTACTTTTAATTAGTCTAAAAGAAACGAGCAATAAGTAATTGATAATCTAATATTATTGAATTTATGTAAGATTTTTTTATGTAAAAAAGTCTTCCTTTACCTTTGTTGAAATAGCATACAGGGGGCATTCTGTGAGGAAGGAAGTGAATCCACTTCTGAAAGGGGATATGGATCAGGAGACGAAAGACTTCATGATGTTTTACAGCCAAAAGTGGAGAGCGAAGAGCATGTTCCAAGTCCTCCTACGTTACCGTGCAGCCCGATATCAAGATCTGGTCCACTTCTCTCAGCAAGTAAATACATCCTTTACATTAACAATTCTATAAAATAGTATTATAAAAAAATTTTTAATCCCTACTATATATACACACTAAAATGTTTTTTTTAAATTTAAATAACTTAACTTTCAATCTAGCCTTAAATTAAAGAAGTAACTAAGAATAATTTAATGATTTACCAAAATTAAGTATCCTATATCACGGTGTTCCTGAGTGAATAGCAAAAATAAGTTTTTATTGATGAGTCGCGTACAAAACTATAACGTATTTGCGCAATACCTCTGTCAATCTTTTATTTTTAAACTAATTTTCAGATTCCCATCTCTTGTAAGCATAACCTAACCTCAAATGTCATTTTTAGACTATTTTACTTTAAGCGGCAAACGTAATTGTGTCTTTTATTAAACTAATTTTTTAGTTTGATTCTACGTGAAAAATTACTAAGAAAACATGTATTACTTGAATTTTTTTATAAAGTTATATTGCTGCAAAATTTATGAACAATTAAAATAAACTTATACTCGTTCCAGCTCATACCCACATAGCACGACTTCTTGCTGTGAGGTTACTGTAAGGATATCTGTAGGGTTTGTAAGGTTACCGTGTAAGCCTGCAGTAAACTTGAGGTCATCTTAAAACTTCCGCCTTACAGTAAGCTTACACAGTAAGGTCGTGGTAAGTTTACATGGTAAGGATGTGGTAAGCTTACACGGTAAGGTTGTTGTAAGCTTCCCGTAAGGTTACTGTAAGGTTGCTGTAAGCACTGAAAAAAAAGTTCTGGTTAAAGTTACTAGATGCGTCTGGTTAAAAAATTTCTAGTTATTTTAACAAGAAAATATAGTTAAAAAGACTAAACAGTTCTAGTTAAATAAGTATGGTTAAAATATTCTGGTTAAAAACGCGCGTTCGCGAACACTGCATAGCGTCTGTTGTTCTTTTTCGAATAGTTTATCGTGCGGATCGCAAGAATGGAT
Organism: Leptopilina boulardi; assembly: GCF_019393585.1. NCBI lineage: Eukaryota > Metazoa > Arthropoda > Insecta > Hymenoptera > Figitidae > Leptopilina > Leptopilina boulardi. Next base: position 371,901 of record NW_026137778.1, read on the forward strand.
GAAAAAGTTAACCAAGCTCTGGAAAATTGGGCCGGAGAATTAAAAGATCTGTTTAAAAGTAGGTTAATTAATTTTATAATATAAGTGAAAAAATTGTTGACGAACGGCAAACCCGTTCGTGTGGAAAATAGTTTGAAGGTTATGTTGAAAACGTGCTCGACACGTTTTATCAGAATTTTAGCTCTGAATAATCATATTTAAATAAACATTATTAAGAGAATTTCATTGTAAAGGTGTTATTATTTGATTGCATTTATATGTGCATAATACAAATTTTTTTAATACATATTTTATAATATAATATAATAATAATAAATTTAATTAATTCTCGGATTAACTAGAATTTCTGATAAGATCAACCAGAAATTTTTTTACCAGAAATTTTTAACTAGAAAAATTCTAGTAAGATTAACTTGAAATTCTGGTTAAATTAACCAGAATTTTAACCAGAATTTTTTAACCAAATTTTCTAGTACTTTTAACCAGAAAAAGTAGTAAGGGTATATATAACATTTAATTCTGGTTAGATTAACCAGAATTCTGGTTATTTTAACCAGACTTTTTTTTCAGTGAGGTTACTGTTAATATAAAGTAATATGAAAATATATTAAAAATAATTATATTATAATATATATTATACTATAAATTTTTTTGCATAAAAAATTATATATTTGGTAAAGTACTTTATGAACCCCAATAGGGTTTGTCAAATAAAAGTTACTGCGCAGCCGTATGTGCCATAGAAAACTACTGCGCATAAATATTAATAAATTTTATTTATTAACAAAATTCTATGTTTACAGTAACCTTACATCAACCTTATAGTAACCTTAAAGGAAGCTTATAACTACCTTACCGTGTAAGCTTACCACAATCTTACCATGTAAACTTACCACGACCTTACTGTGTAAGCTTACCTTAACTTTACTGTGTAAGCTTACTGTAAGGCGGAAGTTTTAAGATGACCTCAAGTTTACTGCAGGCTTACACGGTAACCTTACAAACCCTACAGATATCCTTACAGTAACCTCACAGCAAGAAGTCGTGCTATGTGGGTAGCTATACAGACAAGCAATTCAAATGATACATATTCCCATAGTAATTTCTCACGTAGAAACGAAAAGCGCAAATAATTTTTTATAAAATTATCAATTTATTTATAACAAATTGTCTTAAACAATTTTTTTCATAAAATTTTTAACGTCTAAAATTAATATTAGCCCTATTGAAAAAACACGTATAATAATACGTATAAATATACGTATAAATATACGTATATTTTTTCAATAAGGAGGGCTCATGCTAGGATGCAAATAGTTGTTTTTTTGATATCAGTCTGCAAAAAATTTAAATTATCAATTAAATATTCTTATTTTTCTTAATTATAAACAGGTTCATCTATTCAATCAAGCGATAGTGGGGGAACTACAAATGATCAATGAACGAACTCCTTTAGAAAGGATTGACCCCGGAATCAGACCTTCTTCTTACTTAGGTCCATTGAAGCCACCTCAAGTTTATAAATTACCGTTTAACATCCATCATGAATTACCTTTCTTTGATACAGCATTCATGAATGACCCAACAAAAATTAAAAAAAAAGCTGGGTAAGTTACTTTAAAATACGATTTTTTAAATGTAAACTAGCAAATTATATTCAAGTCTTATTTTGCCTATTCTACGTCATGTACATATTTTTTCCTAAATCATTAAACTAAAATTAACACATGATTGCTGTCTAATAAAGGTAAGTTAATATTTGCTTTCCTTTTTTATTATCTATAATACATTCTGCAGATCCTTATCACCTTCGACATCTGATGACGAACATGAAGCATGGGACGCGCCATTACGAAGACAGAAAGTCCTTTGGGCAAATAGCAACATTCAAACGAGAGGTGCATATCATTTTCATAAGTTTGTAGAGATATATATGTATATGACACTTCGCGGTGAAAGAGACCTTACAAAAAGCAAATAAAGAAGAGAAATTTGATTGGTTGTGATTTGCCAGGGAAAAGCAGCCCCACTAAATACTAATACATATTGTTGTAAGGGGACTTAGCCGATGTTGGACAAAACGAGAGACTCACATGGATATGGCGAGTATGGTAGTAGTGAAAAGTAGAGGGGCTGGTTTTTTTAACAGCGGTTTCTCATGAAGACAAAATCGTGGGCCGTACCCCCACTGCGCCATCTACCTGATGCTCTTTCAATAGTCCCCATTCCTAAAAACGCATAGTCGCTACGGAAATTCATCCGCTTCTGCTTCTTAGGTCGAAATGTGGATTCCCCATGAATGACGACGCAGAGGAAAAAGCAAGAAGACTAGAACCAGGAGGGGAAACTCCGTTGTAAAGATGCGGCGTGGCAAACAAGCCACTAGAAGGCGTGGCTTATCGTTCGTGCATTGCTATTCAGACGAATTTCAGTGTTCTGCGCATACTTTCTTGACACTGATATTTGAAATGTAGCAGACGCTGTTTTTAAGTTTCTGTTTATGCGGTTATGGCAAATGGTTTACCCATAAATTTTTTGATGCGATTATATTTAATTAATTATATGTAACTAGCAAAATTAAACGCGCCCAAGCGCGCCAAATTGAGTGTTTAATTGTTTGTTATAAAGAAATTAAAGATTAATATTATCAATAATAATTTAATTTATTAGAATATTATTACATATTAAATGATAATAATGAAAATTATATGTTTACAAGCCTCGGATTATACGACTTTTTCTGACTTTTTTCAAAAATAAGACTTTTATCGACTTCTTTTAATAAAATGCGACATTTTTTTTAACATTTGAAAAAAATGTAAATAAAATACATTTTTCTAGTATAAAATGTAGATCTTCATCATATCTTCTTCAATTAAATTATTTAACAAATTTTAAACTAAAATGATTCTTCACTACATTAATTAATTTTAATAATTTTAATGAAATACATCACAAATTCAATTATATCAAAATTATTTTTCAATTAAAATTTTTATGAAATTTAACAATTGTTTATAATTTTTAAAAAAAAATATCACAATAAAATTTAATTATTTTTTAAAAATTTCAATTCAAAATAAACTAAAATTCAATTATTATTCAAAATTTTAATTCAAAATCAATTAAAAATCCAATAATTATACAAAATTTTCAATTTAAAATTTAATTATTTACCAAGTTTTCAATTTAAAATGAAATAAAATTCAATTATTTTCTAAAATTTCTATTCAAAATTAATTAACCAAATTTTCAATCAAAAATGAACTTAAATTAAATTATTATCCAAAATTTCAATTAAAATTTAATTATTTACCAAGTTTTCAATTTAAAATGAAATAAAGTTCAATTATTTTCTAAAATTTCTATTCAAAATTAATTATCCAAATTTTCAATCAAAAATGAACTTCAATTAAATTATTATCCAAAATTTCAATTAAAATTCAATTATTTCCCAAAAATTTTCAATTTAAAATCAAATATAATTTCATTATTCTCAAAAATTGGAATTCAAAATTAATTGAATTTTCAATAATTTGAATTTAAAAGCATCTAAAATTTAATTATTTCTAAAATTTTACATCGAAATTTTTTTTTTTTTTGAAATTTAGTAATTTCAATTATAACTCTAAGGAAATTCAATTATTTTTAACTATTTTAATAATATTCTTTGAAAATTCAACTATCTGAAACCATTTTTCAAATTATTGTATTTTGTCCGCATTTTCTAATAAATTTTTAGTGAAATCATCTAAAATTTTAATTACAAAACACTTAAAGTTTCAATTAATTTCAAAAATCTCAATTTTAAATCTTTGAAAATTCAATTAAATTTAAAAAATGTTTTCCAAAAATTGTTTGATAAATTATTTTCAGTTCTGGAAAATTTAATAATTGTTTGAAAATTAACAATATCTTTGAAATTTAATTATTTCTAAAAATTTCAATTTTAACCCTTCGAAAAGGATTATTATTAAAAAAAAAAAAAAATTTTATTTAAAAATCTGTAAAATATTTTTGTTAAAATAAAAAACAAATCCACTTTTTTTTTTGAATATAAATCGACTAAAACGACTTTTTTGTGTCTTTAAGTTGATTCGAGGCCTGTGTTTTTATAATTAATATTTAATAGGTATTCGTTGGCACCTGGTACCTTAAAAATTAATTTTTAAAAATAAATGTTTTTCAAATTACTATCTTATACGAAATTTCCTGGCGCATCTTTTTTCTCATCATACATTTTTTGTACAATTTTTGAATCAATATACAACTTTAAAAAGAATTTCGTTGGTAAACGTTGTGTACTTCAGCTCACTGTGGGCCGGGAAAGACCAAAAAGTGGCAAAAAACACTTTTTGGAATTTCAAAAATATAATTAATTATTCTTAATAAAGACATATTTAACTAGTATTTACCAAAGTTTCAAAGCATTCAGTTAAAAAATATGTTGTCGATAAGAAAATGTATTTTAAAATTTTGTGCAGGTAACGTTGAAATAAGTTTTTTTCAAGAACTAATAAATTTTTATTTCTCTATAATATAAAGTTTTATATTGTTTTATCTCAATTAATAATGTTATGTAAGCCCAAAAAAATTGTCAGTGATCTTCAAAATAGTCGTAAATATATATTTTTAATTCATTTTCCTAAAAAAAATGTGATTTTTAATGTTGCACACATTTTCGAATTATCGTTCCCCTTCGTTCCACGAGATATTAAGTTTTTCTTTATGTGGATCTATCCTTTGAAATATACTCTGTATGAAAAAGTTGCGCCTTTTTGCGCGTTTTTCTATTTACAAGATAAATCAAGCAAAATCTGCGCGCGCAGCACTTGTTATATAGCGCTCGCTGAGGAGCGTCGCCTGCTACTGCTTCATATAGCGCGTTGCGTGAAAAAACATACGTTAGACTATATATGTTGTGTTGTCTCTATTCTATTTTTTAATTTGAATTGTATACGTAATGTTCATAATATCGCCTGTTTAAAACATGGTCACTTTTACAAAAAAAGAAATTTTAGAAAAAATAAATAATTCTAAAGATGATATCGAGTCTGTCATTCGATACATTTTAGAAAAATTAGAATGTGATCCAAATAATATTTGTTCAGAAGCAAAGAATCGCTTGAGAATATCATTAAGAACCTTAAGATCGAAGTACAAAATTAAACTAAACAAGGCAAATAGAAAGCAAGATAGATTTTTAATTCAAAACGAAGATTGGCTAAATTCTGTTTTTAATATAAATACAAAGGAATTACTTTTAAAAAAGAAAGTAAAGGCTGCAGGCCCTGGCCGTCCAAAAAAAGAATTTAATTTCAAACAGGATCGCTCTCAAAGACAAGAAATTGCAAATATAAGCGCTGAAAATAATCACGATCCACAAAAGTTAATAATGGCATGTCGCTATGCGGCAAGACACTCTAAGCAGGTTGACTTAAATGAAATTCTTAGAAACATTTCAGAAACACCTGAACAGCCTAGTAAAATTCGCAAATTGTTGGACAAGCCACAAATTGAAATCAAGAAAAAATCTGCCGAAGAAGCTTTAGCATTTTTACTAGATGGATCTATGTCCAAAGAGTTATATGTAAAAATGCGTTTAGCCTCAAAAGACTCTAAAGCAGATATATGGCCTCCGTATAATAATGTTAGAGAAGCTAAATTCGCCTGCAGACCACCAAGAGAGTCATTTTCAATAACTGAAACCGTTGCCGAAGTAGATCTTCAAGCCTTACTCAATCACACCTCGAAAAGGATTATTGAAATTAAACATGAGTCTATAATTCTTTATTTAAATGAAAGTCAGATAACAGAAATGAATATTCTTTTAATGTGCTCCTGGGGTTTTGATGGAAGTTCCGGCCATTCTGCGTATAAACAAAACTATAAAACTTTACCTACAAATGAGGAAGAAAGTGATCAAAATTTATTCGCTACCACGCTGATACCTTTACGATTGTTGACTGATAATAATGTTATAATATGGAACAATGAGTCATCACAATCAGCAAGATTTTGCCGTCCACTGAAATTACAGTTTACTAAAGAAACAGCAGACGTAATTTTATCAGAAAAAAATAACATTGAAAATAAAATTAACAAGCTGGAAGTTTATAAAGTTTCGCTAGACGAAAACCATCATGTTTTCATTCACTATTGTCTTTTCTTAACATTGATAGACGGCAAAGTTTTAAATATTATAACGGGTACAAAATCGATGCAAACTTGTGCGATTTGCCATGCAACTCCAAAGACATTTAATGACATTTCGAATAAACAAAAAGACATATTTTTGCCAAATTTAAATTCTCTTCAACACGGAATTAGTCCACTACATGCCTGGATTCGTCTTTTAGAATTATGTTTACATATCGCCTATAGACTTAATGTGAAAGTTTGGCAGATGAGAACTAAGTTGCAAAAAGAATCCTTTCAGACACGAAAAAAACATATTCAAGAATCGCTTTGGAAAGAATTAGGATTAAGAGTAGATAAACCAAAACCTGGTGGTTCTGGAACTACGAATGATGGCAATACAGCCCGCAGAGCTTTTTCGAATCCAAAATTGTTTGCTCAAATTCTAAGCCTTAATTCACAATTAGTTTGTAACTTTCGAACTATTTTGATTGCTTTGTCATCGAAGTGTCCTCTTGACTGCAACAAATTCGATAAATTTGCTACTGCCACTGCAAAAATTTATATTAATTATTATTATTGGTACCCCATGCCAGCAACGTTACACAAAATTTTGATCCACGGTTCTGAAATAATAAGTACGTCTCTTCTTCCAGTAGGTATGCTTGGAGAGGAGGCATCTGAAGCTCGTAATAAAAATTATAAAAATTATAGACAGTTTTTTAGTAGGAAGCATAATCGTACAGTCAATTTGGAGGATGTTTTCAATCGCGCAATGGATACATCTGATCCCAAAATATCTTCTTTGAATCTTTCTTCGCGACTCCAACACAAACAATTATTGTCAGTACCTAAAGAGGTAAGCAACCTATTTTTAATTTCCGATACTGAAAGTCTGTGCAACTCAATCCAGAATGATGATGCTGATCTCGATGATGAAATGAACGAAACTGATTTATCCATAATGCTAGATGAATTAGATCAAATAGAGCTATCTGATAACGAAGATTAATTTGCATATTAAAATGCCTTTAAATTTAAATATTCATGATACTAAAGACTAATTTATAATTATAGAATTTCTTTACTTTCCTGTAAATACAAAGTTTTACAAAGTCTTTATTTAAATTTTAATATAAATATAAGTGTGCAAAAACGAAAAAAAAATATAATTAAAAAACAAAATGAAAACAAAAAGAAAAAAAACAAAAAAAAAATAAAATAAAAAAAATCACAAAAAAACTAACAAACGGGATGTTAAATCGGATTAGGAGCCTTCTCGTGGCATATCCTGAGTGCTTAAAAAAGCAGCTAATCCTAAACGTAAATTTCAAACATAAAATTATGAGAGTTAGATTTTCTAAAATTGAATACATAAAATCTGACTTTAGATTTGCAATTGGACACCCTAAAAACACACGACCAATCAGTTTTAAGTAGATTTGTTAAATCTTGTAAAAGTCGTCCGCCATATTGCATCCGCCATTTTGAATTTTGAAAATCCGATATCAGATTCGTAATCAGCGACCCCGAAAACCCTCGAGTAATCAGTTTCAAGCTGATTGGATACATTTTTTAAAAAGTCGTCCGCCATATTGGATCCGCCATTTTGAATTTTGAAAATTTGATGTCAGAATCGTAATCAGCGACCCCGAAAACCCCCGAGTAATCAGTTTTAAGCTGATTGGATAAATTTTTAAAAAAGTCGTCCGCCATATTGGATCCGCCATTTTGAATTTTGAAAATTTGATGTCAGATTCGTAATCAGCGTACCCAAAAACAGTAGAAAGCATAATTGAAATTTTTAAATTTCTTATACTTTCAGCGATATGAATTTTTGCCAGGAATTACTCGTTCCTGGCCCACTGTGCAGCTTCGTGAATTGAATTTTGGAATTTGGAATTTTAAAGAAACTTATTCCGAAATTTGGAAACACAATTATACAACTTTGGCAAAAATAAGAAAAAGAATTGTCAAAATTTGACACGTCATAAGATTACTATTCAAAAAAACACGTGAAATCAGAAAAGGCCAACTTCAAGTTAGGACAGAAGGACAGACCAAGCATTTTATTATTATATAATTTACCTAACCAAGCAGACGCAAACATTTGCAGCTGCTTGCTACGAAATTTCCCCTTCAAAACCTACATGGATAGTATGCGCAGAATTCGTAAATTCGTTCTATTAGCAGTGCACGAACTTAAACGACACGCCCACCGTGTGCACGCTTACCATGCCACTACTCACTGCGGTAAAGCGTGGAAGTTTCACCTCCTGGTTCTAGTCTTCTTGGGAAAAAGTATTAGATAGTGGGAATACGACAATCGTATGCCGATATGTCGCGTGCGCAAATATGCCCATGTTTAATCGTTAATAACACAAAAAGTAATTAACCATAAACAATTTTTGACTTTTTTATGTAAAAGAACAACTCAAAATTTATTGATATTCATACACTGAGAAAAAAAATTTAGTGTTTGCAACAAAATTGTTTGGTTAGGCAATTTTGGTTCTTGTAGCCAAATTTTAGTTGGCTAAAACAAAGTCGTAGAGTTATCTCAACCAAACATTTGATTAGGCCAACAAAATTATTTGGTTGAACATTTTTAAATTCCAACCAAAATTTGGTTACGACAACAAAATAATTTGGTTAACACAACAAAATAGTTTGGTCTAAAAAATCAAATAATCGTTTGTTGTCCTAACCAAAATTTGGTTGCAACAACCATATAATTTGATTCACTCTCAGTTAGTTTAAATCTATCACAAGGATGGGTAGTCCAGTGGTTAGAGCTCCCGACCTTCAGTTTTAAAACAGATGTTCGATCCCAGGCGGAGATGAGATTTTTCAAAGGACCTTAAATATTTCAATTGGATAAATATAAATTCAATGTTAAATTGATAATAAATAAATAATGAAACAAATAAAGAAGATAAAAAGAAACGAGATAATAAGGTATAATAAAATTTTTAATTTTACAAAAAAAAACTGTTGGTATCATCAACCAAACATTTTGGTTGACCTAACAAAAAAAATTTGGTTGAGCTAACCAAACATTTTTGTTATGCCAACAAAAAACACTTAACCTAATTTTTTGGTTGACTCAAACAAATAGTTTGGTTGCTTAAATACCAACAAAACTTTTTGTTGGCCCAACCAAATTTTAATTGCTGTGACTAAACATTTTTCTCAGTGATATATAAAACTAACAATTCATATTTTTGCAGCTAAGGTCCTTTTCACAGTGGGGTGTTTTATATACATATGAGCAATTCCATATGAGTTTATTATTTGAAAATTTTACAAATTTTTAATAAATTGATGCAAAACTCATCGCAACATTAGTAAATTACATTGTTTGTTAACACACAACAATTATATTGAGAAACCTTAATGAATTTAAGTCATTTTTGTATTATATAATACAAAAAACTGTGGGTTTCCCCAGGTATAGCCTTTGGCAGTCCGTGTACATAAAAATCTTCGGTGGCGCATACTGTTTTTAAAATAAATTTTAAGAAAGTGTGTTTATTTTTAACTCTAAAGCAGAAAATTCCCTTTAAATAATGTCGACCTTAATACGTTATATATTACATTTTGTAGCCAGGGTGGCCACATATCAGTAAAGTCAGGGAAAAAAATTTTTTGTCAGTGCGAGATTATAGAAATTGAGACGCCCATGACATTCGTTAACTTTAAAATAGTTTGAAACCACATCCTATGAAAAATCATTTTTAGTATTTGGGCAGTAGTTGATAGAAGAAACAGGATCTTTTACTTTCTACAAAAATTTTCTTAGGTTTTCTTTACTCTAAACAAATGTCAGGAAAATTGATAACTCAATCTTGTGGCTACCCTGAATGTAATACAGTCGTTTTTGATATTATATTTTTTGAATTCACATTAAGGCCACGTCTTACTCGTCAAATGTAAACAAACCGAAAATGTAAGTAATTACTGACTAATTTGTGACCGCCTTTTTTTAATACAAATATAGGCATATCTCTAGAAATAGTTATACTATTTAAACTGAAAAAAGTCATTGACACGCACATGAATCTGTCGCTACTTTAACTTACACTCATCGGTTCTTATCCTGTTATAATAATTATTTAACACATGGTATATTTAAGGTATATCTTCAGCTCCAGTGGTGCTCAGTTCCTTGCTACTAGTTTATACTAATCAACAGCTCACTTCACTGTCGTGTTTTCTCTCTTTCTCAAGCGAGTAATATACTTCACTCTCTTGAAAAATCTATAAATAACGTACCTAACTTTTCTACTTCAAAAAGTTGTAATTCAACCATAAAAAAGTCCCAAAATTTATGTTTTTTTTCGTTTATTGGGTAAAATATGCAAAATTAAAAAAAAACTTTTAAACAAAGACATAGATCTTATTAAAATACATTTTTCTTATCTTATGCATTTTTTTTTAATTTTGCATATTTTACCCAATAAACGAAAAAAACTATAAATTTTGGGACTTTTTTATGGTTTTCACCATAAAAATCAAATTTTTGTGTATTGTCACTATAATTTTCGTAATCAGCGCATCAAAATACATAAAAGTACGTAATATAAAAAAAACCCAAAAATATTTTTAAAAAATTCAAAAATTTTTGAAAAATTACGAAAATATTGTAAAAAATCGTTTGCTCATTATCGGGCTAGGCTTAAAAATATCGTAATAAGAAGTAGTTTTTTTGAAAAAATTTTGAAAAAAATCGATATATTATAATTTTTAAAAATTAGTCAGCAACAACTTCAGTCGAAATATAATGGATAGACCCTATATAAATCTAAAGGATCTCCCTTTATTTGACTAATAATATGAATAATATTAATAATTATAATAAAATGAACGTTACGTCTATATACAACCGTCTAACCGGACAAAATAATCACAGACATAGACTTAGGCGGATATAATGCAAACAAGGGAGATAAAAACTAGCCTGTAACACAAATTAGACTTTTTCCCGTATATTTAATTTTCTGATATTTATTGATTTTACCAGCTAAAATATAGCGCGCGTGTAGTTTCTACGTCGTGGAGTAATAAATTAATAATATATTTCTAATTTTCACATTATCATTCTTTTATACACAGAGAAAAATCAGTTTGATGTTATATAAATAATGATTTTTTAACTGAGGCAGCTCATAATTATTATCTAATACAGCAAAACAATTTAGCTAAGTTAATTTTTAAATTTAATAAACTTTTTAAAACTATTTGTTCGATTGTTATCGGTAACAACAATGAAAACCCCATAAAAAAATTTCACCAAAAAAGTGATGATGATAAGAAAAACATAAATTAAAACCAAATTCTAGATATTGCCAAAATAACCGCTGCCGCTGGAAATGCCGTGAAAAATTGATTATGTCGTGTCATTTATGATTACAATATTGACTATTTTGTCACTTATATTTTATACTGAAAAGGCAGAAATTATTGGGATAAAAAAGATATTATCGACGAATGGATTTTCTTATTGACGGAATGTATATAACGAGAGAAATCAATTTTTTTGTGAATTAACAGGGAAAAAATAAGATTTTTCAGTAAAATTTTTAAAATATTAATATTAAATTTTTAGAAATAAATATTTTTGATAAATTCAAAGTTCGATGATTTTTTATAATCTTTAAAATTACAAAAAAATTAGTTTTGCTAAATGTTTTTTTGTAGATTTACATTTTCTATAAATATTTTATTGCAAAAAGGAATTTTAACCCTTTTTCTGTAAACGTGGGTCATTTGTATCCCAGCCAAAACTGTTTAGTTAAATATCTTTTTTAGAAGTAATTAGAACCTGCTGCTGTCTTCACCTACAAAAGTAACGTAGGAAAGAGTACTAACGCCCAAAGGTGACGATCCTAGTCTTTTATTGACAGCTACAATAAACTTAAATATTTTCGCTGGGACAGATTTGACCCACGCCCAGGTGCGAATTTAGGTCGGCAGCCATAGTTGGTACGTCGGGCCTTGGTCGGTCCATCTATGTCTGCCGAAACCTCGGCAGCCAAAGTTGGCCCGACTTTGATTCCTACTTTCACCCAAAGTTGGACCGACTGTGATTGCCAAAGTTCAAAAAACCTAATTCTAAAAGGTCGGTCCGACTCTGTCCAAAGACGGGCCGATGGTCGGCAGAACTATGGCATCCAAAGTTCAAAAACCCTAATTCTAAAAGGTCGGGCCAACTCTGGCCAAAGTCGGGCCGATGGTTGTCGGCAGTCGGTATATATCAAGATTATTGTGGATGGACTTTTCAATGAACACCGTTTGACTAGTTTTTTGTGTAATTTTTTATATAGAATTAAGTAGGATTTTTATTTTATAAAAATGGTATTTTTTGTCACAGAAAAAATCGTTGTCATGAATAATTTTGTTTTTATTCAGTTTAATATTCTATAATTTTATGTAATAATAATGTGTTTAATAATTAATTCAATTAATAATAATAATATTTAAATTTTCTGAGGAGAAAGTCGGCCAATTAGTGGCCCACAGTTGGGCCGACCATTATCAAGTAGATTTCAATATTACCATAATGAAGATAAAAAATTTTATGTTTTAATCGATTTAGCTGTAATTGATTTACTGAAAAGTTACAAAGGTTATCTCATTCATTTATCGTTATAAATTACAAATTTAATTTTTTTTTAATTGCACCTTATAAAATCATTTTTGTTCTTAAGTTCCCATGCGAGCGTAGCGTAGTGGTTAGCGTAGTAATCTTCGGTGCGTTAGGTTGCGAGTTCGATCCCAGTAAGCGTTAGTTATTTTAAATATGTATGTATAAGATTGCGTTTATTGTTAAGATGTAAGCAACACATAAATTATGAATTTAAGATAATACCCTATGTATATTAATTGTAGAAATAAATAATCATTTTTTAAACTTTTCTCCGAAGGTCGGCCAAACATTGGCACCCATAGTTGGCCCGACCATATTTACCAAAGGTGGACCGACAAAGACTACCAATGTCAAGCCGACCTTCGTCACCATAGTCGGCACAACTTTGGCGCCCATAGATGGCCCGACTTTGGTACCGATAGTCGGTCCAACTTTGTCAGCCATTGGTTGGCGGCCGTTATCAATTCGCTATTTCGGCCGACCTTTGGCTGACAAAGTTGGTACGACCATTCACAAGGTTGGCCCAATCATGGCCCGACCGACAATTCGCACCTGGGCGTTTACAGACGGCGTGCACTCGAATCGCAGCTAAGCAAAAATTTTTTTTTGTTTCATCGTGTTTTTTGCATAACTAAATTTTTTTCAGTCAGTTTTATAAACATGTATATATAAACGGCTAAAGCGTTAAAATAATATAATAAGATAAAATAATAATAATTTGATAACTTTTTAAAAATAAATTGTGTTTTTACCAATGCATAATACATAATTTATGGACTGTTTTACCTATCCAAACTTAAGCATTTATTATTAAATAAATAAAATCAAATAGTTTTTTTCCTAAAGCCACATAATTAACCTTTAATTTCCCGTTTAGAACGGTCAGATATCTTATTTTTTTAAAAAGTTATGATTTTATTAATGAATTGCTGTTTTTTACTGATTTTCTCCATTTGTTTATAAAAAATAAATCCAACAATACATTTCTTTAGCATTTTTATGATTAATATAAGAAGTTGAGGGTTGTAAAAGGTACCATAATTGTTTTTGAATTTTTTTGAGTACATTAACAAATTAAAAACACAGTGGGACTTTAATGACCCACGTTTACAGACGAAGGCCCAGTAAAAAAAAATAATTGAGAGTAAGGAAAAATAATTGGGAGTTAGCTTACTTTGTATTCGGTTTGGCGTCTAAACCGTGTAGGGACGTTACGGCCAATTATTTTTTCTTACCCTGAATTCTTTTCACCTGGATTGTTTGAATTGATGTTTGTTGATCAAAATTTGCAATACAAATGAATAGAATGCATGTTCCAAAGTGTCAAAATGCCGATTTGGAATAAGAAATGTAAAATTTTATGAAAAAGACAAAATGTGAAATATGACTGATTTATCGACAATTTTATCATGTGAGTAGTGCTCGTATGGTAAATTTATCATATGAACATATAACATATGAATCTTACTCACATGGTAAAATTGTCGATAAATCTGTCATATTTCACATTTTGTCGTTTTCATAAAATTTCACATTTCTTATTCCAAATCGGCATTTTGACACTTTGGAACATGCATTCTATTCATTTGTATTGCAAATTTTGATCAACAAACATCAATTCAAACAATCCAGGTGAAAAGAATTCAGGATAAGAAAAAATAATTGGCCGTAACGTCCCTACACGGTTTAGACGCCAAACCGAATACAAAGTAAGCTAACTCCCAATTATTTTTCCTTACTCTCAATTATTTTTTTTTACTGGGGGGTTAAATATACATTTTTTTCAAAAAATTTAGTTACAGAGTGACTATACACCGCAGTGAGAAGAGAAACATTGTCATGCGAAAAGTAAGAAACTTTTCTCATCGATGAGTGAGTGAAATCAAGGTTGCCAACCTAGAAGACGTGTTGGTAAGGTAGGTATTGAATTTTTTCTTAAGAAACTTTTCAATACCTACCTTACCAACACGTCTTCTAGGTTGGCAACCTTGATTTCACTCACTCATCGATGAGAAAAGTTTCTTACTTTCACATGACAATGTTTCTCTTCTCACTGCGGTGTATAGTCACTCACAGTAGGACTCCGGTTATCCGAGCTAATGTGGACCGGACCTATCTCGGATAAGGCGAAAACTCGGATAATCCGAATTGTTATTACAATTTAACATTATTATTGTTTAAATAATTATTATTTATTACAAACGGGAAAATAATATTGTATATATTCCATAATAATTTAAACAATTTTAATTTATTAAACATAAACTCATATTTATAAAAAACTTAAATTAAAAATAATTCAGATGACGTAGACTACACTCAGAGATAATACAGAATTTCCTACTGGGACACCACCTACACTGAAAAAATTTGGGTGACATGCTGTGCCGGCGAGTGGCGCAGCTTTCCTAAATGAAGTGTGACCCCTTCATTGGATCGGCTGAGTTCTCGTTGTGGGATCGTAGGTAACCCACAGCGAGAAAGCAGCGGGCTTATTGAACTCGCGCGACAGCACACCTTTCAACCGGGGCGGGAGAAGTATACGAAATAAAATATGTTTGTCAATGAATGTGGTTAGACGTGATATTTTATTGTTCTGTTTCATTTTTAGAAAATCTATTTTTGCATATTGCAGAATTTAGTAAGTAATGAAAGTATATTTATATATTTATATTATTTACGTTATTAATTTTATTTTTTTACATCTTGTACATAATCGTAAAGTTAAAAATAAACTATAAAAATTTTTTTTTGAACCTATCCACATAACAATTTTAATACATATACAAAAATTTCTAATTATAATTGTTATTTTTATGCAATTAAATTAAATTTTCTTACGAATGTGTGTAACACAAACACAACAAACAAATTTTAATATAATCATGTTGCTTGTAAGAAAATAAAATAAACAAAATTTAATTTTCAATTATATTTTTTAGAATTAGACTTCTTTCTGTAAAAAAATCTTTTATCCTACCTGCCTGAAAAGTATGTCATTTCGGGCACTTAAAGCGGGCCCAAAGTATCTCATTGTCGCTCGGGGTTAGGCAAGCGGGCGTAAAAGTACTTTTACGCCCGCTTCTTTTCGTCCAGAAGGCCTAATGGAATTTTACTGTTTATAATATATTACAGTATTACATTCACACACACACACTTATGCAACTTATACTTTTTGTCTAGTAATTTAATTTATATCAGAGGGGATATAAAACTGAAAGCGGTATAGATAATTTTTTTTCGATCTCAAAAGTCATTAACGATTGAATTAAATTATAAACAATTGTTCTAAATACTTGAATTACTGTTTCTATAACTGCAATAAAACTATTTTCTTAAAATACATCCCCTCGGTTTCCTAAATCTCGCCTGCGCCACAATCACCTATTTTGCGCCCTTGATACGAAAATAACTATTATTGAATATGAAAGAAAAAATTTTTAGAGCTTTTATCTTGAAGGTTAAACAACCCAAAATTTCCCGAGGCGAAATTTAAGCCCTAATTTAGAAGGAGTAAAGTAGAGTTAAACAGACTCAACAAGCTGTAGAAAAAGCTTCCCGTTAAGAAGTCAGAAAGCAAATATCACAGAATTTTAGGTCTAATGTATAAATAGTTGCCATGAAGCTTTTGAAACCTTCATAACAGTTACCTGAAGGCTATGTGAACCCTTCAGGGAAACTTACCATTTTCGACTGGGTAGCAGTAGAAATCTACTAATTGTCATAGCGAGAATTGAGCAACTGATAATTAGTAGAAATTTACTGATTCAATTAGTAAAATATCAATTACTGATTGAATCAGTAATATAAATATATGGCGGCGGCCGCAAAATCTACTGATTTAATAGTTAATTTTAAAGGTTATGTTATATACTAATTACTGTTTTACATAAGTTATTTTTTATTGATTGTATATTCACTAATTATATTAATAAATTTCAAAAAATAACTGAAACTTCAGTTACAATGAAAAATATTGATTGAATTAGTAAAATTTCTACTGATTCAGATTTAGAGAGCAAGTCGCGCAGCTTTCTCGTAGTGTGGGAGAGCTGCTGCACCACTGCCGGTCCGCTGCGATCCCGTAAACCGAATATCAGTGCTCCTTTGAGTAAGAGATCGCAGCGTTACCACCACTAGGACGTCACGGCGCCAAAATTTTTTTCAGTGTAGGATAATCGAGACCTCGGATAAAGCGAGCTCGGATAAACGGGGTTTTACTGTAATTGATAATTAATAAAAATTAATCAATTAATCAAAAAGAAAATTAAATTAACTAAAAATTATTAATTATATTTTAAAAAATATTGAACAAATAAAAAATATTTAAAAATTTTGACAAATATTAATAAATAAATATTAAACCAAAAAAGTTTTGTAATGTTTTGAACTTCCAGGTTAAATTGAAAATTGGAAGCAAATTGAAAATTTTTAAAATAAAACAATTTATTTTTATATATCAAAAAATTTTTTGTTTTTTTAATATTAAATGTTTACTGATAAAAAATATAACAATAATAATTAATAGTAAAAATAAATTAATAATAATAAATTCACAAATAATATGCTGCGTTTATTCGTCCGACTAGACGGACAAAATAATTTTTGATAATTTTGTCCGTCTACGTAAATTTTAAGGAAACCTTGGAGGAAGGGGGGGTCGGAAATGCCCGAAAGTATTCTGCGGACAAAGAAAGTCGGGTGGATATAGACGGACGTTTAGATACTTTGTAAATAATAATACATAATAAATAATTAAAAAAATAATAATATATTAAAATATTATAATTCTCTGTAATCTGTAATTTTATAAAAAATATAAAAAATTATTA
This sequence comes from Leptopilina boulardi, assembly GCF_019393585.1. Classification (NCBI taxonomy): domain Eukaryota; kingdom Metazoa; phylum Arthropoda; class Insecta; order Hymenoptera; family Figitidae; genus Leptopilina; species Leptopilina boulardi. The sequence goes on from NW_026137778.1 coordinate 389,520, forward strand.
ATATGCGATATAATAAATTTATAAATAATAATAAAAAAAATAATAATAAGTTTTATTATAATTGAAACTTATTTTTCTATAAATACCAAGTATATAGGAAATGTACACTGGTGCTGCTCACGATGAACAATTTTTTTTTTTACTTTAAACTGTCACTTAGTATATTATTACTTAATTAATTACAATAAATAAACAAATCCGTCGCGTTAACCATAAAATATTACGAATTCGAGAATTTTCAAAATTTTAGAAAAACAAAAGGAACAGAAAAAACGAATAACTTCAAGTGTGGACAGGCGGAATGAATAAATGAATACGGAGATTATTATATGTAAGATGTTTATTAAATAAAAAAATTGTCATATTTATTTCTTTTTTAAATAAAAGTTTGCAAATAAATAAAATAAATGATTTAGCAACTTTCCTGTTCAATTGTCTAACACAGCAAAAACCTAGTCTCTTTTTTGTTTCAACTCAAAATGAGTCAATGCTAAACGACATAGAAAGTGGCTCCACCAACTTGGCTCATTTTTGTTGAACATCAAAATGAGCCGCCTACACAACTCATTCTGAGTTCAGTTTTTTTTGTGAAATGTATTAAGGACAATTGGTCTAGAAAAATATTCCCCCAAGCAGCACGGTATATCCCCTGAATACCACCGTGGAATATTCCCATGATCTTCCAGGAAAATCAAAATGTCTGCCTCATGGAAATATTCTACGGTGACATTCAGGGAATGTTCCAGTGACATTAAAGCTATAATATTAAAGGAATATTCCACGGTTATATTGAATTTTTTTTAAAGTGTTGAAATAATAAAAATATGTTATAAATTGTTATTTAAATAAGCAGGAAGATTAAAAACACATTTAAAAAAAATTCAATATAACCGTGGAATATTCTCTCAATATCACTGGAATATTCCCTCAATATCACCTGAATATCCCCTTAATGTCACTGGAATATTCCATGAATGCCACTGGAATATACCCTGAATGTCACTGTGGAATATTCCCATGATGCGGACATTTTGATTTTCCTAGAAGATCATGAGAATATTCCACTGTGGTACTCAAGAGATATTCAGGGAATTTACCGTGCTGCTTGGGTCTTTGATTTAATGATATTGATTATCCCACATGAACAAAAATAGAACTTCTACACATTTGAATCCAATTAGTACGAAAGCTTGCAACAAGTTTGCTGCGTAAGGTTCGTAAGCTTGCAGGCAAACTTGCTGTAAATAGTGAAATGTCTTCATTACGACAATCTTGAGAAAAGCTTTCACTTCAAGCTTGCACAATCTGCAATCAATGTATTATATCCGCTTTACTGTAAGCTTACATTTTATGTTCAAGGTAAGTCTATATATACACAGTAAGATCACTGTAAACTTAAGGTGTAACCTTACCTTGAATTTACAAAAGAAGCTTACAGTAATATTACTGTGAGCTTAAGATGATCTTACTATAAGATTGTTGTAAGTTCACGGTACGTTTACAAGAAAACTTTATTACACTTTATTATACTTTATTACACGGTAAGCTAACAGTGATCTTATACAGTGTAAGCTTACAGTGAAGCGGATATATTGATGTAACACTGAGAAAAATGTTTAGTCAGAGCCAACCAAAATTTGTTTGGGCCAACAAAAAAGTTTTGTTGGTATTCAAGCAACCAAACTATTTGTTTGAGTCAACCAAAAAATTTTGTTGAGTGTTTTTTGTTGGCTTAACAAAAATGTTTGGTTGTCGCAACCAAATTTTAGTTAGGACAACAAACGATCATTTGGTTTTTTAAACCAAACTATTTTGTTGTGTTAACCAAATTATTTTGTTGTCGTAACCAAATTTTGGTTGTAATTTAAAAATGTTCAACCAAATAATTTTGTTGGCCTAACCAAATGTTTGGTTGAGAGAACTCTACGACTTTGTTTTAGCCAACCAAAATTTGGTTACTAGAACCAAAATTGCCTAACCAAACAATTTTGTTGCAAACACTAAATTGTTTTTCTCAGTGAAGCTTACCTGGAGCTGTAAACTTGACAAATATTTCTTGTATGCTCAAGCTAAGTTTACAGCAATATAATGTGCCATGTGGGACTGCACAACCTTAAGTGCCGAAGAAGTCTATGTCTGACAATCTTACAGAGAACTGCAAGCTTTCATACTAACTTGGAGAATAAGGTATAAAGCCAATTATTGCCTTCATTCTGAATGTGACTTCTCGTTTACCTTGCGTAAAACGGGACAAAAAGTGATTATTATAATAAACATAATAAGTGACAGCTTTGAATATCCTCATTAGTAATTTATTTTGTCATTCTTACAATAGTGTATACTTTAATTTATATTTTCAGACGTTCAAGTTCAAACCACGAATTCTCCTCACCGCGTAACTCATTCTTCAAACGTCGGGGTTCAAAGTCTGATCAACATTCCATTTTCCAGGGATCCAAACCAACCAGTTTGCTGTCCACCAGAAGAAACAATCCAAAATAAAATATCTACTGACTTTCAACCACACGTCAGCAATAATAACTATAAGAAATCATTTTCAGTTCAGAATCCTCACTCAGTAAGCAATAAAATCAAAATTATTTGTAATTTTTAACACATAAACTCTTTAAGGAGAGTACGCTTAGCTGAAAAAATCCGCCGGATATTTCATGTGAAGATTTAAAACAATCCGGGCGGAAATCTGCATGAAAAATTTTTTATCTTTTAAAATCCGGGAGGATTTTATGCAGATCATTCCAAATTTCCACATGAATTTTGGCGTGGAAAATCCGGGCGAATATTTTCAGTTGGGTGGACACTTTTAATAAAGCAATTTTTAACGTCATTTTTCTTGCCGACTAGGATTTAAACAAATTTCACGGAAAAATTTTCCGCCTTAAAAGTGCAAAAAATGTCTTGTTTTAAGACGTTTTCCGCGTCTAAGACACCAAATGTGTCTTAAAGCAAGATGTTTTTTGCACTTTTAAGACGGACAGCTTTTGCAGTGTTTAGAAGTATACTATATATTCTTTATGTTTATGATATCGCTCTTTAGAATCCGCAGTCTGAATTGAAATAATTAAAAACCATTAAGTATTATGACCACATTTAACAAGAATTTTTTGTAAAGAGATTAAGTATTATCAAATGCGTATATAACCTACCGGCAGGCAAACTTGACCTTCCGGAGGCCTCTATTACAAGACGTTATAAAATTAATATGTATTTAGTTAAAACAAAGTTAAATATATGGTTCGAAAGGTAATTAAACAATATTTTTAGTGCACGAAAGATAGAAACTCTAAATTGAAATTTTAGAGCTGGGCAGATGAAAGAATTTTTGGAATCTATTTTTAAAATTAGCATTATACTCTCTAAATTTTCTCAGCTATAAGTACACCACTGATGAATTAGTGAAATTTCACTGATTTTTCAGCGTATATACGCTGATTGGTACCTACCAATGGTATACTTATCGCTGATTAAAATTTAGAGAGTAGGCTTCCGGCAGGCCAGGCGCTTGGACGTTCTATCATTAAGATAATAATCGCCTAGAAAAATGCCATTAAATATTGTTCATAAAATGTGTCACTCTCGTCCTTAAAGGATTAACCTTGTTAAGTGATTGGAAAATTATGTATATTTTAGAATATCTACAATTCTGGGTCGATCCACTCAAAGATAAAAACAACTCAATCCCCGATTTCATATAATCATACACCTGCAAGTCAGTTACACTCAATCAACAATAATTATGAGCTAAATTCTAGGAGTAGAAACAATATGGAAAGTGATTGGAAACAGGATGACATAATCAGTAGTAATATTGGAAACATTACTCGGTAAAATATGTTTATAATTACTTTATATTTTACCATTTCAACATTCTCACTTAATGTGGATAACGCTCTATCGATTAATAAAAAAAAATTATAAATTTTAATTGCATATATGCAAAAATGTAGATATGTAGTACCGTATTGAATGCACAAAATTGTAGAGAAAACTGACGGCGATTCCTAAATACAGAAGTTTCATGTATTTACGTATTTAGCACTGAGAAAAGGTTGGCTTATACTACAAAACGTTTGATTGGTATTTAAGCAACCAAAATTGTTTTGTTGCCTCACCCAAATTTTGATGGTCTCAATCTATCTTCAGTTGACACAACAAAAATTAGAAAAAAAGGATTTTTGTTGCTTAAGTACAAACTAAACATTTTGTTATCAAAACCAAACCCTTTTCCAGTGAGGAGTAAATAGATTTTTCTTCTTCGGTTTTTCTCCAAATCAGTCGTGGAAGCCCCAAAATACTGAAATTTCTGAAGATAAAACTGCCATTCGGTAAATAGTGACTTTCTTCAAACGTTAACTGCAGTATTATTCTTTCTTTTAATGAAGATCAATCACGTTTTACTAAAAATCTGTTTAAATTTGAATTAGTAAAATCTCCCTAATGAATTAGTGGAATTAACTGATTTTTCAGCGCATATACGCTGATTGGTACCAGTGGTATACTTATTGCTGATTCAAATTTAGAGAGATGAGAGTGGTTGGGGTCTAACACCGTTTAAATTCGTGTGACATAATATGCAGGTGGCCCTTTTAGATGTAGAGTTTAGATGCTCTGATTTCAGCAAAAAAGTTGCATGTTTTCTCCATCAGCTTTCTTTTCACTGACTCAAATGTAGAGAGCATAGTATTCTAAGATTCTTGTGATATTCATAAGTTTTAAACTTAAAATTTTATAGCGTTAATCCAATTCAAGAACTTCAAATGCGTGGTCGAAGAGGCGACAATAACAACTCTGATGATGATCCTCCTTTTAACTTTCAGGTGAGAAAAATACGTATACATTAATAAGTATAGGTACAGCGCAGTTCAATGACATATTTCCAGTCTTAACTTACATACTCTAGAAACTTATTTTTCTTAAACAAATAAATAATAGTATTTTGCGTGCCAAGGGGAGAAACGCACTTTTTTCTGACGAGGGTGACGTTCTGAGTCACCCAAGGCGAGAAAGATGCGTCTCTCCGAGGCACGCACTATACTTTTCACAACAATCCGATCAAAGACACACATCTTGATAAAAATAATTTTATTTAATAATTGTGTATATATCTGTTATACAAGGTTATATACCAATAAGTTAGATTTTCCAGATTTTCTTTCCTCCCTAGGATTATGTAGCGGGAAGAAAGTGGACAAGTGAGATCTCGTCTGCCATTGGCTACTTTCAAAGCTCTACAGAGCTGTAGAAAGTGCAGTTTTCGTTAGGGGCGTTGTGAAAATAAACATACATATTTGCAAAGTTCCGTCCCATTTTAGTAAGGAACCATGCATTTGTGCTAGAAGGTCCTGATTTTTTTCTCCGGTCTCACTTACAAATCTACAAATTACCCATCTTTGCTCTACTTGGTAACTTTACAGCAAAACACTCCGCAAATGACCTTATGTTTTTCACCTTGTATTTTCACTATAAAAAAATCACACAAGCGCTTTATTTATTAGAAATTGTTTAAATAATGAATTTTGAATTGCAACAATAGAAAGAGCACATAAGTTTTATCCAATAGGGTTATTTTTATTAATGAAAAATGATATCTAGACAAATTAGTTGATGCCAATGGTTTCTCTTAAATTCTTCTGTTCGACCTATTCTGCACTCACGTAGGTTTTTCCGTTATAGGGCATTTTATCAAACGTAGTAGCTAAGATAAGCGACTGCCATTAGGAGAAAGGTCTAGCGATCTGAAACTATACTTTTAGACAGATTCGTGTTGGTGACAGTCAATCATGTATATTAATGATAATTTAATTAAATAAAAAAATTTATTTTTAGGCAATGTTACGAAAAACTCACCATCAACGAGCATCAATGAAACGGACTCCAATTTTTGAAAGTTACAATTCTGCTCTACCTCGAAACACTGATTATTCTGCATCAAATTATGAAAAGGATTTCTCACATAGTGCTAATATGAAAAACAACTTGAACAGAAAAGATTCGCCAGAATGGAGTCCAAATGAAATGGTTCGAATGTCTGAAGAATATGGTAAAAACAGTAATTGGAAAGATGATAAAAATATGTACAAAAAAGGAAAACCAATTACTACAGAGCTAGCTCCTGGAATAATTGTTCAAGGGTTTGTTGCTGAATTATAATCTGTAAAATTTCTCAATGAGCTGTTTATACAGCGATTGTAGTCTGCTATTGTCTGCCCTATATTTATCAAGTTCAACTGAATTTTATTAATATTTACTCTAGCTATGACAGTGTATGATTTAGAAAATTAAACTTGAAATTATTTTAATGAAATTAATTATAATAACATTATAATTTATTTACTCAATTAACAGAATGCGTACCATATATTCCCTTCATATTGGCGCCTATTGCTTCTTTTGACTCATTTTCTAATCCAGTCAATTTCTTCACTACTGACAAGCCGCACTCGAAAAAACTGCGTTAGATCACACTGCATAAGATGGAAGTTCCAGTGTATTAGTCAGTTAACAGTGTTGACAATTAATTAACTGAAAGTAAATTACTTTCTTAATCCATTTCAGATTCGAATTAAATCAAATTTCTCTTTAGAGTTTCGCTACAAGTTCAAAACAAATAAAAAATTAAACATAAAAAGAACGGGGTCAAATTAAAAACTTTATGTGTGTAATTTTTAATATTCAAAAGTACTTAAAAATTTTAATATACTTTAAACTTTTATAACAATTAATAATTTTGAAGGAACGAAATTAATTAATGAGGTGAACTATTTTCAATATTTGGCTATCTTTTCAATCAAAGTTTCCACCGATTACCTCTACTAAAAAACACTGTATAAAATTATTGCTTATTTAAATTTTAATATGAAATTTTTTTAATCTGGTAAAAGTCAAATATTTTTTTTGAGAACACTTAATATTCTATATAGGCATATTTCTAGAACCTTTAAACTTTTAGGTATTAGAGAAATTAATATTTTTTTCAAAACACATTCTTGAAATTAATTATCAATTATAGGTAAAATAAAAATTAGTTCACATTACTTTCTATTATGGATAATGTGACCTCGTTGTTGTGGTTACTTAAGGCCAGGACAAATTCGTCAAATGTAAACAAACCGCAAATGTAAGTAATTAGTTAGTTACAGTAATAATTAGTCAAATAAAAGGAGATCCTTCAGATTTATATATCAATTTTCCATTTTCACATAGAGAAAGAAAAATTGTTATTTTGTATTAAAAAAAGGCGGTCACAAATTCATAAATACATGTTTATTTACACTATACCCAAATAATCAATAAGCTTGATGCAAATAGCAAAATTTCCTCTCAATTCTGGAGCATGTAAGTTTGCTCTGGAAACTTATTAAACAAGCTTGCAGGTTTATGGGGTATCCTCTCAGCTCATTTGTTTCTCCTTCATGACGACTAATTTATTCGTTGTATTTAATTATTCTATTTTTAAATTTGATTTCCACTTGAAAAAGTTTTATGTTTAGTTTTATTGAAAAATATTTAAGTATAAATTTAAAACTGTCTTCAATAAACTTCAAATTGTGTTAATTTTTCATTACAATCCTTTTACAGTACCATTTAATTAATATTCAGTTTGGTGTAAATGATAAATTCATGGGTGATAACTGATTTCTTGAAGTTTCATTACGATGATTGAGTTCTACGACAGGGTCTGTTTCATTCATATCTTCGACCTGAAATATATTCAATATATGAAAATTACAAAAGTTTTTATTTTTAAATTTAAGGTTTTAATTTTTTCTTTGATTAAACTGAACACAGTGATCTACATAATTTCAGGTAATCACGTTTTCCACAAAGATTACTTATAATACTTATAATCACGTATGTACATCGAAGTACCACCCACTCGTATAGAGTGGGGTGAAAAAGACATTTTTTTACTTTTTATAATAGGTATTTTTTAAACTTTTTTTCAAATTTCCAACTGGTTCGATATATCATAAGTAAGTATGTATATTATATTCAAATTCCTAGGTAAATGTAAGAAATTTTATTAAATAAAAATAAATAAATAAAAACCCTGGTATTGTTTTTACTTTTTAAGCTAAAATTATTTTCTGAAATGTTGAATGTCAACATATAAGCTAATTTTTTGCTCATGTAAAGTGGGAGGAACCCTTAAACTATTTATAATTTTAAAAAAACTTACCATCATTGGATTATCTTCAATTTTAACTCTTTTCTGTGCTATAGTTTTGAGAAATGCTTTTGCTTCATTTTTTGTTTCCTCAAATTGTAAACATTTTTGCGCATAATGATTTGCTTGGTCTAATTCGTCTCTTTTTAAGTGATATTGCGTTAAGTACTTGTAAGCATGGCTCAGTTCTGCTCGATCTGCATTTCTGGATTCATCAGTAACAAATTCAGTATAGGCAGCAGCAGCATGATCATATTCCCCCATTTTTTCATATAGTCTAAAAAAGAGTTATAAAAATAAAATATCTCCCGACTCAAATCGAGATCTATTATCATCTACGAAAATCTACCCATAAAAGGTAACTGGGCTATAAATATACCCCATTTTTATAAAAAAAAAAGATCAATTTTCTAAGTTTTCCGATTTTTTATTTTGTTCTTATAAGTTTTTTACAAATTTTTTTACTTTATCAAAAAATGCATAAAACTATTGTTTTTCTGACTAAAAAACCAAAAAAAATCACTATATAAAATTTGTTTTATGTAAAATATAAACCTTTTTACACAAGTTTCAAGTTGGGGGTATATTTGTACCCCAGTTACCCCCTATAGAATAAGTCAATTCAGTTACTCCTTCTAATATTTCTGAGGTGGACTGACACAATTCTTAATTTTTACTGACAGAAATTTGTAATCTTCATCTAAATGCAACTTTCCATAATTCAAAGTTTTAAAAATAAATTTGTCCACACTTTCACTAAAAAACTTTTAAATTAAAAATTGTTTTTTTAAACATGGATAGATAGATTTTTAAAATCGACCCTTTCAACTAGTCTTGTCATTATCAGCTAAAATTCAGGTGTATCCCCTTACTGCACGCAATAAATAAATAAATAAATACTTACGTAGCTAACTTAATTAATGCCATTCCTTCAATGTCGCCAACATTGCATGCTTTGTAATAACATTTTAAAGCATCTTGTATTTTATCTTGTTTCTCATATGCTTCGCCTAAAGCAAGAACCATCCTACTGTCATGAGGTCGTAAAAGCTGTGCCTGCTTGTAATAATACAAACCGTAAAAAGGCATTTTTAATATTTCATATGTTTGACCTAATCCATACCATGCTCTGTAGTCTCGCCTATTCACTTCTATGAATTGAGTCAAATATAATTTTTATTTTTAATTAGACAAAGTTAAAAAAGTTAAAAATTCAATTAATAGTGCTAACCAATAGCTTGACGATAACTATGAATTGCACCATTAGTGTTTTTCATTTCCATAAATTCATGACCTAATAAAGTCCATGCGGACAAATACTGCGGATTAAGTTTTAAAGCTCTGTGAAAATACATAACGGCCTTCTGGTGATCTGCTCTTAAACTATAATAATTTCCTGAAAAAATATAATTTTTAAAAACAACAATAGAGAACGAGAATTATCAAATATTAATTTGCCAATAATAAATTTAAAGTATACGCATTGTACAAAACGAAAAGTTTCTAATCACAATAATATTTTATTATAATATTCAGAACGGGATGTAACTCAAATTGTAATTTCAGGCCTCGTATAGACTTTTATAGTTTAAAAAATTCGATTTAGTCGATTGAAATCATCAAAAAAAGTCGAAAAAGTCGATTTGGATATTTGGAAGTTTTAACTTAAATAACAAAAGAATGTACTGCTAAAACATATTATTTTTTTTTAAGTTGTAAAACAATATTTTCACATGAAAAATAGAATGATTTTTTTTCTTATTGCATAGAGAACATTAAATAAAAAAGTTTTCTTACAATACTTAAAGAACACATTTTAGATGTCTTAAAAATGAATTAAATTATTTTAAAAAAATAATGTCTTAAATCAACAAATAAACATCTCTTAAAAAATCTATTACCGATTTTATTTATCAAAGATTTTTTCTTTAAAAAATATAACTTTAAATTTAAGGTTTCTTTTTATGAATATTTATCAGATTAGGCTGTTTAGTCTTCTTGCTTTCTAAGTTGCTCTTAACAACATGTGATTGCTAGGTTACGTGATCATGACAATGTTAATTTTTCGACCAATTTTTTCATATAATTTTGTGTTTATTTTTTTTAGTTTTAGATTTTAATTTTTAATTGATATTTTGTGTAAAAGTCTAAAAGATGATGAGGAAGGGCTGTGATGTGCGAAAATTGTGATATTTTGTTGAATTAATTATTATAAAATACTTGTGAATCGTTAGAAAATTTGAAGTTAGGAGTGACGTCATTGCTCGTATTTTTTAACGATTTTCATGTATTTTATAATAATTAATTCAAAAAATATTACAATTCTTGTACATCATAGCCCTTCATCAACATAATTTAGACATCTCCATAAAATATCAACTTAATTCATTCAGTATTTTACAAGAAAAGTGGTCGAAAAGTTAATATTGGGCGATCACGTAACCTAACCATCACATGCTGTTAGGCTTCTTCTATGGTTTTTCATTTTTCAATTCGCTTCTTCTTTTTATTGACTGTTCTGTAGCACGAAATTTCTCATTTTGATTTTTCTGATTATAGTATTTAATTGTTGAATGGAATCCAAAATTACAATAGTATTTAATTTATTTTTCTGTAGTCTGTCCAATACTCGTTTGTTTTTATCTTCGAATTGTTTAGAAATTTTATTGATGTCTTTATCTAAATTTTACTCGGTAGCGCAGTTTCAAATAACTTGCAAGCTTAAAAAAAAATTTTTTTAGTGAAAAAGACAATTACAGTAGCATTCTATTCCAAAAAAGTCGAAAAAGTCGAAAAAGTCGATAAAAGTCAAAAAAGTCGTACAATCCGAGGCCTGTAATTTGCAACCAAATATCATAAGAGGCTATACTTGCCCATAACATTAAATATGTAAAAGAAATTAAAAATCTTAGATTCGTTGCTGCTTACCAACTATACAACAGGTTTCTAACCTATATTTATCAATTTCAGTAGCTCGATGCGCAAGATGGGCTAATTCAACTTTTAGTTCTTTGACATATAACAAATTGGAGTAAGTGTCCATATTATCCAGGCAAAAAGGATCTTCTTTAATAATTGATTTAAAGGTCTGAATAGCATTATCCACATCTGAAATAAAAATAAGTTTTTAATGAATAATTTTCTACAGATATGGTATTAAAAAGTTAATATGAAACATTTTTTAAATTAAATGAAGGGCCGACCAAGTTTTTAAGATTGTATCTATTGATACAATTAATTACCTCTTCTGTAATGTACTGCAATGGCTGTTTGGGCTAAAACGTAACCATTTTTCTTAAATCCAGCTGATTGCAGTACATGATATAATTCCAATCCTTCTTCTATAAGTTGTAATTCTAAATACATATGAGCTATAAAAAAATGTTTCATCCAATGATTAGGTAAAACAAGACTTTCCAATTTTTCTCGGTCAGTAATTAATGCAGCCAACTCCAGCCATGTGCCCCAATGCATCGGTTGTTCATGAATTGACTCAACTAACACATCAATAGCTTCACTCGTTAGTTGCAATTTTTTTAAAGTAACACCAAATAAATACAACCCAAACCCATCTAAATTTCCAGTTATATGGTCTTTTCTCAAATCAGTGCAAAGTGACTTTAAGTTTTCATTTTTTAAAGGATCTGGAGGTATATCAGTCATATTGTCAACTCTTTTCTTTTCTCCTGACATGTAACGAGAATATAGATGCAAAAAACGAACTTTTGGAGTACGACACTGTTCAGTGAAATATGCAGCACGGTCATATTCTTTTAAATCGAAATAACTTTTTCCCAACACATACAAATCCTCTTCACTGTTATTAAATACATCCTGATTAACTTTCGCTTGGTGTGTATTTACTTTAATATTTTTCAGCGAGTAGTTCAATTCTGCAAGCCTAAGGAAATAATATCATTTTTATCAAAAATATAAAAATATGTAAGTAACACTACCTTAAAAATAAGTATGGATTATCGTGTAGAAAAGTTCATTTTTATGTAAATATATGAATTAACAAAATAATAGTATCATTTATTTATTAAGGTAAGTCAAAATCTAAACATGCACATGTTGAGTTAAATTTTTTAAAAAAGTAATAAATTAATTACTATAAATCGAATATACGCTATGAAAAAGGTAATAAATCTTGCAATTAAAATAGCAAAATTACAGGATTATTATGTAAGAAATTTCGTTAAAATTTTGTTCAAAATTGTTTTGAGGTGAAAAAAATACACTGCAAAAAAATTTTCTTCTAATTGTACACATCACGGTTTGCACTTGTATAAAAATTTGTAAAATTACATTATTGAAGCACTTGTTTAACTACTTTGAATGAATTCAATTATTACCTGCTTTGAAAGTGGTAAATTTACAGAAAACTGTAAAACTGAACATTCATAGTAGTTCTTATATATAACAGTGTTCAAAATTACATTAAGGATTTTTTTTACAAAAAAGTGCTAAATTTTATTGAATTAAAATAAAGCATATCTTAAAAACGTATAAAAAATAATTCAAGTGCATAGGATTCAATTGTACTTAGTTCAACCGTATAGAGTTTAAAAACATTCTTTTAGCAAAAAATATTTGTATACAATTTCAATGTATTCAGTTTTACTATGTGTAGAGTTCAGCAGTATAGAAATTATCATTAATATTTTTTTAAATTTATCAAAACACATTTCAACGATATGGAATTCAACAGTTTAATGTTTTTAATTTACTCGTGTAGAGTTTAGTTGTATAGTTTTATGTTAAAAATGTTTTAATTTTTCTTGTGTAGAGTTGATCAAATGTATACAATTTTATAAATAAAATATAATTTCACTGTATTGAGTTTCATTGTATGTAATTCCATAATTTAGAGTCCAATATTAAAATTTCATCAAGTTAATTTGTATAGAGTCCAACAGTATAGAATTGAATGCAAAAAATTTATTTATTTCAGTAAAATAGATTGTATACAGTTCCCCTGAATACGTTTAACCCTTTGATTTTTTACAGTTGAAAACAGTAATTCTTTTTTTAATATACATATTTGTTAATTTTTTTAAAACGTACCATTTTGTTGAATGATTTAGACACCGTTGTGAACATTCATTTATAGCTTGAACTAGGTCTGACTTAACCTCTTCAATGTTAAGTTTTATTTTACACTCATCCATTCTTGCAAATGTATCAACTTTTTCTCACACAATTGCTAAAGAAGAAAGTTTTTCTTCCTAATTTAATTAAAAAACAATACAAACACTACTTTGAACATTCGTAATAAAAAATAAAAATATTCACTTAAAATTATTATGACTTAAACTAAATAAAATTTCATTTTTTTTCCTATAACACGGTTCAACAATACAATTAAATATGGATTGAATCTTTTATTTCTTTCTTTTTCATAAATACTTATAATAACAAATTTGATTGTTATTGTTTTGTACTGTTCATCACCATTAATCTTACTACAAAGAAAGGTAATCGCAAACGGAAGAATTAGTAAGAGAAGAACAACAATATATGTCTTATGACTATCCTTCTCTAACTCATTCTTCCGTTACGATTGCGATCACGGTTACGTTTCTATTCTGCTCAGGCAAGAAGTGCTCATGCTGATTCTACACTCACCTAAAACTGCGCGAGCGGTCCGCATTTGCGTTACGTTTTATATATATATAGATATAGTTGAAAATGGGAAGCGTGACTGAAAAGCGGACCGCTCGCTCAGTTTTCGGTGAGTGTAGAATCAGCATCAGGCTGAAGTTGGAGAAGCAGAAGCACCTTTAAGTTACGGTCACATCATATCCAGTACACTAAAACGTCAGTCGAGAACAGACGAATGTGTAGTGCTGTTCTCGATTCTCGATCAGTCCAAATTATTTTGAAACATGTTTTTTTAATACTTAATATAATATTGAATGTAACTAACAAATTTTTGATTTTCAACAATCACTGACACATAAATTTATGTACAAATTTTTTACAAAAATGAATGTCTGACTGAATGTCTGTCTGAATTGCTAAAGTCTTTTTTATGAATTTCAGACAATTTATAAAATTTTTTTATTATATATAGTACATGATATATTTCGTTTTGTAAATTAAAAAAAGACGCATGTACATCTTACTTGAAAATGAGATTCTTTTAAATTTATAAAATTTACGAATAATGCGAGATTTCATTACAAATAAAAGAAAAAGAAAATTGTAACTCTTAAGAGAAGTTACTTAACAAAAGAATTAGAATTATTACGACATATAATTACATGTGAATACTTTTTTAGACATTTTATTTCTAAATTAATACAATAAATAACTATCAATTCCAAAAAAAATTATTTTATATGATATGACCAATCCACCTCAAAATAACGATATTTTCTACTCAAAATAAAAGCAAAAACTTTATTTAATTGCGGACATCATAAAATCTTACATAAAATTTAAGAATTGAAATATCAACTTATTTACTTTTATCTATAAATATAACTAAAAAGACAATGTTACACGATTTTGGACAAATTGTCGAATCTGCGAACGACCGAACACCCGAACCACCTCGCGGTTTTTCACGTCAAAAACATGGAAACAGCGAAATCACAAACGGTTCTTTAGTTTTCGAGGCTAAAATGAATCGAGCATAAACTTGGTTTTGTGGTGGCGCGTAGAAGCTTCCGTACTTGCGCAACAATGTGAACTTTATCTAGGGAATTTTCACTAGTGGGGCACTGAATATACCTTAAATTTAAAAATCACAAGTACGACACTGGCGTCAGTCATAACCTAAATTCTACCCACTTCCCCTCAAGGCCTTTCTTCAATAGGTTCCTAAATGTTTGCGTAGCGTACACGTCGCATTGGTTCCCATGTAGTTAAGTCGGTTCTACAATGGGCACGTTTGTACGTGAACGTATACGTTCCGTGCTGACGTCACCCATTTGCAGAACATTGTGACGTCAGCACGTACACGTTCACGTTCGCTTACAAACGTGCCCATTGGAGAACCGACTTTAAGTCGGCTCTACAATGAACGTGTACGTGAACGCGACGTGCTGACGTCACCCATTTGATTAACATTGTGACGTCAGCACGTCGCGTTCACGTACACGTTCATTGTAGAGCCGACTTTAAGCGTTGGTGACGTCATACGTCTACGTTTACGAATGCTCTTAGGTTCCTATTGGAGACGCTCCATCAAGTGTTTCCAAGCACTGTTTTCGACTGACGTGTTCTCGATTGACGTTTTACGGAGCATTTACACCTTTGGTAAAAAAATTTTTTATTTTTGAATTTTCCGAAATACACAAACCTGATTGGTTGTTCACAATCTGATTGATAATGGACAACCAATCAGATCTTTGCATTTCCGAAAATCAAAATAAAAAATTTTTTTTACCAAAGGTGTAAATGCTCCATTAGTGTACTCAGTTTATGGAGCATTTACACCTTTAGTAAAAAAAAATTTTATTTTGCTTTTTCCGAAGTACACAAATCTGATTGGTTGTTCACAATCTGATTGATAATGGACAACCAATCAGATGTTTGCATTTCGGAAAATCAAAGTAAACATTTTTTTTTTACCAAAGGTGTAAATGCTCCATTAGACTCAGTTACTAAGGGTCATTAAGGGTACGGTCACACCTCGATAGATAGGAGGCTACCTCCCTACAATTAATATAACGTATAAGAGTGAGAGAAATAAGAACATTTTTTCTTTCTTTCTTATATCATTACTATATTATAAAAAGATTTCGCCGCCGCCGCCGCTGTTTCAGCAAATTTTGACCTAGGAGGGGGGATATCCCCCCTCCTTTCTCCCCCCCCCGCCAGAAATGACCTAAATTTTGAGGTTATGTTCGTTTCGAGGCTCTAAATATAGCCTAAGTCCCCCCTCCCTCCTCTCATTTCCCCTCCTCCGCCAAAAACTACTAACCATATCAAAAACATGGGTTGGTTACACTTCATGTAGAATGACCCATATTATAAAAAGATTTCGCCGCCGCCGCTATTTCAGAAATGTTGACAAGGATGGGTCATTCCGTGTCAAGTGTACCCAACACATGTTTTTGACAAGGTTAGGTAAGGGTGAGCCAACCCATGTTTTTTACATGGATAGTACAATATTTGGTTACATTTGATATGGAATGACCCATCTGAATATAGCTGCAAGTCCCCCCCTCTCCTCCCCCTTCCGCGCAAAAAATGACCTAAATTTTAAGGTTACGTTCGTTACAAGACTCTGAATAGGGCCGCAAGTCCTCCCCCCTCCCTTACCCTCTCTCCGTATTTCCCACCAAAAATCACCTAAATTTTGAAGTTATGTTCGTTTCAAGCCTCTAAATATAGCAAGTGGAGGTAGATTTCCCGCCAAATATGACCTGAATTTAAAGGTTATTTTCGTTTCAAGACTGTGAATATAGACGCAAGCCCCCCCTCCTTCCTTACGTTGAAGGAGAGGTGGATTTTCCGCCGAAATTGATATAAATTTTAAGGTTATGTTATTTTGTCGGGAAACGACCAAGAAACAAACATAACCTCAAAATTTAGGCGAAAATTTAGTGCAAAAAGACAAAGAAACAAACATAACTTCAAAATGTAGGTCAAACTTTGAAGGAAAATTACCAAAAAACGAACATAACCTTAAATGTAGGTCAAATTTTAGCTGGAAAATTTAAAAAATTAGATAAATTTTGTTTTAAAAATTAAAAATAATAAAAATTATTGTTAATAAAAATCGTAAATAACATTTGAAGAAATAAATAATAAAATATTAATAATAGTTTTAAATTCCAGAAATTATTTAAACATTAACTCAAACATCTACAAAACCAATAAAAAATAAAAAATAGGGGGTTGGCGCGCGAAGCGCGCAGGGGGGCGAAGCCCCCCTAGTATTCTTATATATATTATATACTCATATATATTTCACTCTAATACTATATTTATAGGGAGATAGCCTCAATATCCAGAGATAGGTAAAAGTGCTTTTCTGGAAGTTTTCTACGTATAATACATAAATGACGTATTAAACGTATAATACTGTAGAAAACCAAGTTTTCTACATTGAATCTGCATCAAAGGCAACATAACCTTTTTTGGTTATTTACTTTCTGGTTTATTGTTGGTAAATAAGTATTAATTAATAAATAAAATACTTAAATATTGGTCAATTGTGAACATTCAGTTGAGTTAACTAATATTATCTTATTTGCAATAATTACGTAAAAATTGTTAACATTTTAAATGTGCTTCCGTTCTCAATTTAGAAGAGAAATACTAATATAATTTAAATTTTATCAAAGCACCGATAATTAATTTTTGCTAATATCAGAACTTTTGAAAATTCGAAATAAGCCGATTCAGGGTTATGTTTCTTATGCCTTATGTATAATACACATGTAGAAAAGTAACGCTGCGCTGTTACCAACCAACAGGGTTGGGAAACTTGATAAAATATTTTAACGTTATTATTAAGCAATACTGAGAACTGATACCAACTTTCAAAAAAAGAGGAGAGAGAAAAGGGAAGGAAAAACGAATTGACTGGTTTAAAAAGGGCAAATAAGAATAAAAGTATATATGTATAAGAATATGTTTATGTATATGTATATTTGTGAGTTAGTATGAAATTTGATAAAAGGAGTATGTGTATATGTATGTATCTGTGTATTTGCATGTAAATATATATATATATATATATATATATATATATATATATATATATATATATATATATATATATATATATATATATATATATATATATATATATATATATATATATATATACATTGAGAGACATGAGAAAGAGAGAGAGAGATGAGAATAATGATAAGGAAATGATAAAATTTAATAGGTACTTTGGAAGGGTTTTCTGCAGTTTCCCCTATCCTCTGAAAGGTTGTTTCAGGCGAATGCGAGTACCTATTTAGAAATCGTCTGCAGACGTTAAAAAGACATAAGAAATAATGTAATTAATGTCCTTTTACAATGAATCTGAGTTCTTCCTTTTAAATATTTTTAATTTGTAAATAATTAATTATTTTTTGATCAAACTTTGATAGAAAGGTTAAAATTTGTCAAAAGGAAGTTTTTACGAATAATAAATACAAGGTCAAAAAGCTACTGTTAGATTTAAGGAATTACTTTGGCTAGATGAGTCATCTCAAGAACACCTGCATATTTCAAGCCTTTCAAGCTCAGAGGTAGAAGGTTATGTATGACTCATGCCGTAAATGTAAATGACCGTTTGTAAATGTCAAGGACACTCTTTAAAATACGCAAACAAGAACGTGACTCATAATGCGTATTTTAGTACAAGAACTGCGTTTTATGGACACCTGCAAGCACACCTGTATTGCTTGACCAAAATACTAGAGGTATAAAAGCACCTTAAGTTAATATTGCGTAGTGAAATGTTTTGTGATAAATCATAGAAAGATTTAATTTAATCGAACTCAGATTCAGTTAATTACTGAATAAAACAATTAGCGATTTTATATGAAATTTAATTGTGTTTTATTTTATATTTAATTCCTCTCAACAAGTTAATCCTTAAGGATTTTAATAAGATTCGGACTCAATGAATAAAACTATAGTGAAGTTAAAAAATTGGTATAAACAATTAACATTTTTAAACAATAAAAACAAAGTGAACTATTTAAAATGTTTATACTAATTATGTTATGAAAACACCTCTAAACCAACCGTTAGTTGTTCCTACACAACTTCATCTACAAAATCATATTCCTGACCATTCAGTTTTTGTGTCAGCGAGATTGTAGACGGACCATTATATAGTTTCATATTCCTGCGTGTTACAAATTCATGTATGATACGTGTATATCACACGTAAAATACCTTGTATTATACTCGAGATTTTCTACGTACCCATCTCTGTCAATATCTAATATCCAGGTGTGACCGTACCCTAAGTTTGCGAATTTATTCTGCTCTTGCCTTTAAGGCTTTAGAAAATGACTTACACAAATCTACTGTGCGTTGACCCTTAACTAGCATTTCTATCATAATAAACATGTATATAAACATACATTGAACAATTATAATTTCATAGTTCTATGTTAAATCAATTCTTATATTGTTAAATCGAAGGAATGTTTCTATGCAAGTTTCTTATGCATTATAGATAAAATCAAGAGCAGCAAATTTTTTATAGAAAGTTTGTCTATCTAAAACTTAATCTCTCTCAAGTTCGTACTAGATTCAAAGCAATTCAAACAAGCGTTTGATTAGTAAATTCCTATTATGGCTGAAATTAAACAAGATCCCAAATCGGAAGATTCTGAAAATTATAATGTTGGTAATAGTGCAGATCCAAAAAATATGCAAGAACTAACCCAATACGTAAGTTATTTATTTAACATAATAATCAGTCATTGACAGTTCCACAAATCCAGTGACCGGAGGTTAAAATCATAGTTTAAACAAAACATTAAAAACACAAATATTATTGATAGGGACGTATTTTCGAAGATTATTATAAAAATTAACTATAATAATTTCCGTATTCATTCATTCATTAATTCCGTCTGTCCACACTTGAAGTTACTCTTATTTTGTTCCTTTTGTTTTTCTAAAATTTTGACAATTCTTGATTTCGTAATATTTTATGGTTAACGCGACGGATATTTTTATTCATCGTCATTAATTAAGTCATATACTAAGTGACAGTTTAAACTAAAAAAAAAATATTGTTCATTGTGTGCAGTACCAGTATATTTCCTACTTGGTATTTATAGAAAAAAAAGTTTCAATTATAATATAATTTTTATTATTATTTATAAATTTATTATTATTAATTTGTTTTTATTATTAAATATTAAATTGTTATATTTTTTTATCTGTAAACAATATAAAAATAGTTTACTTTTTTTTCAAAATTTTTAAATATTTTTTAATTGCTCAATACTTTTTAAAATATAATTAATAATTTTCAGTTAATTTAATTTTCTTTTTGATTACATAATTTTTTAATATTTATTAATTATCAATTAATTAAATTTTTTGAAAAAAAACATAAATTTTAAATTTTCATTTGCAACGAAATATTTATAGAAAATACAAAAAAATATTTAGGAAAACTAATTTTTTGTAATTTCAAAGATTATAAAAAATCATCGAACATTGACTTTATCAAAAATATTTATTTCTAAAATTTTAATATTTATATTTAAAAATTTTTACTTAAAAATCTTATTTTTTTACTATCAAGTCACAAAAAAATAATCTTACTCGTTATATACATTCTGTCAATAAGAAAATCCATTTGTCAGTAATATCTTTTATCCCAACAATCTCTGCCTTTTCGTATACAGTATACATAAGTGACAAAGAATATTTTAATCATAATTGACACAACATAATTTATTTTTCTCGGCATTTCAAGTGGCGGCGGTTATGTTGGCGATACTAGAAGCTTTAGTCTAGACGATTTTTAGTTTTTCTGTTCATCCCTAATCTAATGGCTAGTTTCACCGTGCGTCGTATACATTTTACTGAATTTTCCTTCTATAAATTTATTTTTATAGTAGTTGTAGTAGACCAAAGTCCTACTGTAACTGTATATTTCCTCCGAGGAGGAATTTACTAGTTAAAAACGTGTACACTTGACTACCAGTATTACATCTCATATTACCCTTATTACTAAGTATTACACGTTATTACAGAGTATTACACATTATTACAGAGATATTACAGAGTTTTTTGCGTTATTACAGCACCGTAATAACGCATTATTACACGGTATTACACGTTATTACACAAGTATTACAGGAAGAGTGTACACTTGACTACCTGAGTAAATTCCCCCTCGATTTCCTCTCTAATTAGATGAAAAATGTTTAAAAAATTTTAAGATATTTAGCAACAGAAAAACAATAACATTATGATTTGTTAAGTTTAACAATACATAATTTTTAGGTTCAGACGCTTCTACAAAATATGCAGGACAAATTTCAGTCGATGTCCGACCAAATTATTGGAAGAAATATCCTTTTCATAGAACTTAACAATTTGTTAATGAAATTTTACACATCAATAAAAATTTTTTTTTATCTACACTGACCTCGATCGGAAAATACATTTCGACAATTTTTAAAATATTAAAAAATTTTGTAAAAGATGGTTAAAATTGTCTAGATTCTGTATACCAAATTTGAAAACTTTCTAGTTCATGAACAATATAAGGGTGTCCAACGGTTTTTGGTGGGTCGGGGCTGGTAGTAGTTCGCCAGCTTATTTTGTTTATTGTTCTCCTTTTTTTTTACCAACCCCACATAACCTTGGCATGCGGAAGCCAAGGTATCTGTATACAGATTTTCCCAATAGTCCCTAAGCAAAAAAAAAAAAAAAAAAGGGTATGTGGGCAAAGGACGTTTTCTTGTGGTTTGAAACTTTCTCTGAAATAAAAAATGATTTCGGGTTAAAATTTTGGATAAATGATTTTGTTTGGTACAAGGAATCTCGCTGTTCTACTCATTTACCATAACTTAACGCAAAAATAATAAAAATAAAGCAATAAATAGTAAAATAATGTATTATATCATAGTTGATTCAGCGACCACTTGCTCGAATTGACTCTGTTTACTGGAACACTGACACACTAAAGCAACGTCTGTGTATGCACCGCCATGTTTCTTTTCATTTTCGTTTAAAAATCACACTTTAATTTCATTTTTTAATAATTTAACGCAAAATTATGTATTTTTCGGAGAACAGCGAGATTCCTTGTACCCTAATCTATCATCCCTCAAAATTGTAGACAAAAATCTTTTCTCATTTTAGAGTGAAATGTATACTACCAAAACACTTTTTCCCATACTAGGTCACGTGGGAGGTTCCCACATACCTTTAAAAATTTTCCAAAAATGAACATTTTTATGACTTTTTTAAATTTTTTGGTGCAAGAAAAAGTTTATAATGCTAATAAATAAAATGTTTTTTATTATCTTAAATTATTATTAAAAATACTTTAATATTTGATACTTTTCATTTTTTTAATATTAAATATTTATTAAAAAAATGTTGGAAAAAGGTTAGGAAAAAGTCAGGGAATTTTTTTCTACTTCTTGCTGGATACCCTCAATATTAAGAAATTTATTTGCTCGAAATATCCACTTATTAGTGGAGAGCTGTAATACAAGAACATATAACTACGTCTTGATCAAAATCACTACCCCTTTATATAATGTTGGAGAGAAAAATCTAGCTTTTATAGCATGATAAGGCATACGTTTAACGCATGAATATGTAAGCATTCATACGTTATTAGTATGATTGGTGTCCATGTTTAAAAGGTTTGAGAAACATGCTTTCGTAGTATGCATTTAATACTTTAAATGCATAAGCGCCACGCGCAAATCGTACACTCTCAATTTGACTCAAACTTGGTGATCGCCAGTTGCAGGACTCTAATACCGAAAAAGCATTAGACTCCTGCAATAGTAGTAGGTTATGGTTTCATACGATTTGCTCGTGGCGCTTATATGCATTCAAAGTATTAAATTTATACTACGAAAGCATGTTTCTCAATCATACTAAGAAAGTATGAATTCATGCTTTCTTTTTAGGAAAAATTCATGCTTTAATGGTAGGTATCATTTTCAAGCTATAAAAGCTAGATTTTTCTCTCCGCATAAGAAGAAAAGTTTGTATCACTGGTAAGTAAACGATCAAACTTGATTGACAATTTCACTTGGAGCTGTGGTCAATAGATGGCCACCACTTTCCCTCTCACTGTCGAGATAATCTTGTCATATTATGTAGGGTAACTGCACCAGTGGTGGATCATGCACCAGTGCGTGCACTGGAGCAATCTATAACCATGACTGGTGCAAACAGTGATCCAGAATAGGATCATTGACAAATTATCTTTGATGGAGCATTAAAGTAAACGTAGGTGTCAAAATTAAGTCTAACCTTGAAGGAAATGTCTATTGGAACTATCTGGTCCATAATACTGCCGTCCCAACAAGAGTAGCAGTAACTACATTTTGGATAAGTCACTTATTAGTGGCAGTGGCAGTGGCAAGTAGGTGACTCATCCTAAATGCAGATACGGTTATTCTTGTTGGGGCGGCAGAATACTATAAAGAATAACCTCGAATTTGTCTAAAAACAACCTATACAGAACTTCAAAGTCAAAATAAGAAAGTTAAGGGGCTTAACTGATCCACCACTGGTGCAGTTACCCTATATAAAACGATAACAGTCTTGATTAATTCGTACATAGTTGAATTTCCTATTCCTCTCTATTGCGAAGTGCATATTGAGCAAATAACAATGTTTAAATATTATTTTTTTTAGTAAAAATTACTGTCATAGACTTTAAATAAATTAAATAATTTTATATTTATTTTAATAAAATATTTAAAAACGTTATTAAAATAAAGTTTTAATTAATTTGGTTATTTAAAAAAATAAAAAATTTTTGCTTCCTCGTGGAGGAAGCTTTGTAGTCCTTTCGTTTATAAAAATTTTCAAAGTGGCGGAAACAAATTTTTTTCTATATAGAAACATGTTATATGAGATCCTGATCAATTGTCCGGGTGTGTGTGTGTGTGTGGATCCCTTTTTTGTTTAGACGATAACTTTAACAGGTTTTAATGGATTTAGATAAAATTTGGTAGGCTCATTTATCATATTAATATCTCAAATCTAACCAAAGGATTTTAAAAAATACCCAAAAAAATTTTTAAATACAAAAAATTTAAGGTTATATATAATAAAATCGTATTCCTTACGTCAAGACAAATCGATTGGTATATATAAAGTATAGTTTCAATTTAAATTTAAAGAATTAATGAAAGTTAAAAAAAGAAAAATTCACATTTTGGCAATAAAATTTTGTGATTTTTTAAATTGAAGTTTATATATGAAATAATTGTATTCCTTCAATGAAAACGAATCGATTGGTATATATAAAGTATACATTTGAGGTAAATTTAATAAATTAATGAAAGTTAAAAAACAAATTCCCATTTTAGCTGAAAAATTTTATATTTCTTTAAATTCAAGTTAAAATATAAAATAATTGTGTTCCTTGCATTGAAACAAACCGATATAATTGTAAATAATTATAAATTATATATTATTTTTCATTAATTTTTAGGAATTTCAGCTAAAATGTGAATTTTTGATTTTTTAACTTCCATTAATTCTTTAAATTTAACTCAAATCTATAGGTACTCAAATGTTTATATTATTATTATATTATTTTTGTATGTTTATTTCAATGTTAATGCTTTCTCCACGAGGAAACAAATTTTTTTGATGATCGTAAAGAGGAAGCAAAATGTTCATGTAATGAACATCTGAATTTACAACTTGTTTACTCTTGGTTTATTATTGGCAGCCACTGATGAGCCAATGATGCGGAAACCAATTATTGGCAATGTCGTGATCATCCCAAGATTTCTGGAAGTTTAGGCCAATGTTGGTTACCAATATTGCGCCATTATTGAAACGTAACCCACTCGGTATTTGTCGCTGAATGTAAAAAAAACGTCATTTTCGACAGGTCAATAATTTTTCAATATATTGTCGCCTTCTGTAGACCCAAATTCATGTGTACACCAAGTTTTAATCAAATCAATTAATAATTTTGAAAATACGATGATTTATTTTTTAAAAATTAATGAAATTTTTGAATCAAGATTCTCAGTTTTTATTATTTATTATTTAAAATTTGAAAAAAAAATTGTTCAATTTCAATTTTCTTCACTTTTTTGTCCGTTCAACTGGCTTGAGTGATGGTAATAATTGTTTTACGAGGCCTGTTTATCTATACATAATGTTATTATATTTAAATTTTATTTAATTTAAATTGTTTTAAGAATTTCTGAAAGAAACAAATC
Organism: Leptopilina boulardi; assembly: GCF_019393585.1. NCBI lineage: Eukaryota > Metazoa > Arthropoda > Insecta > Hymenoptera > Figitidae > Leptopilina > Leptopilina boulardi. The sequence continues at coordinate 414,579 of NW_026137778.1, forward strand.
TTCTTGTTCTCTCATGGTGAGTTTCGAACACTGGAAAGCTGTATAGAAATCCACTGATATAATAACTAAAATTCCCAAACTGTGTAGCTCAATTTGTTACAGAGCACCCCACCGACAATGGGTGTATGTGGTATTCGAATCCCACCATGAGAAAACAATCAAATTTCTTTTTTCGGAAATTCTTAGATGTTAGAATATTGTAAAATATAATAATATCATAATTATAATACCGAAGTAAATATCTTGATTATTGACAGATAATAAAAAATCAAACATAATTCCTGTTAGGCATGTTCATGGCAAATGTCCAAATTAATATTTTTATAGTAATCCTTAACAAGACTTACTTGATGATATGGGAAACAAAATAGATGATCTCGAAAAAAATATTGCAGACCTTATGACGCAAGCTGGAGTAGAAGGAACAGAGAAATAATATTGAATAATATATTGAAAATCAATGTAATATTTGTTCTTATAAAATAAATTTAATTAATAAATTGAAATGACTATATTTTGTTTATAAAAAAAATTTTTTAACCTTTTTTAAATTTGCTTCTATGCACTCGTTCACACCTTGGGCTCGTCTGCCACTCGTGCTGCAAACGCTAACGTAAAGAATGGCTGCCTTTCGCCCCTTGTTGCTTAATATATATTTTTTTGCGAAAAATATAAAAGAATGGTATATTAAGCAACAAGGGGCCAATAGAAAAAAACTCAGCTTTGAAATGAAAATAAAATAGAACTTTTTTAAAATACACAAATGGGTCAACAGTGAAAAATACAGGTTAATTTTCAATAAAAGGGAGTTAAAAAATTTTTTTATTTTAAATTACAAAGTTTATGAAAAATCCTTCAAAAAACCCTATTTAAAAATTAAAATCTATAAAGTTTTGTCGTATTTTATACGAATTTGAAAATGACAGTGTCAGTGTCACATAGCTTGAACATAAATTCTTCAACGATTTCTTAATGTAGTTGCCTGCGATGATACTTGTCTGTCACATATTATTTCTGCAATATCGCTGTAAGTTTATAAGTGCTTTGGCTTGGTTTAAATGTAATATAATTTCTTCTAGTACTTAAAATATGTAATCGTATTCAAATAAAATAAAAGAGATGTATTATACTTAGAAAGCATTTCATTACACATAATCTAAAATCATCGAAAAACATCATACAGTTTTATGCCTAACTCTCACTGGTATCGTTTGCTCAAACTCGGATTCTGTATCTACAGATGTTTCTTCGTAATCTTCAATTTGAGCTGATTCAGATGAATGAGTAGTGTTTGCTTTTAATGAATCCTGTAATATGTGGAAAAATAAATACAAAAACGCATGTTAAATTTAATAAGAATCTCGTTAAGAATCATTTTTAGTTTTTGTCAAACTATAAGTATAAACTCGAGTATAAATTATCCGCTTATGAGATAATGTTGCATATAGAAAAATTAATTATTTAAATTAAATTACGTTTGACTTCGTTGACGAATTTATCGGTATACTTTTTAAAAAGTATAAGTTTCATAAGAATTGATTATTTGATAAAACCGTATTGTCTACTACTCTATTGAAAATCCCTGTATGTATTATGTACATGAATCAAGTACATATTTTCTAATCTAAAGTTTGACACAAAACAGTACCTCGTAAGCAAACATTTTCATACTATAGTATCTTTCAAACTCACATTTCAGTATTTTAAAACATTCAATACATTCTGGAAATATTCTGATGATATATGAGCTGTTTTTTAATTCTAATTCTGTAGTCCACATTTTTTTTTAATTTATCCTAATAAATTATACTCACGGTCCAAGTAGTAGTTTTTTTTTGTGTACCAAGAAACAAAAATCTGTTTGTTAAATTTGACAGAGAATTAGCTTGACGAAATGATTTTCTTTTAATAGCATCAATTCGAGTCATAAAGTTTGGTATCTGCATTACTTCTCGAAATTCCTGTAAAATGTTGAAAATTAGTTTAAAGCCTCCGACAGTTTAATTAACTTTTGACACTTGTTTATTCGATGCTTTTCGTTTCGGGATAGTTGAATCCGAATTAAATGTTATATTTAAAAAATACAAAGTAGGCAATCCAATGTGCATCGACAAAAAATTTTAAAAACTGACCAGATTCGCTTGGAACTATGTTATAATAGTTATTTGGAATGTTTTGAAGGATTAGGCAAAGTACTTGATAGATTGAACTAAATAAATTTTGTGATGAACATAAAAAATAGTATTAGAATTCGTTGCCAAGTGCCAGAGTATATATTAATATTCGGTCAAAAAATTATTCTTAAAAAATTGCAAGTTTGTGGCAAAGTATCTCGGTAATAAAAAAAACTACCCATCTATCGTAACTTATTACCTGTAAATCTTTCACTTCATCGATATCAGAAATGTCTTGAAATCCTTTTGTTAACAACTCAACAGCTTTAGTGTGAAAACAGAGCTCAATAGTTATAAAATCCAAAAGTATTGATTTCACGTCATGCAACTTTTGCTTTTCAAATGAATCAATTTGTTCTTCTAATCCTTTAACCACTCGCGTCATTTCCATTGAAGCCTTAATTAATTCAGTCTCTGCTTGGGACTAATACTTGTGTTTAAGGTTTCAAATAATAATAATAATAATAATAATAATATTGTAATTTTGAAAGCTAATCCATATGTTAATTCGATAAAGGATGTGCCTGCAGTTCTGAACATTACTACAGCAATGAAACATAAAAAAGTACATTAAATTTAATTTATTTTTGGATAAAGAAAATAATATTTTATAATAAAATTTAAAGTTAAAGAAGTAGTAAAGAAATTTTGCGTTCATTTGAACGTTCATAACTTCGCAGGCACATTATAACAAGATATTTTAAAAAGGATACAATTAATTGACGGTTTTTCGGATTTCGTTCTCGAATTTTATCCAATTGACGTCTTCGATTAAATTCTTTTTCTTGAACAGAAAATGTATTTTTAACATCTTCCCGAGCATGCTTACAACTTGTTGAGTATTGGAATAACGGAGAAACAACTTTTGCATCAACTCGTTTTACTGCAGCGTCTCTAGAAAATAAGTTGATTTAAATTTTATTCGTAAAAGAACTTCATCACGTATAATTGTAAATCGTTCTGTAAGAAAAGAATAATTGCTTAACGCTCCACGTATTAGAGATGACCGCCGTCGCAACAATCCAGGAAAAATGCAGTTTTGCAACTTTTTTGAGAGTTTTTGTTAATAAAAATTATTGTAGATATGAAAAAATTGAAAAATTTATGGATCTATTACTGATAATACATTAACATTTTGTCATCTTATAGCAAATTTAGACTGTCTTTTCTTATAATAATTAGAATCGTACATTTATTAGGATTCTGTTTGGCATTCATATTTCTTAAGGGTTAAACTTAAGAAGTATGTGCTGATGTTTGCCTTACCTGTAATCACTAATAACAGCGAAAGTGGATGAAAAATTATTAAGACATATGCTTAAAGAACGATTTATGCTTTCTGATTTAGCATAAGTGTTAATTACTTCAGCAACTTCGTCATTCTTGTCCCTAAGCCTGAAATGCAAATTACAATAGGATCAATGCATTGTCTTTCGTTTAAGGTACGGAGAGGAAAAGTTGCGGTTTCAGTCTTCTTAATTTTTTTTTTTTTTTTTTTTTAAATTATTTAAAGGTTCCTCGAGTGAGTTTTGATATACATTTGCGAAAATTAATAAATTGAAATTTTTAAAAATATAAAATAAATTAATCAATTAAAAAAGTGTCATAACTATACAATAAACTTATAGGTTCATAAAAAATTATATATACTGACCTAGCCAACTTCCTCGTATATGCAGCAAAAGCTGTATGAAGTTCAGAAAAGTTTTTTTCTGTTGTAGAAATTCTTTCTTGAACAAATTTCGCTTCTTGTTCACTTTTAACAATTAAAATATTTATAGATAATAAACTTTATATAATATTTAAATAAAATAGAAAAAATAAATACCATATATTAGTTTGTGATCGTGTACGCAGCATTACTTCGTTTTTACTGTACTTATAAGAAAGCAACTAAACTTTCTGCTGACCCCAGCATAAAATGTCGTTTGAAACAACTACGCTTCTGACAGGTGTTGTTAGGTTACACCTTGTCTATTTAGAGGGGAAAATAACATATGTGAATCGGTTTTTTGCCTGACTCTTAAACAAACTAATATACAATTAACTGAATTGTAAGTTTCCAATACAAAAACACCTATGTAAAATTTATCTCAAATTATGTTTATTATTATTATTATTTAAAATGTTATTTAATTTTAGTTATGAATTATTTCCAAATTGTTAATCCACTGTTAAAATTAAATAAATATGTTTTGGTATATAGAATATGGGGCATTCCACGTCAAATTGGACACCATTTTGTTTTTGTATCTCTGATTTATTTTAACTATGTTTTATCTTTTAGTACTGGTTGAAAGGAGCTTATACCTATATGATTAAAGCAATTTAAAGTTTTCTAAAGTAAATTGATAAATATAATATAATTTTTGTAGTAAAACTCTATCAAATTCTATTCACTGGGAAATATACTTTTCTATTAATTTAATTTAAAAAGTAATAAATACATTATATTATGTAAAAATTTTTATTATTTAACTGGTAATTCTTTTAAAATAGAACTTTTTCCACAATTTTAAATATTTTTCTTCGTCCATTTTCGACAATGGATTTTAAAAATTTGTCATTTTTTCACAAAATAAAATTTCTAAATACTTCAACAGTCAAAAATATATTTTTTTAAATTTTAATAACGTAAAATATTTTTAGATATTTTTCAACACGTAGAATCAACTGATACATTTAAATTTCTATATTTTTTTTTGAAAAGTACGTATAAAACAAAAAACGTCTAATTTAGTAAATATTTGTCCGAGTTATGAGCTTTTAAAAAAAATAAGGTAATTTTTCAAAAACATTTGTTTCTTAAATCGCTATTAAAAAAAAGAGATAGAAAAAATCATGGAACTTCATTTCAACCAATGTAGAAGGATTTGAGAAGAACATTAATTTGAGTTTTAAGATAATAGAATAGCAGATAGGTAGATTTGACTAGAAATTAATAATAAAATAAATTTTAAATATATTTATGTATAAATATGAAAGATTTTTATTGTTGACAGATTAACAAAATCACTAATTATGTTTTCATTTGTAGTGCACTTTTTATGTAATTTAAAACATCAATATGTTTCAAAATATCCATATGATTTACACCATCAAATTCTGTATGATATATTTTCTGAATTTGCTTTTCTTGCCAATTAAGACAAGCTTTTAAACTTCTAAGATTAACCGTACCGTCTCCATCGCCATTGATAAGTTCAGGATACCCATCAATTGATGTACCAGGTTTATAGTATAACCTGAAAATAATTTTATAATATAATATATGGAGCTAAATAAATTTACAGCAAAAATTATTGCGTTCATAAAATAAAAGCGACTTTAGTTACGCATTATAATTTATTGTCAAAAAGTACAAAATAAATGAATAGATATTTTACTAAAAAAAATCAAATTTATATTTTATTTTCACTCTTCTTAGTCAGTTCGATTTTACCAATCGAAAGGACGTGAAAAATGATATAAAAAGTATATATATGAGGTAAAATTCCTTAACTGTCCAGGTCTGAAATTGAGTTATTGAGTTGGATTGTAATTTTGGTAAATTGTTGCCCTATATTTAAATGAGCTAATATTTTAGGGATTTGTTACTCTCATATATAGGACGAAAATTTACTTTAGACCTAGACAGTACAGGAATTTTACCCCACATAGGAATATATTTTTTTTATTATTTTAATACATTTAAATAATACCTTTCAACTGTATCCACTTTAACACCATGTAAGCAATGCAGTGTTACTCCAGGAGCTTCAAAGTATGCTTGATATTTTTCATTATCTAGCCGGTATTCCCATCCATTTGGAACATTAATATCACTGCAAAAACAATTATGAAAAACAAACTGTAAATAAACATTTTTTGAAAGACTCAGTAAGGAACTGTACACAAATTACGTAAGGCTTTAAGGGGGGAGGGTCAAGCTATTTTTTACGATCAGCAGAAAAGATTGCGCTAATGTATGAAACAGGTTCTTGTATGAGGAGGGGATTAAAATTTCCAAAATAAGCCTTACCTAATTTGTGGACGGCCACTAAGCTACAAACATATTTTACCTGAATAGCACGCATGCTTTCGACATGCTTGATAAGCTTACACTGCAACCATTCCGCAAGTTGCAAAATATCCACTTTATGGCAAACTTGCAGCGTAAGTCTCTTGCAAGGTAAGGTCCACAATAATTTGCATTGGCATCTAGGGCTGCACAGTAGATTTTGTTGACTGGGGTAAGTAGCATACTTGCAGTGTAAGCTTGCCGCAAGCATACGTGCTATCCTTAACTATCTATCCATCTTCATTAATCCACTCTGAAAGTATTCCTAACCTTTTTCATTTTCATATGCTTCAATTTTTCATTTTCCTATAGGCGAGCTAAACTTTCTTTTTCCGTTAGGTATTTTACCAACTGGACTAATCCAATTTCATGTCCGTCTTTATTAATTAATACCACTCATGTAAAATCACACCTAACGAATAAAAAAGGTTTACTTCGCGGATTCAAATGGATAGAACCTTAGTCATCCGTCATTGGATTAATGAAGATAACAAAAGGCCAAAGTCAGTCGCCCAGAAAAGACGAATACGAATTGATAACTGAGGTTTAAACCGAAATTTTTGTTGCGATACATAATTCAATTTTACGTATCACATTAGCAATTCCAATTTACATGAATAGAAAATAAAATAAATTAACTTAGGTATTATATGCGCGTATCCCAAACAGTAGTAAATTTTAAGCATATTTACATAAAGAACTCCTTTAGATTGAGTAGTGTGTAATTCTTTTCATCTGTTTGCACCAAAACTTCAGAATTTTTCCAGAACAATTTTGACGGGATAAGCCAACCTAAACTTGGACTTGTAATTTGTTCATTTCTCATAACACTTTCTCTTAAGACATAAGCTCCTAAGTTATCACCTGAAAATTACCACAACACATACTTTTATATTTATAATTATAAAATAACGATTTTTCCAATAGGATATAGAATTTTATTCTCAAAAATTTACTTTAACTTAGAACGGTTATTTTGTTTTAATTCATGTGTAGTTATTACTCCCAACTAGTTTCGAACATTATTATTCAAATAAAAAAATTTTGCTCGGCAAAGCTTAAGAAATTTTAATGTGTTAAATATTCTATTTCTACATTTTAATGTGTAAATATATACAATATATATAACTTGCACATGTAGCAGATGACAAGAAAACACAATTTTTAAAATTCTCTGTTATTAATAATATTAAAGAATAATTTCAGAAAACAAATTTTATGAAATAACTTAAAAAATATTGCTACTGCAAGCAATGACGTGACTCAGGTTGAATGGTCATCACTCGAATTATTATGAATAAAGATAATAATTTAATGTGCAATATAAAAAATTTAGTCGGGTGATCGGTGTGGTTATCACACACCATTTTTAAAATTAAATTTATTTTCATTAAAAAAATTAAATTTTCAATTTTATTTTTTATGACCTTCGACCATTTGACAAAATAAAAAAAAAATACTTAAAAAATAGTTTAAGGTATTCAGATTCTGTGTGCCAAGTTACAGAATGGCATTTTTCATGGTTAAAAAATTATTATTATATTTAAAAAGCTGGGATTATTTTTATAGAAAATGAACAAATTTTAATTAATATAATATTTTTATTAATTATTTATAATTATAATATTCATAATTATTTATTTTAATATTAATGTAATATTTTGAATTTTTTTAAATTTATAATCGTAGAAGTTTGATACATTTTAATGTAAAATAATTTGATATGTTTTAGTTAATATTTTATTAATTTGGTTTTTTCAATGTACATTTAATTATTTTTCCATCTATATTTTTATCTATTTACTTTTTTATCAAGTCATCTTATTAATTATTGACGCACTCAACTGTAATTTTCAAATAATAAATTTTTAATTTAAAAAATAAATAAAATAAATTTTTTTTTGAAAATATAATTATAATAATTACCTAGTTTAAAATATAATTTAAATATATTTTGCCTGTTAAATTGATTAACGCAAGATTTATCTTCAATAAATAAATAAATAAAAACTTGGATTGCAGTCATGCCCTGTCTATAAATTTTCAAATTCAGCTATTTGGAAAGGATTAAAACACCTATCACCTAGAGGAGACATTTTGTTGATGATAAAATTCTTTATCTACTTAAAAGTAATAAATAATAAAGATTTTTGTGGTTATTAATTTAAATAAATTCAAAATATTACGTTTCTTGTGTCACTTTTTTAAACATTACTTTGAACATTCTAGCATATATGTCGAAAACGTCTAATCATTAATTAAAATTGTCTCATTTTCTATAAAAATAATCCCAGCTTTTTAAATTTCATAATTTTTCAACCATGAAAAATGCCATTCTGTAACTTGGCATACAGAATCTTAATACTTTAAACTATTTTTTTAATTATTTTTTTTCATTTTTTTAAATGGTCGAAGGTCATAAAAAATAAAATTGAAAATTTAATTTTTTTAATGAAAATAAATTTAATTCTAAAAATCAAGTAGGGTCGTTGGGGTAAATGGGGACAAAATCCCTATTTTTCACAAATTACGTAAGTTTTTTGCTTTAAAGGTAATATTTGCGGGTTTATATTTTTTTAAGTTGTTATTTACATTCCAAGGATTAATTTTATGCAGCAGAAAAAAATTTAGATCAGTTTTAAACGCATGAAACTGACTGTCCCCATTTACCCCAAAATTTAGAAAATTTCATAAAATTTGGGGTAAATTGGTACAGCATAGTTTCTAAGAAAGATTTAAGAAAAAAGTTTCCTTAAGTATTAATTAATTTATTTTTTTTTCAGTATTTTGTCTCGCATTTAAAAAAAAACGTACTTAAATATCATACAAAATTTTTTTCTTATTCCTTATGACTCCCATAACAGAAATTCACTTGAATTTTTGACTTTTGTCAATTTGGTTAATAATAACAAGCTGTCCCCATTTACCCCAAAAATTTGAAAACTCAGGGTAAATGGGGACAGCTTGTTATTATTAAACAAATTGATAAAAATCAAAAATTTAAGTGAATTTCTATTATAGGAGTCATAAGGAATAAGAAAAAATTTTATGAGCCAAAAGTTTTAAACGTTCAAATGAACAAAATTTTTTTTGCCATTTTTTTTAATTACGAATTTTATTACAAAATATTGTTTTAAATATCTAAAAAGAAGTTATTAATTTAATATTTGTTTAATTTACTGTTTTGTTTTATATTTACATCATAATTTTTAATAATTTATAGATTGAAAAAAATATTTTGTTCATTTGAACGTTCAGAACTTTTGGCTCATAAAAGTTTTGTATGATTTTTAAGCCTGTTTTCTTTGAAATGCTCGACAAAATACTGAAACAGTTTCATTTTTATTTTCATGTTTTTATGCATTGAGCGATAATTTAAATTATCTTGCTGCCAATTGTCAAGATAAAAGCTTGGCAATACTCAGAACCTCTTGTAGGTGATCTGAGGTTAAAATATTGACGTAGAACTTAATTTTAAAACTGTAAATTAAGCTCCAACACTTCTTGTCCCCATTTACCCCAACTGACCCTATACCACATTAAAGATCATCAAATTTACTACAAAAAACAGCCGTAATTTTTTCCATTTTATGATTTTTGTGAAAATAACAACATTTAAAAAATGTTGCTTTTTACATTAGAAATTTCGGGTGGTCCGCTTCACATAGAAAGCCCCAAAAACAAAATTTGTAGGAAAACACGTTTTAAATAAATTAAAGAAAAAATAAAATGAAAATTTGTAACTTACAGTAAATTAATGATACGTGATCTTTCCTTCCTTTGCCGATGCAAAAAATTTTTTTTATTATCTATTGTAGTGTAGTCTCCCCTAAATAATATTTTTAAGAGTTCATTTTGTCTAAAAAAAAATATTGTGTTAAAAATTCAAAATGTGTACTCAGAATTGAAATAAAAAATTTTCCCGGGTAGCAATATTTTATGGTAGCCTAGTTCAATGATTTCCCGATTAGCAAAAATCAAGTGTGGTTCATACCTATTAGTAGATTCAACACGGAAAAAAGAAATTGCTTACAGAAGCTAACTGATGTTTGCTGTCGAATCTATTAAATGTATTACGTTAGTAATATTAGTTAAATTATTTGCTATGACAACGACAAAGTTTGCTGTGATAAACAATAACAGTTAAAAATTTTAAAAATTGACTTTCACAGCAAACTTTTTTGACCTCACAGAAAATTTGTTCGCTGTCCCTACATTAGCTAACGTTATTTGATGTGTCAGCAAAAAGTTCGCTGCCAGAACAAATATTTTCCATGTGTGAAGATGGGAATATTTTAGAAAGTCTTCAAGTCAGATATGTACGTCTTAAGAGTTCCTGCTTACTGTACCTATATAATTGTGCACCATATGAAATAGTTAAAAAATTATAACTTTTTGGTAATATGGTGCAACAAAATTTAAAACAATACATTTGTTATTTATATTAACTTTACAAATTAATTGAAACACTTAAAATGATTATTTGTTTAAAAGAATGTTTCAATAAAAGTGATAATTCTTTTTTTGTATTAATAAAATATTTATGCTTAGAAAAATAATACATATTTTGTTATGTACATTTAATATAAATATTGAATAGTACAATTACATGGTTCAATAATTTTATAATCAATATTTATATTAAATTTATTGATGAAATATATTATGTTAAAAATTTATTATTATTTCAATGATTATAATTATTATGTCAATGATATCGCTATAATAGTCTAGTTATCGCCCTACTAGCGATGAGGCGGCCTAACTAATGCCTTACTAGAACCTCAAAATATTGCTACACAGATTATTTAAACATAACCGGAGAAGGCGAAAGTTATAATTTTTTTTTAATACAAAAAACAAGTTATTTGTGGGATAATATTATGTCCTTATCCTACATTTTTAAGTTTAATTGAACCTCCCAATTCTATAACTTATTTAGCGCTCGGACGGACGCTCTATTAGTAGTCGGGTAGCGGCGAGCGTCAATGGCTCCCTCGCTGCTACCCGACTACCAATAGAGCGTTCGGCCGAGCGCTTAACGAGTTACAGAATTGGGAGGTTTAATTGTGTAAACTGTAAACAACCATCAATTATTTTAATACATACAAAAATTACTTACCAATTGCAAAAACTTTTAATGCTTTCACAGAGCCTGCCCAAACTCCTGCTAAAGTAATTAAGGAACTTAAATATTTATCCTTCCATTTTTGAGTTTGACGCTGTAAAAATATTAAAGTCATAGGAGCTCCCATACTATGAGCTATTAAAGTTACTGGTGCATTATTATTTATTGTGTACGTTTCTTCAATAAGTGATTTTAATTTAACAAAAAATTCTTCACTTTCATCTGTAAATGCACATACGCATTAATTAACAACAAATGCAATTATTAAAAGTGAATAAAAATTTAAAACATCTTAACCTGACGGATTATGGTTAAGTTATTTTTACTTTTTGTCAAACTTGTAATTTATAAATTTTAAAAAAAGTTGCAATAGAATATTCTTGTGGGACCAATTTAGCAATATCTTATTTTCATTAAATTTAAATAACTTTTATAAGCAAAATAGCCAGAATTTTTAAGTTTAATTTGTTAAACCGTTCGCAAGTTTAAGAAAGGAAAAAAATTTTAAGGAATGAAAGTCTGCCGAAATATTTTAAATCATTGCAAACATTCTATAAGTCTGATTAAAAATAAGCATGCAACATTGTGAGACCCGCAATCACCAGTGAAGGCCTAAGACGAATACCTTTGCGAAAGCCTCAAATTTATTTAAAGTACAATACTATCGTAAAGGTATCCTATATTTCGTTAACTTCTTGGAGCGCGTCACAAATGTATAACTTACTTGGTCCTTTTCTGAAGTCGTATGGCGCACCTCGAAGAGACAAATTGCGTACATATCCTAACTCATTCACCAGCATATTTCCAATATCTTTAAAATAGCTACCAGGAAATGCTTTGCTAGGATCCAAATATTCAACACTGAATGGGTCACCCCAACCTGGAATTCTTATTTCTACTCCTTCCTGATTTTTAGTTGTTCGTGTTATATTATCGTAATTTAACTTCATATTATCAATCTGTTAAAAATAAAAAACTTTAATTCCAGAATAAGTCATTTTTTGGAATAGCTTATTTATTAGAATGTTTTTTTCAAACAATTGAGGCAAACAAATCCAAATTAAAGGCCGTAAGGTCGACGTCTGCGATTTTTTTAATAATCATTAAAATCTGCTAAAAAAACTAAAACCTGCAGGAAACTATACGGTATATGATGATCGTATCTAGTCGGGTTCAAGACACTATACGATTAGTAATAGATGGAACGTATCGTGTCCCCACTCGATACGATTAATAATAGGAGAAAAGTATCGGGCTCAAGAACGATACGATTAGTAATGGGTTGAAAGTGTCGTGACCGACACGATACAATTTGTAATTTTAGAATCTTATCGTTTCACAAAATATTTAATTATATTATATTATAATATTTTCTGGGTTATGTTTTAAAAATTTAATTTGTCATAAAAAAAAGATTTTGTTATAAAATAATCTAATAAATTTAAAATAAGTTCTCTATTTACTATTTAGATTGTTTATAAACAAGATACGATTCTCAAATCTTTATTCGTATGGTGCCCAGATACAATACGATTCTCAAGTCTCTTTTCGTATCGTGCCCGTAAACAATATGATTCTCAAGTCATTATTCGTATCGTGCCCGGATACAATACGATTCTCTAGTAATTTTTCGTATCGTGGCCGGGTACAGTACGATTCCCTAAATCATTTTACGTATCGTATCTGGACAATATACAAATCTCAAGTCACTATTGGTATCGTACTCGGACACGATACGATTGTGAAGTTAATAATCGTATAGTACCTAGGACCAGACCAGCCACGATACGATTGTTCCGTGACAGTCCTCTAAGACTAAGACGTCTTGAGATATAAATTTTTCAAAATTTCAGAATTTTAATGATTTTTTATTTTTGAATGCTTATAAATTCCTTAAAAATGCATCAATTTTAAAAGTTTTTTTTCAAAAGGTGTTGAAAAATTCAAAATTTTGAAAATATTAGAAAAATCGTTTGCCCACGACCTGACTAGGCAAAAAATTTCATTTTTTTTAAGTACGTTTAAAACACACACATTAAAAAAAATCTTTTAAAATTGTTGCATTTTCAAAGATGTTATAAGCATTCAAAAATGAAAAAACTTTAAAATTTCTGAATTTTCCTTATATGTAAATCTATTTAATATAAAATATACATACCCAACAATCGATAACAACTGGAACTAACAATTCTAAATTTAACCAGATGTTAAAAAAATCAGATGAAGTTTTTTCACAAATATAATGAACTACTGATGGTTTATTTAATTTTGCTTCAACCTGACTACCTCCATCACCTGGAACTATGTATAAATGCATTTCATTATTTATGTTTAGAATTAAAACAACGAATTCGTTAAAACAATTATGTGAGTGAGAAAATAAAAAAAATATTGTGCATATAACTTAAAAGTAAAACATATATCTCTACACTGTAATTTATTATTGTATTTCATTATTTTTACCCCACAAAAAGTAATTTAACATGCTCAGTAGTAGAAGAAAAAAAATTATTAAAGGTACTATGAGAAATAAATTTCTGAATTAATTTTCATTAGCTGAAAGGTTATGATTTTATTATTCTTTAGCGAATTAAGTAAAAGTATGTAATTCTTAATGTTGAAACTTACTAAATATAACAGGAGACAAGTTTTTTTCAACTAGAAAACACTCTGTTAAATAAGAAAGTAGGCATAATATTAACATAACACTGCTATTTAGTTTAAAATGCATTATCAATTAACAGAATAATTCGTTTTATATTTGTATATTGCTTCAGAAAAATACTAATTCTCTAATCTTTTAAAAATCTTCTAGATTTTATAAATATTATCATAGGTATATTTCAAAATTAATAAATAAATAAATCAAAGGAGGCAATGATTTTCAATTCAAAATAAACAAGAATCACGATCACATAGCAGAAGCAGACAAAGAAAAAATATATAGAATATATATTTACAAAGACCTGAACAATATTATATCTGACGTGGATGTGACGTAATCATCGTGAAGCATGAGGAAATGTTGTGTCCTTCTCTGACTCAGGGGCCACCTGAAGGTGGTTCCACAACAACCTGCATTTGTACTTGCTTTGCTTTTGCTTTGTATTTTTATATTAATTGCTTGTTAGGCGGGCGTGCAATGTGCCGATCAGTAATTTTAAGAATCTAAATATGAAATATTACTTTCCTGTGTTATAAATATGTATATTAATTATAAATATATTATAATGTTAAAATTATATTTATAAGAATCAATCCAGTTAAACTTTTAGTGCCGACTTCGCATACATGTGGAATCCCTGTGATATAGAAAAGGACACAAATATGTCTCCATCATCTTCTAACGCATGCACCTCTTTCTCGAAGCTATTATGCGTTGGCCCAAATGAATACTGTAATCGAGTTTGTAGTCTTAGTCTTCTTTGGGTCTCAAATTTTGCTTTCTGCTATATTACAACATATTTCAACACCGGTCAACATCAACAGAGTTTAAAATTTTTTGGAAATCGGAATTATCTGCAATTATTCAAGTCTGTATACAACGACAAGATATTTTTGACATTATAAAAACAAAATAAAGAATAAAGCATGTTTTTGAGAATTTGCCAATCAAAATTGCCACAAGTATCCTTGTTGAAATCTCCGGGTTTGTTCCGAAATACGCAAATTGCTAGATCATTTACAAACGATGGAAAACAAACATTTACAAGGACTGCTCGTTCTCGAGAAACTATAACTGAAAAACTTTCGAAACCTGCTGGGGGTACTGGTAAGTGTATTTATTGTTTGATGAATTAATTTTAAAAAAAAGACAATGAATTTTAGGAGTTTAAATAGTATAATTACACAATTATGCACCGCAATTTTATACCTAAATGATTTTTCGCTTCATTCAATATGTGGTAATTATTTTTTTAGGTTATAGAAATAATCGAGTAAATTTACATTTATGGCACTTTTGTTTACGCTAAAATTTCTCGATTAGAAAGGTGGGTTATCATTTAATTAACTATTTCATATTTCATCGAAAATATGCGTCATACCCGTCTTGGGCAAATTGCCCCTGAGTTGTACCATTTATGCCAACTTAACCTTAAAATCATTTCAGAATCGTTGGTGAAACGATTTAAAAAAGCACTTAAAAAAATAATGGAGAATATACTTTGAAACAAGGAAATTTCTACTATGCTAACCAAAGCAGAATAAAGCAATTTTTGCTTATTGCAAAGAGGCAATTTTTTGCTTCGGATACTAAGGCTCATAGTGGCCACTGATCAGGGGGTATTTTAATTAGTGAGATAAATCTTTGACATCAAAAAACAAGAAAAGATACTACAGGAAAGAAAATGATGTCGATCAGTCAAAATAACAACATACCAAAGATATAGTTACTTAATTATTCTGTTATAATATTTATTTATATACTTAACAAATATAACAATTTAAAAATACTATTAACTGTAACGTAAAAATTAGAAACCAAGTTAAAGATACTCTGATTATTTCGATAAGGAAGTTCAGGGAAACTTTTCAACTGTTATAAATGACTAAGTTAAGAATTCGTTAATGAAATGGAATATTAGTTAATTAATTTTTCTAAAACCGTAAACTGTATTTTTCATTGTAAATATTAAGAGAATGAAATTCTGTACTTTTTAAAATAAATAATTTATATTGTCGTGTTCCAAATCATACTCTCCATTGTTTGTAATGTCCGCTCGAAGAAAATAATGCTAGTCACTCGTTCTACTATCAATTTCTGTTCTTGCTCTCTTCTAGTCAAAGTTTTCTCATTTGCCACTCAAATAGAATTTTTATTTAAAATTGATATGTAAAAACTGACTGCTTTAACTAATTAATATATTATTTTTCAGTTGTAAGTTTTTCCTCATTTAGATAGTTGTTCATTTACACAACTGTGTAAAACTTGGTGTCATTTTTGTGTAATTTTACTATTTTAAAATAATAAAATTAGTACATGCTTTTGAATTTTGCCATAGCTTTTAACATTGGTAAAGGCGCTGTTGCTGGTGGATCCGCTCTAGGATTAGGTGCCTTATGTTTTTATGGATTAGGATTGTCATCACAAAGTGGAGCCATCGATCATGTACAGTTAGTAAAATAAATATTATAAACTAACAACAATAGAGATTAATTTGTTTAATTTGTTATGAACTTGTGCAGTATTTGGCCGCAGTATGTGAAAGATAGGATTCATGCAACATATATGTATACTGCAGCATCAGTGGCATCAACCGTAGCAGCGGCTGCTGTGGCTTTGCGGTCACCAATTGTAATGAGAGCAGTAGCTAGCCAAAGTTGGCTCGCTATTGGTGCCACCATTGCAACATTAATGTTGTCCTCCTCGGTCGTGCTTAATTTGCCTTATGAGGAGGGTAAATTTACTATGAAGCACATGGCATGGTTGCTGCATACAGCCATCGTAGGCTCAATATTTGCCCCTCTATATCTTATGGGAGGAGCTCTAGTTTTGAGAGCTGGTGCCTACACTGCTGGAATAGTCGGAGGATTGTCTACTTTAGCGGTTTGTGCTCCTAGTGAGAAATTCCTTATGCTAGGTGGACCACTTGCAATTGGATTCGGAGTCGTGTTCGCCAGTTCCATTGCTACTCTCTTTATTCCGCCAACAAGTGTTTTGGGATCTGGTCTTTATTCAGTTGCCCTGTACGGAGGTCTCATTCTCTTTTCAATGTTTCTTTTGTACGATACACAAAAGGCTATTAAAAAAGCAGAAACATATCCAAAGTACAACATGAAGGGCTATGAAGCTTATGATCCTATAAACAAGTAAGTTGTCTTGTTCACTTTTTTTTCTTAAGATACATGCATGACTGATTTCAAACTTCAAACTTGATATCGAATCAGACTTCTCTATTGGTTATTATTTTTTTTTTTTATATTTAAAAGATTCAAGTCATATATAGAGGATTTTTTTAAAAGCGTTACGATGGATTTACATGTTGATGTAAATGCAGAATGCAAAACCGAAAATAATGAGAGTGAAAACGACAGGAATATATCATTATCCCCTTTACTCTCATTATTTTCTGTTTTGCATTCTGCATTTACATCAACATATAAATCCATCCTTAAGCAAAGAAAAAGGTATTGCAATCAACTAGAAAACCAGAAACTCGAGAGAATGCAACACAACATTCTGATCTGATTAATTACAATACATATTTTTTGTCTAGACTGAATTTGATGAATCAGTAGGGTCAACCGGGGTAAATCCGAACGCTTTTAGTAAGTTTCAACAATAACATAAGTTTTTTCTTTAAAAAAAAATACTTCCGGTATTCTGGTGCATGAAGTTGTTACTTTACTTCCATAGAACAATTTTATGGGGTAGCAAAAATTTTTGATAAATTACAATCGCAGGAAACTTAGCGTTCGTATTTACCTCGATACTTTGCAACTTTCCTAAAATACCGGGGTAAATACGAACGCCACTGTATTTCAGAAAAATCTTAGGAAAAATAAATTTAAAGTATTGCAATTGTTAAACTTATATAAAAACTCAAAAAATACGATAATAAACCTATTATGTAATAATGCATCATATATAAATACAAAAATCAAACAGGTTAAAAATTAAAATGCATTACACAATTAAAACCTTCAATAACTTTATCAAATCATAACGGATTTTTGCAAAACTTGCTACAGAAAGTATTTTGGAGTGATTGAATGTAAATACAAAAATAAAAGTCAAATTTTTTAAATTCAAAATGGCGGACTTTCCTAAAACTTATTTTTAAAAATGATCAAATTTGCTAACTCCAAATTCGTAATCAGCGACCCTGAAACCCCCCGAGTAACAATTTTCGAGCACAGTAAACTTGGTTGTATCTTTTTCTATTGCAACGTTTTGATGCACATAAGTTATATCAAAAAGAGATCGTTTTGTGTATCATTTTTAGAAATGATAAACGAAACGGTCTCATTTTTTTATGCAAAAAATTTAATCAATTTATATCAATCATGGCCGAATTGAATCGACTCAAAATTAAACGAATTTTTTTCAGATATTTTGGTAATAGTACAATTGCGGAGACCATTTCACTATTTAATTTGAAAATGAAAATAACAGAAAATCAAAGACAATGTGCAATTCGATAATTAAAAAGTGACAGCTTATAAACATAACCTAAAATGCATGAGAAAAAATTTGTCGATAAAATCAATATAGCCGAGCTTTTTAGAAGGTAGATGGCAGTTTTGCTTTTTATAAAAACGATTCAGAAAAAATTTAAAGAAAGAAAATAGATGAGTGCTGACATCTACCTTCTAAAAAGCTCGGCTATATTGATTTTATCGACAAATTTTTTCTCATGCATTTTAGGTTATGTTTATAAGCTGTCACTTTTTAATTATCGAATTGCACATTGTCTTTGATTTTCTGTTATTTTCATTTTCAAATTAAATAGTGAAATGGTCTGCGCAATTGTACTATTACCAAAATATCTGAAAAAAATTCGTTTAATTTTGAGTCGATTCAATTCGGCCATGATTGATATAAATTGATTAAATTTTTTGCATAAAAAAATGAGACCGTTTCGTGTATCATTTCTAAAAATGATACACAAAACGATCTCTTTTTGATATAACTTATGTGCATCAAAACGTTGCAAAGATTTGATGCAATTTTTGGTCTCAATTTGATACTTTTAGGAAAACTGTGAGCGAATCCAATGAATTTTTTAATTCTCGTCCGCCATTTTGAATTTTGAAAAACTGACTTGAAATTGGTAATTAGCGACCCCAAAAACCGTAGAATACCAAATTTTATTAAGATCCTGAAAAACTTTTTTCAACAAACCATTTGGCAAAAAAATTGAAACACTCCTTCGAGAGAACAGAGATTAAGTTTCTGCTTATTAATTACTAACGAGGATACGTATAGAAAGAAAAACTTTTTTCTATGTACTTTTATAATGTTAAAATAATAGTATAATGAAATAAAAAGAATTTTGTGTGGCTCTGATGTAAAAAAAATGATTGAAAATACCGTTCGGATTTACCCCGGTTTTCCAATTTTCCTGGGTAAATACGAACGGTCTGATATTATTAATAAAATTTTACAGAAGGCAAAAATGAAAAATAGTTTGTTCTAGTATTCATAACAAACAATTATAAATAATAAAATAAATTTTTAGCTTCTTTTTCTTCAAATACGAGACAAAATACTGAAAGAGTGTCATCTTTGATTTTCAATCTTTTTTGCAATACTCGTTATCTTTGTTTATGCTGTTGCTAATTACCAAACGAAAAATGGGATAATACTTAGAATCTCTTAAAGAGGATCTGAGGTAAAAATTCTCATATCGAACTTTTTTTTAAAAATTTTAATTAAGCTGAAATAATTAGCGTTCGGATTTACCCCGGCTGACCCTATATTTTATTATTTACCTGCTATTTATGTAGCGTCGATACTGTACCCATTACCCTCAGTATTTATAATTTATTTTTATAGTAAAATAAAAAATTTAATACTATTCTTTTCAGTGCGCTTCATATTTACACGGACATTATTAATATTTTTGTTCGTGTTTTCTCCATCCTTGGTGGCGGTAATCGCAAATAAAAGCCGTGCGAAATATAGAAAATTAAAGGTATTTGAGGTATAGATTAAATTAAAATTTTTTAAAGTGAATATAAATTAAAAATTTATTTAAAAGAAACAGCTTTAAACTGTATGTATTTTAAAGAATGATAAACTAATTAAACATTTTTTATTGGTGACAATTATTTATTAATATAAAAACTGGATGTTCGTTCGAAACCCAAAAGTACCTATATGGACTATGAATAGATAAATATTAGATGTACTTTATTGACAGTTTCAAAGTGAATTTGTTTTTACATTTATAATACTTTTGGAAATGGATATTTTAATCGTTTCTAATAACTCATGTAAGTTAAGAAATTTTTTGAAATAAGTATTATTAATATTTGATGATAAATGAAATATTTTTAAGGCCTATTACCGATATTTTGATATTAAGTATTTAAATTAAGATAAGTTTAAATTTCTTTTCCTTATTTTCAAATTTTTATGAATAAAAAAAATTAAAAAATAAGCAAAAATGTTAAAGTTTTTAGTATATTTTTCAGTACTTCAGTATATGCACAATCTTCTGTAAGGTGCATTTTTCTATAAAAAACAATTTCCTATAAAGAGCCTCGGCAAGCCCCATGCAAAAAATGCCCCTTTTTCGTACCTCGAATTTTGAAACTTTTTTTATGCCAAATAGTTACATATGATGACCCAATAATCCCTGCAAAATTTCAAGATGAGCATGTGCCCCCTTTCCGAAATACAGGGGGTTAAAGGGGGCCATGTCCAAAATTAGAATATGCAATATAATCGAATAATAATGTTAAAAAAAAATCAGACCAAATGGTTCCCTTAAGATTTTCGTCTGCTGATTACGAATCTAAAGTCCGTTTTTAAAAATTCAAAATGGCGGATCCAATATGGCGGACGACATTTTTAAAAATCGATCTAATTGACGTGAAAATCGTTACTCGGGGGTTTTTGGGTTTCTGATTACGAATATGATGTCCGTTTTTAAAAATTCAAAATGGCGGATCCAATATGGCGGACGACATTTTTGAAAATCGATCTAATTGACTTAAAACTTGTTACTCGGGGGTTTTTGGGGTCGCTGATTACGAATATGATGTCCGTTTTTAAAAATTCAAAATGTCGGATCTAATATAACGAATAAAGGCAAGATTTAAGGCTAAATTCAGCTTGCAAAGGCCAGATGTAATAATTACAAAACCATCTAAAGTAAGATGTAATATTCCAATCAACAAAGATAAGAAGTAGTATCCCAACCAATGAAGGCAAGATGTAATCGACAACCCGATCAGCAAAGATAAGAGATAATAATCCAACCAACAAAGGTAAGATGAATGTCGTCCGCCATATTAGATCCGACATTTTGAATTTGTAAAAACGGACATCATATTCGTAATCAGCGACCCCAAAAACCCCCGAGTAACAAGTTTTAAGTCAATTGGATCGATTTTGAAAAATGTCGTCCGCCATATTGGATCCGCCATTTTGAATTTTTAAAAACGAACTTTAGATTCGTAATCAGCAGACGAAAATCTTAAGGGAACCATTTGGTCAGATTTTTTTAAACATTATTATTCGATTATATTGCATATTCTAATTTTGGACATGGCCCCCTTTGACCCCCTGTATTTCGGAAAGGGGGCACATGCTCATCTTGAAATTTTGCAGGGATTATTGGGTCATCATATGTAACCATTTGTCATAAAAAAAGTTTCAAAATTCGAGATACGAAAAAGGGGCACTTTTTGCCGAGGCTCTTTTCTTCTTTCTTTCAAAATGAGTTGAAAAATATACCTACAAGATGATCAAAATGTATCGGACCCCTCAAAAAAAATTTTTTCTAACTTGACTTTTTTTATACCTATTTAAAAACCAAAAAAAGTCAATTTGGAAAAATAAATTTTTTTTAGGGGTCTGGTATATTTTGATCATCTCCCAGCACATCCATAAAGATGTTTGCGCATCTAGGTATAGGGGGAAGCTATTTGTAAAAAAAATTGCTCTAAAGTAGACGTAATAGGGTTGCTACAGGACCTGGAAAACCTGGAAAAGTCATGGAAATTTGAAAAAAAAATCCCTGAAATTTTATTCCACTTCATATTAAAAAAAAAAATTTTGTCTTTGAAAAATGGCTTGATACTTTGGTAAATTATTGGACATCCTATATGAAAGTAACAAAATCTTAAAATATAAACTTATTTTTTAAAAAATTATGAAAAGTAGAGGAGAATGAAGTTCTAATCCGTTTATTCTACAAAACTTTATGGATTTTAATTTATCATGAGGATTTTTTGTTCAGTTTTTCATAAACTTTTCAATGCCTAAAATGTTTTTTTCAAAAAGAAATTTTTAACCCTATTTTTTCAAAATTAACCCTTATTTTTCATTTTTAACCCCTTTTCTCCCTTCGAAAATTTTTTGTTATTTTCATTTGAAAGCTGAAATTTTTTCCAACGAAAGAGTATAAATATAAAAACAGGACAACATTGTGTCGGCGAGAAAATATAAAAAACAGGGCAAAAAATAGGTTTTTTTTACATTTTCTCTTAAACCTAATGTTGTCCCTTTTTTATATTTATACAGTTTTGTTGGAAAAAATCTCATCTTTCAAATAAAAATAACAAAAAAATTTTTTAAGAGGGGAAAAGGGGTTAAAAATGAAAAATGCTTAAATTCTGTGAGCCGTACTAAAAAAATTATAAATAGTAATTTAAAAACTAAAAGTACCACTTTCGCAGATAGGGGAAAAAATTCTTCAATCATCAGAGATTGTAATGCAAAAAAAAAATTAAAAATCGAAAGTGTCTCTTTTGAGAAAACTCACTTTATAAGTTTAATTTCAACTTTTTTGTTGCTTCTGTTATAGGTACGTTATTTTTGAGCACATATTTGAAAAATTTGAGAAAAAATTAACAAATTTCATATATAGCATAATTTTTAATTTCTTAGTACAGTAGATTAAAAAATGTGCCAAAAACTTCGTTGACGTTAAATTTCAAAAAATCATAACTTCCTTCATTTTCATCAAATAAAAAAATAAAAAAATACGTATTTCCTTATTTTTCATATAGATTTCGAAAAAAAATGTTTCGGACAAAAAAAATTTTCAATGAAAATTTCCCATAGAATGCCCCATTTTTTGTATAAAAATTGTCAAAATTCTATTTAATAATGTTAAAAAGTGGACCTGGAAATTTCTCAAAACTGGTCCTGGTAAACCTGAAAAAGTCATGGAAATTTAAAAACAGAATTCTGTAGAAACCCTGCGTTAGCATGTAACAGAGGGGGGGGGGGGGAATTAATTAAAAAGTATAAAATTCTTTATGAATGTTCCTAAAATATTTTTATTGTTAAAAAATGTTGTTGGGTGATTCTTCGAAAACTATAACCATTTCAAATTTTCATTAAAGAAACTTTTAAATTTACAATTCTTTTTTGTAACCACTTCAAATTTAATGATAGTCAACTTTGAGAAAACAAGTGGCGTAAATTTAATTTTTAAAAATATGGGTTCTACAGTAAATTATTTTTATGCATCCTAGTCTCAGAAAAAATGAAATAATAAATTACATTTTTATACATATATGGAATGAATTTCAGTGAACATTAAATGCGAAAAATTATTAAAAGAATAAAAATTTATATTAAACCATACTGAAAGCCTCTAATTTATTTCGTTTATTTGTAATTACAAAAATATTAAATTAGGTTGGACATGTCAAAACGAAAAAATTATTAACTGTTTATATCTAACAAAATGAAATCTTACAGTGTACTTCGCAAAAAGACTTCAGAGATGAAAAATATTTATTTTCAACTTTTTATAAATATTCAAATGTAATTAAACAAACATGTTTTAAGAAATCTTAGAAAATAATGTGACTTAGAAGATGAATAGAATTTTTTCTCTCAACAATATTTGACTTTAATATAATATAAATACATTATAAATATTGTTATTGTATATAAACAATATTTAGGAAAATAAACATTAAGTTACAAACTTCCATTTAATACATATTAAAACTTTATTTGAAGTTTTTTTTACATAAATTTAAAGATTTAAAAGTTTCTCTAAAAATGTAATCAACTGATAGAAGTCGCGCTAGAGACATGGCAATGCATGGCAAGGAGATGAAAAAAAATTTTGTTCCTACGCACATTTGGCTTATAAAAATTAATTAACATTTCTTTCAGAATATTCTGTGCATGCTAAATATTAATATTACAGAATAAAATTGAATAAATTTTATAAGATTAACAGTATGATGAACCACCCTGCTACTTTAGAATAGAAAACTTGCACTAACCTTTTGTGCTTTTGAACTTGTATTAAACATATTGGAAATATTTCTATACGCATTTACTTAAAAAATTGCATTGATCCATGAAAAATAACAATACATAAAACAGACAAAGTCTAGAGGTACAGTTTCAAAGTATGGAAGATTGTAAATACGTCAATGAAAATACACAAAACTTTGAAGGGTGACTGTACTTAGAAGAAATATCTTAAGTGCTTATAATTTCCGCCGTCGAAAACATCATAAGTGCAGTCTAAACTCGACAAATTTCAGTGCAATCTCTTATAACTAAAATTAGAAAGTAGTTTAATGATATTTAAATAATAATGTTTTTATTTATAGTGTTTACATCCATTTTTCATTTTCAACAAAATATGATTTTGTTATAGTATTTCCATTTTGACTATTTTGAGAAATACTTTTGAATTAAAAAATAAATTAGGATTTCAATTTCTATACAATAGAAAAAAATTGTCATTCTTGCATTGTAAGCGCGTAATAATGTTTAATAAACACTTTTTAAATACTATTATACATTAATATAATCGGATTTAGAATGCGTCCTCATATATCCAGCAAATAATTGTCTTGCCTGATTTAAGACTTTTGTAACATTATGTCGACGAACCATTTTATCAAAGTGCATGGCCATTTCGTTATAATCCATTTGATTACGCATTACATAATCTCTATGTTGCAAAAGCAATGTAATGCATAAAAACATTAAAAATGGATTACCACGTCCAAATTCATTTGGAGGAGGAAGTGAATATCCAGTCAATGCATCTTCACTTGCACCAGATGGTATAAGATTCATAATTTCTGTTGCTTCTTGACACTGTTCTTGAATTGATATTTGAGTACTCTCAATTTTGACATTGTCAGTTCCCACTCCTTCTGAGCAGTTCTCAGGCCTGTAAAAAAATTAATATCAATACATATTCTACAAGCAGAAGGGTCTAAAATGAAATATTTGTAATTTTTCTAATAATTTTATGATACATGCAAATAAATAGAAAAGAGCCAGATCATGACGCTTAACAATTACTGATTTTTTAAACAATTTATCAGCGATTGCTATTCTGTTTCATAATCACAGCAAAAAAATAAAAAATAATTTTGACAAGTACTTTGTTTTCCTTAATTCTAGTAACTTGTACAATAATAATTATATTATTTATTACTATATTTTACTAAAAATATTAATTTAGGGACAGGCCAGACCATGAGGTTTTGGCACCTTTTTACTGTTTTTATAAAAAGTTATAAATAGAAACGATTATTGACTTTTGTTTTTGAACATAGAATTAATATTTTCACGTTGAATTTATTACTAGAATGTTGATTGCAAAACATGAGGAGCATGAAATTTTGCGCTACGCCGAGAATCACCCATGTATATTTTGTATTATACTCATGTTAAATAAATATATAGGTACTTACCTCAAAGAGTATTTAAATAACCTAACTGGTGTAACAGATGTTATTCCGTTTTCATCTTGACCATCCTCACTATTTTCAAGATTTATATGCTCATTTGAAGTTAAAAGATTATTTTCTTTTTCCAATTTCCACATTGGATTCCTCCAACTAAATTCAGTATCTGCAGAACTGTAATTATCTTCACTTGTTTCTACTTGACACTCGTCAAACTCATTTGCCTTATTTTCCTCGTACGTGTGTATATTAGATGAAGATGGACCAAATACCTAAAAAATTTATATGTCAATTTTTCGAAATAAACTATTACTTAAATATTTTAAAAATTCCTTCTTTACAAAATTTTCATTTTCTTCGTTCAAATAAAAGATGTAAAAAAGTGGAAGTACAACGATATGTTATAATATAATTTGCAGTCTAATAGATGTTTGTCAAAATTTGCACATGTCTTAAACAATAAATGTCACTAAAAATTTTGTAACCATAAACTTTTTTAAATAAAAAAAATTAAAATTAAATATAGTCATATAGTATCAAGTAGCTATATAAACTCTAAATGTAGAAAAGCGATAATGGCCACTTTGAGTACGCAGAAGTTGAAATATATTTTGAGACAAATTATTATTTGAAACCTTGAAATTTTAGATTATAACTGAATCGAAACAAAGTTATGGTTTATCAAAATTCAAAGTCCTATTTCCCCATCATTTTTTAAAAAAGGCTTCCATCAGAAAAACCTTATTCTGAGTTGACAGAATTCATATAATACAACAATACATATATACGTTTTAATATTTCATAAAGATGAACGAACCTGACGATTTAAGGATTCAATTTCCAGCTTCAATTCTTTTGTCAGTGCAGTAGTCATAGGATAAAAATCAGTTAAATCATCTGGAGAAGAATCGTTAAGTGATTTAGCATCCGTCATTTCCATAGAAATTTCCTTTTGTTGATGATCATTATCTGCGCTCATAACTTTACTGCGATTGGAACTTGTGAAATTTAAAAATTCATTTAAATTTTTAACGACTCGCAAGGATTTTTTTTCAGATTCATTTAATTCTAAAACTTTCTGTCCTCCATCAACAAGACTTAATTCTTCTCTCAAGTTTACCTTTATAGTTGGACTTTTATTTGATAAATTTTCAGTGCTTAAAGACTCATCCTTTGAATAAATATTTTTATTTGTCATGAGCTTTGCATTTGTACTCATTTCTGAAGGCAATTCTTTTGATGATGTTGGCCCAGAAGATGATCTATACAGATTTATAATTTGCATAAATTTTAATGTATTCTTTTTATATATAACAAGCAAACTTGATACATACATATTCATACATGCGATTAGCAAGCTTGACAGATGCAGTTAGCAACCTTCTCTAAATGTGAATTAACAAACATTTATTTAATTTAATAAGAAATATTTTGATATTGAATTAGTTATTTATAGTGATTCGTAATAAGCGACCCCAAAAACCCCCGAATGACGAGTTTCAAGCGAATCCGACCAACTTTTTAAATCTGATTTAGATTCGTATTCAGCAGACAAAACTCTTAATTTTTCGAACATTATTATTCGAGTATGAATGTGAAATTTTTATTTTTTTAGGGAAACCCTATTATGGTATCCTAGTACGGAACCCTATTGTTTTTGCTACGTTGTCCATCCGTCCAATTTTATCCTGCTCTAGAAAATAAACTATCCGTCTGATTGATTCCCCCCTCCAAAAACAAAAGTTTTGATGAATTTTTTTTAAATTTGTTTCTGGTAGTGTATCTCAACTAAAGATTACAGAAAAATTACAGAGAATCCAATTGAAATTGATTTAAATAATTTTTTTCCCCTATTAATTTTACAATTTTTAACCAAAAGGGCTACCATTTGGTATTCTGGTGTATTTTTACGAGTTATTTTTGCTAAAATGATAGCGAATTTGCTAGAAGTTGATTAAAATAATCTTTTTCGAAATATTGAAATTATATATTGAAAAAATGGCACATAAATGGGGGAGAAGGTTAAAATTTCAAAAAAAAAAATGGGTCACATAGTTTATAAATGGCCTCATATTTTTTGTTGAAATGAAAAAATATATTCTCTTGCATCATTTTTCTTTTTAATGAGTGTATCTGACTAAAAGTTAGTAAAATTGTAATAATTCAGATTTAGAAAGAAAGGATGCTGTCTGCGAGTATATGAAAATTATTCAGAAAGGTTTAATAATTGTTTTTATAATGCATTAGAAGAATTACTGATCCATTGAGCATCAGTGGTTACTAAAATCTATTGCGCAACTATATAATTTTCATTAAAAATATTGAGTTAGTTATCAAATGCGTTCTATGCAAGCTTGCAGGAAGATTTCGCAAAAATCTGAGTTTGCCAAGTTGCGTACTTTCTGGGTCTAGAACTCAGTATACATACAGGTGAGACCATAAAAAAGGCATGTAAATGTTCGAGTAGCGTATTGATCTTGAATAGACTTTGATTCAGACTAGAGTGCTACTTGAACGTTTACATGTCTCCTCTAGTACCAGAAAAATTGTGAAAAATTTTCAAGTACAACTTTAAATTATGATGAGAATAGATGCAAATAGTTGACGGAAAAAAATAATTAGTTAAAGTTTCTTATAAATATGTTTAGCATGTATTATAGCAAATTTTGGCAGAATCTGTAGATCTGTTTAAAGTTTAATTTAAATAACACTGTGCTCGAAAGAAGTACTTTTTTTTGGAAAAAACTGGGCATTTAGTGTATTAACAGAATTTGGGTATGCTGAATTCAATGGCGTTAGCCGTTTTTCAAGATCTGGTCAAATTTTTAAAATAATCGACATTTTTTTGGTTCATTATCAAAATACAAATGATTTTAAATCTAGAGTCAGTTTTTCAAAATTCAAAATGTCGGATGAATTTATTAAAAATTCAAGTATTTAATTTGAAATTTATTACTCAAAGGTCTTTGGGTCGCCAATTACAAATCTGGTATGAACGACCCCAAAACACCAACAAGTAACGAGTTTTAAGTGAATTCGATGTATTGTAAGAAATTCATTTACCATATTAAATTTGAAATTCTTGAAACTGACTGAAGGATTCCTAAACAGCGTGTTTTTCCTATCAAAATCGCCAAAAAGAGAACATTGTTTTTTTGAATCTTGTGTTCCTTTTAGTAGACTAGTCACATATGTATTTCGAAATGTTTACAAGAGCTTCTAAGCAATGGAATCCAAACGATTTAAAAAAAAGTCCGCCATATTAGAGCTGCCATTTTGAATTTTGAAAAACTGATACTGGATTCGAAATCAGCGATCCCGAAAACCCCCCGAGTAACGTGTTTCAAGTCAATTTTATACTTTTTGATTAGGAAATAATTTGATATATTGTATTTTGATAATGAACCAAAAAAAATGTCAATTATTTTAAAAATTTGATTCGATTTTGAAAAACGGCTAACGCCATTGAATTCAACGTACCCAAAGTAGGTTAATACACTATTGTTCATTTTTAGAACTAGCACAGTGTAATTTTCTTTTTTTTACTGAAATTATAGAATATTTTATAAAACTCCTCTACAAATATAGGTAACAAACTTTTGTAATTAAAATTGATTAATATATCTAAAAATACAAACAATCTTATAAAATTTAATAAATTATTTTTTTCCTTATATAGTATTCCAGTAACAAAACTTAGATTAAAAAGTATAAAAAATCAATTCAATCTATTTTTTGTTTATTTAGGGTTTCCTTTAGGCTGCGTCTACAATAGATTAAAAAATTTGTAACGATCGTGTAGTGTAGTGTAAAGTCGTGTATCTTGTATGACTTAGATATTGCAAATTAACTGCTGTTAATAAACAAAAACATAACCTCAAATTCAGATTTTTAATATATTAAATTTTAATATATTAAAAATCTGAATTTGAGGTTATGTTTTTGTTTATTAACAAAAACAAAAAAAAATGTTAATTTGCAATATCTAAGTCATACAAGATACACGACTTTACACTACACTACACGATCGTTACAAATTTTTTAATCTATTGTAGACGCAGCCTTACGAAGTGACCAAAACATAACTCTAAAGGTCCAACTTGTTCTGTGTACACACACACACCAATCCATATAAATTCCCATGCATCACCAAATTGTTAGAAATGATTGTAAATTAATAAAGTAATATAATTTCTTTCATTTAAATATATAAAAGTTTAATTTAGTTTACATTGTAGAAATGTACGTAACGAGACATTTAAAGCACCTAATGTAAAAGGTCGCGTATAAGACTTAAAATTTTCTCTATTTTAGTTAGTGTGCGTGTGTTACTACGGACTGAATTCAAAATAGCCAACATTCATTTGACTGAATTTTCCAGAACTATTAAATGAAACCCTTCTTACTGGAATATTTGACTTAATAATTGGGCCATAAAGATTACATTTTACAAAGACATCAGAGAGTTCGTACTTAGCAAAAGATTCTCACGAAATCTGTAGTCTAATATTTTCTTTCTATATTAAATATTATATAATAATATATTACTTTTCTAAACTACTATCCACATAATCACTTTCCAAAACAGATTCTTCTGCGACTGCTTGTCCTCTTTTACTAGTCGCGATATTTGCCAGAGAACTTTGTCGACGAATGGCGCAAACTTTAGTATAGGCATTTCCTCGAATTTGTTTTAAACCAGAACTTGGCTGTGGTGAAGATGGAGGAAACGGTGCTTCCGTCAAACTTAATTCTCCAATAGGAGGTAAAGCAGGTAAAGCTGCCCAACTTACTTCAAGCATTCTTAAAGCATCATCCAATGCAAATTCCCGCTTCATTTCCAGTAATAACCATCGATAAGTGAAGAGAAGGTCATCGGCTTGATGAGACTTAAGATAGGCATAAAATTGCGGGTCATAATACTGTATACCTGTGACATAAAAAATGCGGTACAAGCACTCGACAAATATCGGTTTCAATGATTACTTCATTTCATTATCACTATACCTTCGGACAAATGAGCAAACTTAGTAGTCATGGTAATTCCATCTAACATAAAGTTATCCTTAAGTCTTCTCATCAAGGCACATAAACAAATATAGGCTTGAGCTTCGTCACGCATCATAACCAAGAGAGGAGAAGCAAGGTCGCTCATACCCTGACAATAGCTGATACTTGGATGATTAAGGGCATAAGTTGTCAGAATATTAAAAAGACTAGCAATGTTCTGATTGTCATCAGATCCTGCATAAAATTTGTGATGCCTATCTGTTCGAAGAACATCTTTTCTAACCATATTTGTAACATATTCAATGTCGCCTACATTTTGACCCTGGTGAATCAACGACTTCCATTTCTCTTTCAAATTTTCATATTCTTGAGCTTTCCTTTTCATATAATCAATTCTTTCGCGTCCTGACATTCCGTTAGGATAGACATTCAAAAGATGTTTCCATACAACTTTTCGCAAACTAGGTTCAACACCACCAAAGTAAATTACAGCTCTTAATTCCTTTGAATAAATTATTTGTCCTATTGGATCTAAAAATTTTCTAAATTCAGTATCTGTTAGTGGTGGACGAGGTGGTTCAACGTTATCATCAGCTAAATTTCCAAGAGCTCTTTGTACTAAATTAAATGTCCTTTCCATCTGTAAAGATGATGTTGCTGCATTGCTAGCCGTTTGTATCCTGGAGAGTTGGTTTAGCACCTAATATATTTCAAATGTGCACAACAATTAATTCAAATAAACAACTTTAAAATACAGTGTCTAAATCTATTTTAATAAGATAAGCAAATTGTGAATTTCAATAAATCTAAATGCAATGATCTAAAGTTACAGTTACATTACGATGTAAGCTTATGGTAAATGAATGACTATTAGAAATCTATTACTTTATAATAAAATAATTTACCTTGTTCAATATTAAACCCGGAAGTTTTTGAGTCTTACATGGAAACCCTGTGCTCGTTTGCCTAGTCGATACTTCTCTTAAACTTTCATCGTAGTCATATTTAAAGCTCTCTTTTTTACCTAATGGCTTTAAGTTTACTTGAAGATAAAGATAAGGTTCCGATGCACTGTAAAATTATACAACGAAATAAGGGCAAATTCACGGAACCATATTAAAATATTTAAATTACAATAAATAATAATATGTAATTGTTATATGTTAACCATTTTTCTTTAGTGCTTAAAGATTACATTGTTCAAAACAAATAAAGACTTCTGAACAGGGGACAGATGTTGAAATCTCAAAAATTATTTAAACTGACAATTTTTTTAGATTTAATTTAAATAATTTAAATTGATTTAAATATTCATTGAATGCAATATAAACATTATATTTTTTAAAATATTTTATTTTGAACAAACATATTGCTATATTATCTTCATTTTTAATTTTATTGAAAATAGGAGTTTTAATAGTTTCAATAGTTGTCATTTAGTTTTAATTAGGAAGCAAAAACTTTTTTCGTCATGTATAATTCATTTTTCAATGTTAGAAATATCAAGCGCCGTGAATTTCAAATGATTTTGTTTTCTGCTGAAAAATTATATTCGTACAAGTCGAAAAAATACCCAAAGTAGTAAGTCAAATAATTTCTAAAATCACACGATTCCGTAGATTTACCCAGAAACAAAAATTTAACGCAAATTATTAACTACTAAATTACTAATATTGATTATCAATAAAAAAATTGTTTTAAGGTCACGTTATTGTTTTAAATCCAGATGTAAATGTTCTCAGCAGGTTTTTACGCAAAATACTCTATAGATTGAGCTAAAATTGTATAAAGAACTCAAAAATAGTAAATGATTCGTTCATGAATATTTTGTCAAAAAAATTATTCTTAAAAAATTGCATGTTTCTGTAAAGTTTAATATGACGGCAGTACGATTTTAGTGATTTATCAAATTATGCAATTTTTAAGAAAATATTAATATACTCTGGCACATGACAACGAATTCTTATATACTATTTTTGATTTTTTTTTTTACAAAATTTTAGCTCAATCTGTCAAGTATTTTGCGAGAAAACTTTTGGAGAATATTTACATTTGAAATCACAACTATCATATGCCCTTAATTGTAAGTAAAATTTACTAATGGGTTTTACCTAATAAATGCTGCATCCAAATCCCAATCGGATAGAAGAAACAAATAAGTTTCAGAACCATAATCATCAATGGCGCGATAAGAAATAGAAAAGTCTCTGTAAAAATCGTTCACATTTACATGTGAGGCAGTTTAATTATATAAATTAAGTAAAATCAATTATATACTGTACCCTTTAATATCAAAGGCCTTAATTAATATACTTTGTAAAACTTCTATAGATGTAATTTGAGGATCAACAGAAAATTTTCGATATTCAGGTTGATGCAGTGTTTCACATTTCTAAAAATATGTATATAATATTTATTCAGTAAAATAGGATTCAATATTTATGTATATACACATATTCCATCCTTATGGAAAACTGATTAACCCCTTAAGTGTAATAAGGACGTGCGTAAACAAAATAAATGACGTCTACAGTATATATGCAAATAATTATATTCATATTTATACGTACAATAAGAAACTATCAATGCGTTACACCTAATAATATTTCAATTATATTTCTCAGTACTATATTCTTTTCCAAAGTATCAATATTAAAAAAATATTTAATTTATTTACATTTATATTATAAAACAATTATAAGTATAATAATTGATTAAAAAGGTAATAAGAGTATTCGATTATACCTTAACTTTAACTCTTACAGCTTCTCGAATACTTGAAAACATCACGTAAAATCGTTTTACCAAAAAATTACTATTTACATTGAATTAAAACATGAAGAATTTTTTTTTACTTATATTTCAAGATAATATTTAACTCTTGCTTTAATACTGATTTTAAATAATATATCTGAAGAAGTAAAATAAATTCTTCAGTCATTTTTACTCGTCACATAAGATACTTTAAATAAATGCATTAATCAGATTTTGAAAAGAAGTATTGATTCTAAAAAAACTTTTAGAATAAAACTGTTTTTATCATTTAATTTCTCTCTCATGGAGGATTGTGGAGGGGTATTTCACCATAATCGTCATTGTAAAGGTGCGGTCACAACTCGGCTGCCTCTGCCTGTCTGCCTGTGGTTGACGGGGCAAGGGGGCGGCATGAATGTGAGCAAGAAGAAGAAAAAGTTATGGAGCTTCTACAATAGCTCCGTTTGGCAACTCAAACTCCAAGTCCAAGTCGGTTGGAGTTGGTTGCGCGCGCATGGTGTTGCCAACTGTCGCCGAGTTGAAAATGAAAAAAAAAATTGTGCGTGATCTCGTGCTCACGAAATAGTTGAGGTTATGTACCTTTGAAGCTGTAAACACGTTGTAAAGTTTAATAAATTATTTGTTGTTGCTGTTGATGTTGCCGCCATCTCATCGTTTTTTAAAAGGTAAGAAAAATATAAATTATTAATCTTTTAATAAATTTTTCTTTTATAAACAATACCTTTTTAATATATTGTAAAATCAAAATGATGAAAGACTTTTATTATAATGTCAATAAAAAACATAAAAAAAATTTTGTAATGACAGTTCATCTTATTTATTGGATATTTCTTTATTACTATATTTATATATTACAAATATTAAATTCATTGCATGTGTGTGTATTATTCGGGGAAAAAAATTTTATTATTAATAAAAGAAAAATTTATTAAAAGATTAATAATTTATATTTTTCTTACCTTTTAAAAAACGATGAGACGGCTGCAACATCAACAGCAACAACAAATAATTTATTAAACTTTACAAAGTGTTTACAGCTTCAAAGGTACATAACCTCAACTATTTCGTGAGCACGAGATCACGCACAATTTTTTTTTCATTTTCAACTCGGCGACAGTTGGCAACACCATGCGCGCGCAACCAACTCCAACCGACTTGGACTTGCCAAACGGAGCTATTGTAGAAGCTCCATTAAACTTTCATTTTCGCTCACACTATAGGCTTAAGCAGAATAGATTCTTGAACGGGAACGCAATCGTAATCGAAAACGTAAGAATGTGTAAGAGAAAGATAGCAAATATCTTTATTCTTTTCTCACTCATTCTTACGTTTCCGTTCACAATTGCGTTCCCGTTTAAAAATGTATGCAAGTCCAAGCGCCAATCTCATGAGTACGGAAGCTTCTATGCGCCACCACTAAGCACTCACTCGCGTTACGAGACACATATCGAGGCACGATTGAATCGGAGGCCATTTATACAAAACAAACATACAAACAATTGAATCGACCCACTCGTGCGCGCCTCGTAAGGAGGTTCTACAATAGATGCAAGACCAAGTACAAGTACAAGTGCAAATTTATTGTACTTGGATGCGCGCGCAACGTATTGCCAACTGTCGCTGAGGCGCAGTTGAAAATACTGGATTCAATTTTTAATTATAAATTAAATATTTCGAGTTCAAGATATGACGTCAGAGGCCTGGAGGGACAACAAACAGACGACACAATGTTATTCTTATGGGGAAGAAAATTAGTTTCCACTTTCATCAATTTTATTCATATTTTAAACATAGAAAACGCTTGTTGACATATAATAAAATTAAAATGTGCGTTGATAATTAATTTTGTTATATATTTTGAGGTTATCGATGTTTATTTACTAATCACATTTTACATTTTAACTACATTATTAAACAATATCCAGTATGCATGTTAGTAAAAAAGAAATAAAATATATATTTTAAGTGGGAATAACCGCAGCAGTAAAAGATTTTAAGTTAGTAAACAAACACCCTTAACCTCAAAATTTATATTTTATCACAAATTCAGAGAATCTATCAATGCAATTGAATCAAATATATAATAAAATTAATTATCAACACACATTTTAATTTTATTATATGTCAACAAGCGTTTTCCATATTTAAAGTATGAATAAAATTGATGAAAGTGGAAACTAATTTTCTTCTCCATAAGAATAACATTGTGTCGTCTGTTTGTTGTCCCTCCAGGCTTCTGACGTCACACCTAGAATCGACTCTGACGTCACAAGTGACAGAGCCAAATTGTGCCTCGTAAAGCTAGTGAGTACTTAGTGGTGGCGCATAGAAGCTTCCGTACATGAGTGCGAAAGAGATAGATAGTCTATCTATCTCTCTTGCACTCATAGGATTTGTATTTGGACATGTATACTTGCACTTGCTTTTTGCACTTATTGTAGAACCTCCTTTAAAGGTGTTTTTTTACCTCTAGTATTTTGGTCAAGTAATCAGCTGGATTTTCACAGTTGTATCACTAAATTTGATTGGCTCTGACAACTATTACATTTTCACCGTGAACATTAAATTTTGTTAGAGGCAATCAAATTCAGTGATTCTCCGCGAAAATTCAATCTACCTGATTGCTTGACCAAAATATTAGAGGTATAAAAGAACCTTAAGAGGCACTCTCACCTCTTGGCTGCCGGCCTGCCTGCAGGTTACCATGGCAACACACGGGTGTGAGTGAGACAAAATTTAAATATTCAAACTTTCTGTCGCACTCACTCTCATGCATTGCCATGGTAACCTGCAGGCAGGCAGCCGGAGGTGTGCGAGCACTATTGGAGAAAGGCCTTAATTGTGCGTTGAAAAACGGTTGCGCGAAACATAGACCTTTTCATGCTGATCATTCTGTCCTCTTCCAACTCATGCGTCATTATACGCGATAGATAAGGACAGAACTGTCAGCATAAAAAGGCCTATTGACGCATCCGTTTTCCAACGCACAATTAAGGGGCCGTACCTTAATTACGTAATGCTTTTTCTTTGAAATTTGAACCCCCTCCCCCATGTAACAGATTTTTGTATACATTAGCGCCATTTTTTTGCTGTGAGTAACAAATTAATTTGTTTGTGTTATGACAAAACACTTTTCGGCGGGAACGAGATGCATGAAATAGAAAAGGACACGAATATATTATCTTCTTCTTCATGTTCGCGAACGCTTTTCGCATAACTTTCGGCTTAGGGTACGGTCACACGACTTTTGGAAAAACCATTCTTGTCTTTCTCTCTCCTATTACAGACGCATAAGTTTGTCTCACTCTGCATTTTCCGTCTTTGGGAAATGTAAGAAAATGCAGAGTGAGACAATCTTATGCCTCTGTCTTAGGAGAGAGAAAGACATGAATGGTTTTTCCAAAAGTCGTGTGACCGTACCTTAAGGCCTATACACTAGTCGATAACTGCGCCGCCTGACAGAAACTTTTGGTTCCGTTAAGGCCTTTTTCCAATAGGATCCTAAACTCTTGCGTTGCGTATGCATTGCGTCGGTTGCTATTGGCAACCAATGCTAAAATCAACGCGTCAGTCACGCAACGCAAAAGTTTAGGTTCCATTGGAGAAAGGCCTTTATCTGGTGTCCATCCAGTTTGAAACATCACGGCCTGTATGTACGAGTACGACTGTGTTGTTTCCCACATTTGCAACTTTTAAGTGACGTCATTTCCTAGTTAATGCCAAACGTGGCTGCCGCATTAAAAAGGAGTGGCTGTTACATTGTAGAGCTGTCAAAGTAGTTTGATTTCTTGATCAAATGCGAAGACTGTTTATTTTTCTGATATTTTGTTAGTGATAGTTAGAAATAATAAATTATATACGATAACTAGTAATTTTAAAAGATGTCGTCTTCAG
Source organism: Leptopilina boulardi (assembly GCF_019393585.1). Lineage (NCBI taxonomy): Eukaryota > Metazoa > Arthropoda > Insecta > Hymenoptera > Figitidae > Leptopilina > Leptopilina boulardi. The sequence goes on from NW_026137778.1 coordinate 451,975, forward strand.
GCGATTTTGGAAATCCATTAAGGAAGTTTAAACTTGTCTTTCTTGGCGAACAAAGTGGTGAGAAAGTGTACAACATTATAAGTTTGCTTCAATTCCGTAAGAAATATAGTATTGTACAAGTTTTATTCTTATAAAGAATATTAGGTTACTCATTAAAAATATTCTGTTTTTAAGAGAGAATAAATATTTTTTCATCTCAACTTTTATTAATAATTTTTATTTTATTGATTGCTATAAGTTATTTATTTATAGAAAATTTTTTTTTGTAATTTACTTTTAATAATTTGTTGTAACTGGAAAATAATATTCATATATTTTTTTCGAAAGAAAAGTGGCTTAGACAAAAAATAATAAGAGTCATAAGAAATCATCAACTATTTGAAGTAATAAAATTAGGCTTTTCTATAAATTTCTAGAAATTAATATAGTGTCGTATAAAAAGAATTGATTATAATCCTGGATATTTGAGAAGAATTAAATTAAATTAAATTATGTCTTAAATAAAATAGAGAACAAAATATGTGTACGTCTGCATGAAAAGGGACATGAGTGCATTCTTGATTAAATTTCGAACAATTTGAACGGTCTTAAGCTGCTCTAAGTGAAAAATTCGCGAAGTTATAGAGATTCAAAGTTAGAAGTGCCAAAAACCTAATTTAAAGAAAAACGAGTTTGAAGTTCAAATCTACCATTAATTCCCATGTTAATTAAAAATTAAAAATAAGAATAATAATTGTTTTAATTACAATGTCATGAGTACATCGTGAATGCATAATTTAACGTCGAACACTTTGTAGATTGATTTTCAAGAATAAAAAAGAAATCAAAAATCTGAACTACTTTTAGAAAATTGCGATTATCTCCTAAAATAAAATCGACAAAGTGGTCCCTTTTCATGCGGACGTACACATATAAAGAAAAAGTAATTTGATACATATTTAAACTATGCAACAAAATCTGCTAGTATATTTAAATAAAAACTCTCACAATATTATAAAGGATGTAGACAAACCATTTGTTTCTTTATTCATGTCCTAAATCCATAAACAATCATGCGTGAATGCATCTGAATTAAAATGACCCTTGTTTATGGGTATGTTTAAAAAAATTATAAGTACTAAATTAAAGTAGACAAATGTATTTTCTAATATTACATTTGCATGTTGTTAAAAAATTAAATATATTGGGTAAATGTAAATAAATTAAAATTTTTTTTAAGAATCCGTAAATACACAAAAAACGCATGTGTACGTATATGTTAATTTCTTGTTTATAAGTATACATTTTATTACATTTACAATATAAAAGTTATAGTTTATTTTAAATTGATTTCTAATTTTATCTAAAATATTTCAAAATATTTTATGAAAATTCGCAGAAATAAACCTAAATATTTATTGAGAAAAATGCATTTTAATTTTTAACCAATTAATCCACTACTTACTCATTTAACTGTAATATAAAATCTTCTATTCGAACACCCGGCGGTGACTTTGGGAATAATGTAAACGTATAGTTTATGTAGCGTTGGAATAAGGAAAAGTTAGCAGAGGCTAACTATTAAGTATTAAGTTGTGAATAGAATTTAATATGTGTTATCCTTTATGGATAATTCCAACTTTAGAAGAATTGAACCATTTTTCTGGTTTTTTACAGTGGGAAAAACATCTCTTATCACTCGCTTTATGTATGACAGTTTTGACAACACTTATCAGGTATGTTTTAAAAATTCTCTTTATTTATAAATATTGACTTAAACGCAAATTTATTTTGTTATATTATTAACCGTCATTTTTCAGGCTACAATAGGTATAGATTTTTTAAGTAAAACTATGTACTTGGAGGATAGAACTGTTAGATTACAATTGTGGGATACTGCAGGACAAGAGCGTTTCCGATCTTTAATTCCTAGTTACATTAGAGACTCTACAGTGGCAGTTGTAGTGTATGATATCACAAGTAAGTTTTATTTTATCTTTTCCTAATATTCCACAATAAATTTTTCAAATTTCCGTATTTAAAAGTCTATGAAATATAAAGAATAAAGGTTAATGCAATTAACCTTTTAAAGATTTACAAAAACAAAAAACATTTCACAAATAAATTAAATAATTTTTTGCAGGATTTATTTATCTAAGGAATTAAAATATTGATTTATTAATTATGTGTGTCTTTTATAATTAACTTAGGTAATTGTAAAAAGGGAATTTCACAAATGACGCCACGTCCCAAGTAGCACGGAATATTGCTTAAATGTTATGGTGATATCAAGCGGGATGAATGTGACATTCAGGCGATATCATAATGTCCGTTTCATGGTGATATTGATGGGGTAATTTAAAAAATTCTAAATTTTATTTTATTTTTATGTATTTGTTTATTTTCTTATTTAAATAGTCAAAACAAACAAATAATAGACATTTAAAAATTACTCCATCAATATGCATCACACTAATATTCCCTCAGTATCATACGAATGTCATGGAATGTCCCCGTAAAGCGGACATTATAATATCGCATGAATCTCACAAGAATATTTCCGCTTGATATCACCGTGACATTCAAGCACTATTCCGTGCTACTTGGGGTACTGAGGAGGAAGTAGGAAGTTTTTACCAAACGTAATGTGTTTTTTCTATGTAAAAAAATATTTTAAAAAATGCGTGACTATTATATTTGTAAACGTTCTCCAATTAAATATTTTCTGAAAAAATCACCTTTAAAATTCCCAAAAAACTCAATGAATTTTATAATTTCTAAAAATCTTAATATTAATGATGATAATAATAATAATATAGATCTTATGTACTTTGACAATCAAATTGTTTCTTCACACGTTTTTGTGTATAATATATATATAATATTTATTCATATTCTTCATATTTTACTTGAATTGATTTTTGTAGATGCAAATTCTTTTCATCAAACTTCAAAATGGATTGATGATGTCAGAACGGAACGAGGTAGTGACGTAATAATTATGCTGGTTGGGAATAAAACTGATTTAAGTGATAAACGACAAGTGTCCACTGAAGAAGGTGAAAGAAAGGCTAAAGAGTTAAATGTAATGTTCATTGAGACTAGTGCTAAAGCAGGTTATAATGTTAAACAGGTAAGATTATTTTTTGTACTTTTTACTTAATATGTGTTACTCTAGCAATCGTCTATAAATTGCTCTTTTAAAGTATGTATCTAAATTTATCTCCCCTTCTTGAGTTTAACTTGGTTGTATTATATTTATTGATTTTAAATTTAAAAAATGAAATTTTTAAGCCTATAAGTAAAATTTATATACACTATATGTAAAATTTTCTCCTGAATCCAAATATGATGTCATATATTAACCCATTAACGCCCATGCTTAGACACATGGAAATATCTGCAAAATCTGAATTGGAAATAGGACTGCGGTCTAAACAATGACTTTTGATGTTAAAAATTGTTTAACAAATAATTTTTTAAAACAAATTTAAAAAAAAAATTTGAAAAAGACATATGTACATGTTCCTGTAGTAATTTTTCCGGTAGGATCGAATGGCGATATTAATTTTTGAAAATCCAACAAATTTTCACTTTATTTGTTTATAACAATTTGTTTGAACAAACTATTTTTAAACAATTTTTAATGTCAAAAGTCATTGTTTGGACCACAGTCTTGTTTCTAATTTTGATTTTGCAGATATTTCCATGTGTCTAAGCATGGGCGTTAATGGGTTAGTTAAGTGATGGTTTAGGAGCTAATTTATGAACTTGTCTGGAATTTATCATTATTTTTAACTTTGTAGATAATGATTGACTTTTTCTGTAAATTGCGTGATAAAAACCATGTTTACAAACTATAAGAAAATCAGGGTAATTTTTAATATTTCATTTTTAATGATGCCAGTGTGTGGCATTTTTATTTGACAAAGTCGCCCAAATACAGTCTTAACTTCCTAACTTTATTTATATTAATCCTATTTTATTAAAATAGGTTAAATATGTCTTTGAAAATCCATTTCCTATATACACTCCCACTAGGATTTCTTGCCAGAAAATCTAGGTACTGAAAATGATGAAGTAAACACGTTTTTTATGACGTCATTTACAGAAAAAGTAAATCATTTTCAAAAATTTTGTTAAAAATAATGAAAAATTCCAGAAGAATTCATAAATAGCTCCTAAACCGTAAGTCTGATTAAAAAATGTTATAAATACTTTTTTACAAGAAATTTAATTATGTACCTTTAAATTACTTTAAAATAAATTAAAAACGGTCAACCTACTTTTTTCGAAACTCAAAAAATTGAAATTTAGTCATATCTCGAAAACCGTTCTGTGTTATAATTTGAGGAGCAAATTTTAAAACTTGATAAATCCATTTTTCAAAAAAATGGAGAAAACCATAAATTTAATATTTTAAGGACCTCACAAATCGATCTGTCACTGTTAAATTTAAGGAAAAAAATTTATTAATTACAAATTTTTAATTTAAAAACTTATTGACATAACCAAGATGATTTACAATTTGTATGTTTTATATTAGAAAAAATTACCAAAACCTGTAAATCACTCAATTATGACAAAGTTCAATTAGAAACATAACGTATTGAATATAAAAACATTGTTATAGAAATAAATTATTATACATTTTTTATTTTAAAATTAACTCTAGTGGTTATGTGTGGAAAGTCATTTGTTTGAATTTCTCGAAATAAAAATATATGGATTTATCAGGTTTTGAAAACTTGCTTCTCATTTATACTACCTACAAAGCAGTTTTTGAGAAAAACTTATTGCTGGTTTGATGAATAGCAAGGAATATGTGGTCAACAGGGCAGTAAAAACGCATTAAGTTGATGTATAATTTATTTTTGCTGGTTCATATTTCGGCACTGATTTTTTTTGCATGTTTTTATTTTTTATGTTAAAGCATGTTATGTTAAAATTTATTACATTATTTATGCAAGTGCAATTATAAAGAAATTTTACAATGTCAAAATTAAAAACGGAAGGATACGTTTACTTTGTTTATATGAAATATGCGTGGACATCCCAATACTTTTTTCACAGAGTAACCTTCAGTTTTGACAAACAATGGAATTGGAATATGGAATTCCAAAAACATCATTGTCTCATATTTTTTTGGAGAAATATTAAGGAGACTTAACATGCTATAGAAAGCGTATCTAAAAATGTCTGAGAAATCTGCATGAAAAATGCTAGTCAAAGACCGTGATTATGTACACTAGCCGTATTATGCTATGATATATTAAAATATGTATTATGTTGTGGTCCAATGCACATAATCACATTTTCTAAATAAAGAACTTTTCGTACAGCCCCGATTTGCCGATTGCGGGTGTGACTTGTAATATATCGAACGGTAAAATTGCACCTAAAGAAATCTTCTGTTTGCGTTTGTTTGAATTCAATGCGCCATATCGTATGTGAAGTCGGGAACTTAGTTCTGAAGACCAAGTTTAAATTTGTTTTCGACTTGCACTTGTCTTTTGCACCTATCGTAAAACCAACTTAAAAGACAAAGACTGATAAATGGAGAACCGAACAAGGAAAAGCATCATAACATAACAAAATTTGCTGTATATAATTTGTGACCATGATTAGAGGGGTGTTGTGGAAACTATGTGACATTATACTAACTGCAAACTATATTTGTCAAATTAACATTGTTAATCTTTTGTATGATTGTACTGGATGAGAACTGGAACTATTAGATCAATAATTTTGGTCAATTTTGATCACTCCTCCCTACCTCGATAAAAATGTTATTGAGGGCGCGTTCCATGGTGGCGTAAAAGCGGAAAGCATATCAGTCTAAGAGAGATTTCTCAATGGCTTTCGGTATTACTCTTCCATAATTTAATATATGAGGCAAAATTCCTGAAATGTCCGAACAAAAAATTAAAAGTTCTCGAATTTAATCCATACTTTTGTAAAATGTTGTCATTGTTGGTGAAAGTCTAAAAATCAATTATTATTGAATTTGATAAAATAGTTTTTGAATGAAGGTGAATGTGCCAGTGCTCGTCAGTGCGTTAATCCTCGTCAACTATTCACAATATTACCTAAAAATAAGACGCATGGTCGTTTTATGGGTCAAATTATAAGATTTTTAGTAAGTTTATATATTGCAACATTGAATAGCAACTATTGTTTTCGCTCATAATTCATTTTCAATTGAAAATTATTAATTTTTTTGTGGTAGGTAAGTAAACGTAATTCGATGTAGCGAAATCGTTAAATTTGAGGTTAAGAAAACACGAGAAATTAAAAACATTGCAGGTTCAAAACCATTGCATTTTATAAAGTAAGTTTATGCTTATTGTATTTGTCAATATCACTATTATTGTTTAATTATGTTTTTTAGTACTTTTATTTTCATAAATTTGGTTTAAAATAGCAATGACGACGACTGAAACATTTATTTACGTATTACTTGTAAAGTCGTCGCGACTGACGAACACTGAAAATTGACATGGACTAAAGTAATCGCATATTCTAATAGTATAACATTAAAAAAACTGTTATTTCTTTGCAATACTTAATTCTATACATATTAATGGTAGTAAATTTTAGTATTCGTCAGGTAATATCTGCTTGTTAAATAAAAATACTTTCTATCTAATTTGATGACGATAACTGAAGCAATTGAATGACAAAGCGTAATGTTTTAGTGTTCGTCAGATAAAAGCTGTTTGTTTAAATACCATCTTAAACGTACCTAACGGTAACTAAGGCACGCAAGTGACGAACACTGAACCGACCAATGAGAGTGCATCTGACAGTAACTATTACTGAATCGACTAGTTTTAGTACCTGCCGATTACTAAAGCATTTAGATATTTTTAACATTAATTTACAAATAAATATAACCTATAATTTAATATTATCAAAATTAATAACAGTTCTCTTCTAGAAACTCTACTTTAAACGATAAAATTTGTTTTATTAATCAATGTTGTCTCTAAGATTATTAATTACTTCTTTTAAAAATGGATTTAGTCTTAAGGTGACGAGCACTGGCACATTCACCTTACAACGTTTAAAAAAAAAATTTTTTCAATGTACAATATTTATAAGTAGAATGCATAAGCTTTAAGAAGGGAGAGAGAGTGAGGTGTGTGCTTACTGCCAGTTCCCTGTGGACAACGCAGAGCACACCCTCTTTGCCTGCAGTCGATGGGACTTGGAGAGGCAGGCCAGGTTCACCGGTGTAAACGCTACAGTTACACCGGAGAACATGGTAGCGCTGATGATCCATTCCCAGGAAAACTGGCGGCTCATCGAGACCTTTATCATCTCTGTTATGATGAGAAAGGATCTCGATGGCCGCAGATAGGCGAAATTGACCGTCTCCATTTTATTATTTATTTTGTCTTTTATTGTCTTTTTACAATTTTCTGTTTATTTATTTTAGTCTTTTTACAGTTTTATGTTATATTTTGTGTGTTCATCTGTCTTTTTACAATTTTATTTTTGACTTTGTTTATTTTACTTTTTATTTTATTTATTGACTTTTTATTGTTTTCTTTTCTGGTGTGCTTATTTTGTTTATTGTTCTATTTTTTTTTACCAACCCCACATAACCTTGGCATGCGGAAGCCAAGGTATCTGTATACAGATTTCCCAATAGTCCCAAAGCAAAAAGAAAAAAAAAGTAGAATGCATAAAAGTTAACATATATATAAAATGATTTTTAAAGCTTTTTTGACGGGCTACACGATGGTGATAAAGTTTTTTATTTTTAAATAAAATTTGACCTTGAAATTCAAGGTCAAAATGTTAATTTACGTATATCTCAAAAGCGGATTTTAAAATTTTTTTTTAACTTTCTCAATGGAAAGCTTCACAAATTTCTTACAAAATATGTAATTTTCAGAGTGGGATTAATTAATTAATTAATATCTCAAAAACTTTAAAAGATCCCACTCTGAAAATTACATATTTTGTAAGAAATTTGTGAAGCTTTCCATTGAGAAAGTTAAAAAAAAATTTTTAAATCCGATTTTGAGATATACGTAAATTAACATTTTGACCTTGAATTTAAAGGTCAAATTTTATTTAAAAATAAAAAAATCATTTTATATATATATATGTTAACTTTTATGCATTCTACTTATAAATATTGTACATTGAAAATTTTTTTTTTCAAAAGTCAAAAATTAAAAACGTTGTAATTCAAAAACTATTTTATCAAATTCAATAATAATTGATTTTTAGACTTTCACCAACAATGACAACATTTTATAAAAGTATGGATTAAATTCGAGAACTTTTAATTTTTTGTTCGGACATTTCAGGAATTTTGCCTCATATACATATATAAGAATAATTAATGAGCGGCCCCAAAGCTTTGATTTGGGTACAGAAAAGTAGATTCGCATGCGCTGTAGACTACTTACTTTATTAAGCAGAAATCAACTACTCTGTGCTGCTGTTAGCAAACAACAAGCGGCGCATACATAGACCCGAAATATTTTTTCATTTTAGAAAAAGTTTGAGAGTTCTAAAAGATGTCTTTTTCCCATATATGGCCTTAAGTTAATATTTAATAATATTAATATTTAATAGTTCATTTTACAAAATTTGACCGTTTTTTTTAATTTAAAAGAAATCTAATTTAATTTTCCTTGAAAGGTAACAATGCTTGTATTTATTCAACAGTTAAAATATTTTTCTTTTTAGTTATTTAGAAGAGTAGCAGCAGCTTTACCTGGAATGGATTCCACTGAAAATAAGCCTCCAGAAGACAGTATCCTTTTAGTAAAAATTTTAGTAATGCCTGTTCACACTAAAGCATACTATTAAATTTTGTTGTGATAAAAATAACTTTCAAATATTAGAATTTAAGAAATGCATGCTTTTTATTTAATTAATCTTTCAAATAACAAGCACATTTTTTAATAAAAAGGAAGTTCAAAACTGTACGGAGAAAATGGGCATTTATGTAGATTTCTACATTTTCATTTTAAGATGAAAAATGTAAATATTTAATTTAAACACTTTATATATGGTTTTGAATTATTAAACATTAATACAGATCTGTGATTTTTTAAATTATAAATAAATTTTAATTTGGTTAAGTAAAGACTTGCAGAATTAAAGTCAAGTGGAAATGTTCTTAATAGTTGTGAGGAATCTACTAGGATAAAATACGACCTAATTGAATACTCATAAGTATTTCACGAATGAAATTAATCGCAGGCGAAAATATTGAAAATCGTCTGACATTTATTATGACTTGTGTATCTTCAAGTATTTTCAAATATCTGTTTGCTTAGGTTTTATATTCTTTTCAGTTAAATATTTGAATCACTTTTTTGTTTATATTTTCAGTTAAATTTTTTATGTTTTCCTTAAATTGTCTTTAACCTGTAGTGCAAGAAGTAGTTCTCAAGGACACGCCAATTGAACTGAAATCGTCGGAGAGCAGTTGTGCATGTTAAATCTTCAACGGTCCTAGTGGTATTACCACAATCTAATTTAAGAAAATTTAAAGAGTAAAATTTGTGTTATAAATTTTTTTTACAAAAGTAATAAGTTTAATGTTCTGTAGAGTCGATAATTTATTTAATGTTTCAAGGCACATAAATTGACAGCGTTTACAACGCACACAGTGATTGTCATTTTTAGTCTTTATTTATTTTCATTCTTTGCATTTTATTTGTTTCATTATATTATATTTATTTATTTATAAGTCTTTTGCATCAATTTGCAAATATCAATTATTTCTTTTAAAGAAGCGTTAGCAAAAAAAATGTTAAATTATTATTCAACTGGTATATGATAAAGAAAGAAAAAAAGACTTTAATAGGAATATGTACTCCTCTTTGAAACATAGCTACTTAAATTCCCAGATATCCCGTTAGGTTGCGGTAACATTGCAGTGTAAGTCTACTAACATTTCACGGCAAAGTTGTCCCAAAACTGCAGCGAGTAAAGAAATATTTCCATGTCAGAAAGATTACATACTGTTAAAGATTGGCACGAGCAGTGCAAAGTTATGACAAGCTTGTGGAAAGATTAATTAAAAATGTTTGAATTTAATAGAAATTTCTTTTGTTTTATAATAGGAAGGCAATATGAAAAGTATTATTGCGTTTCAAGTACCACCTCTAGATGCCATATATAAATTAACTGCACAAAGTTTTAATCAAATATTTTGGAAATTGTACGCAATTTTACTGCATTCTTGCAGCAACCTTCTCTGCAAGATTTGCAAGCTTCCACGCCGATATTGCCACAATCTATCGTGCTATCTGGATTTCTAGTTTCAAATATTATGAAAAACACTATTTGTATCACTGAGAAAAAATCCTTTTGAATTTATAGCACGCTTATTCAGATACGTTCAGAAGCGCAAATTTAATTTATTTAATGTGATATTTAGATAATTTTCAATCGAAGGAATTAGTTTTTGCTCCAACAGTAATACTATAAAATCAAGTACATATAATATTACACGAATTACATTTGCTTTTGTACGTATGTAAATATGCGTGCTACAAATTCAATAACATTTTTTCTCAGTGTAAAATGTATAAAAAAGCGTGATTACGTAATTTTAGGTTCAGTTGGAAAATCTAGAGAAATTGTTTGTACGAGAAACTTTAAAATGGAATAAAATTTGTGACAAAAGAATTATTTTATAAAAAGTAAAAATTAAGTGAATATGAAAAAATATCTTCATTTCAGAGGTATAACAGCTTACTGCATGTGACTTATTTATTTCACTTGAATAAATAATTTATTTATCTTATGTTGAAATACTGACTTGATTGAAAAAATATAAACAAGTAATTTAAGTCAATACTGCTGGTTAAAATGAGTTAACATTCTAAAACGAGTTTAATAGACTACTTTTTCACAACTTTTGAATTAAATAATGAACAAATCAGACTATAATATATAATTATATATATAGCGTGTGTAAAAAATACTCAGATTGTAGACCTAATTACTCTAACATTTCATGAATAATAACTAATGAAATTATTTGATGGTTTCTAAAATTAATTTGTTAGTTTTTTCAATAATTTAGAGTCTTATGTATAGAATTTAAGAATGACTTACATTCCAATCAAAAAGATATTGAGAAGAAGAAAAAAAATTGAAAATGAATATAAATAATTTAATTATTATTGATGAATTGCAAATTTAATTATTTCTATAATTTATTTGCTATACATATTACATTATTTTGTAGAGTGTGTATTTGCATCGTATATTTTTCTAAAATTGTACGTGCGTTTTTATAAAACGTAATAATTTTTTTATATCTGGAAAATAAAAATGTTGCCATTATGTTTTAAATTTCAAATATAACACGGAATTATAATATTATTCATATATTTTAAATAAGAAATCTGCTTCTAATATTATAAAAATTTATTATACTTTTAAATAAAGTGGATGCCGGATAGGTATTCCATAGGGTATATAATTGAAGAAATGAGTAATGTGACTGATTTATAACTGTAATTTATTATAAATAATATACAGAGTGTTCAAAAAGTATAGAAACTTGCAAATATCTCGAAAAGTACGCATTTTCATGAAAAATGTTCAACACAAAAGTTGTTCCCAACAAAAAGATCCACATTTTTGAACCCAAAACAGTGGGCCCTGGACCCAGCAGTGAAAAAAGAAGTATCATGAAAATGCGTACTTTTCGAGATATTTGCAAGTTACCATACTTTTTGAACACTCTGTATACCAATAAGACGAGTATTTTAAACAATTGCGTATTTCGCAAATTTTAAATAACTACATAAAATTTAAGACATTTTTTTACATACACTAATACCGGCGGGAATTATGCGCCCTCTTCTTTTTTCATGATTGAAAAACAACTGTAAACTAAAAAACATAAGAATTACATTTTATTCTTTTTATTTTTTAAAAGGTGTTAATTCTGAAAGCTATATGAAAAGAGTATGTTAACTATTTAATTAGATATTTAAGAAAAATACAATTTTTAATGTCTTTTCTAATTTTTCTATAACATTCAAAAAATTTTCAGTTTTTAGAAAATTAATAGAAAACAATTTTTTTTTTTTTTTTTTTTTTTTTTTTAAAGTTTAATGTTGTTCTACAATCATCAAAAAAAAGATGGTCGCATAATATAACAAATATAATAAGAGTATAATTATGTTAACTTACAAAATTGAACAAAAGACTTATACAGAGTAATACACGGTTGCTATTCAGGGTCAAAATGAAAAATAGACATGCGAGCATTAAAATTCTTATAAGTCTAAAACATTATAATTATTATTTTACATACTATATTAGACATTAGTTTAGTTAGCTCTATTAAAAATTCTCATATTATAGATTTCTTTATGTACCCTCTTAATCTGAATCAGTGGAATTTCACTTATTTGAATAAGTGGTATACTTATCACTGATTCAGATTAATAGAGTATCCCCTCATGGAAACCGTACGAAATCATGTATGGTTTTTGAACACAAATTGGTGTGGAAATCTACATTAATATCTGTCAAGTATTGGTTGGATTCCAATCAAATTTTCTGCACAAAATTTTTTCATTTTCACAATAGTTATTGTCAATTTTGACCTGAGAAGTTCTTTAGTGTTTTATATAAATTTGGAAGGTAATTTGAAATAAGTAGAAAGTAATATAGTAGAATTAATTGAATAATACTGCACAGGGTGCTAAACATGATATAGATTTCATAAAAGATTCCACTGAACGCGTCTGAAAAATGGTGTTATCGACAAAAATTAACTTTCCGAAAAAACTGATTTAAACTAAACAAGACAATAATAATGCGCTTTTCTTTTGATATATAGCTTAAAATTCATTACTCGGAAGTTTTCGGGGTCGCTAAGTTACGAATACCTATGACAATTAATTGGTACTCAGTTATCATAAAAGCCTTTAAATAACGAAAACGGTGTATTATATGATTTCGTATGGATTTTTATACCCCAATTTGGATTTGAGCATTTTCAATAGGGTAGTAAATTTCTTTGTATATTCATTAACTAAATTAATTATATGGATTTGTTAAAATGAGGAAAAAATTATATTATTTTAGTCAAATTTTCCTAAATAGTGATCGTGCATTATTATAACAATTTCCATTCTTTCCGTACCTTTCAATTCTTTTTACAAGTTTTCGTAAATGCGTATGCTCTGTACAGGACAATACTTCTTTCAAAGATTGCCTGAAACTTGTTTGCAGTAGCCAATTATTCATATTCAAATGCAAGTTTCAAGTAATTTTGAAAAGATATTGTATTGCGCAGGGAAATTGTTGGTTCAAGCTTTACTTGGACATCGAACATGAATTTTGCGAAAAGTTTAAACTTTTGGTTTCCATTAACCCATACTTGTCACTATGAGGTTGAATGGATCTCAAGTCTATTTTTCTTCAATTTTCAGAAAAAATATCTTCTTTAAAGAAGCTACTTAACAACTATTTGCTTTTCTTGATGCTTCTAATACATCAATAGAAGAATTGACTAAAATATTAGCTCTTTATATTATAGAGTAATGAAATTATGAAATGTTTTTTTAGTAAAAAAAGCCATATTTTTCATATTTTTGTTGACTTTATGTTTTATAACAATTTTTGTTGTGTGGCAAGTACGTGACTCTAGAGAAGTGACAAGTAAGGGCTAAATACTGTCTGCATGTATAAACAATAAACATAGTTATTGTTAAATATAAATTTTTAATTTAAAATGCATTTCAAGTACTTTGAGGATATGTATGTTGTTACATTTATATAATAACATAAATATTTCTTATGTGCCTTAACGCTTTTCACAATTAGCTGTCGATTTGCAAAACCAGTCATTACAGAATGGAGCAGAATCAGAAAACGACAATGGTTGTGTGTGCTGAAGATCCGGTTGAAAAATAAGCAGTCTGCAAATCATAACATTTTTATGCAGAAAAAAGTTATTGTTTGTTCGTATTATTGCATAAATGAGCAAAAATGACAAATTTTCAAGGTTTATTTGTCAACAAAAGGTGCGATCAAAAATTTATACGCTCCGAATAAGAATATAGTGTAGTATATATTATGTTACCTTTACAGAGTGTATTACAATTTTTTTCTTGATACACTTATATTTTTATTTCGTTCATATATAGTAGATGACCCGTGATCGTCTTGTATAATAAATTAATTAGTTGGTAAAAATTTCCCTGTATGTGTTGGAAATAATTAGTAAGTCTATACAGCTTCAAATAGCCGTAAGCACTGCCTGTGAAATATCACATAACAATATTCTGCGTCTTAAAATTACAACTATTGTAATATATATATGTATATTATTGTCAAGTCGAAATTTACATTTTCGGCTGATTCTTATAAAAGACATATTTAAGAATGAAGATGACGCACGAAGAAAAAGGGGCAGTTTTTTAAATTTCTATTTAACTATATATAACTCAATGAAATACTTTTCGACGTATCCTATTGTCAATATTGACGTTTAAATATTATTTTAAAATTAACCCACCCGAATTTAGTTTGATGATTCATCTTGAATAATTTTGTCTTAAAATAATTCCAACTTCCGATCGGTCATATGTTGTGCTATGTGAAAGAATAGTCAAATTCCAGATAAGTCCAAAAGTTGACTCACAGTATATGCATATATTTTGTAATCAGGGGCTTTGAACGTCGAGGGTATTTCAAATAGAAAATAACATTAAAATCATCAATGCTTATTACTTTTTCATTAAAAAAAATTAATAAACATATTATAATCTCCTTTCTAATGACCCCAATAAAAGATTCAATGAAAATAAAAATTTCGACTTGAGTTATACATACATACTATTCTATGTATTGATAAGTATAAATAATAATTTTTTACTTTTGTGCACAAATCGCTTTTGTTACGTGAATAAAATAAAATAATTTACCAATAAAATAAGAGCTTTAATGTTATACTATCTTTACTGAAATGAATTCAATTTTGCATTGATATATCGATTTAAATAAATATTTCGATAGGAGAATTAAAATTTTAATTAAATTTGTTATGATATGGTAGATAAAATTTACTCATTCAGTGAAGTTAACACGTTTTTAAGACCTGTAGGTAATTATAAGTTGTAAAAAAAACACTTTTAGTGAGTTTTTTTTATTGATAACTTTTATTACAAATTTTAGTAAATGTAATACATTGTGATCGTTATATATGAATGAATATTTTATTGTATTTACTTATCTTACTGAAGATGAATAATAATTTATTAAGTTTATTCCTCAGTATAATCAAATGGCTCTGGAGTGTCTGCTTCTTTCTCTTCATCTGGTTTTGGACCAAACGCTACAACAAAAATGATGAATTAGTATTTTTTTTTTTCAAGTTTCAAGTCTATTATTCTTTAAATGATATAGGTATTTCAAAGTTACCAGCGACAGGTTCCACAAGTTCTTCCTCCTTGCCTGTTTGAATGTGCTTAACCATAACTATTCCTCCTATCTGAATATCTTTAACAGGAATATAACGACTATCTTCAACTAACTGTACCACTTTCATCTGTTGACGAAGAACTCGTGCTGGATTTTGTAGAATTTCAAAACTTGGTTCTGATTCCTTCCTCTCGAGTTTTTCATCTTTCTCCTCTTTTCCTTTCTTTTCTTTAACATCCTTGGATTCTTTTTCTTCTTTATCTTTCTTTTTCTCATCTTTATCTTTTGAGCCTGTCTCTTTGACTTCCGCGATTTCTTTTATTTCAGTAGTTGATACATCCTAAGAGAATGTAAAATAAAAGACAATTAATAGGCACAATACATGTATTAAATATTGTTTAAATACTGTTTTCACTTACCACATCCATTTTTTCATGGGTGTCTCGAGCACGTCTTTCCGATTCTCTCCTTCTAGCACGAGCTGCTATACTCAGCACAGCTGTAGTCACTTTCTCTCGTTCCTCTCGTTTCTTTTCTTCTAAGGGCGCCGGATAAGCGTAAATACTGGGGCGTGCGTTTGACTTTATTTCCAACTTAGGCATTTTTAGCTGAACATTTAAAGCTACTATGCAAGTAGGAGTAAAAGCCAATGCTAAACAATGAGCCAGAGGATACCAATACCAATACTGAGTAAATACTAAAGCTCCAACTACAGCTAACATATTTGTATGTCCAGTCCTGGATTGAAGTGAAACAGTTACGTTACGGCCACCTGCAAAAGAAAATAAGTTAAATAAGTTAAAATAGACGTATTGCTAATATTGTAGTATGTATATACATACCTGCATCAATTATGCCCTGAGCCAATATAGCACCAAATTTTGCCATAACATCTTCATGTTTGTCCACAATAACTTTGGCATACAGGGAACGAAAATCTTTAACTCGAGGACACGTAGCCTCGGTTTGTTGGATCAGAATCATCGCAGAGGCGATTAAAGCTCCTTGTCTTACGAAATTAACTGGGTCATTAGTCATTGGATCCAAAAGTACAATTGCTTCCTTCAATCCAGTACCTGCACAAGCAATTCCTAACGCCATTGCTGCACCATATCTGACATGTGGATTGTAACTTTCTGCCAAAAGAGATACTACACTGGGGCACTGCTCTGGGGTCCTAAATAATAAATCATTTAAAATAACACTTATAAATTATTGGTTACATTTTTTATTTTACCTGAATAAAAGAAATCCTAGACCTGTAACTGCAGCACGTCTTACGTCATCGTTCACATCTGAAACCTATATAAAAGTAAAATAATTATTTTCATTTCAAAATTTAATTGCTCAAGAGCTTGCTTATCATATGAAACTTACAGCAACGTGAAGCAATTTGCGAATAGCTTGGTTATTTCCTGTCCCGCAATAAGCCATGGCTAAAGTGTACATTCCACTTCTTCGAAGAATAGGATCCTTGTCAGCAGTTAGAGAAGCCACCAAAGGATCGGCCTCTTCGAGACGACCGTACATGGTAAAAGCTATTCCGACGGCAAGTCCCCGTAAAATTTTTTCGTGCTGAGTCTCTTGTGCATACTAAATTAGTCAAATTTAAATTAAATCATTATTAAATGTTATCTACATTCACAGAGTATTATAGAAAACTTTTTCAATTGAAATGATGATGAAGATGATAATGTTAAAAAAATTTAATTCATAAGTTAAATTATTCCACGTGAGATTTTCATTAAAAAATTTTTTTTGACATGAACATTTTTTTCAAAATCTTTATGAAAAATAAGAAAATATTTGATTAAAATTATGGAAGTTATGATTTTTAAAAATTTAAGGTCGTCAAAAACAGTATAAATAATATTGCATGTGAAATTTATTGGATTTTTCCTCAATATTTTAAATATGAAATAAAAATTAACGTAACTACTATACGGAAGCATCTAAAAAATTGAAATTAAATCTAAAAAGTGAATTTTGTCAAATCCGAAGTGATCGATTTTTGAATTTTTTTTAATCCAGGGTGTCAATTATGTCATTTTATTTGATTCTGACAAATTAAAATAAATTCGACTTTGACGTCAGAATCAAATCGTATTACATAATCGATACCCTCGATTAAAAAAAATATCAAAAATCGATTACTTCGGATTTGATAAAATTCACTTTTTAGATTTAATTTCAATTTTTTAGATGCTTCCGTATAGTAGTTACGTTAATTTTTATTTCATATTTAAAATATTGAGGAAAAATTCAACAAATTTCATACCTATGTAATATTATTTTCACATGATAATTTAAAAATGATTAAAGTTCTAAAAATATCGAGGACTTAGGACTCGAGTCTCACAAATCTAAGATATTAAATAAATAATAATAAAAAAAATTGAATGAAAAGAAAATTAAAATGTTAACTATAATATGAGATTCATTTATACAACTATTTGAATAAAAATGACTTACCGCAACCATATCTTCAATAGCTTGAGTTGATTTTGAACCCAACATTACCATCCCCATAGCAATACCAGCCGCTTCACCAGTTACCGCATCGTCTTGGTACAGATTAAATTTTAACTGCTCGTACACGTCCTGTCTATGAGATCCCATGGCAGCTAATCCTAAACCTAAGCAGCCTCCATGTCGCACCATCTAAATCGATTATTTTATCAATTTTTAATAAGAGTACGTAGAAATTGAATAAAACTTGAAATAAAAAACTTACCTCATTTTGAGCATCCTTTAACTGACCAAGTAGATAGTCGGTAATGGCTGCTCCATGATTTGCATGAATAAGACCAAGCGCATATAATCCACCGCCTTCTGAATAACCTGCTCCAGCACCAGTATCACGGGGCAAGTAAGACTGCATTAGAGCTAAAGCTTCTTGTTCGTGTCCTCTATGAATCACTCCCAAGGAAGCAGTTGCAGTAAGTTTTGCCCAATTGGTAGCTCGAGCCAACCATTCCAAATTATCTCTGTAATAGTAGCCCGAAATTATTTTTAACAAAGAAACGCAAATTTGAATTTAAAATATGAAAATTTTGTAATACGAACCTAAGAAACTGATCACTGGTAGTACCAGAGTGCATAAAGGCATTGGCAATAACAGTAGCGGTATGACATATTGAAACACGAATTGCATCCTTAGTATTTTTTAGTATCAGCATATCAGTATGATTACTACGAATTAAAAATTGTAAGTGTAAATCAATGGACACTTCACCTCCCAAAATACTGGATAAAGCATCAACTCTTTCTTGTTGTTCTCGTTCTTCTGAATTCTAAAAATATTGAATCAAACTTTTTATTAAAGTAAAGAAAATGTTTTTTTTCTGTTTGCTAATGGGCACATTTCAGAAACATTTGACTTCGAAAAGTAATCCATTTGATACTATAAGGAACAGTTATTAATAGAGTATAAAAAATAAGAAATCTCAATGTGCAAACTGAGATATGGTTTTTAAGTAACGATTAAAGAAAATACAATATTACTCACCAAACTGTCTATACTACGTTGGGAAACTTCCTCCGTGACCTTTACTTTATTTTCAACTTCTGCAGAAACGGAAACGGAAACGGAATTAGTAACTGTTTCAGGAGTACTGACGTTTGTTGGTTTGACAATTGGTTTAACCATAAGAGCGCCTGGAATAGGGGCAGTAGCTCTTAATGCTTGTAGAACACGCCCAAGAAATTGTTGAGTTGCAGATTCATAAAGATCAAATGCTATTTGATAGGCCATTAAAACGCAATCTTGAGATCCTTTACTCAACCTATCTAAGAGTTCAGCTACTGCCAACGGATCGTCAAGAAAAATCAAACACTGACACATATTTACGTAGTCAGGAGTTCCCAAATTGCGGTACAGTGAAACCAAGCATCGCAGAACAGTGTTTCGGAAACCACGATTCTGGATTAAACTCATTACCACTTGAAAAGCATACGATAACATACCACTAACATCATCCTATAAACAATTACAAAATCATTAAAACTTAAAAAATTAAATTCACTAGAATAGAATAGTAGAAATAAATATGTGTCTCTAACGGATTGCATAATAGCTGCTTCAAATATATCCATCCTCCTAGTTTCAAGCGAGAGTCCTAATGCTTGGCGATACTGATTGTCGTCAAGACATCGTTGAAACATTCTATTGACGATTCCTTCCAATCTGGGATCTATGCCTTTATTATCTAAGGATAATTTTCCTTCGGCTTCTAACACACGTTGTTGTGTATAAAAGTCAATACATTTAGCTAAAACATATTTTAAAAGGAATGAATTAATACAATTTGGAACCCACTAATGCATATCATTTTTTTAAAACTGAACCTATTGTTGTGTCAACATATTCATTTCGAGCATTGACATCAAATAATTCTCCTGCCCCTAAAGCATAAGTGAGAGAATCTTCAAAACTTCCAAGATGATAATAAACTTTACTCGCAACTAAAGCTGCAAGTTCATGATGATTGAAGTTTTTGTCTTCATGAAGTATTTCACTGAAATGCAAATCAAATTTAAATTATTCTATTAACATCAATATTTTTCATTAAAAAATGTATGTAAAACAAGTTCTATATACATATAACTTTCATGAAAACAAATTCTTAAAAACTTACATTTTTTCGATAGCTTCAGAAATTTCGGGCCAAAACTCGTCAACTATAACATCTAATTTTTTTAAAGCAAACACTTTCAACTCCGGCATTGGCTCCTCAAGGAGGGATATTATACCTGCTGTTAACATTAATTTATCAATAAAACGTAAAGATTAACTGAGATTACAATTATATATATTTGATAAATATCTTTTATTACAAACAAAATGTTTCTCAGTTTAACAATATTAATTAATATATATTATTTGTTTCAATTCAGGTTATGTTACACATAATTTGCAAATCACTGTACATACAGAAATAAAGGAAAAACTAAATTCATTAATAAACTATATTATAATTCATTATAAAAATATTTCTAGATAATTAAGATAATAAATTTACCAGCAGATGTAATATTCATATTGGTTTTTTCAGCTTTTCATTAAACAAGAAAACAATCCTAAAAATTTGTAATTCAAGTTAATAATCAGCCTGACACTTTCATACTGCAATGCATGATCCAAATACACATCCAAATACACCGGCCATATTGAATCATATTAACCGCGCGCTTTCAAATCAAATCAGAAAACAAATATTAAGAAAATTTGAACAACATGTTAAATTAAAAATATTTTAATTAATTAAAGTTCTAAATATTATTTTTAAATATTAATACAATTTTTATAAATATTTTTTTAGAGTAAGGAGAGTATTTTTTAACATAATTTATTATTATAAAAAAATTGGTTTGTTAATATATTTAATTATTTGACAACATTTTTAACGATAATAATAAATAAATAATAATTTATTATAACAAAGGCAAAACATAGTCATGGAACTTGACTCTGAAGTACAAAAATGTTTACGTTCATTCATTTGTTTAAGTCTTAA
Source organism: Leptopilina boulardi (assembly GCF_019393585.1). Lineage (NCBI taxonomy): Eukaryota > Metazoa > Arthropoda > Insecta > Hymenoptera > Figitidae > Leptopilina > Leptopilina boulardi. Next base: position 472,899 of record NW_026137778.1, read on the forward strand.
AATTTTAATTCGTTTCTTTATTAATTTCATGTTAAACATCAGATAATAATTACATTTTTTAAAATGTACATATATTTATTATTCAAAACTTTATAAATATTGTTATTTTTTATTTAATGTATTATAAAATCAACTTAATCTTAAAACCCTTTTATTATTTATATATTTCTCTATTTTTGAATATTTTAATTCTTTGTAAATAATTTATAACAGCAGATATATGTATATAATAGGACAAAATCCAATCGTTTAATAAAATCTATCAAGAATATGAATATTATCAGATTAAGTATATCAGATAATTTTACATTTGATGTCATTTCACTTATTAAAAAAACGATAATAACAATAAATTATAAAGGCCCCGTCCCATGACAGCGTGAAACGCAAGCATAAAAGCGGAAAGCATGAGCATGAAAGAGATAGTGAGATATGTTCATCTCTTTCGTTCTCATGCTTTCAGCTTTTAAGGCCTTTCTCCAATAGGTTCCTAAGGTCCATTCCACAATAGCTAAACGCAAAGTTAAAGCGCACGCAAAGATGACGCGCGCGTTGGTTCTAAGGTCCATTCCACAATAGCTAAACGCAAAGTTAAAGCGCACGCAAAGATGACGCGCGCGTTGGTTCTAGTGTTCTAAAGACAGTAAATTACGTCAAGAAGAGAAAGAAGATTACGGTAATTTACCGGTAAATTACCGGATCGTTTTTTCTCTGAGAATTTATGAGAATTTTTACTTGTACTTTTATCCTTGTCTGACACGTGCGTTGTCATGACAACGTGTATGACGAGGATAAAAGTACAGACATATGTTCCTGACTGTACAATTATTATTATAATGAAAAATATCTTTGTTACAATATATAATATATATATTAATATATTAATATTGATATAATATTACATTATTATATTGAATCAGGTACATTTATATGCCTGCACTTTTATCCTTGTCTAACACACATGTTGTCATGACGACGCACGTGTTAGACAATGATAAAAGTGCAGGCATATATACCCGACTGTCATCTTATCAGTAAGAACACAGAGAAAATGAGGGTGCAGTCCCATGGAGCAGATTAGCAGATTAGACGTTGACCAATAAAAAAACAGTCTCTAACGGAAATGCAAAATTTGCCGCGAGAGACTAACTTTTGATTGGCTGAAATCTATTCTCCTAATCTGCTCCATGGGACTGCACCCTTACAGTCTATTATATTCATTGTTCAAATTATTCATTTAATAACATGTCGGTCGTTTATTTATAACTTACATACTATAAAAATACATATTTAGATTTAAAAAAGGCAATTATCAATCACTTAAATGAATATTCTCATAAATTCTCTTTTTTTCGGTAATTTACCGCAATTTTCTTTCTTACCTTCTCAGGTTTCAATTTTACCGAGAATTTAAAAACACTAGTTGGTTCTAACCAATCAAACCAACGCGCGCGTCATCTTTGCGTGCGCTTTAACTTTGCGTTTAGCTATTGTGGAATGGACCTAACCAACCAAAAACGCGCGCGTCATCTTTGCGTGCGCTTTAACTTTGCGTTTAGCTATTGTGGAATGGACCTAAATGTTTGCATTACGTGACTGACGCGTTGGTTCGCAAGCGCATTGATAGCAATCGCGAACAAAAAGTTTGGTTTATGTTCCTCTTATCCCTGTTTTCCAACTTTACAATTTTTAATGCAAATGTTTCTCGACGGCTTTTAATAATTTTAATTAATTAATATCCATAATTAAAAAATTCAGTGTCTTAAAATCATAAACCAAACATTTTGTTCGAGATTGGTATCAATGCTTTGATGACGTCACTGCGCTTGCGAACCAACAACGCGTCAGTCACGCAACGCAAACATTTAAGCAGCGTCTACAATAAGCGCGTCGGACGTGGACGCGCTTATTGTAGACGCTGCTTTAGAAACATATTGGAGAAAGGCCTTAAAAGGACACAAATATATGTATCTCTGTCCGTTTCTAACGCATGAATCTCGTTCGCGAAGCAATTATGCGTTGGCACTTACAATGGGTGTTTTCGAGAGTTGCTGTGACTGCTGTGAGTATACTGTCAGTATGTTGTGATTGGCTGATCCATCAGCATGTTTATTCTGATTGGGTAATTTTTTACTGTCAGCAACTCCCGAAAACACCCTATGAAAGTTTTGCATTTCAAATATTCATTGTGCTAAGGCCTAATACATATCAACAAAATGTCTGTCTGAATCTAAATATAATCGATATAATCTAATATTTGAACTGTCTTGTATTATTATTACATTCTAATAAAATAAAATGGCTGAGAAGAACAAATCTTTAAGTCATGTAAAACATATTCCCAAAGATGCTCAAGTTATTATGTCCATTATGAAGGATATGGGTATAGTGGAATATGAGCCTAGAGTTATAAATCAACTCCTTGAATTTACTTATCGTAAGTTTGTTTACAGTACTTAATTTTAAAAATGAAAAAACAGATTAATGATACAAAATGAAATTTTTTACATAGGCTATGTTACTTGTATACTCGACGACAGTAGAATCTATGCAAATCATGCAAAAAAGAAGTTTATAGATTTAGATGATGTTCGATTAGCAGTGAAAATGCAATTGGAACGGAGTTTCACTAATCCACCACCTCGAGATGTATTGCTGGATGTGGCACGCTTAAAAAATAATGTTCCTTTACCATTTGTAAAGCCAAATAATGGCCTACGATTGCCACCAGATAGATATTGCTTAAATGTTACTAACTACAAATTGAAGAATACTTCCAAGAAGACAATTGTTAAATCTTTAAGTGCCATGGGAAATAATAGTGCTGGTGGGCAGGCAAGAATGAAATTAGATAATAATAAAGCAAGCCTCTCGGTAGTTAAAAGGCCAGGAACGCTTTCTACTGTTGCAAGAACGCAAACTATTTCTGTACCTAAACCTGTCTTTAAATTTTCAGCTGGTAAGTCCAAAAATTTATTTGTAAAATAATTCTTTTGGAATTAAATCTTATTGCTGGTCTAAATGATTTACAGGAACATCAGCACCGACGATGAAAACACCAATTATAAAGTCTCAAATGCAGCAAACGCCTGGACAAGCTTTGTCTGTGGTAAAATTAAAAACTGAGTCAGATTCAATTAAAAGAAAGAGGGAAGAAGATGATTATGATGTACCTTAAAAGTGAGTTAGTAGTTAAGTTCCGTGTTGTTTTTTAAAATGAGCATCAATTCAGCTGTTATGGTTTTTTAAGTAAAACTGAAATATTCTAAATTTTTAGAGAAACAGGCGAATCCTTGCGTATTTTAGCGTAGAAAAATTTCATCATTTAATAATAAATAAATAAAAATTTGTACATTTTTTCTCTCTAACATAACGTTATACATACCTGCTGCTAAAAGTAAAAACCTAGTAAGTCGCTTTTTCGTAAGGATGAAAATCTTTTGCAGGGTTTCTACAAATTATGGAATTTCTGATCATATCATGGAAATTATTTCAATTTTCGTTTCTAAGACTCGAATTTATACGTTCGTTGAAAATGACCCATTTTCAGTATTTTAATGTATCATAATTTATGTTTATAGTATCATGGAAATTTTATCATTTATCAACTGGAAATCATGGAATTTTGCGAAGAGAAATTTGTAGAAACCCTGTTTTGGTCGGATCTATCAACTTTGAAACTTCTGATGAAAAAACGACATACTGGGTTTTTACTTTGGACAGCAAATATGTGCTTTACACTAATATTTGTTATTTAACTTCAAATCTTTCCAATAATGAATAAAACTTTGTGCCGAATTTTAATTGCATTAAAAATGATAAATTCCCAAGACAAATATTGAAATATTTAAAGAATCTGTTTTTATGTATAATTTTGAATGCGAGTTTCACGTTAAATATTATTAAATAACATTTTTTTTGCAGTGCATCTGATTCAATTTGGTAAACAGCTGATGTGGATATTATGAAGTTATTTCTCAAGTTCATCTGGTTATATCTTCTATTATTTATATGTCAATTTCATTTGTTCTCGAATTCAGTGAGTCGATTTTACTTATTTAAGGGAAAGTTTGTTTTATTTCACAAATTTTTTATTCATCTACTGGTTTACTTCAAAGTTTATTGTCAAATGTGAGCAATTTAGTTAATATATTATTTTGTATTGATGAAGTTGTAATATTGAAAGTATCAAATAATATAAATTGATGAGTCTTTTTCTATATATTATTTCAAGTTTTATTTTTTTCTTCATTACCTGAATAAGTAAGTTTCTTGTTCTAATTTTAAAATTATGTTTTTAAAAAACTCATGAGCGAGAGCGTTAGAAAAAGTAATTAAAGTTAAGTGTTATTAAATTTCACATTGAAATAAAACAATAATAATCAAAACTGAGCATATTTATCGTAGATTACTTAAAATAAATTATTTTTTTAAATTAGCTTTGTAATAAGTAAAATTATTAGTTTTAAAAAGAGTGCAACGTAAGCTCAGAAATTTAATTTTCTTTATAATATTTATATGGTTGATTCTTTCAAAAAGGAAAAATCAAAACGTGCACGATTTTAGACGGTGTTTTTGTTAAAAAATAATAAAATTAATTTCAATTAATAAAAATCTGCCAGCCGGTTCATTATTAAATGAAAAGTAGTGTTAAAACTCCCCTCCGTAACATCAGATTTTATTTAATATTTCAGTTATTTGGCCTTTTCTTGAACGTATGGCTAACAGAATTTTTAATAATTTCAATCAATTTTATTATTTTTGAACAAATTACCGTGAAAGCGTGATTTGTCCTTTTTGAGAGAATTACCCATATATGTTTCTCAAGTTAATTTTATAAATTTTTTTCTTAAAATAACTCAAGAATATAAATTATATTGAGTTGTTTAATTAACCTAAAAAATGTCAATTAAAAAAAAATACCTTTTTAAAAAATAGAAATTATAGTAAATTAAATTTCAACGTTTAACTTTCAAAATTTTTTTATCTTTTTTATATTGCACACTCTAGACTATCTAGATAGAAAAGATTTCATATAGATAATAAAATCGAAAAAATCGTTTAAGTTTAGGCTAAATTTTTTTAAATAAACGAACTTTACTATGTGTAAAATATTTACTTTTCAATGCGTGAAGTAAATTTTAGTGCATAAAATGATCACTTTACGCACCGCTGTGTCATTTTAAAGAGAAATAGTGACATATAGTAATAATTACTTACTTTACAAACTTGTATCATAACCGTCCAATTGAAAAATATGTAAAAATTTGTTTCATACTTATCTCATATACGTGAAAAGTGATTTGAGAAAAATGTTATTGAGTTCGTCACCTTTCTCGATGGATTCAGAAGAAATGATTCTGTCAATGATTTGACAGAAAGTCAAACATTCAAACATTAAACCCCAGATTCTTAGAATCAAGGGTTTTCGAGCAAAATTGATGAAAAATTGACTACATATTTCTGAGAAACCGTAACTCAGAACCTATTTGATTAATATGGTTATATAATTTTTTCAAATTATGAAGTATTTTGTGTTAACGTTAATGCGAATACCGTCTGATATCCGCCCATTTTCCCGAACTCCTTTTATCCCGAATTTGTATTTCCCGAAGCACTTTTTTACTAAATTATAGTTCTCCCGAATTATTTGGGAAACATTCAGATACTGAAGATATCCTACAGCATACTGAATTTTATTTTCAGAGTACAGAATTTTTTAATAAATATATTTAGGACATTTAAGATTTTTATTTTTTCAAAGTCTAAATATTTCAGATTTCAAGTGTCAATGACATTTTGTAAAGATTTTTCTATTCATTTAATTTAACTCGAAGAGCTAAATCTACATATATACATATATTTCACCACAATCAATCGATCAATCAATCAAATATACCTATTAAATAATGTGACAATTAATGCGCATTAAAAAAAATTGAATATGCAGTTCTACATAGAATAATTAATTTAATATTCAAATTTACTTCTACTTATTCTTGATATTAACTTAATATAAATAAAATTTGCTAAAAAAATGAGAATTAAAGTGTGTCATAGTACCTGTTTACTTTGAAACTTATTCTGTTTAAAAATGCGAATGATATTTTTAAAAAATATTTTCGATTTCTGAATAATTTCGGTCCCAGTAATTTCCAAGAAATATCCAATCGTCTTGACTAGTGTAGGGATTAATTTCAGTTCGAAACCACCTAATATTTAAAATGATTTAGAATAGTAAAAAATAGTTACTAGTATAAATTATTAAATTGACATTACCTAGGAGCCCAATCTGGGCATTTCTTTTGCTTCCTTAATTTTTTACAATCACGTTGTTTTTCTTCAAGCCTCGCTTTTTCCACCGCTGCACCACTTCGATCTCCAAATTCTAATTTACGAATATCTGATCTCAGTCTTGAATCAGTTGGACAAAGATATTTTTCCATACCTGGCACCATCTCATTTAACGACATTGTGAATGTTGTGAATTGATAAAACTATAAATACATAGAAAAACACTTCAAGTTTATAATTGTATAAACAGGTTTATCCAAAAAGGCTCAAGTTAATTAAAGAAATAGAAACTTTTTGTCATTTCTGGTTGCTTTTTCTAGATAGCAAATAAAAACTACATTTTCAAAAGGTATTCTGCTTATTAATTTCTTATAAATCTAATAGTGCTAATAAGTGCTTGCATTGGTTCGAATCATTAATAAAGTGCATACATCTGAACTGTTAGCAGGTCTTGAGACTGCTTCCCACAAAGTAGTTGATTCTGGTATTTCATCTAGAAACGAAGAATTTTCATCACCTTCAAAACTTGAAGAATCATCAACGGCATCCTGTAATTTTTTCATACTATAAACTAATATATACTATGTTTCATAAAAGTTGTACCCTCTATGTACACTATCGTCTTAAACATATACGTTTGCAAGCATAAGATGATAGCGTACATAATAGTAATAAAAAAAACAAATTTATATGAATATTGTAAACCAACCTGATGTACTGGTTTAAAAGCTCCCACTTTTAAACTATGCAATTTTGCTAAAACTTTTTTATGTCCTGAACTTCCTAAAGGACTTTTCGTTTCTCTTCTTATTTTTTCAAGTGCATCTTCATATAATAATGGGTCACAAGATCGCAAACCCTCAGTCCATTTGCCATACAAATAAAGCAATTTCCTTTTACTAAAAATTAAAATTAAAAGTATAATAGAATGCCAGATAACTGAACGCATAAATTCTAATACTAATACTCACTTTTGATCCGTAATGAATCCTTCTACTCTGTGAAGATCTTTCCCGTTTGTACCAGCATTTTTAAAGTTTAAAGTGGCTGTTAACATTTTTTCTTCATGTTGTTTTATTTCTAAGGCACCCAATTGTTCCATCCATATTTGTCCAACCAAAACATTATGTAGAATACAGTTAACATTTTGCCAGGTATATGTTTCATTCCATCTGATACAAATTTATTTAAAATATTACTTAAAAAGCTTATAAAATCCCTCTGATATTAAAATATTTTATCTATTAAAAAACAAAAATTGGAATAACCATTGGAAGTTTACCGTAAACTTATAAAAAATATTAGTAAAGTAAGATTCAAGTGTTATTTTATGACCCGTTCTAATATGAAACAAGTTTGTAGCCAAGAAATTTTTGAATCAATATAAATATATGGTATACTCACTTTATCAATTTCACTGTTAATACTCCTTTCGGATGTATCTCTATAGATTTGCCACAAAATTTTAATTTGGGATTTATACTCCCATGGAATGTAAAGTCTTTACTCTCCGCATGAAAAGCGGAAATTGGTGGATGATGAGAAACTTGTTCACATAATATTCTACAAGCAAATCAATAGTCATATTTGTAATACTTTCATCATTTTTCAAATTGAAAAATGATATATATAGAATATGATAAAATTCTTCCTTTTTCATTTGTTACAAACCCCCGATATTTTTAACGACAATCACCTCTGAATAAAAAAAATTCTTTTCCTTAAATTGAAATGCTATATGTATATTTCAGTCAATTTATTCTTCTTATTTAAAAATTTTCTATTATATTTTTGATAAATGATAATATAATAATTAATAATAACACTTTCAAAGATGATAAAATGTCTATAAATATCTTGTAAAAGTCCTGAAATTTCAAATGATTTTCCCTATAAAAAAATCAGCAAAACAATTTTATAAATGTTTGGTTTGCTGATTTAAATGCAGATTAAAGGAATAATTTTCTCAAATAATTCTAAATTTGACTGTTTAACCCTTTGCAGCGCAGCAGAAATGCAGAGTTCAAAGTTATTATTAATTACTAAGAAAAATATTAAGAAATTGCAATTTTTTTTATATACCTATTGTTTGAATAGTACACTAATTTTTTGTAGCAAGAAAAATAATTTCATTATTATAATGAAAAATTTGTATGCCTTAAAGAGTTAAATACCGTGAATGAATGTAGTATGCACATGAAGAGGTATTACCGAAAACCATCTTGTTGTAATTCATATGTTTCACCAAGTAGTGGATTGAACGGCTTTCCCAATCTTTCCCAATTAGAAGCCAGAGCACTTACTGCAAATGCAGCCACGTACTGTAAAAAAAATTCTTATTTACAATTAGAATCATTTATCTGCCAATCTGAATAAATAAAATAATTTTATAATGTAGTGCTTTTTCAGCTACATATATTATATAAACCATGGTGCCTTTAATTTCAAACTATATTTATTTTTTTTGCAAAAAATTTTCAAGTGCAAACTTTCTGAAAAATATGTATTGTTACTCGATAGAAATTTTTTTAATCCTCATAAAAAGAAAAAAATTTTATCAATATTTTGTTTTTGAATTTAGTCGATATTAATAAAATTATTGCTTTAACTTGGTATAGTATTTTTTATTCTATTATTAAATTTTTAAATTGACCTGTAGTCTACCAACGGATGTTGGTTCCAAAGACGCCTTTTCTAGTAAATTTGAGTATTCCATATACTCAGCTACTCGCTGAAGAAACGACAAAGGTTCATTGAATATAACTGGCATTGTAATTTTACTTAAATCCTTTCCCAAAGACAAAACTGAGCAAATATTTACTTCTGAATGTCCTTCGGCAGGGAGCGATGTCCTTTTACAGGAAAAAATATAGGATTATGTGCATTAAAAATACATATTTACATTTTACAAATATAAAACTTAAATGCATTATTTAGGTTTAATTTCACTTTTAAATATTTTCATTTTAATTTTAAAAAGATCTTTAATCCACAATTTCATTAGCGAAACTTAAGAACAGATCAATATTCAATTTTAATTAATTAAAATGTATTGATTTTTAAAATTAAATAAATTAATTAAATACATAATATACATACTTTTATATAAAATCAGACTTTTAATAAAGTAATAAGCTTCAGTCATCAAATTTTTTTATTTTAGAATTATTTTTACCATTATAACTAAAAGATCTTTATTATAATAATTCTCTTTACGAGAAAAAATATTAATTAAGATTGTGTTTCATCCCATTATATACAGCACAGAATTATTGTCAGTGAAAAATTATAAATAAATGAAAATAAAAGACAACTATCTATTTATGTGTATGTTTTAGACAAAAATTACGAACCTGTATTTGTACTTTTCAGTGTCCATTGTTTAATTATATTTAACTTATTCTTAGCAGTATAATTACAGAATTATTTGGAAATGTTTAAATTTTTGTAAAAAGACATGAATTATATAATTTTTAAAATAATCGAAGAAACTGAGTGTTTCGGTAAATACTGTAATGTAACAATGACTCAAGGATGAAAAATAATGTTTGTGTTCACTTATGAAATAGTGTTTAACATTAAAAATGATTTACGTTTCAATATTGTATGTACACAAAGTATTTTTAATTAAAATACAGTGCTTCTATGTAATGTACGTACGTAAATAAATATCACTGTGTTATAGAGTGAGTAAATAAAATGAAATCACACTTTACAGACTTATTATTCAACAAATATAGAATTTTTAATCTTTTAATATTTAAGTGTTTTACTCTTCTTCCTATTCTTCTAAAATATCAATAAAGTCGAGCATGGCTGCAAGATGTTATGAACATATTCCGATAAAAATGAAATTTGATTCGTTCTCAAGATGCGCTTGCGTTTGAATTTGAATTTGAATGTGCAGAAATCTTAATAATTTTTTAAGATATCAATCCTGTGTGATTAGATTGTTTTAAAAAATTAAAATAGGAAAATGTTAGGAAGTTAGGAACTTATACGTAAGTTGACTCTAAAAAATGTTGGCCTTTACATAAACTTGTTTTCAAAGGCATTTTTATAACAATTTCAAGTTTTTAAAAATTGAATGCCGCACATAATTTCTATGTTGTAGAAAAGTAAAAGAGATTTAAATATTTATAAATGTTTAACTTGGAAAAAAACTTTAGGAATTTAACGCAATGGTAACGAGGGGGGGATGGCCCCCTACAAGGAAGAGATATTGTAAAACCCAGAGTAACAAATACAAAAAATATTTTATATTCTTAATACACGATCAAGATGTTTACGGCTTTATGTTGAAAAAGTTAATATGCTCTAAACCTTCAGGAAGGTAAGTTAAACCAGAATAATCCTTGTGCTGCATATTATAACCTGCTCCATGTCCTGGAAAAAATAAAATGCTATTAAAAATTAATTTTAAATTCGAATTGTTGAAAATGAAATATGTACCTAATTTTTCCATTAGCCTGGTTGGAGCATTTCGCAAAACTAAAGGTACAGAAGGTTGTGGACCTTTATGTTCTGCAATAATTTTTTGAGCTGCTCTAAGAACATCTTCCATTAATCTGGACTTTGGTGCTCTAGCCAAATAAACAACACACTGTGCCAGTAAGACATCACATTCAGGCATGCCAATCATTTTACAAGCATGCATAGTATTCACTGCAACACCTGAAAGTTATTGTACATTTTAATTTCTTTTCAGCAATATTATACTTTCTCCAACGCCTATAGTGATGAAATGTCACTTATGATTCAATGGAAAAAAGTTAAATGCATTATTTTCTATTTATTAATTTATCTTTTATGTAGAGGCCGATGAGAAGATATGTAATTTTAGATCACTGTCGGCAGATTTTTTCGTCACCTCTACTAACCTGACAAGTTGCACTTTCAGAGCAGGCGTTGGAGAAAAAAAATCTTGGATTGCCTAGTTTAAATTGCAAGCTCACTCAATGCATTTGTATCTTCCAACCCGATGTCTTCACTCGCAAATCGCACTAATCTTCTAGCAATATAAACTGGATCTTCCCCGCCAGACATCATTCGAGCCAACCAGTATATAGAGGCGTTTTCGTCGCTTGCTCGTAACGATTTGTGTAAAGCAGAAATAATATCATAGTGTTGATCACCTTTTCGATCATAGAGCATATGTGTTTTCTTAAGACTTTCTTTTACATCATTTAACGTTATTACACATTGGCTTGTACTGAGACTTTCGTTTTCACCAGAAACCTTTGATTGAATAGCTAATTCTAATCCACCAAGAGCTATTCTAGCATCTCCGTCGCATGTTTCTGCCAGCCACTCCAAGGTCGCATAATCTATGAGAAACTCAGAATTGACCCCCTCGTGTGAAGTATCATGGCCTTTTAAGAATTTTACAGCATTTTTCAAAATAACTACTACATTTTGAGTTGACAATTTTTCCAAAACAATTACACGACAGCGGCTAAGAAGAGCGGAATTTAAACTGAAAGATGGATTTTCAGTAGTTGCACCTATTAAAGTTATTTTACCAGACTCTACGTGAGGTAAAAATATATCTTGTTGCAATTTATTGAATCGATGAATCTCATCCATAAACATGACTGTTCGTCGACCAAACCTTAACTCATTAGCAGCGAGACTAACTGCTTCCTTAACATCATTCACGCCTGAAGAAGCAGCAGACAGCTTAACATAGCGAAGTTTTTGTTTTTCATTCCTACATATTCCAGCAATGACATTTGCCAAAGAAGTCTGAAATTTTTTTTCAATAAAATATAGTACATGTTTCAAAAAGCATTTACAAAATCAGACTCTAACCTTTCCGCATCCTGGTGGACCCCAAAGAATAATGTTAGGTATTTCTGCTTTGTTTAGTAATTGATGTAATAGACACTGTGGTCCAAGAATATGTTCCTGTCCAACGTAAGTTGTAAGAGACGAAGGCCTCATTCTTTCAGCAAGTGGAAGATGTGCCTTACTACCTGCAACATCTTTCTGATGGTGATGACCTTCATTCTTACTCTGAAATAAGAAAAAATATAATGTGCGGGATTCATTATATGTATGTCAAACATTAAATTATCAATATCATTATTTTACTTACGTTCATGTTAATACTTATTTCTTCAACATTATTTTCCGAATTAGAAGGATTAGAAGATGAAAACTTATTCTGCAAATTTCCACATTTTTTGTACTCTGATTTAGATTTTTTTAAAACAGGGCTGTTGTTTTTCTCTTTAGAAGCCGGTCTTTTTTGCACACCGTGGCTTTCTTGTAATACTTGTGATGGTTCACTCAAGAACAAGCATCGACTGACATGTTCTTCAATAACCAGTAGAGGAAATTCTTTTGAGCAAACTGGACACTCGATTTTTTCCATATTTTATTTTAATTCTATATGAGCATTTCAAATTTTAATTTGTTTCGTGTAAGAGTATGTCTACACCATCAGCTAGAATAATTTTTTTAATGCATATTAAATTAGATCGACTTGTTGCCAATAACTTGTAAAAAATTTTATTTTAATTCTGAAAATTTCTTTTATCAGTCAGACTAGTTTTCAGTGCTAAAATATTAGACATTTTACAAAATTTCGTGTGATTTACAGCTTTTCAAATTACTTTTAAGAAATTGTTTTTACCGTCTGTACTACCCTAAATCTGAATAAGTAAAATTCCACTTATTTCAAGTTATAAATCGCTCTTTCGTTCAAATAAATGAATTTTTCACTTATTTTAAGTATACATTTCTAGTGAACGAGAGAGTGACTTATAATTTCCAATAAGTGGAATTTAAAAGTTTAAAGTTAAAAATACCGAAAACCTCCTTTTGAAAAGACGAAATCAAAGATTAAGGGACAAATATCTTTATTTCTTCTGGAAAGTTAAGCGGAAGATAATTTTTTTAATTCATACATCTCTGAGAAACAACCAAATAGACCTATTTTTTCTAATATCCACATTTATCTATAATTTTTTTTTAATGATAAATGGTTAAAGTCAAATATTGACGCGAGTAACCTTAATTTTTTACTGTTACTGGCAAAATAATATACTTGACTTATTTTACCAGACATGTGGCGAAATAGACATAATTATTTAATACTTATTTGTAAACATAAAAAAATAAAGATATTTTTATTTCTGAAAATTATCTGTACAGATAACTTTTGTTAAACAAATTTATTTATTATTTTCACAAAGTCTAACCTAATTTAAGCTTTCTGTGGTTACAAATAAATAGAAGAAATTTGGAAAATACGTATTATTATAAATTGTTACTCCATTAAAAATGTTTGTTTATATTGTTCGTTGAAATTTCTTTCACATATATAAAAATGCTTGTAAACATATTATGCATTTTACATCAAATCTTCAAGGGCAACGCACAATACAGCTCCGAATTGGGAAAAAGGACACTGCATACTTCCCGAGCCGAGTATACATTTTATTAAAGGCCTTTCTCCAATAGGAACCTAAACTTTTGCGTTGCGTAACTGACGCGTTGATTTTAGCATTGGTTGCCAATAGCAACCGACGCAATGCATACGCAACGCAAGAGTTTAGGATCCTATTGGAGAAAGGCCTTAAAAGTGCGCTAAAAATCCCAATTCGGAAAGGGCCATACGGAAGCGCCTATACGCCACATAATGCTGATTCTACACTCACCGAAAACTGAGCGAGCGGTCCGCTTTTCCGTGACGCTTCCTATAGTTAACTATATCTTTATATATAAAAAACGTAACGCAAGTGCGGACCGCTCGCACAGTTTTAAGGCCTTTCTCCAATAGGAACCTAAACTTTTGCGTTGCGTGACTGACGCGTTGATTTTAGCATTGGTTGCCAATAGCAACCGACGCAATGCATACGCAACGCAAGAGTTTAGGATCCTATTGGAGAAAGGCCTTTAGGTGAGTGTAAAATCAGCATGACAGCGTGAAACGCTGGCGAAAAGCGGAAAGCATGAGAACGAAAGAGATGAACATATCTCACTATCTCATTCGTTTCGTAGACACTATGTACTGTACATAACATGTGTCGGGACTCTCGTATTATCTACTTTCTATGGACAATATTCACCCAAAAAGTCCGAACCATCTAAGTTTGGAAAAAATTATCGTGTGGAAACTTTTGTGATGTAAATTTTCTATTTAATTAATTTTAAAAATATCTTGTTTCCTATCTATCGCAAATTTGTAACTACTTGTAGAAATAAAAGTAAAAGTTGTAGGCATATCTGAATTCGAGGAAAACCTTGTCGGCATACAAATTGAATTGTGCATGTATTTATTCTACTTTTTACGAATGGACATTTGAAAGGTAAATAAAAGTGTGCTTTAAAAAATCCGTGACATTCTTTAAAAATTCTTTCATTGCTAATTTAGGTGAATCATTTCCAACGACTTGCTATCATTCATCAATAGTTGAGAAAAATGTTACAAATCGCTTTGTTTACATATATTACAACTTAATGAAACTTTGATACTCCTGTGTTAGTGCACTTAAAAATAAATTTTTGTATGCAATTTGATTTTGAACAGATCTATCGATGTGTAATTCCGAAGACACTTCTTACATTGAAAAGTTAGGTTACCTACAGTTGAGCGATGAAACTTCAAATGAACGCATTCTGGGTCCTCGACCTGAGATTCAGGTTACCCCAAGATCCTCCAGTAGATCTCTTGGAACAATTGAAAGTTTTCTGGAAGCAGCACCTGACACTTGTCGATCTACAGTTCCAGTTGCTGATTACAAAATATATGAACGTGAAAATATCATAGCGGCTTCCCGCTTTGCCACACCGAAATCAATAGACCAACAACACATTCAAAGTCGCTCAAATAGTCAGCAAGCTCCAGTTTATGAAAATATCGACTTTTATCCTCAGCAGTCGCAAAACTATCCGCCATATTATCACTCAGTTGAATCAAAAAAAAGTCCTCGAAACAGTCCCAGAGATTCCATAGTGAGTGATTCTTATGACATTGGTTTTAGAAAAGCTCAATCTCAAATGCCAATAGGGAATCGTTATCAATCGGCATCTCCTGCGAAGGATCTTCCACCGTACGAAGCACCTCCTGTTTATGAAAACATTCAGGAAGTGCACTTTGGTGATGGCAATCCAAGCCGGCCGTGTGCTAGTTACTACCCGGCTAATATAAATGGAAGTGACTATGTTGTTATGACTGGAAAGATTCCGGGGTCGAGAAATTCAGCCCAAAGTTCGGGCTCCTCGTACACACAATTCCAAAGAGCTCGTGGTCAAAGCTATGATGGTTCTAACATTCAATGCTCCGGAATTTCTTCTGAAAATTCCTCATGTAGAAAGTATTTGCCTCCTTCTTCCAACTCATTGTCTTTTGCGGACAATCAATCCGGAAGAAATGCATACGTCCCCCCCTCGGAACTTCAAACCAATAAAAACTTCACTTATCCTCTTGATCAACAACCGCAGCAACACTCCTCCAGATCTAATTTACCTTATCACAGTGAATCTCCCACTAGAATGCAAATAGAATCACAGCAGTATCATCGATCCTCCTCTATGGATGGCAGTACAAATCATGTCCCCGGGCAAACGTCCATTGATGGCAATAGTTCTCAAGTTCAGTTTCATCAAGAAAATTTACAACCCTATAAGTATACCAACTACCATGGAGATTCTCAATCGAAAACTTCTCAAGGCTATGGAACCTCTTCTCGTTCTGGAGAATCTATTACTTACAAAAATTCACAATGTTGCTCACCAGTCCGAGGCTCTATATCTCAAATTGAAAGACATTATCGTCCTCAGGTAAGGGTAGAAAGTTTCTATTTTTCCCACGTTCTCTGACTTTATTTTCACTAATGTTCTTTCGATATTACAGGAAAGTCCAGGAGAACTGTCTTCTAAAAGCTCGTCCATGTACTATTCCCTAAATCGAGCGGGCGAAAGTCGTCTTGGAACACAAAATGATAGAAACTTTGGATTAGATAATTCCGAGTCATCATCTTTATCACAAAATTCTTCATTATTTTTAGCAACTCGTAGTGACACAAAGCAAAATGTTCCAAATAACGGTGTTGCGGTAAGTTCTCCGAAAGCTAGTCCCACACATCATATTTTAGTGGCATCTGGATTAGAATCCACTGTTTCATCTGGTGCTCCACTGGACAATCCTCTTCGAGGTCAAGTACATGCTCCTGTTACAAGTGCTTCGACTGCTTCAGGACACGACCTTGTAATCCATAGACCAAGAATTACGAGTCTTCCACCTGGTGTTACAAGTGGAGTTGCTGGTCCAGTGTTTCTTAATGCAGGAGTACCAATACTTCAAAGATCGACAGAGCCAAACGTGGAGTACTCAGAAGACATTAGTCCAGCAATTAAATCACTATCTGGAAAAGGACTGTTACCATATAATGTTACTCCTCCTAGACCTTCGGTAATTTATTTATATTAAATATTACACTATTTTAATTAGCAATTTTTCAATTAGGGTGAAGTGACGGTAAGTGTTGTTTTTTTTCATTTTTTTTTAATGGGTACCAGTCACTAGATTTAGGTAAATGCTCTAGTGACTGAATTTTGAATTGTTTTTTAAAATACTTTTCCAATTTTTTATTTTTTATTAGTTAAAGAAAATAAATTTTCTATTTTTCTAAATGTAAAAAGGACGTATTTGGAGTAGCAAACATACGTTTTTATTCTCCAGCTCTATACTATTAAAAATTCGTTGAACCAACCCTGTTACGAACTTTGTTCGAAAAAATACAGGCTTTCTAAACTAGTTATGACAACGGATTACTTACACACACACTGTTAGATATTTTTAAACTTTTTATTATTTTTATAAATTAAGTAACTCGCATTATATGTGATTTAAAAAAAAAAATAATAAATATAACATAATATTTTACACTTTTTATTTTCTACAGGGACCTACTGAAGCAGAAAGGAAGATTGAAGAACTGACTCGTCAACTTGAAGAAGAAATGGAAAAGCAAGAAGAAGAAGGAGAATATTTTGGTAAGTTAATAAGTTGGACAATTGTTTTTTATTAGTTCGATCATATTTATATACATATTTTTGCATCATGCAAATAAATAAGTATTAATTATTTTTGTAGAAATTATTTTAAATCGAAAATGATTAACTTAGGTATTTGTCATACTTGTGGAGAAAAAGTTACCGGAGCAGGACAAGCATGTCAAGCAATGGGAAATCTGTATCATACAAACTGTTTTATTTGTTGTTCATGTGGAAGAGCTCTACGTGGAAAAGCATTTTACAATGTTCATGGTCGGGTATATTGTGAAGAGGACTATCTTGTAAGTATTTAAAGACTAAATTCGTGAAAAAGAAGCTTTTCTTGTTTTGATTTCAAACAGTTGCAAATTGTGTTCTAATGAAGAATAACGGTGTTCTAGAATGCCATATATCCAAAATTAGTACCAGATCTGTACATTTCTAACAGTTATCTCAAATTAGTATCTGTTTGGAATTTTTCAATTTCTTGTTCTCAAATGAAAGCTAGAAAATTAAAATATTTTACGACAACTGTTAGAATTATACGGAAAAAATTTCTTTAAAAAAATACTTGTCAAACGGGCGGCCATTTTGATTTAATCTTTAGTAAAATATTATATAATATACCATGTAAATGAAGATGATCAGTAACTGTTTTTCATACTAAAGCATAAATTTTTTATTTTCAGTATTCTGGGTTTCAACAAACTGCTGAAAAATGTGCAATTTGTGGTCACTTAATAATGGAAATGGTAATATAAATATATATTTTTTTTGATCACAAACTTTTTAAAATGCTCAAAAACATTGGTCAATTTACAGATTTTGCAAGCGATGGGGAAATCATATCATCCAGGATGCTTTAGATGTTGTGTTTGTAATGAGTGTCTTGATGGTGTTCCGTTCACCGTGGACGTAGATAACAAAATATATTGCGTAAATGATTATCACCGCATGTTCGCTCCAAAATGTGCTTCTTGCGGCAAAGGAATTACACCTGTAGAGGTAAATTTTTTATAGATTAGAGTACTCAAAATGTAGAAAAAGCCTGTAATTTCAATTGGCAATTGTATAAATTGAACCACATTGACAGTTTGCCCGACGATAACATGAAAAAATATTTTATTTCTTTTAGGGGACAGAAGAAACAGTTCGAGTTGTGTCGATGGACAAAGATTTTCATGTAGATTGTTATGTATGTGAAGACTGTGGAATGCAATTGACAGACGAACCTGATAAACGATGTTATCCGTTAGAAGGAAGATTGATGTGCAGAGCTTGCCACATTCAGCGAATATCACATACCCAACCGAGAGCTCCTCAACCTGTGTCGGCTAGTTATCAATTTATGGGTTGAATATGACAAAAACTAATTAGTTCTTGTAAACTGCGCAATAAATAACCTACCGAAACATAACGCAACTGAATTGCTTATATTATACAGTATTTATACGTACATTAGAATATTAATTGATTTGTTAGAAACTTAAATTTCGAACCTAATAATTAATTTACTTAACGTTTCAAAGACTGAAAATGTTCCCTAGATAGGAATAAAATTTTACATTCCTTAATCTACTTATCATACAAAATATTTCATAAGCAGTGAAAAACATGAGACAAAACAATTGGAATTTTTCACACCAATAAACAACAATTTGCAAATGTTGACAAAATGCATTAATTTAATCATTATTTTGCATGTCAACTGGTGGAAAAAACTAATTGGTCTCAAGTATTCTACATACCCTTCAATTTTTCTTAACTGAGAAAAACTACACTTCATTTATTGTTAGTCATACATACTCAAATGTTGCATGTCTGACAGCATTCAACAAGAAACGACGTCATTCGAAATTTAGTTTTTGAATAATATTTATTTTTGCAATTTTTATTCAGTATATAATATGTATTGTTAATTATATTTTAATTCCTAAATTTGAAAACAAAAGATATATGTTAACAGTTAATGTAAGAACAGGTGACAGCTGAGTTAACGAAATTTCAAGGTTTTTCAATAAGGTTTAGGCAATAAAAACCTGTCACCTGTCGCAGGGATCAATTGAGTTTCGCTTCCGCGTCAATTCCATTAACAATTGAATGCTTGGATAATAAGGGGATACGCGCTTGGCCACATGTTCTAAAGTGAAGCGGACAAAATTGTTAAAAAAAAAATTCAAATTCAAAATTTTTATTTTTCAAAACTACTATTGTAGGAAATAAAAAGGTGCATCTTTCTTTTTTTCAGTTTTTTTAAGAACAAACATTTTAGAAAATAAAGGCCAAAAACTGACAAATTTTTATTCTCAAATTTCATCCAATTTTAAAACATAAACCGTCGAAACTTGGACAAATATTAATAAATCTATTTGACATTTGGTGTACAATGCATTTAGGTCCATAGAAGGCAACAAAATAATAAAAATGTTAAAAACATACTTTGTTTAATAATTATTAATTATTGTATAATATAGTCGTGTCGGTAACTATGTTTTCTTACCTTTGCCGTCAAAAAGGTAAGAGCACAACGAAATATTAATGCAAATAATTTAATTTATTTTAACGTAACAATTTTTTACAATCTTAAACGTACAACATTGATTGCACTGATTCAAATTGTGACAATACATTTTAATGTAATTCAATTTAATTTTTATTTTAATTCATAACATTTTAGTGAGGCTAGCATTTCGTAATTTGTTACTTTTCGAACATATTTTTTTAAATTAATTCTTTGAAACTCCATAAATAATTATTTTTGATTAAATACTCCGTATTATTATTAAATTCTTTCAATTCAAAAAGAAATTTTTTGATATTCCATATCCTACCGAAAGTATTATGCCAGCGAGTGGAGGATAAGTACTGTACTTGGCTCAAACTCAGTCTCCTTTTTTTATATCATCAATTTTTCTCTTCTTTTTTGGTTTTTTCATATGGATGTCAACATAATTATATAACATAAAGTTAATATTGAAATTTCAATTAAATTTTTACAAGGACCATACCTATAATTAACTGCATTAAAAATTTCCAAATTTTTCTAGTACTAACCACCCCTCGCAAAATTTGTTAATCACTAAAGATAAACTGATTTGAAATGTATTTCTTAAATAGTGTAATCAATTAAAAAAGGAAAATTATTCTTGACATGACATTATCTTTTTATTGTACATGTATATTCATACAAATATTTGCTTAAAAATTCTTGAGTTGTAATGTTTAAAACTTTTTTTAAATTAGAGATGTATTAAGGTGTTGACCAGAATAAATTGTAGATGAAAAGATTATATATTGAAAACTTTATAATATTGAGGTTTACCAATAAATTGAATTTTTGTATTTGTTATTAAACAATATTTATATAATTTATATATGTACGCTCAGAAACACAGTCGAGTTTGTATATACATATATATATATATATACAAATTAATATTTCATTTAAAAAACGAATGTTCAATTGACTAGTTTTATACTTTAAAGATTTCTTTTAAGTATTTATATTTAAATCATTTTAAATATTAACATTGAGTTTATGTACAAAGAATTATGCCACCAAGATTAATAGGTTGCGCAGGCAACTGTGATAATTTGTATTTTTTGAATAACAGTAACATGTTTTCATTGCTTCAATTATAAACATTATTTATCTACTAGCTTTTCGAACTGACCCTCATATTTAAATCTGTAATGATCGTTCACAGACAAAATTATACACTTACACGCATATCAAAGCGCATAAATACATCCGATAAATATTATAAAAAGGTGTAAATAAAAATAATATTAAAATATTAATTATTTATAAATATATCTAGATGTTCATCATTGATTAAGATAAATAAAAAATTGTATCTCTTGTAGTTTCTGTTACAATTTATATTGCCATTTAACAATAAAACGAACAAGTCTACTGTTGATAATGTCAAAATAAACATTTGCGCAAATAATTAACTAAAATGTAACTCACATACTTTAAATTGAAAACATCGAAATAAATAATTTAATGCTACGTTTTAGAAGAATTGGTCACAGTTTTCGTTTTTTCGTTTGTTTTACCAAATTTAGCTTTCGTTTGCACAACCGTTTTACTTGACAGCATGTCCTGTGAAAACAATGAGAATATACAGTAAACAGTACCAAAAGTATTTCAAATTTCTTTT
Organism: Leptopilina boulardi; assembly: GCF_019393585.1. Classification (NCBI taxonomy): domain Eukaryota; kingdom Metazoa; phylum Arthropoda; class Insecta; order Hymenoptera; family Figitidae; genus Leptopilina; species Leptopilina boulardi. The sequence goes on from NW_026137778.1 coordinate 494,363, forward strand.
TTTTTTTGACAACAGAAATTAAAAGATTATGTTTATAGTTACAATGAAACCCCTCAAGTTTAAACTGTTCAACCAAAATAAATATATGGCCTGGCCTCTAATTTAATTTAAAAAAAAAAAAAAAAAAAAAAAAAAAAAAAAAAAAAAAAAGAATTACAGGAAAAAACCTAGGTTCACAGTGTAGCCCATAGCCATTCACTTTAAAACGCAGGAAAGAATGAGCACCAGCGATTTATTATAGACAGAAATTTTCTAAAATTTGAGATGAAAATTTTAAATTTACCAAATTCTAAATATAAAATTAATATAAAATCTATTTTAAATTTGAATAATTCATTTTTGATTAAGTTCTAGAAAAAACTACTTGACAAAATTGATAATTGACCATGAAAGTTGTTAAAATTTTTAATAGTAAAATTTACCAATGAAAAGTAGCGCCGCTTTCTCGTATACAAGATAATTTTTCTCTTTACAATAACAGCGGCGTTCTTAAAAAATTTTCAGGGCAGAGATAAACGTAAGAATATTATTACTTACTTTCATTTTCTCTGGAGTTTTAAATTTCATTATTCCCCATTTATTAAGATACCTGATGGTCATTGTTGTTCCTCCTGAAATTTAAAATATGTACTTTTCAATAAAGATTAGATATAAATTAATCTATATGTAGTTAGTTGGTGCTTTTGAACTAAACATTTTTAACGTTAAGCATCGAACTTCCAATAAATCTTTAAAATTTATATTGCAAAAAACAATTTTACATTAAATAGGGTGATCAAAATATTCGGAAGATTCTGATCATGCATATTTTTATTTATTATATAGAGCTTAAGAAAAATCAAATTTAAAAAAAAAACGTTTAGCATAATTTAGAGGCTATAAAGAAAAGAAAAATACAAAAATTAAACTTAGAAACTCACCAAGTGTGACAGTATATCTGAATGGGGTACACACTTTATACAAAGCATATGCTACTGCCAAGTGACCGGCACTAGAATTGCGAATTTTTTCCAGGTATGTTTCACTTAAATTTAAATATCTCAGAACTTCTTCAACATTGACGCCACTAAAAGATTAGGTAAAACATAAATATTTTAATTTTACGAGTTTTTTTTCCTACATTGTGATGGAATATAATGCAAAGTTATCAATCTCCGCCTTGCAGGAATATTACACGTCATGTTTAAAGCTGTACAAAGCTACTATCAGAAAGAAATGTTGCTCTGCAAGCTTAAGAAAATATAACTTTACAGAAATATTGCACCGCAAGAAACCATTAAATATGGACAATTTTTATATATATAAATATAGAGGGCAGAAATTGAATGTACTAAGATTTACTGAATCCTGCAAAGCAGATATTAGCAGTCTTGCCTGACCTGAATATTTTAGACTTTACACCATAATATTCAGGCAAGTGTAACAAGTTATATGAGTGAGTACTACTAGTTTAGTAATTATATGTAGTATGTTATAAAGTTACATACTTTTTTGCAGCTATATAAAATACTGAAAACCATATAATTGAAGTAGCCACGTGCACTGGAATTAAAATGTACCAATAATCCTTTGCCATCTGTTTCATCCTTTGAAAAAGGGTTTGTTGAACTTCGGAAGAATTGTTTGCATCTTTTCTAGAACTCTCAGTGGTGTATTTACAAACTCTTGATTGCAATTGAAATTTACGGTACCCACGGTCAAAAAAATTTTGATTTGTAGAAATATAAGTTGGTAAAAGTCGTTGACAGGTTGTCTTTTCAACATTAGTGGAATATTCTAAAATACATTTTCATTTATTTTACAAAAATTAGTTTATAAAGTATTTTAGTACAATACAGTACTTACAATCAGTTATAATAAACATACATACAGTTTCAAAAGAACGTATTTAATCCTACCTCTAAAAGCACTATCTTGCAGCTTTCTATTAATTTGCGTAACACAAATAGATGACTGACAACATGTACTTGGCAAATAATTCGAAACTGTTCTGATAAATAAACTATAGAGCTTCATTCGCTGATGATAAACAATTAAATCCATTTGAAAAAACTTGCTCTTCACCTGTATTAACCAAAAGGACATACCTATTTAATACAGTCAATTATATAAAGATTATTCATTGAATCAACTACTTTTATATGTCACTTACTGTATTTCTTGTACCTTTAACCTCTAAAAAAATTTAATTAAGTTGCCAACTAAATTTTTGTCATAAAAAATTGCTCAATTATTTTAATTTTTTTGATACCCTAATATCAAGAACTTAAATATTCACAAATTTAGGTTTAATAATTTATAACTAAAACTGTCTTCACATAAAATCATATTAAAACCCCCTTCAAAATTTAAAAAGAAATTTCAATACTATAATTTATATTTATACCGATTAAAACGTTTCAATAACCTTTTTTTAGGTTAACTATATGGTCACGGACAAATCAGGTTAATTCCACAATAGGCAAAATTACCGAAGCGCCTCTATACTACGCCACCCTAAAGGTGGTTCTACAATAAGTGCAGAAGGCAATTTCAAATCTAACTTAACTACAAGTGCAAGAGAGATTGCTAGACATCTTTCTTGCACTCATGGTTTTCTTGGACTTTCACTTGCCTTTTGCACCTATTGTAGAACCTCCTTAATGAATGAAGGCATACTCACACTCTATGGGCGGTATTCATAGTTCCGACTTAAGCAAGGACTTAAGAGTTGCTTGATCAAGACGGTCTTATTCGAATGAGTCGAGCTTAAGACCATATATATTCATAGTCAAAAATAAGCAATTGCTTGGTAAAGGAAATGCAGCTTAAGAATTTCTTGACCAAGCAAATGCTTAAGATGATCTTATTGAACGATCGGATTTTTCCGTCAATATTCTTTTGAATCCACCAATAAGAAATGGTTTTGAAAATTCGCCTCAATGCGCCAAGGAATATTTATACTTGCGTTGTATTCAATTTGAGTTTTTCGTTTCAGCGTTTTTAATGTTATTTATAAAATTGTTTTGTTTAATCATTTGAAAAAAGTAAATTTGTAAAATATTTTTCTTATTAAATGTTTGTAATAAAAAACAGTAATAAAACAAAATTCAAAAATATAAACCTGTGAATATAATTAATGTTGTTTAAAAGTAAAAATTTTTAATAATCAACGAATGAAATATATTTAAAATTTGATAAATAATGATACATAATAGTGAAATATTCAAAATAATGATCAATATATTAACATTAATATTTTTAAAATTAGGCGTACAATTTGTAGAACACAATTTATTTTTTCTTTTTCAAATTAAAAAGACTGGTAATTTTTTTTATATCTTATCTTATATACTCTCGTTTTTAAAAAAGTGCTGTACGCTAAAAAATTTTAATTGTTTATAAACATAAAATAACTACTTTCATACATAAATTCTTTTTTCTTGTAGAAATAATAAATGTATCCAAATATAAATCTGCTACTCTCACTCCCTTAAATTATATATTAAAATAAAAATATAATGGAATATAAAATTTGTAAACAATAAATAATTAAATTATTATAAATAATACTAAATTTTAATACTAATTAATGAAACTTTTTGTAGTAATAAAATGTCTAAAAAGCATTACACCAATACGGATAAAGAAAACTTTTCCTGCAAACTATCAAAATTTTTGCCCATGTTATTGAAAATCGCAAAAGCGATTGTTCCTTGAAAGCTAAGGAGGCTGCGTGGAGTGAAAACGATAACGTCTCTGAAACTCTCACTCATCTATTTCAAAAGAATTTTCCGCATCTCGAATGTATCGTTTTGCACGTCTTATATTGTTTGGACCATCTTCATTATCAATATCATCCTCAATGTCTCTTAAATAATGCATTATATCCATTGTTAACACTTTTTTCACTATAAATACACTAATAAGTTATTGCTTAAGTCAACTAAAACGTTGACTTTAAATCATAACCTCAATTCGTTCAAATAAGTTCACCGGTAATGTCAAATAAGAAAATCCTATTTGACTATGAATACTTGGCATTCTTAAGATGGGACTATGCATCTCAAAATCAAAGCATTTACTTCTTTAAGCAAATGCTTAAGTTGCGACTTAAGTCAATCCACAATGCACGACTATGAATCTAGGTGTCAGCTTAAGTCGCTGCTTAAGAAATGAGTATCGACTATGAATACCGCCCTATGCAGTATACTGCTATGCTAAAGGTGCTTTTATTACGGAAGCTTCTATGCGCCACCACTAAGCACTCACTCGCATTACGAAGCACGATTAAAATCGACCAACTCGTGCGTGCCTCGTAGCGTGCTCCGTATCCGTATCTCACGGAAGCTTTGACGATGCTTATTTGTTTTGATTGCAAACCCAGTATAATTATTTTATTGTTATTACCGTGTTTTAAAAAAAGAAATCACATCAAATGTAAAATTATCTGATATACTTAATCAAAAATATTCGTATTCTTGATAGATTTTATTAAACAGTTGGATTTTGAATGTGCTTTCGTTTTATTAGTTTAAGGTTAATATATGATCGTTTTGTTAAAAACAAAATAAAAAAATTATTTCTGGAAATTTTATATTTATTCTGTCATATTATATACATACATTGCTGATATAAATTATTTACAAAGAAAATATTAAGAAATAGAGAAATATGTTACTGATAAAAAGGTTTCAAGATGAAGTTGATTTTAATACGTTAAATAAAAAATAAAAATATTTATCAAGTTTTAAATAACAACAATATATGTATATTTAACAACATTTAAGTATAAAGAAATGAAATTATTATCTGATTTTTAACTTGTAATTTATGTAAAAAACGAAATTAAATTTTAAGACTTAAACAAATTGGATAAACGTAAACATTTTTGCACTTATTATATTTAATCACTGTAAATAATATTCTATCGATAATGTTAACCAGTACCTATAAAAATCTATTTATGCTTATAAATTAATTTTTATTTAACTGTTTTGTTACATTTGATGTCATTTTATTTATTAAAACACGGTAATAACAATAAAAATAATAATTATACTGGGTTTGCAATCAAAACAAATAAGCATCGTCAAAGCTTCCGTGAGATACGGATACGGAGCACGCTACGAGGCACGCACGAGTTGGTCGATTTTAATCGTGCTTCGTAATGCGAGTGAGTGCTTAGTGGTGGCGCATAGAAGCTTCCGTATTTTATACCTCCTGTATTTTGGTCAAACGATCGGCTGGATTGAATTTTCACGGCGAATCACTGAATTTGATTAGCTCTAAAAATATTCAATTTTCACAGTGGAAATGGAATATTTGTCAGAGTCAATCACATTCAGTGATACAACCATGAAAATTCAATCCAGCCTATGCGATTTCTTAACCAAAATACTAGAAATATAAAAGCTCCTTACGAGTCATGGCTATTTGACCTTTGGGACAAGAGGCCAACAAACAAAACCAACTTAAAAGCATACCTTAAAGGTGGTTCCAGAATAGGTGCAAAAGCCAAGTACAAGTGCAAGTCCAAGTGCAAATCCCATGAGTGCAAGAGAGATAGATAGACTACCTATCTCTTTCGCACTCATGAGATTGTCACTTGGCCTTGCACTTGTACTTGGCTTTTGCACCTATTCTGGAACCACCTTTACTTTTGCACCTATTATGGAGCGGTCACACCTCGCCTGCAGGAGCAGTTGCCAATGGCAACCATGTAAGAGTAAGAGAGATGGAAAATCTATCTCTCTTACTCTTACACGGTTGCCATGGGCAACTGCTCCTGCAGCCGAGGTGTAACCGCTCCATTAAGGTGCTTTTATACCTCAAATTTCGATCAGGGGTGCTATTCTCGAAATGAGTTCCGTGCACGAATCGAAGACTTTCGAATAACTTTGTCGAAAACTGTATTCTCGAACTGTTCACTAGGCGTTCATAGACGAAACGATTCGAGTGAAATGCAACGAGTGGTCTTAACCACTCGAAGCAACAGTTTCGTGTTCGAATTTTGGTACTGCTCATGCGCAGTAGTATTATTTAATAATATTATGTACACATATTAAAAGGGATTCAAAGTTTCGAATTGTAATCAATTATAGAGTTTCATTCATAATAATAATAATAATAATAATAATAATAATAATAATAATAATAATGAGAATAATTATAATGATAGTAATAATAATAATAATAATAATAATAATGATGCAGTCAATAAATATTTCTTATATCATAAGTAATTTCATTGGTTCAAAAAAATTACACTGGAAAGTCACTAGAAATAAACGACGGCAACACTATACAACCTATTCGTCTACGAACGATCGTCGAACGAAGTTTCGAATGGTGCTCGAGAATATGGTTGTTGCTTCGTGCACGAAACTTACCCATCGAATTTGCTCGCATACGAACAATATTCGAATGATTTCGAGAATAGGACCCCTGATGTCACAAGTGACAGAGCCTAATTCTGGAATAGAAACCTAATTTCTGGTAGTCTATCTCTCTTGCACTCATGGTTTTTTTGGACTTACACTTGCCTTTTGCACCTTTTGTAGAACTACTTGTACACTTTTGGCCGTATATGCCTATACTTTTCTGTCCTTGTCTTACGCACGTGTTGTCATGGCAACATATGAGTTGGAAAAGAACAAAAAAAGTATGGGCATATCTGACCATGAGTGTACATACTTAGCTCTTGCACCTATGCTGGAACCGCCTTAACTTGATTTTTGGACCTATTGTAGAATCTCCTTATCCCAAAAAAAGAAAAGCTTTCGTGTCTTTCGAAAGAGAGAATGGAAATGCGGGAATCCCTTAATGATTTAGATATTTACAGGAGATTATCATTTATCATGTAATAATAACGAATTACTAAAAAAACGAACACACTGTAATATTAATATAATGCGAAAGAAAACATAAAAGCAAAAACAAAAATGAATTTGAAAAAATAAATTACAGCATGCGTTAAAATAGGTGCAATAAACTGTTGGACAGCTTTGGATTAAAAATAATAATGTATTAAAAAATTTACTTTCCGAACATATAATTTTTAAACGAAATATTGAAAAACACATAATTACTTCAATTTAAGTTTAAATTATAAAAAACTGCTTATCGGTGATCCTCAGTGCATATATATTTTTACAAATGGCCGCCAATTTGTAATCTTGATTTTAAAAAGGATTTTATTCTTAAATCGGACAAGTATCGCAAATTCCGAAAAAGTAGTAGTTATCCTGAATTTTTGAACTTTCATTTGTGACCAAGAAATTAAAAATTTATTCACATTTACAACGACAAGAAGTAAAAAGCGAAGTCATTAAACAAATGTAGAAACACTAGATGGCACTACCTGATGGCGTTTGAAATTTTCTGATTTTACTTTCTGATGCCTTAATAAAAATTTTTTAATTTCCTATGCGCAAATGAAAGATTAAAAATAGAGGATACGTGTTATTTTGTAGATTTTGAGATAACTTTACGATTGTCAGAAAAAATTATTTATTTTAAAGTTAAGTATACATATATGAATTTGCGGCCAATTTTTACAATGTGCTGTACTGCGGAACACCGTAAATGAAACAAGTTAAAAAATTAAGAAAACTAAAATGAGTTTGTATTAGGTTGATTAAATTTCTCATTAAAAATAGAAACTAAAATTCTAATAAATAAAAAATTCGTCTAATGGGGATAATTAAAATGTAAAAATATGTCCCACATTGTCAAATGTTAATGTAGAGTTATATCCTCAGTTTGCATCCATATTGGATTTTCTCCTCCCCCCACCTAATTACAAAAGGCGAATTGAAAAAGGTCAAACACAGCTCTGTCAGTTTAAACACAGAAAATCCAGAAATTGGAATTACGAGTTCTTAAAAATTAAGGTATGTATTATTAATGAATATTTGTAAATTAAAATGAAATAGACATTTATTTTTCATGTTATTTAATATCGATTGCTAAACGTTTTCATCCACATCTTAAACATTTAGTAATTTTGTATCTTCTTTCAGTGCCATTGTTACATATATTTACTATTGTTTAAAAAAGATTAGATTTTTTATTTTAATAATAATTTTCAAGCTTTGAACCTAAAAAAAATTAAGACGCAAAATAGCTATAATAAAAGAAAATAATAAGAAATGGGATTGATATTTATAGTGATAAAATGGGATGGTGGTAAAAAAGAACAAAATAAGGGTGGGTGTCAGTCGTAAGTCGATAAACCACGCGAAACGCGGACAACTATGCGCGCAACTGCAATATGGTAAACGGTACGTGAGTCTTAATATTATTTTGATCAAAAGCATAACTAAGGTATGGAAAAACTTATTAAAAGGAAAATTTTATTTACTTTCATGATTAATATTTAGTTTATCTCATTAATGTTTGATAATTGCATATAACTATTCACTTTATTTAAAATAAACGAAAAAGAATGCTTCAATTACCATTGAATAGATATTCGTAACAAATAGAAAATTTTTAAAAGCGTATTTTTTTTGTTTACAGGGGAAAAAGCGCAATGCGGTTCAAGGATGCCGACATCTCGGTACCATCGCATTTTGTTCTAAATAACAAGTAAATAATAATTTATAAATAAACACACACACACATATATATATATATATATACCTATAGGTTTACAACTTCAATTTTTAAAAACATTTTTGAATTAAGAAAATATTTTTAAGTATTTACTTACTGCAAGTTTATGCTACAAGGTTTCTTTTAGACGTTTTGCAATTTACATTAAGTGTATGTGCTAATAAATATAAATTGAGTTGTAAATAATTATGAAGAACGATTCTTAAATGTTTTTATGTTATTAACATAAATACGAATACATTATATTTATCTTTTTGTTCCTGGCATATATTTATCATAAGTTTCGTGATAGTTACAAAAATGCTTACAATTGATTTTATATGTACTTCTGAAGCATTCTCTATAGTTAAATCTATTCGTACGATTTTCGGAAGAATTTCATGCGGAATTCGTGTAGATTTCCCTTATAAATTCGAATGGAATTTGTAAGACGTTTTAAAACGCTTTTTCATACGAAAATTCGTACGAATTATGAATGAAATTTGTATTTTAAATTTCGCAAGAAGAATCCAATTTTCATGTCCATTTACTTTTCATGTCCATTTCTTAATATCTCTTACGATTAAAGAAGTGAAAAAAAATTCAACGCGATTTTCCGCCTGAAAAATCTAGGCTGGTTTTTTAATCGTGGATCATTTTTTTTATATTTATAGCACAGAAATTCGTATTATAACGATTCATCTTCCGAATTTCGTACATCTATTCAACCTTGCGAAATTAACAAAAATATATATTTTTATTTGAAGAAAAATTTTATATATACATACAAATGTATAGAGAAAAAAAAATTTTATTCAGAGAAAAAGAAGAGGCACTTTCATGAATAAGCGCGGGCATTCTGTCCGTCCCTGTTGAAAATTCCGACCTCGTTTACGACGTCGTATTCTAAGTAGTTTGCGACGTAGTAAACGACGTAGTAAACGAAGTAGTAAACGACGTCGTAAATGAAAGCGGAATTTGGGATAGCAAACTACGTCGTTTACTACGTCGTTTACTACGTCGTTTACGATGTCGTTTACTACGTCGTTTACGATGTCGTTTACTACGTCGTTTACTACGTCGTTTACGATGTTGCAAAAATTATTTTAATATTATTTATTTAGTAATTTAGTAAGTCCAATATCCAATATTAAAAATTTTAATAATAATTTAAAAAATCAATAATTTAAAAAAAAATTTATTTTTATTATTTTTTTATAGTTATTATTATTATTTTATTTTTAATATTTAAATTAAAATAAAAAAATGGTCATCAAAATATTAGTGAAACCATTTCTTCCAAAAAAGAATTTGTCTCAAATCCAATAAAGGAGAGACATCGGGCAGAAAAAAATTTCGACAAAAAAAAAATTTTCGATCACTGCTTATATACCAATCTAAAGGCACCTCAACTGCGAGAAACAGTTATGATGTTCGCCCTCCCTGTGGCGTTGAGCGAACTTAAGTCCAGAGCTGAGCCATCAGCGCAGCGCGGAAACATTTGAAAAATTTGATTTAATTAGATATTTTATTTTATTTTAAATATGACAAATAATTAACTTAATAAATAATTAATGTCATAAATAATTATTAATAACATAATGTCATACTTAATAATTCGTTAATTAATTATTTTTAACGAAAATTTGACAAAAACAAAATTTGTTGGCCAAAAAAAATATTACCATTAAAAAATAATTTTTTTGTTAAAATTTCGTAGTAAAAAAAATTTTTTCAAGACAATTATTTGTGACCTAAAAAAATATCACGATGAGAATATAATTAACAAAAAAAATTACTCGTAGCACAGAAAAAATTTCACCATGAGAAAATAATTTTTTTTAAATTTTATTTGTAAAAAATTTATTGGTAGCTCAAAAAAAATATCACGATGAGAAAATAATTTTTTGTCAAATTTTCTCTGTAAATAAATTAATTAACTAAATAACGTACCGTAAAACGGGGTTATTTCGCTCATTGCGGGTAAATTCGCTCACCCACTTTTATGCTTTATTTCAGCTTTAAAATAAAGTTTAATACCTTTATTAGCAGGTTAAATTTTCGTAGTAAAAAAATTAATGAACTAATTATTAAGCTAACTAGCAAAACTAACGCGCGCAAGCGCGCCAAATTGAGGATTTAATTATTTGTTATAAAGAAATTAAAGATTAATATTATTAATAATAATTTAATTTATTAGAATATTATAACATATTAAATGATAATAATGAAAATTATATGTTTACAGGCCTCGGATTATACGACTTTTTCCGACTTTTTTCAAAAATACGACTTTTATCAACTTATTTTAATAAAATGCGACTTGTTTTTTACATTTGAAAAGAAAATGTAAATAAAATACATTTTTTTTGGTATAAAATGTAGATCTTCTTCAGATCTTCTTCAATTCAATTATTTAACAAATTTTGAACTAAAATGATTCTTCACTAAATTAATTATTTTTAATAATTTTAATGAAATACATCACAAATTCAATTATATCAAAATTATTTTTCAATTAAAATTTTTATGAAATTTAACAATTGTTTATAATTTAAAAAAAATATCACAATAAAATTGAATTATTTTTTAAAAATTTCAATTCAAGATAAACTAAAATTCAATTATTACCCGAAATTTTAATTCAAAATCAATTAAAATTCAATAATTATCCAAAATTTTCAATTTAAAATTTAATTATTTACCAAGTTTTCAATTTAAAATGAAATAAAATTCAATTATTTTCTAAAATTTCTATTCAAAATTAATTATCCAAATTTTCAATCAAAAATGAACTTAAATTAAATTATTATAAAAAATTTCAAGTAAAATTCAAGTATTTCCCAAAATTTTTAATTCAAAATTAATTGAATTTTCAATAATTTGAATTTAAAAGCATCTAAAATTTCTAAAATTTTCCATCGAAATTTTTTTTTTTTGAAATTTAATAATTTCAATTATAACTCTAAGGAAATTCAATTATTTTTAACTATTTTAATAATATTCTTTGAAAATTCAACTATGTGAAACCATTTTTCAATTAAAAATGATTTTCAAATTATTGTATTTTGTCCGCATTTTCTAATAAATTTTTAGTGAAATCATCTAAAATTTTAATTACAAAACACTTAAAGTTTCAATTAATTTCAAAAATCTCAATTTTAAATCTTTGAAAATTCAATTAAATTTAAAAAATGTTTTCCAAAAATTGTTTGATAAATTATTTTTAGATCTGTAAAATTTAATAATTGTTTGAAAATTAACTATATCTTTTGAAATTTAATTATTTCTAAAAATTTCAACTTTAACCCTTCGAAAAGGATTATTATTAAAAAAAAATTTTTATTTAAAAATCTGTAAAATATTTTTGTTAAAATGAAAAACAAATCCACTTTTTTTTGGAATATAAATCGACTAAAACGACTGTTTTGTGTCTTTAAGTTGATTCGAGGCCTGTGTTTTTATAATTAATATTTAATAGGTAATCGTTGGCCCCTGGTACCTTAAAAATAAATTTTTTTCAAATTACTATCTTGTACGAAATTTCCTGGCGCATCTTTTTTCTCATTATAAATTTTTTGTATTTGTATACAATTTTTGAATCAATATACAACTTTAAAAAAATTTTCGTTGGTAAACGTTGTGTACTTCAGCTTCGTGAATTGAATTTTCGAATTTGGAATTTTAAAGAAACTTATTCCGAAATTTGGAAACACAATTATACAACTTTGGCAAAAATGAGAAAAAGAATTGTCAAAATTTGACACGTCATAAGATTACTATATTCAAAAAAATACGTGAAATCAGAAAAGGCCAACTTCAAGTTAGGACAGAAAGACAGACCAAACATTTTATTATTATATAATTATTTAATTAATTTTTTTTACAGAGAAATTTTGACAAATAAAATTATTTTCTCATCGTGATATTTTATTTGGGCCACAAATAATTTTTTTATTGAGAAAATTTTAAAATAAGTAAATTTCTCATCGTAATATTTTTTTGTGCTACGTATAATTTTTTTGTTAAATTTTTTTACAGAGAAATTTTTACAACAAAATTATTTTTCATCGTGATTTTTTTTAAAAACACGAATTTTTTTTTTCAAAGAAAATTTGAAAAAAAATTATTATTTTATCATTGTGATATTCTTTTGTGCTACGAATAAATTTTTGGTAAATTTTCGTAGTAAAAAAAATCAACGATTTATTACGGTATTTAGTGAATTAATTGTTTTTAAGAGAAAATTTGACAAAAAAGTTATTTTCTTATCGTGATATAATTTTTTTAGGCCACAAAATATTTTTTTTACAGAGAAAATTTAAAGATAATTAAATTTCTCATCTTGATATTATTTTTGTTCTACAAATATTTTTTTGTTACATTTTCGTAGTAAAAAATTAAGTAACTATAATAATTACCGTAAAACAGGGTTATTTCGCTCAGTGCGGGTAAAGTCGCTCACCCATTTTTTTGCTTTAAATTTGATTAAAAACTAAAATTTAGTATTTCTATTAACAAATTTAACATTTTTACCTGCTAATAAAGGTATTAAACTTTATTTTAAAGCTGAAATAAAGCATAAAAGTGGGTGAGCGAATTTACCCGCAATGAGCGAAATAACCCCGTTTTACGGTACGTTATTTAGTTAATTAATTTATTTACAGAGAAAATTTGACAAAAAATTATTTTCTCATCGTGATATTTTTTTTGAGCTACCAATAAATTTTTTACAAATAAAATTTAAAAAAAATTATTTTCTCATGGTGAAATTTTTTCTGTGCTACGAGTAATTTTTTTTGTTAATTATATTCTCATCGTGATATTTTTTTAGGTCACAAATAATTGTCTTGAAAAAATTTTTTTTACTACGAAATTTTAACAAAAAAATTATTTTTTAATGGTAATATTTTTTTTGGCCAACAAATTTTGTTTTTGTCAAATTTTCGTTAAAAATAATTAATTAACGAATTATTAAGTATGACATTATGTTATTAATAATTATTTATGACATTAATTATTTATTAAGTTAATTATTTGTCATATTTAAAATAAAATAAAATATCTAATAAAATCAAATTTTTCAAATGTTTCCGCGCTGCGCTGATGGCTCAGCTCTGGACTTAAGTTCGCTCAACGCCACAGGGAGGGCGAACATCATAACTGTTTCTCGCAGTTGAGGTGCCTTTAGATTGGTATATAAGCAGTGATCGAAAAATTTTTTTTTGTCGAAATTTTTTTCTGCCCGATGTCTCTCCTTTATTGGATTTGAGACAAATTCTTTTTTGGAAGAAATGGTTTCACTAATATTTTGATGACCATTTTTTTATTTTAATTTAAATATTAAAAGTAAAATAATAATAATAACTATAAAAAAATAATAAAAATAAATTTTTTTTTAAATTATTGATTTTTTAAATTATTATTAAAATTTTTAATATTGGATATTGGACTTACTAAATTACTAAATAAATAATATTAAAATAATTTTTGCAACATCGTAAACGACGTAGTAAACGACGTAGTAAACGACGTAGTAAACGACATCGTAAACGACGTAGTAAACGACGTAGTAAACGACGTAGTTTGCTATCCCAAATTCCGCTTTCATTTACGACGTCGTTTACTACTTCGTTTACTACGTCGTTTACTACGTCGTTTACTACGTCGCAAACTACTTAGAATACGACGTCGTAAACGAGGTCGGAATTTTCAACAGGGGTTCGTCACAGTGACTAAATTTGTCTGTAACTTTTTTTAAAATTATTACAAAATTAAAAATTTTTCATTCTCATGAGAAAGATAATAAATAGAAACACGTATCTAACAGATTTTTTCATTTTATAGAGAAATTGAAAAAGATACATCTGTTTTAGTCACCGTGATGCACAGACGAAAATTCAATTGTTCTCGTCGAAATGCAAAAAAAAATTTAGAGAGAGAAAAAGAAATTATATAAGGAAAAAATAATTTTAAAAATGAAAAAAATAAATTTTTGTGTCAGTTATACTTTTGTTAAGTAATAATAATTTTGTTAAAATTATTTTAAACAATTTTTAATAAAAATTTTTTTTTTTAAATTATTGTATATAAAGAAGTCATAGCTATATGATATACATTTCGTCCACTTATAGTTACTGAATAAATAGTATTATTGTCAACAAGTTTTGTTGATGTAAAATAAAATAATATTTATTTTATAAAAAAATATTTCAAAGAAACATTTTTTCTATAAATTTGTATTCTTAATTTATATATACAGGGTGTTCCAAAAGTATGGAAACTTGCAAATATCTCGAAAAGTACAAATTTTCGTAAAAAATGTTCAAGACAAAAGTTGTTCCACACAAAAAGATGTACATCTTTGAATCCAAAAAATTGGGCCCGGAGCCCAATGTTGGGCCCTACAATGGAGAAAGTGGTTTTCTTAAATGAGACCACTAATTTTCAGTATCCAATTCGTAATCCCCATGAATTTCTGGGTTTAGACTTGAAGTACAAAAGCCAAAAATATTGGGCTCAACATTTTTTGACAAATAAATAAATTTATAAAATCGCATTTTTGGGGTCACAGGATTAGAAATTCAAATTAGTTTCCTTCCATTTCGTAATCGTTATGAAATTCTGGGCTTAGACTTGTGGTAAATTAAAGACAACTAATTTTTTTTACTGTGGGCCGCGGAATCTTACATTGGGCTCTATGCCCAATTGGAAAATTAGCTTCCAATTTCTAATCCTGTGATCTCAAAATCCCTCCAAGATGCGATTTTTTAAAATTTATTTATCTGTTGATAAATTTTGGACCCAATATCTTGGAGTGGGCCCAATATTTTGGGCACTTATACCACATGTCTGAACGCAGAATTTCATGGGGATTACGAATTTGATACTGAAAAATAGTGGTCTCATTTAAGAAAACCACTTTTTCCATTGTAGGGCCCAACATTGGGCTTCGGGACCAATTTTTTGGTTTCAAAGATGTACATCTTTTTGTGTGGAACAACTTTTGTCTTGAACATTTTTTACGAAAATTCGTACTTTTCGAGATATTTGCAAGTTTCCATACTTTTGGAACACCCTGTATAATAAATGTTATCCACTGTATGTAAGTAAAGGTTAAATATTTTTCTCTGTGTATAATTGTTTAATTATAAGGGGACTTTCTAATTTACAATAACACACCAAAAACACAATTTTTTTAAATGTTGTAAAAAAGTATGTTTGTATGTATGTGTTTAAAAAAATTATTTTTAATAATTTCATTTTATTTTGGAGATTATAGCTGGCGTCTTCCAAAAAGTAGCTTTTTTGGTACATTAGTTTGATAAACGTGTTTTCGATAAAAACGCATTTAAAGTTTTTATTATTTTTTTTTTTTTTTTTTGAAAATCTAAATCAGAAAGTCTTCCTAAGTTTACAAGTGTGAACTTTACAATACATAAATACTTGAGCTCAAAAATTAATGAAAATGATTGAACTAAATGTTTATTAAATTAGTAAATTTTATTTCTAAAAAAAGAATAACCAAAATAATGTTAATAATTTTTTTTTCAAGTCAATCACACAGAAATTCTTTTGACCTTGAAAACCTCGACGAAGTTAAAAATCACAACGATCCAACTACAATTGACGAAGAAAAAAACGCAGATTTTCAAATTGCTGAGGACACCAGTTTATGGTCTTCCATTGCGAATAGTAGAACTAACGCGAATCTTGATTCTGGCAGTTGCAATAATATCAACAACATTTTCCCAGTCTCAAAACTTTATCAGAGTAGTTCTACTGAAAGTCTCGAAGATTTCGAAGGTATATTAATTTTATTTGTATGAAATAAAAAAATCTTTTGAAATACGGCATTGTTAAACTCTATTGTACTTCCCGATAAGAAGGTATGAAGTTAAATTGACAAAAATTAAAAGTATCTCACTCTAAAATTTTTAGTTTATTCTATTTAATGCGGAAAATTCCCTCCTATGCCTATTTGCACTACCACCAAACTGGGGCGAATATTTGAAAAATTAATTCTTTTCTATTTAAAAATGCAACTTGTGTTCAATTTTCTTAACTCTTGTTATTAGATGATTTCATTTTAAGGTAAATAGAATTTAATTTAAATTCAAAATCTTTGTCAAACATAAAAATAAAAAGAATAACTCACTATACCTATAAAATATGTAGAATATATTCTTGAGATAAGATTATTTCTTTTGACATTGAAATGAATTTTTCCTTATAAATGAACTTCAGTCAATTTTTACGATTAAACGATTCATTTCATGATTATGAAAATTATTCTATAACAGATAAAGAAAATGTTTTAAAAAGACAGTCGTTTTGCAGTTGAAAGAATTTTTTCTTATTGAACAAGTTTCGTTAGATAAAGTATAAAATATTGAAGATTTTCAAATCCTGAAAAGGATTTCTTCAGAAATGGGTTTAATTTGAAAGTTTTATTTTTGTCAACTTACTCCTAAGTTTAATCTTTTTTCATTTTTTCGAAGGTAATTGGAAGAATTATTTCTATTCTACATGTGAAATTAAAAATAAAGGAAGTTTTCCGAATTAAATAGAATTATAATATCTTTAATTCCGCCTTCTACTCCAGTCTCATTACTGAGATGTTAAAAGCAGCCATATTGTTAAAATTTTTGCAGAATCTGAAGATCATTCACATGAATCAGCACCATCAGATTGGTCTGATTGGTCAGAAGATAGCAATGTACCGCCGGGATGTCGCGGTATTGTTAACCCTAATTACCCAGGATTTCATCACCTCGGTCCATCCTTACTTTCTGACACTGACCTGACTGAAGATGAATTAGACATACACGATATTCCAAGAGTAAACAAAATTCAAGATTCTGTTGATATTGGAAATGAATTCAACAATAACATTAAAGAGCAATTAACTTCGGAAAATATCAACCAACTCAGTGGTCATAATTTTGAGCATAAGACATTTTACGACAAACCAAAATTCAACATTCATGTATGTTTAAATTATTGAAAAAGTTTTATTCTTTTTACTAATGTATAGCGTAATGATCGTCACATTCATAACAATTTATTTTCCAGAATATATCTTCTCTTTGTGATTCAGTTATAACTCCATCAGAAAAGTGCATAAATTATGTAAGAGCTGTCAAAATTTCCCAAAACGAGGATGTTGCAGAATCAAAAGTTAATGAAACAGTAGAAAATTTCACAGAGAAAAATAATTTTCAACTGTTCGAGACTGCTCTGAGAAAATGCAAAACAGAAGATTCAGTAGTTGAAGTTGAAATTGTCGAATTGATGACTAGTGTTAAAGAAAGTCTTCAATTTCCGGAAATAGAAGAAATATCTGAATTCACTAAAACGAGTGAGGTTAGTGAAAGTATCGTATCATAGATAGCATGACAATTTTTAGAATGTTTGCAAGAGTAAAACTGCAAAATTTGTTGAAATCTTGCAGATAAAGTTTGCGTCATCAAGTTATAATTAAAAATAATGCGCGAGAATTTTCTATTTTAAAGTCTGCCGTAAATCTGTTGAAAATTTTATTTTATCATGTTAAATTTTAGATATCTGAAGACGTTGACTTGATACGAGAAGCAAAAGAATTGCCTCGTCAAATGGGGGCATCTATTACCAATAATGTCGAAGATTCGGCAAATAACACTGACTCTGAAAGTTATTCAGAAGAAAATCAACCTTACTCAAAACTAGATGAAATTGATCTTTTATCTAGTATCGGACGTGACATTGGTGTTGATCTTGAGAAATATGTTCAACCAGTACCAGACGTAATTGCAATGGAAACAGTTGAAATTCGATCATCGAGAACACGATTTACTAATGCATTCGTGAAGGAAGCTCAAAAGGTGGATACAAATAAACTTTTGGATAGAGAATTACCTGAAACTTCAATCCCAGATTTCAAGAAGAAAGAGAAAATGGTTAAAAATCAAGCCAAGAGAAAAGAACATACTCATTTTGGATGTTCAGATAAGTGTACCACAGATGTTGAAAATTTAGCCGGTAAATTTGAAAAATTTGTACCTTTTTAAATATTTTATATTATAATAATCTTTTTAGTTATATTCACGCTCTTTTTTGCTTTTTCCCCTATTGTTATGAAAAAAAAATCCTTTCAGGCGATTTTGATGTCTACAATATTGAAACAGCAATGCCTAAAATTGACTTGGATGCAATAGAAATACATTTAAAAGCAGCAAGAGAAGAAGAACGTCGGGTAAGTTACATTTTTTTTACCAAAAAAAAAAAAAAACAAAAATCAACAAAACATTATAGTCTTGCGGTGATCTGCGCTTGCACATCATACTGCATACGGAAATAAGGAGATTAATTCACTTTTTTAAAAATCAAGTACAGAATCTGTTTAATTGCATTTCTTGTTTTTAAAAATAAAAACAAGGTATATCTATTTTTATGTCTAGTTGGTAAATGTAAAATGTAATTTCACAATACATTGTACTTTCACTGAGCTCTATTATAGAAGCATGTCTATCGAGATGGATCAGTTTTAGTAACGGTACGTGGTATGCTATAATATCGTGTCTAATTCACTTCATATTATTATTATTATTAAATTTATAATCACATGTAAACAGCAATTTTAATTACTTAATTTGTTGATCAAATTACGGTATTAGGATGATTAGAAGCGGGAAAAATCAAAGTCATTATAAAAAAGATTCGCGATTTATTAACGAATTGTATACGTTCACATATGACAAAGATATTGATCTGGTAAGTGATGTACACGGAGTTTTGTGTTATATGAATTTTCAAATTAAATTATATATTTAGAGGATAAACATAATTTTGAAGAATATTATTTACATATTGCGTTATTAATATTAAGTAAATGTCAATGGTAAATAAATCTACGTGAAAAAGAGCTTAGTTTCAACAAGACATACATGTCGTGTTAAATTGTGCAATTTTAATTGGTTATTATTGAATATTTACCAGAGATTTTAAATGCTCTATAAGTGCAGATTTTTGACAAAAATTCTAGAATAAACTTAAATACATTTTAGAAATAACGTAGAATTTTTCAAACTATTTTGAGATTTTATCTAAAGTAATATTTCTTTTTAAAAAATGTAATGTTTTTAAAAGTACTCTAATATCTGTAAAATTATTTTTAAATTTTTTGCAAGTCTCTTGTAAAAAATTTTCGCTTTTAATTTTTTAAAATTTTAATTAATGCATTAATATTTTGGTATTTGTCACAAGTTTGCTGCCAGGTTACCATGCATACTTGCAAACAAGTAACAATACGTTTAAAAGGTTGTTATTTCCCATGAAATAATTCACTTTGAATTCTGGTCCCACAATGTAGGTATACTAAATATAGACGACAAAATTATTTGTTTGGAATAACCAAAGTTTATCTTTGTTGCAAAAATATTTGTTATGAAATTTGTTTGTTATCCCAACAAAATTTTGGTTTTAGCCGGAATAAATTTAATGAATAATTTATTGCCATAGAACGTTTAGGCACATGATTTAAATATAAAATGTTTATTTGTATAGAGAAGAAATGACAGAGAAGAAATTCGAAAAAGGTTGGCTATGGGTTCAGATGCAGATGAACTTAAAGCTGAAAAAGGCAAGAAACCTAGTCTTCAGTCACGTCTTCAAAATGGTTTGTAAATTTTCAAATCTTACCTTGTTCCCAAGTATACTATCATCTTGATAATAATTACAATCTAGGTATGAATCTACAAATCTGCTTTATGAATGAAGCATCATCAGATACAGAATCTCCAAGCGTGGAGAAGGAGATTTTGTCGAATTCAACCTCATCCATAGTAACAGGGCAAAGTCATCAGATTCTTGGAAGAAATTTAATACCTCAAGTATTGAGTCTTCCACCATTACGACTTGACATTGTTTCTAATTCTGCACCTATTGATGAAGCTGATTTTTTTGCTCGACAAACAAGATTGCAAATGGAAGCACGAATTGCGCTTTCCCAAGCTAAAGAAATGGCTCATATGCAGGTGGAAGTTGAAAGGCAAAAACTCAAACATAGTCCCATCACGGAAATGGTTCGATCGAGTCTTGCGAAGGTAATATTTTAAAAAATTCTTCTTTATTTTTATTTTATTTTCTTTACATTCACTTTTCTAATTTTAATATAATCGATAGAACTTTTAATTGGTTTGAATGGCTGACAATCGGAGTTTCACTCAAGTACTTTTCATATTAAAAATTAAAATGTCAATTAAAATGTATTTTAATTTGAAATTTAGCAAAAAAAAAATTTGACTTTTTATGAAAAATGAACTGATAGATAAGTCTATTGTCGATTAATGTTGAATTATATTAGATTGGCATACAGCTGGGTGAAGAAAGACGAAGACTTTCTCGAATGTTACTTACGGAACTGAATGTTGCTCAACTTCAAGTTCTAGCAAATGATCTCCATGCACGAATAGCCACATTAAACGAGAATTTAGTAGAAGGTTTACTTAGGAGAGACGATCTTCATATGGAACAAGACTCAATGCTAGTAGATGTAGAGGATCTCACACGATATCTGTAAGTGGTATATTATCATATACTATAAATCATATTAATTTAACGTAATTTATTCAATGTTTTATCTACTATGTTTTACGCAGAGGTGCCAAGCAGGAATCGTTAAAAAAGAAACAGCCTTTCAAGGGGAAAACTGTTTCCTTAAATAAAACTTACAAACATCAACATACTCCTAATTCACCTTACCTTCAAGCAAATAGTGAAATAAAAAGTCAACAGTGATCAAATCAAGTCTAACCAAATTTGCATCTAAATAAATATAAAATTTATAACATAAATAAATTATTATTATCAGTGTAAGCAATGAAAAGAGTATGACTCACACAACTAAAATTTTTGAGAAACACGTTATGAGTTCGCATCAACATTTTTGCCTTAATAGCACCGCTTGTTTCTGCAACGTTGCATCATCATTTTCGACAATGAAAATTTACTCTTAAAACCTTTTCATATTTAAAATAATGATCATATAACGTTCCAGAAATAATGTCTGCTATTAAAAGGAAAAAAGAACTTGAAGTCGAACATTTTTTTCCATGTAGAATTAAAACAATATACTTATTGATAATTGTAAGAATCATATTCGAATGAAACACAGTTAACATATAAAAGTATAAACTATTTAAAACTCGTTTAAATTATGCATATTATTCACGTACAATAAGTCAGAGTTTAAAACTTGGAATTAAAATTAATTCAAAAAAGATTTCTACTTAATGCTTTCATCTTGTTCGCTTATTAGATTCGCTAAAAATGTAACAAATCTCTATTACTATCTCCATTATTATTATACAGAACAAAAGTCATTCGAAATTAAAATAGGAACTATAAACATTTATAAGTTGTACAAAAATAAACGTAAAGCGATATAAAAATGTGATTCTTAATTTCACAGGCCTGCAAATGTTTAATTACAAACAAAGGTCGGTAGTGTGAATTGTTTATAGTACTAAATCCAAACTGTTCTACCGCGTCAATTTTTTATTTTGTAATTTAAGTTTAAATGGACATTTTGACTGTAGTTAGTTTTTTTATGAGAAACCAATATTTTTTCTTTATTTTTCACAAGAGCATCAAATAGTACTATGTACTTTTAAGCTTTGAAATTCATTTTTTTAAATAGCTCTAAGATTTTTTTAAAAACATAGTTATGCACACTCGAACACTTGACGTTTAGTTATGTAGAATGAAGTAGAAATAATAAGTAAATTTGCGTTCCTTTTAATTCTCTTCGAGAAAAAAAAGAAATGAATTAATCTTTTCAAATCAAACTGTCATGAAATTGAAAAAAATTTTTTAAAATAATAGATCAATTCCACTACGTAAAAGGAAATATTTTAGAATGGAAAAGAATTAATATTTTCTAATTTTTTTCCAATTTTGAAGATTATAATTGAGGAGCCGGATCGTAGAACCGATTCTTCGCTCTCTCCGGAGTCCCTCAAGTGAGCCAGCTTTCAGCTGCGCGGGGGACTTGCGCATTAGTGAAGAATCGGTTCTACGATCCGGCTCCTCAATTAAAAGATTGGTTACGGGATTTAAAAGAATAAGTAAATAAATTAAAAACTTCAAAGAATATAAGAAAATTTTAATTCTTTTAAATTCAAGCCTTTTTACCGCGACCTTTTCAGAGTTAATTGTTAATTTTGCGAATATTTTTCTCTTAAATCCAGTTATCTTTTACTCCTCGAATATTGTTTCGTGTAATTGTTGAATTTTATAAAAATAAACTCAGCTGTATAACAACTTTACTTTCTATTGGCTTTAATATTGTACATACAAACCTTACGCGTCAATCTTACAGCAATCTTGGTATGTTGTTCCATTAATAGTGGCGGATTCAGACAAGGTTTTGGAGGTCCTTGGGAGGCTATTTGAATTTCTTTATTGCCAAAAATATGTAGGTATATTATTTTCTTAAACAAATCTTCTGGTAATTATAGATGATTTCATTTTGTGTTAAATAGAATATGATGCACTTTCCGTGTAATATTCCAAGTTGAAAAGTTAATTTCTCGAAATAAAGTGAAACTCTTTTTTCATTAGTCAATTTGACATTTTCACCAAAATTGATGCATTTAATTTTAAAACATTATTGCAAACGAAAACAATCGTTCTTTGTTATCAAACAAATAAAAAATATATCATATACTTACATCATTTTTTTCCGTTTTAAATTGATAAATAATTAACAATTAAATTTAAAATTATAAATAATTTTTTTTTATTTTACTGCAGAAAAATGGCAACTGCAGTTGGGGACATTCATTAATTATATGATCTCAAAATAAAGGAGTAGTCTCGCAAAAGTCGTTCGCAAATGAAAAAAAATTATTATTTTTATTGTTTTAAATATATATATATATATATATGTGTGTATTTTGGTACTTATCGTATTAATGTCAATTAGAAATCTCTATTGTACAAAAAATTGTGGAAGTAACAAAATATAAATAAAAAAATATGTCTCAGTCAGTTAACGGGAAATGTTAGTTGTAAATAACTGTTTTTAATCGCGGCTAGCTAGAAGTAGTTTTTTTAATTCTCAACTCTACTGCTGTAGAGTAGTTATGTGTAATAATTTTTATATAAGTATAGGAAAGTCATAGCCAATTTGATATATTATCTACAAAATAGTTTTAATCGTAATATTATAAATATACAAGTTGTAAATGACTAAACCATAACATGTAGCAACAAATTCACTATAATTCTCTCTCTTTTTCGTCTGTATATGTACTATACTTAGCAAGTTCCAATGAACTGACATTTTTAATTTTCAATAAGAAACAAACAGGAAAAGGCACATTATAATCAGTAAACATTTCACATTAAAATTGTAATTGTTCATCCAAAGTTGAATACATAAGTATATTTGCGTTTTGTACAGTTTGGAAATAGCAAAACTTTTTTTTTTTTTTTTTTTTTTAAAAAAAAGTACGTATCCTTTAAAGCGCTTTTTGCAAGCTTCACAAAACGCAAGAAAAGATACGTACTTTCTACTCTTTTCTTAAAAGTTATGTGATATAAAAACTGTCGAAAACAATTACGTATGTTCGACTTAGGATTAACAGCATGTATATGTCTTATCCTCGAAAGGAAGCACCAGTGATTGAGATATAAACAGATAAGACAGTTATTGATTACTGAATTTGGCCCAAGTTAAACCTTACTCATGAAATTCAGAGATTCTTTGAATAATTACAGCTCTTCTCAAATATTATAAATTTTACTATTACTATTATTATCATTATTATTATTATTATATATTAATGTAAATCTTTAAAGATTAGATTATAAATTATTCTTACTATACAAAGCTCACGATCAGATGTTTCTTCTCCCAAATAATTCATAAAATTTTCTTCCAATAGCAAATTCGTATGAAAAAAAATAAATATTCTTTCAATTTGTGTCATCTGAAAATCGTACGCTCTCTGCACAAAAGTAATGTACTAATTTCATTATTTTGTAAAAACAATTAATAGTTTTTTCTGTTTTAAAGTGTTAACAGAAATTTATTTCGGCTTTGTGTCTTTAATTAACTTCATTTTTACATAGTTAATTAACACATTGATTAAGTTACAATTCGAAGTGTGAAAATACATATGTACACACAAATTATTGTTTATAACAATATTAAAATTTTTCTAGAAATTAAGATAAATCAAATTTGATTGTTTATTTGTTTGTTCTTGTGTATTCAATTTTTTGTGAAATTTCAATTGTATTTACAATTTTTAAAGTTCTTGTTTGATAATATATTGTTCAGTACATTACTAAGCGCAAAAATAGTATTTATTCAATAATATTGTAACATGAATTATTTTTGATAAGTACAAATAGTAAGCAAAAGTATTGTATTTTTCCGTTTTCGTACATATTTTGCAAACTATACGTCTATTTGCACGATTAAACCATTAAAAAAATATATGTCGACCCTCAAGTTTTGTAAATGAAAATCTTTTTCCCCAATTTTACAAATGCATTAAAATCACTAGTTAAAGCACATATGTGGATTACTTTTGAAAGGATAAGAATTCTAAAATTATTGTACAGCCTATTCTTTTATCTGTATACCTTTTAGAAAGATCATTATTTATATAAAACGAATAGAAAAATAGCTGTCTTAAACATTCAATAATTTGAACGATGAAGTGAAAAAATTTATGCGATTTATGCAAACATGAGCTCAGGTGTATTTGTCTTGATGAAAAAATATAATTATGACAAAAATACAAGACTACTTTTCAGCTATAAAAGTTATTTAGTAAACGTTCGTACGAAAAGTGTAAAAATATTATGGAAAAGATTACATTTTTACAGATTTTGCAATAATTCTCAAGTGAAAAATCACATACGTGGCACAGTAGTAGATAAATTACGATTATCTGATTTGATTGGGCATTGTAGTCAACAAACAAAAGTTTGTCGTTTTATTGACACATGAGTGACGACACTAAAAAATGTCATCGAATTAATGGCAGTCACTTGCCCATACTCGCATTCGCAGGTAATGTAGCAGATCTTTGTTGTACTGACAAATAAGGCTTGAGCGTTGACCTCGTAGATTCTCTGTAATTAGGATAGTTAATCATTTATGCGACTAAACAAATTTTATATAAACTAAAGCCAAACGAACAAATGCAATACAAATTTCGCACGTAATTCAAAACGAACAACACTTTACAGAAGAGACAAAAAGAATTTAAAAGGACGCCCCTTGATAACAAAGTAGAATCTCATGCTTCTTTTAAAAGTTCCAAACAAGCATTACAAACAATAAACATGAAATGATACACTTTTATGACAATTAAGGAAATGAGTTGTATTTTCATTGGAAGATTTAAATCAGGACAAATCAAATTTATTTTTACTTACGTAATATTTTTTAAAAGTTCATTTCTAAATAGTAGCATCAAGAAATGTTTATATTTTTATCAAAGAAAATAACATTTTTCAATTAAAAATTAAAACTGTCCAACAATTCAAAATTTAAAAATTGTTGATTCCGTAATAAAGATTGAATAACTATAACTTTTTTAGAATACATCATAACTTAATATAAAAATTTTAAACTAAAATTATCCAAAAAGAAACGTTTTAATTTTTGAAACGTAAAAATTGTTTTAACAATATTTTTTATTTTTAAAAAGTATATATATAACTTTGGATAAAATGTAATTAGAATATTCACCAATAGGTTAAAAGATGAATTTTAAAACTTTGAATTAAACAAAATAGAATCTGAAAAATATACCTATATATATTAAATATAAATTTTAAAAAATGTTAATATTAAAGACCTTTTGATTTAAATTTAAGTAGGATCTACTAACATGCAGAAAAAATAAAATTTGTTTTATCGAAAATTGGTACGTAATAAAAAAATGGAAAAATAGTTATTTATGATACAAGTGCGTAAAGTGAGTGATTTACACACGTGTATCATACAACATTTTTTGCAACACCCACCTCTAAAGTTAAGTACCTATTATGAAGAATTCCAACTCTCTATTAGAATAATTTCGATCAGGAAAATTATCATTAAGCAGGAGTGTATAAATTTAAAAGTAAAGTTCGTTTTTTAATTTTGTGGTTTTGTATGGTCTAAAACAATCCTTATATTATGTGAGAGAAATTTCAGTGCGTAAAGTAAATCACTTTACACACCGTTTGAAAAAGATCTTCTTTACACACACTTTTCGGTGTGTCAAATTTAACTTTAGAGGTTAGTGTTGCAAAAAATATATTTAATTTGCATGAGAAAAGTAATAATTAAATATGAAAATGACAAAAAGTGAAATAATAAAAACTAAATATGTTAATTGAGTTTATGAGGTAAATCTTTGCCAATATGGGTTGAAAGGGATAAAAACAACTCTAACCTCTCTACACCCAATCATGCGATGACACAACACAAAAGAGCAATTTAGTTCCCAGTTGAGCTGCTCTGCTACGCTACCTTGGTGAAACACGTTGTCCTGCTCCATCCATGTGTGAATTTGCTTTGTATCCATACTTTTGAATTCTTCTCGATAATCGTGTTACCCAATATTTCTGATCATCAGGACTTCCCGCGAGAACCAATAATTCTCGAGCGCTATTAGGATCATAATGCAATTTGCACGGAGCTATGGCGTTTTCTTTTTTATCTAAATGCTCCTTATGAACTTTTATATGACATCCTAAAAATTATATTAATAGCTTACTGTATCTGCCAGAATTATTAGTTCACTAAAAAAAATACTATACAACGTTTCTCTTTTTTCATATACTCAGTTTTTCTAGCGAATTATTATTTTCAAATTTCCCGAATTTCTTTTTTGATAGCTAATAACAATGGGTTAAAAAAATATGAAAAAGAGCTGTTTTAAGAAACTGACAAACAATCGGAACAAAAGTTAGTCGAATTATTTAATTTCAAATCTCCTTTAAATAAAAAAACAAATTTTTATGTATTTAAACTCCGTGAAAATGTAAACATTTAACTTAAAATTTGACAATTTTTTTTAGTGTGAGAAATTTTTAATCTTCACTTTAAATTCAACTTTTAATGATTCAAAGTGTTAAAAATAAAATTGTTTACACCTTTACTGAATTACTCTTCAGAGTTTTTTGGACTAACTTTTATTTTGACTGGCCGACCGATGCAGGAATGTGAATGTAAAGTTTTTTTTTAAATCTTATTTTCAGCACTCAAAGAACTTGAATCTGAAGAAAAACTATAAAAATCTAAATTATATTATTATTTAAATAGGCACTTAATTCTAAATTTGATAAAACTGTGAATAAAAACAACTTACTTCTACACTCAAGAGCAGGTGGTGGACGAAACATATGCCACAATTGCTTTGAACATACTTCACAAGTCGTTGGCATGTGATAGGAAATGGAAATAAATTCATGGCCTTTAAGTGGTTGAGGAATCGATTTATCAGTCAATTGAGGAAGTTCCACTCCTGGCAAAGAATTACCTTCGTCACCAGGGCGTCTTGCTTCGCCTTCACCAGCATATAACAACTAAACATTAAGAATTAAAGTAAAACAGAAAATAGTTTTTTTTTTACATTTAACAAGACTAAATACCTGAAATATCCTAGGAATATCTTTGGCATCGGCTCGAATCACGTCTTCTTGAGTAACAGATCTAACATGAAAAACTTTACTCAAATCCAATATCAAAACAGGATCAGCATTAATTTTGTCGCTTTCACTATTATAAAAAATAATTTTCTTCGATGACACAACGACGTATTGTTTCTTCCAACCGTGTCTTTTAATGTTTTGCTTATTGGGAATATTTAACCAACCCTCTAATCTCATGGCACCATGCTCGGACAAAACCGAGTCTTCTCCATCGTTTTCTACAGACGAAACGCTAGCCGTCTCTGAATTAATGGACGTTATTTTCATTTGAAGTGTTTCTATTTCAGAGTCCTTCGAATCAAGTTCCATTTGAAGCTTCAACTTGGACTGATTTTCTTCAACAAGTTGTGCCTAAAATAAAAGCGCAAAACAAGTCATACAAAGTACAGTCATATAAATTTGTTATAAATGTACATTTTTTAACGATTGGACCAAATATCGATACGTTTGTGCCTTTGGAATAAAAAGTAACGTAAGCGACACGGGGCTAAAGACGTTCAAGTTTTTAGTAAAACAATGACTGCCTTTAGCCCCTATTAATATATTGAAATGAAATTATACAAACTTGCAAATCCTGGAGATCTTTTTGCCATTTAGCAGCCAATTGCCCGTATTTCTCTCTTTCTTGCGTGAGTTCTTGTTGAAGCCTTCGACATTCTTTTTCTTTTTTCCTTAAATCCGCAGAAGATGCTTTATTTTTCGTCTTTCCACCAATTGACAAATCTTTTCGATTCACTATTTCTGCCAATTTATTTACAGCTTGTAACTTGAGAAGCTGTTCTGTCTTCAGTTTGCTGCTTAGTCTTTCAATTTCATCGACATTTGATTGTTCTTTGTTGAGTTGGTCCTGAATTTCTTTGTAACGTTTATTTAAGTCTTCCTTCTCTTTTAAATATTGATCTACTGTTTTCTTCATTTCTAATTCATTATCCTTTAATCTATTGACCATTTGCTCTTTTGCATTTAATTCTTGATGATGTTTGGCTATACTGTCTTTAAATTCTAATTCTTTCATAGTCCTTTCTTTTTCTAAATCAGCCACTGTTTCTTCAGCAATTGATCTTGCTAAAGCTTCAGCATCTCCTCTAGCAAGAGCAAGTTCGAGTTGATGACAAAATGAATTTCGTTCTTCTTCTAGTTCTTGATGTGATCTGGTTTTATCATCAAGCTCTTCACGGAGCTCTTGGGTCTGTGTTTTATATAAAGTCTGTATAAAGGAAAAGAATACAATTTTAATATCATAAATGAAGAAAAAAAGAGAAAATAGTTTGAAAAAATCAATTTTTTACCGAGAAATATGCTTCAGCTTCCAGTTGTTCTTGAAGTTCTTTCATTTGAAGTTGATCGACGTTTCTTTGGGTTTTCAAATGGTGTAATTCTTCCTCGATTTGTCGTTTTGATTCTCTTAACTGCGCAACCTCATCCATCAATTGTTGTTCTCGAGCTCGTAATCGTCCAGCTTCAGACGATTGTTGAGCTAATTCTGTTTGTAAATTGTTCCTCTTCTGTTGTTCCTGGTCTGCTTGACCTTGCAGTACTTTGACTTTCTCCACTTCTTGTCGATGTTCGCCTTCAAGTTTCTGTAAACGTTGCTGAATTTGCCGATAGTCCACAGATAACATGGAAGTTTGGCGTTCTTTTTCTTGAGCGAGAGATTCTGCTCGTTGCCTACCGCACTTTTCTTCATTTAATTTTGCTTGCAGAGCTAAATTAATATATAAAGAGCGAATTATGTTAATGAAATTCAATACAATCAAATTAGAAAATTAAAAATTTCAAATCATTTTAGATGGAAAAATAAAACATTGTTACCTTTAACAACTTCGAGATTAGCTTCTTCTTTTGAGAGCATTCTCGACCTTTCTGTCTCCTGATGAGCTACGACTTCTTGATCATATCTAGCTTGTGCTGCTTTCAATTCAAGAGTTAAGGTAGCTGCCTCTTTTTCTAGTTCTGAAATCCTTTCGTTCAGTTGCCTGTTATCTAAAGTAGCTTTTCCTTCTCTTTCACGACTGTGTTCAAGTTCCTGATGTAAAGCCGAAAGTTTTGTTTCCAGTTCGGCAGTGAAGGAAGATGCTTGAGACCGGGAACTTCTTTCTTTTGACAATTGACCCTAATTAAAAATAATAATCTCTTTTTATAAAGCACACATTCTAATTTTAAATTGAGAATTTTTTAAATGAGAATCTTTACCTGTAAGGCTGCAACTTCTTGTTGTAAGGAATCCCTTTGCGCCTGTAATTGAGTTCTAGCCATTTGTAATTCATTGGCCATTTGTTCTGCCGCTTGTCGAGCGACAGTTACTTCTGTTGATTGTTTTCGCAACCTGCTCACCGTTTCTGTTTCTCTTTCAAGTTTCGCTTGCATCTCTTTAACCTGTTTCTCTAAACTAGTGATGCGTTCAGACGTTTGTTGTGAATTGCTTGCATCCCTCACTCTCCTCGTTTGCTCCTCGTCGAATTTTTTCTTCAACTCCATAAGTAACGCCTCTGCTTTTCTACGAACATCCGCTTCCTGTTCAACACGTCGTTGTGCTTCTTTATGACTATGTCTTAAAAGTGCCAATTCCTTATCAGCTCTACCTGCCTCCTCTCTGAGTTGAGCTTCTCGCTCAGTAAGTGCCTCCAATTGAGCTGTTAAAGTTCGATGTCTTATTTCTAAATTTTCCATCTGCCGTCTCTCTCGTTCGAGTAAATTTTCTAACTGTGCTATTCTCCCTTCATCACTGATACCATTGTTGATATGATTCTCAAGACCATCGACTGATTCTCTACTGTTATTAACCATTAACTGATAATCTCCCGAGTAAGTAAATCCAATAAATGGTAAATGATTTCCCGAAAATGCTTTCGGAATGGGGAAACTCTCTTCTGGACCGTCTTCCTTTTCCAAGTCATCAAAATTACTCGTGTCATCGTCACCTGACAATTCTGGCACCACTGGTGGGACACTTTCTCTCAAAGTGTCAAAAGTCCATTGATCATTTTTAAAGAATGGATGATTCTTAATTTCATCGACTCCATTGCTACCTAAACGCCTTGTCCTATCAGTAAGGAATCCACAAATGAGACTCTTAGCTGCTGGAGTTATGTCGACGTCTGCGTGAAAATGAAGAGAATTCCGATGATCCATAATTTTTGAATAAGTTCCCACTAGCGAGTCTGCATAAAAAGGAGTGTCACCAACTAACATTTCATAAAGAAAAACTCCAACCGACCACCAATCGCATTCGCGACCATACACGCCTTCTCCACCTTGCGACTGAAGTACTTCGGGTGATATATAATCGGGTGTACCTACTGCAGTATCGGAGCGTACTAAACCGTCCTGAAATTAATCCATTGTTGATATGATTGTCATTTAAATAAATCCCAATAAAACCCAGTACTTACAGCATCCATTCGCATACATGTACCAAAGTCTGCTAGTTTCAAGTGACCTTGCTTATCAAGAAGCATATTGTCTGGTTTAACGTCTCTATGAACGAACCCCATATTATGTATCGCATCCAGCGCGAGTACCACTTCTGCACAATAGAATTGTGCCCACTTCTCTGGCACATCATAATTAGACATCATGTTTACTAAATCACCACCTGGCATATAATCCATAACCATATAAAGATATTTGTGATCTTGGAAGGCAAAATGCAGTTGAACAATCCATTCAGAATTTGCGTGAGCCATTATATCTCTTTCCTCCCAAAAGAAAGCCGAATCAGATCGTTTTATCTGCAAGAAACATTAAATGAATCCCAATTAATTTCCTAATATAGATGTAACGAAAATGACTACTTAAAATGTATCTATTCAAATTTTAATCCAATTCATTGAAACACATTGACATTTTTTAAAATTCAATTTCTATCAATTAATTTTTACCAATAAAATTAGGACTAGTATTTTTAAATTTTCATAAATTGAATTTCAGGTTTATTAAAACAATTAAAATTTCCTTCAATTTAAGTTTTTAACTTAAAGAAATTAGGATTTTTTTAAATTGCCAGGAAAATGAGAATCAAAACTATTTAACTTAGAAACGATTGAATTTGGAAATGAATTCAAATTTTTACTAAATAAATTACATTAAATTAAATTAAAGGAAGGTGAAAATGATAAAAAATTGGTGACATTCTGTGATGTCTAAAAAAATGATAATATTTAATAAATATTTACACTTACCATTTCAAATTTGCTGAGAATCTTCATAGCAAAAACTTTTTGAGTGGATTTGTGTCTGACTAACTGTACTTCACCAAATGCTCCACGACCAATAACTTTTATCAAATTGAAGTCATCTGTTCGCATTCGCATTTTATGAATTTCTTGAGCAACCGTGTCATCTAGAATGACATGAAAAATGTCTTAATGTCATCTTATCAATAGCAATAAATGAAATACCTCAAAAGGCATTTTACTTACATCTGTTCATGAATGTCTCAATGTTTTTCATGCGCTTTACGCTAGGGTGATCACAGTCTGCTACAAGAGCCTGTACGGTATCTAATAAACAATCAATATTTGCATTACTGCGAGGATCTTTTATGCGATCTTCAAGAGCTCGCAGACGTCTGGCTCGGTCCTCGTCTCGTACAGCCTCCATGGTTTTCAGTTCTAAAGCTATCGCTACACAGTCTTTACCCTGCTCTCTTGATCGTTGCTCATTAAATCAAAAAATCATTCATCTTTGATTACATGCAGCAAAAATGTGATAACGTCACAGCCACTATTGCTAATAAAAATTCCATTTTTTCTGTAATAAAATAATAATATTACTTGACGTTTAAAATAGTACCAACAAATAGAAAATAATATAATATAATAATGGTAATAATACTCGACAAAGATATTATTAACTAATACAATTATCAAGAACAAAGCAGCAACCAATATGATTATTTTGTTAATTTTAATTCAAACTTTTCAATAATCGTCACAACATTTGAGAAGAAAAACTAAGATAAAGAAAAAAAAATTTACAAATAAATCACCTGTAAAAAAATTTAGAGTTGAAAAGTACATACATTTGAAAGTTTTTTTCTGTCTATAATGGCGAGCGTGCACTTGTAATTAAATTCCATGTACTTGCACAATGAAAGGTAAAATCACAATATCTTAAAATAAGTATTTGTGGTGTACAAAAGGCAAAATTTATTTGTTGACAGATCAAAGAGGTACGGTTGTGTGTCTGATGTGACAGCAGCGATTGTCTCGAGTTTAGGAGGGTCCAACGGCAGGTGCTACAAAGACGCCGTTTCCTAAATATATTTTCAATTCAATAATCAATCAACAAAAGAATTCACTTTCACGTACCTATAGAATCACCGAGACAGTGTCCACCACTTTGTTAATACTATAAAAAGTCGCCAAATAAAAATGCATTCTCTATTACTTCGCGCAAATGAATATTTTCCAGCTGAGCGGTACATGCGCCATTTGGAAAATGTACTGCACTAATCAAATCCATTCCTTTTCTTTTGCTCTATACCATTCTACAATACAAATACATACATACAGTCAATAATAAAAATTTCCACGTTTCACATGAAATTCATTTAATTTTAGCATTTCTATTTATTTCTGCATGTAAAAAAACTCAAGTTAAATTAAGATATGCGCTAATTATAAATTATAAAAAAAAAATTTCCCCACATGTATATAAAATTGTCACATAAACCTCAATATTATATGTATAGTATATGTATAGTATATGTATAGTATATATATATTGTATATACATGCATAAACACAGGTTATGTTCATGGTTTCTCATCTCCACTCATACTATGCTGTACGCATATATATGTATATGTAAGAATGAGACCCTCCCCTCATACAAGTTAAAATTTTTTAGGTTTTAAACGAGCGATTATTAAATAGTTTTAACAAATCATATGATTTTATGTACAATTTAAAAAATGTAATTATTCCTTTTTATTACATGTAATGTGTAATACAAAAGTTCAACGACTACCATATGAACCAAGATGGCGAAACGTTCTGTGTTTATAAAATAAGTGGAATTTGTATTTTGACAGATCGTTTATAGTTGTTGAGTAATTTATTGAAATTGATAATATTTGTTAGATTCTGCGGTCTTCGTACATTAAATATTCTAAACGTTTACTTCTTCCACGCGTATCTATATGATAATTCATAATTTGTTCCCAATGAACACTTTTTTTACTATTCTCCTTGTTGTTTATGTTTAACTATACCAACATATTTATAGCAAGCGTAAGAATAGAAACGTTCGTAACCCTTCGTCATACACCAGCAAGACGATTACATGTTTTTCTGCCACAAATCATATATTTTCTGATTATCTTTCAATACGGAAAACAACACGGATCTTTGTCAAATAAATGTAAGTTTTTGTCGCACTTTCTTCTCAATGTTTTTTTCATGCCAAATGCAAAAAAAATGTCATAGCTATTTTTTTCACATTATGTTTATAATATGAAGTTATCGTCATTTTTACAACCTTGTAAAAGAAAAAACAACTTGATAAATTTAATAAATTGAAATGTTTATGAAATTTCTAATTGATGATATAATATGAGAATTATTTTGTAGGTTTTTATTTTTTGATTGATATTTTTAGTTGGACAAGCGGTCACCCAAAAAAATGGGATTTCCCTGTGATTGGCAAACTAAAAAGCAGAAAGTGTCACAGAGAGGGCAATATCTGTTAGAAACTGGACAATGGTCTGATTGTAAATTTATCGTTGGTCGAGAACCACATCAACAGGTCCTCGAAGGACACAAAGTTTTCTTAGCTATGTCGAGTCCTGTTTTTGAAGCAATGTTTTATGGAGGAATGGCTGAAAAAAGTGATCCAATACCAATCCGAGATGTTCAACCAGAAGCTTTTAAAGCTCTTTTAGAATACATTTATACCGATCGTGTAGACTTGGGATCATTTGAATTAGCCTGTGAATTGTGTTATTGTGCTAAAAAGTACATGCTGCCTTTTCTTGTTGAAGAATGTACAAAATTTCTGTGGTCGGACTTGTCACCAAAAAAAGCCTGCAGAGCCTATGAATTTGCCAAACTCTTTGAAGAACCAGTATTAATGGAGAAATGTCTACAAATAATAAGCACAAAAACACTTGATGTTTTCAAAGAATCTAGTTGGGAAGAAATAGAACTAGGAACTCTTTTAATAATTTTCGAACAAAACGATTTACTAATTTCTTCTGAAATAGAATTATTTACTGCTTTAGAACGATGGTCAAAAGCAGAGTGTGTTAGAAAATCGTTGGATCATGTAGATAAAAAATCACAAAGATCTGTTATTGGTAATTCTTTAACGAAAATTAGATTTTTAACTTTGACACCTCAAGAATTTGCCGAAGGACCTGGACGATCTAGTTTATTGTCAAAAGAAGAGGCTTTTGCAATATTAATGAATATATCGTCGAGCAACAGTGAAGTTCCTATGCCCGAAGGCTTCTCCACAAACACGCAAAAAAGAATTAACAAGATGCTTCAAAAAACAGTAGGTTATAATTATTTTTTAAAATTTACTTTCAAGTACTTAACACAACCTTACTATTTTAAAGGTTCCTATAATTGACTGGACGCCTATGAAACGCCTTTCAAATCGCGAAGAATTGTATCCGAGATGCACAACTCCACACAAGGTAGACAGCCCATACTTTTCTTTTAATTTTCCAACAACGTCAATGGGGCGTTCGACAATGGTACCACTGTCTGATGATTTAGATCATCGAACAAATTCACTAAGAAGTGGTCCGTCATCTTTAGCATCAGGGGAACATCCTTCAACAATTATCGCATCTCATACGTTTGACAGAGATGGAATCAAATATTACTGTACAAGGAATGTTCTTACACCACTCGATTGCGTCAACACAAGCGTATTGGACTGTTCAGTAACATTTACAGTTGATAAAAACATTTGTGTTCTCGGAGTTCAAGTTCCAACACAAATACAAGTGAGCATATAATATTCATAAACAAAATTCTTCATTTCATTTCAATTTCATTTCATTTCATTTTAGTTGACTAGCCAAGGGAATATCTTTCAAATGGATTCTTCATATACTGAGGTCCTATATGCTCACCTCCTTGATTCAGATGGTTCTCGATTAACTTATACTCACTTTACTACTAAAGTTAACAGCGGTACTCTTGTTGAGATTACCTTCAACCGACCGGTTTACATACAAAAAAATAAGGTGAGATTATCCATTTTACATACAAATAATTCACCAACCCTTAAAACCTTGAAATCGCCTTGAATTATTAAAATCCAATTCTATCAATGACTTATTAAATTCAAATACTAATACGTAAAAAATAGTTAAACCAATTTATCAAAATAAAATAATGGCATTTTTCAAGAATTACAGTTAAAATTTTTAGGAAATTTGAAATTGGAATTTTGCTACATTTCAATTGGTGAATATTGTTTACAAATTTTTAACAATAATTGAGTTCTAAAAAATTGAGTTTTTCAAAATTTTAATTAAAATTATTGAAAATAATAAAGTCAACAATTTCATATACATAGGAGAAACAAGTCCTTGATTTTAAATGTAACTTAAATTTTTATCTGAACTGTGTGGAAAATGTTCACTTTTCGTGAATATAAAACATCTTCGTAAAGGTTTCTAATGAAAAAAATTGGTTTTAGTTAAAACTTGTGTAATCTGAAATTTTTTTAACAGGTATATCGAGTTGGAGTAGTTTTCAACAAAGTTGGACGGTATCCTATGGGAATTTGTTCTCAAAGTATGAACTGTGATACTGTTCTTTTCACATTTGGAGTAGGAAATATAGACAATAATAGTCGAGATGGATTAATTAGATCTATTGTGTTTACTTATCATTAAAATTTTAAACCCAAGAAAACAAACCAGAATGAATTGTCAAATTGTGATATAAGAGACAGTGATGTATATGTTTATTAGTCAATATAAATTTCTTTTGTGCGTGAATTGTTATTTGTTGAAGTAAAAACAATTTTAAAAATACATGTACAAATTTGAATACGCATTGTAATATTAAATATTAATTATCACAATAGAATATATTACATAAAATTAGATATTTAGCTTATTTTCAAAGCATTAGATTAAACATCGACCAATGGACTAATGCACTCGTAAGAGAAGCTTATTTTCTTATTTGCCTGGATTTAATTAAACATTTAGCTTAACGTCTACGCATTGAATAAATTTCCGACAGTATTCTCGGCAAGTAGAAGAATTGGTTAAGTAGAAATAAAAAACATTTCAACAGTTTTTTAAAATGAAAACTATTAATAAAGACTATTTTTTCTATTTGTATAGAACTTTTAAGGCATTTTAATGCTTATAAGCACTAATTGCATTCAAGAAGATTTAAAAATAATAAGTGTACTCTCATGTGAAGTCTATTTGTTGTCTGTTAGCTTAATGCCTGGAAAATAATTTAAAAACCTAATTTTCCTTTACGCCTATTGTCTACAATATATATATATATATACTTTTAAGCACAAATTATATTTTACTGTTTTTAATTTGTATTCTTATTAATATTATTAATACATGTATATTATATGTAAATTATTTTTAGTTGTATATATTTAATTATAAAACAAAAAAAATTAAAAACTCAAAATGCCTAATATAAAATTAATAATTTCACACATATAATTTCAAAATTATAATGGATTGGACAATGAAAGTTTGATTGTTTTACTTTTTGTATATACTTATACAATTAAGTATAAAAATATTTACTACATATAACATTAATCAATAACTACATTAGAAATATTATAATTGTTAGATTAAAATACACGAGTATCAATCTGTATTAACGCTTTTATGGTTTTTGTTATAACACTGCTAATGTCATAATAATTAACAAGTGATGAATTTATAAAATATAAATGTTTATTTTATCAATTAATTAAGTAAAAAAAATACTGGCTAATTAAAGTAGAAGATTTATACAGGTACACCAGAGGTACAATTTTATGCGTATTCTTACATCATTATCATAAAGTTTCTTTATTTTATATAGTATATTCAGACAAAAAATTTAATTTAAAATGTTATAAATTGAACAATTTTTGCAATATAAATAAGTAAAATGTACTAAAGTCATAAATAATATGCACAACTAATAAATAAATTAATCTTGTTTACAAAGTTGCAAATTTTTGCAACTTAATCATATTAATTATAATAATGGACAGGGTTAAATAAACAAATGAGAATTTTCAACTATATTATATAATAAATTATAAAAATATTTTATTGAAAAAACAACTTTATCCACATATAAATATAAATTGTATATGTACATTTTTAATAACTAAAATTTCTCCATTTATTTTATAAAATTTTAATTTATATTATGTATTGAGAAAAATACGAATTGTTAACAAAATTAAACTAGTATACATTATTTTTACGGCTTTCACTTATGAAAACATGAAAAAATAAAGTTATTCAAGTTTTATGAATAATGAAGTCCCAGGTATCACTCCATCTTAATTTTAAAATTTCTTTAGCACTCAAAGGTGTCATTCCATAACTGAGAGAAGCAAACTTGCGAAAAACGAAAACAATAAATCCAATCCAAAAAATGGTGAATAACTTAAAAATAGACCAAAAGTGCCTCCGCTTGAAATGAATTCTGAAAAAATTAATATTTTAAGATTTGATTTGACCGAATTGGAGAAACATTTAATGAAGAAATGTATTTAACTAACCTGAGTAGAGAGTATATATGATCTATTGTTCCAACAGTTAATAATGTTTTATACATAAATGCTGGTAAGTAATGATGTAAAAAAAGAGTTCTTTCAACAAATATAAAAGGTAAGTAGTGTAACAAATATCCCGTTAATAAAACTTGACCAATAGTTGAAAATTTATTCCACTCTGCTTCAGAAATATCATAACAAAGCCTCTTTCGTCTCATTAAATAGAAAATTAAAAGTCCTGAATATACTATTACTGCAATTGTCCCAGTATACCAAACTGCTATATTTCCCAAAAGGTAGATTTGAGCCTAAAAATAATACAATGTTAATTTTTTTAAAAAAGGGTTCTTTAAAATAATACTTTTCTTATAAAGGTATTTCATGTTTTGCACATAAGTAATAATATTAAATTTAACTCACATTACTTTTGGCAGAAATCCAATATGCAATGCCCCTAGTTAAGAAGGGCCACTCCAAGGGTCCACTGGAATACATATGACTATTTTGTTCTTCATGAGTGTCAAACAGCATCTTCATCTGCAACTCTAAAAACTTTTCCCAAAACGATAAACTTGTAGCTTTCAATGGTATCATTTCTGCATTAATCAATTCTCGTTCTCTCTGCTTTTGATCCTCACTTTTTGTGTATCTGTGTTCCTCTACATTCCATATGGCATTTGATTGCTCAATTATTCTATCCGCAACAACCTCGTGTTGATTGAAACCCCATTCGGGTAACATTCGACCACTGAACTTTAAGGCACATTCTGTATTTACATGAATTAGTTGAACTTGACTCTGTATAGCATGCCAAACATTGCCGGCTTGATCCCGATTAGCGATTTCCACTCGCCACAAATTTTGAGCAGACATTGAAACGTTATAGTCAATGTAACATGAAACTTCTTGACTCTGTGGAGTCATTGGTGCTGCAATGTCGTGTGAATTCAAAGCACGACTAGTGATTCCATGAACTAATTGTATAACTTCTCCATGTCTGATGGGTTCGCTAGGTTTCGTAACGACCAAATCGTTAATCTCAGGTCGCTTAACAATCCACCAATTGTTAACGTCCTTGAAGGAATAACATGTCACTTGTTGCTGATGTGAACTTCCTCGTTTATCAGGATATCTCAAAGGATAGACTTGATTATGACTGTGCAACCAACAAGCTCTGCCATACGTATGGCGAAGTGTAATTTGCGAACCATGAGTTACTTCCAAGGGTTGTCCCTTGGTAATACTAGCCAATCCTCCTTCCAAACTAGCCTGAAATGCACTTGTCATCACGGAATCATGAGGGCCGGCTTTTGTCAGTACCGACAGATGAACATAAAATATTCCTAAGTAGACCGTTGTTATGATAATGAATAACGTCAAAATCCGCAGAAATAATTGACTCCAAAGAATCAAATTTGAAACTTCATTCTTTGATAGTAAATTCCAATAATCTCGTCCAATCAAAACAAGTGCAAGAAATAATGAATAAAATCCTACATATTTGACACTAGAACATCAAGTTTTTAAAGCATATTATTTTTTTTTATTATTTAGAAAAAGTTGTTTTTAAAAATATAAACATACCATAATGCGCATGTCAAATTAGTTGCCGCCAATGTTAACCAAATCCACCAAGCAAAAGTGAAAGGTTCATCATGAACTTTTCTAAACTTCATTACACACAATAAACCCATAAGTAAAAATTGTATTAAAATACTTTCCATAAGGATGAAACGTGACTGGGTCAAGAGAGCGTTATCTGAAATGTCAACTTTTATTACCTATCATTCATTTCTTTATGTTACGGAAATTTTCAACAACACTAAATATATTTTACCAAAAAGCAACATTAGGCCAGTAATTATACAACTCCAATGTCTAAGTCCAAATTCTTTTGACAAATAGTAAGCAGTAGGAATTAGAAAACTTCCACATAAAGCAGGTATTAATCTTAATGCAAAGAGAGGAACATTTTCTCCATATGGATTTCCTATTCTATCAAATTTGAATTGACCATCAAAGTTTGCCAAATATGCTGCAGCTGATATGAGTTGCTTTCCCAAAGGAGGATGGGAATCAAAATAAAATATTTTTTTCATATAGAGACTTACATATTTACCATAATGCAATTCGTCAAATCTATTAAAGAGAATTCAAAAATTATTATCAAAATAAATATTAAAATGCAACAGGTACAACATTGACATTATCATCATATCATTGATATGCACGTTTGTAAAGTTCAATTATTTCTCAGAATTTTAGGAAATTCAATTCTTGTCAATTAGGTAATGTTTAATGTAAAAACTAAAAATATTAAGAAAATCGAAATCC
The DNA here is from genome assembly GCF_019393585.1 of Leptopilina boulardi. NCBI lineage: Eukaryota > Metazoa > Arthropoda > Insecta > Hymenoptera > Figitidae > Leptopilina > Leptopilina boulardi. The sequence continues at coordinate 535,703 of NW_026137778.1, forward strand.
AATAAGATATTGAAAACTTTTTATACTACCTTTTTTACGAGGAAGCAATTAACTTAATAAAATAAAATATATATTACACGATATTGCGAGGTTCTTCCAGATGATAGAGGCGAGTAACAAGTCCAGATATTAATAATATAACAGCCACTAAATCTATTTCAAAATTTACTTTAAGTCGAACTGGTGATGAAGTGTTTGTCAATTGCTCCATTTTTTCTTTATTTAAAGATTCATTATTTGATATTTGTTCATTTTTAACGTTAATGATATTGTTAGTTAAAGTTTTATCAGTCTTTCCTTTTTTTAATTCTTTATTTGTTCTTTCTATGGATGGGTCATTTTTCTGTGGATATTTTAAAATTTTCATCAATATTCATTTCATATTCATTATTATTTTATGTAAAAGACGATTTTGTTTACTGTTATAAAATTGAATCTTTCAACAATTCTACATACCGTTTTTTGAAAAATTCCTTCCTTAATATTTTCGGTATTAAAATCAAATTTCTCATTTTCATCTCTTGTTTTTCTTCGTCGTACCTCCATTTAATATGTTTAAAATTTTTATAGCTGATTAATTATATTCCAATTTAAATACTTATTTTACAAAGAAGCAAAAGATTCAATATGAAAAACACATAGCTATCGTTTAAGCCGTATCATATAACGGTACATAAGTTACTGGCCACGTCCCAATACCTAACCACTTTGAATTTTATTTTTTATTAAGCTATTCGTGTATGATGAACCAAATATATTAAATTTTTATAATTTTAGTATCAAACATTCTATATTTAATACAATACTTTATATTTTTTAAGTTATTATAATAGTGAAAAAAATGTTTGAATCAGTGATATACAATTCATATTGAGGTATAAAGGAATTCATGTAAAGTATTTAGATAATAATTGACCAACTACTGAGTCTTCAGAGATAAAGTGAAAGTCCCAGTACCTGATCAGTTAAGGGTTTAATAAAGAATTTAACTATTAAATAATATGTCAAATAAGTTTTACATATAAAAAAAACATTTTTATTTGTCAACTTATATTCATTTTCAACTCTTGTCAGTAAAAACAAGTTATTTTGTGCAATTCTGAAGGCTAATTTAATAATAATTTCAATTAATTGCATGTCCCAATAACTGGTAAAGAAAAAATAAGTTGTACATCTGGTCAATTTGAAAAGTCCCACTAATTGGTAATGGTTTTAAAGTACGAAAGTAAGTGTAAAACGCGTTACTAACTTTATAAAAATTAGTTTATTATCAAAATAAAAGAAGATTTGAATTATCAAAAAAAAATTAAATAAACCTTTACATTTTAAAAAAAATAATAATTAAAGGTACGGTCACAGCTTAGCTATCTAAGTAGGGTCGTCATGGTAACGTATAAGAGTGAGAGAAATAAGAACATTTTTCTCACTCTTAAGGGTATATGGGCAAAGTACGTTTTTTTGTGGTTTGAAACTTTCTCTGAAATAAAAATGATTTCGGGTTAAAATTTTGGAGAAATGATTTAGTTTGGTACAAGGAATCTCGCTGTTCTATTCATTTACCATAACTTAACGCAAAAATAATAAAAATAAAACAATAAATAGTAAAATAATGTATTATATCATAGTTGATTTAGCGGCTACTTGCTCGAATTGGCGCTGTTTACTGGAGCACTGACACACTCAAGCAACGTCTGTGTATGCGCCGTCATGTTTCTTTTCATTTTTGTTTAAAAATCACACTTTTTAAACTTCATTTTTTAATAATTTAACGCAAAATTATGTATTTTTCGGAGAACGGCGAGATTCCTTGTATACCCTAATCTATCATCCTTCAAAATTTTAGACAAAAATCATTTCTCATTTTAGAGTGAAATGTATACTACCAAAACACATTTTCCTATACTAGGTCACATGGGAGGTTCCCACATACCCTTAAGGCGTTTGCACACCTCACAAGTTTTTGATTTACCGAAAACTTGTGAGCGTTTTTTTATGTCTATCGAAAACTTGTGAGCATCTATATTTTGGACAAATGCGATTTTTTAGCAGAGAATTTTAAATTTGATTTTAAATATTTCTGAAAAATATAAAGGTAAAGGCGCCGTCCCATGACACCGTAAAGGCCTGAGCAGAATAGAAACGTAACCGGAATCGTAATCGCAAACGCAACCGGAAGAATGAGTTAGAGAAGGACAAACAATATGTCTATCCTTCTCTAATTCATTCTTCCGGTTGCGTTTGGGATTACGATTCCGGTTACGTTTCTATTCTGCGTTGGCCTTAAAACGCCGGCGTAAAAGCGGAAAGTATGAGAACAAAAGAGATAGTGAGATATGTTCATCTCTTTCGTTCTCATGCTTTCCGCTTTTACGCCGGCGTTCTACGCTGTCATGGGACGGCGCCTTAACAAGAATAAATGGGGAATAAATTATAATAAAATTAATTTATTCTTTATATTTTTATGTTTTCCAAAAATATTTAAAATCAAATTTAAAATTCTTTGCTAAAAAATCGCATTTTTTCAATAGGCATAAAAAAACGCGGTGTGCAAATGCCTTTATACGTTACCATGACGACCCTACTTAAGTAGTTGAGGTATGACCATTGGGATCAGAAATCACGCGAAACTGACCCACCCCTGAGCCTTCTTGTGACAACCATCTTGGTTTTTTATCTCTTTCTTTTGTATATGTTAGAGAAACACGGAATGAAAACATGTCCACCACAACAAGGCTCTCACCAGATGGCGTATCGCAGTATTTCAGATCCCAATACCCTTAAGTTATGAAGAAAATACTCTTATGGTCTGTGACACGTCCTAGACTTCAAGGAACTAAATTTCCGTTAGATCCATGAAATAGCCAATGAGCTGGATTCTTGCACTTTATTATCCGCTCAAAAGCGGGCACGGAATTTAAATGCAAATTAAATTTAAATCTTTATTTTATTATAAATAATAAATCAATTGTAGGATATTAAATAAATAAACACTTATTTGATTGGAAAAACTCCTCTCGGGTAAAAACCAATTTTATTCAGTTTGAAGATTGAAAATTAACAAATTTAATAATTCTCAGTTGATTTGTAGAATTATGATTATTGTTTTGTTAATTTAAATAAAATTTCGATTTATTTGATATTTCACAATAGTTAATTATTCACAATAAAATATTTATTGTAATTACTCTAAGTTAATTACAATACTTAGTTTGAAAATCAGAAGTTACGCACAAAACGTTTTGCTTCTAACAATTCTCAAAATGAAATTTTAAGAATTTTAAGACCAAAACTCCTAAATAATTATATATTACAATTTTAATTAATTTTAAACTATAAATAAACATTTTGTTTATTTATTTACAATTGTTTTATAAATATAATTTTAATCGCATAAATAATATGATTATAAAATACTTTTACGCTCATTTTAATATAATTTAAAATTATTAACGATAATTTTTCATGATTTAAAAATATTTACTAATTTATAAACAATATCAAATAGTATTTATTGGATTTTTCAATAAATATTTAGCTTATATTTTCTTTTTGTTAAATAACAACAAATATCAATTTTATAATAACAATTACTATAAATATATATTTCATAATGAAAAATAAAGAAAAAATATATTTCAATTAAATAATTTAAAATTTCATGTGAGTCTAAATTTTTAAATCTCTATTGAAATTTCTCGACTCATTTCATTCACTTTCGAGTTCCCTAGAAAATTTTACTAGAAGCAGACGCCAGACGTCACAGTCTGTTTACAAACCGCTACGCAAAATCCTCCTCCAACAATGTCACATTTCGGATATTCTACTGCAATTTGAACGCTCAGTACATAAAAGACCGTGATTCTATCTAAAGTTTATTATTTTTGACGTTTTTGACATTTGCTGTTTGTCATGGATGATAGACATCTGTAGTCACACATATGCGTCAGTAAGCAATGTGTATATAATGTTTTTAAGTTCTAGAAAACTATAATTGCAATGATAATTCATTTTCTAAACGAGAAAATTAATTAAGCTATAGAGTAAATTAAGAAAGTATTTATTATATATTTTAAAATGAATAAAGAAGAGGATGAATGTTCAGTAATTGAACCAAAAGCTGATGAAACTTCGATAACAAAATTAAATAATTGTGTACATGAAAAACATTCTTCAAAGGTTCGTCGACGAAATGTGATAGAAAAAATTAGTTCTTCATTAATAAAAGAAAATGACTTTAATTACAATAATAAAAGTATTGAGTTCTCGTTAGATACAGAAAAAGCATGGATTAATGGTATTCCGGAATTACCAGAAATTTTGAATATTGATTCACCAGGTAATTAATATTAATTAAAATAATGTGTATATAATTCTAACAGATTTATGTTATAAATCTAGAAAAGTTTACCGAAAGAGAACGAATGAAGATAAAAGTAATACAAGGAACTATTATTAAATCAAATCTCACTTTTGGTAAACTCAAATTACTAAGTACCAGTTCTGAAGGATTAGTTATTGGTAATTATTAAAAATATTTTTACAATAATGTATGAATATGTATATATATATATGTATCTGTCAGAAAACTTACAAGTGCGTCCAACAATTCTCATACATTTAGCATAATTCTCTTATAAAATATTTTCGAAGAATGTGTGCAATTTAAACTCTGTAGAAATAAATACAAGATACATATATATTTATATATACTGTAAAATTACCATCATGTCTGTCATAAAAAACATTTTGATTTTGGAAAATTCGACTCGACACAAAAATCCAAATTCTCACAAGATTTAACAACAGAGGCCTAAAATTTGTATTTTTGTATTATATTTTGAACTGGAAAAATGAAAATTTTTCTTAATTCGGGCAGTATGACTGACACGTTTATTTGTATAATTTGTTGCTTTTTCTTGACAATAACACCATAAAAATGAATTGAAATAGGTTTTTTGGTAACCAAAAAGATAAAAATCATTTCATTCTGTTCAATTAAAGCTTGAAATCATTAAGATGATTTGTAGATGATATACGGAGAATTCTATGGCCACAACTACTAAGATTACCTGATAAGGAAATGCCAATTGTAGACGAATTGGAAACAGTACATAAATGCATTCCTTGTGAAGTTTATCAACAAGTCTTAAAAGATGTTGCACGAAGTGGAGGACATCTTTTTCCTGATGCAACCGAAGAAGAAATTTCAAGATTTCAAGATCAAATGACACAATTAATTTGCTGGGTTTTATATCGAAATCCTAGTTTACAGTAAGCAATTATTTATTTAATTATCATTCTAAGATTGTACTTTTCTTTAATACCATAGTCATGGTAATTAGAATCAAAAGAAGAAAAACAAGACAATGTTTTTAGGTGATTCTTTTGAAAGTGAATAAGTATCAGATTTTATTGCCATTAGATTCGGAAAAAATCAAATATAATTTATATATTTTTATGTGGGAAAAAAATTGTATAGAAATAATAAATGCGAAAAATTCTTAAACGAATAAAAATGTATACTAACATGTACCATAAGGCTTCAATTATCAGTGGTTAATATAACAAACTAAAGATATGATATTATAGGGACTATTTTCAAAAAATAAAAAATTGAATTAACTTATAGAAATCGAGCTAAAGATTTGTTAAAAAGGCTTTGGAGATGAAATACATTTAGCTCCTACAATATTCTTAATTAAAATTATGGAAGTGGTCAACTATTAAAATTGAACAGGTTTTATAAAACTGTTACTTTGAGGAGAATCATCCTAGATATAGTAATACTACTAATTACAACACGTACAATTAATTTATAATTCAAATTCAATTTAGCTATTATCAAGGTTACAATGATGTAGCTGCTACAATTCTTTTAATAATGGGTCTTCAAAGAGCTTTACATGTCTTAGAAAAAATTTCTTTGACATACTTAGAAAGGTTTATGGAAAAGACAATGGAAAAAGTAAATCAAGAACTCTTTTTTATATTTGCACTATTGGAAAGAGAACATCCAAAACTTTTAGAACATTTAGAAAAGTAAGTGTCAATCAACAACTATAAATATTATTTTATTTCTCTGATCGGATTAAGATTTCATCTGCATAAACTGATAGTTCTCCGAGTATACTTACCATGACAAATTTGGTGTGAATTTTTTAATATTTCCTTGTTTTCGAAAAATAATAACTTTTTCAAAATTTATAACAGGTTTGTCATTTTTTCCTATCTTCTTTTCGCTACGACATAATACATCTCAAAAAAGTATTACATAGATAATAAATGACAACAGAAAAGGCTAAGTCTAAAAATAATTTAATAAAAAAAATATAATATTACAATTCATCGAAACAAAAATATTATAATTATTCCCCTATTTTTTTGTCAGTTAGTTTTTAATTTTTTTTAAATCAATCAATTATTGTTCTTGTCTATTTTGCTGAGGTAGCGAAAAGAAGAAAGAATAAATATGATAGACCTATAATTGGTAAACATTGAAAAAATTTGATAATTCAGTAAACCAATTTTACAGTGTAGAATTGTTTCCTCATTTTGCATTAGCAGAATATACGACATGGTATGCTCATAAATATGCGGAGAACAGAAAATTACTACATAGGCTTTTTGACTATTTTCTTGGAAGTCCACCTTTCATGCCTTTATATTTGAGTACAATAATAGTCATTCATAGAGCTGATGAAATTTTTAATACTATTCCAGACATGGGGCATACGCATAAAGTTTTATGTTCTGTAAGTTATAGAAATTAATATTTCTTTATAAAATAGTAATATAATTCCTATAAGGATACCTTATATTACATATTACATATATAATAAATAAACTGTTATAGGATTTTATCGATTTAATTTCTTATAGTATCCTATAAAAAGAGCTGTAAACTATCCTTGTAGGATCTAATTCTAATTAGATTTTAATTCTAATTAGCTCTAATTTAACAATGTTTTGTAATAGCAATAAATTTCATATTTACAGCTTCCAGATAATTTACCAATTGAAAACCTACTTGTGAATGCAAATAATCTTTATCATCGATATCCACCAGGTACAATTAATAAGGATGTACGGGATTACGATTTGAAAAGGCGTCGCAAAGAACAAGAGTGGAAGGCAAAAGTAGAAGCAAGTCGAAAAGAAAGGGAAAATAATTTAAAAATTGTTCAGTCTCGACGAAGACTTCCTTATCGTATGCGAAGCTATAAAACAATAACTGTTGTTACAATTATAGCTTTGGGTTTATATGCATTTTTGAAGACATCTTCTGGATTGAACTGACATTAATAGAATTGCCTTTTTTAAAGGTAAACCATATGGGAGCATTGAAACCAAATCATTATATAATTATAGCTGATATTTGTAAATATAAAATAATTAAAACTTTATTGATTTCTTTTGTAAATATTTAAACATTTTTACAACGTTGATAAACTGAATAATAGTGTACTCTTATGTTTTAAACACACTTTTACAGCTTTGGCAATAATTCCTGATTAGTTAATGTTGAAATAAATTCTAAGATAAATAAAAGAAATATCGTTTGAATTGGTCGAAAAATTATAATACTTTACTATAAATACGTATTCTACGCTTATGTTTACAATATGATACAAAATTCCTTATAATTTTTACAAAAGCATTCATTGAGTAATTAAATACATAGTATAGAGATAAAAATTAATCAATCAATCCAAGTCAAAATAAATTTTTGACTTGAATTTTGATTGATAAATTTATTTATTGTGCCAAGTGATAAATTCGACAAATTCATACATAGTATATTCTTTTAAAGAAAATAACTCAATGAGTTAAATTCATTCAAAAATTTAGTAACAAATAGTATGTAAAGTAATTTTTCTTATTTAATATACAACAGCTTATAAGTGTATAGACCAAATGGACTTTTATTATTAATAAAAATCAAATGATTTTTATATTTAAATGTTTTTAAAACTGAAAAAATGTTAATATTTATATTAAATGTTGCACATTGACTGAAAAATTAAATGTATTTCTTTTTAGGTAGGAATCTTAATATAATTTAATAATTTTTTTTAGAGATTATACTATTGGGTTATTACCAAATAGTAAAATATAGTATATAGATAATAAATAGGTGTATTAAAAAATTTGTTTATTAAATTATAAACGTATGTACTAACGTGAGAAAAGTGGAAGAGCTTAATGTAGTATATATTATATATATATCAATTATTTGGAATTATTCAAAGGAAAACTTTATAATTAAAAATTACTTTCATATAATATCCTATCGCAGGTTTTTTTTTATATCTACATTATAATTATTATCATCATCATCATTGACGAGCTCTACGTATGGTATTATTGTTATTGCTTCTATAAGGATCTTCAACTACAATTGAGTTACAAATTAAATCATATCCAGTTCGATTAAATCTAAAGAAACAAAGTGAGAAACAAATAGGAAAAAGAAAGGCCAAAATTAAATTTTTTACTACCGAACGACCCAAAGCTAAGGGCAAACCAAGATCTGTTCCAGGAGAAACAAGCACAATTTCACCGTCTGGTCGTTCAACAGGAATGACACTGCGACATTGAACAACTCGTAAACCCATTACAGATTTACCAGGCGTTGCACCTCCTACATGCCCATAAAGTCCTCGTTGCAGCCAAAATGCCTAATGTAACATTTAAGAAAGTTTGCAAATATATTCATAAAACGTTACAATTGTGTGTAACTATGTATTTGTTTCATTACCTCGAAAATGCAAACGATTACTCGATGAACTAGTTCTAATATTAAAATACTAGAAGTTAATTCTACAGCCATTTTATAATCAATTTTTAAATTTCTTTGAAGTAGATCAATATCAGATGGCTCTATATTTCTGTAAGGACATATTTAATTAAAATAAGACCATAATTTACTTATTTTCTCTATTCCTTACATTATCTTGTAAATTCATAATAACTTACATGAAATCGAAAACATCGACTGCAATAAAAGTAATAGCTAACTTTAATAAAAATAACATAATAGAATCAATAGATTCTGCGACAAATCTTTTCCAAATAGGGGGTATTCGGTATTCAAAACCTGTAAAATATTTCAAATTAATTGCAATGTGTTAAGTGGTTACACTGTCCTATGAGGAACAAAAGAATCTATGTAAAGTAAATATTTCTTTGGCAGAACTATTATTACTATCTTAAAATGCACAAATTAATAACTAATTTTTAAATTTATGAAAAAGTATTTCAAAATATAATTATGAATGCTTGATTTTTAAGTAAAAAGTTTTAAGACAAATATAAATGAAAAAAGGTATTCTTTATAGATACGTTAAAAAGATTTCTGATTTTATGCTAAATATATAATTAAATTATTTTACCTTCAACATTTAAAGGATGAAAAGGTTCAGTTTGTACATTTCGCCTTCTTTCTCGCAATGATTCATTATTTTGTTGATTTGATTGAGAAAAAACTGATGTAACAGAAATACCTACAATTTATAATTATGAATTATATAAAATATAAAAAGAGAAGATCTATGTATATGAATCTGAAGTCAAAAAAACACAAGAAAAAATTCTGTTAGTTTTATAAATCACATTTAATTATTTTCCACTTTTACTTCATAAGATAAATTTTGTAAATTTACTTTTTCTGCTTCTCGAAGGGATAATAATTAATATGGAATCTGATCATTTCAATCTCATGTAAAATTTGATTATTTACTTAATAAATAAAAGAGAAGATTTTAGTGGGATATTTTCGAGAAATTGTTTTAAACATCCATAGAAAGCAAAACAAAATTCTTATATTTATGAGAAAATAGAAAAAATAACTTTCATTTTATTTGGAATAAGTTGAAAAAATCCTATGTAACGATGTTGTAAAATTCCTTCCAGATCTGTATAATTTTTTCGCAATTTGTACACATATCATAAAATTAAAAATGATTATAAGTTGTTCTAAATTTTCCACGTTTTATTTTTGTATGTAAGAAGTTAAAAATTTAGTAATATGCAGGAAATAAAAACCAAGATTAAGTAAATGTATAGAATAAAAAATAATATATTGTAAAATAAATATTTTAGAAGAAAATCAAAAATTTTAAATAAATATTTAGAGAATCTTTAAAAGAAATTCTGTTTCCAAATGAGACAGGAATTCGAATATTACTGAAAGCTTTGGGAAAGGTTCCTCAATATAGTGGGCATTGGACTTGCCAAGTAATTTGTATTACTTTTGTTGACCAGTTAACTGGCTAGTTAGGTACTTGGAGAAATTTTTTCCGTTTTAGACATTTAAGATAAATTTATTTCTTTCACAACAGACTGAAAATATGATTATAGAAAAAACGCAAGTATGTTTAAATGATAAATAAAAAACTCTCTTAGATCTTTTAATATTAAAAATTGCAATTTTTATTCAATTCAATTAACACGTCATACCTGGAGTGTTATTTAATACTTGAATAGATGCCAAACAATGAGGAAATATGGCTATGACACTTTGCCATGAATATACTTCTTGTAGCCATGCTTCTAATTGATTAAAATAATTGCTACGATCTGTTTTAGTACATTTATCCGTTAATATATTGTCCTTTAATTTGTCTAAACTGTCCTCAGACATTTTTCTTTTGAATATACAATAGGTGATATGTTTGTTAAAATTTCTAAATTTAAAATTTACATATATATGTATATATATATATATATATATATATCTTACGGATAAAATTATTTACTATAACTACAATAACATTATAAATGTTATAACGTTAATATGAATTCTGAATATGTAAATTTATTATTTATTATCGACTGTATTAGGGTAAGGTCACACTTCATTATGTAGACTAATTAGGCTAACGCACAATAGATTCGCGCGATGACCGTTTTCGTTTTGAGTATTTCGTCTTTTTCTAACTATAACTTAAAGTCGTGTTTACAATACAAAGATACGGGTATGTCCACATAGCTCAGCTTACGAAAGCTTCTATGCGCCACCACTAAGCACTCACTCGCGTCACGAGGCACGATTGAATCGACCCACTCGTGCGTGCTCCGTATCCGTATCTCACGACGGAAGCTTTGACGATGCTTATTTGTTTTGATTACAAACCCAGTATAATTATTTTATTGTTATTACCGTGTTTTAAAAAAAGAAATGACATCAAATGTAAAATTATCTGATATACTTAATCGAAAATATTCATATTCTTGATAGATTTTATTAAATAATTGTATTTTAAATGTGCTTTTGCATATATTATCATCTAAATTCTCCAAGTAGACAATTTTAGGTTAAGGAGGGTGGAGGGTAAACATAACCTCAAAAACCTGTCAAAATTAAAAAATTGTTTTTAACGCAAACAAATATATAATAAATATTAATTTCCAACAATTTTAGAAGAGCCAGAATTACTCCTTTCGAAAATAATTATTTTTTTCTAAAATATTTTGTCAATAATTATTTTTTTAACTACGAATAACGATTCAACGTGCTGTATATAACGTATTTACATTACATATGTGTTAGAATGCGCAGAACACCCAAATTCGTCTTTCGCACTCTAACCTAAGTTAAAGTTACTCGTACCGTGTCCCCCAAACTGTGTTCCTTTCATCATTGTACGCTTTGAATGTAGTTGTCTCTCCTGGTTCTAGTCTTCTTGAATGGCGCACTCACCCTTTTTTGGCTGCCTGCAGGTTACCATGGCAACGCACGGGTGTGAGTGAGACAGAAAATTTGAATATTTAAATTTTCTGTCGCATTCATTCTTATGCGTTACCATGGTAACCTGCAGGCAGCTAAAAAAGTGTGAGAGCGCAATAAGTAGCTGAGCTGTGGCCCTTAAGACCAACGCATAATTGGGATCAGAAATCACGCGAAACTGACCCACCCCTGAGCCTTCTTGTGACAACCATCTTGGTTTTTTATCTCTTTCTTTTGTATATGTTAGAGAAACACGGAATGAAAACATGGCCACCACAACAAGGCTCTCACCAGATGGCGTATCGCAGTATTTCAGATCCCAATAGATTCGCCAAAGTCGTTTCAAGAACGAGATGCATAATGCTGATTCTACACTCACCTAAAACTGTGCGAGCGGTCCGCATTTGCGTTACGTTTTTTATATATATAGATATAGTTGAATATGGGAAGCGTTACGGAAAAGCGGACCGCTCGCTCAGTTTTCGGTGAGTGTAGAATCAGCATAAAGGCGCTTGTATACCTCACCGATCCCGATCACGACTTCCGTCGCGTACCATTGGAGTAAAAGAGACACAATTATCTTTTGTATCTTTTACTCCAATGCTGCACGACGATAGAATACTCGGGATCGGTGAGGTACGGAAGCTTCTACGCGCCACCAAAAAACCAAGTTTATGCTCGATTCATTTTAGCCTCGAAAACTAAAGAACCGTTTGTGATTTCGCTGTTTCCATGTTTTTGACGTGAAAAACCGCGAGGTGGTTCGGGTGTTCGGTCGTTCGCACGTTCGCAGATTCGACAATTTGTCCAAAATCGTGTAACATTGTCTTTTTAGTTATATTTATAGATAAAAGTAAATAAGTTGATATTTCAATTCTTAAATTTTATGTAAGATTTTATGATGTCCGCAATTAAATAAAGTTTTTGCTTTTATTTTGAGTAGAAAATATCGTTATTTTGAGGTGGATTGGTCATATCATATAAAATAATTTTTTTTGGAATTGATAGTTATTTATTGTATTAATTTAGAAATAAAATGTCTAAAAAAGTATTCACATGTAATTATATGTCGTAATAATTCTAATTCTTTTGTTAAGTAACTTCTCTTAAGAGTTACAATTTTCTTTTTCTTTTATTTGTAATGAAATCTCGCATTATTCGTAAATTTTATAAATTTAAAAGAATCTCATTTTCAAGTAAGATGTACATGCGTCTTTTTTTAATTTACAAAACGAAATATATCATGTACTATATATAATAAAAAAAATTTATAAATTGGCTGAAATTCATAAAAAAGACTTTAGCAATTCAGACAGACATTCAGTCAGACATTCATTTTTGTAAAAAATTTGTACATAAATTTATGTGTCAGTGATTGTTGAAAATCAAAAATTTGTTAGTTACATTCAATATTATATTAAGTATTAAAAAACATGTTTCAAAATAATTTGGACTGATCCCTCTTCATAAAACTTTGTTTATTTGGAAGCGTTGTTTATCATGCTTATCAAATTCTAAAGCTGTCAAAAAGCAATTTCTTGGTGGGATGACTTTACATAGAAATAAAAAAACCCCGCACGAAATTACACAGGATTATAAACATCCTATTAAATAATTGCTTCTCTCTGAGCATTATATATTATTGTAAATAATATAAGATAAACATGTGAAAAGGAAGGACAATTATTATGTAAAATCTCACGTGCATACATACTACATAACCTTATATTAAAATAAATCGATTATTTATTTATATTTATTATTACATAGATAACAAAGAAAAACACCAATCCACCTCAAAATACCAATATTTTCTACTCAAAATAAAAGCAAAAACTTTATTTAATTGCGGACATCATAAAATCTTACATAAAATTTAAGAATTGAAATATCAACTTATTTACTTTTATCTATAAATATAACTAAAAAGACAATGTTACACGATTTTGGACAAATTGTCGAATCTGCGAACGTGCGAACGACCGAACACCCGAACCACCTCGCGGTTTTTCACGTCAAAAACATGGAAACAGCGAAATCACGTGGAAATCACAAACGGTTCTTTAGTTTTCGAGGCTAAAATGAATCGAGCATAAACTTGGTTTTGTGGTAGCGCGTAGAGCTTCCGTAGTGAGGTATACAAGCGCCTTAAGGCTCAGTCAGCCTTATGTAGATGAAAAAAAGTTGTTGTAGAAGCAGCTTTACTCAACGAAGTATAACTGAGGTTATGTTCTGCAGAATTGTTGAGTAGTTAAATAAATCATAACAACTACCTGATATGTTTTCACAATGGAACATTTAATTAAAATTGTAAGTATAATCTATTTGTTGCTTATTTCTCCAATTTAAAGTAGTATTCAACTTTAATGCTGATAGATAATAAACAAAATCATATTATGGATTCCCTTAATTTTTACGAGGTCTTTAAACGGTACAGGCCTCATAAAAATTAATCAACAATATAATAAATAACGAATGTAAAATTAATTCAACAAAATCATATTATGTTAAATATTTCAATAATAAATTCGTGTTAAATTTGTTAATAAGACAGTATTTTAATTGTTACTTTTGTTATAGAAAATGAGTCAACTTTATTTTATGATTAAGGAAACATTAACAAATGACGTCACGCTCTATGACAGAGAGGAAAGGGGTTTACCGAACGTGGCATGACATAAAAATGTGGAAAATTGAAAATATGCGTTACGTCTTTTGTTAATGTTTCTTAATTTATTTTCACATTTATACTAATAGATACCAAACATTATTTTTACATGTATTTGTCATTAATTCGGTGGGTGGCTTTAATTTGTGTTTTTGTCAAGTAGAGTAAAAGCACCACAAGGGGAATCAGGAGTGATAAAAGGGTTAAATGTGCTATTTTTATTTTACTTACTATATGTTTAAAGGGATTCCTTAAAACATAGGAAGACAACAAATTTTAAAATTAGCACAATGGAGTCTTTTTTTTGCTTCTGATCCACCACTGGTACTTTTACCCTATATTTGCATATTGACTACATAGTTTAATTTGTAAACAAAACTTGGTTGTTGTAAAAATTTAAATCTGAATCATTGGAATTTTACTGATTCTCAGCAATAAGTTTTCCACTTATTCCAATAAGCATATACGATGATGAATCAGTTAAATTTTACTGATTCATCACCATATATATGTATTGAAATCAGTGGTACACTAATACTAAAATGAATAACAATTTCAAATGAATGATTTCTTTAAAAAAAATTACCAAATTTGTATGAAAAGTATGTCATTTAGGATGTCCAGCGGTCAGGGAATGTCAGGAAACTTTTTCAAATTTTGCCGAAAAGGAACATTTTTATGAATTTTTTTATTTTTCGGTGCCCACATATAATTTAATATTTGATGCTTTTCATTTTTTTAATATTAAATATTTATTAAGGAAAAGTTGGAAGAAAGTTAGGAAAAGTTAGGGGATTTTTTTTCTTCTTGCTGTACACCCTGGTCATGGTGAAAACAACAAAAAACGCATCTGATGCATTGTTCCATTCCGATATGTCATTCCTTTTTTTAGTTTCAAGCCACAGAAATTAGATTCTTAGTATGCTTTTTTCTACAGAGAGCAGTCTTGTAATTAAAGGCCAGATCCTGAATAAAGGAAAGACATATTTCAACTGTATTGTATATGATCATGAAAAATATATTTTTTTAAATAAGAATGAAAACATATCAGGAATGGAAAATATTCACTTAAGTTTGTAACACGAATCACATTGTTTAAATTTCAAGAACTCAAAATTTTTGGTTTCTTCTTTACCTCTGTAAATCGAAGAAAAGTGTATAGTGATATGTTATAAACGCAGGTATAGCGAATCTAAACATTTTTCATTTACTACTTTTTTTAAAGAACAATAAATTTTATAAAAAAAAAACTGTTAGGTGCCGGCATAGGTCTTTTTATTTTAAGTTAAGTTGTGTTTGGCACTATACTGGCTTTGCGCCTGAGGTCTTTTTATTTCAATTTATTGTTAGTGCCCAGACGCCAATCCAGACAGGACCGAAGTTTATAGGAAGTTAACGGCCTTAAGTTAACACTGTTAACTTCCCAGAAGTTTTAATGTCCTCAGAGTTTAATATTGTATATAATTTTTTGTACATAGGGGAGACCGGGGCTGAAAGTGCGTAAGAAATAAAATAATTATTGCCAATATATGATTTACTATTATTTATTAATCATTTGTTATAAACTTTTAAAGGTTTTTAGGAACAATCTTAAGATTTCTAGATTTTAGTAAGTAGAAATAAACATTTTTTGACTTATATTCTATAATTGCATAGATAGTCAGTCACTTAAAATATAGTTTTCGTAATAATTATTTTTATTATAAACATTCAAATGATTTTTCCAACAATCATAAAATTTATAGATTTTTCTAAAAAAATAAACATTTTTGACTTAAATTTTACAATTACATAATTAGTCAGTCTTTTAAAATATTTTTTGAAATAATTATTTGTATCGTTAATTAATTGGTAAAACTCTACTTTCTGATTAATAAATATTTTTAAAACGTGAATAGGGTAACTGCACCAGTGGTGGATCATGCACCAGTGGTGGATCAACTGCGAGAAAAATGGTCATTTGTGTTTACACGTTTGTAAGTAAATGAACCGCAAGTGTCGGTAATTGTTAAGAAAGTTATACAGATCAATATTACAATTTAAAAAAAATTTTAAATTCATCGCGAAGAAAGCAGGACAACAATTACTAAAGTGGTGACAGAAAACAAGAGTTTTCCTTAACATGTAAGTTAAGAGTATATTTTGGAATAGAAAGCTTTGGAGCCATTTTAGGACAATTTTTAATTCTTTTCACAATAGGAGGCATTTCGTTTCATCCCCATAGAGCCCTGAGAACAATATTTACGTCTGTAAGTAGCGCGTGTCCATTGTTTTCGGGTGATCCACGACTGGAACCAAAAAAGTAACAAAATCTAGTGGTGGATCAGTCCTACTTTTCGCCTGTTGACGCATTGTTTTATTGAAAATTTTATAAGTTAAATTTTAGTTAACACTAATTCAAATGTTTATTAATTGTTTACACCTGGGGGTCGATTACGTAACTTTCCCACATCCCACATCCCACATCTCACTTCCCACATTTTACATCCCACATCTCACTTCCTACATTTTACATCCCACTTCCCACATTTTACATCCCACATCCCACATCCCATATTTCACATCTCACTTCCCATATTTCATATCCCACTTCCCATATTTCACATCTCACTTCTTACTTCCCATATTTCATATCCACTTCCCACATCCCACTTCCCATATTTCACATTCCACATCTCACTTCCCACATTTTACATCCCAAATCCCACATCTCACTTCCTACATTTTACATCCCACTTCCCACATTTTACATCCCACATCCCACATCCCATATTTCACATCTCACTTCCCATATTTCATATCCCACTTCCCATATTTCACATCTCACTTCTTACTTCCCATATTTCATATCCACTTCCCACATCCCACTTCCCATATTTCACATTCCACATCTCACTTCCCACATTTTACATCCCAAATCCCACATCTCACTTCCTACATTTTACATCCCACTTCCCACATTTTACATCCCACATCCCACATCCCATATTTCACATCTCACTTCTCACTTCCCATATTTCATATCCCACTTCCCATATTTCACATCTCACTTCTTACTTCCCATATTTCATATCCACTTCCCACTTCCCATATTTCACATACCACATCCTACTTCCCACATCCCACTTCCCATATTTCACATTCCACATCTCACTTCCCACATTTTACATCCCAAATCCCACATCTCACTTCCTACATTTTACATTTCACATTGTACATTACACTTTTCTTATCACGCTTCCCACCTTTTATATCCCACTTTTCACATCTCTCCCATTTCCCACAAGATGTTGGATGTGGGAAGTGGTATGTAAAATGTGGGAAGTGGGATGTAAAATGTGGGAAGTGAGATGTGGGAAATGGGATGTGGGAATTGAGAAGTGGGATGTAAAATGTAGGAAGTGAGATGTGGGATGTGGGATGTAAAATGTGGGAAGTGAGATGTGGGAAATGGGAAGTGGGAAAGTTACGTAATCGACCCCCTGATTTCAAATTGTTAAATTTTTGTTGAATTAAAATACCCAGAATTAATAAATGTTATTTATCATTGAAACTGAAGCTTTAAGAGTTTCTATTTATTTATTACCAAAAATTCTAATAAAAAGATGATTAATTAATATTTAGTCACATTATACCTATAGAAATGAAAGAGGAGGGGATATGGATAGGAAAGTGAATTTGAAAATCTATCCGTAAAGCCTTATAAAAGTTGCAAAACGTCTCAGTCTCGTAATTTTAAAATGCAATGTTTTTTAGTATGATTTTTTAAGTGATCCACCACTGGAGCAATCTATAACCATGACTGGTGCAAACAGTGATCCAGAATAGGATCATTGACAAATTATCTTTGATGGAGCATTAAAGTAAACGTAGTTGTCAAAATCAAGTCCAACCTTGAAGGAAATGTCTATTGGAACTATCTGGTCCATAATACTATGAAGAATAACCTCGAATTTGTCTAAAAGCAACCTATACAGAACTTCAAAGTCAAAATAAGAAAGTTAAGGGGCTTAACTGATCCACCACTGGTGCAGTTACCCTACTTATTCCGAATGCGATTTATTGAAATTACAATTGACCCTTTCTTTACCCTTCACACATTTTAAATGTACCCAGTTTTTACCAACTATGCATTGAATCAACTTTTCTCTTGATTTCGGGTTGGAATAACAATTCGAAAAAACGAGGCAATAGTAGAATATGGTTACGTAGCGATTGATAGCGGCACAACCAGCCCCAAGCGATAAATTAAGTGTTAAGATCAATACACCATTGAATCACTCGATAAATTTGGATCATTTTTAAAAAAAATACGTATCGTATCTTTAAAAATGCAAAAAATAGACCAAAATGTGTAAAGATGAAAACTTGCACGTAAATGACGCCAAAGCACCAAGTTACTAACATCTAATTATTCCGTGAAGCAAACAAAATCAAAATAGTTGCCAAAGATGCGCATAAGTAAAACAATACTTCTCTCACTTCCACTTTTGAAAAAAAAATTTTTGTTTTTGAGATATTCCTATCGGCACAACTTACCCCCGGCACTTTCAGCCCCGGTCTCCCCTACATATCAATTTAAAGGTTAAAATATATTTTTGCTTAAAACTGACAATCTTATGTATAGAAACTCTTCTGTCATAAATATAATAAGAATTTCCTCTAAAATTAATTTTAAATTGATTCATTCTCTTTTTCGATTACAAATTAATATATAAAAAGAAAAAAAAACTGAATCGCATGCTTAGGAATGTTTCAACAAAAAAGTTAGAATTGAATAAGACACTATAAAAATTATTCCGTTGATAAAAATTAAATAAAAATTCGTAATTGTTCTTTTCCTGCTCTTATTTACTTCGTTTCCTTATCTGTCTTAAGAAGAGACTTCCGCTCGCCCTAGAATGTTCACGAACAACCTTTAGACCTTTCTTGTTTCTTAATTCTAAAACGAAGAAGCGGATTACCACAATGCCATATTTTTCAATACTGTCATATAAAACTACATCTATTCCAAGCTTTTTAGAATTTCTTAACCTTCCCTTGTAAGTTTAAGTGAACCTTCCTGAAATATTGTCACATCGCAGAGTTAACCATTTTAATTCTTGTGAAAAAATGTTAAATCCTAATTTTAAGGGAATTGATGTTTCTTAACCAATAATTATATATGTATATGACTATTAAATAAAAGTACTATTTTAGCAAAATTTGACACGGTAATATTTAATTACTCATCAGAAGCGTTTTGTTTTTTACACTGCAATAATAGGATAATAAGCACCCTACAAAGCATGTTAGTAATACATAATTTACATTGTTGTTTCCAATGTGAGTCCTGAAGTCGGAACTGACGTTGGAGTATTCAATATTAAATTGGGAGAAATCTTCTCATATTGAGAATATTCTATTATGTCCTGATTACTCTTGAAAATAAATTAAAAAATTTATTATCACACTTCGGATTAAAAGAAAGTTTTTTACACGGATATTACAAATAACACAACATGAATGACGAGTTCTGTGGGAAATTGAAATACAATACTGTATGGGCTCATGCGCACCTCTCATTCACTTGATATGAAGACTTCCGCGTAAAATTTGTAATTGCATGAGGAAAATTAACGAATCTTTATAATCAATCAATTTGTAAGTATTAATATATTACACGGAGAAAAATGGAAAATTCAAGAATTATATTTAATACTAATAGTACCATTAACTCTAATGAGTCCAGTTCGTAAAGCAATTCATTTCCTGACGACGTTTTGTAGTTCAATCTTGTTCGGTTCAGGACTGAGTCCAAAACTTCTTAACTTTGAGTATAGGTATATAACATATAACTCAGTGATGGTTGATTATATAGAAAACAGAAAGTTTTGTACAGGTTTCCTCAAAAAAGTCATGGAAATGAATTGCAGTGCTAACAACGTTTTCTAATTTTATTTTTTTCAGTGTAGTAACAATTTAATTATATGTATTTATATTACAATTTTTTGGTTATTTTAAACAAAATTTTTTCTGAGTTTATACAATCACAGTATATTGTGGGGTATTAGTTTAATCTTTTATGGTATTACTTTAATATACGATGATTTTTAATACCCCATAGTTTACTGTTATATAATCTATTGTGCTAAAATTTTAGATTTAATGCATAAATTAAAACTAATATTTAAGCACAAATTATAATATATTAAGAAAAAATAGGGAGGATATTTTAAAAAATCTCTTTGCCTCGGTTGAGCTCCTTTGCTGTCCCCTCCTTTATAGGTATAGTTTGGTTCAGTGTAAAGTACAGTATAGTATATTATGTATTTTCTCGGTTGTAGATCACGGCAGTCGATAGTCGGCTTTGGTCTGCAGTTGAAGTTTGTGAATGTTCTGTGAGTTGTGTCGGTTCAATTGGAAATTATAATTGCAAATCTTTTGTGTCTTCAACAATGTAATAGTTTTTTAAATAGAAAGAAATTGTACGATTCTTTTCACAAAAAATGAAAAGCAATTAAATTGTTTATAAACAAAATGATTACTTTTAATAACGCAGCAGAATGAGTTTTGAATAATTTTTTAATTCACATGATGTCGCGGATACGAGACAAAGTTGTTTTGTGAATATTTCGATTCTATACAATTCGCAAATTGAACCTTTAAGATGAATCGATCGAATAGTGATTAGTGATTCTTTAATAGTTACAGTGTCAGTTCATCTTTTAAAAAATAAATAGAATAATATAAAAGGAATTTAATGTTGTCTTTTCAAAAAAGTAAAATATGAATCTTGTGCATTTAAATCCGTAATCCTGGAAGTGAAGCTTTTTTGTAAGGGTAAGCTGTACCTTTTTTCTCTTTATTGAGATTGCAATTGTTTAAATAATATGTTTACATTTTTTCATAAGAAATAATTACAATTATTATAAACATTTTCACATTGAGGAAGCAATAAGTTGTAAATATGTTTTTAAATATATGTATACTTAATGTCATAAATTTCGATTGACATAATTCTTATACTTACAAGTTACACTACCCAAGTGATAATCGCCGATTTTTTTGAAACAAATTCTTAATCAAACTAATTGACCAATTACAGTAAAAATATATGTTTGTGAATATACATATGTATTTATATTCAGCGACCCAAAAAACCACTGTATTTTACTGTAATTGGTCAACTAGTTTGATTAAGAATTTGATTGCTCTTAGGTGATGTAGATATTTCAAAGGGTAGTTTAAACCCCTAAATATCATATTGGGCCGATATAAAAAAAATATGTGAGTATCACTTGTTAGCATAAATCTACTACATACATATTAATCATATGTCAGTCATATGAAATGCATTATGCATAAGTGTGTCTCACTCGCACTCATATGTTTCCATGGAGTGCGACAAGTTCATGTCCAAAAATATTTTAGTGTCACCAACTAAAAAACCAATAATAACCGTTTAAAAAACTTGAATAGATTATTATTATTGAATATGATTTGAAGGGAAAATATGAAATTATTTGCCACAGGCACCAGTAAAAGAGAATGCTGAAGCACGTATCTGTTTCACCTTGGCGAGGACGAGCAGACAGTGTTAGCCTTGCGTCTAGCGGGGGTGCTAGCAGTTGCGGAAGCGGAAGTCCAACCCCTGGTATTACTCCACCACCATCAAGAGCATCTTCGTGTGCATCCCTCGTGCCCCTTACGGCGCTTTCAAGTTTTTCACCAGTCGACTCTGCACCACAGCAGGTTAGTTTTTTCACATATTTCGATGTTATTTGACCTCAAGAGCAAGAGATTTTCATTTCTTTTTGAATTGTAGCTGTAGGCCTCACAGGGGGACATGAAAAATGAGGTTATTTTAAACCATTTTTATTTTGCGTTTTTCATTTCTTTCATTTTCTACAGTTTTTTAAGACGAATATTTTAACCTGTTGTTTTATACAACGAATTTGCGAATCTTTTTTGATCAAATATAAAGGAGTTATTGTTTTTTGGAAAATTAAATAATTTTAAAAAGCTAACTTTTAAACACCAAAAATTTCTTAACTTTTGCTTGTTAAATAAAAACTTTGGTGATATCTGTGCTACCTTGACAATCACAGGTGCATGATTCCAAGCATTTTACGAGTTTCTGAGAAGACTATCATGATGTTGATCATTATACAATATTATAAGTCAAAGAACTCTAATATGAAACAGAGCTTCTTTTCATTATATAAAATATACAAGAGACTATTTCCTACTTAAAATAAAACTGTGTCGGTTACACGAATAAGAATTCGCTTTATATCTCTTAAGAATACATATAAACCAATAACCTTTGGCATTACAGAAATTTTCAAGTTACTCTTTATATTACCAGATTTATTGAATTTTTACGAAAATATTTTGAGAAGAAAATTTTAAATATGTGTTTTAATTAATTCGTCCTTCAAGGGCTCAATGAAAGTTTAAATAACATCAACTTATACATTTTAAAAAAATTATCGAGTGGAACTATTAATTTTGCGGAAGAGAAGAAAAATGAGTCGAAAAAAGTATCGTGACTTAAATAATTAAAATTTCATTCGCAGTTATACGAAATATTGAAATTCTTGGTTCTCTTTACTGTATGTACTAAAATTGGTTGCGATTCGACCACATGGGGTCCTTCAGACTCCACCTACTCGTCCTGTGTATTATATGTGGCGCTCATAAGGTATCATTATTCAAACTCCATAAAGAAACTTCACAGTCTATAATGGTATACGGGAAGAATGCTAAGTGTTACAAGCGTCATTGTTCACCCTAGCATTACAGTTCTTTCAGCCTCAAACCAGATGTTACTCAAAGAGAAATTTACCAAAAGATAAAAATATTAAAAGAAAAACAGCATCAATAAAACATTTGATATTTTTTTTAATTTTGTTTTTTGTGATTTTTCATAAACCTTTGAAATGTTTTCTATATATTTATATTAACACATTTTTTATAGGTTCGAATTTATTAAATAGACTTTACTATTATATTCAGCAATGTCAGATAACAAACCTATCACAAGACAAGAAAACCGGAACTATGGGCCGTCGCGCCGGATGTTACGAGTAAAATAGAGAGAGAAAGACAGAGAGGGGACAGAGACAGAATGAGACAGGTCCTGTGATCAGTAGCGGAACGAAATATAAAACTCAGTGTCGAACTTGTCACAGATATATTTTGTTTTCAAGTGAATTGGAATTTTATTTATTAATATTACTTCTTCTGATAGACATATCAAACCCACATGCATATTAATTGTACGTTTATCATAAAGTTCAGAAAGCAATATATTACTGAAATGTTGACTTTATAAAATTTCATCTATTTTAATCAAAAAATGTATTGACCCAAAATACATTTTACGAATTTCTTGTAAATATTACTTTTTATTAATGCAAAATACACCCTCCTAATTGAAAATTCCAATAATAATTAACCAATTTTTATAACAAAAAAATATATTGTTATTATTATTTGCATTTGTAATATTAATATCGCAAAATATTTGAAACTTGGCGATGAAATTCTAGTTGTCTTCCTTGAATGGCCTCAATGTGCGACGATTCAGAAGATCAAGTTCCCACACGACATTCCTCTTATCCCTTGAACAAAAACTGTAGGTCATTTTCTCTACACTTGCTCTTTTATTGAGTACACTTTTAAAATTTTAAAAAAATATTCGAATAGATTGGTTTGATTTAGTGAATTTAAAATGTTATTATGAAAATATTTGCATAGAGTATAAACAAATTAATATTTTTTTAATAAGTATAATAGAAGATAAAATTTTGTTTAATAAAATATGTTTTTGTCTTAAATTGACAATAATTTTTTTTAGAAGCAAAATATTTTTAAATCAATTTTTATTTGTTTAAATCTAATAGAAAATTTTTCAAGCATGAAAAGTAACATATTATTATTTAACATTTATTAAATGAGTTTCATTATGAAATATAAAAATAGATATATATATATATAAGAAATTAGCATGCCATGCACACATGTTTTACAAGGGGACAGAAGCAGAAATACACAAACATCCGACGGGTTCTTCTCAAAGAGATCGAGTTTCTGGTTGCGAAAAAAGGACGTGAAACCGCACTATATACAAGAGTCACATTGTGATCGTGAGAAATTATAATCACAAATTTCCTACAAATAATTTCAACAAGGGCAATTATGCTTCATTCATAAATATCAGAAATTTCTTACATTTTTTTAACTATTATATTCTACTGATCTCAAAGTTTCTAAGTGGTCTACATCTATTATTTATTTATTTATTTATATTCACAGTAAACTATGAGGTATTGTAGATTCCCACACAGCACCGAAAGTTTCCTAAACCTGTATTAAAGCTGTGCGTGCCAAGTTGGAAAAATTTACCGTAAAGCTTAGCACAGGTTGTGTAAATATGTAAATGTCCGCAATTGAGTAAATGTTTAGCGTAAAACTGTACTGAATCTTTAAATTACATATTTGGTACAGGTTTAGCGTAAAACTGTACTGAATCTTTAAATTACATATTTGGTATAGGTTTAGCGTAAAAGTTGCCTGAACATTTAAAATAAATCTTTTGTAAAGTTTTATCATAAAATTTGCTTAAAAATTAAAATTAAATCTTTATTACAGTTTTAGTGTCTGATGCATAATGGTAAAATTACTTAGCAAAAAGCTGCCAATCCTAAGTGGATTGCAGAAAAAAGGTAAAAATAATTTAATTTAAATTAAATAATTTTAATTTATTGAAATTAATGAAATTTTTATTTAAAAAAGAACATAAAAAGTATACAATTTTGAAACAAAAAATTCTAATTTATAAAAACTTCTTTTTATGAGTGCATTTTTTTCAGATGTTCAGGAGATTTTAAGGATTCACCATATCACTACCATTAATTAATTTATTAATAAATATTTTTGTGTTCATTGTATTTAAACCTTTTTTTTATTATACCATTTCCCACTATACTAGTTATTTTTTTATTTATATGAATTGATAGCATCATTTGCAGTTAATATTTTCCGCTCAGTATAATTTTTTTATTGAAAAAAACATTATTTCTACAAAAAACTTTAATGAAAATGTAATTAACACTTTTTGTAGTTTAATTTCGCACTAAATATTTAATAAAGCTTTAATTTAAATTTATAGACAATTTCTACACTAAAACTGTAATAAAGATTTAATTTTAATTTTTAAGCAAATTTTATGATAAAACTTTACAAAAGATTTATTTTAAATGTTCAGGCAACTTTTACGCTAAACCTGTACCAAATATGTAATTTAAAGATTCAGTACAGTTTTGCGCTAAACCTGTACTAAATATGTAATTTAAAGATTCAGTACAGTTTTACGCTAAACCTGTACTAAATACGTAATTTAAAGATTCAGTACAGTTTTACGCTAAACATTTACTCAATTGCGGACATTTACATATTTACACAACCTGTGCTAAGCTTTACGGTAAATTTTTCCAACTTGGCACGCACAGCTTTAATACAGGTTTAGGAAACTTTCGGTGCTGTGTGGGTTAAATTAATGCCATAAAAGATGCATCTTACTTTAATCCATTTTGGTATTAAAATAATACCACCCCGTAATTTACTGGGTTAATAGTTACAGTGCAACAAACATAATATTAAACATTTTGACTATTATTTATTAATTCAATAGCTTCAATATTTCCAAAATAAAGCACATTTAATAAAAAATTTATTTCACATAATTCTTCAGGGTAGACACAAGTCAGGGAAATTTGGGAAAATGAAAAAAATTTACAGAAATGTCAATATACTTTGTGTATGCGTAAAAATTTTTTATAATTTTTGTCTCTATAGTGAAAAATGTGAAATATAATATGAAAATAGGTTTTTCTAACTTCTAATTATTGGATATACTATAATGTCGACTATAATTCAAATTTTTTTGTCAGAAAAATTGAAAAATTTATTTCTGCCCAGGTGGAAAAGTTTCTTGTAGTAACTACCGGTACCGATACCTGTACAGTCACTACCGGTAATTTTTCCGGGAATTACAACAAATTTTGGTTGCGATTCCCGGAAAGAGTACTGGTATTCGCTGCCGGTAGTGACTGTACAGGTAGCGGTACCGATAGTTACTACCAGTAGTTGCTACCGGTAGTCACTATCGGGAACTTTTCCACCTGGGGTGGTAATTCTGTTCTTATTTGTCAATTAAATTAAACTTAATTAAACATTTTTATCAAAATTGAAATTTAAGGCAAACGCGCCAATACTCTTAATTCAGATTTAGAGAGTAATTTCGGCAGTTAATAGTAAGTAATAATTTTAAATGAATGACACTCTAATATAATTAAAGGATAAAGTCGACATTATTGTCGACAAAAAAACAAGAAAATAGACAAGGGAATGTTTATATAGGACTGTCAACATAATAATAGTGTATTAACTGTAGGGATTCGAATGTATACTTTTTCAATCAGTATAAACTTCCACTCGAAAATAAAGATTTTTTTGTTCACAACTAAGGAAAAACTATTTCAGATACATTTTTGAAAAAACTAACAGTGAAAACTAACACAGAAAATTAAAAGGCATTAAAATAAGCTGCAACGCTTATTATTT
Organism: Leptopilina boulardi; assembly: GCF_019393585.1. Taxonomy (NCBI): domain Eukaryota; kingdom Metazoa; phylum Arthropoda; class Insecta; order Hymenoptera; family Figitidae; genus Leptopilina; species Leptopilina boulardi. The sequence goes on from NW_026137778.1 coordinate 562,711, forward strand.
TAATCCAAGTTTGCTTATTTTAATACCAAAATGGATTAAAATAAGCACAATTGGATTAAAATAATAAGCGTTGCAGCTTATTTTAATGCCTTTTAATTTTCTGTGAAGTCAATGAATTAAAATTAGTCAAAATATTCAAATTTTGTAAATAAATAAATAATATATGATATTTAAAGTTCTATATAGAAAAATTATATTTTGTACAAATTTTAATACCTGACATGAAACGCATTACTATAATTTTCGTTTTCTTTTTAATAGAAAAATACAAAAAATAAGTAGGTACCGCGTATAAATTGTAGACAGACCCTAAGAGTATCTCTGTCGCACTCATGGACCGACTAATTAAGCGTATATATATATATATATATATATATATATATATATATATATATATGTATGCATGTGTGCGTGGGATCTTCCAAAAAAGTACATACTCTATGGATATTATTGTTTACTCAAGTTTTAAAAATTAGCGTTGATAAAATATTAATTCATTTTCCTTTCCACTTTCTCGGCACCTGTGTATAGCCGCAGTGTTTCTCCAACATCCTTAAGGAAATAACAAAAATGACAAAAATAGAACATAAACTTCTTTCGCGTCCTGCTGCTGCAGCTGCATCAGTTACAGTAGAATAAAGGAAGCTGAATAAATAAATTTAAGTCTACTTATATTAGTTACGTATTTCTCGCTTTTTGTTTCAAATATTTTTAGAAGTTTTTTTTATTTCATTATGTTAATGGAATTTTAAGAAAAGTTGTTTTATTTATATACATATTGAATATGTGGGATAATATGTAGATATGCATATAAGGCATTTTGCGTGTAATGTCTCAACTCGAAAATTTAATTTCTCGAAACAAAATGAAACATGGGAGAAATTGTTGTCCTATCTGGTGGTGATATAACTCAAAAAAATTTTCGTTTTTGAGGAACACGCAAACAATATGGTTTTTATAATACAATTTTTTCGTATAAGGTTATTTAACTTGTCACATACAGGAAAAAATTGATTTCAACACAATATACGTATGTCTTAAAATATTTCAAAATAAAAAAATTTACGGCATGCATGTAGTATGAAACATTACAGACGAGTGACGTAATGAGAAATTCCTGTAATTGCGTTATATTATATACATACACATACAGTCGCATTTAATTTGAACGATTTCTCTATATATCTTCAATGAGCCAGTGACTCCATATCGTATATAATATTATAAGGAATATCCATTAGTATTTGATAACACTTAATTTATTAATTTTAACTTAAACATAATAATTTTTAAGATTGACTGTTCATGTGAGTTAATTTTGCATCGTAAACTTGAAACAATATTAAAATATTGTCTCAAGTTTTTCAACTTTTCTTGATACGCCAGTAGATTTCTTATTTCTATGCCTCGTTCGGCTGCGCAATAGTTTATTTCCGTTTCTAAATACTATTTAGAAAAGTTATTTTCTTCCCACATAGCACCAGAAAACCTCTCTCAACATTTCCTGCGAATTTCGAAATATTGACCTGCGCAGCTCAGGAATTATCTGTGTAATTATAAAAATATCCGCAAAGTTGAGGCAACATTCAAAGGTATTTTAGCCTATTTATAATAATTAACTATACAATGCAATAAAAAAAAATTTCCAATTTTCTGTATTTATTATACAGATGTTCTCAACTTTTTAAATTCAGTTGAGGACCTATTAAGTTACTGCTAGCTTTTTATAAAAAAAAAATGCATAAAATAACATTTTGCTTGTTTTTTAATAGGTCAACAATACGTAGTAATTAAACAATGACGTCGCTTTCATTTGACCTGTTCTCTTGACTTCACTTGACCAAGTGTCAATAAGGCATTATACTGAATACTGATCTAAAAGTCTACAGTAATGAATTCAGGACAGATTATTCTTTGAATTAAGAGATTATTACTTTTCCAGTTTTTACTTGAAGTAACGTTATAACTTATAAGTAAAAGAAAAAAATTATTCAGGCAAACGCGGGTGTGGGCTGCGCTGTTCACAAACGTCAACACTCAGGGCCGTTTTATTAGCTTGAAGGCACATTACTAAGTTTAGTCATATTATCTATGTTTCGCTTTAAATATCAAATTGTCTGAATAAATGATAATAATTTCTCAAGAATAACAAATTTTCAAATCGTCTTTGAAAATAAATTTTAAACACAACATTCACTGCATAATTATATATTTTTTCCTGCTTGTTGCATTAAATATATACTTTAACAAGTGATTTAAAGCACTCAAGTATTAAAATAGTAGTTTATTACTATAAATCTCCATTTTTTAGTATAGAAATAACATTTACAATTTATATTTATAAATAAATTGTACCATTTTTACAATAATATATTTTAAAAGTGGAATTATACAAAATTAGGAAGTAAAAGTCGAAAATATGTATTCAACCTAAATAATAATTAAGTATTCAATTCACAACTTTGGATGTAATTTCAAGGAAAAATTACTGTAGATGAAAACTTTAATAAACTACAATTTCTTTGTTAAAAAACGATAAGAGTAAAGTGAATGGTATTTGAAAAAAGTGTTAATACATATTTTTGTTGTTCTTAATAATTGTATTAATTTCAACTTTTAAGTGTGAAAATGATGTTGGGCTTTTTATTTGAGCACGGCATTTACGAGTATATTTCCAGTAAATACCCTATTTAGAGTTTCAGCCGGAAACCCCTAAAATAGAAAACTTATTAAAACACTGGTAATTTTCTAAATTTGAATTAGCGAAATTTCACTGCCAGTACTTAGAATTAAATACTACTTTTTCAATATAGGGCAAAGTATAGAGAATTTTCTGCATAGGATTGTTGTATGTCGCATAAATTAATATATTTCTTACATTCAATAACATGAATTTCAAAACCGGATACGGCTTAGTCTCGGCTTTACTGCGGTTGTGCGATGTTTTGTGCAGAGGAACTTATTTAAAACAATCATCAGCATCGCAGAGGAAGGTCCAATTAGCTTTTATACACACGTCCTCAACTGGACAGCAGTCGTGTGCCTTTTAACTTCTTGTTTAACTTTTTGATATATCTTATTCTTTCTTAAACTATCTCTTTTACACTAAAAAAATTCAACTGCTTTACCTTATATTATGTACACTAAACAGCGGAAAGCTTAATGAATTAAGTAAAGTTTTTGTCAAGTGCTCATTCTTGTACAAAAGTTCTTTAGTACACATCTTGTATTCAAGTTTTTAGTATTTTTGTCATTCTCTTATACTACTTCATAAAAGGTATTAAGTTGCAGAGGAAACGAATATTCTAGCAGCTGTTATTTTCTTTAAAGAGGCACGCGCCGACAACAGGAAGAAGAAGATCAATTGACGAACATATGAATTTAACAATCTGGTGGTTCATAATATATGCAATGGCGTAGTCGTTGCTGCTTGAAAATATTTAAATTTTATCAGTGTTAACTAAAGTTCGCTAAAGGTCATTACTATGTCTAAATTAGTTTGCAATTAAAAATTTTTATGATTTGGAAAAATGGTAGAGAAATACTAAAATCTTAAAATCTTAAAAATCTTTTACTATCCTGACCCTGAGAAATCAGGGACATTAGATACAAATTAAACATTTGCGATACGGTTGATTATAGATATTTAAAAACGTTTTTATTTCAAAAATTATCCTTTAGGATATCAATCTTTCGGTCTCAAAATTTTTTATTTAATCAAAATAGAACAGGTTCAGGTTTTTTATGTTTCAACATTCTTTTGTAGTGAAAATGATAAAAAAAATTTCTTTTTAATATTGATAATTTAATATTGATTTAATTTTTTTTCTGTAAGATAATCGTCGATAAATTTTTATGAGGCTGAAGTCCGCAACGTTTTCAAAAACGAAAAATTAAAATAGAATTATTTTTTCATGTCAATTTATCTCTAATTTTGATTTGCACAAACTTTCAAGAAATTAATACTTTTATAAAAACCAGTTACCCCCGAATAACTTTAATTTTAACCAAAATTAATGGATATCGTCTAATTATTTTTTCGTTTTCGTTTATAAAAACGTTGCGGACTTCAGCATCATAAATTTTTAAGAAAATTATTTATTTTTTGTTTATTTATCTATTTTACCGATTACAATTAAGACCCATAGTGACAGTCCATGAGTGCAAGTATGAGACACACTTATTAGCGAAACGCATGCTTTCCTATGAAACTTAAAGTTTTCCGAAATTGATTTGGAAGTTATGGCTAGTATATAATAAATCACAATGCTATTAATTACCGAACAAGTATTTCAATAATATCTAATATTCTGACTTGCACTTTGTAAAATCTTGTTATTTATATAAAAATCATTATTGTATTTCAAAAGAAAATTGTTATTTCGCCACGTCAAAAATAGTTTTGTTCGATTTTTTTAAGAAGTAATGAATCAACGTTTATTAAATTTTTGGATGTATATTGAAATATCTACACTGAAAAAAAGTATCATTGATTCTAAAAAGTCGTGTACTAAAAATCCATATTTGATTCACTAATTTTCTTAATACAAAATAGTTTACTTCAAAGTAGTACAATATTTTGGATTAACAAAATATTTAATCAAATACTGAAAAATAAATTGGTATTCTTGATTCAATACTATTTTTTCCAGTGATATTCAATATACATACAACCAAAAATTTAATAAACAAAAAAATGTTGATGTTATTATTGTTGCAGGTAGCCCTCAAAAAACTAGAGCAAAATTTGTTATATGTTATTTTAACACTAATTCTGGGTTAAAATAACACTCTGTTTTCCTATAGTGTACGCAAACCTCATTTAAATTTAGAGTTTGGTAGAGTTTTCTAAATTCATTTTTCAGAAAATTAAAATGATCAACTTTTAACAGTAATTCACTTGACATGATAATAACGAGTGTTTCTAATGATGTTAAACAACAAAAATGGACTAAAAGTCAAATTTTTTTATAACTAAAATTTCAGTATTTCAAAGAACTTACAGACCTAAATACATTGTTGTCAGACAATAATGTTCTGAATGTAAAAAATATAAATTTTTTTGAAATGTTCACCTATAATATTAATTATTTTTAGCGTGTAAGAATGTTTCGTTGATTGAAAATTTTATTAAAATTACAGTTTATTTTCTCAATTAATTTTAATAATAATTGGATTATTTTACTCTCCAAAGGTTAATTTAAATGATTTTTATAGTTAATAAGTTGTTTTCGATAATATTTTTTAAAAAAATTATATTTCAAAAATTTAAGAAAAAGAATATTCTTAGAATACTATCTTTGATTATTTTCTAAAAAAAAATTATTTTTCTATTTTTTTGGTCAAATAAATTCATTTTAGATAATATTCTTATCTTCATAGTAAAATATACTGAATTCAAAAGCAAATATTGTATTTATATAAAATTTTAGAATATTCTTATTTTGTACAACTACAAATAAGATCATAGACACGTACTGTCCCATTACATTCAGCTCATGTCTTTTTTTTTTTTTTTTCTTAACTCAATCGCTCCGGAAATTGGTGTCAATTATCAAACTCTTAAAAATCTCAAGGATCGAAGATCACGATTCACGATGCGGCGAATTTGACCCGCAAACCATATAGGTATACATCCGTTGTTGTGTGGTCTTATTTTATTAAATGTTTATACATACAAAATCATTTAAATGCTAATTTCACAGAAATTTTTTCAAATCTATGAAATTTAGTTTATTAGAAATAATAATAATAATTTTTGAAGTATTCATTTATGTCTATATGAAGTACTGATCCAAATTTAATAGAATGTGTTTGTATTGCATTGTAAATAGAGTTCTTTATCTTTCTTCTTTAAGTATAGCAACATGCAGACGTAAATAGGAAGAGAGGTCATATTGCCGTTTAAATATAAAAGATTATTTCCGGTATGTAAGCTACAATGTACAATTTACAAAATCCATAGTAATAAATTAACTAACATTATTTGCTTGATTTACAGTTTATAATGTGTCTTAGAATGTTTTAAAGAGATTTTACAAAAATAATAAGTTCTTTATTTAGAATTACTAAATTATTTGAGTTTTATAAAATTATTAAGGGGAAAATTTTATAACATATACTTGTACTCAGGCTCACTCAACCTGAAAATCTTTATTATAAAAGTAGATCGTGTGACGGGCAGTCATCGATTGCGTCCTGTAAGGGGAAGTTGCATACCCCCACTCTACCCGCCGGGCCATAAACACGGAGCTCGAGGGACGCATGCACCGCGGGGGGCCTAAGCGACGTTCTCGGGCCTAATGACATTTTCTATTTATGGCCCTTAATGAGTTTTTCCAAAAAAAATAAAAAAATTTTAAATATTAACAATTTTTAATTTTTTTTAACATATTCTTATTCCTCGTAATTTCACGATTACGAGCATATGTTGTTCGAATTAAAAATGTTAATATTAAAAATGTTTATAATTATTATTAAATAATATTACATTTAATTGTTTCTTAATTTAATTATACTGTTTAAAAAACAGTATAAATTAACAAACATTTTCCTTCACACTTACAGGCTTAGGACTGGCAGCATTTCACTTATTCGTGAAGGCTGGCGTGTTTAAAAAATGTGTGTTTATTTATACAAAACAGAAAATCAGAACTTTTAAAAAATTTGCTTGTAAGCCAGTATAATATAAAAGCTTTGAAAGCTTTATTAAAATATATTTGGTTTTATTTAATACATATTTGACTTGTAATGAATGTAAATTTTTATAATAATATAGAGGCCAGTCCTAAGCCTGCGAGTGTGAAGGGAAAATGTTTGTTAATTTATACTGTTTGTTAAACAGTATAATTAAATTAAGAAACAATTAAATGTAATATTATTTAATAATAATTATAAACATTTTTAATATTAACATTTTTAATTCGAACAACATATGCTCGTAATCGTGAAATTACGAGGAATAAGAATATGTTAAAAAAAATTAAAAATTGTTAATATTTAAAATTTTTTTATTTTTTTTGGAAAAACTCATTAAGGGCCATAAATAGAAAATGTCATTAGGCCCGAGAACGTCGCTTAGGCCCCCCGCGGTGCATGCGTCCCTCGAGCTCCGTGTTTATGGCCCGGCGGGTAGAGTGGGGGTATGCAACTTCCCCTTACAGGACGCAATCGATGATCGCCCCGTGTGACAGTTGCAAAACAATATTCTTTACTTAGTTAGAGTTTCTATCAAGCGTGAGAATTATTTTCTATATTAGTGAAAACAATTCAGTACCTGAGGATAGATCCCAGGCTATTGTTTGTTTAGAGCGTTGAGAATTATTTACACACGGACATGTACATTATAATCTTCGCAGATAATAATGCTTATACTCAAATATACTATTTTTATTTACCCATAATCGAATTTAAAGATGTGGAAACCCTTCAACCAGAGACAAGTGCTAAACTCCCCATGAAAAGTTTTTTTAAAAAATGGCAATCTTAATTCTTTAATATACAATTATTCCACTCATGGGTCAGTTAAAGTTCACTTTTTCGCTTTTATTGAAATCAGTGGTACTTATCGCTGAGAATCAGAGAAATTTTGTTAATTTAGATTTAGAAAGTGTAGTTCCGGTCTTAGACGAGATTTTGGAGTAAATCAATTTATCATTATATATAAAGCTCGAGTTTTTTTGTCTAATTTACATAGTATGTAAAAATATATTTTTTCTTTAGCTGTAAGAAATTAAAAAATATCAGAAGCAGACAGGCAGTATAAAAATATTTTAAACTTACCTTGATCTAGAATTACCCGGTTTGCTGTCCAGTGGTGGATCAGAACCACTATTTTACAGTTGGTTAAAAAAATGCAATGTAGATGAATTAAATAAAAAGTCTAAAGAAACTAAAATAAAATTTATTTAAAGCATATAGGGACTTAAGAACGTTCTTTCGATAAGAGAATTAACATTACCATTATTTGTCAAAGTCAGTGTACTGGTAGATAAGACTTATACGAAGTTAAATTTTTTAGACCTATAGATTCGTGAGAAATAAGTATAATGATAGATTTAGTTTTCCAAGAATAAATATACACTTATAGAAAAAAGAATTCTTAATTTAAATATAGATCTGTTTGAACGATTTTGTTTAATTTAACATAGTTTTGTAAATTTTATTTTAATATATATATAAAAGAACTCACTTTTATTTAAAAATATTATTAATTTGTTTGCATGAAAATTATAATAAATGTTTTATTTAAAGTTATGGGTTAGTTTAGAATGGGCAGATTTGAATTTCCACTGGAAATCTAATAGAACGTCCGAAATATGTCATATCTTTTTAATCCAAAAATCACATTTTTAAAAAATGTTTCGTGTGTGTATTTTGAAAAATCTCTGCCTTTTTGCATAATTTATTAAAAAATCTTTATGTATCTTTAAAAGTATTATGAACAACTTGGAGAATATTTAAAAACGGATTAATTGACCTATTATTAAACTTTTTATTGTAAAATTTTAGCAAGTTATTGATGTTAAAAATCTATATCTCTGCAATAAACGACCAAAAGATACAACTTAACACCTTTTTAAAATTATTGTAATAGTAAATAAGTTACCAGAAATTGATCATAAAAAATCTTCATGGGAAAGCAAAGTGTTCATTTTAGGAACCTTGTCCCTACTTCTGAATCGTTCCAATCAATGTGCTATATGGAAACTTTATCTCAAGAGAGAATAATAGAAAAAAGATTATAAATTAAATATACACTGTAAAAATAAAGTCTTATTTTAAGGCCGAAAAGAGGTCTTATTTTAAGAGGCAACATTTTTAAGGCAGCTTTGCTGAATTTACGCAATGCAATTTCCATTAGAGCTACTAGCGCTGATTTTAAGACTCATCTGAAAATAAGATCTTCTTTTTACAGTGTAATATAGATATCTAAAATAACTTATAAAAATATTTAACATTTTACATGATAGAGTGATCTCTTTTTTGACAACGTTGCATATACGATATACCTTAGTTTTCTGTGTGTAAACATTTGTAAACAATACCTATACAACACAACTGAAGAAATGCTGTGTTGACAGAGACGTTTTACGATACCGAGTAAGTCAAATCACAAAAAACTTGTCTCTGTTTTGACTACATATTCCAGCAAGTTTTAAAAAAACTGTAAAAAATACATTATTTTTCTATTTTTAAATCCTCTTTTTTATTTAATAGAAACCTAGCTCTATTTCAGTTAATAGAAATTAAACGAAAAGTCTTTTTTATGATAATTCATAGAAAATTGTGAAGTACTAAAATAAGAAGCAACGCTCTTATTTTCATTGAAAATTTGATTAAAATAAGAGCGTTACATCTTATTTCAATACCTCACAACTTTCTGTGTTAGGATGTCGACAAAATCTCAGTATAAACAAATGAGGAACTGCATGCACGTGCAGTGGAGTGCAAATTATGTGTCCAATCTTATAAACATTGTCTCTCAATATATTTTAAAAATAGTTTATTTCCATTAAACGATTAATAAATAATTGTAATAAACTTTGGATATTTTATCAATATTAAACGCATGTTATTTTACAAGTTATAAAATATAATAAATATTAAATTTCCTACATCAATTTTTTTAAATAACTTAATTTTGCTGTACTTCATAGAGATGAAAAATGCAATATCTGAATTCCAATAGTGTACGTGCTAAGCATAGAAATGGTACATTCATGTTTGAAAAATCATGCAAAATAAATTTTATTTATCCAAATATTATTTGTTACCGTTTTTCTTAACTTTTGAATATCAGCTTGTTTTATTTCGTTCACTCTAATGCATATTGTCCTTTATTCAATATATATATATATTTTATGTATAATTTGTATATGAGACTTATCAGCTTTCAATTCTTTTATTTTACAATCAGCAAGTAGATAAGATTTGTAATGTTAAAAAATCCTTTGGTGACGAGTCAACGAATAACGTATCTTGGCATTGAGATTATATATACATATATATATTATGAAATTGATACGAGTTGTGTACGTCTACGTTTCATTAATACTGATTTTAAGTTTAATTTTAGCTCATATATGAGGCATTCAAATAACTAGATTTATCTCTTCTTCATCAGGTGAACAATAAAATTGAAGACTCATCTGCTGTAGAATATTAACCTGCGGAAAATCTAGATCTCTTGACAAAAATTGAGGAAAATTTTTTTAATCATTGATTGTGTACTCTTTTTAAAAAAATCCTCATGACTTTGAAAATTTACTTGAAATTTTGTCAACAGGAGAATTTATTTACATTTTACTTATTCATATTTAGAGAGCATTTTTCATAGGTATTAGAATCAGCGAAATATTATATCCAAGTGCTCAATCTTATTCTTCATCAATAAATTATGGTACTTGGATGTCTCATCGATTCGTGTTACATATATCCACTCAGCAAAACCTTTGTTCATAGTTTGATTAAACCTCTTGGAAAAAGTTCTCTACGTTTATTTTTAACCTTGTATTAATTTATAGAATAAGTTTCATGATTTTTATAAAAAATTAAGTGAAAAAAAACAGTTTAAGATGAAAATTCAAGATTTTTGGTATTATTTTTTAGAAATAGAAAATTTTTTACATAGTAACTCAAAGATATAACTCTTATATATAAAGTAATTTATTAGTCAACAAGGGATGAAAAGCATCCACTTTTTACGTTGATGATTGTGACAAAAAAAATGAAAAGTAGTTGGTTGGTCCCTCTAGATAATAGATGTTTTTTAAAACGTTCGACTTTATTTTCAACTTGAAAAAAGGTAAAAATAAAAACTGATACTTAAATTTTTTGGAATATTATTCTCGAGTGAACTAAGATTACTCCAGAAAATTAATTTTTTTACTAAAGATTGAAAATTAGTTTTGAATAATGAATTATTTTGAGCCCAAAAAACACATTGGAACTAGTAGAGATGTGTCTATTTAAATGATTATGTTTTCTAATTTCAGACAACTATAAAGGTTTATGCAAAGTGTCTTCGTTCTGACATTGAATACAAGACGCTAAGTATTACATACGAAACGACATGTCGAGAGGTGGTCCAAAGTCTATTAAATAAGTATCGAATGAGACATCGAGATCCACGATTATTTTGTCTGACGATGGAAGTCACTGTCAGGAAAGCCAATGTACATACTGCCTTACCTCTCGATGAGAATGCTAGACCAGCTTTTTTGCAGTCCTGTCACCCGCGAGGAGATTCAAGGTAAATATATTTATAAATATTTGATGTATGTATGTCACTTATTTTCAATCAATGTTCTCTTTAGGGTTTTTATTATTTCAAACAATATTTGAAATTAATTATTAAAACTGCTGGTGCTTTTCAAACATTATGCCTACTGGGTTGAAAATAAAAAATGTACATGTATTTAATTTCAAAGATTTTACACAACAATTTTTAACTCTATTAAATTATTCTAGATTTTCATTACAAACACGAAGAGGTGGACTTGTGAAAATATATGACAGCGCTTTAATGTCTGGAGTGAGTAATATTTCTGACAATCCTTTCTAGAATTAAAACGAATAACCATTGATAAGAAGTGAATCGTGAAATTTGAAAAGGACTCAACTTTTCGAAATTTACGATTCAATTATAGAAACGGCTTGTTTTCTAAATGTGCATATAATATGTACTTTTTTCCAGTCGAAATACAAAAGTCTTTTGATCTCGGAGCAAACGACAGTAGATGAGCTCATTCAAATGCTGCTCAACTGTTATAATTCAACGGAAAGAGTTGAACAATTTTCATTGTACGAAGTAAGCGAGGGCGAAGAATACCAAAGAAAGTTACATCCTGACGATTCTCCACTTCGAGTTACTCAAAGGTGGACCTGTGCCGATCGTCATTTACGAATTCGACGAAATCCAGATTATGATCCCCATAGAAGAAAGGTTTGTTAATTTATTCTAATTTTATTTCATCGAAACTTTTAAAATTACAGTATTAAAGCACAATTTCTTGAAAAAATATAATATATCTAACTATAACATTTTTTTGTAGAGCATGTGGGCTTCGGAATCCATGATGTCGAGATTACACATCCACGATGTACATTTGTGTAATCAAAAAAGCAATTATAAAAACGACAATAACCGCCATCTGCTTCATCACTATAATTACACCAATAATAACAACAATTTCAAATCTGGTCAAAATCATCTTACATCGAGTTCAATGCATCATCATTTACAACAATTACCAAAAAGTATGCCATCGACACCTTTGTCATCAAAACATGTGCCTTACGCAGAATATGAAAATTATCTCTTCATTTAAAATTTGTAGTTTTTAGAAAAATACCTCTTTTAAATGATATTAGGTAGTCTTTTGGATTTTAGGTCCTAACTAAATTTAACTTTGTTTTCAAGTAGACTTTTTCTGTACGGAGCAAATACATTTAGAAGTTCCAAAAGAATATCGTTCATGCAATAATTTGAACAATTATTGGAAAATCAAAAACTCTACCAGTTATCCTAAATATTTTTAAACTTTCATTTGTATACAAAGAGTTTAAAATTCATTTACATAACGAACAATCCATCATAACTAATATTTTTTCGATTTTGTGATAAATATTGAAATTGCTAGAAAAACGTTTTTAAAAAAAAGCATGTATAAACTTCTAGGTGGACATTTTGCAGTGATCGCGCTGCTATTTTCGAAAAGTATAATAAGGCACACAAACTGAAACTAATGCCAAATAATGGTTACACTTAGATGTCTAGATGGTAATTATTTAAAATATTTTGTTCTCTGTTCAATATTTAAATAAATTTTAAATGTGCGAGTAACATCAGTAAAATTTTCTGAAGCAAAGGTTTTATTCTCGATCAACGCCACTTAAATCAAAAATCTTTAATTAATAATACTTTAAGCGCAACGACAAAATAAAAGACAAATCTACCTATAGATATGTATTATATAAAAATCAGAAAAATGCCAGCATAAAATCTGCGTTTACCTGAAATATGTTAGAAATATAAAAATTTTACCAAAGGTAGTAAAACTTGTATGTTTGAATGTGTGTATGTGTGTGTGTGTGTGTATTAAATGTACATGAAATCAATTAAAAATTGAGATAATTTAAGAACTACTTATTATTTGGATGATAGTGTTTTTCATTCAACAAATTGCTTATCGCAAATTATGTGACGGTAAAGTCGCTTTCTCATTTAAAGTACAGTTGTAACAAATGCAAAGCATTAAAGTTTAACTTAAATATATAAGTATACATATATATGTGTGAATAAACAAAATATTGGTTAGCGTATCTTCTCATGTTTATTTTTGGTATCACGCGTAAAGATTTAATTTCAAGTTCATTCCATATTTTATTCCGCCTGAATTGAAAAAAGTCGTTTAGAGATAAAGCAAAATTAATTATATATTTTGACCTTATATTTTCAAGATTAAATTATGTCATTACAAACGTGTAGCTTGTGAAAAAACCTTTAAAAATCACTATATGTTATGTTTTACTTTTATGCTTTCTAAAATTATAAATTAAATCAAATAAATTGGAAAAATAACTTTTGAAAAAAATCAAAATTTTTAAATTCTCCTACTATGATAAAAAAATGTTGGTAAAATTTAATGATTAGAAGTTTTCAAAAAGCTCGAAACTCCATTGTTTTAGCGTTCTCAAACAAATTCTGAAATTCAAAGATTTCAAAAAAATTTAATTTTCTAAATTCTTTAATGGATTTAAGAATCAGAAAATTTTGAAAACTTAAGATCGAATTTCTTGTAATATCTTCGAATTCTAGAACCGACTCGAAAACTCAAAAGTATTCAAATCTGTTCTTAAAAATTTTCAATCTTAAGCTTGACTCGATTTTTCCAACTTTTTGTATAATACATTTTGAATGTTCTACTGTAATGAAAGTTATTTTTTATTGATTACTGCCATAATATTCTAGTTGATTTTGTCAAATTTTATGTCAATAAATATGATCATAATAATAAGTGGTTAATTAACAAATCGAGTAAGAATTCTTACCCATAAGTTTATCTATGGCAGTTATATCAATAAAGGATGTCTTTCAGTAAAAGGTATATTTAATAACTTAATTAGTATACTTTAGTCAAATTTGTATTAATAGGCTCTTATTAATATAAAATATATAAGGTTTTTCTTAAACTACATGAATTGATGAAAAAAGTAATTTTTCGAAATTTATGAGCTGTTCGATTAACAAAAAGAAAACTTTTCGGTCATATGAAAAAATACTTTAATTATATATTTACTTGTAAACTAAAAAGTAAAAATCTTCCACTATATATGCACTTTAGTCATATAAGATTATACCGATAATAATTTCTGTAATTTTAAGGATAATTTTTTACACGCAATATAAATTGTCAATTAATATGCATTTCAACTACCAAAGGAATTACAATTAAGATTGAAAAACACGATTTTTATTTTAATAAAAAAGTATACATACCTATATGTTAAAAATACTCCCAATCGTAAATGATTTTTTCTTTTTCTCTTCTGTCAAACATATGAGCGTCATTTTTAATTTTTCTTTTATCTAAAAAAGTAATAATGAATCTATTTTTTATACCTGGAGAAATTAAAATATAAAATATTTTCGATTTAATATGCTGCAAGATGCTATTAAATATAAATGTACCTATAATATTTATTTGTTTTTAATATTCTGTACAAATTTATAAAAAGTTTTTAAAAAATTCATAAAGTTTAGTTTTTATTTTCCTATACCTTAACTAGAAGCATAAGTTTTTAAAAAGTTCTTCTTTAAGTAATTTTTATTTTCACTATTTACATTGAAAACAAATGAATGTATAGTTTTTGAGTTTATCTTCTTTTATGAAAGAAGAAGTTTTAAACTAAAAATAAATTGGGAGTCCAGAATTTATTCGATATTCCGTAATCAGTTTTAATATTTTGTTTAATTAATCAAGAAAATTGGTAGGTCGAACAGAAAAATCTTAAACAAAAAATTTGGTAGGATGAAAATATGTATAGGAAACAGTTTTCTCAGTCTATTTTTTCTTCATTTCTGCTTTATTTACAATGTTTAATTCCATTAAACAAACATAAAATTATAATTGAATTAAGTGTTTTATTTCAGTTAATTTAATTTATTATTTCATCTACACGATATTTTATATAAAACAACTCGATGATATTTTATTTGGCGAATCAGGAAGGTACGCACACACATACATTCATACATTTGCACTCCTGTACAAGTAGTCTCTATTAAGACCCCAGGGACTGCATGATATTTTGTTGCTTCCACTTTTAAAAGATTATTTGAGAAATATTTTGCAATCATTTGAAATTTTTCAATTGATCGCTTGATGCATATAATCAACCCACAACTTTACAAACCAGCGTCAACTGCACAAAAAAATGTATTCAAATATTTATTTTTCAATATATCAATATTGTATTTGTTTAAACTTTTCATAAATATATCTTGTAATTAAAGGTAATTTTCAAATTATACAAAAATTATTTCTAATTTTATTGTTAATTTTTAAAACACTATAAAACACTCCTTTTTTATTTTTGTGCAGTTAACACTGTTTTTATAAATCACAGGAGTATATACCTATTAGGTACTGATGATGAAAGGCTGATCGAAGAACCGATTTTTCTGGCTCGCCTCTCACTTATAAAGTATTATTCCAAAAAATCCATTCTAAATTCATAATAGTGAAATTTCACTGATTTAAAATTTAGAATGTTAATAGATATACAGTAAAAGGTCAACGTCATATATGACTTCTTTATAAGTATATGTTGTGCCACAGAGAAAATCGAAAAAACATTAAACAAGATCTGAAATCAGCTCTGGTTTTTTAAAATGTTTTTTTGATTGTCTCTGTAAATCAACAACAATTACATTCTTCAACATGGAAGTCATAATACACTCTCTAAATCTGAATCAACAATAAATAAGTAAGTTACCACTAATTCTAATAAGTATGTTTATTCAGTAATGAAGCAGTAAAAAATTCAGTTAAATTTACCGATTCATTAGCATATATACGCACTTTTGGAATCGCAGTAGAATATTTGTCGCTGGGAGTTAGGGGAATTTTTGCAATTAAGTTTATATACATATACATATATAAATTTTTACATTTTATCTACTTAGCACAAATTTTTCCATAAAAATTGACTGATTATTGTGGTGCTAGGTTCGCATAAAAATGGAAATATTGCACTGATATTGATATTTTTAATATTAGCTGAGAAACATTGCACCCAATACTCATGCATGTTTCGCGTAAAAAAATGTTCTAAGTGGATAAATAATTAATGTGCAGGCTTTTTAGTTGAAAATAATAATAGATAACTAGAAATTATTTCAAATTCTTTTTGTTTTTCTTCTATATAAAAAAATTTTTAGGCCCAATTTCACCAACTATACTTAACACATAATTTCTCTCTAAAACATATATGTATTTTGCTGCAAGATTGACACACAACTTTGAAAATATTACCTTGCAATATTAAGGCAACGTTTCATATATTGCGTATGTACAACGGTAACATTTCAAAACTTGAATGAATCAATATTACGCTGAGAGAAAAGTTATACGAAATTTTAGTAAATGCTTTATGTAAATTATAAAATACACAGAGAAAAAATTTAGCTAACTCAATACTGTATGTGTGTATGTAAAGATGCTAATACAAGTATTTTAGAAATAATGTCTTAGTTATTTAACAAAAAAAAAGAGATACATTTTTGGTAAATAAAGGAAAAATGAAATTGTTTACTAATCTAATTACTTTATGACTTAAAAATAAGAAAATGGAATCGGACTAACTTTTGATTTTCTTCCTTAATACGATTTATAAGTACATTGCAGTTGATAAATATGACACTTTTGAATCTTGATGTATATTGCTCAAAAGGATTCAGAAACATCTTAATCTAAGATAAAGTGACTTAATCAAGAATACTTTTTAGTTTGTTCAACAAATGTCCTGAAAAGCGAAATTTTCTTAAGGAATTTTAATTTTAAAAAAGTTATATGAAACTGAATACACAATATTAGATTAAAATCTGAATAAGAGAATTTTATAAATATGTAAGTCTTACAAAAGCGTTTTTAAAGTTCTTCTTGAATTAAAAAGAATTTTGCTTTAGAGAGTTAATCGGAGATTAAGTAATTAAAGTATAATTAAAGCTGGTGAAAGTGGTTCTTAGAGTTATGATTTTTTGTTCCAATTTAACATTGGTATATAAACATATTCATTTGCTAAAAATATTGGAAATTTTAAAGCTACAATACTTACAATTAGTATTGTAGAGAGACGTTACAATACTTGTAATTTAAATGTACGAAATTTACAATATATTTATAGTAAAATGAAAATTAATTAAATTATATTAATGTAGGTAAGGCAATTTTACTAAACTATCACTAATTATGTATTGTAATTCCAATACACGTATTGGAAGTTTTAATTCAGGAATTTTTTAGTGACAATATGTATATATATATATATATATATAAATATATGAAGCGTTTACGTGTAATGTCTCAACTCAAAAATTCAATTTCTCGAAACAAAGTGAAACTTTAGGAAAATTGTTGTCCTGTTTGGTGTTAATAAAAACCAAAAAAGTTGTTGACTTTTTTGGCACATTTGGGGATAATAGAGGGAAAAATTTAGTCAATTTTGTTTGTCATCGTCCTCTATTTTAATGTTTTTTATCTACATACGTAATAAAAACATATTTGTCGGATAACATCATTTATGAACAAAATCTTTTGTTTTCGTGGGCCTGAAAACATTCTGACAGGCAAAAAAATGAAGGTATAATTTCAAAAACATTAAAGAACAGAATTCACCAATGAAAAGAGCATTCAAAAAAAAAAGTAAAAAAAAATTCTTGGGTTATATTACCACCATATAGATCAACAATTTCCTCAAGTTTCACTTTGTTTTGAGAAATTGAATTTTTGAATTAAGACATTACATGTAAATGCTTAATATATTATATTGTAGTAAAACAGGGAATAAATTTTACTCCTTTTTTAAGGAATTAAAAGAAGGTTCAACAAAAATAATTTATCTCTTTTTCTCTTCCTGTCTCTTTTTGAGAGTATCTTTAAAATACTCTTCTGAATAGTTGATTTATTTTAAAGAGTCAAATTTACTCCCCACGTTTTACTATGAAATTTATAACAAATATAAATAATTTATCAACAATGATTATGTTTTTAGGTTGTCCATCATGAAAGTACTGACTTCTTTGACGAAGATGAGTACCAAAAATTATTAAAACCATCATAGAACTAAAGGGCTGTAGTTCGTAGTTTTAGTTCTAGAATAAGGCCCCGGGGCCTTGGTTGATCTCAATCCTGTTGACGACGCCGATTGTTGTACTCTACGCTATATTCCTCCTCGGTTTCGCGATCCAATCTTTCAAGGCGTGATCGACGAGTGGAACCTGTATGGCGTGAAGCACACAGTATAATCGATGACAATATTATATATTGAAAAAAGTCATTATTTAAATAACTGGCTCTTGCGTATTTCCAAAATCTTACCAAGTTTTTTTCGATATATTTGTGTACAAAAAACAGTAATTTCAAGTTTCTTCTTTTGGTACTAAAATGTGTCCAAAACACTTGATACAAATAAAGAAAATTAGAAATTCACAAAAGCATTATTTATTTAAACAATTACCGAAAAAAATAAATTGCAGTAAAGCAGGAGTCAAAAGAAGAATTAGACGATAGCACTGTTTGTTACCCATAGCGAAGTGAAATTTTTCTCACGCGTTTCTCTAATTAGTTTTATTATTGTGCCCGGTACAACTTAATTACCTTTATTTTCACGCCTAAAAAATTTCACCAATTGTCAGAATAAATCGGATTCAAAAAACGACAGGCCAATCCGTAAACCGCTATCGTCCAATTCTTTTTGTTTACTGGATTATTTATTGGATATGTATTTAAGTATATTAGAATTGTTGATTGTGACACTGTAACTCTTTTTTTATACACTTGAAAAAATTTAGTCAATTACTTGATTATTAATAAATATGTATGTAAATAATTTCTGCATTTGAAACAAATACCATTTAATTGACTATAAAAATTCAACAAATCACATGATTTTATTGAAAAATATGCTCGAAAGTATGTTGGGAACCCCTTAAGATTTTTTCTTTCTTGGATTTAAATTAAATGTATAATTTAAGGTGTTCTGGTATAAATTTCAGAATTTTTCTACAAATTTTTCTTGGTTTTGCTGCTAGTCATACATATTATACGAAAATAAAAAAATTCTGAATTTTTTTCCAAACTTGTCAAGTGATATAATTTTTTAATGGCTATACAATTTTCAACAATATCGTTAGACGTAGAATTTAGTAAACTTTTCAATGGTGTTCATTTATATGAGACCTGGACAGTTTAAAGGGACTTTACGTTAAAAAAAATCGATTTCTATTTTTTCGATGATAAATTGCAAAGAACCGATTTTTTCGGACAAGGTCCCTTTTAACTGTCCAATTCACATATATATTGACTAAGTTATCATAGTTTAAAAACAGATGTGTTTTTAATAGTACTCTTGACAATTTCCAACGGTAAAGTATATCAATTTTTTCATTTAAGAATAATCCATTTTATTGCTACATTTATTTCCTGCTTTACATAAATTTTGAAATCATTTTATTTCTAAAGATAGAAGGCAGTACCTTAGGTACCTTATTGTGTAAATGTTATTAGATTAGAAAATGTTCGAATTGCATTTAATAAAATTATCTACTTAATACTGAGTTCTATCTTTTTATCTTGAAGCGAGAAACAGTTTTTAAAACACAAGGCATTAACATGCTTTGAAAGAATGTGTTATAGAGTGTAAGTTAAAGCAGTGAATATTATGAAATTATGAATTCGTGCAATAAAACAGAATAAGAAAAGAAATAAATTTTCGAAGCTGAATCACATAGGGAGTAAAAATCTAAAGAGTTAAAATTTGCGTAAGTAGGTATAACATCAAATGACATTGATGGTGCTATAACATTTTAAATTGGAAGACAACTTAACGATTTACTCCTTTTCCGCTCTTTAAGTTAAATACATACATACTATTTTTGTAGGCGATTTTTAAGCAGTGTCGGCTAGTTTTTAACTCTCCGAATTATTCATAAATAGTGCAGGTACCAAATACTCAATTTAGGTGCGAGTATAAGAGACTTGTTGCACATATTGTCCTCCTCCCACTTTCTTTATATAAGTCTTTAATTTGAAAAATAAATGTTGATCATACACAATAAACGCAGAAAATACAGGAAATACATAAAAAATTAGAAAACGGTTACATCTCTCTTGAAAAAATACATATTAGGTCTCATCTTTCTCTGTTACTATACAGGGTGTTCCAAAAGTATGGAAACTTGCAAATATCTCGAAAAGTACGAATTTTTGTAAAAAATGTTCAATACAAAAGTTGTTCCAAACAAAAAGATCTACATTGGTGAAACCCAAAAATTGGGCCCCGGGCCCAATGTTGGGCCCTACAATGAAAAAAGTAGGTTTCTTAAAGGAGACCACTAATTTTGAATATCAAATTCGTAATCCCCATGAAATTCTGTGTTCAGACGTGTGGTATAAGTGCCGAAAATATTGGGCCCAATCCAAGATATGGGGCCCAACATTTTCGACAAAGAAATACATTTAAAAAATCGTATCTTTGGGGGTTTTTGGGGTCACAGGATTACAAAATTCAAAGCTACTTTTCAAATTGGGCACAGAGCCCAATGTAGGATTCCGCGGCCCAATGTAAGGCCCACATTAAAAAAATAAGTCTAAATGCCAAAAATATTGGGCCCAATATTTTTGGCATTTGTACTACAAAACTAAATCCAAAATTTCATGACGATTACGAAATGGATACTAAAAATTAGTGGGTTTTATTTTAGACAACTAATTTTTTTACTGTGGGCCTTACATTGGGCCGCGGAATCCTACATTGGGCTCTGTGCCCAATTTGAAAAGTAGCTTTAAATTTTGTAATCCTGTGTCCCCAAAAACCCCCAAAGATAGGATTTTTTAAATTTATTTCTTTGTCGAAAAATGTTGGGCCCGATATCTTGGATTGGGCCCAATATTTTCGGCACTTATACCACATGTCTGAACGCAGAATTTCATGGGGATTACGAATCTGATATTCAAAATTAGTGGTCTCATTTAAGAAAACTACTTTTTTCATTGTAGGGCCCAACATTGGGCCCGGGGCCCAATTTTTTGGTTTCAACAATGTAGATATTTTTGTTTGGCACAACTTTTGTATTGAACATTTTTTACGAAAATTCGTACTTTTCGAGATATTTGCAAGTTTCCTTACTTTTGGAACACCCTGTATGTATATCATTAAGAAATTAAAAAAATATTTTTCATAAAATCAAAAATCTTTATACCTAAAAATTAAAACTACTACTGCGCAGCCTTTAAAGTTTTTAATTTTTACCCAACGAAGACATAAATGAACCTGCACAAGAATATGTATTTTCTTGTGCAAGATCTTGTACAAGTTCTGATACAAGAACTTGTTCCAAATTTTGGTGCCGAAATTGTACATTTTCTTGTACAAAATCTTGTACAGGGATTTTCAATAGGGAGGAACATGTACGTGAACTTGTACCAGTTCAATTGGTGACTCAAGAAAATTTACTTGAACCTGTACAAGAAAATGTCTCAATTCCGGATGCTGAACACGTACAAGAAAATGTACAAGTTCGGTCATGAACATGTACAAGAACTTGTACATTTTCTTGTACAAGTTTTTTAAGCCGGGTTATGTTTACCTTTACAAACATTGATTTCGATCATAGAATACGTTTTTCTTTCAGTTTTTGAATAAAATTTACAAAACACTATACATTTTCATTTAAAGTTGCTCGAAACATTGTGGATCGAGCTTTATGTCTTGGCTTAACTCCAACTTTCGATCTTAAATGAAAAGGTCTATTGGGTTTTCCACAATTCATTAACGGGGGAGATCTATCTTTAATGGAGGTTTTATAATAGGTGTAAAAGGCAAGTCCAAGGCTAAATTTTTGTTCTATAGTTTGACCTATAGGAAAAAAATTTAGACCTATTGTAGAACCTCCATAAAACAAGGCACTCGCACTCGATGGAGGAACGTCATGCCTTAAGAGCATTTGAACCTTCGTGACGTCACAAATCATGGCGCATGACACGCAAACTTCTCAGGTATGTGAAAAGCACAATTTTGAATATTTTTTAAAAAAACCTTTTGGAAAATATTCAGAATAACACAGACTCTGTCTGTTATGTGCGAAAAATTCAAAATTTTGCGTTTAAAACGTTTTTTAAACAATGTTTAAGTTCCAAAAATGGCCTACATATAAGCAATTCGTGTATTTTTCCTTACTTGTGACAACCAACTTAAACATTGTTTAAAAAACGTTTTAAACGCAAAATTTTGAATTTTTCGCACATAACAGACAGAGTCTGTGTTATTCTGAATATTTTCCAAAAGGTTTTTTTAAAAAATATTCAAAATTGTGCTTTTCACATACCTGAGAAGTTTGCGTGTCATGCGCCATGATTTGTGACGTCACGAAGGTTCAAATGCTCTTAATTCTCATAAAGGCGTACTATAGTACGGTGCATTTTCAGAACAAAATTTAATTTCAATAATTATTTGTCGATAAAATTAATTTCTAAATTATCTTGTAATAAGCTCTATCTATAGTGTGAAATTGTACTTTATGGAAAACGATTTTTAAAAAACTTTGTAATATAAATATGTACTACCCCCGCGGTTTCAAGAAACCATATCACCTCTGAGCGGTTAATTTGAAACATCATTACAATAATTACATACTTCCACTGAACTTCTAAGATTGATTGGCCTTTTTTCTAAACATGAATTATATGGGTAAGGTATGTAATATGTTTTTTAAGTGATGCATGATTGAATAGTAATTCTTATTACTCTTAAATGAAAATAATAAGTTAATATTCACTATTTAGCAGACTTCGGACTCTTTACAAGAATACTTAAAATATAAACTTTAAAATAATTTTAAAAAAGTTAATGTAAACAGTAATAGTAATAAATATTTATTCTCATTATAAAAATATAGAAAGTTAAAACTGTCAGACAAGTCCGATGTCTTGAAGGTTTTATCATTATGAAATAAAAAATGAAAGAATTAAAGATTTTTGATTAAGGGATGAAAACACGTTCTATAACTATAAGTTATTCTATAGGGTAATCTATGCTTGAAAATTTGAAAATCTGGTCTCATTTGATCCATGCATCAAATCGTACTTACAACGCGAGGTAACCAACGGACCACTAGAGCTGTCTTTATTTTCTCAGCTAATCTTATGACCAGAACCAAGTCAGATGACCAATTGATCCGCAAAAATTGCTGAGTATGGGAGAAAGAAAGAGAAAAAAAAGGAGAGTTCATACACCTCTCTCAAAGGAAATGACCACAGTAGGGAAAACTTAACTTGATTCTCTTCGTTTGGACTTATTGGATTCCCGACTTAGGGTGACTTTGCCTTCTTTTCGGATGATTCCTGTGGCAGCCACCGCCTCCAAGTCTTTTAAACCGAACAGAAGAAAAGCACATCAGAGCTTTCTTTTATTATTAAAGATGTAAGGAACCCCGCATTCATGCAGAAATTTCTCGATGTGACCCCGATCGGGAACTGACTGGCATTGATAGGATTGAAATTCGGATTTTCTTAAATTCACAATTCACGGTCGGGGCCAGAAAAATTTTTTGCACTTAGTAATGCGCCCTTTAACATCACTTTGGTATAAGCTCTAATATAGAACCAAGTCCATAAAATTTCAATAAATTCATGTTGACTCAAATGTTATATTCGATTCTTAAAGGATTTTTTCTGTAATGTCAGAAATATATTGGATTTTCTCTAGTTTTCTATCAAACAAGGTTTGAACTTTATTCAACATCTGTAAAATAGTAAAGCGACGCAATGAAACTGTCTGTCGACCAGTATTATATCAAAAAATGGTTTCGAACAATCACTGAGAATAAAAGAAAAATAAAGGTAATTTTTTTATTGCGTCTTTTGCAGATAGTTATATTAAGTCTCTTTGCCAATAACATACCCGGTGTTTAGCAGATTTAAACCTAAATTGCTCGAAAACTAGTCAATTCAATATTTTTAAGAATCCCATATCAGAATCGGCTTTGCCATTTTAATCAAGAAAATTTTGTTGACGTGTGTTATCTTTTGTAACTCCCTAACTTAAATTTTCTACTCTTATAAGAAATTCATTAATTTATATTAATATGTATACATGTTATTTCTGTTTTACTCTTCTATTTCTCTCTGATCACGGTAGTAAAAATGATAATTTTTACATGGAATGTGGAATTTTCTTTTTCCCTTATTGTTTCCCATTTTTATGTATGTATACTAACGTATATGAGCATTAGTTTATATTAATAATTATATTAGTTTAATTAGTTTTGGAGCATTATTATATTTCACTGATATGTTAATTTACTTTTTTGTAATTATTGCATTTGGTTTTCATCTGCGCACAAATACTCATGTTATGTTATCGAAAAAAAGGAGCTCGACATGCGCATTAAGCGTTGGAATAGAAATAATTTTAAATTAAATAAATAAAAATGTGTCGCAAATGAGCAATGTGCATATATAGAGACAAAGAAATCGTTGAAACAGAAGAGAAATTGTAAACTAACTGTCATTGCTGTGGATACAAGTGTGTTGAGCCATACATAATTGCTGAAAAGAAACACAATATGAGCTAGAAAATGATACTTAGTGTGCATGACTGATATTCACGCGAAAAAACCCCCTCTATAATGTTTCATTATAACCATTGCATAAAAAGAATCTTTAAATTTAATTTTATTTAATGCTTTCGTAAAATTGATCGAAAAAAATATTACATTTCTGATGATAGAAAATATTGTTTTTATATATATAAAAAATGAATGCTGGAGAATTGTGCAACACGATATATATATATATATACTATATAGGTTTTGTAAAATATGAGATAAATTCTGTAGCATAGGATTCTGAAGAAATGTGTTGAATTGTGTTGCAATTTTCTTTTAAATACGAGCTCTCATTTTTATGTAACAGGCTTTGAAATAGGAAATTGTTTATCGAACCTCTAAATTTAAGACATGCAACAACTACGTGCATTAGATATTTTTAAATATACTGTAAACAAATAAATTTCAGGAAAAGATTGGGTTACCTCTTATCATATAAACATCATGATGTCCACCTAAGATGTTAAGAAAAGATTTCAGTGTTAATTTATTCATAAAAATCAAATATGTTAAAATTAATGTGAGATCAAAATTAATTATAAATAATATGAAAAAAATGTTTGTTAACAAAATGTGATTATTAGGTGACGTGATCGTTTCAATTTTCATTTATAGGTCGGATTTATCTTAAAATATTAAATGAATTGAGCTATGTGAAAAAATCTAAATTATTATATACTTCCCAAGTAAAAATTTCTGTCAAACGCCGATATTGACAACAGGCGCAATCATGCACCAATACTGGCTGGCCGACAGTTGGCTTACCAATATTGGTTCAGTACTGATATGGATTAAATTCTGTACTGTGCCAGTATTATTGAGACAGTAATGGCAAACCAGTACTCGGTCAGTATTAATTCAATACCGAATGCCAGTATCCAGAAAAATTATCAAAATTGACCTCCATGAAGTTAGCGTTGACGCTCAGCGCCGAAAATTATTTTTCACAGGACCTAAAATGTCAAATTACTTTTTTTTTTTTAAAGATTTTCGGTCCATAATATGTAATGCCTTAAGAAATACTTTTTAAGGTATTATGTGAACCCAAAACTTTTTTAAAAATTATTTGTTATTTTTGGTCCCGAGAAAAATAATTTTCGACGTTGAGCGTCGACGCCAACTTCGTAGACGTGAAAATTGTGTATTTTTGTTGGTTAGAAATTAAATTACATACATATTTTTTTAAAATTATTTTAATACTTCTTTTCGATTACTGCAATGCGTTCGTTAACGGAATTATGAAATTTAAATTTAATATTAAAACTTTTTAATAAAAAAAATACATAATTAATGAAGTTCTCAAATTATTTTTCTTACACTGAAAAAATGTATTTGAATCAAATAAACTCTATTTTAACCAATAATTTCATTCAATTTCGGTAATTTAAGGAAATACAAATAAATATATATTTTATAATATTTGAAGAAATTATTTGAATAATAAAATAAAGAGTAAAATGTTAATATAAAAAAATAACAATTTAAAAGTTATTATAATAATAGTTATTATTAATAATAGTTAATGCTATGAGTCGGTTCTTCGATCCAGCTGCTCAATTAATGTAAAAAGCAAAAAGAACCCTGAATTTTGAATATCTACCAGTGCTGGCTTATTACTGGTTACTATGATTTTGCCCGTATTGGCAAAATACAGAATTACTGCTAAATTCTAGTATTGAACCAGTACTGAACGCCAGTACTAAGCCATTACTAATGACCAGTGCTAATAAACATTATCATCCCAAACATATGCCAGTATTGGTTCAATATTGGCGGTCAGTACTTTGCCAGTAACTGCCAGTACTGGCGCAACACTGCGCCGGTTGTAAATTTTTGCTTGGGTTTCGCACAATTCCAGCTTAATTCATTTATCATTTGTCGAGAAATTAATATAATAACAATCGCGTGACCCAATAACAACAATAAAACCACGTTGGTTAAAGTGAGATGAATTTTTATAGTGATAAATTTAACAATATGAGTCTATTGAAGCAAAATTTGTCAATCATTAGTGAGACTTTAAGTAAATATCTGTTGCTGCAAAATTAAATATTTTTTTGAGTTAAATTTAATTCAAAGTTTGTAAATAATAATGTGTACGTATACAAATTGAGCGATATATTATATACCATGCTAAACAACTTTTAAAATTCCGTATCATTCAACAAAGACCTAATGATATTATTTTCAACTGTAAAAAATATATTTAAGCTCAGTTTTTTAAAATAATAATAATACAACAGA
This sequence comes from Leptopilina boulardi, assembly GCF_019393585.1. Classification (NCBI taxonomy): domain Eukaryota; kingdom Metazoa; phylum Arthropoda; class Insecta; order Hymenoptera; family Figitidae; genus Leptopilina; species Leptopilina boulardi. The sequence goes on from NW_026137778.1 coordinate 589,847, forward strand.
CCGCAGTGGCCTTAAAAAGAATATTATCTCAGTCCATCATTACACTTTAATTTTACAAACCCAAAACGAACTCACATTGAAAGATTTTTCGTATCAAAAAAATATAATAGCTCTCTTATTGATTACGATATATTGAGGATTAAAAGTTCTAAAACGTTCTGTGTAAAAGTAGAATTTTATTCTTTTTAAAAACCAACCTTCGATAAATGTTAATCGCTCGTTTGTCATTTAAACGAAAAGTCTTTCAATGCAATTGTGACGTTTTTATGGTTCATACAAAAATCTTTAATTAAGGTTCCAGGTCTGTTCCAGGTTTTCAAGGTCAAATTTCAGAAAATTCCAGAGAAATTTTAAATCTAATTTTTAAGTCGTACAAATTAATAACTTAAAATTCCCAGTGCAAATTAAAAGAATTTCTCCGGAAATGATTATTGCTTTTTTTACTTTGTTGGGTGTACTTTAATGTTCAATAGTATTTTTTATTATGAAATTGAATTTACAGTAGAACTCCGGTTATCCGAGCTAATGTGGACCGGACCTGCCTCGGATAAGGCGAAAACTCGGATAATCCGAATTGTTATTACAATTTTACATTATTATTGTTTAAACAATTATTATTTATTACAAACGGGAAAATAATATTGTATATATTCCATAATAATTTAAACAATTTGAATTTATTACAAATAAACTCATATTTATAAAAAACTAAAATTAAAAATAACTCGGATGAAGTAGACTAGATTCAGATAATACAGAATTTCCTACTGGGACACCACCTCGGATAAAGCGAGCTTGGATAAACGGGGTTTTACTGTATTTATAATAATTTATTTACAAATCGTCAGTGTTAAGAAAGCTTGATCGAAGAAGAAAAATGACCGCTTATGAAGAAAGATTAACGGTTAAATTTGAGACAATAAATCCATTTTTTTTGTTTCCATCAATGTTCAGAAAAGACTCTGCAAAAGATGGAATTAAAGGTTAAGATATTTGTAATACACCCTTGTGGCCCCTACGGAAGGTTTCAAAAAATTATTTCGCAGCCATAACTATGATAGAAATCTACTGCACATAATTTAGAGGTGAAAATTGCAAAGAAAGTTTCCATTAAGTTTCTTCGTCAATTTTTCTACACAAGAGTACATTTTTCTGCTTCAAGTAAGCTTTCCTGGCATTGTCAGTGAAAAATTTTCAAGATGGGAGCAGCAATTTCTGCAGTTACGTGTAACTGTGCTGTCAGATGTACGGTGCACATTGTCAACAACGTAAATATAGATATCCCTCCCCTTAATGCTTGCAAAAAATTAAAATTGTGATGAAACGTTTAATTAAAAAAGCCCAAGAACGATAACACAGCCCCACAAAAAAAAAAAAGTGTCATGTACTTTTGACCGGAATACCCTAACCCTATGTATTTTGACGCGCTGAACACGAATCCGAAGTCCGTTTTGCTCCATCACGTCAGGATTTTTTTCTAACCTCAAAAAACATGTCGGATTTTGAGAAGTAGGCGATTTTTTTAAAAATTGATGTATTAATTTCAAACTTGGTATCTGGGGGTTTTTTGTGTCGCTGATTACGAATCTGAAGTTAGATTTTCAAAATCCAAAATGGCGGATCCAATATGGCGGACGAATTTTGAAAAAATTTTAAGATTTACTTCAAACTTGGTATCTGGGGGTTTTTTGGGTCGCTGATTACGAATATGATGTCAGATTTGAAAAATTCAAAATGGCATATCCAACATGGACTTCTATCGGACATATTAGATACGCCATTATCTGTATCTGGGGGTTTTTTGGGTCGCTGATTACGAATATGATGTCAGTTTTCAAAAATTTAAAATGGCATATCCAACATGGACTTCTATCGGCCATACTAGATACGCCATTATCAATTTTTGAAAACTGACATCATATTCGTAATCAGCGACTCAAAAAACCCCCAGATACACTATTGCACATTAATTTTTAAAAAATTTCGTAAAATAATGTCCCCCTACCAAAAAAAATTCAAGGGGTAGTTCCCCCCCCCATAAATCAGCTTTTGGGGAAAAACAAAACATACGTGTCAAATTGTTTTTAAAAAACTACAAAACTGCCAAGTTTCAGAAAAATCGTCGTATGGCACTTCCCTAGTGTTACTTGTCAGCAACTTAGAAAACCTGTAGATACCAAATTTCATAATAATCTGACAATTTTTTTAAATAATTCCTTAATATTGAATCAGACATGTCGAATTTCGGAAATCTGACATCAGATTCGTAATCAGCGACCCAAAAAACCCCTAGATACCAAGTTTGAAGTAAATCTTAAAATTTTTTCAAAATTCGTCCGCCATATTGGATCCGCCATTTTGGATTTTGAAAATCTAACTTCAGATTCGTAATCAGCGACACAAAAAACCCCCAGATACCAAGTTTGAAATTAATACATCAATTTTTAAAAAAATCGCCTACTTCTCAAAATCCGACATGTTTTTTGAGGTTAGAAAAAAATCCTGACGTGATGGAGCAAAACGGACTTCGGATTCGTGTTCAGCGCGTCAAAATACATAGGGTTAGGGTATTCCGGTCAAAAGTACATGACACTTTTTTTTTTTTGTGGGGCTGTGTAATAGTTATTTATGATACAAGTGCGTAAAGTGAGTGATCACACGAGTATAATCAGATTTACGCACGTGTATCATACAACATTTTTTACAATACCCACCTCTAAAGTTAAGTACCTATGATGGAGAATTCCAACTCTCTATTAGAATAATTTCGACTGTATAGAATTAAAAAAATCAATCGAAAATCAGGAAAAATATCATTAAGCAGTAGTGTATAAATTTAAAAGTAAAGTTCTTTTTTTAATTTTGTGGTTTTGTATGGTCTAAAAAAATCCTTATATTATGTGAGAAAAATTTCGGTGCGTAAAGTGAATCAATTTACACACCATTTTAAAAAGAGCATCTTTACACACACTTTTCGGTGTGTAAAATTTAACTTTAGAGGTTAGTGTTGCAAAAAAAATTAATTATTTACGGAAAAATTAATAAATTAAGAAAAACATTGAAAACTGAACATTATTTAAATATCAGTTTTTAGAAAATTAATTTTAAATTTAAAGATTTTTTTATTTTAAAAAATTGTTTAAACCTGAAAAAATTGCAGGAATAATATACATAAATACAAAAGTAAATACCTGATGTAACGCGAGGTGATAGTGCGTCTACAGGTGCATCAGGTGCAGGTATAGCTCGAGGTACGGCTTGTACAACTGGAGGATGTGTTGCTCTCCAGTATGCTTCAAGATATTCAGCAACGTGGTCACAAGCTTCATCTAATTGATTTTCATCTAAAATAACGTCAAACATTTCATCAGGACACTGTGCAAGTTTCTCAGCTGCTACCATTTGTACGTTTAAGTGACGTGATTGTGATTTGCCGCGTGACTTAATTAGTCTTTGAAGAACTTTAGGAGACGATATTTTTAAATAGACAATCGTAGGTGCCAAACTCGTTTTTGCTAACTGTGACGGATGATTGATGGTATCGCAGTCGAGAACAACGAGCTGAAATAAATGTTAATCATTACATGTTTCATTTTTTCAAATTTCACTCGTCAATGAAATACCTGAAGCGTTCTAGCGAGTTCAAATATTCGTTCAATTTCGGCTTGAACCTCTGCTAAACAACTACTCCTACTTGATGATCGTTCCATAATTGCTCTTTTTGTTGGATTATTTAGTAAAGATCTCTTAGCCAAGGAAATATCAGCCATTACCCTAGTTATAATGATTCTGAAAATGGTTATTATTCAGTACATTATTATTGTTATTATTATTACTTAATTATTTGAACAGTTACCTTCCCGCAAACTTATGTTTCAAGAAATCAAAAAGTGCTTTTTGCATCATGTCAGTCACTTCGTATCCTTTGAGTGATGGTCCTACCAAAACGACTGGTCTCATTGAAGGCACCACGTCATATGGTGTTGCCGTTTCCTGAAATAATATTCACTCATTAATAAAGCCCGTTGCCGGCAAGACACAGAAACCTGCAGGAAAGTCTCACTTACGTAGGACTTGGTGAGCACGGAATGCAAACATTAAAACATTGGAAACAGTTAATGGCCGTGAAAATTTTATACATGCATTCCATACTATGTTGCATGGTCAAAATTTTTACATTTTCTTTAAGTGAGAAATAATTTAAGTTTGACCACGCAATACAATCTGGATCTAATTCTACTGGCCTTCTACTAACTAACCCTATCTTGTTATATGTCAACATTCAAAACAATACCTACTTTAAATATATATGTTACCCTTAAAATCAGAAATTACCCAATGAGAAAAGTTTGTCAAATTGCAACAATGTTTGGACAAAACAAAAGATATGTGCAGTACTGCAACAGTAATCTATTTCCCATTGGGTAGTCAATACAAAAATTGTCTAGTGAGAACTAGTTTTTACAATGTTTTTTCGTCAATACGTTCTAGATTTCACAGTTTATTCATCAATTCTGATTTACCTACAAATTTTCATTCATTTTCATTTTCATTTTCTCCAACTATCTAGTAAAAACAAGTATTCACTAAAATATTTAAAAATCATTATTGTTACCGTATGACATCTAATTCTAGAATTACAAACAAGTCTATCTGGGAACGAGCATCTTCTCAAAATTTAAAATTTCTTGCAAGAACCGTTAAATGTGGATTCTTGATCCACTTAATCTTAATCACTACTTTAGTTTCTGTTGGTTTAAAAATTCTTGTCAAGTACCTTTTTGAGTGAAAAAATATATATCGATAAACATTAAATTTTGACCTATGAAAGATAATTTTGAATTGACTAAATTTTATAAAAGTAAAAAGTGGGAATTATTAACTCATACTTGTAAGGAGAGTTTTATTTCTCATTGCTATTGAAATAGGTTAGGCTTATTTTCTCTATAAAAATTTACATCTATTCTATAAATAAATAGTAGCAAGGATTTTAGCTCCGATCTGCGTCTCGATTATGTATAATAATGCAGCAGATCTTCCAAAACTTTAATAATTTCTAATTTATTATACGATCAAATAAATCATATCGAGATGACAATTCGATCTAAAATACTTTTCACCAAGTTATTTTATTCAAAACTAATTTTAACTAAAAAAAGACAAATAATTATAATAAAAAGCCGGTTAATTATAAATTTCTCTAAAATACCTATATGAATTCTAATTCATACTTGTAAAATTAATGTGAGTACTGCAACGAAAAAACTTTATGGAAATTGACTTGACTCGGAGTGATCAATATTATTAAATACATCCGAGTGATAAAATAATAATCATTATTATGTAAAATATGTATTTTAAGTAAAAATTTCATAAACGAAAATGCTAAAAATATTTCAAAACAAAACATCCATTTTTATAGTGATCTCACAAGACAGTTTGGGTATGTTTATAAATATTTCGGATTTTGACGGCATGCGTTTCCATCAGACTACTAAAGGAGATGACATGACTGCTATGTCACATTCTCGTAAAATACTTGACAGATTTAATTCAACTGAAATTTTGTTAACAATAAGTTTATGTTAATTTTTTCGATCACTTTTCTCATAAAATAGTAAATGGATTGAGCTGAAATATTGTAAAGATAAGGAAGGTCAATGAGGTGATAAACTTTTGATATTTGTTAGAAAATGTGCGAGGCTAGATTAGAATATTATTTCTAATAATTTCTATTTATTTTAACAAATATCAACACTTTTGCACCTGACTGCCCTTCATTATCATATTTTAAACTTCTCTACAAAATTCCATTGAATGCCAATTTAATGTAGCATATTCTTATTTTATTTAATGACTATAAGTCCGGTGGAAACACATGCATGGTAACATATTTTTGTAGCAACTAATAATGTTTCACAAGTTTTTCATATACTACTGGTAAAGTCCTATTTCATATTAACTTCATATCTACTATTGTTTGTTACTTATACAATAAATAATTGTTAATTAGGGCTAGTAAGCAAAACGCGAAGAACATATTATTTCGTTAAAAATATAGTTTGATTTTTCATAAATTTCTGGAAGTAAGCTTTCAGTCTTCTACAAAGAAAATTATGATCCCAGTTAGAGTGAGAAATTATCCACTCCGTATACACTGCATAAAGAAACATCTTCAAAGTAACTACAAGTTACTATAAATAAAACTAATTGTAGAATTTATTTCACTAACACCTGATTAGACTTGACACTGGATATTTCCTTTTACAGTATAAGAGTTGGTTCTCACTCTAATAATTCGAGTCACAGAGTAGTTTGCACTCGAAGGCGAGTGCGAACTTACTTCTAGCAATTTGTAGAATCTGAAATGAGTTTTGAATTGAAAAAATTTTAACAAAAATATTCTTTATTTAATGATTCTTATATAAATTAACTCACTGCAAAAACAGTTGTCTCAAATATAAGACACTGAGACATTTAAGAAAAGCTTTTGGGAATAAGTAATTTTTTAAATGTGCAACACAGCAGGCGTATTGGAAACGCTTGCAACTGACCTTTAAACTTATTTAACGAAGATAATGAAATATTACATAAGGAGCTTCCATTCTCTAGAAGAAGTGATATTTTTTTTGAGCACGTGCGCAGTTTGCGAATGAAGCACCTCTAAGGTAAAAAGCCATCTCTCACCTGAGTTACAAGCGCTAGAATCGCAACCTAAGCACAGCTTAACAGAAAAGAAAAAACGCCATTAAAATTATCTGAAATTTGCTTTGCAGTGGGAGCTCCTTATCAATATGTGACTGCTAGGTCATAATTATCTGTTGGGTTTCTCGTACAATGGTAAATGAATTGAGCTGGAATTTTTCGGACAAGTCTAAAATATGATAAAGGTGGGCAGTGAAGTGCAAATATTATAAAATACTTGGAAAATGTGATCGGATTTTCTAACAATTTACAAGTATTTTGTAATATTTATTTCAGAAAAATGTTACAATTTCCTCATGTCACAGCCCTTCCTTGTTATATTTGAGGCTTCTCTAGAAAATCTTAGTTGAATCCATTGAGTATTTTACGAGAAGAGTAAATACTACTTCGTGACAAAGATGAAACAACACCAAAAGATGCCTTAAATGAGTCTGCATCCAAGAAGACACAAGTTTTTGCAGTGAATAAGTGTGTTTGTGGGTGATTTTCCTAAAATTGACCTTTCCGATGTCTATAAATATTATCAAATCTATTTTCTTTTAACAGTTAGCAATTTTTACGATCCTACTTTAGCATGAATAAGGCTCATATTTGTTGAATCGATTATAATTAATTATTAGCATAGAATTGTCAAAAAAATATCAAGATTTTTTGTTAAATTTTACATTATACTGACTATACATAGCAGTAACAATATTAATTTGAGCTAGCTGCTCAGGAATAAGTATAAATTTTAGAAACATTTCAGGAGAATCACCCATATAAGATCAGCGATATAAAAACTAATCTGATTCTGTTGGCCAAAATATTAGATATTATCCGAATAAGTGATTTAATGAGAGTTTACCGGCTTCTTAAAAAAGTTCTTCCTTTTTTCCTTAGCTGGTGGAGTTGTTAGTGTTGCTTTACTCGGTCGAATATTTCCTACGCTATCACTGTCGTCACCTAAGGAGAACATAAAGAAACCACTCATTTTTAAAAATCTACTTCTACTTTTGCATGCAACAACACTTGCTATCTGCTGCCTTACAAATTAGTTACCTCGAGGGTCTTCGAGGGTGTGAGAGCTTTTTAAAAATAAGGGCTACTCACAGGCGTAACAACTTGTAGACGTCCTAGGGGGTTCAACGATCTTTGCCAGGGTAGAATCGATTATCTAACATCATTTACTAGAAGATGACAATTGTCTTTAGCTAAATCTATGACTTTGCAAATACATAAAAATGAAAGTAGAATCTCTTATCTTCCCTGGTATAAAAAATGACAGATTCCGTTTTGGCTAATGTTAATTAACCCCCATGTAGCCTAAAATAGTTACGCCTATGGGGACGTTCACAAGTAGTGAGGTACCTGGTGTGGGCGGTGTGGAACCTCGTGAGGGCATACCGCTCTCACCAAGGTTCCCCGAAGACCCTCCACGTGTGGAATAGAGGCCCTTGGTACCGCGTGCAGCGCTCGCTTGTACTCTCAAAGCCTCCAACTTGACTGGCGAAGGAATGAATCCCACGTCGCAACCCTCTTTAACTAGCCTTCCGATCCACCAATTGTTATCATATTTCTCCTGCATTGCATAAAATAACAAACACATTTTAGCTCTCTCTTTTTTGCACTTTTCTTAATCTTTATCATGTGTAAACATTTATGTCAACTTTTACCTACTACTATTTTATTTTTAGTCATCTATTTTAGAAATCAAAGTTCATCCTTTATATTTTAAATATGTTCCAACAGTCGAGATTCAGTAGTACGATTTTTCAAAAATTTCCAAAAACACTATGCTCATGAGTTCAAGGCCCATTTTTTAAAAAATTCTAGACACTAAACCACTTCCATAGAATGAATTAATTAATCCGACCCCTTAATTGTATATTTTAGTTTAAAATTTTTCATCAATTACTTTAATGTGGAGAAAGTCCCGAACATCGAAGCTGACAGCTGATCCATGGACTGGAGAATCATCGTCAACAGATCCATCGTAACTGACGTTCGTTCTTACTGCAAAGGCCACTGCTTTCGTCTACAACAATTAAAATTATTAGAATTTTTTATATTTTTCAAAAATAAGGTAGGTATAATAATATCAAACCGAGCAGGAAGTAGGATACTATTATTGTACGGCAATCTTTTGAATATTTTTTATTTTTCTACAAATCTTCACGATAAAAATGCTGCTTTGACATAATTCACAGCTGTTATTTTTTCCAATATAGGTATATATAATATAAGGGGCAAAATTTCTCAAGTGATTCAACATTGGATTCTTTGAAAAGTCGTAACTATTATTATACAATAAGGTTAACAAAATTTTGACCTATGAATAGTGTAATAAAATCTACACCATTTAAAGGTGTATATATACATATACATATATAGGTCAAAATTGTTTAACCTTATTCTATAATATTTACGACTTTTCAAATATCCACTGTTCCCATTTTACTTATAAAAATTATAACCCCATCCCCTTCCTATTATTTTGATAAAACCTAACTCCATATTTTGTGTAAGTTTCAGCTCGATCTGAAATATTTTTGGATAGTTGAACTAGTGTGCGCAAATTTGAAACGACTTATATTTTAAAATCAGCGCACACTGAGATGGCTAATAAGGTAAAACCAGTCAAGTTTGTGCTACAGAACTCTGTCGGTAAAGTCGCAGTACGATAGAAATAGAACTGAATTAATTTAAGGCTATATTAAAAGTAAATTTTTATACATTTTTCCTTAGATATCCCAGTTAAAACTTTCTGGATTTTAATTTATATATATTTATAATGAATTTTAAAGCATTTTCATTAACTTTTCTGCACTAAAATTGTGTTACGATTTCAAATTGGACCCTGGGCACAAAAAAATTTATTTTCCTATAAATGAGCCTTTATCAAATAGATTTTGGACTCGAAACTTATTTTAATTTTAGAGGTCACATAGATTACAGTTTCAAAGTCAAATTTCTAATAGGGCTTTACATTGTGCTCCGAGCTTAATTTAAAAATTAACTTCGAAACCGTAATCTGTGACTTCTAAAAACCCCCCAAATAGTGATTTTCGCGAATTCACTTAATTGTAGAATAAGTTCGGGTCGAATGTATGAAATAAGGCAATAAGGCTAAATATGTTCATCATTTGCATTACATGTCTGAAAGCAGAATTTTAGCAGGATGACGAATTTCCTTTTAAAAATCAGTGTTCTCTCTAAATTTGAATTAGCGACTATTCGCTTATTCATAGCGCAGAGTATGCAGCTGATGGGAATAAGTGAATAGTCACTAATTCAAAATAGCGAATAGTCGCTATTTTAATCAGCCCAGAGTATGCAGCTACGAATAAGCGAATAGTCGCTGATTCAAATTTAGAGAGTTGTCATTTAAAAAATATACTTTTTTTATTTTAAGGGCCTTACATTGGACCGCGGGCTAAACAAAACTTGATTCTAAACTGCGCATTCAAATCTTATTTTATTTTATATATCTATACACGTAAAGAGTTGTAGTTTACGAAGTGTACTCACCCTGGCTTTTTCGAGTTGATTGAGGGCCTGTTTTTCTTTTTCTCGACGTAAGGTTTCTCTTTCTTCATCCACTGAAAGATCGGAACTCGGCTGTGAGTAATTTGAATCCGCCGAGCCCTGAAATTAAAAAAAAAAAAGTTTTTATATACTTTCGTAAATATTATTAAACTATAAAATCATTAATTTTCTTTTGCTATGCACATAATGGCGGAATTCGCTATTATCTGATATGAATAATTTTTACTTTCTGAACATCGTCAATATCAATTTCATGATAACAACAATTTAGTTTGTACATTATTGTCGTAGGCACTGTATTGGGTAAGTATTTAATAATCTAAAATCGATTTATTGAAAAGAAAAAATCTGAGAATCAAAAACATTCACTGTACACCGAGAAAATAGATTGGTAGCGCGGAGTGCAACCATTTTTAAAACATCTCGTTATTCTGTACATGACACAGCTTAATCAATTGGGTAAGTATTTCAATTGCTGAGTTACGTAGTCTAATCGGCTACCCAACCTTTTTTCGTGTATGTACCCACCAATTTAAAATTTCGAAGAATTTCTTGAAAGCTCATGTATAAGTAGTATATTTTCAATATATTATTGATAATTTTGTATAAAGTATGCAAAATTATATGTAGGTACTAACGTTACAAAGTCGTAAAGTAAACTGGTGGTCAATATATAACACGTGTGGGGTTTATGAGGTAAGGGACTGTTATGCATGCTCGAGTTGACTTTAAAAAAGGCCGCTTACGGTACGATAGCTTGACACTGGATAGACCACACTTCGCTGAGTGGATTAATCAACATCAGCGTTACGTACAGTGTTGTAAATCTTTTCTATAAAAGATAGTTTTCTTTTTCCACTTTTCAACTACTTTTTAAAACGAGAATAAACCCTACATTTTGTATATGCGTGCACCGCATTTAACGCCAAAATTAGCAAATAAATAGATACAAGACAGTTTGGGTTAATCATAACAATTAATTGAATATTCAATTACGGATGTTTAAAAAGTTGTCCTTAACAAAAATTAAAATTATAATAATTAATTTCATCCACTTTTGAAAGATGTGGTTAAATAATTTTAAAAAAATTATTTTTATTCAATAAATAGTAACAATTATTTAACATTTTATGTTGTTGGTTTCAAGTTTGTAAACAAATACAAATTTTCATAGATAACATTTTTGTTTTAGCTATTTGTAACGTTCAATTTACAATCAACTCTTTACATACTTTTGTAAAAAAAATTCATGAAAGTTTTTTGTAATATGACGAAAGAGACCACTCATTGTTGCAAATAATCTTTGAAAAGTAAAATAAGCTATTGTTCATAAAAATTGGATACAAATTACAATCGTTCACTAACTTTATACAAAAAACATAAAATGTTAAATAATTATTCTTTGACAACAAATTTTGTCTCAAAATAATTTTTTTATAAATTCCACAAAAATTACAATTTCATTTGGTGATTAATATACTATAATTTTTAACTGAATGTGCAATGGAAATTATGTCGAGTGAAATTTGATTCATTTTTTATTGTGACTAATTATATTCTTGTTAAATATTGATTATAGTTGTGTTACCTGAGTAAAAAGCTTGTTGTAGCCAGAATTATGTTGATTATATCCAATCATTGCCAAAAACAATTGTCAGGTTCTTTAACAACCTTTGGACGTTTTCTTTTATTTTAACAAGACAATCCTTCTGAATCCAAAATACATGTGAGGTCGCTACCGCACTGAGACATTCGCATTCAATATTGAAACTTTTTCTTTTTAAAAAGTCTTACTGAACACATTTTTAAGGACACTAAATATTGAATTATAGCTTATCATTCACTAAGTCTACTTTTTGCGTTTTTTTCTACAAGCCATTCGAACAATTTTATAATTTTTCTGTGAATATATTCTTTTCATTTCACAAAAGTATTATCGACAGCGAGCCAATATTTTCATTTCTAAAAAGGAATAGACGTTGATTAACTTTAAGCCATTGAAGTTCATGATCAAATGATTGTCTGCCAATTTGGCTCGCAAGCTTATACTAAAACCGATGGTCCAATGTAGAAAGATTGGCTTGATTAAGATTTGCCTTATTACCAAAATCTTTTCGTGTCACATATAAGTTTTACCATAAAATTTAGTTGATTAAAAAATGGTTTATCCAACTTATATCTGGTTGATAGTTGATGAAACTCAAGCACATTTTATGCTAAAACTTTTAGCAAGAAAAATGTTGGTTTATTGAACCATCTGCATAGATTTCCTATTGACTGCGTTTTTACCTATATCTGCACAGTAAGTTAGCAGTCAAGGAGGTCAATGAGATTTCTTGCGTGGCGGGAAGCAAAAATAAAGTCGTAGAACCTATAATGTATCGATCCTTGTTTAATATCTTTATATCGGGTTGCGTTCTCTTGCGCAAGTGGTCCCATTTACGTGTATATAGAAATTTCAGTTTGGTGGTTATCTAGATCAAATAAGGCAAAATCTTCAATAAAGAGAAATTTTCTAGGAGGCTCTAAATCAGGTCCTGATCTGGAATATTTCAATACTTTGATAATAGGCTGTAAATATATCAAATTTAATTCTTTTGCATAGATGTAATCTGATGATTTTACATATTTATGTAAATTTATGAATTTACATTTTTATAAAATATTATTCAGTGAAGATTCTGCAACTATCTTTTGTTATTTTCAAACTATATTAAAAATGAATATTTATACATTTTCTTACTTGTTTCTACTACGCCCTGTTAACTGAATTCCTAAGTGAAATCATGCTTTTAATAAGTTACTTGAATATACATTCTTTTTTCAAAATTGTAAAGAACATTTTATTTAATAATTTTTTTTATTACTGAAAACGGACTATTAAAAAACTTGCAATTAAATCTTTTATATCCTTAAAAAAATGGCACTTCTTAAATTGATCCCTATCAGGCCCTGATGACGCCTAGCTATATGAAGATGATTAAGGCCAAATTGCATCTCACTTTTTACGTCTGAAGGTATAAGTGTATCAATATTCAATATGTTAAAAATGTAATTGTCTTATATAAAAGACGATTCCAAAGCATTAGTCAATGTTCTGGTAATTAATTTTTAAGTTACATTACAATCATTTGTTCATGTGCTTGAATGGGTTAAGATTAATAAATTCATAATGTTTGTGGCACACAAATTATTATCACAAAGTTGCAATAAAAGTCAATGACCCAATGTTTATAATGGTTTGCGTTTATCAATTTAGAATATTAAAACCCCAAAAAAATGTTTTTCTATTTACCTAAATTTAAATTAATTAAAAATAAGAAATTGCATACTCAAAAACTACAATTCCACTACTAACAATTCAGTTGAAAATTACTAATTGACTAATTATAAGGTTACGTCAAATTAACTGAAACACAAAAAGTTTTGTCAAATAAATAATTACACTCACTAAACTTCTATTAACTATAAACAATCATTGCAATTTATTTATTATAAAAAGTAATATAATCTCAAGAATATTATCTGCATATTTAATAAATTACATAAAAAATTTTATTATAATTCTCAGTTTACGTAATAAAAGTATTCAATGAAAAAAGATATTTCTATTGGAAGAATAATAACTATAGTTTTGAAATAATACAGAGTTCATTGATTTCTTTTGAATGACCCACTTTTGATTGTTTTAATTAGTGACTTTATACGTAAAATTATTTGCTTCAAATAAAAAATATTAAATTATTCTCAAATTAAATTTACCTTTTAGTTATACATATATATAGTATTTATAATAACAAGAGTGAAATTGGTGGCAAGTTGTGTGAATTTTGTCATACGTCATTGAAGCTTACTATGTTTGTAAATTTAAGTCTCATTTTAAAGATCTGCAGATACATTATATGTAAAGTTAGAGAAATATAGGAGAATGAATTGATGATTGAATGTTGAAATAAAATATATGTTTTGTCGGCATTGTTATTGTATTGTTTTATCAATTTGTGTGTCACTTGGCGTATTGTTATTTAAACACTAGTGCTGCGCGTTGATTCGTAAATACTACTGTTATTATATACGCACATAATTCATAAATTGAAATTCTCGAAGGGCATGCGTGTCCTTAATAACCAATCATTGACCTGAGACATGTGCACACGTTTTTGCCCGAGGAAACACATAATTTTAAAAGGCACCACATAATATTACGTGAACCGGCTTTTTAAAACAAGAACTGACATTTTTTTCCCATTTTTGTGCACGAGTAGTATTATTAATTGGCTACTAACTAGCGTTTCTTTATATTTTGTCCATAAGATGGAGGCAGTGCAGAACGCGGACGACACCCCCATACAATATCGATCGAAAACTTCCGTGCACTATGCTACCCTCCCTCAAGTCATTCCCACCACTTCCTAATGTGTGTGTTACCAAAGGGGGTGTCTTGCATAGCGCATGTGTCAAATTTCATTGCTTTCATTGGTTGCTCTTTTATAATTTCAAAACACCCGGTTACAACAGATAATAATTAAACAAATAATACATAGTAAACGCATGCGCTTTGCGGACGCTCCATTTGTTGTCACAGCTTCTCTGCCGAGTGAGAAATTTTCACTTTTAAATATAGGCAAATCGATTTCTTCAGTATGTATTCTTCATGCTGTTAGGAGTTTTTCAGTGGTTCTAGGTTATTTTTACAAACTTTACGAACGGGAAGAAAACATATCTGTTTGGGACATCGATATACAGATATTCAATTTTTATATGGATACCAGATCCATTTTTGTAGTCTTCATTGGCTATCTCTAAATCTGAATAAGTGAAATGTTACTTATTCTCTATCAACATTTAAATAAGAAACGAACAAAGCTTTAATATAAATGTTTAGTCAACTTTTGCTCCAAACATTTAATTAGGATGGAAATTTTAATAATTTGCACTTGAAATAAATGTTCAGTAAATTTTTCGGTATAGTGTATGGGTTTGGTAATTCAAAGTTGTAACAATATCTATGTGGATGCCCCAACCATATACGTTTCTTCCGCTGCAAACTATAAAAAATGTGTTAAAGGGTTCTTTACAGCCGATTTCCAAACTATTTTTCACGAATTCCTAAAAAGTAAACTGTATAATTTTTAAATATAAACCCTAACAAAAAGTAATCTTGATTCTAGCACAAAAATTATTACACTGCATGACAAAACAATTCTTGAGAAAATTCCTTTTATATAGAGCAGGTTTTCCTCTAATTGAAATTATAATGGCAGTTAAGGAGTTAATTATTAGAAGAATTTTCAAGATTTAATAATCTTTATAATTATATTAGCTGGATTAATTAACAAAAAAAAATTTTAATTTGATTTAATTTAATTATTTTTCAAAAAAAAATTATAAAATATAAAAAATTTGTATTTAATTTTAACCAAAATTTTTAAAAAATTGCTGAAAAAATGCATTGGAAATCGGTTTTAAACAGGTGGATTCTCTTAATATTACATATTACATGGTGTATATATATAGCAATTATGGTATGTACATGCTTATGGCATGTTTTACAAAATTTACCTTTCTCCTTCCAAATGGCTTGTATAGATCTCGCTTCATTGGTCTTCGTAAGTGATGAGCCATATTATTGGATTATTAAAATAACTAATAAACTAATAATAAACTTAATTCAAATTTTTCCGCACATTATTTATTTTTTATAGTTTCCATATCAATTGTTCAATCGATATTTCAATATATATAGTTCATGTCTAAGTAAACACTTGAAATGTAGCACTTTAAAATCCAATGAGCATATTATTTTTGCACCATAGTTATGAGAGAAGAAGAAATGGAAACATGTGTGCATCAATATGTGTTATACATTACTTTTCTTTTTTCTTTTCGTGTATAATATTTTTTTGTCTCCAATTGTGATAGCTATATTAATAGTACAAGTGCACTGCAAGTCTTTTATAATCTTAATTGACCTTCACTAAATTACCCAATAATTTTTAGCGGTATTGTAATAATTAATTCAGTTTTATTAAAAAGCTTCCCCATTTCTGAATATATCTTACAAACTTGGACAATAAAAAACTGTTACCAATAATTATTTTTATTATTGTATATTGCTAAAAATATTTTTTTCATAAACGACACTTGGGACAGGCGTTCCGATGACGATTTGGCTCTTTCATATGCATTTTAAAAATAATATTTAGTTTTATAAATTAAAGTGGCTATAGGCTTTTGGTTGTAAACATTAAAGTTACTTTTTCACGTTGGATTCATGACAATATGTACAATGTATTTCTGAAAAAACACAAGGAACATGGAATTGTACGCTTCGTGGAGAATCGCTCATATACATAATTATAAAGCTAATTCTTGTTATAGAATATAACTTTAATTCTCATTAATCTAACCAGACTAAAATGTTAAATAAACCTTTTCTGGTTTCTCTGCGGTTATAAAGTTAGAAAATCTCATTAAATTTCTAGTCAATTTAAACAGAAATTTTTGTTAAACACACCCGAATTTTTCGAATAAACAAATTTTTGGTTATTCATTGTATTCTACTTGATCTTATTATACCAAAAATTAACCAGAATTATTTAATGACCCGGAAAAAAATAAGTTTGCTATTATATAGATACACAGAAAATTATAAGGTATTAAAATAAGCTGCAACGCTCATTATTTTCATCCAATTTTACTTATTTTAATACTAAAATGGATTAAAATAAGCAAAATTGGATTAAAATAATAAGCGTTGCAGCTTATTTTAATATGCCTTTTAATTTTCTGTGTATAGGTACACGGAAAAAAATAAAAAGTAATTTTTACTATTTTTGGAGTAAAAGTTGCCAGAGATGCGCAGAAACTTCGGACAGTTCCCGTTTTACTATGAAAGTAGTAAAAATTACTTTTTATTTTTTTCCGTGCTAAATATTAGCTAAGGTAGCTATAGCTTTTTTCCGTCTAGTCTTAACTACTTTTTCTTGTTAAAACTAGAACATTTTTAACAGATACATCTAGTAATTTCCATTAGAACTTTTTCTTTAGTGTAATTATACATATCTTTTCAAGACGCAAAATTATTGAAATTTTATTTTGTTTGAAAATAAATGATCAAAAAAGGTTTAATACTATACAATAATAATTAAAATTATATTTTAAATAATTAAAAAATTTAACATTTCTAAATCTTTTCGTTTCTGCAAAATTTGTTTTTCTGAGCTGTCAAGTGTCGCTACAGTATGAATTCTCATCTGACGATGAATAATAATGAAAAAAACTCATTCAAAAGACATATAGACATGGAGATACATACATTAATGTATGTATTCAAATTGTAATTGAATTTCTTTCCAATATGGTCTCATCCTGTTTTTGACATTTCCGAGAAACTTACTCGTACTCGTTTCAATTTGAGATGATCCAATTTGATACTTATTTATATTAACAAATGCTCATCGAAGATCATTCTAAAAAAAAAAATTTAAAACTTCATACAAAAAAGTGAACACCTTTTTAATGTTTTCCATTTCTATACGCAAAAATATCAAGTATTATTAGCATAGTTGAAACTTTTGACCTTGAATCATGCTAATAATTAAATTTTTAAAATTTCAATAATAATGAAAAATATTTACAATGATATAAAAACTAATTATTTTAAAAACTTTTTTTTAACTCTTTATTTTATAATAAAAAGTAATTTTGCACTTCACAGAAAGTAAAATCTCATACGAGATCTTTAAGGTACGATTTCAAAATAAAATAATTATATATTTTATTATTGAATGAAAAATTTGATTTAATAAAAACTTATTATGACAAGGGCTTTGCTTGAAGACATAAATGCATCTGCAAATCGATTAAATGTACATTACACATTAACATATATAAAAGAATTTAAAGTACTGTAATTTTTTTTCAAATTACTATTACAAATTGTGTCACGCTTAATTCCATTATAAAGTAATTTAAAAAAAATTTTTAATAAAAAACTAAGGTTATTAAAAATGATTTCTTTAATAAGTGCTACACGCACCGCGGCGGCAGTATGGCAAACGTGTGACTGTTTAGTGAAAAGATTTTAGAACGCGTTTCGACCTCCAACTACTATAAATAAATCTGAATCTCTGTGCCAGTTATAGATAACTTTAGCTTGGTTCAATTCTTAAAAAAATTTTAATTTCATTTCTTTTCGAAAACCTTTTATAGTAATTATCGGTAAATACATTATCAACGCATTCAAAACATAATATTAAATATAGGAATATCGGAAAATAACAGAATCTTTCGGTTGGTCCCAATAAAGATTCTTCTCGCTGAGAACAATGTTTTATGTATAGATTCGATTTGACTACTTTTTTATATCAAAATTTAATCGTATAGATTCGTCTAGTTCTAACAGCAAAGCTGTTTCTCTATCCTTATTTGTCATATACATATTAGTTTCCCACACCTTTAGATAATAATGAGCTTATTAGACCAATTTTAATAAAATGCAATTTTTTTGGTATAAAAAATGCCAAATGTAGAAAAATACTACATTTAAAAATAAAACAAGCTTTGCAATTAGAGAAAAAATTAAGTTTCAAGTTAGACTTCCTGTTAACTTTTTTATGAGATAAAATCTTGAAAATTTCTTCAACTCAAAACTTCCAAAGAAAAAAAGTTTATTGGGTGAATACCTTGGGGAATCGGAGGTTTTAAGAATGCGAATTCATAATTGCCATTCCCAATCGGAATGTTGCGATTTGAATAGAAATTCGGTTTTAATGATTAATTTGACATTAATTAATAAGAAATTTACTGAATCTATTTTGACAATTATAAATATAGTAAAATTGGCATATTTTGCACATAATTTAGAAATTATAAATAAACTACTTAAATACATTATATGTTACAGTAACTTCATAATACTTTTTGAACTGGAAAATATGCATATCATTTTCGATCAACATACTAATATTAAATAATTTCAATTTAGTGACATAACTTTTTGCTATGAATTAGTTAAAATTAATTCAGGGATCTTAACGGAAGTCAAATTTTGTTTTGATATTTTTGAAAACCAAACAAAATTATACAAATGTATTTTGATTTGGTTCACTAAGAAAAAAATATTTTTAGTTCAACCATATTATGTTTAATTAAATAATACAGTTTTGTTGATAAAATATTTTTCATCTAAACATTAATATTTTTTGATTCAAAGTTAGTATATTCTTGTTAAATATGTTAAGTTTAAATGAAAAATAATTCATGCATTTTGCATACACTGATAAAAATACAGTATTTTAAATTTTAATACACACAGAATAAACTTTAACTTAAAATGATCTCCGAACTATACACGAAAAATAATTTTTTAGGTTAAGAATTATGAGAAAATTTTGTTGACAATAAATAGAAAATAATCAGTGGATCATCTGAATTGTGACACTTTGCAGGGAATGGCAGCTTTTTTCGATACATGGCGGGGAAAACTAGAATAGAAAAAAGCAGGGTGAAGCAGGTGTTAAAAATATAAAGATATGGTATATTTCGGACGTTCTACTGGATATCCAAACAAAATCTTTCAAACTAATCTACATCTACCTAAATAGAATTTATTTCGAATCTCGCTTCTGATTCGGTATCTATCTTATCAAAAGTGCAAGAAATGAAATAGTGTTTCACTTATCAATCTTCCAATAATCGTATAGAAATAAACTTACATACTACAATAACGGAAGAAAAAGAATTATCAATATTGTAAAAATATTTACTAATTTAGATAAATAAAAAAAATGTTTTTTGACAATCAGATTGTATTTAACGTGGATTTCTTTATATGTTCAAATCTTCAAATAAGCATTAATCCCTGGCGATATGCAGCCTGTGATACAGGAATGAATACATAGTCTTGGAAAAGGTACACTCGTGACATGTCTGGCCACGATGCACAACCCAGATCGCCAATGCCAAAAAAGTGAACATGAACCGCAGTAATATAAGAGATTTTAAGAAACGCAGTCAAAGTTTAAGAGACAATTGAAACAATTTGTTTTTAACAACTGCCAAACAATTATCAGCAATAATCAACTTTAGGAAATGTTGAAGAAATTTTTTGTAATTTGTGTGGGATATTTTTTAATTTATTATATGTCTACAAAATTTTTCTAATATCACAAATATATAATTATGTATACCTTTATAATTTATACAATTTGACGTATAAATATTTTATCGACAAAATATTATTTGCTTCTATTTGAACGTCAATAGATGTCTCTTGGAGTATGAATATGGGCACGTGGAAGGTAACCAACACTGGACTCCGCTTTGTAGAATATCACAACCAGCGTTTTATATCTTTAAAAATTCGGTTTTAAGAAAAAAGACATTTAAAAAAAATAATCTAAAATTTTTAAAATATTAACTCTAATTTTTAATTTTTAACCCCATTTGTCTGATTTAAAATATAAAAAAAAACAATTTTTTGCACCGTTTTTCATATCTTCTTGCAAACCCATTGTTGTCCTATTTTTATATTTACATATGTAAATGGTTAGAAAAAATCTCATCTTTTCAATAAAAATAACAAAACAAAATTGTAAAGAGGGGCGATGGGGTCATTAATGAAAAATGAAAGTTAATTTCCAAAAAATACGGGGTAAATTTATTTTGAAAATAATTTTGGCATTGAAATCTGCATCAAAACTCCTTCATTTTTTAAAGTAAAATCTATAAAGTTTTGTCATAGTTTTAAAGATTTGTTACTCTCATACAGAACAATATAATTTATGCGGTTTTGTGCCTCGGTTTGAGAGCTAAACTATCTCCAAATTATAACTGCTCACTTTCTTCTAATTGTAAAAATAATCTTCATTTTCCTAAAGAAAGATGAAAAAAGTTGTGAAAAATTATTGCATGAACTATAGAAGGGTGGATAAGTAACTGTAAATAAGTTAAATGATTACTTATTTATTATTATTAAAATTATAATTATTTTGTTAACTGATTGATCGCGTATATTAGGACATTCTATTTCGAAACGACCCCCTTTGCGTTTACCCCAAGTAGAGCATGTACAACTTGTTTTTTTAAGTTTTGTACAATACATTACGTATGGCTTCGAAAAAACTCGACAAATATTTTTAGTTCTTAAAATTTCAATAATTTCCAAACTGTCATACATAAATACATATACGTATATTCGACATGGGTGAACACCTCGTAAATCAATTGATAACGTGAAATAATTTTTAAATAAATATTTCTCCTATTTAATAAAATCAAATTTTTTTTTATTAACAGTTTTGAATGAGAAAATTCTAACTTTTTGATGGTAGAGTTTTTAAAAAATCTTCATGAAAAGAAAGTTTAAATATTCTGTTTTTTATTTTCGTAAAGTGTATAATGGACATTTAAGAGGATATTAAGGAATTATGTGTAATAATAAAAATTCATGCAGATATTTCAGAGGTGAAAATATGTATGAACTGAGAAATTTATATACTTATTGAAAACAGGAACATACGTCTTTACAAAATTTCAAAATTGGTTATAATCCAAATTTATTTAAAACTTGAAAATAAAGAGTTTTATTGTTTGGTGATATTTCAGATATTTCTTAAATATTTTCGTTTTACATATTTTTCTAAATTAAATGGATTTACAGTATAAATGATTCTCAATTCATAGATATTTTAACACCTGAAATACCTGAGAATTAATTACATAATTCCTCACAATCTTCTGAAATGGCCATTATACGCTTTACAAATTAAAAAAATAGAATATGTAAGTTTTCTTTTGATAAAGATTTCCATCACAACCAAAAATTTACTACTGGCGCAGTACTAGCACCCAGTATTAGCGACAGATTTGGCGCAACTTTGGAATGATAACATTTTACCAGTATTGGTTACCAGAATTGGCACCAGTACTGGTTCAGTATTAAATTTTTGTATTATATTGTATTCAAAATCAGTACTACTAGATTACTGCAGTTATGTCATTTATTGTATACGAAAAGAAACCTTTAACTGGAATAGAGATAAGTTTCACTGTAATAGTGAAAGTTTTCGCTATTCCAGTGAAACTTATCTCTGCTCCAGGTAATACTTTCTAGGTGTGCTAAGGAAAAAGTGTCTGAAATTTTAAGTAACGCAAAACAATTTTTTTTGAATGAAACTATATATTTTATTTAGACTGTTATTATTAAGATTTAAAGGTGAAAAGAAAAATATAAAATTAAAAGAAGAAAATTTAAATGAAAAGTTAAATTAATTAAAAACCGAGTAATATTTTTAAGCGGTTTTTGAAATTTTTTGCAATATTACTCTAATATTATGCCGGTTAATATTACTGTAATGTTACTTTAATATTAACCAGTAATATTACCATGAGGAGGACATTTTAATATTACAGTAACATTACGTGCTACTTGGGATTTTTTTTCTAAAAAATGTTTAAAAATAGGTATAATATAATATTATTATAACTATTTTCACTTCCAATATAAATATTAATTAAAATTAATTAAATTAGAAATACTAATGTTAAAATTAAAAATATTTCTAATATCTACATCGACATAAAAAATCATATAAAAATATTATCAGCATGTAATTTAATTTTTTTTTAAATAGAAGAAATATTTATTTATTTCTTAACGCCCCACGGTAAAAGGGACCTATCGTGGCAAATATGTTAGGCTTATTTCTATGTGAACGTGAAAGAAGAAATGAGCCTAATGTATTTGCCGCCTTAGATCCCTTTCACCGTGGAGCGTCATAGGACATGAATTAAATGTTGGCCAAAAAAGCAAACATTGCTATGTTTTCGAACCCTGAAAAAACGCACCTTTTCATTAATATACAGACAGGTACAAACTAGAAAGAAGCAACTATAGCGATGAAGAAATTGAAATTGAATTTATTTAATTCGTTCGGTCGTGCTATTTTTTATTCATTTTTTACTTGTGTCATTAGCAACTTTATGATTTTTTCACAATAATTTCGACTTAATTAAATTATAATTTGAAAATAAAATGTTAATTCACAGATTAAAATGAAATATTTAAAATTGAATGTTAAATTATTAATGCATGTTATATGCCAGTGTGAGATTTTGAACATAGAGGTAGATGCTTTAAGCATTTGGGTGTCTAATGTATTTTTGTAATGTCCTTGATGGAAAGAGTCTGCGAATGCAGAAGTGAACCCCATCCCAGGTTTCAGTCAAGGTCATAAGGCATTTAGTGGAGTCCTGAACACGCTTGCTAGAAGCGATCACGATTTTTAAGACTTATCTGCTGCATTATTATCACTTGTAAACTTAATCATCTTAAATATGTATTTTTATTTTTAGAAATAGTGATGGGCGTAAATTTTTATAGACCACACAGGACGGTCTGTTTATGCAAAGTTTATCTTGGAAAATTTCATTTGAAATATACATTTTCATACAATTAAGGGTGTAGTCTTCGCTTGAGCTTGTCAAGAAAAAAAAGAAGTCAATTGCCCTTATTTTGGAATTTCTGTAAAAGCCCTACTTTTATGACAAGGCGTGGTAAATGAAGTAAAAAATGAAATGGTAGAGACAGCTGCTGCAACAGAAACGGTCAATTGTTCGCAACATGGCGGCCTGTTATCCTTGAGACCTGCGTGTTACTTCTTTTTGTTTTATAGGTTTTAGCGGACGCTCCGGGAGAATGCAAGAAAGAAGAAGGTGTGAGGTATCGAGGGGGATGTAGACACTACAATGAATGTATTTCTTTATCTTTTTTCATCCAATCGTCAATTATTAAGGCAGAAAAACACTCAATCATTATAAATGCAATAAAACAGGGAATAAAATTAAATCTTTTTTTTAAATACGACTTGATACATAAAAATGATTTTTTATAATATCATCGCATTCTTTATGTAGGTTTTGAAAATGGAAAATTTATGTACAGTTGTATGTGCTGCGATGAATTAAAGTGAGTATTAGAATTGAAAAAAACTGAATACCCATTGTAAATGTGTATATACATACATACATATATGCGTTTTGGTCTTGCGAAGTTCGACCTTCTTCTACCTGAGGATTCTTTACAAAAAGAAATTATGGCCGCTGTAAAGCACTAAAGTCGAGAGCCTTAAGGCTCGGACATTAGCGCCCGCATTGTGAATTTGCCGCATCGCAATACGCTTTTGGGCCTCCACCCAATATACTGACCAATCGGAGACCCTATCTATCTACTCTTTTAATTCCAAGAAAAAGCATTTCTTACGATTTTAAGATTATTGTTTCAAAGGCAAAAATGTTCCTCTACGTATGAACAATGCCTATACTTATTTTTCTACTTTTTACGATTTTTATAATTTCTCAGTCTGAAAACAAGAGAAAAAAATAAATACATTTAATTCAATTAATATGATATTTGTTGTTAATATGCAAATTATTCATTCGATTTCATTCGAATAAAAATTATCTAATAATAGTTAAGTAACGAAAATAATGTTTTAAACATTATTGGATTTTTTTTTCTTTCAAATGTTTAGTATTGCAATGAAATTTAATTTTAGCGTCTAAATAACTACATCACTAGTTCCTTCCCTTAAATATAAATTAAAACGGTTACGTGTTTAACATTAGTATTCTGAGAGATGAAATTGTTTTCTTTTAGTGTTTGTAATTTTGAAAAATTCTAGTCATTTTGGACAATGGCACTTGTTCGTGCTGGTGACCCAAAGATTTTATCGGAAATCAAAAATTTAAAGCTTTCTTGAGTACTGACTGACGTTGGGGAAAACGCAGGAGAAAGAGGCTGTACAGGTCGAACGCGTTATTTTAAGAGATTTACAACAATGAAGGGACCCCAGGTTTACCTGCGGAGTTTAACTTTGCATTTTCAAGGAATTCCGTTTTACCGTTCAACGAACAATAGACATTTAGATCGGAAGAAAAATCACTCTTTCCGCATGCCTATAACTTCGAGAAGCAAAAGTCATTTGCCCGACAACTTTTCAGTTAATGCACATTTCTAATTTCAAAAGAATTTCACCTGACCTTCTTTAAAAAGAGAAAATTTTCTGTTGCTTTATGTTGCATTCAAAAGATGATTTCATATATACAAAAATCTATTTATTTAGGAAATGTTGCGCTTAAAATAGTTTACTTATTTTAAATGAGTAATAATTACTTAGTAAATCCAAATTAATTCAAACTTTTTAAAAAAATTTTCACAATAAAATTGTACTGAAAAAAATTACTGGTTAATCTAACAAGAATAAAATTTTAAATATATACCTTTATTACTTTTTCTGGTTAAAAATATTAAAAATTAAAGTTGAAAAATTCTGGTTAAATTTCCGGTCAATTAAACTAGAATTTTTCTAGTAACATTTTTTTTGTTATTAATTCTATAGTTGATCATAGCAGAAATTAACCAGTCAATTAAATGTCAAGTCTTATTGGCCATTTTTGGTTTGTTAACATAACTAAAAATTTTTTAACCAGATGCATCTAATAAGTTCAACTAGAACTTTTTTTTCATTGTGTAATAATACTATAACAAGTATATTTTTTATACATAAAACGTTAACAAATTTTTTTAATTAATTTCTACTCTTTGATCCTCTAGAGCAGACAAAATATTTTCCTTTTTTTTAAAGTAAACTTCAAATTAAACTTTGAAAAATATGTTGTATAAAGTGTTATTTTACAAGTTAAAAAGAAAAATTAAAAAAATGAAATTGCATTTTATTCTACAAATGAAAATGATATGGTTGATTTTGTGATAAAAGAAGTGACGTTTATAAATCGTTAAAATGTATTTAATAATTCAGTGCGTCAATGCCTAAATATTTTAAAAATGATGAAATTCATATAATCATCTCAATATTTTTAGGATAATGTTAAATTGAGAGTCAGGCTTTTTGTGATTTGTAAATGGTAAGGCAGTATTTTGGAGGTATGTATACCTAAGGTATCACAATCTTTAAAATTTTGGGTCTAGTCTCGGTTGATACAGGTTTTGCAACTTCCAAAACCTTCTCCCTTCTTTTACCCAGAACAGGACCTGTTCGTCCAACCGGCATTCTGATTACTCGATTCACATACGTGGGTGGAGCATAGTGTAGGTGCGGCACTAGCAATGGGATACAATAAGGGATCCACAAATTTTTCTATATACACTCTGAAAGTTAACAGCATCCAAGTGCATCCTCTCTAGTACATACGTATATATCTTTTCAATTTATTTTTTTCTTATAAAGAGAAATAACAAATAATGCTAAACAAAGCTATCATATTAATTTACTATTTTTTTTGCATTCTATTAAAAATGAATATATTTTGTATTATCATATGGATATCAGAAAAGTCACTTTCAATTTACCCTTCGAAAACAAAAGCGGTTCAATGTTTTTTTTTCAAATAAAAACGGAGAAAAACTAAAACATATTCAAAGCAGGATCTTTTTATATAAAGAACAATTACAATTTCCTGTACAGGAACTGACCAGAACTGGTAGGAGTTCGGCTACTAAATATATCCCAGGAAAATTTTTTAAATCTTGTACAGGAACTTTCAATAGAGAAATATTAATAATCAGTGATCGTTTACTTTTCTTTATTTTTTAATAATTTGTCTTTCTATTATTTTTTACTAATAATTTATAATTTATTATAAAAAGATTAGAAATAGACGTTAAAAATTTGGTTAAATGTTAAATATGTAATTGGAACACCAACACAGTAATATAGTCAATATCAATACATTAATGCTACTAAAATAAATCAATTTAAAAATAGTATGGTTGAATTAATTAAATTTTAAGTAATATGAATTAAGTTTAGAAAGTTGTAATAATTCTAACATGGTAAAAAAAATTATCTTTGTTAATAAAAAGTATATTCGCGGGTAATGACACAAACTAATTGTAGCATTGCTTGTGTTTCGCGTCATGTCAATTTCTCTGTTGTGTTCGGTGTCGAAATTAAAAAAATTTTATTAAAAATTAAATACCTATAGTACTCTCTAATTCTGAATTAATAAAATTTTTAACTAATTTGAATTAGCGACTCACTTTCTGTATGATATTCTCAAGGGTTAACACAAGAAATAATAATTTCTAAAAACTGCCAGGTTTGTTATGTCAAAGTGGAGTGAAATTTTAATGTGATTATTATTTAATGAACAAAATAAGCAGTTAAATATTTATCGATTTCTATTACATAAATGATTTACAAGAATAAATATACTTAAGCTGTACCTATAAGTATTTTTTATATATTCGAACTTGTTTATTATTTCTATGTAAAATTTACTAGTGTTCGCTAATTGTGGATGTCAATAAAATTTACGATAAAGAGGACCTCAAGACTTAGTTGAAACATTTAGATTTAGTTAAAAAAAGGGTTAACGCGGATTGGATTGAATTCACGAAGGGCTTCGGTGAATCTCACTTAGCGACAAATTCCCCTGAATTTGACAAGGCTTTATTAAACTGCCAAACATTCATTAATTTCAATTCATTTTAGTTAGATTTTTTTACTGGGAATTTAACAATGATGGTTATAGTAAACCTTCCAACAAACCCTTGCACTTGGCAAAATTTTGGTAAAATGTAGGGTAAATGTCCCAATTACTGTGATGTACAACCCGAGACCGACTTTAATGATAAAATAATAAAAATGTAAATGAAATAATGATTTAATTCTTTTTGTTAAATCACTATTAGTGTCTATTAAAATAGAAACGATGATACTTTAAACTTGAAGAAATAACAAATATATTATTAAAAATATTAACTTTTTTAAAAATGGCATATGCTGGTATTACTGCAACGCTAAAAGTGTTGATTTAGAGGTTAGGTTGACTGAATAGACCACAGTAATAGCAGCATGAAAAAAATATACGCATGCTCTAATTACTGTGATAGGTTCAATTGTAACTTGAATAAATAATTTGATAATAGTCGAAATATGCATAGTGGATATAATATCAAATATCATTTGGAATAAGTTTTAAAGTCATTTTGAAATAGTTTTATGTTCTCAATTACTAAGTTTTACTAATTTTATAAAAATCGCAGTAATTGGCGCATCAGCAGTAATTCATACACTTACCCTACCAAATTATTTTTGGTGCAAGTTTGTGTAGAACTGAAAACAAAAGATCTGTGGAAACAACAATCACGTCCTGTAAAAGGCACCTTCGTATTTCTGTGCTGTTTAGATATGATTTTGGTTTTAATATTTCGAACCTTGCACAGCAACATTGGTGCAATGTTGTGTAAATTTTTATTTTCACTTTACTGATCAGACACAATATATTTGAAATGTATCAATAGACATATACTAACTTAATAGTATTAAGTATTTAAGAGAAAAAAATAGTAGACGATGTGACATAGTGAAAACACATATTATACCTGCGGGTGGATATTCAAATGAACATCATACCCTCGTCACTCTTGCTGGCAGTCTCTGAACCCACTTTACAGAATTCCTATACTTGCTATCATTTTCTATTCCATCATTCAGCATCTTCCTCCCTCCTTTGGGATTACGATAGTCCAGACCATACATTTCTCTTTTTCTTACCCACAGTTCCTCTCGCTCTCACATATATTGTGGTCCTCTCTCTTTTTCTAAGTTAAACAACACTACTCTGTTTGCTGCATCAGACCAGTGAAGTCAAACTACCCCGGACCCTAACCTAAACTGACGAACTATACCGCATTCCGTTTCCTTTTGCTCTCTTTTCGGTATACCTTCAGTAAGTACACAATACATTGGGTGTCAAATATAATTCTCGTCTATTTCACTTTTTTTCTCGCTCATGGCACAATATTCTAATTTTTAATTTCAGAATAAGTGCACTTTTATCTGTGCTAATAAAAAATACATATATTTTTAAAAGTTGAAAAACTTTAGATTCAACATAATGCTTTCCATAGGAGAAAAGGGTAAGGTGAAAAAGAAGAAAAATTTTCATTGGTCTTAAATGTGAAATTTTTCTGATGGTTACTATGTAGTGTGCTTACAATCAAAGTTGACCATAAGAACATGTGGTTACCGCGCATCGTTCGTTTTAGGAAAGAAGAAGAAGAAGTCTGTTAAGCACCATACCACACCACAAGGATCGGATTTATATAGGTCTTCTACCAGAAATTACAACATTTAAGCATATACATATACATATTATGCCGACGTTTACTATAGTTGAACTACTGTTTTTTCTACCGCCTCAGGTGAAACTTTCAAGAAAAAAAGCTCCACGAAAATCTCATGGGGGTGTATTGATGAAAGAGTAAAATTATATGATTCAAAAATTGAAACGTTATATGTACATATAATTTTAGTTATAGAAAATTTTAACAAATCGTGAAATACTGACATAATTATAAGTGATACTACTGTCATTCGAATACTGACACAAAATTGAGGTTAGGTTTTAAATTTACTACATATTTCAATAGTAGAATTACAAGATTCTGTTACAAAATTATATAATTTTACTGCCCTCAGTTTGTCAATATTAATAATTTTGAGGTTAGAAATAAAAGATTGTAAATTTACAATACTGTGTAAAACGATTTTAAATAGCGCTGTAAAATTCCAATCCCAATATAAATTTACCCTACTGTGTCATGGGTTTTTTCCCCGCATACAATATATGTATAATTTTATGGACGAGTGTGACAATAAAACTAGAAATAGTTTTTTTTTATAAAGGGTTGCCCTTTGTACTTATTAATAAAAAATTTATAAAAAATTAAACTTGATTGAATAATTTTATTAGTATTTAAAATTATGTTTTTAAAACATAATAAAATGTTTAAAATATTACTGATTATATTAGATAAAAATATATTGTATACGAAGCGAATGTATTACCGAATGATATGTCCTTCTTCAATATGCTTGTACATATTAAGTTTTTTTCCGAAGACGTAAATTTTACCTGATTCAGATTCTAAGAGTAAATAAGTCACACACCGCATCCGAGGATTATTGAATTGAAATACGTGCTACGTACGTTTCTCTACAGATTATAACGAACTATTTTAAAAGAATTTATCCTGGGAGCTACATTACTGAGCACAATATTGTGCATTTCTATATGGTTGCACACGTTCCTAAATTTCCAGTCTTATTTAAATACTGTGTAGAAAATGACAAATGTCTTGACATAAACTTATTACCGTTTTTTTATTATATCAAACAAATTTTTTTTCTCACACTTTAAAATATTCCAAACAAAGATACAAAGATATTTTTAGTATACAATCATACACACACGAAAAATAATTTTTTAGGTTAATAATCATGTTAATGTCTTATTGACAATATAGAAAATAATCCGTGGATCATCTGAATTGTGACACTTTACAGGGAATGGTAGCTTTTTCGATACATAGCAGGGAACCAAAATATAGAGAAAAGCAGGGTAAAGCAGGTGTCAAAAATATAAAGATATGGCATATTTCGGACGTTCTACTGGAATCCCAGTGGAAATTAACATGTGCCTATTATAAACTAACCCTTAAGGTTAAATATCAAACGTATCAAACATAAATATTATAATTTTCATTCTAGCAAATAATATATTTTTAAATAAAAGTGATAGATATTTGACATATATTAAAATAAAACTACAAACTGTGAAATTCAACAAAATCGTTCAAACAGATCTCTATTTAAGAATTCTTTTTTGAATATTATGAAAATTATATAGGGCCAAGTGATTTAATTAAGGAATAAAATTCAAGATTTTAATTTTACTAAAATTACAACTGAAAACTCGATTCTCCACATATTATATTTTAATAAAGTGGAATGTGTTATTGTCTCCGACAGGAGCTTAAGACTTAAGTTGGAAAAGGTTGAACAGTGAAAATTCAACTTATTGGTTAATGCACGAATACAGATAAAAGACTTCCTGCGGCCCTGCGGTTTAAGGTAGTCGCATGACAGTCAGATCACAAAGTTTTTTCTGTACATACAAATAAGTTGAGTATATTTGAGGTAGGTATATGTATATAATAAATAATAAGTTCTTAATTCCACACTTATACATGTGTATAATATAGCTATTGACAAGATTTTTTAAAAAATAAACATGCAAATTTAATGAATTTCAATTTAGGTATACTTGTAAATATGCTCTACAAGTTGACTATATGTAATAGAATTTCTATAAAAACAGTAGAGCACGTTTCTTTTTAAACAAACAAAATATTTAAAGAATGGTAAATTATTATACGTATATGTATACAGTTAAGTATAAAGCATCTTTTATTTTATGCACATAATAACTGGATATCCATTTAAAAGGATAAAGGCCCTAACATAACCTCAAAACTTAAAAATGTAATAAAAATTAATTTCAAATAATTTTAGAATTATATCTTTCAGAAAAAATTGAGTTAAGTTAAAATGTTTTAATTATTTTTAAACATTTTGAATTTTTTCTTTCAGAACAGACAAAAATCATAAACATTCTCTCGTAATATGAATCAGTGAGAATCTTCACTGTTTACAATTTAGTGACTCACTTTTCACTGATTTTCAGTGAAGATCATTAGTTGAATCAGTGAAATTTCACTAATTTTAAATCAGTGACCCACTTTTCACTTAGATTCAGATTAAAAGAGTTCTCTACAATTGTAAACTTTTTTCAGTTGTAAAAAAATTATCTAGTAAATAAAATTTGTATTGTTTATAATTTTTTAACAACATATTTTTAACTATTGAAAAAAGTTTATGATTGTAGTAGATAATGTGTCACTGAATAAAATAAGCTCACCCAGCAAACGCAAACCAATTGTTATGAATTGAATCGAATAATGAGCCAGAAGTTCTGAACGTTCAAATGAATATGAAATCATTTCTTTGGTTTATAAATTTTTAAAAATTAATACAATAATGAAAAATAAAAAAAGTTAATAAATTATTAATTTATTTTTTCATACAGAAAACGATATTTTATAATAAAATTTGAAATTAAAAATATAGTAAACAAATTTTTCGTTAATTTGTACGATCAGAACTTGAGGTACATATCGAATGTACGAATAAATCTTGCTTAACGACAAATAGAAGCAATTCTAAGCTGAAAGAAAAAAAATTAAATTTGTTAAAAAATAATTATTTAACACAAGATTTTAAGTCAATATAATTTTTTCCAAAAAGTGTGCAACTAGTTCTTATAAAATTGTTTGAAATTAATTTAAATTACATTTTTTTTGCGTTAAAAACTATTTTTCAGTCTTGAGTTTGTGTTTGGGCCTCCATCCTGTTTGTTAAATGTATTAAATCTAAGGATTGTTTATAAAAATTGTATGGTAATAGATTTCAAAAAATCGTTAGTGCTGTTTGAAATCTTGACTTTGTTGTTATAATTTTGCTGAAAAAATTCAGCTGTATAGCGACAGTCGCTTATTCGCTAGTTCGCTGCGGATTTTTCGCCCTTTAGTAGATCTACAGTTCGGTGATTTTACTCATTGGTATGTCATTAAAATGTTTACGTTTTCGTATTCTTATTAAAAAATTACAGTATCGGTTACTTAAAAAGTCGTTTCTTTTGGTTATAGGTTTCGGTTGCCACCTGCTGAAAATAATAAAAATGAAAATATTTGAAGTGGATTTCTTTTATTTACAACAAAATAGAATAATAGGCTGAATAATAAACTGGTTAGTTTATTAATAATTTAATTAATTAATAAAAATAATAATTAATGGTACATGTAGTGAATTCGACAACACATTAGTCAGTCCAAATCTATAACGATTCTGTTTAGTACTCTTATGACAATAGGATCTACTTTGAAAGTTTCATACAGTTTAATAATATTCATTTTAAAAAATAAAAATGAAATATTTTCCAAAAGTTTGATTTCTAAATTAATTTTAAGCATAACTTGGTAGAAATTTATCTAAAATCGCCTAAAATTTTATATTAAATACCAAAAAAGCAGGATGTAGGTTTTCAGTTAAGGCCTGTATTTTTATCTCTACAGGTTTAGTCTCCGTCTCTAAAATAATACTTATGTTGTCGGTGTGCTAAAAAGAAGTTTTTATGCATTAAAATGCAATCTGGTGTGATTCGGGTCAAAGGATGAATTTAATGAAATTTTTTAAAAGCAGCACATGAAAAAAGTGAAAATTACATGTCGCTATTAATGTCACATGCCATGAGAAAGAGGGTCTGAATAAATAATAATATACCTTACATATATGTATTTCCAATAATTTTATCCCTACAATTCAACTTTCAGGTATAAAAAGAAGAATACAGAAACAAAGGAGAGTTAGGATTAAAGAAAGAAAATAAATGTGGTATGTATGTCGATGTTCCGCGTCCAAGAAAGATGAAACTATATATGTATACTATATTACACGGGAACGTATATTTGGATGCGGTAGATTTATGTGCTACTAAGGTCGGTATAACCACAAAAGTAGGTATGTACCTCTTATTTGCTCCTCCCTCTTAGACTTTCAACTTCTTACGTCATTTCGATATTTACAGATGTATGTATCAAAAAATATTTTAATGCATTTGCCTTCGAATTGCTTTCTAGTATGCTATTCATATTAATTTACCAATTCAATAGCGCTTCTGGCAAGTTGACTTTAGAGGCCGATTGCTGGCGACCAATGTTGAACCAATTTTAGCTAATTGTTATGGTCTAATGATTGGTTTAGAAAATGTCTCATTTTGAAATACCTTTGTGTCTAAGAAGAATAGCAGACTGCTTTTTATCATACTTGAAATTGTTTAACGTAACCCTGAATTATTAGTTCAATTAATTCGGATAATATATAAAATTAAAATGTTGTAAATAAGGAAATAGACTTTTCGAAAAGAAGACCATCTTTGTTACAAGAGGCCATGTTATAATCGAGACGAGGCCAGGTGCGTCGAAACTGTTTTAAGTTATTCATGAATTCGCTATCTAGTTTTTACGTTTTTACCGTGGTGTGTGTACACGGCAATCGACGTTAATTCGTAGAAACCGTACCGGTAACGAGAACCATAAATTCTTTATTAGCCGGGAGCATGAGACCTCTTTTCCCCTCACTTCTCAGTCGGACCATATCTCTTTCCACTCCTCTCCTTCACGATTGGCCACAATAACGAGACAATCCCAGATTAAACTTGAGACATTTCGAATTATTTACACCGGTAACCTTTTAAATCGTCCTCGAAATATCGCTACAGGGGTTCACACGAATTTCGATATTTAACATCAAAATTCTTTTAATTCTTTTAGATTACTACTTTAATTCTTTTAGATCTACGATAAGTGTTGGTTAGTCTGGCGACTGCGGCTCTAAAAATTAAAAGTAACATTTACTTGCTCAAAATTATTTTTCAGACTTTAATATTAGTAACTTTCTACATTCTTAAAGGCATTCGTAAATGAGTAACGTTTTAAGATTCCAAATTTATAAATGATTTTTCCTTTTTGAAAAGCACCCTTAAAATGTGTCATTTATTATTTTTAAAACGAATATTTGTCAAGTTTATAAAAGTAAAAAATAATTATTTTTGGCTTTTTAAAATTTTATTTAAGGAAATAGTTTCCTTTTTGACCATTTCAGGTAGTTTTTACAATCAGTATAGAACGGTGCTGCATGAATGAACCATAAAATTTATTTCAACATGTGTAGCGCAAATGTGAAAACTTAATAAAAGTACTATGTATTACTATACTATATTTCCAGTTCTACCTACAAAGCAGAACTTGAAAATTTTAAAGCTTAAATAACTCTCATGCGTCCACCTTCGTTTATAAACCAAAGGGATTTCTTTTCATAAAATTTGTTTTCAAAGTGTAAATTCGTTCTGGTAATTTATTTAATAAAAAATAAGATGTTTGCAACTTTTATGATATACAAATATATGATGCAGTTAATACAGAAACGGTATTAGTTGAAGAACTAAATTTTTTCAGGAAACATTTAAAATGTTTTTCTTATAAATAAATAATTTTCATTAATTGAAGGTCCCGATCAAATAACTAAACTGATGCTTGGGCAAACGCTTTAATAGTTAAATTCAAAATTATTCATCTTTACAATCTCTTTATATATTTCATTAAGCGGAATTTGGCAATAATTCGAACTAAATTTTCCAAAAGTGCTAAAAATTTATTTTTTACAATCAACATTTTCCATT
Organism: Leptopilina boulardi; assembly: GCF_019393585.1. NCBI lineage: Eukaryota > Metazoa > Arthropoda > Insecta > Hymenoptera > Figitidae > Leptopilina > Leptopilina boulardi. The sequence continues at coordinate 625,250 of NW_026137778.1, forward strand.
TTTTCAATTATACCTAAATGAAAGTTAATAAATGTATGACAAAATTTTTCAAACAAAGTTTGGAAGTAATTTTGTTCTTTACAAAATTAATATTTACAATTTTTTACATACAAGTGGTAATTTTTGAAGTATTTGCAAATTAATACATTACTCTCTAAATATGAATCAGTGAAAAAGTCATTGCTCTCAAATCAGTAGCTAAATTCTAGCTATTTGAATCAGTGGTTTTCACTGACAGTTAGTGACATTTCACTGGAGAATCAATTACTTTGACTGAAAATCAGTGAATTGTTACTGATTCAAATAGCTAGAATTTAGCGACTGACTTGAGACCAGTGACTTTTTCACTGATTCAAATTTAGAGAGTAATGTTTTAATTTGCAAATATACTTTCTGGTAAAGTAAATTTCTGTCAAATTTTGATTCTCACTATATTAGGATTCTATTAAATTACCTTTCTGCAAAATTAAAATTCTTTGAGAAAACGTTTCGCACAATATAAATTTCGATTAAATTGATTTTCTGACAAATTAAAATTCGATGAAATTGACTTTCTGTCAAATTAAAATTCGATCAAATTGGAATTCTGCCAAATTAATTTTCGGTCAAATTATCTTTCTGGGAAATTAATATTCGAACAAATATACATTCTGGTAAAGTAGATTTCTGTCAAATTGTTTTTCTGCACTATTAGTATTCTAAAAAACAACGTTTCGGGAAAATTTAAATTCGGTGAAATTTAATTTCTGGCAAATTTAAATTCGACCAAATTGAATTTCTGTCAAATTAAAATTCGATCAAATTGATTTTCTACCAAATTAAAATTTGATTAAATTGACTTTCTTGCAAATTAATATTCTGCTGATTAAAATTCTATCAAATATAACTTCTAACAAATTTGTTTTTGAGCTTATACATGCGTCCCGAAATAATCTTTTTGAGTTACTGTAAATTAGATTGGAATAAGAAATATATCCATTTACATAACAATAATATATTTAAGTAGGACTAATCTTGTGATAAATCGTACCTCTTTTGAAAAAAAAATGATAGAAATTGATTTTTTACGCAACCAACATTTTCCATTTTTTGCAATTAAAAATGAAAAATATTGATTGTAAGTGAATAATTTAGTTAAATTGAGCGTCCCAATTCTATAACTCGTTCGTCGCTCGGACGCTCGCTCTGATGGTAGTTGAGTAGCAGTGGGAGAGCCATTGCCGCTTACTGCTACCCGACTACCAACAGAGCGTGCGTCTGAGCATCGAACAAGTTATGGAATTGGGACGCTCAATTTGATAAACTTTAAAAAAATCCGACATATTGGATTCGTAATCAGTTTCCCCGAAAATCCCCAAGTAATGAGTTTTAAGTTATTGCAACAACATTATAGACTATAGTACATATACTTTAAAAAGGATGGAGGCCCTAACATAACCTCAAAACTGAAAAATGATTGTAATGAAAAAAAAATGCAATAAATTTTGAACATTTTTAGATGATCTAGTTATACACTTTCGGAAAAAATTATGTTGAGTTAAAATTTATTGTTATTTTTTTTTTAACATTTTGACCTTTTTTTATAACAGACAAAAATCGCAATTTTTATCAACAGTAGCTTATTTTATTTAGTCCCGTGCAGAAATTGACACTTTTCATCCCGATTACCGACCTGGCCCTGATCCGATTTCCTGTTCTGGACCCGGGTTAGTAAATTTCTATGGGCCCGACCAAGGCCAGGCCTGGTTATCATATTTAAAATTTTTAAAAAACTAGTGAAAATACATTTATAGCATTTTATGACATTTTTTATTCTCTAAATCTGAATTAGTAAAATTTTACTAATTCATAAGCAAAAAGTGAGTCACTAATTTAAATTAGTAAACATTTTTACTAATTCAGATTTAGAGAGTAAACGAAACAATTATTCAAATAATTTTTTTCAACTTTTATTTCATTTTCATTTTATAAAATGTTGTTTTAAATACAGATTCATAAAATAAAATAATATTTATTAATTTTATTGTTTTATTTATCAATTATCCAATTTAATGGAAGAGGTAACTTTTAGTATGGAAGAGGTTTCATAATATACAATAATTGATGAGGGAGCCGTATTTTATTGTTAAACTATAGATATGGTATTTATTTAAGGTATTCTAACGACGTTATTTTAATTGTATGTATTGCGTATGATCGTCGCGTTCTTTTTAATCACGGATTGGATATGGAAGCAGTAACCATAACTATCTAATCAACACGAAAACTTACTGCAAACTTGCAGGAAGCTTGTCGTATAAGATGTGCAAGATTGCAGTGCAAACATGTAGTAAGTTGGGTGCAAACAACAAAATGTTCTCTTATGGCAAGCTTGCAGGACAACGTTGGCGCAAGCTTGCTGCAAGTTTGCAAAACTTAGTATGATGCGCAGTTGTAAACGGAAGTTTCTACGGCTGCGCAATACATTTTTTAACCTCTAAAGCAGGGTGCCCTTTATGTTCATTTAGTAACAAATTGTTTCGAAAAAAAATTTTTTTTAGTATTATACAAGCTTGCAGCAAGCTTTTTGCAAGTTCGCTGCAAGTTTGCTTAACTACCTTGCCACAAGAGGACATTTTGTTGCTTGCACCAAACTTGCTACATGTTTGCACTGCAATTTTTCAATATATTAAGAGATGAATTTTTATTAAATTTTTGTTTGGATTAAAAACCCTTTTCAATTTTGAGGTTATGTTCGGGTCTCTATCCTCCTTAACTGCGTTTTTCTTGAAAAGTTGTTTTTGGTTATAAGCACTGTAATATTTTTTTCAAAAAATGCATGGCTTTATTAATTGATTTTTTGAGTAAATATAAGTTATTTTCAAAAAAAGGACTTATGTGCTGTTTTCACACCAACTGCCTATTGGATATTTTATGGCACAGTTATTGTTGCATTAGATGGAATGAATGTATAAAATATGATTGTTTTTCGATTTATTCAACTAATACTCATGTAATGCGTCTAGACATTTAGAGTGAGACAAGATAGCGAAATTAGAAGGCGACCACTTCTTGCTAGAAATATATGAATAATGCAACAATTGGCTGAACGACGATCCTTTGTTTTCTCTGGCCCTTCGTTACAACCACGCCAAATTGCTTGAAAGCTATCGTTCTGGACGACTAGTCAGTGACCAGTTTGACCTGCGGCAAGAATAATTAATAATTATCTTGGAACTCAACGCGACGCCAACAAACAGCGCTCCCTGATCATAGACAATTTTGGATACATGGCATGCCATACCGCCTTGATGCTTCCAAATTATCCTTTCCCGTATAACTGTCAGTAACGGAGGGTTATTCTCAATTTTAAAAACGCATCTTGTTATTTTCAGCATTTAGAAATTCCGAATTATATATGCTGATATCTTTTGTATTTATCCTTTTTCAATCCTTGCTCTTATAAGTAAGCTGCCGAAAAGTAGAAAATAACATACAATCAAAAATGTGAGTTGATATTTTCATTTTTTCAAGTTTTTTTGAATTCGTTTCTCTTTAAATTACCCACATAGCACGACTTCTTGCTGTGTGGTTACTGTAAGGATATATGTAGGGTTTGTTAGATTACCCTGTAAACCTGCAGTAAACTTGAGGTCATCTTGAAACTTCCGCCTTACAGTAAGCTCACAAAGTAAAGCTAAGGTAACCTCACACAGTAAGGTCGTGGTAAGTTAACATGGTAAGGTTGTGGTAAGCTTACAAGGTAAAGTTGTTGTAAGGTTACTGTAAACATAAAGTAATATGAAAATATATTAAAAATAATTATATTATATATTATAATATTTTTTGTTTGTTTGTTAAATAAAAGTTACTGCGCAGCTGTATGTGCCCTAGAAAACTACTGCGCATAAGTATTAATAAAGTTTATTTATTAATAACATTCTATGTTTACAGCAACCTTACATCAACCTTTCAGTAACCTTAAAGGAAGCTTACAACAACCTTACCATGTAAACTTACCACGACCTTACTGTGTAAGGCGGAAGTTTTAAGATGGCCTCAAGTTTACTGCAGGCTTACATGGTAATTTTACAAACCCTACAGATATCCTTACAGTGTTTTTCCGTTGTAAGGCAGTAATTGTGATAACTGTATTAATTTGGTTTATCCTTCATTTGTTCCAATCTTTATTATTTACAGTGGCGATTGCAGAAGGAATACGTATTTGTATTTAAGTATTTTTATTCTGATTAATTTAATATTGATATTAGGTATCTGTCCATAACATCTCTTAAAGATCAAGTTTGAAAGTATTAAGAAAGCGTATAGCGACTTGAAAATATTAATAACTATTGAATTTAGAAGTAATTTTAGAGACAGAGTGCATCTACCTCGACTTTACACTATGTATACCTACAGAAGTTACTGGTTAAAATTTATGATAATTTCTTTTAAAAAGGTTTCTAGTAATAAAACTAGATATATAAGTGTGGAATGTTAATTGAACGAAACTACGGTAAAACTTACAGCTATATTACAAATGTGTGTGGACCAACGAACAAAATTTCCGTTCTTACTTGAGAAATTGAATTTTTGAAAGCAGAAAAGTTAGATTCATGTAATAACGTTAAGGCCATTGTGTGATTTAATCAAGACTTATAAATGAATTAAATGTTACTAAAAGAATATACATATTGCACGAATGCGTTTTTAAATATTTAAAATTTTATATACAGAGGTATGTGTGAAACAGCACAGATATGTATAGTACACGCATATATTTTCAATAAATGGTAGGTATGTCTCGCCTTTTTATACCTGGAAAGAGAAGTTGCCTTGTGCAGTATCGTGTACCTGTACCTACCCTACCTGTACCTACCCACATCTCATCGACTCTACCTACCTCCGCTGCCCCCCCTACTTTATGCCTATTCTACCTACGTCTACGTGCCATTAAATAATCCTGACGGTTGCTCATTAGGACCTTTATGAGCCAAAATATTCGGCCAGGCCAGACCCCCTTCTCTATTCGTTCTACTGCACGAGGCCATCGCAAAATTCTTTCTTCTCTACAGGACTAAAATATTATATTGCAAATAAACTTTGGTAGCATACTTGAAATTTTTAACTATACATCGAGAAAAGAATTTATTTATACTGTTCACTTTACAAATCAACTATAATAATAGTAATTAACAAAGCTTTACGTAACTTGGTCTAAATCTAAATCAGTGAAATTTCACTTATTCAGATTTAGATTTAGTGTGTAATTGGAATTTATTTATTAATGGTTAAAATGAAAAAAAGAGATTAGATAAAAAAATAATACCCTACTAAATATGGACATCATGCAAGCAGGTAAACCCCTTTGCCTAAAACCCAGCGACGAATCTACTTTGACATTCAACTGGATATTCTAAGAAATATTCTGCAATTTTAGTGGCGCGCGGTCCTTGGTTGTTTTTGTCTTTTGCAGGTGTGTAAACCAGCTATGTTCGCCTCGCCGCCGAAGTCGATTTGCACGGTACATGTATGTGTGCCTTCTGATGGAACCGTTTTCAAGTGTGTGTTCATTAAACAGATTTGAAATGTTTTTGTATAGAAATTCATTTTAGGGTAGTGGTCGAGAATAGAGGTACTTACATGTATACGTATCTAGCCGAGGGCGAAAACAGAGAAAGGGAAAGAGAGAATGTGTTAGTTTCACTGTGGATAGGACAGTGTAACAAAATACAGTTTGTGTGTGTTGCATCAGACAGGAATGCTTTTTCTTTCTAAAAAAATCTACCTTTTTAATTTACCAAAATACAAAATTGTAATACGTACGGCACTATTAAAATATATTTTTCATTTCCTCAAGTTGTGTAAATATATTTTAATTAACTTTTATAAAATGTTTCATTTTTTTCTATACCTGCTTTTAATTATAAAAATATTTACCAAAAAAATTTGAAAGGCAACAATTTTTTTTATTCCAATTTTTAATTAACGTTTGACAGTTCTCTTTAGAAATATTTTAATGTAAATATTAAAAAGATTATAAAAATGTAATTCAAGTGTAAAAATTATAAGTGACTCTGAACAATATTAACGCTTCAGTAACTTTGATAATTTTTATGGACGGGACACGATGTGCGGCATGAGACTAAGGATCCTTTCTTAGTAAAAAAAATAAAATTAAAAAAAGAGAAGCCTAAACAAACCCGTTTGGTCCAGACTCATCCCTACATCGCGAACCAAGCCGATCAAGACTAGACGGCAAAAATGCTCTTTTGCTTCTGCAAGCTTGTATGACCTAATTCCGTGGAACTGGGTTTCAAACTGGGCGACAGTCTTACACTGAGAAAAATGTATACTGAAAATAATTATAATTATTATCAGAGTATTTTTGTTTATACTTAGAAATATGTATAGCATTAATTTTAAAATAATATTTATTCGTATTGCATATATGTATATCTCTTAAATATTCGAAACAACGCTTGCTTAGAATTGTTAGCAACAAACATAACCTCAAAATAAGAATTCGATTCATTCTTCGATTCTAAAACAACCACACTTGTGTAATTAAAAAAAGTAGTTAAAACTACCATATTCAGAATGATTTTTACTAAACTTACATAGTTGGTAGTACTTTTGAATAGTTAATTTCACATTAATAAAATTATTAATTTGTTTTAGGTAAAATCGACATTGCCCGCCAACTTCAGACAATGTGTAAAATTGTTCATATTTATTAGTTTTCGCAGGAAATGTCGGTAATGTTAGTTTCGTTCGGTTATAGTTTCGATATTCTTAAATCAAGGACTCAAAAAAACTACACTGCAAAAATAAGTGACTTATTTGGTATCTTACAATAAGATGTAATATGGAAAAATAGTATCTTCCACCTTAAAAAAAGATATTTTGTAAAGTATCTTATTAATATTTAATATGCTTTTTGCGTTTTAACAAAAATGAAAATATTTCTTCCATCTTAAATTGTAAGTTACTTCGGTAAGTTTCTATAAGTAACTTGAATTAAGATATTTGTGGGGTCATAAGATGTTTAGAAAAACGATGCTTGTAAATTCTAAGATACGTCAGAATTTGAAGTTACTAAAATATATAAAATACATTAAGCATCTTACATAAGAGGCCATAGTTAACCTCAAAATTTTTTTCATCAAAAATATGTAAAGCACTTTGGCGAAGATACTATTAACATCTTAAACTAAGATATTTTAAATAACCAAAAAGTTACTACCAAAACATCTTAAAAATGACTACCAAAACATCTTATATTAAGATACTTTTTTTTGCAGTATACTAAAGATTCTATTCAAAAATTAAATATTAAGTAAACTTTAAGGGTCGTCGATATAAAAAATGTGATACCCTCAATTTTCGATAAAAGAACTTAGGTTAATGCAGAAATTTTGATGTGAACCTATCACAGAAAAAACCTAGTCTCATTTTTGTTGCAACTCAAAATGAGCCAATGCTCTAGTTCTAGTGGGGCCCTTGTCAAGGAAACTGGCTAGTGCTTTACAAAAGTGTGATATTTTTCCACACCAATGTCTTACTTAGGAAAAACTAGTAAGTGTCTAAGCAGTTTTTTATACGAACACTCTACTTTTTAAAATCATTTGATTAAAATTCTTATATTTAATAATAAAAGTTTTTTTGATTACGTAAAAGTAATAACGGAATTCCCCATAAAAATGATTAGCTAGAACCTTCATTTGTATAAATTTCATTTGACAGAATTTCTTTTTAGACGAATTTTCATTTTTCGAATTAGCATTTAAGTTACTTTGTTTGTAAACGAAATTTTATTTAACACAATTTTTGGGTACTGAATTTTTATTTGACATAATTTTTATTTTAACGAATTTCTTTTTATCCACCTTTTATTTAAAAGTATTATAATTTAACTTAATTTTAATTTATCAGAATTCTCATTCAACAGAATTTTGGTTATTCGAATTGTTTAATGTCAGAATTTTTAATTTATAGAATCTCCATTTGTTTGAATTTTTATTTACACGAATTGTTATTTGATAGAATTCTTAAAACAGCTAATTTTTATTTAACAAAAATTGCAAATGGCCAAACAAACAAACGTCAGAAAGATTTCTGCGCAGTTTTTATAATAGATCAATCAGAAATTATTAAGAAAATTGTAATTGGTCTGTTTTAAAATTAGCGCCGAAATCTTTCTTACGTTTGTTTGTTCAGCCATTTGTAATTTCTATCAAATAAAAATTCGCTGTTTTAGGAATTCTATCAAATAACTCATCACTGATTCAGATTTAGAGTGTAAAATTTGGGTTTCTCTCATGCGAGTGTGTTCTCGCACGTGTGAAGGAATCAAGTGACTACCCAGATAGTACGTAAGCTTACAGCAACCTTGCGCCAAGCTTCAAATGTCCCACCTGACCCAAGCTTGTATGGTAAGCTTACCGAAAGATTGCAGTGTAAGGTTACTGGAGTTATTAGGGTTTTCCCGACTCCAGCGCTACAGAATGTATTTCCCATAGTCCCCACCAGGCGACCGAATAGTCGCTTTTTGTCAATAACGATCAAGTGGACAGGCAGAGGGTTAACTAAAATTAGAAATTGAATATGGTCTAGACTCATTTTTTCATCATGAATGCGATCTTAATGCGTGCGACTAACATGCCTCGCATTTGAGGACGCATCTGTTTAGTCCAGTAAGAGCACGCGTGCAGGTTAATCGACACACGTACGAGCTACATGTCTGACACTGTGAGCGCATTTTGCTATCTGAGACAATTCGTGTAAATAAAAATTCTGGCATATGCAGATTCGATAGTTTAAAAATTCTGACATTAAATAATTCGAATCACTAATATTCTGTTGAATGAGAATTTGATAAAATAAAAAAGGTTTAAATTACAATTCTGTAATATAAAAAGTTGGACAACAAAAAATTTGTTATAAAATAAAAATTATGTTAAATAAAATTTCGTTTACAAAGAAAGTAACTCAAATGCTAATTCGAAAAATGAAAATTCGTCTAAAAATAAATTCATACGCTCCATATGATATTTATGCGCCCTGTATTAACATCTACTAATAAATTAAATGTATGTATATGTTTTTTGTTCGACTAGCAATCTTACAGAACTGCGCTTAGTAAAAAAGTTAAATTTTTAGTCAACTAGCGATCTTACAAAAGTACTAATTTGTGAAAAAATTTGTCAAACAAATTATTCTTTCGATGGTTTGTTATACGAGTGCGATTTGCTTCTGCTTTTCTTTTTCTATCGATATTGTCTTTTAGTGAAAAACAGTAAATATATAAAATATATAGACTATCATATTACTTTTTCCCAATTTTTCAAATTAGGAAAACAGGTGCGAGCCCCATGGCAATGTCTTAGTTTAAGTAGGGTTTTATAGGAACTTTAATTTAAAAAACAAAAATAAATAAACGCCCAAGCACGACAACTGCGGCGGCTGATATACTTAATTAAAGAAATGCAGGTGGCTCTACATTGGTTAGAGAGTGAAATGGTATAAAATATCTAAACAAGGAGTCCAGTTTGGTCGCTCAGTTTGGATCCTTAAATTAAATATGATTGCAGAAGAAGTTTACCTGGTTGTTGACAGGTCCTGAAGAGGCGGAGGGTCCTGTTGCAGGATGAGGGTCGTACTCATAGTGCCTCTGACGATGCCTGTTAACCACATGTGACACCCTCGCATCTCCAAGGTCGCGAACATCGCGGAGGTCACGATGATCGCGAGATTCGCGGTTCAGGTGATCCCGTTCTCCGCGAGGCTGCCTAGACATCGCCAGCTCCTCCTCCTCCGAATCGAGCAGCAGCTGCTCGACTCCTCCTCCGCCACTATCTCCGCGTCGAGCGGAATAACGCCGGAGGTCACACCATCCTTCTTCTTCCTCCTCTGACGCCCCACCGGCCTCGCAGCCGCGGGGCAAACGAGTTGAACCTGGGGCTCTCACGACCAACCTGCTTCGATATGCCTCCTGCCCCCGCGATCCTCCGGGGGACTCCACCACATCACACCTGTCAACTACTTCGCCTGGAACCCTCACGACACCCTTCACCTGATAACGAGACACTACGAGCAACACCACCACCGTCGTGATACCTTCTTTTCCTCTTCCTCTTTATTTTCAGCCTTTCCTTTCTACGTTTTTGCTTTCTTATACTTATTTTTCTCGGTTACTCGGCCAACTCAGGCTAACGACTCTTCTGCTTTCCAGATCTTTCCTTCTTTAGCTTCTGTAAACCAGAAAAAGAAAAAAAGAAAATGAGAATTAAGATTACCTACTACAATGTAAACTTATGATTAGGAATTATCTTTCAACTGTCACTAAAATAAGGTTATATGTTAGCCTTTTGTTATGTTGTTATTATATGGCCGAAGTAGAATTATATTTATTCAGGTTACTTTAATAAAACAAAAGAATACACATTTAAATACACGAATAATCCGTTAATGAAATTAATAAATAAATAAAATTTCTGTTTTCATTTTTTGACAAAAATCAAAAATAATTTCTTTCCATGCAGGGAAACTAACAAACCTAATCAGCACATAAGCTTGCAGCAACCCGTGTGGAAATGGCCCTGTTTGGCCCTGATAATAACAAGGCGTTAGAGAGGCCCTGGCCAGTTTTTCTAGATTAATAAAAAAATATATAAATACAAGTTTTTAATAACTTTTTTTTCCAATACCGTTGTTAACTATTAATAAATATCATTATTTAACGGTTATTACAATTTTTTTTTTCATGGCGTTTACCAGAAATTCTGTTGAAGCCCTTATAAGGGCATTTACCAGTGTTACTTGTAAACGCCTTTCCAAAATGTGTGGTGTTTAATAGAATTTCTGGTGAGTGCCTTTAATAAGGCTTTCACCAGAAATACTTGTCAATGCCTTAAAAAAATTCTGGTCAAAGCCTTTAAAAGGGGTTTTAACAGAAATACTCGTCAATGCCGTACAAAAATTCTGGTCAGAGCCATTAAAAAGGCTTTTAACAGAAATACTTGCCAACACCAAACTAGAGTTTCTAGCCAATGCCCTGAATGGGGCTTTTACCAGAAATACTGGCTCACGCCACATAGAATTTTTCGCCAAATCCCTTAATAGGGCTTTCACCAGAAATATTAACTAACGCCATATAGAATTTCTCGCCAGAGCTCTTAATAGGGCTTTCAATAGAAATACTTATCAATACCATACAGATTTTTACCATAAATTCTCGGCAACGACAGAATAAAAGAAAAAGAGACGAACTGAGTCGTCTTCGTGTTAGAAGATGTCGAATGAAACAAAAGTTACACATTGAGAAGCTTATTTTCTTAAGTATTAATATGAATAATAAACATGAAACATTTTATTAGTTAAATGGTTTGTCACCTGTTTTTGGCTCAACCATAAAATTAATTTTTTGTTATTTTAAATACTTAAGATAATATAATTTCATTTCGAATAGGAGTAGTATAATTGCATCTGGGAAATCCCAAAAATTTGCTATAAACATGTGACATATTGTAAGAAAGACCCCATAAAACGATCCATACCTGCAAAGAATCTAAATAACTTAGGGTTTTCATTTTCTTAAAGGATGAGATAGAGAGAGAGAGGGGGGAGGGTTTACATGACCTGTCTTTTAAAAGTACACTTTTCTCCAAAGTGAATTCTACACGACCTCCGATATGGTCGAGCGGTTTAAAGCGTCCTTGCGTTATCCAAACTTGCGTTGCGATATTGTGTTAGGGGTTCGAATCCCTGCGTTAGGAATTTTCTGAATATATGTATGTTTGTATGTAAGTATAACTGTGTACATAGAATGTTAATGTTGACTCTTAAATAATAATAGACATAAATGTGCATAAAATTCCTGCCTTCAAATAAAAAAAAGTTTAAAAAAATTAAATAATAACTAATTTTTAAACTAAAATATTATTTTGTTGAAATGAGTATTCTGAATATATTTTTTAATTCTATCCTTGTTTAAATTATAAATATATTAATATTTTTAATAAGTTAATATTAATGTAATTAATTTTTTATAAATTCATGAGAAAGATTATGTAACAATTAATTTTAATTTATTTATTTAAAACTTTGTTGTAAAAACGAAAAGGCTTCTACTAAAAAAAGAACAAGGCTTTCTCCAGAAAAACATGCCAGGCACTGGCCAGTTTCCCCTTTTAAAGGCATTCCCCAAAACTAGCATTACAGCCTGTCCAGTTACTGGCCAATATTACTGCCCAGTCCCTTTCTATTCACAAGGCAGATTGGCCAGGGCCTCTCTAACGCCTTTTGAAGATTTCCACACGGGAAGCTTAATACCCATACAAGCTCGTGGCTAGTAGTTTGATGTAGTATTAATAAATTTGTTGTGAAAATCTTTGGGGAATGGGAGAATTGTGTCAGCCATCAGATTTTCGTTAACACGATATAAATTTATAAAATTTAATATTGTTGCACGTTTAATTGCTAAGAAACCATATTTGTGTTTTATTGTCTAAAATGTGTTATTATTGGATATTTTAATACAAAAGAAGCTGTAAGTCTTTTTTATGTCTTAAATACTTTGTACAATGTTCACCTGTCGAGAACTATTGACAAAATAAAAAAAATATTTAAAGATATTATTTAATTATATTATTTAATAGGAATTTCAAGTAAGGGCATTTTTTTAGAAATTTTTTTAGTACAGCAAATGCCATAGCTGTTTCTGATAGGTTTTTTCATGCTGAACACGAATCCGTAAACGAAAAGTTTCTATCAGCTCTACTTTTTGAGAAAAACGGGATTAAAATGTCAAGAAATCGCGTTTTTGGCGAACTTTAAGTACTTTAGCACTGAAACAAAAGGTCATAGAACCTTTCACTTAGGCTTAAATTGAAGCTTAATGTTTCAACTATAATTCCCAAAAATCACATTTTTTACACCATGACCTCAAAGTCATTTGTAATCCATTTTTGAGTTGCAAAAATTAATTTTGGAATAATTTAAGTGTGTACTACAATCCCTGCGAAAATTAATTTCCAGCACCTTAACCTCAAACTCCTTGGTAATAAATTGTTTACTTTCAACAAAAGAAGCTATTTTAACAATGGTTACCAACAATTTTAATGTTATTGTTGTATCAATATAATTTTTTAGGATTGCAACATAAAGTTTAAACTTTAGTTTAAGCTAAAATAAAAATAGAGGTACTCGCTCAAACTTTTCCAAAATTAATTTTTGCGACTCAAAAATTTAATACAAACGACTTTGAGGTCATTATGTTAGAATGATGCAGCTTCAATTTAAGCCTAAGTGGAAGATTCTACGACCTTTTGTTTCAGTGCTAGAGGTTCAGCAAGAAAAAACCCGTCAGAAACAGTTTTGACATGCACCAAAATCAGTGTTGACCTGTAATTACAGATAAATAACAAAAGGAATTAAAAAATGAAATGACTAAGTTGGTTTTTTTCAATTTAGTGGACCAGTTCTCATTATTATAAAAACCAGTGAAAATCGCACTGATTCAATCAGTGAGCATTGTGTTATTAATTAAAATCAGTGGAGATTCTCACTGATTAAGATTAAGAGAGTCAAGACCAATTACACTACGTCATGCTATTACAGTAAATAGTCAAACTAGACTAGGTCGTTACAGTGCCATAATAAATTTCCACACGGATCCTTACAAAATGAACTTCAAACATTTCTTGCAGAGAACTTTTTCAGGTAAACTATACTGGTATTCTCGATCGACTATCATACAAATTTTAAATTCCCATCTAATAGAACTACAAATTATCCAAGTTTGAGCACAATTAGAGAAAAATTTTTTTACCACTTGACCACTTCACCTGAAATTTTACTTATATGATCTGAATATTCAAACTTCTTAAGTAAGTTTTGAACTTGTTATTCTAAAGTTTAATTTTTTTCCGTGAGCTAAAAGTTTTTGCTGTGACAGCTACCAATTAGCTATCCTTGATGCATTCAAGTGTGATCTTGGAGCAAGATTCAAGCGATAAAATCAAGGATCTCGACAAAATCACATTGAAAACAAGTGTGTTTTGTTCTATGAAAAGAAAGATTCTTGACGTGCATCACTACCCAGTCAATAATAGCAATCATATTGCAGCTAATTTAAAGCTTCATAAGAAAAATGAAGTGGTGCTTCTGTTACATTTGTTATTTTAACCACTTTTAATCCCATATAATTGGTGTTAAAAATGTTGTATGCTGTTTTAACACCATTTTTTGAGTTATAATAACACTTTTTTCTATGTTTAAAAAAGTTTTCATGCATATTTAATAAACTTTATCATTGTTCTAAAGAAAATGATTTTCAAAAAAGAGTAATTAATAAAATTTCTAAGAAATTATCCTAGCTTTAGGAATATTTTTCAAATAATTAAATATGCACAAGTTTGGTATAGAATTTACAAAACTTTTGGAAAAACTACTTATTGATTTAGAGAAATTGTTTAATTTACACAAGAGATAATAGGAAAATTTACCAAATTTTTTAGCAGTTTACTGTATAAGTACATATAGTTTCAATTTACGGAATGTCACTCTGCACACATGTAGTTTGAGTTAACATAAAATTTGTCAACATAACCTCATTTTATCAACAATTTAAATGAAAAAACATTTCTTTCAGTGTATCCTAATCAAAACCTATTTTAAAGTCGGAATACGGTCTCATAAATCACTTAATGGTATCCACAACCATATCATTGCTTCGGAAAACCTTTACGATATTTTTGTCATTTTCAGTGAAGTTCAGTTAAATTTTATTTATTGTCTGCAAAAATCTTTCCCCATTACATTGACATCTCATGCATTATATTTGTTAACCCTGAAAGGTCTAAATTTAAAGTATAATAACAAAAATGAACATTGGCTAATTTAATTGGGTTAAATTTTTGTATTTTGTTAAAATGGATATTTTTTCAATTCGAGACCTGTGGTAATAAAACTGAAATGCTATTTCGTACAAATTAAAATATTAATGGCAACAATAAACCTACTAAATTTCATAAACTCTTCTGGCAACCAGAAATCGTGACACAAGCATCTGGGCAATTATTCTTTTTCATCTATAATGTGTTTCATTTAAAAGATTTAAAAATAACCTATTTTTATAAATTTAAAAATCGAAACAATGACATACAATGCTCTTTTATGAGAAAGCAAAACTGATAACGCGTACGTGGACTCGTCCTCCTGCATTTGGATGTCACAAGACACAAATCTAGGGCTGTGGGTCGCGCCCGGTTCAGCTCAGCTGCACCCCACAGGAAATGTATACTGATGTATACTTATTTATTCAATTTTTTCTTTACATTTTCAAACTATTTTTATTACAATTAGTAGATATTTTATTCTATAAATTTAATTTATACTTACAGCAGTACAAGTGTTGAATAATTTTTATAACTGGCTTGACACGTGAATCTGAATCCTTATGCTCTTCTCTATATTAAAAGTTTTGTGTATTATATGATAAAATATAAATTTAATTTGCAAGTATAAACACTGTACACTCCTGAACAAGCAACAGTAATGTTCAGCCAATTGTTTATAACAAACCCGCGGATTTATATCGTTTACAATTTATTGTATATTATACTTTGCACCCTAACACATTAAAAAAATAATTAGGAATTATTATTTAAGAAACAAGTATCGCACATGTATTGTTTACGACAATTGTTTACCTTTCTGAACAGAAAAATTGAATGACACCGTTATTTTTTGATGACAATATAATTAAACATCATTATCATGCAACTCGTGACAAACAGTTATCGCGAAAACAGATTGCAATAACTAAAAGGGTTGTTTTTCGCGACGATTATGAAAACTTGAAATCGACGAGCTAGAACCCTAATACGTTGACGGTGGCAGACGACGAATACTGTGAATCTTCGCTGACCCTCGGAAACAATCGGGAATTATCGGTTATATTCGGTTGTAATCGTAAAAGTTCGGTTTGCAAGTTAAACTAGATACATAGTAGAGACTTTTAGTTATCGATCAGTGTATAGGCGCATGCGAATGATAATACGTCAACAAAATATACTACTTAAAGCCCGTATAGTGTTAACCTTAACTGTACTATCTTTTCAATAATAAGAAAGAGACACACGACACGTGGTCAAACATCTAACACCTTTTCGACACTTGTTATTGTCATGCGTGACCATATCTATTTTAATAATGTCATTTTAATTACCCATTTATGTGAACACATAGGGTTTGCGGATAGTTTTTTATACTTATAAAAAGAAAACATTTCCATGCAATCTTGACAACAATACTTCGTATTTCCGCTACAATTGATAAGGTATTGCTCCCAGCTTCCCGTGACTTTAAAACTGATAAAAGCTATCCAGCTATGCTCTTGCAAGGTTATATTGTATCCCAGATAGCAAGCAAACATTGCTGCAAGCTTAAACGGTAAACTTGTTGCAAGCTTACTCAACAAACTTGTTACAAGAGGTAAAAAAATGTACAAAAAATGTTAAAAAAAGGTAAAAGCTACGATTCGATATGAATATTTCTATGAAAATTATTTTTTACTTTGCTTTTTCTGGGCGAATAGCGGACCCTGAGGCAGAAAACTCTGGTGGCTCGCATGTGAAGCCAGCAGTTTCACCATAATTTTCTCAGTGTAATTTTTATACTTTTCAATTGTATTTTGACTATTAATAATGGAAGATTCGTACAGCAGTTACTATTTTTAAAGGACTGTTACGGCACTGTCTGCCGCCCCATCACGATGCAAGAGGTAATCCGACACTTATCGAATATTGTGGTCCCGAGCATCCAACACTTACCGAGACTGTACTGTATATATTATGTTATAATCACGAAGTAGTATAAGGAGTTGAATCTCTATAGGCGGTTTGTAGAAAAAGAGTACTCATCAGTTTCTTGCAAGCAGGGACTGTCACGGAACAATCGTATCGTGGCTGGTCTGGTCCTAGGTACTATACGATTATTAACTTCACAATCGTATCGTGTCCGAGTACGATACCAATAGTGACTTGAGATTTGTATGTTGTCCAGATACGATACGTAAAATGATTTAGGGAATCGTACTGTACCCGGGCACGATACGAAAAATTACTAGAGAATCGTATTGTATCCGGGCACGATACGAATAATGACTTGAGAATCATATTGTTTCCGGGCACGATACGAAAAGAGACTTGAGAATCGTATTGTATCTTGTATCTTGAGCCCGATACTTTTCTCCTATTATTAATCGTATCGAGTGGGGACACGATACGTTCCATCTATTACTAATCGTATAGTGTCTTGAACCCGACTAGATACGATCATCATATACCGTATAGTTTCGTGCAGGTGACAGTCCTTGCTTGCAAGAATAATGGAATTAGAAATGGTCAAAGGACGTTTTTTGTGGTTTCAAACTTATTCTGAAATAAAAAATTATTTGGGGTTAAAACTTTGAAGAAATAATTTTGTTTGATACAAAGCGCTGTTCTACTCATTTATACTATAAAACTTAACGCAAAAATAGTAGAAATAAAGCAATAAATAGTAGTATAATATTATATCATATAGTTCATTCATTAATCGCACTTTCTCGAATTGGCGCTGTCTCCTGGAGCACTGACATACTCAAGTAACATCTGCGTGTATGCGCCTCCATTTTTGTTTTCATTTTCGTTTAAAAGTGTCACTTTTATTTAAATTTCATTTTTTAATAATTTAACTCAAAATTAAGTATTTTTCGGAGAACAGTGTCATTCCTTGTACTCAAATCTATCATCCCTCAAAATTTTAGAGGTTATCCAATATTGGTCGCCAACTTTGTTCAATGCAATGCCAATCATGAGTCTCGATGATTTCTCACTAGCTCAGCTCAATTTTAAAAGAACTTTTTACCATATTGGACCCCTCATTTTGAATTTTGAAAAATAACATTAAATTCATAATTGACGATCCCAAAAACCCTCCGGAAAACGAATTTTAAACAAATTTAACAAAAAAAATCGGTAGTATTGGATCCGTCAAAATTTGAATTTACAAATTTCATATTATATTTTTAATCAACGTTTTTTTTGACGTGACAACGTCTTTCTGCGAGATCTAGGGAATCAGTCAGAAAAACTGGCGTTCATATTGAAGGCGATTTCTCGAAAACTACCTATAACCCGTGCAGAAATTATGGTGTGGGCCTCTCAAGGCCCTTCCCAGTACGCCAGGATTCTGGCAAGGGCCTGACATGGCAAACTGGCAAGGCCCTAGTAATGGCTTGAAACGATTTTGCAAGGATTTGCCCTACTTAGGGATGTTCTTGCCAGGGCCATGAGAGTTTTCCTGGGAATTACCCTTTTGTGACAAAAATAACAATCAGTAAAAAATGTACTACAGGCTTATAATCAGTTGTAATGAGTAATTGATTGAATCAGTAAGCAACAAAAACTTGTAACAAAACAAAAACAGAAGAATGCACAATTCTAGCCTGACAAATAATAATCCCAAAGTCGACCCAACTTCAAATATGTAGTAACACCAACACTATTCAAAAAAATTAAATATGGAATTAATTATACAATTGACACATTATTTATTACTGGAGACCTTATATTTACCCCTACCTATTATTATTTAACGCAATTGCTTACATAAATTTTGAAAAATATTTAACGCTTGATGGGATCGAACCCCCTAACCTAACGCTCCGTAATCTAACAGGCTAACCATTACGCCAACTTAACGTGAGAAAATAAATACAAAATTGATTTGATAAGTTGCGACTGAGAAAAACGAAGACTTGAGCAGCAGAACAATAAAGAAACAATAATTATATATAAATTATAATTTATTTTTAATTTTAAATAATTTATTTAACATATTCATTTTTTTATTTTATTAAAACTTAGGAACATAATTTTTCTTATTATCTAAAATATAGATAATATAGTAAAAAAAAGACAAATAAATTTTAGTTTTTGTAAAGAAAAAATCACTTATTTCTTTTGAGTTGTTGATAAAATTCTTAGATTAAAATTGTTAAATTTTTTTAAAAAATTAACTTAATTAATTTTTCTTTAATTTTTTAAAAAATTAATAATTTTAATAAATTAATTAATTGTTATTTAAATAATTTAAAATTCATAAATAATATTATTAAATAATTATTACTTGATAAAATATTTTGCATGGAAATTTAATTTTATTATAGTTTTATTTGGTGTTAAAAATGACTTTCTATTTTGAGGTTATGTCATAAAACCATGGCAAGACCGAGTTGCTCTAAGGAATGCCATACTTGTGGACAAACTGGCAAGGGCCTTTCCACTGCCTTGATTTGTAGTTTTCTAGGTTATATTGCAAACATGGCATAACCAAGTAACTATCTTTTAATCTGGGAAATGCCAGACTTGTGGAAAAACTGGCAAGGGCCATCAGAGAGCCTTACTTAAAGTAGAATTAATTAGGAAAATTTCTGCACGGGAAGTCATATTTTCAAGATTTTTGTGTTATTCGATTACTTTCGATCTAATCTCGATGCCAAACTTATTTTTGTCGAATTTGGAAATTAAATTTTTTATAGCTTTCTCTATTACCGACCGGTTAAAGATTTAACTACATGTTAGTACAGCGCTAAATGCTGACAGTATACCTATCCACTGTACCTATATATGTGTAATAGTGAAAATAAACATGTCTGCTGAAGCGCTGTCACTTTCTTTTGTTTTCGTGTCGTTATTCGAGGCTGCGTCTACAACGGGAAAAAAATGTGTGGCGATCTTGTGGTGTAATGTAGTGTTATAGCCTGTGTAGGTACATAGTATATAGCCACAGTATTGCCAATTGTTGAAATTTTGCACCGGAATAATATTAAAACATAACCTCAATCATGGATTTATTCTGTTCAAGAATTCTTATAATTAACTGGTCCACCACAATTCTTGAACAGAGTAAATCCCCAGATAGCACGTATAAGCTTGCAGCAACCTTGCAACCCAAGCTTGCATGGTAAGCTTACCGAAAGATTGCTCTGTAATCTTGCACGGTAAGCTTGTATAGCAAGGTTGACCTTGCTTTAAACCTAAAATTTTTTTTTAATGTTTTGTCTACACCAAGAAAAAAGATTTCTTTGAAACAAAGAAATCGTTTTTTAAACGCACTTTTTGAATCAAAGGTAAAATTTGTTTGAATTAAAAAAATTTTTTCTTTGTTTTTACGAAAAAGAAATTTTTCATTGTGCCGAGCTGGGCGTGATAATTATTATAATCGGATTTGTAGTCTAAAAAGTTTTGTATTAATAGCTAAATTTTGTTTTAGTTTTTCTTACAGTGAGTGATGAAAACGTTTGTGAATTGTTCGTGTCTTTGGGATTTACGAGTGATATGTGAAATGTGTAAATAGTGACTCGCAGTGTATTGATTGTTTTTTTCGTGATTAAAATTCTGCCATGAAGTTTTGTTCAGTGTTTTACATGTAACCTCACTTGTAAAAGTCCGTAATAAATTAATTAAATGTCTTTGAAATACCTTTCAAGTATTTTAAAGATATTTAATTAATTTAATATTTTAAAATTATATTTTAATCAAAATACGAACGTATATATAATCTCAAAATGAAATAAATATATTTTTCAATTAAAGAAATTAATGCATTAAAATAAACATTTATTTCTTTGATTCAAATAAAAAATTTCTTAAAATCAAAGAAATATTTCTTTGAGTCAACAAAAATCAAGTAAAGAAGTAATTTCTTTAAATCAAAGAAATTTTTCTTCGGCCCCATAACAATGCACAAATTTTTTTTGATTCAAAGAAACGTTCTTTGAAACAAAGAAACTTTTTTCTAGGTATAATTTATATAATAAAATTATATAAATTGAACGAAACATTAAAAAAAATTTTAGGTTCAAAGCAAGGTTATTTGACAACCTTGCTGCTAGCTTACCGAGCAAGCTTGTTGAGCAATCTTTTGATAATCTTATTGTGCAATCTTGCAGTAACCTTACACTGCAATCTTTCGTTAAGCTTGGCAATATTTCGCGGCAAGCTTGCCACAAGGTTACTGTAAGCTTATACGTGCTATTTAAGGATCCATGATTAAGGTTATGTTTTCATATTATTCCTGTGCAAAATTTCAGCATTTGATAATACTGTGGCATTTCGTTTTGAAATTTTTGAAATTTAATTGTTTGGAAATTATTGGCAGTTTATTCTAATTTTATGTACTGAAAAAAAAATTTATTTGATTCAAATAATCGTTTCTTTGATTTTTATCAAATAAATATTTGTTTATATCAAATAATTATTATTTTATAGTCAATTAAATGATATTTGTTACGAATCCAAAAATTATTGGTTCAAATACAATTTATTTGCTTCAAGTAAATATGTATTTGATAACAGTCAAGCAATCAAGTATTTGAATCAAATAAATTTTTTTAAGTGTGTTTAAGTACAAAATAAATAATAAATAAAAATTTTATAAAATGTATTTTAATTAATTACAAAAGACGTTGTCACGCTCAAAATTCTCCGTCCGTGTGATGAATACAAACCCTTTAATTTTTTTAGAATCAACAAAAAAGTAAAAATCTTTTTTTCTATTTTTAAAAAAGCCGCGAGATCTACATTATCAGCAGAAAATAAAAATGATTTCACGTTTTATTTTAACTCTCTAGAAGAGAAAAATATTCTTCACTTCTGGAATTCATTTACTGAAGTGAGTAAAATAATAATTTTTCTCTGGCTGAAAAAAGTCCCCTTTAAGTACACTTTGCTATAAAAATCTGTATTACATTTAATATACAAATATGTGAATTATTCAAATCCAAAATATTATTTTCATTGAATTTAATATTGTACAGACTAAATAAATTAAAATTGAAGTCAAATATTGATATACAGCCTGAGATTGTTTACTAAATTATTGTTCATGTCAAAAATATAAGGGGAAAATGTGATTGAAATTTAATATATACATATATAATTGTTGCTACATCTTACGTATTTATCAAATGCATATTTTATAGATGTTAAGAATATGTGAAAATCGTGCAAATTATAATTGTAATTTGAGGTAGCAGGTTGAATAACGAAACATTGACAATGTGTATATAATATAAGATCTAAGTGGAAAGAAAGATTTCCAAAGAGACGTTTTAAGATCGCGTGCGCAAATTTCATAAATGTATGGTGATGAATGAGTGAAAGCCATAGTCCAATGTCGATTTTTCGAATGCAGTTGTGGGCAAAGCGAGAACAGTATAACTTGACTATACATTGTACACACTAGTGCGAGGCGAGCATGCCTGGAGAAGCAGTCTTGAAAAAAGTGGGGGGTACATAGCCCTGGGTGGGGATGAGCAACAAAAAGCTTCTCAACTCGACGTCGCGTCGATGAGGAAGAGGGTGCGGGGCGAAGTGAAGGCGAAATCACAAGCAAGCATGGCCGTGTAGAGAGAGAGAGAGAGAGAGTGAGAAGGGGAGGAAGGTAAAACGAGCGAACCCGCCGAAAGCGCATAGCGGATCATAATTCGGTGCGCCGCCCCGCAATCAGGTTCGTCTTCTAATACTTATAACCGTCTTATAAGTCTTAGACAGTTAAAGAAAGAGTGAGTGAGTAAATGAGTGAGAGAGAGAGGGTAAAGGAGAGAGTGAGTGCAGTCGGTACATCTGCCTGGCGGAACCGGCGCCTCTCTCTACTCCATCTTCTTTCTCTCAGTTCTTAACTTGCTTCGTTCTGTTCACTATCGTATCGTCAAAGGTACTAATGCTTCCCTTGTCTGGTATTCAACTTTCGAGTCTAGATTCCAGACAAAAAAGTTCTAGTGCAGTGTCTTGTAGCAATAAGTTTCAAATGGAGAACGTAGTGTCTTGCCGCGAATAATAACTACGCGTAATTTCAAATCTATAATGATATTTAGTGCCGCTTCGTCACGTTACAGTAATTCAAAATCATGTGCTTGAACGTATTACATTTAAATTAGTATATTCGTTACGAAAAATCAAAAGAGACTGTGCAGTTTTTCCGAGACTTGTGTTCATATTATGTTGGGTGCATAGTGATTAATTATTCAAGTTGTTATACAGATTCTCCAACAATTGAAATCTAGATTTGCAGTTGTTCTGACGAGTCAATGTCATCCAATACGTAAATATGCTATAAACATAAAAAGAATATCTAAAAAGAATATCCAGTATATTTGACAATAATAATACAGAATATTTTTTAATATACATACATTTAAGGGCAAGGCCGCTTGTTCGTTCGTTCAAGTTAATTGCATGACGTACCACGGTCCATGATGTTAATTGCATCGTCCTTCATGCCCTCAAACTCTCAGCAAGGAACCTTTAGTGGGAAATTTCTCTTTGAAATCTCGCTTGGTATTTATTGCCGCACACTCAGAATATTGGGAATTTTTTTATTTTCTATTCGTTTCGCTTCCTCCCACTATGCATTTAACTCTTTTTTAATTAAGATAATTAAAAATAATTGTTAATTCTGAAATCGAATAAGCTGCTTAAAACTGAAATTTAATTTTTCAAGATATTAATTTCCCACTATTTTATTTGTATTAACATTAGGTGAATTAAATTTATATCAATTATGTGCTCTTTTTTATCAAATTAATATGGATTTTTAATTTAAAATATTTATTGCAAAAGTACGATTTACAGCAATGAGAACACATTTTTTGCTTTGTATAAATATTGTTATGAAGCAAGTTTAAGTCAATATATCAAATAGATAGATGATATTGTTTTTGCTATGAATTAGAACATTTTTTCCATTTTATTTTTTTAGACTTATATTTATTATCTAGGCATAAATTTGTTTTAATTTACTTAATTATTGAGTAAATTATAAATTTTTTTTAATATTGAGTTAATTTTGTTTAGAAAATTAAGATCGCAGATCATATAGAGACAAATAATTGAATAAGGATGTTGGGTAAAAAAGCAGAAGAGGACAGGCGCCACATTACTTTCCCTTTCCTTATCTTTCCTCAAGTATTTTGTGTTGTTTTGATAAATTCGTACAATGTAATGTTTTTTTGCATTGAGAAAACAAAGGCGATTTACAAACTCACGTACACAACACATAGAGTTGTTTATAAATAGATACTGTCGCTTATCATAACCTTTTATTAAAAGTATTTTTATTATATTTTCTAAAATTAATTTCTCTTTAAACGAAATATTATTATTCACGTTGTGTATTTAATTTTGTTGAAACTAATATAGAAAAATACGTTTTTTATACATTTAATTGCTCTGCAGCGTTTGTTTCTATCGAAGAGCAACGAAGTTTATTTAATCGATATCTTGGCTTGGCTCTTTACCCCATGTATTTCGAACCCTTCGCAAACCATCTTAATGACCAAGTCGCACGCATCGATAAAGTATTAAGGTACCTAGATTCAGAAGCGACGCGACGTGATGTAATGAAAATAGTTTCGTGAGTTGTATTCTTTGCATTTCGCCATTTAAATAAATTAATGTCAAATCTTATAGCAAATGTGAATAAAAAATTGTTATTAAATCAGATTTAATGATATAAACAAGTATAATAAAATATTGAATATATATATATATATATTTTGAACTTTGTATAAATACTTAGAGCAGAAAAATATATAATTGTACATACTAAGATGTAGGCATAGTATACCATTCATTTGTAAGGGTCAAAAGAAAATATTTACAAAGGATTTCTGGGTAATGTAGGTGTGTAGAGTTTAAAGAAGAAAAGGGAAAATGTAGTTAGCCTAATGCAAGAAACTTTCAGTTTTTCTCAAATTTCATATTTTCAAATAAAGTATCTACAAAGCTCAGGATAATATTAAATGCAAGTCACTTAAGACTTTCTATTATCTTGTAATTGATGGAGATATCTTACTACTGTTAAGAAAAGATAAATAAAGATCACTCTTATCGGTTGGTACCTTCCTTATCGGTTATAGCCTGAAAATAATTGCGTGTTAAACGGACCAAAACAAACATTTATTATTTATCTAAATTTGCAATATACAAAGTTAAAACAATCTGACCTGAAACAGTATTTTCCTATTTTCTTATCGGTCAGCGAATGTAAATATTACACAGAATTTTTAATTATTATTGTGTAATAGAAAGTTGTATCCCTTGAAAGTCCTTTAACAAGTTAAAAAATGAAAATATTTTTAGCATTTTTTTAATACTTTTAAAAAGTGAAATAAATTTATTTGTCATAAAAGGTTTATGAATAAGTTGTCAAGTTGATTTTGACTTGCAATGAAAAATAATAATTGGAGGATAATAACTGTTTGTATAAATACATATAGCATTGCAGACTGAATAAAGATTCGGTCTTACTTCTTATACCTGATGTGAATTTGTATTGGAGTTGCAGATGTACATACGCATACATTCAGTTATTGTAGATGTTGTGTTGGGTCTCTTAGTATACACAGTAAAAAAAACGAATCCAGCTGTCTGGATGGCAATTGCGTACTAAATACATTTAGTGCCGAAATTCGCCTCCTTTGCACTTCCAGGTATACTTCTAGTCCTCTACTTATGTATGTAGCCGAACGGTACAGCACAGTCAGTGCATACCTGATGTAGCGAATTTGGGTACATGCAAACGTATTTCTTCTTATTCAGCATCTATTCTCATTCGTTTGACTAACGGAAAAAATGTGCAAATTCATTCATACTCACTTTCTCAGGGTTATAAATGTTGACATTTATCAATCATATGCCTTTATTTTAATATTCACTCCTACATTGAAACAAAATTCTGGAATGACCAAAAAATTTGCTATGATTCGTAAAATTTTCATTTATAAATTTGAGAGTAAAAATGCTTACAATTAGTTTGCATTGAACATGAATGTACGCATGCGTGATCACAGCATGTACACCGCATGTGCACTCAAGGACTCGCCATAGTTGCAGGGCGCGGATGTTCCTTTTCTAAGCTCAAGGGACGAGGTTCCTTTTAGAAAGGGGCCAGGAAGAGGCATTTATTTTTGGGTGCAAATGCAATATGTGCTACTTCCATTAACATCACTTTGGCTTTGTCAGAAATTTCAAATCTCAGAGTAGACATCCCTGCAAGTAGTCTGCGACAATTCTTAGAACGTATTAACTCTAGTCGACATAATACAAATCTCTCTTGCTCTTGCCTCCTTATGCTCTTCTCTTTACCCATAGACGATTCAGTATATTCTCGATGGCTGAAGTTCCCCTAATTCCATTAGTCTCGGTTTTTAAGTAATTCGAAGCGTACGTATTTCTCGTAAAAAAATATGTGTTCACTTGGATAACTTTCGTTTTTACTTCCTGTTGTGTGCAGCTTGTCCAGTATTCAAAACATATATTATGTATTTCACTCAAATAATGAGAATTTCTTTTAAATAAAATTTTATAATTTTCCGAATCATCAATTCTTTAGTTGATGATTATTTACAATAAAATAATTAAAATTTAATATACGACTTTATAATGTCAACTTTATATTTCCTCAAAATACGTGAAACTACTTTAGTCGTAAAACTGCTATTTATAAATATGCTAATCTACACTATCGATTCGCATAAAAGATTTTAGGTACGATGAAAAATGTACATTAGTTAAATGAATGTTGTTTTGACTTTTTGATCACAAGGTGCCTTTCATCGAGCGAGGTAATTATTTGCTGACATACATATATGCGGGAGAGAGAGAGATGAGAGACTTTAGTGAGTATGGTGATGATCAAGACGATCGAATTGGTCATTATTTAATGCATAAAGAAGCAATTCAGAATTAAGTAGACTTTAACCTGTCGGATTTTGAGATTAAAAGAGGCACCCCTGATATACAGAAGACTGAAGAGTAAGGGGGCAAAACATTGAGCCACACCTAGAATTCGCAGCATTCCAATGGCGACCCCAATCTTGACTCGTCCCAATCTATTCCGGGTACGTTATACTGATTGTGAGTTGTACCTAGGTACGGGCAAGTACATACGTACGTACGTATACTATCACGTAACACACACTAAATGTCGTGTATAGGTTCGACGATCGATACGGAATTCGGGGGTTCTTCCTCCGGGCGGATTGCTCTAGCGAAAATGTAGACTCTATTCTTCAAATGTCTTACACACCATCTACATTTTATGTATGTATTTTTCAAAAATATCAATTTAAAAAAAAACATCTTGCCTACGCTCTAAATGTCAAACTCCAACCCATCTTTTTTATAATCCTAACATGATAAGTAGATTTTGAATCCAGATTTGTGTTTAATGTGAAAACTCGTTGGAATTATGTCACGTTAATTATGCACAGAAATGTTCTATTGACTTACTATAAATAAGTTTTTATAAAGAAAAATAGAAACTAAAATAGTTTTGCCTATACAAAACATAATTAGGGTAGTAATTGTTGATTTAATTATTAATTCCCTAATTATTAATAGTTTTTGTATAAAGTAGCAATTGATTATTGATTTATTCGATCGAATATAAACAACATTAATAACATACATTTTTTATGTTATTTTATTCCTTCCAAGGATCGAATTTTTCCCAACTTTTTATTAAACATTCCGGAAGGGAAAATCCTTACTCTATAAATATTAGTTACCCAAACTTTAAGTTTTAATTTACGTTAAAAATGTTAATATATTCTTAAATAAATATAATAAATGGCAGAAAAATTGTTGGGAAATCTGACACTCCTAACCTCTCATTTTTTTTTTAACTATTTTCAAGTATTTTATAATAATTATTTAACAATATATCAACATTTTCGCACTTGACATCCATTCCTTATCATATTTGGAACTCTTCCATAAAATTTCAACTTAATCCATTCAGTATTTTACGAGAAAAGTTGCGGACAATTTAACATTACAGACCTAACAGTTACATAACCTTAAACTAGATGTTAATTTTGGTAATTTACGAAAAAATAGATTTCAGTTAAAAAATGTAAGTAACATTCAGAAATTTTATAGAATGTTGCAAAATTCTACAATATATCTCCAAATATCAATGTTTTCAGTGTATTTTTATTAAGTAAGTGTCATACTGGATAACAATTATTCTTATTGATTCTTTTAATGTTTATGCAGATGAAATTTTAAAAAATCTACGCATGGTCTCGTGACACAGATTAATATTTTCCTTACAAAAAATCGCGTCAATTTCGTTCTATATTGAAGACACTACGTTCGAATTTTGGTCACCTGTTTTTTTTTTTTTTTTTAATTGATTTTAACAATAATTTCGATTTTGTGTCTTGCAGAGAGGGGAAGATATAAATGAAGGAGCGGAAGGGAAGAAAAGAATGCAACGAAGGAAAGGATATTTGTTGAGGTAGTAAGTGCCAAAGAAGAGAAAAGAATGCTAAGAAAGAAAATAATTGAAAAAAATTTATATTGGATTCGTCAACATTTGGTAAATGAAGAGTAATAGTTTGGAAAAAATAAGTTTTATTTGTCCAAAATTTTGTCACTGCCAACTGGAATGGTGTCATTACTTTCATAATGGAAAAACAGTACGCACCAAAATTTTGGTTAGTCGGAGGAAATTTGAGTGATATTTATATGACGAGTTAAAAAAGATTTTTTTTTTACTGTTGATCAATCTGGCTACTGATTAGGTAACTAAATAGTCACTTTTTTATATTATTTATTGTTGATAAAAGTGAAAATCTTTTGTTATTTAAGTAATAATGCATGAAGAGATACTTTTAAATTGTTTAAATTATGATAATTTGGCTAAAAATTAAATAACTGCTGTTAAACTATTTTCACATTTAATTCACTAGAATTTTTCTCTTTTTCAGAAACGATCGACGCCATTATTCATATCATTTTTTGTAACATCAAGTAATGGTGTTAATATCAGAAGAATAAAATTCAAAATTTTTGAAATTAGGATATTTTAAAAGTTTATAAAAAAATTTTATTGTTCAAAATAAGTTTGAATTTCTAATTGATAATTTGAGGAAATTTATAAGTTAGGTGAAATTGTAGTTAAAAATTTTTGTTATTCAACCCGAAAGGAAAAGTGTAAAATAAAATTAGATATCTTAGAATAGAATCAGATAAATTGATTGAAAAGGGGTAAAAGTGGGTTTAAGGTGAATCAGACTGAGCACGATAGCACCGCTGGTGCCCTTGGCCGTGGGTCCCGGGGGGACGGACGCCATGGCGGCCTCCTCGTCCTCGTCGAGTGGCGAACAACAATACTCCCTGCGATGGAACGACTTTCACTCGAGCATTCTTAGCTCATTTCGGCATTTACGAGACGAAGAAGATTTTGTCGATGTCACCTTAGCATGCGATAGCAGTAGTTTCTCGGCGCACAAGGTTGTTCTCTCAGCCTGCAGTCCGTACTTTCGTAGATTACTTAAGGTAAGACAGCATACTTTTATAACACAGTTTTTTCTAATTTTAATTTTAGAGATTAAATATTCTCCCCAATAGATTTCACACTATTTTAATGAGATGAAAAAGCGTTTTCTTTGCATCAGCTAAAAAATAGAATTTTAGAGAAAAAGATGATGATGCGGAAAGTCGATCGGTGAGCAAGGTCGGGGGTGTCTCCCAACTAATAAATGTAAACATACGCTCAACACCGATCGAACTTCCAGTGTCCTTTATTTTCGAGAATATTTTAACTAATGTGCATTCCACATTTTTTATTATTATTTTGCTCTTGGTACGAAGAGGGAGGGAATATTTTTAAGAGGTTTAAGTATCCATCGATTGCACGTGTCTTTCTCCCCTCCAAGAAAGTTTTATTACAGCCGCGCTGTTCTTCAAAGCCGGAAACAAACGAGATCTCGTCGTGTGTATTTCCAGATACTCACGCACTCATGCTTTCGTGTCCACGTATATGACGTGATCATTGGGATAAATTTAAAAACAGTGGCTCACCAATAGCGAGAAGAGTTTCTCGCGTCTGTACCATGGAGCGAGTACACCTAGAAACACGGTTCAAACTGGCGCACGTGTCCCCATAAAATACGCACTCCGACTTTAATTATAGAATATGGAGCAATACATATGTAGACTAAAGCTTGTTTATAAAGGAACATATCATTGTATTCAAACAGATTTCATTTTTTATTTTCCACACTTTTCCTAGAGTATGTACAACATGGCGCGTGGGTTGATTCGCCCACTAGTTACACGTGTGCCTGCGTATTTTCCACCATCATCTAACGAGAGGTCGCGATATGAATTTCAATCTCACTTTACAAACAAATGCTTTACAAAATAAATGCTACATTCAGCGTGACACACTTTTCCCGAAATTTCAGTCAACAATTTTACTCATTTCCTATACTAGTGACCAAGTTATGATTAGCATAAATCACTAAAATTGACAGAATTTTAAATTCAATTCAAAGCATCAGGGAGTCAAAAAGAAAATTCTAATATTTTTCGTCTCTGATCATTCGTACATAGATTAGTTAGTACAAAAAATGAATATTTTAAATTGGACCGGCGTTTAGTTGTGGTACTCGATGATTCATCATTAAATAAAATACACAATTACTCAAGACGTCCATTTTTAATGTAAATGGTAAAACCCAAGTAACAACCAATAAAACGTCTCGTATGTGTATGTGTATGTAGCTTACACGAGATCATTGAGTTGCCAGTTTAGTTTAAAAAGAGTGGGAGACAGTATCATTATAGTTGACTCAAGACATTGCTATATATGTAACGATGTAATTCAAGATTTCAACTACCCAATGACGAATTTCGTGGTGGGGGGTTAAAGAAAGACGAAGGAGATGAAGAAATTTGATGAGAAGTAGATGTCATGAAAAATAAAAACGAATAAGAGTTCTTGGATAGCGAAGGAAGGGCGATTGAAAAAAGAGGGGAGAAGACTTCTTCTTCTTCTTCTTCTTCAAGTCCCCATTTATTTAGCACCATTCAAATCCCAATACGCCTACGTATGAACGTTCGTACGAACGATGGCTAAAACGATGTTTTCTGAAAAGTTCTATAACGAAAAATTAGAGAGTATAGTAGTTGTACAAAATCGTGTAGGCACGTATATAGGTATATGCTAAGGTTTATCGGTGATTGCACGAAATGTAATTAACTCCACATATGTAGGCTGCATGTCGAGTGCCAGAATACGACTTGATTTAAAAATAGTCACTGAGGATGTGTATGCAGTTTACATGCCTAGTAATAATAATAATTATTTTTTTAATTAAAGAGCTCAAATAAATGATATGATATTTGTGGGATATCTAAACCGATGGATACCACTAAGTCCGATAGGATGTCCGGGCGCAGTAAGGAAAATTTCTTCCAAATTAAACCAATCTAATTCTATTGACATTTTTTTAGAAAATTAAAGTAATATCAGGTCACGTAATCCTTGCAATGTTAATTTTTCGTATAAAATACTCAATACATTGAGCTGAAATTTTGGGTAAAAATTTAAAAAATGAAAAATTGGATTTTAAGACATACAGTTAGATTGTGAATTTAATTAGCAACAAGTTTCATCAAAATTAGATATGTCACATATATTTATATGCGACGTGCTCTGAAGAAAGGGATCTAAGAAGCAAAACAGGATAGGTTATGTTTTAAAAGTTTAGAGCGAAAATATACAAAGAGAATCAAGAAACCAATCTTCATTACATAAAAAATATTAAATAAAAACTAATTTTTATTTTACTTAATTAAAAAGAAACTTTTAATGATGGTAAAGCTATCGTAGGCATAACCTATATATATATAAATAGTGAAAAGCTTCAAGTATTATTTTTTCCTGCCTACTGAATTCTAAAACTATCTTATTTTATTAAATACATGCAGCTGTGAAATGTATTTTTAACTTAGACATGTATTGAATAAAGAGAATGCATCCTGCATTAGAATAATTTGACCAGTTAGACAAGATTTTAGCATTCCTTAATAATGAAAAGAGAGGCAAAAAATGTCGTGTGTTTGCTTTATATATTTAATACTGCACTTAAGCTTTACCAAGTACCTACAGACACGCGAGATTGAAAGTTGATGTACATGTGTAGTAGACGCATATGTAGCATATTAAATGAATGTGATATTATTGCGTTGCACACGCGTTTATGTACAATACATGCAAGTGCGTTTCGAGTGTTGGTGTCGCGTCGAGTACTGAGATACATTATACCGTGTGTATTTTTATCAACGGAAGTGCGTCGTTGCCGGTTGCGCATTCCTGTAACTACTGTCTGGAAAAGCAATGCACGAGTCGCACATAAATGTCTCCTAGATTATATTTTTACACGGCTCCGATTGTCGGATGTTTCCCAAATCCACATATTATTTAACCGAATAGTTTATTTTTCAAAGAAATACTTTCCAATATTGAGACAATGCTCATAATCGTTTTTTGCATATTGATGTGTATAATCACTATATGTTTTGCGAAGCCATGACTGCTCGCGCTCGACACGTAAATGGATCAGAAACCATGCAATTGTATCTACTTTTCTACTTACCTTTAGTTAGGGAGCTTCACATGCATATCCTCACGACATATAAGTATGCATGACTGACTCTCAACGATTCGACGTGTGTTTAATATAGAATAGTTCAAACCTCCATTTTTTACAAAAAAATCTTATTCAATTAATCTTAAAGGTTCTCATTGCTTCAAGACTATTAAGATTAGAAACCTACATTTATACACATTTTTTTCTCCTGCAAAATATTTACAATTCGTCAATTACATTGCTTAGAATGTCCGCAAAATATCCCTTATCATAACATTCTATTACATTTTTTACCGTTTTTTACAAAAAGAAAAAAATCAACTATTTATATAAAAAATAAATTTGGTATCTCTTTCACATGATTTTAGGCAAATCCATGTCAACATCCAATTGTCATTTTGAGGGACGTTGCTTCTTCCGACATGGAATCCTTGTTACGATTTATGTATCATGGAGAAGTTCATGTAGGACAGGAGCAGCTAGCTGCATTTTTGAAAACGGCTCAAATGCTCCAAGTTAGAGGATTGGCCGATGTCAGTAGTGGCGCTGCTGCAAAAATCCCACAAGCACCCTCATCAACCGGAAACAACGGGAGCGCACCAGTAAGTCAAATCAAACATATTGTCCATATTAAACTTTTTTACAAAGTCGTTGATATATGAAATTTAATTAAAAGTTGATATTTCAAAAGGATATTTAAATAAAAATGTCTAAGATATTCTATTATTCAGATTTGAAAATAATGATTATTTCAGAACACACCTCGAAATTCATGGCAAGATAGTGGTCGAGGGGATGCTAACGAAAGTGGCATTGGTTCACCACCGGAAAAAAGACCGAGAAGTTATTCTCCTCCATTAGGAAATCACATAGAACCAAAGACAGATCTTCAAGAGTCTCTTTTAGGACAAGCACTCGAAGGCGGTCCAACGATACATACAACACCTACCAACAATTTACAGGTAATTAACTTGATATTTTCTTCACATTCAAAGTAATTTTTCAACTGATTTTATTCAGGGAAGGTTCTGTCTGAATCTTAATTTTATTTTATAACCCTTAAAGCACCCGAATATTCCACCTGGAAATATCTCGTTCTGTGAGGGAAGAAAACAATTTTTTTTATTTTTATAACAAAAAAAAATAATTGTTTAAAACAAATAAACTTCATTCCTACCAGTAATTTCTGTATATAAGTTATTTGATAAAAATAAATAATTATTTTATCTATTGTAGAAAGTTTTCTAATTTTAATATTTTAGAAATAGATTATAAAAAATCTATAAATGTAAAATGTCTTATCTTCAAAATTTGTCCAATCGAATAGTAACAAAGAAAATTATATATCATTCTTTTTATATAAAAAATATTTAACCATATTTAAAACTGTTACTATTAACTTGATAAATATTTAACCGTCCACCCACAATTTCTTGGCACGGTTCGTGAATAAATGTCAATAACTGTATTGCAGGAATATTGCAGTAGATATTGCGAATATCTACTATCTAATATATAAAACTTTAAAAATGTGGAGAAAATATTGTCTTAATATATAACATTGGAATATTCCTGCAGGATAATTTATTGACATTAGTAATATTCGTGCTTAAAGTTTGATGAAAATTTTAGAAAATATGAAATATAATTTATCCTTGTATAATCTAAATTTATTTAATTGAAAGATTTGTCAAATAAGTTTGTGACGATTAATTTCAGGCGCAATCTACTGGTGAGGATTCGAATTCTATGACAGACAATGAAGAGGATACGTCGAATAATGACAGTATTTTAAATTCAGTCAAGACAGAGCCCAGTGATATTCTCAATGACTCCTTGGAACATCATCGTAATAGTTTTCCAGCTGCATTGTTGGGACTTCAAGGTGTGTATAATTGAAAATAGTCATAATGATCTTACAGTGCTGATTTCTTTAATTAATGGTGTTGAGATATTTAAAAAATATAAATAAAATAAAAATAAATAAAAAATTGAAAAATGTTGATAAGCAATATTAATTATTTCCAGGTTTGATGCCAGGACCGTCAGGAATTCATGCAGCAAATCAGGATCCAAATTATGGTGAGTAGGTGATATTAAATTATTTTTCACCTAATGATCATAGTCCAAATTAGTATCCTCCTGACGTTCCTTAGAACTCTGGTCTCTCGTTGTTGCGTTGAATGCATGGAACTCTCGTACCTCTCACAACCCTGTATTTCCTTTCCTAAACACGGTGAGTTACTAATTATTTTTTTTTCTTTGTCAATAAAGAAAATACGGACTATAGAGACAAGTTTAAAGTTTTTCTGAATTATTCTTGATTATTATAATGGGATAAAATTACTTTGTGTCTTTCAATACAACAGAGACCAAAGGTGGAGGAGACATAACATAAAAAGCATTATTATTTTTAGAACATAAATTGAAATTATTCGTATATGTGAAAATTGACCGGATAAATGTATATCTTAAAATTTGAAATGCAAATGGAAATTTTGTAATTTCGATTTATCGGAGAAATTTTGGTAAAAGATGAAACGTGGCATGGTGGTGAAATCATTTATTGAGAAAAACTCAAAAGATAAATGAACTCGCGGGGTGGGATTCGATAGTAACGAAAACGTTAAAGAAAGTAACTCGTTGTTAGAAAATAAAATTTAAAAATAGACCGTAAGAAGGGCTGTGGGAGGAGAGAGAGACGATTAGTGTTTAAGGGATCGTACGAGATTGGCTGAGGACTGAAAAATTGGCTGGTGGTTCCAGGGCGATGGCAGCCCTCTGGAGGAGACGGTTCAGGCTCGAGTTCTGGTTGGCTGCAGGGCACTTCCTCCTCCAGGAGCGAACCGGATGGATTGGGAGCTCTTCAAATTGGAGACGCCAACTCAAAGAAGGACCTCATGCAGCATCAGCATCAGCACCACCATGCCAATAGCCAACAATCGCAACAGCACGCTGCTCTCAACTCTCTGAACAGTTTGAATAACGAGCAGCTTTCCTTGATGCAGCAAAAGTTGCAGAGTATCCAGCAGCAGCAGCAGCAACAGCATCACGGATCGACCAAGAACGATCAACTCAATGCAATGCTGCAGTCGTGCTCTAAAAAAAAGATGGAGGGAATAACAATCATCAATCCATACCAACAGCATCAATTGGACCCTAACAATCAAACTGGAAAACCAAAATGTCCCGAGTGTGGCAAGATTTACTCCAACAATTCAAACCTCAAGCAACACATTGTCAACGTGCACACTGTCCAAACACAATTTATATCCTGTCACATATGCAGCAAGCAATTTAAAACGAAGCAATATCTTCAAATTCATCTCTTGTCTATGCACGGCATTAGGAAAAGAAAAAGCTATCCCGTTTATCAAATGCATCAAACTTCCATTTCCCAAGTGATTACACCTCAGCAATCGCCACAGCAGCAACAGCAATCCTTCCTGTCAGAAGCGGGTGAAAGATGGTCCGACGATAAACCATGATAATAAAATCACTTTTATATTTTATGATTGCTATGTGCATTATCGAAACGATTTTCTCCTTCGATATTTTTGTGTATTATTACTGTTTACGACTACAGATAATTTTTATACAAACTTGAAAGAATATTAGATTCTTATATAGGACCGGTCGATCTATTTTTGACTTTGACATTTCCAAATATAAGTTGCTAAGACGTTTAAGCGTCGCCTACTTTAAGTAGATTCATTAACAGAAACTTTTAGTATTTTTTAACATGACTTTTTTTACTCAATGAGTCTCGCGCAATATACATACAGCGAATATATGTGATCTCATATATATATCTATATATGTACAAAATTTCACTCATACGCATCTGTTGAAATTATAGGAGAATACTATACTTCGTATTGATCTCGACGATTCAACAAACAACGCCTAGTACCTCCCTCTCTTTTCCTAACTCTATCTCCCTCCTTCTTTTTCTTCATTCCATTTTGTTCGCCTTCTGTCCCTTTTGTGAGACACCCTCTCTCTACACTTTTTCTTCTATTCTTCGTGTGTTTGATATTGGAAGGAGAAAGAGCAAATTCATCCCGTGATTCTTCAACTGATAGATTGATGGGATTGTGTAGATCAAGATTCGTTTTAATCTCCATATACTATTATAATTTGTTTCTTGGTATTAACTATAAACAGCTATGCCATACAAAAAAATTGGACTCTTCTACTGTTTTAGTGAGTTCTCATACTGAATTGAGTCATTTATTGGAACAAGTGATTGCAGAAAAAATCGATTATTTATAAATTATTAAACCAATTTTTACACTTGAATATGTAAATTCCTTTAAAATTGTTGCTCAATTTAATTCTTTTCACATAATTCATAATAGTAAGAGAAAAAGTTTTAAATAATGAGAACCACTGAGAAACAAGCCCTGTCTGCAGCTTATCCAATTCTGCGGTGTTTCCACGAATCTTTTCCAGCTCTGCCTGCCACCCCCTCGAGTTGAATCGAGTTGACTCGAGCTAAGCCAAAGTAGTGGAGGTTTCCATTTGTTAGCACTCCTATCAAAATCATATATTTCTCTTCTGTAAACGAAGAAAATGAGTAAATATAGAAACAACAGTTTTTGTCTAAATATATTTTTATAATGTTCTCGTTATTATTTAAAGTTGCAACAGTGCAACATTTCTTAAATATTTCATTTCCTGATTTTTCAATTTCTAGAATAGAATAGAATAGAATCATCTATCGTTTAAATTATTTTTGGATTCGATTTTTTATTCTTTGGTATACTTCTAGTCAGTTATCAGTCGTCTTAAACTCTCCAAGTATATAAAATTGCTTTTATATTGTAGTTATATCCAATACTGGCCACCGCTGCGCTGACATACTCGCAATAAATGTTGAACATATTAGGTGAGCCATTAGAAAAAAAGTAGACGAAACGGCAGAAAATTGATGATGCGTTGTCAGATATCTACTATAATTGGTGAAATCGAAAGGAACTAATCCTAATTTCTTCACGCACAATTAATATTTTTATTTATCTAAATTAAATTAATTTAAATAATGGCTAGAAATTATTTTTATGCAAAATTTCTTTTATTTTCAAATAAAATATTCGTTGTGATCCAAAAATTACAATTGTAATATACACATATCATTTGTATAGAAAAAATCTAAGAGGAAAAATTACAAAACTAAAATTGAGGATAAGTTTGATAATTCAAAGGCGAATGCAATATGTCACGGTTAAGCCGTCTGCTTTTGTTATCATTCATCTTATCTCGTATACAATCAAATCTCGCTTTAGGTTTGTATATTTTTAATGTCTTCCGATCCCTTCTTTACTTCAACCCTCGTGAATCCGTTGGAAAAAAAGAGGGAGAGAAAGGAACACTTTCATGATCCTTCGTTTTACAGAAACTAAAGTTAATTGTGATTCTTCTCTGATTTTCGTTGCACTAAACTTAAAGAAAATTTATCCTCCAGATTATCCTTATTAATTTATAATAATTCCAAGAATTATATTGCTTTCTTAAAGACGAAAATTGTATTCTTGAGTACAAGAGAAAAAAAGTTATAAATATGATTATTTTTGTGATACAGTACTTATAATGCACACTGTATATATGTTTTTATAATAACGTGCATTTTACTGATTAAATGTAATAAGTTTGTATATTTAATGCGAAATTGTAGACTAGGCCTAAAATGAGCTGACATCAATATTAGTGGTCAATGGTATATAAATAAAGAAATATATATGTATAAATATGAAACTTGAATTGCATTGCCGTGAAAAGAAGAAAAAGGGTGTGATATAACATTATTGGGAATGTGCGTTAGTGAGAGTGAGTAAATAGAATTTGAGAGATAGGAGGAGCACGCGCGGTAGAAAGAGATGATAAGAGAAGGAGGGATGATGCTTTCGCGAGGGTCCTAAAATCGATCCCTGTGCAATTTCCCGCACATGTCCGCATTGATCTGCCCTCACTTGCCCCGGTGCCTACCAACGCCCACACTTACTCTTCAAACCACCACTTTTGATTTCCTCGGACGCACTAAGCCCAGTAAAAAGCTTCAGATGAAAGCGGAAACTAACACGGACCTTCAATTTCAAGGGACAAGAAATTTTCCCAGACTCTTCCTTTTTTACATGGATTATCAGCGATATACCCTTTTCGCATTAGATTTTTTGTGAAAACTATATAACTTTAGAATGCATTTAAGAGTTCTGATATGTAATGCATGATAGTCTAGAAATCTTCCCATTGTGCTAAATCTCAGCATGGATGAGACTATTAGCCTCAATTCGGCAAAATTTTATTTACTTTTTGTGTCAGTTCTACACAATTTAAAAAAAATTCCAGCTGCCATAAAGATACACTAGAATTCAGCCTAGTTAAAGCCTAACGGTGAATTTGTCAATAATTTTCTCTGACTTAGATCAAATCTATATAGAATTCTGTGACGAATTCATTTTAAAAAAAGCTGACTTTGTTGAAACAAAAATAATTATTGTGGTAAATACTATATGTAATCCATACTTTCTTTTACTTTATATACAGAAAAACAAATTCTTACTTTAAGAAGCTTCAACCCATTGATATAACCTCAAACTAAAAAGTTGTTTTCAACAACAAATAAAACTATAATTAAAATTGATTTTATCAAATTTTGAATGAATTATACAATTTAAAAAAAATAATAACCATACTCTTTATTAAATAATAACTATTTAAAGTTAATTATTTAAACTTTTATCCAATATAGCTCATTTTGCTCTTTGAAAAATTCTCTACAATTTTGTTTGTTGAATTTTATTAACAATTTTTTTGTTCAAAAGTTTTGGGTAAAATAACTTTTTTTTGAAAATTATACAACTGGATCTTATTTAAAATTTGGTAAAATTAATTTTCATTAGTTTTATTTGGTGATAAAACCAATTTTTAGTTTGAGGTTATGTCAAGGGGAATTGAATACTTAATGTATAGTCCATCTGAATAAAAGCACAAAAGCAGTGTCTTATGTGTAGGATAAAAAGTTGTAAATTGAGACTTTGTTTTTACTGTTAA
The DNA here is from genome assembly GCF_019393585.1 of Leptopilina boulardi. Taxonomy (NCBI): domain Eukaryota; kingdom Metazoa; phylum Arthropoda; class Insecta; order Hymenoptera; family Figitidae; genus Leptopilina; species Leptopilina boulardi. Next base: position 664,782 of record NW_026137778.1, read on the forward strand.
TTTTTTTGTTTATTAATTTGAAAATAATGTTGTCAAAATTTGCCCTACAATGGAATTAAAATTAAAACGTATGTTTTTCCGTTTTAGGGCAGAAATGCATATTGTTGGAATAATCTGTAAATTTAGTGTAAAATTGAAAATCGTGAAAAAATTTATATCCATAATTATTGTTGAATTCTTATCTACTGTTAGAAATTGGACTACAACTTCACACCAGAAAGATTGAAACTAATTTTAATGTTACTCGTGTAAAATTATAGTACAATTTCTAACAATGTAAATGTTTGTTACAATTAAATGTGTGGTATACACGACTTAGAATCACATATTTATAAACATATATGTGCTGATAAATATACTAAATTTACAACCGATTTTTACAATGACATATTAAAAGCATTTCGGAATTCTTTAGAACCTTGAAGTGAGTTCTTCTCTAGTGAAAATTAATTCCAAATAGGAAGTGGAATTTCATTCTGCTTTTGACGGGGTTATGTGTTATTTTTCGTAACGATTTTTTTTTATTTATTGTGATAATAATTTATTTTGTGTTTGTAAGTTGTAATTAAATATGTTTTATCGTTAGTTTCATCGTTTGAGAAACGAGTCTATTAGAATAGGAGTAAAATATATTCGAGCATTGTTCCTATAATGGAATTGTCTAATCATACTGACTCTGCGCAGACCACTGAATTCAATTTTCCCTTAAGCTTTTCTGACTGTTTAGAAAAATTTCTTTCTACTTTTATCAACGACTTTTATATACCTATACGGACAACTGCATGGAGAATAGAGCCAAATTTAATATTACAATTTTTTTCTATACTATTTTCAAAAAAAGTTTAATATTATTTCTCATTAAACTTGGTAATTATTTATCTGACATTTTTGCCATTGCAATATTTGAAAACTACCGTTAATAATATTTCATCCGTTTTTCTATTCTCATTCTTTTCTTAGACTCAGTTCTATGACGGAAATGGGTGAGGTCTTCACTTTGAGATTCGTAGAAAAGATAGTCGCAACGAGTCGGTTCGGAATGGATCAATACAAGCGTGTTCTACGTATATAGTTCCCTTATATTACTCTCCTTTTTTCCTCATCTTTTTTTAGTCGTTCATCTACTTGAATTTCATTTCATCTTTCCGATTTTCTAGTTATTAAATGTTATATTAAAGTCAAGATTTACAGGTTTATTTTCAAGTGTCTATCATTGAAGTTGCGGCTTTTGATTATTTAAATGATAAAAACGAGAATTTTTTGATTTGAAATTTATTTTTGAGAAGGTCTGCCCCTAATACGTTCTTGGCGAGTTTGCACTCAGAAAAATGCGAGTTGTCATCTTTTTGTCAATAAACATTTTATCAGGAAAACCACACACTATCCTGCAACTGGGCATGCCCTGAGAGTACGAGAGTAGCTTGTGTGTGTGATATCAGATTGCTCTTAAATGACTGTAAATGAACAAGACTTTGCTATTGCTGGCAGAAAAAAGAATGCATGAAAGATAAGAAAAATTGAGTAAGAATGTTGCATATAATAAAAAAGAGAAAATGTTGTTTGAGTGGTTGGATGTGAAAGAGAAGAACATGGGAGAAAAAATGTGCGAAGTTAGGAACAGAATGAACTCATGGGCACGTCCTGGTTGTAGGATCTGTGGTGCCAAAGAGGGAAGAAGCCGCAGTGGCTGCGGGAACTATCGACTCCGATTCCACACAAGTAGTGGAAAATTTTGCGAGGCTCTACACCGCTCTGAGGCACGAGGATGCGCGACCTTTATGTCGGTATTGCGGTAGGAGTTATTCGTCACCCAGCAACCTGCGACAACACGTCAAAAATGTTCATTCTAATTGGCCACCTCCCGATACTTGGCCCCAGTGTCACGTTTGCGGCAAACGCTGCAAGACGAAACATTACTTGATCAATCATCAACTTCAGGCCCATGGAATTCACCAACGTCCAAATATCCATAATCCCAGTCAGCAACACCAATCTTCCCTACCATGAATAGCGATCTCAAATTCCGCATAAGTATCAGTCGCACTAAAAGTGCGGTCAATGTGAGTCCTTTCTTTCATTTTATTTCTGTCTCAGGGACCACTTTCAAAAAGAAATATCTCCTCCACCTCGCTTCGAATCGCTTTCGACAATAATTATCCTTTAACCGTCACATAAGTCATCTGCAACATTTTCACCTCTTGTTCTATTTTACATATACATTTATTTTATCATTGTTGTTGTTGTTGGTATTCTTGAAAGAACTAGTAATCGAATTTATTGTTAGCTGCGAGTGTAATTGTGTATATAAATGTATATGTCGTGAAATTATGGCGGTGGTGGCTAGTGGTAACGTTGGTGTGGTGGTGGTTGCAGATGACGGGCTCAATGATGCGGATGGCATGGCTTACCACCACCACCCCCACAGCCATCACCAGCAACGTCAGCATCAACATCACCTTGAGACTCCTTCTCATCTCCAGCCAAGTGACGAACTGGACGATCACAATCAAGTCAAGTTGCAGAGAGCTCAACCGCCCGACTATCGGCAGCAGAGGATGCTGAGGGAACACCATCGTCAGCACGGATATCGTTGTCCCCTTTGCTCTAGAACTTTACACGACATTGGTACCATGCGAGCTCATTTAGAACACCACTATCCCAGAGATTCTCCCACTTGTCCAGTTACATCCTGCGCTAAAACCTTCTCCCATCCAAACAGTGTCCGCAATCACATGAGACTCAAGCATCCGGTACAGTGGGACCAAATTAAAACTCTGAGGTGGACCTATGTGTGATCGAATGAACAAAATTCATAAATGCAATTGTTTAAGGAAGTTTCAAGGTAACCAAAGGTATTTATTCCGTGCAAGATTCCGACTGATCAATTAAGTAATGTCATACTTTTTACTTCCTTTTCTAACTCTCGATTTCATGCTGCAGGGCTTGTGTGACAATGTTTTTACATCATTTTTACGTCGAGTCTTGAAAAAAGTGGTATTTGTGAGACAGAAATAGAATTGTTAGGACAATTTAAGAAAAGAAGTGTAATTATCAAAAGTGGTTTAAACGCAGGATTTAGTAAAAGACGCAAGAATGAAGTAACGCCTACAATCGAGGTTTTAGTTCCTGTGACTTGTGTAACTAATAAAGCTATCCTTCTAAAAAAATCGATAGAAACCAATTAAAACTAATTGACCCATTTTCAAATCAACTTTGGATTTTTGAGTTATTCAGTTATGGATTTAATTATGTTTCTCAAATAAATTGCTATCAGTTTCAATCAGATTCTATCGATTGGTAATGCCTATTTAGAAGGTTTAATTTTTTGACAACACTATATAAGATTAGCTAGATCCCATAGTCAGTGCTTGGAAACATTTCAGTATTTTTCAATAATTACTACTCTCTAAATTTGAATCAGCTAAAATCCGCTGATTGGCAGCGAATAGTCGCTGATTGAAAAAGCTATAAGTATGCAGCTGCGAATCAGCGACTAACAACTATTTCAATCAGCGGAATACTCCATTTTAAAAATAAATTTATCTTCCGACGAAAATGACCGACGTTCGCCGATTCGTGTTTCGCTATTTTATTAGCTGTATCCGCTGATTTGCAGTGAAAACTTTATTTGCTGATTCAAACAGTGAAATTTTAGCTAATTCAAATTTAGAGAGTAACACTTTTTGAGAGTAAAGAAAATAGTTTTTCACAAGAAGAATTAAAGTAATTTGGTTCGACTAAAAAATTTCTTTGGCTGTATTAAACTTTCAATATACTGAAACTTTAGGAAATGTTCCAAAAATATATTTAGAATTGTGTGGACTTAAACTCAAAAGTGCAGAGAATTAAATTAATTTGTAAATCAGCTAACCTAAAATACGGCTTCAAATAATAAGTAAAGAAAAATTAAAAAGAAAAACTTATAATTAAAATAAATTAGAATCTATTTTCTACATAAAATATAATATATTATAAAAGAATTTTAGTAGCATTATCGTTTTTATCACATAAACAAATATTATTTGGTCCATAAATTTCAATTAATATGGAAAATATTTTGTTAAATTATATTATTTTTATAATTATTATATAAATATATTTAATGAACTTTTAAGAGTAAAATTTTATTTTGCCAAAAAAATACCAAGTCAGAGGGGAAAAAACTTTGAGATTATAAATCTCACATTTATTTTCTGAACAATGAAGTCTAGTTCTTATACTTAATAATAAGCTGCGTAAACATTGTGAAATAGAAATGGATGATTTCTTTTATACATGTATATATCTATATATAGCTGTCTGCTCCATGGGGAAAGCGCACATTTGTACATATACCAGAAAACAAACGAATGTATATTATTAATATTAATTAGAGACAGGACTCCAGAGCAAACTGAAGGATTAGTTTAGTATACGGTAGGATAGCCAGTTGAATTATTATTATTACTAAAGAAAATGATGTGTATGCAACTTATACGTTCTGTGAGTATTTTCTTCCTATAGTCTCTGTACATGTGTTGGATGTACATATTTTCACTTGGCAAATGAGTCATCAGTGCGTTTTTCGACTCGACTACACTCTGTTAAATAGAGAAGTTGTTTATAATTTTGGGAACTCATATTCAAATTTTATTTATTTCATTTAAAAGGTTTAAACATTGAGTGTCATTTCATTGAAAATCGAGATTTATGCATATTACATTTATGTATATATTACAGCAAAGTCGATTGACAGTGAATAGTTTCAATAAATGTAAAATTGAAGAATAGAATTGCAATTTCACTTTTCAAACAAGGTTTCATAATAGCCGTCTTAAAATAAAATTTGATTTTTCAAATGAAGAAACGATTTCTCTAAAATAATAAATTATTTTCTATAATCGAACTTTGCTGTGCAAATGCACTAGACACCCGATTTACTACACTGAAATTTATTTTCTGATGCAAATGAAGTCAATCCAGTTCAAAAATCAAAACAAATATTACCATTATACTAAATAAAATTTTGATAAATTGGGATTCTAGTGTATGCAAGAAAATATCTTCATAAAGAAATAGTCGAGTCAAGGTAATGTTTGTATAAAAATTGAACGTATATAATTTTATTTTATCCAACATGATCTAATCTGAAAAAAGATTATTAATTTGCTATGTAATGACATAATAAAAAGAGTACTCTTTGAGTAAACTAAGTATGTACAATGAAGTATTGGGGCATTGGACAAAGATTGTTTATCGATATATTCACCATCTAAGTTGAATAGTCATTTTATGTAAAATTATATGTAAGTGAATTGCATCTAAAGAAAGACGCAATAATGTGTCTTCAGAGAGAGAGGCTTGAAAGCGCATTGACCTAAGAGAATCTAGCCTTATTCTTCTACTTTGTTTCCTTACAGTATTTTTTTAGTTAAAGTAGATTTTAAAGTTGAAGAAAATATAATACATTCGTAGTTACTATTACAAAAGAAAAGATTACAAATGTAAACGTCATGTTTTAAATACATTTACTTCGCATAACGTTGTCACTTAAAATTTGTGCTAACAAATGAGAAGTAACAATTTTTAATAAGAAAAAAAATGTATTTTTTGATAAAACGTTATGAGAAGATGCATTTTCATGTATAAGAGAGATATCGTATTCGCGTCATTAACTGTGAAAATAATAATAATAATGAAATATTTTGGAATTTAAATAAAGTCATAACTGAAATATCAAAATGCTTCAATTTTCAAGATATTTTCACAATCCGTGACACGAGACGAGGTACAAAACACATTGTATAAAGAATTGAACACAATTCATCAAATTAAATAATTACTATTTAAGTAATGATTTGTTTAATAAAACATTTTAATTCAACTTTCACGATGTACCTTCACTTGAAATATGATCCTTTGAAATTTGTTATTTCCCAAAACAGTTCTCCGAATTAATAAATTGTTTTTAATTTCAGTCGCAAGAAGGGGACTTGACATGATGCGGGTACGAGCAACAGATCCGAGACCATGTCCAAAATGTGGTAAAATCTATCGTTCAGCGCATACCCTGCGAACACATTTGGAAGACAAGCACACAATTTGTCCCGGTTATCGTTGCGTGCTGTGTGGCACAGTGGCGAAGTCGAGAAACTCTCTTCATTCACACATGTCACGGCAGCATCGGGGCATCAGCACCAAGGACCTGCCGGTCTTGGCAATGCCGAGTCCCTTCGATCCCGAGTTGGCGTCGCGGCTGCTGGCCAAGGCTGGAGTGAAAGTGAGTCCGGCGGAACTTCGGGCCCGCGCAAGTCCCACGGGACCACGAAGAGGAGACATGAGACTGGAATTACCTAGAGGGGGAGCGCCCTCGGAAGCTGGAAGTTCTATTTGCGGAGGTGACGATCCCGAAGATCTCACTCTCCCTCTGAGCTTAAGGTATGGTTCTCCAACACCCAACAACAACACCGTCATCACCAAGGTTAGCGGGAACGGGAAGAGTGCAGCCACGGCTGTCGCTGCCAAATCCATGGACTCGTATCACATGAACAGAGAGCCTAACTTGGCATCGCTGCATCCACCGGTTCATCTCCCGGAGCACTACAACACGAGTGCCCTTCTAGAAACGTACCTCCAAATGTTGGCGCAGAATTCAAACCTGACGAGACTTGGCCTCAGTCCAGAACAGGCGGCAGCCGTCGCGGCCGCCAAAGTTGCTCACTTGAACGCCATGGACAAAATGGGTGGACGTGGAATCGAGGACTATCCCATGATTGGACGGGACGAAGGTCGAGGACCCGGTGTCATGCACGAAGACCGACACGGCATGCCCATGGAGGAAGGGGATTCATCGGCTGGCGAAGAAGATGACTTCAGCGAGAACGAGTCTCCAGAAGGTGTTAAAGCAGAGTAACAAGAAACTTTTTCCTTGAGCAGGTTCTGATTTTATTACCGAATTGCGATGAAAGCATAGTTGTAAGAATTTTAGAATTGCAGAGCTCAGGATTTACCAGTCACTATAATGGTCTAACAATAGTAGTCTACATGTACCAAAACAGGGAAGCAATTTTCATGCAGATGTGCGAAACGTGATCCACTACCTCAGGCAATTATATTTTTCAAAGAAAATGTTTTTAATAGAGATTCAAAACAGATTATAGAAATAGTTTTTGACGACGCGAACATTCGTCATCTTTGGAATCGAGAATCTATTAAAGCTCGAGACCAATTCTGATTAAAATATTCCATCCGTCTACCTCAGTGCACATAATAAACGATAGCTCATAGGATTTATTCATTAACAAAAAAAAAAAAAAAAAAACAATAAGTTATCACTCGCAAAAGAACCAAGATACAGAGAGGAAAAGAAGAGAAGAAAGAAACAAGTGTACCAAAAGACGAAGATAATACTTATATGCGCTAATGGAAAATTTGATGCGGTCATCAAATGTGACCTTTGCAAATGTAGTACATATTTCTAATTGACTCTCAACAGCAGAGTCAGAAAATACTGGGAAATTATACGAATCGTTTGTAGGACGTATTAAATGTGTAACAAGATAATAAGAATTTCAACCATGATGCCGCAGCTGTTTTTTTTATTTTCTTTTTCTTTCAAAAGTTCTATCAATGCTTTTTGCGTTGGTTCGACAAGAGATATAATTATAATTATTATTATTAATTATTAATATTATATATATGAATGTTGAGGAAATATATATTAAATATATATATATTGCCTAGATTTATAAAAAAAAGTTAGAGATAACTACGCGTAACACTACGATTATTTTTGCGAACAACATTTGTCAACTTTTCACGTAGAATCGTTAATAAGTTTTCGTTTTATATTTGTTGCCATTGAAATTTTTAAATGTGAGTATTTTCGATTTAACTAATTCATGTTTTAATGTATTATTTTATTAATTTTTTTTACATATATATATACATATATATCATTAAAATTATTTTGAATGATTTTAACTTAGAGTCACACGCGTGAGTTATTAGGTCGTCTCCGTATAGAATCATTAAAAAAAATTTTTTTCAGTAGTATGGATGTAGTGAAAAATTTAGAGATGAACAAAAATGAGTTTAGTGCAGGTTTGTCAAATCTGAAAAAAAATTGAATTTCATGACAAGTAGTGTCGTGACTCGACAAACATAAGCAAAATGTTCCTACTAATACATACGCCAGCTAATAATTTGAGTAATGTACTTATATGTAGGCTGTAATGTAACATACCTATAGGCACTATACACAATACTCTGAGTATAATAAGTAGTAAGTCAATCAGTTATTAAGAAAGAGCGATATGTTAGCAAAGAAGAATTAAGATTCTAAAATAAAAGGTATATTAATATGACGTTTAAGAATCAACAAGTGGAATGTGCGAATTCAACTGTGGATGAACAAAATCATTTTACCTTTTTGATTTTATAAATTTTACTCACTTATATACGAAAGTATACGAGTCAACATTTGTATACGTCGAAACGTAGATTATACATATACATATACGTCCAAAACTGCGTTCATCTACAGTAATTGGAATTCAAAAAAAAAGAAAAAGAAAAAAATTAACGGACGATGTCTCCGGTACAAAGAAACCATTTCTTGCCTTAAGCTCTCTATAAACGAACGAAACATTTATGTAATTTTTATAAAGATTAGTAACGAAGATAAAAATCATGCAGAGTACAAATTTTTGACGGAAATTTAATTAGAGCTAAAAAAGAAGACATACTGATTTTTAGAATCATTGAAATTGACGCGCGAAGTTATTAATCGTGAGAAAAACCGTAAATGATCTGAATAATATTTAAGTTTCCTCGACTAGAAATTATTATTACTATTATCAATCGTCAAAAAAAACAGTGCCATAGCTTTTTTTTATAAATTCAATGATAAACGATTAATTTACCATTCAATTATTATTACTATCGCAAAGTACATGTACGCCTTTTTTTGGCGATGTAATCACAGTGATCTCGTCGATATACTTTTGTTTTTTTTTTTGTTTTTTTTAAATAATATCATTATGATAAATCCAGCGACTTCCTTGCAAAATTGTAGTTATTGGCAGGCTGAACGATATTATTACATACAAGAGTCATGTGTTCGTCTCGACAGATAGATTTTTTTACTACAGTATTTATATAGCTCTATAATATAATATATAATATATATAAATGTATATATATATATATGTGACGTTACATATATGTATTTTTTTACGCGAACAACATTTTGCAGCTTAAGATCGCCTGCCAAACTCAATTTTGCACCACCATTCATAGTCTACAATAGTCACCGTATTCAAATTACAGTATTGCAATATTTTAAAAAGACAATCGTGCATGCAGTTGAATCTTCTCTGTCAAAACACAAGAAAATATTTATATTAAAGAACAAACAAGTGCAGTACAGATACATTAATATTTATTTGTTTACGTTACATTTAATTTTAGTCAGACAAGTTGACAGAGGAGACGAAAGCTGCCATCTCAGGTACTCATAATCAAGCACGATTAAAATGCATTATACCTATTTAGGTATAATAAAATAACAAACTCAGGAAAACTGAAGCAGGCAGGCCGTGATATTTAACTTGTTTTTGTTTGTTACTTCATTTGATTGTTACGAGATTTAACTGGCGACAGACATGTACCCAACCATGTTCTTCGTTTTAAACGTAAGAGCGACAGTCTTCTTGTACTTATTAGTTATAAATGTATAACACGAAATGATCGAGCGAGTGTATTTAAAAAGAAAATTCTGATACTAAACTTATTTATAAGGCCATCTTTTATTGAAATGGAAACTTGTTTTGTTTTTTACAGTGCATTTTTTGTTTTTTGTATTATTATTATTATAAAAACGTAAAATTAATAAAAACATTAAATGATTTTATAAATTCTTTAGTGTAATAGACTGCCTCGACTATTTCGTGATTTATGTACTTACCAGAATCGAATCATTGATATGTGTAAGTGTAGAGTGATATTCACAGTGAACATAATCAGGGACGCGTCATAACCATTATTATTAGTAAATATGTAGAATCTCCTTCTTTTTAAAGCAACTTCAAGGGAAAAATATTTATATTTAAAATGATAATTAAAATTAAGAAGAAAATCCTTTTACTATCAAGTGACATCATAATCCATTGACAATGAGCATTATACTATTTTTCACAATTATGTAAGCAAGGTAAATTAAACGTGCAATTTCAAAATGTTTTAATATTTGTTTTAAATCAACAAATTGATGAATGTAAAAATGAAAAGTGACAAGTCGCGACTGAGAAAACTGAGTGCAGAGAAATTAGTTGATATAAAATTTATCCATTTGTCAGTTATCGTTTCTGCGATTCTATTTGTTACGTTAATAATGATTGGCGATAACGATAACTGCGATATCGGTTAAGTGAAAATTTACATTTTCTGGAGTCGCGAATAATGATGCAGTTTACTCAGATTTACATTTACTATATTAAGGTGCTTCTATATATTGTTATGTTAATAATGTCATTATTATTATTATTATTATTATTATTATTATTGCTATCATTTAACTTTATTAGTTATCATATATTTAAACGAAATTCATTTCACTTTTACATCGATTGTGAAGGAAAGATCTCATAAAAAAGTGACAAAGATTTAAGACGATTAAAAAAAAATTGAGCAAATCTTTGCACATCGAAAATTGTAATAACTGAACCATTGGACTGTATTGGAAGTATAAAGTTATTTTATATATACGGAAGGTTGGCTTGTCGCCCAAACGCACAGAGCTGGAGTTGGAGTGAATATAATTATGGTCTTTTACAATTCAACGGTTCAATTATTTTTATATCGTCTAAATTATTTATAATATTAGCTTTTGCCCTTTTTAATTATTTCCAGCAAATAAAAAAGTATTTAAAGTAATTGAAATTAACAATACCTAGTGTGAAGACAGACTTTTCATTGTTTTTAATTTTTTGTATTATTATAAAAAATACCATTATTATTGTTTAAAGCAAACAACTAGAATCAACATTTTTACAATTATTGTCTAATAATAATTGAGGTTTTAAAAATTTTCGAATGTTTCTTTGTTTGCTGGAATTCTATGCTTGTTAAATTTTGTCCTTTCATTTCTTTTTTGTAAATATTATAGAAATACATTTCTTTTATTTGCCATTTTTAGTCATGTAAGTTATTCATAGAATAATATGTTAACGAGAAGAGAAAAAATACTGAGTTGGTTATTTATTTCTACATTACCTACTTTCTGAAATCAGAATTTGTTTAAAAAAAAGTTATTTTTAGATCACGCAAAAAAATAGAGCAGTTTTTTTTATTATTTTAATGAAAATATTTTTAAGCTTTACAGTATGAATAAATGCATTTAACACACTTAAGTACAATTGTCGAGAATTATGCGACTTGAACATTTTTTTATAATGAGATAAAAATTTAACTACGACAGTCAATTTAATTGCTATTATATGCACAGTAATTATTTTTAGCTAACACAGCTAATAATTTGCTTTTACTGATAAAACATAGCTATTCATATACTAGCAATATTTAATTAGCTGTTATAGCTAAATTTTTTCTAAGTGTACAAATATAACTTCATTTTATTATTTATTAAAGGAGATAAAACATTTTTAGTATAATAAAAAATTAAAATATAATATAATTTTATATAATAATAAGATAGTTTTTCAACTCACATTGAATTGAGATCCTGCTTGACAGAGCGACTTGCTGTGCATCTGGGCATTTCGAGGACTATTGAAAAATCCACCTTCATCAGTAATCTATAGTAATTATGGTGCTAAATAATTGAATCGTGAATTTCGAAAAGGGCTCACCTTTGAAAACTAAGAGTCATTTTCACTATCAATTGTTATGCGAAAATGACACTTACGCTTTTCTGAGTCGAGTCCTTTTCGAAATTCAAGATTCAATTATACAAAATATTAATTTTTAATTAAATTATTTAATTAATAAAAGCTGGTTACACACGGAAAATAGTTGACGGGAAAATTCACAAAAAGCTGATTTTTGGGAAACAAAGAAATCTCATAGAGTGTGTCACACTTACAATTTCTGCGCATGTGTTATGCCTCTGTATTAGCGCAAATGGAATTGTGCTATTCCCAATAAATGTGTCGGAAACTCAATTTTCTTATAGTCTACATGACAATTTAAACAATTATAAATTATAAAATAAAATATTAATTTCTATAAATTAATTCTCCCCCAGACAGTAAATTATTCAACGTCATCAGAGCTTCAATTCAATTTGATCAAAATTGAAAAAAAAGGTAAATGAAAGAAAAAACAAAGAGTGGCTGTGGAGTGGAGGTCTTTCTTCTATCGTTTATCTTTTTTGATTCACAAACAAAAACATTAGGTAAAATGTCCATTCGATAATGTCCACTATTAAGACATGTCAACTCTTGGACATGTCAACTATAGGGACATGTCAACTATTGGGACATGTCAATTACTGAGACAGGTCAACTACTGGGACATGTCAATTATAGGGGCATGTTAACTAATGGGACATGTAATGTCCATTCGGGAAAATGTCCATTCAGTAAATGGAGATTTGGGATCTGTGGGGCCCCAAAATTTGAATTTGGGATCTGTGGTGCCCCAAAAGTTTAATTTGGGATCTGTGGGGCCCCAAAATTTGAATTTGGGATCTGTGGTGCCCCAAAATTTTAATTTGGGATCTGTGCCCTAAAATTTGATTTTGGGAGCTGTGGTGCCCCAAAATATACTACGGACAGACGGACGCCAAAGTGAAACTATAAGGCTTTCGGCCATGGGCCACGAAACCCTAAAAACTGATGTTTTACAAAATTACTATACTGACTGAGGAAAAAGTTTTTGTTGATTTAAAGAAATAATTTTTTTTACTTTTTTCTTGTATTTAAAGTACAAATTTCTTTGATTCAAAACAAATTTATATGTTTCAAAAAAAATATTTTGAAGAAATTTTCAATTTTAAATTATACAATTATTTCTTTGATCCTATATCAATGCACAAATTTCTTTGTTTTAAAGCACAAATTTTTTTTCATAAAAAAAATATTTATTTAGATAAAAGAAACTTTCTTCTAATCAAAAACCCTGTTTTTTTATTTTGAAGAAAATTTTGTTTTGAATGAAACCATAAAATTTTTTTTATTTATTTTTTTTTGCTTATTTAAATCAAATAAAATTTATTTGAAACAATAAATACGAGACAAATATGTACATCATTCCTTTGGGTGTAACTTTTAATTTTGAAAATCGTAACTTTTTAGAGTTTTAGTTTTTAATGAAAAACTTCTCATCACTCGAGCAATTTATGAACTGATAACAATATATACACGTTTTAAAATAAATGCAAAGGTATTTGGCAGCAATTTTTTTAATTGTCCGATTATTGTCCGAATTTAGAGGATAATTTCACTGTAAAAAAGTGTAACCAAATAAAATATATTTGAGTTAAAATATAAATGTATATTTGTCTCAGAGCCTATACTAACTTATTTATTTGGTGTAAATGAAAATTTTATTTGTTATAAATAAATTTTTCTTTGACTCAAATAAATTTTTTATTTAAATGAAGTAAAATATATTTGCAACAAATAAATGAGTTAGTATAAACTCGGAGACTAATATACCATTTCTCTGAGTGTGTCCATGTTTTTTGACACGCCTCCATTAGAATACCTTATACAATACATTAAATAATGCATTTTCTTCGTCACGTGTTACCATTGTATTCGCAAAAAAGTAACGCGTTACGCACTACTGTTAACGTAAATAAAAATGACAACGCGTTATTTACTTCCAAACACTGTACCATATGTATATATAAGTACGTATACATTTTCCACACATCGTGACTGTCGAGTCATGGCATTCAGTTTAACCACGACCGCGGTCGTGAGCGCGCGCTTTTATTTCGTTTCAATCATTCACATTTTCATTTTTATTGTACTTAACATGAACTAACCAATGAGAATTCTCCCTAAATTTTCTTTAAAAAACTTTTTGCAATTTTCATATAAAAAAGCAAGCTTAAATTTTTAATCAAATTATATACACATTGCTTATTAATAATAATTTTTCCTATAAATTTAATGAATATGAGAGATATTTTTATAAAACTAAATTAATGTACGGAGACATGAACATTACATCTATTTGTTAGGGTAAAATACTTTAGTTTTAAAAAAAGAAGAAAAGTAACCAAAAATTGAATCTTTTAAATAAAAATTAAACAATTACTTTTTTATGAAAGTAGTAAACTGACCAAAATAATTATTCAAATAATTTATAATTAAGAAACGATAAATTTTGAGCCAAAGATCTGAGTGTAAAGAAAAATGGAATTTGACTGTTCGCGGCAGATTGAAAAGAAAGCGCGGAAAGTATTTTTCAAGTTGATGTAAATAAAAAGTAACATGCCGTGGATTAATTGTTTAGGAAGAGACAGAAGTGGTGGAAAAACTAGAAGAACCAAACAACAACTTATTAGTGTTAGTCAACCCATTAATTTATTAGTTAAGGTAAGCATAAGCTTTGTATTTTTCCGTTTTATTATTTTACACAGTGTGCATAAAAGGATTAATTTAGTTTATCATATTCAACAATTTGGCATAACAGGGTGATTTTTATGTTCTGAACCCCCTAAATTTTTTTTTTAATTACATTATTTTTGTTTAAAAAATAAAAAAATGAGAATAAAAATAATTTTTTAGAGGGTCCGGAACATAAAAATCACCTTGTATATAAATACATGTTGTAATATTATAGTAAATTAATTAGAAGATGTTTTTAATTAGTAAAGTAAAACTATATTTATCAAGTTTTTGTGGATAATGAACAAGCCACATGCGCGTACGAGTTCGTTAACTGAGAAAGTTTTGAAAATGTATTGCTTTCTCACAAAGAAAAACTTTGTGGTCATGAAAAATTTTTGCCCTCGATTTTAAAATATTGCAATTTTCTAATCGTAGAAATTTTTTATTAAATACTAAAATTTTTTCTCCACGCTGTTAAATATTCGCGCGCAAATGTATTTGACGAATTTTCAAATGTATGTAATATGCATACACAGAAAATTAAAAGGCATTAAAATAAGCTGCAACGCTTCTTATTTTAATCCAATTTTGCTTATTTTAATCCATTTTGGTATTAAAATAAGCAAAAGTGGATTAAAATAAGAAGCGTTGCAGCTTATTTTAATGCCTTTTAATTTTCTGTGTACAAATATGTTGCTGACTTTTTAAAATATATAAATATTTTCACAGACTTTGTTTTGTTTTTAAATGACTTTTTAATTAAATTTAATAGTTCTTTTTATTTTCGTAATTATTTTAGGATGTTAATTAATTATTCGTTAAATAATGGTATTTCATTGAATGGCGCCAGTTATACAGTTGGTCTGCGATTGATTCAAGTACAAGTGATATTGAAAATACTTAGCACTTGTATAAGTGGCAAAAATTCAGAACGAATCAACTTAACAAGATTAGAACGCACAAGTCAATTATCCTCTTGTTCTATTTTTGGAGTTGAATCGTTTTCTTAATCGGAACGAGAGGTTTTAAAAGAATCCCTTTTAACTTACACACAGCACATTTTATGCAGGGGACTTGCAAAAAGAACTTTGTTAAAATATTTTTTTAATTTTTTCACAAAAGAACATTTATTTCAATAAGTAATATCCATATCTTTTTGAAATATTTACTAAAAATCGCGCCTATATAAATGTTATATAAAACTACTGCGCAGTGCGCTCACGTAGGGAAGAAGGATTAGTTGTGAAATTAAAACTAATATACATAATTCTTGTTAGCAGTTTTTTCAGTGCATGTATAAAAATACGAATGTCATAAAATGTTATGCTACAGCATATATGCAAAGAAAATAAACCTCTGGTTATGACAAATGTCCGGATGGGGTAAATGTATATAAGAAAATTACCTAATATTCGCCAATAATTGAACCTCCCAATTCTATAACTCGTTTAGCGCTCGGCCGGACGCTCTATTGGTAGTCGGGTAGCAGCGAGGGAGCCATTGACGCTCGCTGCTACCCGACTGCTAATAGAGCATCCGTCCGAGCGCTAAACGAGTTACAGAATTGGGAAGTTCAATTCAATTTCTTTTTATAAAAAAAGTACAATATTATATTTGTGTTCAGTCGTTGTTTCACATTCTGTTCATAACTATATTTATAATATTTAGGGGTAAACACGTATCTGTGTATGTATGAATAAATGAGTAATTTATTTCTTGTTTTTCAAACAGTTATACTTTGTGGAAATCTGTGAATTTAGTACATACTCTACTCAAACTATGCAGTAATTGCAGGAGGTTCATTTACTCGAATAAAGACATCAAAATCCTACTATAAAACTTCCTGTAATTTTGAAGCTTACATTATGTAAGTCATTGTTGATTGATTTATATAAACCCAGGAAGTATTTCACCTGATGCATGTCACATGCATGTTTGTTACATTTGTTTACGCAGGTGTAATAAATTTTCCTGTAATTTATGTTGTCCCTCCAGGTTAATGCTCTCAAAATATATTTTCTATTGTAATGGAAAATGAAAAAAATTTTCAAATCTCCGACCTTATACAATTAAGAATTTCAAATTTCTTATATTTTCATTTCTGACCTGCATAATATATACACAGTTTATTACTCAATTAAATTTTTCAGTTGACATTAATTTATTTCTTGTAATTCAATTATACACTGCATGTTTCATGTGAATTAATTAAGTTTATATTAAAACATAAACATATAAGAATGTAAACTGTCTTTCATTGTGTAGAGCTCATCAAAAATTATTGCACAGCCAATGTATAATGATTTAACTACATAGGTAACTATAGGCTTATGTTTTGATAAATTTTCTTTTCTGAAACACATTTATGGAAATACGTTATTACATTATTTGTAATTTACTTTCTGCATTTTGAAAATAAAAATTTTCAATATTTTAATTTTTTCAATATTTGAATGTACTTTTAAAGTTTAAAGTAATTTCACTAAAGATAAGACTAAACAAATATTCAAGAGATATTCAGGAACCACAATATTGTATAAATAGACGAAGTAGTAGTAAAGTTCAACGATCGCGAAACTTACGTACCTAGGTATGTATAGTGCAATTTTTTAATATACATATGTTTATTTTCATTTTTAAAAATATGAAACAATTTTTAAATTAAGAAATATTTTTATTTTAAGAATATTATATATATATTCTTGCTATAAGAATAAAATGTATGACTTACATTGAAATTTAGACTATTTTTTGGTGAATTAAATAAAAAAAATTAAATAAAGATTTATAAATGAAAACCGTATTAAAAACTTTAGTTGTAGTTAGAATATATACATAAAATTTTTGTTGTATATAAGCGGATAGACATTCCTCATAAATATATTTTACAAATCTTTTCCACCACAGGAAATTTAGAATTTCTTTTATAGTTATATTCAACACATGTGCGTTAGAAGAGAATAAATGACAATGAACAAACCGACACATTTTATTTTCTTCCCTTGCCCTTGAAACACTCTAAAGTCTGCACTGAAAAGATTTAGTTGTGGAAGACACTTTTAATATGTTGGAATGTGTCGGAAGCACGAACATGCATGCTGGTATTAAGCAAAATAAATCTGACGAAAAATCGTATTAAAATGAAAAAAAGGGCAGGTGAAAAATAAAATATAATGAAATTCAACATAGCTTCATAAATATGCAATCCGAAATAAAACTAAAACCCGGCTTATTTTATATCACGAGAATTAAAAAAATTGATTATATTCGACATATATACTTGTACGTTATTTTTACGTACTTTTATTTATATTCTTATGTCATTTTTGAATTAACAATCCATCCGCTCCTTGTTTATC
This sequence comes from Leptopilina boulardi, assembly GCF_019393585.1. Lineage (NCBI taxonomy): Eukaryota > Metazoa > Arthropoda > Insecta > Hymenoptera > Figitidae > Leptopilina > Leptopilina boulardi. The sequence continues at coordinate 682,705 of NW_026137778.1, forward strand.
TTAGTCGATGGAAATTTGCCAAATATATAACGTTAATAGAATTTTTAACGTATTGACAGCATTTTTTTAAAATGTTTTCTTTTCATTTTGTAAATTTTTTTTGAAATGTATTTTCTGACCTATTATTGAACATTCTCTTTGCAGTCATTACTATTCTACATTCAATTTAAACGATATTTTTTATACCACAATAAAAGATTTAAAAACTAATAAAAACCACGTCAACAAAAATGGCAAATTTCAGAATAAGTGTGATTTTCTTATTTTTCGCTTTATCAAAAAACACTCTGATCAAAGAATTTGATCTGCATCTTATACTGCGGTACAAATTGACCTCAATTGCAAGTAAAATAAATATTTTCAACTTTTTTTTTTCTTACATTTCATTCTAGAGTACGATAAGTGTTAAAAATCACTAAAAGTAAGATAAAATTTTTATATAAAAGGCAAGAAAGTAACTAATTTTTTATATTATGTAATAAAAATTACTTTAAAGAAAACTTAAAAACATTGTTCGTTACTCAAATAACATTGTAATAATTTTGTAACAATTTTTTCCTGGAAAAATTTGTATAACAGTTTTATAAATTGTTAAACATGAAAAATAAATATTATAATATATTTCTAAGAAATTTATTGCTGACATAAAATTACATATACACACTTTCTTGTTTCAACAAAAATAAATTAAAATTGCTTTTCTTTCATGGAAATTAAAAAAAAAAATTATATTTGCTGATTAATTATATTTTACATATTATACCTAAAGTATACTAACAAATTTAGAACAAAAACCAATGGTTTATTAATTTTGTAAAAAATATTTGAGAATGATTAAAAACAAATTTAAGTAAATTGAAAACAGACACATTTCATGATGAATCAACAAAATTATTCGTTTCAGAAACATATGGCATGCTTTATTCCAGCGGGTGATTCCTAAAATTCGACTTAAAATAATTACCTTTGACTGACCCCATCCCAGCAGTATAGGGTGTGTTTAAGCCGGCCAGTCAAAAGACTGAAAGATTTATGCGATTCTAAAATTCATTCAGCGAATTATAAATGATGATTCATTTCGCATTATGTATTGTAATACTGAAACTTTTGGATACTGGTTAGAAAAACAATTCGCTGATTTCATCCAATTATAAATAAATAATTTTATTATTTACAATAAAATTGTATTTTATTATGATTCCACATTTTTATAATATTTTGCAGTCAAATATATCTATCCCAAGCAATCAATACTAATATATTATATCCTCCGCCTTCCTCAAAACCGGCATTGTAAATAATGTATTTTATTCTGGAATTCTCTCAACGAATTTAACCTTGATACAATCATCCACTTATAGAAAAATTTCATAATGAAAAGAAATTAATGACATTATTAAATGATTCCTGAATCATTTAACATGTCTTTAATTTTTAAAGCGCGAAAGTATTATACGCATACATAAAATGTGTATTCAAATAGCGCACAGCAGTGGAAGCTTTTATTAATAGTAATGATATAATATATAATACTAACAAAAAAACATATCGCTGCCTCCTCGTCATCATTAATAACATACACATACACACACTCAACTATAAAAGTTCTTCATTAATTCCCAGATAGCACATTTTGCAAGACTAAAAACAAGTCTGTAATTCAAGTTTGTTGTAAATTTATCTGGAAAATTTGCTTTTATAGGAAACGATTTTATTGAATAATAATATGGAAGAAAATTTCAGAAATAGCTATAAGTTTTCGTAATTTTCATCGCTTATGAATATCTTATGCAGCTTAAATATATACATATGTACTTTAAACTTCATACTTGTTAGGAACTTCTTTAAAAAGTGTTGAGCTATATATTAAATATAGAACCTTTTTTGTTTAGAATTTAAACTCATCTGGTTTGTGCAATTTTTAAAATACACAATGGGTAATCTCCGAAAATACTACTTTTGCATGTCCTCAAGATTTTCTAAATAAAAAGATATAATTTAATTTTTAATTACATATTAATGTACTGCTTCTCTCACAGTTTTTCAACAAGTAAATTAATTATTTACGACTTATTACTGAAGCCTGCTGCAATCTTACACTTTTAATTGTTTGGATTTACAAAAATAAAAAATTAATTTTTTTATTTTTATGTAATTATTACTACGTAGTAATAAAAAATGTTTTTCATATGGCTTTTCCACCATTCGTAATTATATTTTTTTCCTATTTATGAACGAATGGTTCATTTGTGAACCCGTATAACACTGAAATAAGTTAATTATTGATTAATTACTTACGATCGTAAATAATAAAATATTAGAAAATTTATGTCTCGTTATATAAATTTTCGTATAGTTTAAATTGTTAAAAAATTCCCTTTTTTTGAATGCTCTTAACTTTTTGACATATACATCAATTTTAATGTTTTTTTTGGTTCTAAAATTGTGTTTTTTTAAATTTAAATAAAGTTTTTAAAAATTTTATGTAGAAAATAACGAAAAAATTTTTAATAATTGAGCTGCCGGATCAAAGAATGGCACATAATACATTTGAATTATGTATATTACTTATGTGCCCTTCTTTGATCCGGCAGCTCAATTAGATTTTTTTATTCATCTTACCATAACCTTAAGAATATGTATATTGTGAAATTTTCTCAACTTTTCCTAAAAAGGACGAATATTTCTTTGGATAAATCATTTGGAATTTAATTCATTAAACACAAATCTTGCGTGGAAAGTCTATGGTAATTGGTAAGCACAAAAACTTGCGACAAACATTAAAAATATAAAAAAAATATTACGAATATTTGTGTTTTCCATGGTATTTCCGCACGAGATTTGTGATTAATAAATTAGCTTCAAAAGGATTCATCCAAGGGAATTTTTGTGTTTTGCAAGAAAAACGTGAGAAAATTTTTTAATGTTATTTTGAAGGTTACGTCAATTATTACGGAAGCGCCTATGCGCAAGCCTAAGCAAGAGCGCTGCCTGCCTTTCCGAGCAACTCGGAGCATCTGTTCGTATATGTGCATATAGGCACACATGCCTCTATACTTCACGAAGGCAGACAAAAGTGCGGCCGGTTTTTTCTTTTTTTGTGAAAGTGTTTTTCTGGTTTTTTATTGAAAAATCAATGTATGTGTTATTATTCTTTTGAAATGTTTCACGAAATAGTTTTTTAAAAATATATTTTAATGAAAAAGCGAAGTTTTCAATTTATTTTACATAATTTTTTATGCATGCGCAACATAACCTCACTATATTCTCAGTCACTAAATAAATATTTTGTTTTTGTAAAAAAAGTAGGGTTTTGTATAAAATCAAATGTAATTGAAAATTCCTAAATTGTTTATAATTTGACTCAATTTTTTCACAAAGTTGAATAAAAAATTAAAAAACAAATATTCTTACAAGCAGGAAAAAATAACACTTGTCTACAAATTTTTCTTTTTTATAATTGTTGATAAAGAAAGTTGCAAAAACTTTTATCAAATAAAAATATTTTTATTTTATATTAATAAAATATAATAATCATATATTTAATAAAATTTAATAATAAAATTAAACAAGTTGTAAATTCAGATGTTCATTATATGAACATTTTGCTTCCTCTTTACGATCAGCAAAAAAATTTTGCTTCCTCGTGGAGAAAGCATTAAGATTGAAATAAACATAAAAAATAATATAATAATATAAACATTTGAGTACCTATAGATTTGAGTTAAATTTAAAGAATTAATGGAAGTTAAAAAATCAAAAATTCACATTTTAGCTGAAATTTCTAAAAATTAATAAAAAATAATATATAATTATTTACAATTATATCGATTCGTTTCAATGCAAGGAACACAATTATTTTATATTTAAACTTGAATTTAAATAAATACAAAATTTTTCAGCTAGAATGTGAATTTTTTATTTTTTAACTTTCATTAATTTATTAAATTTACTTCAAATGTAAACTGTATATATACCACTCGATTCGATTTCATGCAATGTAAGGAATACAATTATTTCATCTATATAAACTTAAATTTAAATAATCACAAAATTTTGAGACGCTTGCTTTTCACCGAACGGTCATACGTCGAACAAACAAAATGTCGAATGGCGATTGTCGTAAGGAATACGATTTTATTATATATAACCTTAAATTTTTCTATTTAAAAATTTTTTTTGGAAAAAAGATGATAAAAAATTTTTTTTTTGGGTATTTTTTAAAATCCTTTGGTCAGTTTTGACATATTAACGATATTAATATGATAAATAAGCCTACCAAATTTTATCTAAGTCCATTAAAGTTAAAGTTATCGTCTAAACAAAAAACGGATCCACACACACACACCCGGACAATTGATCAGGATCTCATATAACATGTTTCTATATAGAGAAAAATTTGTTTCCGCCACTTTGAAAATTTTTATAAACGAAAAGACTATAAAGCTTCCTCCACGAGGAAGCAAAATTAATAAATACATTTTTTATTTAAATTAATTAAAATTATTAATATTTACTTCTGAATATTTTTATTTAATAAAAGTTTTAGCGACTGACAATATAGTGAGGCTTGCTTAGACTTGCGCATATAAGCGCTTCCGTACAATTATACTCTTGCGATGGAGTAGTCACAAACAGTTAATAGTATTAGGGCATTCCACGTGGAATTTTCATTAAAAAATTTCCCAAGTAGCACAGGAATTTCCTGTGACATTTAGGCGATATCATAATGTCGGCTTCATGGAGACATTCCACGGTGACATTCGCGTGATATTCGTATGATACCGAGGGAATATTCCCGTGAAATTCATGTAATATTGAGGGGATATCCCTGTGATATTTAGCGGAATATTCCTGTGATATTGAGGGAATATTCCTCTGATTTTGAGCGAATATCCCTGTGATATTGAGAGAATATTCTTGTTATTTATAAAATTCTAAAATGTTGTTTGTTTTGATTGTTTTGAATATTTAAATAAAAAAATAAATAAATGGAAAAAAATAGAAAAAAATTTTTTTTAGAATTTTTTAAATTATCTCATCAATATCACTGGAATATTCCCTCAATATCACACGAATATTCCGCTCAATATCACAGGGATATCCCCTCAATATTACATGAATTTCACGGGAATATTCCCTCGGTATCATACGAATATCACGCAAATGTCACAAGAATATCACCGTGGAATGTCCCCATGAAGCGGACATTATGATATCGCCTGAATGTTACCGGAATATTCCCACTTGATATCACCGTGATATTCAACCAATATTCCGTGCTACTTGGATTGTCTTGCCCGAAACATTTTTTTGAAATCTTCTTACATGAAAAATAAGAAAATACTTATTTTTTTTATTTTTTAATTTGATAAAAATGAAGGATGTTATGATTTCTTTAAATTTAACGTCATCTAAGGTAGTGTATTTTTGAAACATTTTTTTTATCTATTGTACTAATGAATAAAAAATTATGCTGTATATAAAATATATTTAATTTTCTCTTCAAATATGTGCTAAAAAATAACGTACCTATAATGAAAACAATAAAAAAGTTGAAATTAAATTTAAAAAGTTTTTTTTCGCAAAGATAGACACTTTCGATTTTTAATTTTTTTTTGCACTGCAATCTCTGATGACTAAAGAATTATATCCTCTATCTGCGAAAGTGGTGTTTTTAGTTTTTAAATTAAAATTTTTAGTTTTCTTGGTACGGCTCACAGAATTTCAAGCAGTTTACTTTTAAAATTTAATTTCAACTTTTTTGTTGCTTTCGTCATAATTTGAAAAATTTGAGAAAAACTCAACTTATTTCAATAGATAAAAAAACATTTCAAAAATACACTGCCTTTGATAACGTAAAATTTAGAAAAATCATAACTTCTTTAATTATAATTAAATAAAAAAATAAATGTATTTTCTTATATTTCATATAAATTTCGAAAAAAAATGTTTCGGACAAAAAAAATTTTTAAATGAAAATTTCCCATGGAAAATTTTTTCAGAATTATAAAAAATCGAAGGATTTTATAAATAAAAGGTTAATCTAAAACTAATAAATGGTTCAAATGTTTGATAACGCAATTTTAAAATAAAGCATTAAAATTTATGCATTTGTCAAAAATTTATACCTATAGACTAAATAGTTATTTAAGTCTATTTCGTAAATGTCTTGGGAAAATCCCAAAACTTGACAGAGTAGGAAAAATTAAAATTCTATCCAAATGATATCAAAAAGGTGTTAAATTGTCCTGAATTTCCTTTATTTTTTTATTTTATTTTTTATAAATTAACTTAATATTCTACAAAAATAATAAACTATTTATGTAAATCTTGAGATTAAAAATGGAATATTAAGTTAACTTAAAGAAACACTACAGATAATAATACAAAAATCGAAGTGAATAGTAGCTACTTTTAAATTAAATAAAAATAAAAAATATATCCTAAGTATTGATTTCTTCTTTTTGTGAATCCAAGCAAGTCACAATGCGAGATTTTCACAAGACTGCAGCATATTTGCATCAATTTTTCATTGCAAACCTGTAGTGATGGAACATTTTGTTAGTTGCGGCAAGTATAGTACGCAAGCTGGACAATCTTTCACGGAAAGTTTGCCGGAAGGTTACTTGTTATCTAGAAAGTATTTTGTAATCTACAAATTTTTATAAATAATAATAAATAATACAATTCTCAAAAAATTCTTAATTAATGGAAAAGTCAAAGTCATTGAATTTAACCTCTTCACTTTTCTATAAATTCTTTTTTAAAATAAAATTTTTTTTATAAAAGCTACAAATTAGCATGATCAAGTTATTACAAAGATGTTTAGTCTTTTAAAGCTGAATATGATTCAATATTTTAAGGCTCGAAACAATTTTTTTTTGTTTCCAACTGAGAAAAAGAAAGAGGAAAAATATTTTTAGTAGGCTGTTTTTGTATCAATAATTTCTAAATTAAAATTTGAAATAAATACCATTTAATTGAATGAAATAAGTTTTTTTTATAACAAGTTGCATCACATCATTAATTATAAATATATTACTAATTATTGACTGAAATCAAATAATATTATACCTTTACATAATACTCGTACTCGCTTATACTTTTACGTCATTTGTAAAGAATTATTTGATTCTAATACAAACACTTGACTTGTTTTGTTGTTTTTATTTAGTCTTTTTCTAATTCTGTTTGCAACGAATGGCGTGAACAGTTTTGGATCAATTTTCGTAGAGCTGTTTTGAGTGGCAGAAATTTTATAAATTATTAAGCTGAAAACCCATCCTATAATTAGTGTCAACGTAGTACCGAGAGGAGCATACCACATGTACGAGATGCGATATAGGAAAAATGTTGAAGAGTTCTCAAGTCTAAAACGGTAAAATGATAAAAGTTTAGAATAAAAAGTTGTTAATTTTCTTATGTATTGAACGTAAAAGTAAAAATTCTTACTTTAGATCTAAAATAGTACTGTTATTTGTTAGCGTGATATTGCAATCCTCGTTGTTAAATGGAAGCTGTGGTAAGGGAAAGCCAGGCCCACCAAAAATAATCCAGAACATAAACAAAATTGACGACAGGAATCCGATCAATGTGCCAATTTCATTTGCTGTCTCAGTAAACATTCCCAATGTGAATGTTCCTAACAGAGGTCCAGTAAATACGGCTGAGAAAGCAATTGCTGCTTCAATTAAACTTCCAAAATTTCCCACTATAAAAGACACTCCCAAGCAAATCATGCCACTCGTAATTGCAAAAAATTTTCCTAAAAGAGTTACTTTTGCGTCTGATAATGTTTTGTCTTTTTTCTTATAAAAGGGTTTTATATAATCCTCAAGAATCACAGCAGACAATGAATTTAGTACCGCTGAAATTGTACTCAAGCTCGCACTGAAAATACCTGCTATAAAAAGGCCCATCAATCCTGGAAACTTGGACATTTTATCGACCGCAAAATATGGCATTATTTTATCATAAGAATCTATCTCTCCAGACGAGACAGGATCACATTTGCTGTAAACAGCATAAAGGGCTAGGCCTGTGAAAGAGATGAGAAAACCCAATCCCATAAGAAGAGGCCAATTCAAAAATAAAGCTAAACGAGCTTCTTTAAGACTTCTACAAAAAATGAACATATGAATTTTAAGTTTATTCCAAAATTCCCAACTTTTTCATAATAATTTTCTTTTACATTCTTGTACTTACTTTACAGTTAAAAAACGCTGTACTTGAATTTGACTTGTTCCATAAAAGCTGATGCATACAATTGCCCCTCCAAATGTTAATCCCCAAAAATTATGACGAATTGTAGGATCAATCCGAAAACTGAAAAAAGTATTGACGACACATTTACAACAATTTTTGTTTTTTAAATATCTATATGAAAGAATGGATAAGCATATAAAGGATTAATGATTATCGTGGAAATATACTTACTCAAAAAATTCAATTCTTTGACCTTTATCTGAAATTGTCCACACATTGAAAAATCCCCCATCCACTTCATAGACTGCAACTCCAATGATACCAATAAGTGCAGCGAACATCAGAATTCCTTGAAAAACATCTGTAATTAGGACAGCTTTAATACCGCCAATTGTTGAATAGAACGTGCAAATAATTCCAATCAAAAGAATGCTCAAAGTTCTCGAAAGACCTGTAGTTGCTTCTAATGCTAATGATGGTGCATATAGAACTACTCCAGTGTATAAAATTAGTTGTAATGCATTGGCAACACTTGCCATTCTTCTGCATGTAGGACCGAAACGTTTTTCCAGATACTGCAAAACAAAAATAATAAACTTGGAACACGAATGACAAAAATCTAAATTATACTTTTACCTCAGTGACGCTTTTGGTTTGAAGTTCCCAAAAAACTGGAAGATAAAAATATGCTACAATTGGAGTTCCAAAAGCAAATCCTGCATACCACATCGTGAATTGTGTTCCTCGTGTATAAATTTCAGCACTAACTCCAAGAAAAGAAATTGCTGACATAAATGAAACTGTCAACGCAATGGCAAGAGGCCCAACGCTCATCGATCGGTTAGCGGAATAATATTCCTGTTAATTATAACATATTAACTTCATTTTCCAAGTTTAAAGTTTTACTATCGGATTAGAGGACTTTCTATATAAACTGCACTGAGGTAATAAATTTTGTTGTTTAATAGATAATATATACTAATCATTAATAGCATGTGATTGTTACATCATGTGATTGCAATAATATTAACTTCTCGACAGGATGTTTCGTAAAATACTGAATGTATTGGACTGCAATTTTATGGAGAAAAGTCTAAAATATAATGAAAGAAGATTGTAATGTGCAAAAGTATATGTGTTTTTTTTATTATAAAAAATTTGTGAAATTGATGAAAAGTGTAGCACTGCACAGACTTTCTAATAATTATCCAATTTTTTATAATAATTAATGAAACCAATTATAAACATTTTCACACATCACAGTTCATCTTCAACATATTTTGGAATTCACCACAAAATTTCAGTTCAATCGATTCATTATTTTACTAGAGAGCTGGTGGAAAAATTAACATTGCGGAGATCGCGTAACCTATTATGTATAGTCACATGCTCTTAAGACACAAGTAGATTTAGGCGTTAGCTGCCACACTGGGGTCATGATGACCCCAGAAAAAATTGATTATTACGAAAAGAACGATAAATGATTTTACTTGACAATTTTTCATCTTTATCGATTACGTTAACAATTATAAAAAGTATTTTGTAAGTGTAAAAAGTCAAAGTAAGATAATAAGAAAAAATTATAAAAGCTCCACATTTTTAATAAAAAAAAGGGGGGTCACCTGGATCCCAGTGTGGCAACTATCGGTTAGTATTGTATAATTTTTGTTTGACCTCTGCAGTCTTTTGTCGACCTCCAGTAAACCGATAATATATTCCAATGCCACTTGAAATAACCAAAACTATTCCCATGACGATATAATCCGGCCATGATAAGGTCTGCGTTTAAAAAGATAAAATTTTTATTAAAAACTAAATTGAATGGAAAAAGAAATATTTTATTATTTAATATAAATGACAAGTACATTACTTACAAATGACATAATTTTTAAAAAAATTTAAACTTTTTGATACTTGATAAAAATTTTTTCGCTCAGTAGCACATAGTAGGAGAGTTAGTTGAAAATAACTGAAGCTTTCCAGCTACTATTGTCAATTTCAAGGATGCTTCATATTTTGCGGAATCTTTTTCAGAATATGAATTGGATATTATTACAATACATTGCTCAGCAAATCGTAATACTGGTCACGCAGTTATTACCTGTCATATGAAAGATCATAAAATTTACAACATATTTATACATGATGTTGCAAAAATTTTACGAGAAAAGGAGATTGAAATACAAAACGAATGCATGTATGATAAGTAAACTTACTAATTACTCTATATTTTGTTTAACTACTGCGCCATAGTGTTCAATTATTAGTTTATAAACATTAACAAGCTTTAAATTTAATTATATTCCATTGTGCACATAAAAAGTAAAAACAATTATCTACTTGAAATATTAAGAAAAATGTTAACAGAAAAAAATCTAAATTTACTTTCCCACATAGCACGACTTCTTGCTGTGAGGTTACTTTAAGGATATCTGTAGGGTTTGTAAGGTTACCGTGTAAGCCTACAGTAAACTTGAGGTCATCTTAAAACTTCCGCCATTACAGTAAGCTTACACAGTAAGGTTGTTGTAAGCTTCCCGTAAGGTAACTGTAAGGTTGCTGTAAGGTTATTGTAAACATAGAATGTTTTTAATAAATAAATTTTATTAATATTTATGCGCAGTAGTTTTCTATGGCACATACGGCTGCGCAGTAAATTTTATTTAACAAACCCTATTGGGGTTCAAGAAGTACTTTACCAAATATATAATTTTTCATAAAAAAAATTTATTATATAATATATATTATAATATAATTATTTTTAATATGTTTTCTTATTACTCTATGTTTACAATAACCTTACAGCAACCTTACAGTAACGGAAGCTTACCGTGTACACTTTAAAAAGAAAGTACTAAAACAGTACCGATTTTAGGTATCAAAATAGAACCAAATGATAATTTAGTACCTGAAGTCGGTATTAAATTAATACCATTCTTTTTATAGTGTAAGCTTACCACAACCTTACCATGTAAACTTACCACGACCTTATTCTGTTAGCTTACCTTAGCTTTACTGTATAAGCTTACTGTAATGGCGGAAGTTTTAAGATGACCTCAAGTTTCCTGTAGGCTTACACGGTAACCTTACAAACCCTACAGATATCCTTAAAGTAACCTCACAGTAAGAGGTCGTGCTATGTGCGGGTTAGTCTCCCGAAAGCTCAAAAAATTTATTTGAAAAATCCAAATTTAGGTTGAATCAACCCAAAAGTTATTTTGGCTGAATAAAATTCTTTCTTCGATCGGAAAATTTATTAAAATAAACCAAATGTTTATCTAGATGAAATAAATATTTATCTGAAGCACTCTCTAAATCTGAATTAGTAAAAATGTTTACTAATTCAGATTTAGAGAGCAAACCAAGAATTGTAGTTTATTATATTTGTTCTGAACTCTCTAAATTTGAATTAGTGAAAAGTGAGCTACTAATTCACATTAGTAAAATATTACTATTTTATTTAGTAGGTTAAAAGTAATAAGTGACTAAAAATTAGTAAAAATTCTTACTAATTTAAATTAGTAGCTCACTTTTCACTAATTCAGATTTAGAGACAATTTAGTAGAAATTGTGTTTATGGTAAAAACCGAAAATAATTATCAACATATTCTTTAGATGTTATCATAATAAACATATATAAATAGAAGCTAATCTTGATGCTGTTTTTACATGTTGAAAAAGTTAACAGCCTTAGAGAGACAAACTGATGACACGGGTGTTCCGTTCGATTTGCTTCGTAATAATTGAACTATTTAGTCTTTAAATTGCAAGCGGACGTACACTCGTCCCTTGTCGTTATCTTGAATAATCTTAACCCTACAATTTATTGCAGACCTGCCCAGTAAATGACATACAATATTATTATATTCAAAACATAATAGAATTAATTTTTCCTTGCCTTACTCTGTAATTTTTAATTAATATTGCTATATAACAAAAAGTCAGTCAAGATTTGATAAACTATTATATAGTTAATAGAGAGGATAAACTTGTGGAGGAAATTAAAAAATATTGTAATTTTTTGTTTTTAAATATATTTTTTAATCTTTAATATCTTAAACCTTTAAAGAATGCAAGTAGAACGCGCTTTGTTTGTTCTTGTAAGTATGCGCGCAGGAGAAAGGCCACTTGACAAACCGTACAAACTGATGCAAAGTGTCTACTAACGGTGCTCTAAACACAAATGTGGAAAAATTAAAAAAAAATTAAAACACTACAAACATTTCTTACGTCATCTTATCAAAACAAAAATATTTTAGTTTCATGTGGAATTTTTTGTTGAAGCACCGAATTTTCCCCCTCAGTCTGTTTATTATGTGTATCTATTTATTAAGCTCAAATACGCTACCTAAAAAGTAAATACTCAATAAAAGAATAGAAGCTTAAGAACAAATTTACAGACGAAGTATTAAAATTTGTTATCTTTTTTCGATTAAAAATGAATGTACATACATATATGTACGATTTAAATCAGTTGGTTAAATAAAATTAAGATATATTTCAGAAAGTTTGCGACTTTGCGTCTGGAAAGAGGTAATTTACTTTTATTTTACTTGACTGGATTTATTTATAAATAAGTAAACTCAATAAAATTAAAAATACATCTTTCTCAACATATACTTAATAGATTATTAATATTCATAGTATTGTATTGAATGTAAAATACCAAAGGCGACAGCTAGTTAATTATAATAGTATACTATAAAATTAGCTTAAGAATTTTGTGTAGTAAGTTGTTCAGAATATCATTATAATATGACTTCTGTGAAGCGACGTTTTTGCGGAAGCGGAACCGGTCTCTGAACATAAACTATACGAGCTTATTTAAAGTCTATCATGCGATTAAAAGGAAAGGCGTTTGAGAAGCTTTATATAAGTTTTTATGATTTTATTTATGCAAGTTTTTCTATATAATAAATAAAGAAAGATTGTTTTCACATTAACTTTGTATTTTCATTCTGAGATTTGAAAGAAGTAGTTTACACTTTAAATAGAATTTAAGCGTAACTACAACTAAATTTATTTGAGGCTTTTGAAAATATATTTAAATATTTTATTTAATTTATTACTGAAGAATAATATAAAATCAATTTGATAAAAATAATATGTTACAGACTGATTTTGAACCACAATGTCACATTTTTCAAATCAAACGATTGCGAAAATCCAGACCTTGTCAGATGTGCCATCAAGCAATGTTAAAGCAGGCCTCAAGCTGTAAAGGTAAGTTATCCTTTGTTGGTAATACACTTTTGCCGGTAAGAAATCGACTTCAGAGACTAACAAATAGTCGATAAAATAGAATAAAAGAAACCTCCGGAATTATATTTATCTACTGGGAGAAAAAATATTATATTCTTAGAAAAGAGCATGAACTTAATTTTTAAGAATATTTTTTTAGTTTTTTTATAATATGAAAATGAATAATTTCATAATTACTAAATTGCAGATAAAATGCTTCAAGTTTGTTGCGATTATATTCAGAGAGAAAAAATTATCTCCGACAACTAACTCGATTGCTATTATATGGACAGCTATTTGTTAGCTGTCTCGGCAAATACTTTATCTGTGAAAACAAATTATTAGATACGTGTTAGCTAAAAATAATTGCTATCCATATAATAGTATAATCGAGTTAGCTGTCAGCGCTAATTTTTTTTTCTCCGTACTTGGAATCTCTCTCGGAAACGTTTGCATGCATCATATTAATTTCGCGCATTCTTATTTTCATTTTCTTCACTTTTTCTTTAAAATTAAACAGTTCCTTGATAATTTTCTTTAAGTATTTAATGTGATTTATTAAAACAATAATTTTCCGAAACACAAAATTGGAAATATTAAATACTCTATATGTAATTATTCATTTGTCAATGTGTCAATAAAAAGTTCACACGTGAAGCAGTTTTGCTTTGTTTTCAAAATTCAAACATTGTTGCGAAACAATATTTTAAAAATATTCTAGCAACATTTTTAAAAGATAAATTGAAATGTTTTTTAAATTAAATGTAGAATCTTCAGTAAAGATATTATTGTGCTTTATTTAGTAAGATTTTTACTAATTTTATATTTGTGTATTATAATTAAATAGAACTTAAAAAATATTGAAAATACTTGAGCATATCGACATTCAATGTAATTCTTCTTTCAGTATGCAAGTTCACCTGCCACAAGACATGCGAAGATAAGGTGGGTTATTTTTAGAATATTTATCTTTATTTATACATGTATACGTATGTTAATGTAATGTAAACAATCATACTTTAGATTTTCAATTAATATTTTTCAGCAATTTTTCTGCAAATTCGCAATAAACTTACGGCAAATATATGAAAATTTCGCCTAGTTGACATAAAAAAACTCTCGCGCATTTGTTTTTAATTTTAAATTTGCTACTCGTCCATACTTTCATTGCAAGCTTGTAATGTTGTGACATTTTGCAACTTTAGTGACAAACTTGACGCAAGTGTTATTTGAACCAATAATTATTTTTGTTTTAAAATATTTAATTAATTCTTAAAATTAATTTTTTAATTTATATAGAATGAAAATAAAATTTAATTTAAATTAATTAATTCAAATAATAATTACTTGATCCAAATAAATATTTTTTTTATACACTTAAAAGAATTCTTAATATATATGCAGAGATCTATTTGAACGATTATGAGCTGAGTAAATGAGAAATTTCATGGGGCGAAAAATTCGCGGCGACAAGCAAAACTAGCGAATAAGCAACTGTCGCTGTAAAGCTGGATTTTTTCAGCTTTTTAGCGATTGTTATCAAACGTTGTATTTTACGTGTTATTTTATTTTATTTTAACTCTAAACAAATATAATGAAAATTAATTTCAATAATTTTTTTCTTTTTATATTTTCCTTTTTTTCCACGATTTTTAAATTAAAAAAATTAAAAAAAAAGAAACTCATGACATTTGACATTCAGGTTATTACAACAAATTTTTAATCGCCGCTGCGTCAAGTTAATTTACCGCATGTTTGTATATCGCCAAATCGCCGAGAAAATTTTTCGCCCCATGAAAATCAGCCTTAACAGTTACTAAACAATTTCGTTTGTTTTCGACTGACAAAAGAAATGGTAAGGTTAACTAGAATTTTTTCAAATGTACTAAATGAATAGTGTTTCTTACGAGTAGCGAGATAAAACACTAAACATGTCATAGTCAAATTGACTGAAACTCTTCTTTCAGTGTAATATTTAAACAAAAATATCCATCACTTTTCATTTAAAAATATTATTGTTATTGTTCCCTGCTGTGAATCGAAAAAGCTACCATTCCCTGCAAAGTGTCACAATTCAGATGATCCACGGATTATTTTCTATATTGTCAATAAGTTTTTGACATGATTCTTAACTTAAAAAATTATTTTTTGTCTATTGTTCGGAGATCATTTTAAGTTAAACTTTATTCGGTGTGTATTAAATTTACTGTATTTTTATCCGTGTATGCAAAATGCATAAATTATTTTTCATTTAAACTTAATATATTTAATTACATATCAAGAGTACACTAACTTTGAATCAAATAAAATTCATTTGTAAATGAAATGTATAATATATTTTATCAACAAAAAATTAAAAACAGGGGTGTGTGTATATGACAGGGTTAAAGAATTGTGTAATACTAAAGTTCCCGATTATTTGAATTAAATATATTTTTTCAGTGTATTGTGGACATGTGACTGTTAAGTCATGTGTAAATATTCTCGGTAGGTTTTCTCATGTAAATTACTTGATGGATTGAATTAAAATTTTATAATCTTGTCTGATTTTTCTATTCATTAATTAGTAAAAAATAATTTAAAAAAAAAATTAGGTAAATAATTTTTAATAGAGATATACATAATTGAAAAAATAGTTAAATTTGTTTAATTAAATTAGATTCTAAAAATTTTAGTTATTTTGAAATATTACTATATTTGAATCTTTTTTGCTATGAAATTACAGTTATTTTGAACTAATTCAAATTTAGGAGTAGCAAACATGTCACAACTTGAACCAATGAAATTCTATAGTTATTATTTATTGATTTCCAATAAAATTGTGACTAACTGACGTTAACATGAAAATGTATTTCGTTGAAAAATGTAAAACAACCGTTGTCTTCGTTCGAAGTGTTTTTTTCTATAAGGCGAACAAGTCGGCTCTGTATGTCTCGAGACAAACGAACTCTTGGTTTTGAAGCAGGAGTTTTTCCTGGTAGAGCTTGCAGGAAAAGAAAAATCTAGTACTTGGTCTTGGTTACGTGAACTGGATGTCGCTTCGTCCTGAAGAGGAAGAGGCAGTGACCTGACCGGAGAAACCAGACGCGTGGCCAGGTGTTCAGGTCGATTTTAACCCACGCTTCGCGACTTTCCTGTAGCTCGTTGAGAAAAATTATTTATTGCTTCCAACAAAATAGATTTGTTATTTCATTTTTTGTTGATGAGGCAACATTTTTCTTGACATTATACGAACAGTTAAATATTCAAAATTATTTCAACTTTAATATGACAATTTAATATCTCAAAGTTCAGGAAACTTTCCAATGTTGTGTGGGATGCTGTATTTTTGCCATGTTTCCAAAAGATTCTAAATATGACCAAAAGGGAAAGAACAGTTATATGTAGTATAATTAATTATGCATATAGACTCAAAAAATGCATTTTCAAAATTATTATTATTGTAGGGTTAACGATTCAGGTTTTTTTCAGAGAGAGAAAGTCTCAAATCTTATAATGAATCATAAGTTATTCATTAACAATTTTTAATTATTTTAAAATATAGACTTTATCAATTTAACTTTCTTGATTGTACAGTCAAAAAGGGGTTGCGCAAATATATATAGTTGAGAACTTCTTAAACAAAAATTTTTTTAATTAAACATATGTCAAAAGTATGTGAAAATTGCAAATATAAAAAAATTGTACAAAATATAAAGTTAGAAAAGCTTCGAAAGGAAAAATTATCGCAAGTTTGATGCAAATTTCTGAAAAAGTAATATCATAATACTTGGAACTACCTGTGTAAGATAGCGATGGTTTGTCTCGCACATGCCGACCTCAGTTCTCGAGCGACTCTGCGGTGTGTTGGACGTATATTTCTTCTATTCTCTGCTTTCATTTATCTAATGAATATAACGTTCGTTTCTCCTTAAAATTATTTATTTCAAATTGAATATACGATTCATTCAATTAACACAATTTTTTTTGGTGTATTGTTTATTGAAGCAACGGAAAAATTGTGCAACTTTAGTAAAGTGAAATGAAACAATGAATATTTAAATTACAAGTGTTAAAGTTATGAATATTCTTATACAGTACATGGAATAACGAAAGTCAATAGTTGAACTGCGTAGGAGTGTCTGTGTATGTATGTGTGTGTATATGAGTGAAATCGAGATGAACTGAAAGCCGATCGACAATCGTCAAAATCGTCTCTTGAGGCTTATCAGAATTTGTTTTCTTGGAAATAGATATGCACGCAGTTATGTAATCAGATTACAATGTTGTCCATTTTGATGATGGTGCCAAAAACGTGGCAAAGATGTACAGTAGCAAATGTGACAAAATTAATGACCTTGGCCGCAGAAGGCCGATGTCGCGGTGCATTGAAGGAATTCTTTGCGTGATGACCGCGGGGAAAGGATGCAGTGTGATTTTTTGAGAAGCAGCAAAAAGAGGTGAACGATCTTGCGTATAATAGGATCAAGATGAAACGTGAGGTACCTATACCTTTTTCGCATCCTTATTCAAATTTTAAACTTTTTACCAAAGAAAAACGGTCGACATTTACTTTGGATTAGTCAAGAAAAAACTGTTGAAAATATTAGCAGATTTAATTATATCAACTATTAGAACGTTTTAAACCTTTGGTAGCTTTTTTAAGATGCTTTTCACAACTTTCTTCTAAGTTATCAAAACATCTTAAAATGACTACTAAGATGTTTTTGGTAACTTGTTTCTTTTTGCAATGTAAGGCTTTTAAATTTAGGCGGAAATTTAGACAAGAATGAGACTTTCAAATGTCGCATGCACGTTCAAGTAACTTCCTGAAAGATTATAAACGCATCATTACATAGGTAAATTAAAATTAGTTAATAGTCTGAAAAATATAATAATTTAATACTTTCTAAGTAATTTTTTAAAGCAAATTTTATTTTTAAATTGAAGCAATGATTTTTAAAGTACATATTACAGAAAAAATCACGGAAAGTTGTTTCAATAACATTCTAAAGGATAAAAAATGAAGATACCCTCTCAGGATTCAACTGTTGAAATAACTTCAGATTGCTTCTTTTTAATGGTGTAGCTTTCATTTGTTTCAAACAGTAAAAACACTGCTATGCCGGCGTTTTACTATGTGAAGTTTATTTTCAATTAGATAAAGTTGTCTTGTCAAGGCAACATTTACTTTTCAACTGCAGCAAACGTGGTTTTGTCAGACAAATGTTTTTTAAGTAGAAAAAGTAGCTGCGACAGGCAAAACTTACATTTAAGTAGGTAAAGTTGTCTTGCCAAGGCTACGTTTGGGGCATTTTATTTGAAAACAATCAGGCATTTCTCAGACTTTTTTTCCACTGCAAGTAGAAATTGTAGTGTTTGGAAAACTAAATATGTGCGTTTTATGATACTTTTTATTTTTTTATTCATTTTTTAGATGGAAAACGTGCTTAAATTAAAAAGGGGAATTTTTAAATTATTTTTTTTTAAAAAACAAAATTTCTATTCAACTTTTAAAACTGCTATCAAAATAATTTGAGCCTTAATATTGTTTAAGGGCAGGTCAAAGTCTAACCAATTTTTACATAGAACTTCAAATGGGAAAATTGCATCGACTTTGACCTGCCCTTAATATTAAATAAGTTAATTTAAATAGTTTCAGAAACACATTCTTTATTTTTTGAATAAAAATTTCATTGTATGATTTTTTCATCGAATTTGTGCTCCATAAGATTTCGTTTAGAAATGAAACAGTCAAAACATCGGAAACAAAACTTTGACTTTTAAATGCTCAACTCAATTTGAATTCAATTTTTTCAGTAGGTTTTAAAATTTTATTAATTAATATTTTAAATTATAATATATTCAAAATAAATGAAGAATTTTTGAATTTTAAATTTTAACAAAAATTATATTCATTGCAATATGTTATCAAAAATGATATATTTAATTTTATTTGAAAGTCACACCAGTTAATAGTTTTTTCTTTTAAATGAAGAATATGTAGTAGACAAATTGCTTTTTCTATGTTTAAGTCATTTTCTACCTTGAACTTGAAATAAAAGAACCTGACGACCTTGAAGCTGCCGCTCTCAATAGCGCAGCATTCACTAAAGAAAATTCACTTCATTATGTCGAAAATATTTAATTTATTAAAAATTGCGGATTCGTTTTAGACTGATATAATTATTATTCCAATTGGACATTTTTTGTTAAATAAAGTTTAATTTTCAAAATCTTATAAATAAATGTTTGCGATTTTAAAAAAAGTGTTTCATATCTATATATTTGGTTGAGATTTTTAAAAACATTGAATATGGTAACAGAATATCTATAAATTTGAACCGAAAGATATTAATTAAATTATTTGCTCATAAAAAATTGGTTTAAGTCAAAAATATCTTAAACATGCTTGAATTTTATAGGTACGTTTTAAGTTCCTATTTTATTTGAACATTAATTACAAACTTCGCTTCGCCAGGGAATTAAGATTATCACGTTGTATTTGAGAACTTGGCGTGCAAAGGGTTATGTTTTTTTTGCTGTTTCAATTTACCAAAGGATCATATGACCTGCCGCTTGTTGACTCGCCTTGCTGTTGCATGGAAAATAACTTGAACACCTTTTGAAAAGACTTATTATAGGTAGCTGTTTAAAGCAGACATAATTTTTATGATATATAAGTGGATTAAAAAACAGTTTTTTAAGGCCATGTTTTAAAAGAAACTTTTTTTCATTGGCAAAACAATAAATGCAAAATTTTGAAAATCAAATACAACTGCCATTTTATATTATTCGATCTAATTTTGTAAAATTATTTGAAAACTTTTTTCTAATTTTTCAATTTTATGCATTGCTATAAGTGAATAGAATGAATCTTCTATTCTGGTTTAAATATCTCAGCGATAAGTCTATCATAAACATTTACAAGACTGGTTATGTAAGGAGGAACGCCACAAGTGTGAGTGTTCCAGCGAACAAACTGCGAACTTTAGTGTGGCTAAGTTCTCTGGCCTGATCGCGTGGTATGAGAGTATGTTTGTTCAAAAATATTGAAATAGTAAAACCTGTTATTGAGTTTTAAGAACTGAAATAAGAAGATGGAATTTGAGTTTGTAATGATATCATTTCTTTAAAACAACTCACAAGATTAGCAACAAATTCATTTAGTAATGACATAATTTTTATTTATATCAAAGCACAATTAAACATTTTTTTAATTCTCAATCTATAAATTCTTGTTACATAAATTTGACAAAAAAACATCAGCTGAAAGGAATTTAAACAATTCGTATTTGGTATTAAACAATCGTAAATTTTATAATTATTGTTTATTGCCAATTAGATTGTACTGTCAAAGGAAGTTAAGTGTAAGATCAGTATTATACGCGTGCTTTTTGAATGTTCTGATTGCTTGGTTTGTCGATCTAAAGGCATTCAAGAGAGATCTAATCAAGCTAATTGTCTTAATTAATAAAAAAGTGTGAAGCTAAAAACAATTGTATCTTGTAGTATTGTTGTGCAATATGGCCTTATTTTATTAAAAAATACTTAAGTATGTATATACATTTTTTTATACACTCCTTTTTTATAATACAGATTATATAAATTTTCAATACATAAAATCTTATGATTTTAGATTTAAAAATAAAATTTTATATTAATATTTGATATTTAAAGAAATATTTTTGCGATTTTGCATCAAAGGTCATATACTTAGCTTGAAGAAAGTTTATGAACCAAGTGTCGAATTAATACATACCAAAATGATTGACGCGCCGTCTATAGTGCAAATTCAGACTGACATTTGCATGTGACCTTCACGTCATACTATACATATTATGTATCGCAGCATCAACTATTTATGTAGGATCTAAAATTAATAAAAGGAAGTTTTAGATCTCGTGACATAAAAGAGAGAGGCATGCCAATATAAATAAGAAGAAAACTATTAAAAATTGCATGATACTTTTACAGTGAACTTCTTGATCCATTATCCCATCAGTCGTATAAACACTACTGTGTTGTTGTATGTGCTAAAAAAATGCTAAAAAAATGCTAAAAATTAGCATATTTTTATAAAAAAAAATCAGATGTAAAAAAGAGACAATAAGAAAAAATAATGCCACCGGAATGAGGACAAAAATTCATCAAAAAAATCTTGAAGCTATTTTTAGCGAGGTATGTACTAACATTACATGCGATAAATGAAATTGCCATTCTTTTATTGCCTGCACACAACACACCCCATAGATAGCACGATATTTTTTTAATGAGTTTGTGGTAAGCCTTCCGTGCCTATGATTTGAAGTTTGCGGTAAATGTATTCATGAAAATATTCGTCTTGTAAAAATATGCTATGCAAACTTGCAAAGAAATTGAAGTGAGCTTTGTGAAAATGTTTTATTTTCACTTTAGGGTTTCGCATAGAATTCATAAAGTGACCGAAACCTGTTTATGAAGATAATATAGTCGTGGCTTTGTCGGAGAAAAACTAAAAATTATCCCAACATAGGTGTCCATGATGGCTAACGTACAGTAAATTACATTATGATTTACCTATTATTGTTATTATTTCAATTTTTAGAAGCATTTTTCAAAACCTGCTAAATCTATTTAATTTTTTTTCATATATCATTTTTATGCATAATTCGACATATTAGTCATATTACATATTGATAAAAATCATATTTAAAATCAAAATTTTCAAAAATGGACTTATCATATTTTTACGAATGAAGCCCAAAATATATGAGTGCCACTTGTAGATCCTTTTGATATATCTTGAAAATATCAAAATTTAATTGAGTCCAAGTTTTGTACAGAAGTCAAAAACATTATAATTCGAGATAACGTCTAAGCTTGCGCCAAGTTTACCGTAAACTTTCTTTTCAATCTTGCATCCAACTTTCATTGAAAGCTCGCAAAAATAATTCACATTTTGCTACTTATGGCAAACTTACGTGTTATTTCTGGTCTGGATGTCTCGATCCAGTTTGCTGTCGGATTTACCAAAATTAGTAAGCACAGATAAATAATAATTTGATGTAACTGCAAATAGTGCAAATCGCACATTTGAGGAAATGCATTAACAGTCACATGGTATTAAACGTTACAAAATTTCAATTTAATTTATTAAGTATATATTTTTGAAAAGCAATTTAATAGAATCTGATGAATCCATTTTTGAAACTGTTTTTGTAAACATGATTTCTGTGTATAATGCAACATATTATTCATAAAAATTATATTAAAAAATTTTCAAAAATATCTTTATCAAGCGTTTTGTTAACTTGATTCTTATTTTACTCGCATTTATGTGAATAATATTTATACTTGAAGAATCACGTGACCTAACAGTCACATGTCCTTAAAGACTAAATAATTATATTATTATACTTAATGATGAACAGGATTAATTATATAATTTATTTTGTTTAGGCCAGATTTAGAGATACTTCTCAACAAATTCACAAACAATGGCAGGCTGATCCCGCAAGAGCTTTTCCAACCGTTAATAACATCAGCAGTATTGAAGACTCGCCAACCATTAATTTTTTAACTCCTAGTCTTACATATCATGTAAGTCATATATTATATAAGTTAAATTAAGTTTTTTTTGTATCGTGAGATGTTAGTTAATGTTTTTTTATATAAATAATTTATATTTTTAATTAATTAATTTTTATTGAATTCTAGATCCAATTTTTATATATTTTTTATTATTATGTTATATTTGTTTGTGCTAAAGACGGTCACAACTTTCCTTAACAGTGAAATATATTTTATCAATTGCTGATAAAATAGATTTAATTAATTTATTTAAAAATATTAATTTTACCTAACAGACATATAATATGTGCTGAATTTTTCGTTTACAACACTTTACTTAATGTAGATTAGGTACTAATTCAAAAATAAAAAAAAATACGTCTATTATTTTATTTCACACCTTAGCTTCGATTTGAAAACTTGAAACATTTTAAGAGCATGCGAAGAATGTGTGAAAAAGTAACTGCGTTAGAGAGAAAATAGTAAGGTATAATAGTAATTTATACTACCGTTTTGTAAGAGTCTCATCCATGTATGATTTGCGTCATCACTTCCTGAAAAAATTGTATAGTCACTAAATGTTCGACTAAAGCTAGAGTATATGGGATAATATTTATATCGATGAACAGAAAGGGCGTTACTTCTATAATGGCGTTCACGTGTGAACGCGATCTTTATTTATATATTTATAACATTTTCTCAAAACCTTGTAATGTTACATAAGAAAACGAGTTATTTACAGTGTATGAAAGAAATAGTAATGTGAGCTCATTCACTGAAATATTTCCGCATAATTATGTGTGAAATTTTTTTCAACTATACAGATTAATATAATGTTCTAGTCAAGGCCAATAACTAAGTTCTTCAACTTTGTTACTTGTTTAGCTCCTATAAAAATTTTATATATGTTTTTAAAGTATATAATATGCGATAAAAGTGTAAGCGATGCAGAATCGTATACGCAATTATCCTTTATATGCGAATGATACTTGGAGAGGAGCAATCACGTGCGCATGTTCAGCCTGCGTGTTTCTCTCGTTTTCTCAATGCGGATTATTTCATCCCTGTTTCGGGCGGCTCCCTTGACCCAGGTCGTGGTCTGTGTAAAATTCTTTTTCAAAAGCACAAACATTTGTGTACCAAACTTATAACAAGTAAAGTAATTTGAAAATTTATCCAAACTAATATTAGAATAGTGCCTTCAATTTTAGTTATTAATTAAAATCTAATAGTTGAGTTTCAAAAAATTAAGAATCAACAAGAAGAAAAAGACTTAAGAAATAAAGTTTGGAACAAGAATCGCAGGTGATATCCACGATGACCTATCTCGTTGATTTATTTTTAATTTTCATTCAAATTTCTCGACGACAGAAGATTCAAAAAGTGTTTCAAAAAGATCATGTTAACCATATTACCAATTTTCTCAAACACGTTACTCTACTTTACAAAGTACAGTTAAAAGATTTAGTTACTAATAAATTCACATGAAACTAATTTTTTCTATAGTGAATTAATTATTCATTGTTATAATGAATCTATTGTTTATCAAATCTTGTTCTGAAATTATATATAAATATATACTTTTTTATCAATATTAAGAGAGAAAATACTTTTTAAAAATGAAAAAAGCAGTCATTATTTCTTGTGGTGTTTTTCGTAATGATTCATATTTAAAAATAAGTATAAATTGCTAATCAAAGAAAAAAATGACAAACTCCAATAATAGCCCCGCATCGCAAGTTTGGCACAGTGGCACTAAACGAGATAACGTAAACAACAATCTTTACCATTCTCGATGTTCAAAGGAAACGACCGAAACATTGCTTCAACGTATAGCTTTTAATTTGTGGCACACGGCACTTCACCTCGAAAGTGAGGTGTGCAATTATATTTACAATTTATTTTCATGATTGTTTATTAACTTTTTACATTAGTGATTTATAAAAAAATAAACTAGTGCCAATTAGTGGCTTTTCAATAGATTGTAAAAGTTACAACATTCATTGGAATGATATTTTTTATTAGTAAATGATGTTCTTTTATATTCATTCATTTATATTATATATTAGATAATATTACTTTTTTAGTTTTAAGTAGTAACTTGGTAAATATAAGGCCAACTAAATTTGTTGATCGTCAATTTCTGTTGCATGCACGGAGAGAAAAATCTGCCTTTTATAGTATGAAATAGATTGCTGCTATTTTTCTTTAAACTTTTCATACTAATAGAGCAAAGATTTGAGAATTTTTAGCATGAAACTTGTCTATGCTAATAAAGTTTGTCATATAGCCTCTTATTACATACTTATTATACTTTTAATCCAACGGCGCCATGCGAAGATCGCACATAACATCATCCTACTATGTTTGCATAAGTTCTATGCTTTTTCGGGGATAGACTCTTGCAACTGGCGATTAGGCCACGCCCACCTTTACTTAATTGGAACTGCCCTAATCGCCAGTTGCAAGAGTCTATCCCCGAAAAAGCATAGAACTTATGCAAAAATAGTAGGATGATGTTATGTGCGATCTTCGCATGGCGCCGTTGGATTAAAAGTATAATAAGTATGTAATAAGAGGCTATATGACAAACTTTATTAGCATAGACAAGTTTCATGCTAAAAAGACATACGATTGTACTATAATTACTCAAATTTCATGCCTATATAGCATAGAAAATTTCTGTGCATTAAATGTAAACCTTTCTATACTATAAAAGGCAGATTTTTCTCTCCGTGTGGATGATACATTATTTTTGTAAACACCATGTGTTTGTGACGTCATCGTCACAATATTATTTGTCGGAAATTTTTCTAAATGGATCGATCTGATATTTTGTGGGGAAGTCCAAAATATATTTTGTTGAATTCATTTATTATAAAATACTTGCAAAAAAATAATTAAATTTGATACAAAATACCTTCTATCTCAAGAATTAGAATTATGTGGACAAAGAATGAATTCAAAAAGATTTATTTATCAATATAATATAAAATAATGTCCCTAATGCAAGTCTTAAATCTTACCGGGCACTCCTATACACTATGAGAAAATGATATTTTTAGTTCATCCATGATTATGATTAATTCAAACTTAGTATATTTTTGCTACATAGTCAAACATATTTAAGTTTAATTTAATAATACATTTTTGATGAAAAAAAATATATATCATTTAAACATAAATTTTATTTCATTCAATGTGAATATATATTATTCTTCATATGCAGTGAAATATACAGGGTGTTCCAAAAGTATGGAAACTTGCAACTATATCTCGAAAAGTACGCATTTTCGTGAAAAATATTTAAAACAAAAGTTGTTACCAAAAAAAAGATCTATATTTTTGAGGCCAAAAAATTGGTCCCGGGACCCAACAGTGAAAAAAGAAGTATCACGAAAATGCGTAATTTTCGAGATATAGTTGCAAGTTTCCATACTTATTTTGGAACACCCTGTATTAAATTTAAATGAAAAATAATTCATGCATTTTGCATACACGGATAAAAATACAGTAAATTTAATACACACTGAATAAAGTTTAACTTACAATGATCTCCAAACAATACATGAAAAATAAATTTTTAGGTTAAAATTTTATTGCCAATAAATAGAGAATAATCAGTGGATCATCTGAATTGTGACACTTTGCAGGGAACCAAAGATAGAGAAAAGCAGGGTGAGGCAGGTGTGAAAAATATAAACATATGGCATATTTCGGACGTTCTACAGGAATAATTCTAAACTAACCATTAAGTTTAAATCAAACATAAATTTAAAACAAATAATATTTTTAAATAAAAGTGATAGATATTTTTCATACATTAAAATAAAACTGACAAACAGTGTTAAATTAAAGAAAATCGTTCAAACCGATCTCTATACTTAGATTAAGAATTCTTATGTGTGTAACTTGACATTTTCTAACAATTCCCAAGTATATTAATTAACAAAATATCAACAGTTTTGCAAATTTTGGAATAATTCACAACAAAATTCGAGCTCAATCCATTTAGTATTTTACGAGAAAAGTGTCCGACAAATTAACATTGTGGCTGATGACGTCACCAAAGAGTTACATATGCTATATTTTTAATTCATTTTTCTTCGTGTTTGATATGTTTTTGATAAAGCAAAATTAATTTTATTGCACTAATAAACTTTGCAATTAATTAACTATTACGAACATTTGACTTAAAATACTTGATTTATTTATTTCTGTTTTGTTTTTTTTGTTTCAGCAGAACGGAACATACAAGTCGCAGCCAAAGAATGTTAATACTTATGCTAGAAGTTCTAATGGCAAAGACGTGAGTTTATTAATTTCTTATGTTAGTAATTTGATAATTGAAAGTTACTATCAAGATTTACACGAGCAAGCCGACGCAGCAAAGAAATATGTGCATAAAGAGATAAGGCGTTTTTGTCCCCAAGGCACTAATGAATAAAATGAATTTGATTGTAATCAGAGATATTCATGCCATTTTAACATAAAAAATAATTCAGGAACTAATTTTTTACTCCTATTATCAGTTTACAGTTAAAAATACATAAAATATTAATTTGAAACAATATTGAAAAATGTGTAGGCTTTTACTCATGTCGTTATTCTTCTATTGAACGGAAAAACTCTAAAAATTTTACCTTTTATCACTTGAACGTTCCGGTTCCAATTAAAAATAAACCGCTCCCGGCAATTACGATGAATTAACGTTAATTGGCATTAATGACGCCATTTGTCGCACAGGAACTTAGCGCGCTCTTCTTCGAAACAATTGTACTCGATTGAATGTAGTCAACAATTTTCTATTTTAACAAAAGTGAAGAATAATATTAGTTTATAAAATATTAATTTTTAATTGTAGATGCAAACAAATTGGACAATTTGCGAGCAAAAATTTTGTCTCCAGTGCTGCATATGCCATCGGTTTGTCCACTCTTGATACGAAATATATACTATTTCTAAAACGCGCCTTCAGTTTTCTGAAGTAGTTTAAGGATTTCTGCCGTTCAATACAAAAAGTTTTTTTAAGTAAATCCTAAAAGCCATGTAAAATTTTATGAAAATTTATTCAAGTTATCTTTTTATAATTTTAATAATTTATCATCTACTATTTGGTGGCTGATGTAAATTAAAATTTTAACGTTTTCCGAGGATAATAAAAAGATTTCAGTTGAACCATATTTATCGCTAAAAATAGGTACTTTTATGGGATCATAACGCGCCCAGTTCCTTCGTATTGCTTTAGTCAGCAGGACAACGCAGTTTAAAACCATAAATCCTGAATACTCAGTGCTGGAATAATAAATTGTGAGACAGAAAAGTCTTAAAATTCTTATTGGTCATCAAAAAGTAAAATCTTTCAAACATCATTTTAAAATAAAATGTTTACTTACACACAATTATATAAGTACATTCTAAACTAATTTTTTAAAGGGGGTTAAAAAGTTCTAAAAATGGGTGTGGCATGCAATTTTTTAAAATTTAATCAAAATTGATATAATAAGTCGAAATATTTTT
The DNA here is from genome assembly GCF_019393585.1 of Leptopilina boulardi. NCBI lineage: Eukaryota > Metazoa > Arthropoda > Insecta > Hymenoptera > Figitidae > Leptopilina > Leptopilina boulardi. The sequence continues at coordinate 711,205 of NW_026137778.1, forward strand.
GCACTTTAAAGTTATATACTGTGTACAAACATTAAACGTTTGAACTTTTACATGATATAATTTTACTTTCAAAAAATAGTCCTAATCTACTCCAAAAATATGATTCTAGAAAAAAGTAGGAATAATATCGAAACGTTTTTTGTTATAAAAGCTGTTATAGAATAGTAAGTTTCCTGCGAGAAAACTTTTAATTAATGTGAAAATAACGAAGTTAGAGAACAAAGAATGAAAAGTGCACCAAAATAGAACACCCCGATCTCCCTTATATACTTCTCAAGTAGAAATTTTAGATCGGTAATGGAGAGTCGCGCACTTAAAACTTTTTCTAGATACCGGCTATACTAACTGACCAAAAAATCTGACAAGTGACTGACTAAAAATCTATCATGCTATATTTCGTCTTATCATCTGATAAAATACCATCTTGCTACTAACTGAAAAAGAATCAAATTAGGCATTTATAGACATAATTAATGTTAATTTTCATTCATTTTACTTAAAATATTTAAACAAAACAAAGGAAAATAATTAACATCTAAAACATTTATACAGACTTTTGGTTTCATCGATGAATTTGTCAGAATTAATATTTACTAGAATTTTTATTATACAGAATATTTATTTCAAAAAATGTTTATTTTACAGAAAGAATATTAGAAAGAATTATTTTCTTGCCGAATTTTCATTGATTCGAATTTACATTTTATAGAACTTTCATTAATCCGAATAAATATATAGCAGAAAAATTTTAGTGAAAATTTTTAAGTTAACTAATTAACTTAAATAACTTCTGAAATAATTATTTTCTTTCTGTAAAATAAATGCTCTTTATTTCGTTGATACAATAAAAATTAAATTGTAATAAATGTCAAACTACTTATCTTATCATTTTTCTCACAAAATATTCATTGATAATATATAGTTTCTTACTTTTATGTATGTACATTTAAAATCAAAGACAATAATATTTTTACTACAAGTTGTCTGACACATGGTCTGTCACATTTTTTGCTGAAAAAAAAAATTATTAAATATTGAATTTGCTTATCTTTGTTTCTTTTTAGTGATAAATTATTAAGTAAGTAAGTTTTTCTAAAAACTGACCAGTCTCTGAATCAAAACTCTTTTGGCGATTGAGATTAAATTTTTGGTCAGTGCCATGTTGCGTTCTCATGTCAAGTAAAATTCACATGCAATTCCAAAGGTACTGACAAGTTTATCTACTTAGATCAGAGATTTTCATCTCAATAAAAAATTTAACATCAGATTTAATTTGATCTGACATACATATATTGGATTGAACCAGAACCTTTCGAATTTGAAATTTGTAATCGAAATATTTGTAATAATTATTGAAATAGGTAATTCAAAAAAAATACACAAAATATTAAATAAATAGATATATTATTTGACAACAAATTTTTTGCTATAAATATATTTTTTTCAAAAATGTATAACTGGATCTTTGAAAATTTAGTAAAATTAATTAATTAATGCATAATAAATTTTAAATTCCTACTTTTTTAATTCGCTCAGACAATTTGTTTGCGTGTGACAAAAATGAAAACTCGCCTTTTTTATGTGTAAGCATAAATGAAGAAATAATTAAAAAGTTTGGATTAAAACGCGAAACTCATATTTCGAAACATATGTACTACATTCATATGATATGTCTTTCAGTCTTATATTTACTAAAAATATCACGTCCGTACAATACGCTTAGAAAAATGTTTTGTTTAGTGTTAGCATTGAATAGTAGTTCACGTCATCCAATTATAGTTGAGTAGTTTTCTAAGAATAAATATGGAATAACGTATGTAAAGAGAAGGAAGTGCAGATAAATATTAAGATACATATCCTTACATACTTACCTGTCTTCCAAAGTAATGAGAAACGCAATTTTGACGGGAAATTTGTTACGTCACTATACACAATGCCAACAATATTTTGTGCTAAGATAAATAAAGGACACTGGATATTCTCTCCAGTTGCAAAGCCCAGCCGGATCATTTGGTATCATCAACAAGACACTACCGAGCTCGTTACTTTTAAGATTACATGCCGATTTATCGTGAAATTATATACAATTTACTTGATATTATGACGAAAATATATTTTACTGTCAGAATTTTCTACTCGTCACAATTCGCAAAGGTGAACCCTAAAGTTCATTCCATTTTCAACTTTCTAAACATCAATTATTATTATAAATAGTTTAACAGCAATGAAAAAAATATTGATTATGTAACAGGTGCAGTCGAGAGCTCTCTCGACGACGTCGTCTTCATCGAGGACACCAGGTGTGGGTGCAGATTCGGTGACGATGGGATCAGGAAGAGGTGGAAAAGTACGTGAAGTAATGGAACTATGTTATGTGACAGAAAGGATCATTGCTCTCTGGTACCGAGAAGATGAACGAGGAGCTCTTGAACATGCCACGTCTCTTCTTCGAGGGAAACATGCCAATAATTACCTGGTGTGTTTTAAGAGAAACCATACAATAGTTTCAAAATTGATTAATTATTCTTTCAAATAATTTATTAAGAAAATATTATGAAAATCCTTGCGAAACGTTCTGAGATGTTCCTGCGACAAAATATCTCAAAACGTTCAAGGAATAGGATCCTTATCAGAAATTTACTACGGTCATAGAACGGTAAATTTCTGATTGAGATAATTAAAATTTTTATATCAAGGAGTTCATTTGAAACTTTTATTGTAGATTTTTAATTTATCTGCACCTTATCGATCTCGAGATCCTAACACACGGCAAGCAGGATGGCCTCATGGATTGGCGCCCAGTTTGGAGAGACTCTGTTCACTTTGTAAAGATATAGACTCTTGGCTGAATGCTGCACCGAATAAAGTAGTAGTGCTCCATGCTAGGTTAATATTTTTACATTCTCATCTTATGTGAATAGAAAAATTTTCTTTTTTATTTTTAAAATATTCTCGTCTTCAAATTTTAGAGGGAGTAAAGAACGAGAACGATTAGGAGTAACAGTTTCTGCCTATATGAATTACAGCAGTATTTGCGGGTCAAATGATCAAGCTCTCGATAGATTTTCTATGAGAAAGTTCCTTGATGACAAAATCGGCAAACTTAAAGTACCATCACATCGAAGGTAAATTTCTTCACTGTTTATGCATTAAATACGTTCGGGTTAGAAATTAAAATGTGTATCGAAAACAATTATGATCCAAAGAATTTTTTCTTATTTACAATCAGCTCTCTTCACAGTAAATGAAAGAGAAAAAATAGTTTCATCCCGTGGCTACAAATATTTTCCAAGTAGAATAAACATTTTTCTATGCAAGCTTTACTTTAGAAATAGATACAAAACTTACATTTTGTTATTTGACAGAAATTCTATATTTAAAACAATTTTCATATTACATATTTTATTCGCGCTTTAAAATAAAAAAAAAACGTTTTTTCCCATAACTTTAAAAAATGCTAGAACAACTATGGATATTTTTCTTTTATTTTATAGAGCTTTTCATGGCATATCTTCTGCCCTATAAGCGAACTATTCAGAGTTATTGACATTTAAAAAATTCAAAAAAATGATTTTTTTTTAAATATTTAATTGAAAATATTTATTTTACCTTTAAAATATAAATACACTATATTATAGAATATTCAAAAACCCATCGATTGATATTTTTTAATTTTTTATTTAATTTTCTCATTTTATAGGATTTTGACTAAGTCGAATTTTTAAATGCTGTAGAATTTCCATTTCACCTAATCGTTATTTTATCGACTTGTATTTGCACAAATTCTACAAACTTAAAATTTTAAATTGCCGGAACTTTTGTTTGTTCGAACAAATATCTGACAAAAACATTTCGGTGCGAATTTCAAAATTCAAAATTCTGTAAAATGAAAATTTTTGAAAAATAAAAATTGACTTAAATAAAAATTAAAAAAAAACTTTATTTTATACAAAAACTAAATAATCTGTCAAAAATATTGCGTCAAATGAAAGTTCAGTTAAGTAAAAATTCTATAATGAGAATTTTTTGAAACACGACATGTTAGAAAATCGTGTTTCTATCATAAAGGATAAAAAATTTCCCATTAGATTATTTTATTTCATTGTAGACAACCAACACGACAAACATGAAAAACACGATTCCTTCAAATATTTGGAAAAGTTCATAAATGACAGTAAAGATTTTTTTTTCTCCAGGTATATTGAATACTTTAGTGGACTTCTCTCAGGTTCTCTTCGTATCAGTCCATCTCCATTATTTTTAACTCATGTCACAATTTTGGGAGTGCCTCTTTTCGAACCTACAGGATGTCGAGCTTTCTTAAAAGTGTATGAAGGTTTGACGCCAGTCTATACTTCTGATCTCTATTCGGTAACTAATGCCCGTGAATTTACTGTGAATCTTGGGGGTCTTCGCCTTAGAGGGGATATTTTAATCAAATGCTACCACAGAGACTACTCTAAGCAAAGTCGCGAAGTTATGTTTTCTCTACAGGTACAAACAAAAGTACAAAATAAAATAATTCATTTTCATATTTTTTTCAATATTTTGTATTTATCAGTAAATTTTGTTTACAGTTTCACACATGTGTCATCACTGAAAGCGTGGTCTCGTTTCCCCGTTCGGAATTAGATTTTGCATGTGATGACCCAAGGTGTCCATTCGATAGTGTAATGACCTTATACTTTGCGACAGCCGCCAGGCGAGATGGACCAATACCAGCGCCGACTCCTGCTGTGCCTCATGCTTCAGCACATCACGACCCCATATTGCATTGGGATAGTTATGCGAATCTAGAAATCAACGAGGATGGCAAGTATCAGTTTTAATATCTCGAAAATTGAATAGCTTCAAACCATCATATATTCTACTAGATAACGGCCACGGCAATTATGGGTGCGGCGTAGCCTATATTCCAGTCACTCTAATGACGCCTCTATGTGACATCATGATTTTTTTCTATTATTATCGCTTGCTACTTTTTATTATACAAATGTAGAAAAAAGTGATAACCTTTATCAGCTGGACAATAAATTAATGTCCATCAATTTTCCTTTCACATAATATACCGATAGAAAGTCAATATTGTCACAATCTGTAGAGTTACTCCCGGTACCACGATAGATGGCAATACTTTCTAGTTAAATTCAATTTCAAAAATTTATCATATTTATGTTATTCACCTATTAATTTATTTGTTTTTTATACAAATACCTATTCACCGCGAAGAAAATTTATAATATGCGGTAATTTTAGTCAGCAAAAATTCGTTATTTGAATGTCAATCCAAATTAAAAATACAAGAACTGTAAGAAAATAATATATTTTTTAAACTATTTTTTCGTTATTTTCTTTAAATTTTTAAGTACAATTTGTTTTTTATTTTCTTATTTATAGAATTTATAAGGAATATTGTTAATTAAAAAAATTAAATTTTGATTTTTTTCAGTTTGAGAATGAAAATTGATAAACATTGATAGTATTGTTGCACATTAACAAAAACCATATACACATTACAGTCAATCTAATTATTTAATTCTCTGACTTTAATCGAGGATGGCGCTAGAGGCGCGAGAGTTATTCTCGGAGTGACCGAGGATCTGCGCTCCGCGCTCTCAACAGTTCAGTTCGTGAACGGCCTTGTAAACAAGTAACGGAATATACGAATATTATTGTTGTACATTTTGACTATATTAAAAGTATTATTTTTGAATGAAGCATTTCAAAATGAGAAATTAAGAATTGAATCGTATTTTATGAGAAAGGAATGTGAAAACTAATTTCAGTGTATGCATTGTCGATATTATCGTAAATGTAAGATTACAAGTTTTTTTGTACATGCAGTTGCATTATACAATTTGGCGCAACAGTAAATGAATTCTCCAACCTTGACTAAAAGGTAATCACTGATTAGAGTGTAAATTTAACCGCTTTAATTATACGATTTTTTTATCAAACAAATATTATTTATGAATTTGAAAAGAGCAAATTGAATTTTTTATGAGACCAGTTTGCAGAAAATTAAAAAAAATTCGTGAGGTAGTTGTAACCAATGATAACCAACTGTAGAAGATGTTTGATTAACAATGGGATCTTAGTTCTTCTCTTTTGAATACATTTATTCCTATTCTGAGATCTTTGTCTAACCACTTCCTTTCTCTTTTTCTGCTTCTAATTTTTCTTTCCTACTTCCTTAAAAAAAAGAAAAGCAATACTTCTTCTTGTACTTTTTGACCCTTGACCGACTTTATACACATTAATATCAAAAAGCTTTCGCAGTAGTGCTTCCGATAATTTCCATGTGTATAGTTCCATAAATGTTGAGGAGTAAAACGCTGAAAATAGTCTGTCTGGAGTCAACTGGTTTATTTGTGTTGCACAAGCATCTATGTAACTCTACAAAATTCAAAAGAATTTTCGCCTTTCATCTCTGCAAATCATACGCTGGAATATTTCTTTATTTAACTATTACAACGTTTCTTAAAATTTAGAATACATCTTTTGAAATACCTAAATAAATTAAAATTACTATATAATAAAACCCTTCATTAAGAAAAAAAACATTATTAATATTCACCTAGTTATAATACCAAAATTCTTTGTTAAAATTAAATGTTTTGAACAAACCTATAATATTCTTCAAAGCAAAAATTGAATTTCCTGAAAGTGAAAGTTATTCAACTATCAACCGCGCAGTTTTGATAGCACTTTCCTTAGATTTATAAATTATGTTAAAAGCCTTTTTTAATAACATTAAAAGTTAAAAAATACTTGTTGAATGTAACAAAACAAAAAATATTTATATATGACACAAGTACAAGATAGTTTGTATTTTATTGAGTACTGTAAGTACTAAAATAATCATATCTTTTTACTTAATTAATACTCTAAATAGAAGTTAAATAAATAAATAAATCAATTAAATAAAACAGTATTTTTTTCAAAAAAAAGACAAGAAGTAACAAAGTTTTACAAAGAGGAAATTTAAATAAATAAAAATACGAAGTGTTTTTACCTATACTTGTGGGCCATAAAGTGATATCTAGAAACACAGTTCACGTATAAACGTCCTTGTCCCAGATCGCTTCCTTTACGCATGATTATTTTATATACATGTATGTAACTGTGATCGACTTAAATGTAAAGTACTTCTAAAAAAAAGAAATAAAATATCTATACCTGAGAAAAAAGTAAGCAATTCTTGCATGATCAAATCAGATTTGATAACTGTGAAAAGGTTTATATCTGTACTATTAATCTTAAAATTATATCAGATTTAAATTTTTGAAGGTTTACAATAATTTTTATAAATCTGCAAACTTTAGTGTCATGTGGAATTTTTGAATTAGCATTATTTAAGAATATTAATAGTTACGAAACAATTTATTAAATTTTAATAAAATTTAAGCATGTACATGCTAATGACACATTTGCTCATGATTTTATCTTTTCATATCTAAATAAAAAAAATTTATTACCACTTTTATAATTTATTAAATATTGCAATTTTCATTGAAGAAAGCATCGTTTTGGCATACTATTTTCACTATTCGCAAGTAGTAGTGTCATCGTCCAGTGGGACTCATTCTGCGCATGTCTACTGACTGTCACTACTACTTGTACGTTCAACTGTGTGGCGCGGATCTAGCGCTAAAACGTGACATTTTTTCCACAATAGTTTTATTTTTAAATTATTTGCTTCAATCATATATCATATTGCAATTTCTCAAACAAAAAAGAAAACACTTTTGCTCACAAAAGCTTAAAATTTCTTTACATTATAGTTACGATTAAATGTTGTAATTAACCTTATATTATTAATTAATAATAATAATTAATAAAATATGTATTAAATATTATATTTTATCCATCGAGTGGGTTACTTAATTTGAAAATTTTTCTTTAAATTCTCCTCAATTCTATTTATTTAATGAGGAAAAAACCCTCACTTCACTCATTAAACACAAAAAATCAATTCACCGGCACGAGAAAGTTTGATTTCTTGATGCGGTATCTAGATAGAAAATTGAACTGAAAGAACTGCGTTGTAAAGTATCTTTTTTAACTCTAAAGCATTTGAATTAAATTAAATAATTTCTTTAAATAAAAGAAATTTGTGCATTACACATCAAAGTTCCTTAATTTAAAGGTTCTTCATTTTTATTTCGCATTTTGACTGCAATGAGAACATCGCATTTGAATGATAATCGCAAATTGGTTTCAGTATAGAATATTAATTATTAATTATTCAGTGTAATTCAATAATTAAATAATAATTTATTAATTAACTTTTGTTCAATGAAATGTCATTTTTTTCTCGACAGATTATTTTTTGTTCTAATATTTTTAAGAATTTTGAAAGAAATTTTTACCTCATTATAACTTTAGAAAAGTTTTTAGTAGGACACTAATTGGGCTATTTACCTTAGAGCATGAAAAGTTGAGAACCTTTTCGTGCTCCGAGGATGCTCACAGCGAGACGTTGAAAACACCCTATATGTATAGGTATACCTATGTAATATTATATTCTCCGCTACTCGAAGTATTTTCACATCTTTTTTGTCAAAATAACTTGAACCAAGGGTGCCTTGAAGTTATGGCATTTAAAGCTTTCCGTTAGATTGAACGCTCATATAAGAATATACCCGCAGAAAGGAGTTTCTTGACTTGAGGGCAGAGCAATGAACATTTGCAAACACGCAGATAGAGTATGATTACATATGCGTATTTGTGTATGTGAACGCGTGACCTTAAATGATTATGTAAGTCTTCATCTTCCTATCCATTTTGAGATTAATACCTTGAAAACTTTTTTTTTCCTTTCAAATAGTATCCGAGGAAGTTTGCGTGTCAAATTTCAAAATTATAATTCAGCATTTTTAGCTGCGCAATAGATTCCATTAATTTTTTCTAAGCATTATAGTAATACTTGAAAAAACAATCCGTTCATAAATATTGTGCTATCTCTGCGGATTAAAATATATGTATTATTCATTACACCCAGAGAAAACATATATTTGTCTTAGAGCTAAATAAATATTTTTTTGTTTCAAATAAATATTGTTTGTGTGAAGCAAATAATTTTTATTTAAAACAAAGAGGTAGTCATTTAATCTAGACTTAAAATGTAGTTGTAAACTGTAAGGAGAAAATTCTTTTTGGATAATATGTTAACTTGCGTTATTCTGCACTGTTAATTTTACATGATTCGTTGTGACGTGGCGGAAAGGTGTGGTATTCTTGAAATCTCTTGAAACAAGTCTACCACTTGAATCCGCTGACCACGAGAAGTCAAAGAAAAAAGTTGGTGTCCGCAAAAGAAGAAAGCCGTCGGCCGCATATGGTATAGACGTCCAGTGCGCTTTACCAACCATTCGTGTCCTCAATTCGAGTTGTAACAAATTTATTTTCTATTCTTTATTATAGCAAGGGGGTAGAATTTTATGTCTTTTTACAACATCTTCTAATTTTTAAATCTACTTTCAACGCCCACCTATAAACCTGGAATTTTCTCAAAGTTGAAAATACAACAAAATTTCAGCATAGCTTGAATTATAATTTAATTAAATTGCAGCATTTATCATTGTAAATTGTACATTTATTGATGAATATTATGTTTTAACAGCTATAAAATAAATAGAGTTTTCGATGAATTCAACAGAACAACTTGCACAATAATTCAGTTGTAGGACGTACGATCAATGTTAGAGAGTTCAAAGTCTGTCGCATATTTTAAATGCTACACGTTTAAACCGAGAATGTTTCAGACATAAAGTCCCCTGTTCACATTTCAACCTCAAGTCTCAGTCTCAGAGTATATTTTACAGTCATTTGCCGTGATACCTTGGCCACGTCGAACTCACAAGATAATAAAGGTTTCATTTTTTTTCACCAACTGACATATAACTTACATTGATAGGTAATACAATGAAAAATATTTTAAACATAAATTTTAACTTTTACTTGAGATTTTAGTGACAAGACTGAGAATATTTAAAAAAAAAAAACATCTAATCGTGTGAGATTGAAATAAAAAAAAGTCTTTGCTCCATCAGATATATAAATTGGAGCAGCTCTGAACATGATTTACCCTCCTCTGCAAAGAGAAAGCAATCAATAGGTACAATAAACCTTACCTTTTTAAAAAAATAAAAAGCAGTTTCCTGTCGTTATACTGATAAAAACCACTTTTTCACTACATGAATTAAATGCAATAAATGAAATCAATTTGTAGTACCTACCAAGTTTATTTTATTGACATCAGATAACGTCGAATAAACTGGAAAAGTAACTTAGTATATGCAATGACACTGGTTTATCTTTTAGAAATTAACGTATTAAAAATATAATAGGAACAAACATATAAAATGTAAACTTGAATTATTTTTATAGTTTTTTCAGAGTAAATGATGTAAATTACTTTGTTGTAGATCGGGACACGCCGCTATCTTTACCTCCACATTCTAATCCTTTACAAACATCTCCTCGTGGATTAGGATATACTTGCGGTCCTTTGGATGGATCAATTTATGCAGTGGTACATCCACCTACAGGAGGTGGAACTCGTGGTTCTCCACTGACTGTTTCCATGGACAGTGGAATTAGTAGTGGACCACCACAACGATCTAGTCCCCCTGAAATTGAAGCTGAAAATCAAGCTCATGGTGATCTTGATAAATTATTACACGACATGATGCTTACCGTTGAGGTATGGACTTGAAATATACAATTTTTCTTTCCTCTCTAAATCTGAATTAGTAAAATATTTCAATATTAGTACTTTAACATTTTACTAACCAATTAGTAGATTTATCAACTCTTTTACTAATGAATTAAAGGTACTAATCAAGAAGTGAAATTGTCACGTGACGATAATATTTATTTCAAGTCTAATGTGTTGAAATTATTAAAATTATTCTATTATTGATGACGTTCAACAATGATTATTTTCAGTACTTTATTGTAAGTACAATACGCGTTACCGGTATACACATTGTTATCATTGTCTTATCTATATATTATAAATTCTTTTTATGTGCATCTGATTAAAAATATTGACATAATATTTTTATTTTCTTATAATTATTAATTTCCTAGAATAAACTCTTAACCTCAAAGTTTTTGATTTCGATCAATTACTAAACTATATTGAAACTCGACAGTGTCTTTATGTATTATTTTTCTAAAAATATTTCTAGAAAAGATTAACAATACTAAGAAAAGAAGAATTAAAATTAGTAGAATTTCACTAATTCAGAATTAGAGAGTTCATTTTATCCATAATAAATTTAATTTCCCAGCCCATCAATTTTAATATAGTATCAAGAAATTTTGTTTGTTTGTAAGTTAAAATGTATATTCTATAATCACAATAGTATGTTACTGTAAGAATAAACTTTTGTCTAATTATACGTAAATTGAAGTAAGTTTTCACTTGTAACATTACGTTGGCTAAAAATGAATTTACAAAATTAGAATTTGTTAAACTACAATTCTTTGGATGAAAATAGTTGCCATTATGAAATCTAAATAATTTATTTACCTATAAAGTTTTACCTTTATCCCTAAGTCATCTGTCATTTAATCTGATCTGTTTAACTTTAATGCTCAGTCAATGCCAGATGCCCCAACGAACGAATTTCATCGAACAGACAGAAATGGTTCTCGAAGTTATAGTAGTCACGGCAGTCATCCCACTTCTTCGAATTATTCGACCTTGAAGGATTCGTATAGGAGTTACGGTGCTGGAAAAGAATCGAGTAGTCCTTCTGTTCGCACAGACTTTGGAAGAGTGTACGACGCAGTTGACTTTCGAGGATCTCCCGATCGAAAATATGGCGATTCATTTTCACCTCTTGGAAATATAGACTTCATTGATGACGACATTCCCTATCACGCGAGACAAACTAGTCAACCATTCTCTTATGGTGCCACTTCAGATATGATTAAACATCAAAAACTCTCTTCACCATCATTAGTTAGAAAGGCGTCTGCACCTGTTGTTGATATAAATGATATTCTCGGAGAAAGTACAAGTCCCATCAGCCCTCATAATTCTTCAGCGCCTCCTCAACCTCCGACAGAATTTTCCAATGGTTCAATTAAACACAACATGGAACACATTGATGGGTGAGTACATTACTTTTTTCTAAAGTTAAATATACACATAAACAAAATCGACTAATCACTTTAGATTTAAGATAAATGTGTTTTTTACTAGCAGACAGGATATAAATGACGTTAATTAAGAACCAAAAAAAGAGAATTTGCAGATTTGTGCTTTCGGTTAAAATTTAAACTTCAGAATTTATTGAATTTTAATCTGAACACCAAAATGTCAAAAATTTAAGAGAAATTTTGTAAAATTTGTACAGATTAAAAATTATTATATCTGTTTCTGGTAAAATAATTTTAAACGCAATAAAAATGAACCTAGTAGGTGGAATTTATGCATCTTTTTAATATTATTAAAATTTGTGTTTTGATACTTCAAAAGAAGTAGTATATATACAGCAGAAAATAAAAAAAATTAGATTAAAGAACAAACTGAACAAAAATTTCCTTTTTAATAAACGACGATTAGTATTAAATGCGGAAGCGTATGTTATTTGACTCTATTTGAATATTCAATTAAAATATTATGGGAATGTAGGAGGAAGTAACCTACTCATTTTTTTAAAATATGGAATAGTATAGTTATTCAATTTTATAAACCAGTAGTACATAAAATTCACTATACGTTGTATATATTAAAATTTGATTAACATTTATAAGTAGATAAATAAATTATAGTAAAACGTAATTTAAAATTTATTTTTAGTTTTGTAAATTATAAATATACCGCTCAGAAATAAAGTACATATTTATGGAAAAAAATTTCTCAAGTGATCCTACATCAAAAATGTAAATTATGGATTCTTTGAAAAGTCATATAACTATTATGCAATAAAGTTAACAATTTAACCCTTTTTGACAAGTTTTATCCTGATCAGAGAAATTTTTTTGAGTTGGATCGCTTCAAAAATTTTGCCCCTTATATATTGTATAATCTTATTATGTCTAAAATAAAATTACTTTTAAAATTATATAGTTTAGCACTTAAAAAGTTTTCCAAATTATATTTCAAATAATTCTATTAAAAAAACGAGCATTACGCATATTGTCGTCTCACTCGCACTCATGGACTATGACTGACATGATGGTATTCCTATACGGTATATACTTTTGAAAAGTTAGTGAAATTAAATGTTCAAGTTGCTATATGAGGCTTGAGTTAAGATGAACAAGACGTTTACGGTCAAGGAATTCGACTGACGGGTTTATAGTTGATTGAATTTTCCAAGAGAGAGTTTTCTGTTTCAGTTTGTAAATATTCTTGCAAATACATTATTAACTTATTCATTCGATGAATGAGGTGAAAATTTTATGTTTAAATTTTATAAAATATACTTATTATGGTATTGTGACATAATTAATAAAAGTCATGGAAAAATGAAGAAAGAAAGAAAGAAAGAAATCTAGCCTTGTATAATATTTTAAGAACCCGGCCGCCCTCTGACATAATTATAAATATAGAACAGACGAGACGCGCTAATTCAGCCGTATACTACAACGATATAACTTTTCTTTTATAAGTTTTACTTATTTCTGTTGAGCAAAACATATTTATTACGGCATAGTTCAGGTTTTCGTAATTCTTATGATCTATAAAATTAATGTACTTATATATACACATGATGAAAATTAATATATCCTGTAATGTTAAATTCATTAAAACTTTAGACTGTCCTGGTTGAGGCAACAGCAGTTAAAATTGGCAGCAAGAAAAGATGAGAGAAATCCAGCAAAAATTTGGAGACTGGAAGCTGGAAATCGAATGCTTGGTGAACTGAAAACAGTACAAAGATCACGATTGAGGCACGACGGATATGCCAGTGACTCGGCAATTTTAGATGATGAAGATGATTATTGGACAAGCAGCCCGATTTCAGTCCAAGTGAGTTTTTCAAATAGAACAACTTTTGCCATGCAGTCAGAAAATTTTTGAAATAATTGGAATAGTAAAATTTCTAATATTCAATATAGGTTTTAAAATGTTGATTTTTGCCGTAAACTGTACGCGATTGTGAGACAATAATTGTGATTGGAGGAAAATTTTTTGATTCAGAGAACATCAGCTCCATCGAGTCCTTTACTTCCGCAGAGATCGACCAGTATTGGAAATTCAACTCTCGGCAGATCGAGAACAGAAAGTGTGAATGAGAGACCTTTTGTTGCCGTAAAAAGGGCTTACGATTTTCGTAAATACCACGACAATCAGGTATTTAATTACACAAGTCAGAAAAAATTAAGTCACTTTTAATTAGAGATCGACACGAAAACGAATCTGCTTTTAATAATTTACCTTAAAAATATTTGTAAACAAATTTCGTTCTGAAAATGAAAATAAGTATTCTGTAACTTATAAAATAAGCAACTAATTTTTGTTAATATATATTATTAGAGAGACTTGTATTTTGACTAGCACACATAATATAGTTTTTAGAAAAGCATGTAGCCTGAAACAGATAGAGCTTGACTTGCAATTACAGAGTCCATCATCCTTACATGCAGCATTAATCGCAGCTCCACCCGTAGGCCTAATCCATCATCAAAATTTAAATCGAACGAATAAGCAGATTCAGCAGCCACCTAGGCCAGAATTGCGTAGCGATAGTTTTGCACGAGCAGAAACTCTGCTCAAAGAATATCGACTCTTTAACAATTTTCTTACTGAATCTATAAATGTGCAAAATAATAGTCACGAATCAAAAGAAACAATACCTGGAAGTCGCGAGGTATATAAAATTGAATCAGAAGACGCAGGTCTACTGACTGTTGTGGATCAAGGTGACTCCTTAAAGATTACGGATGAGAGTCATCATCTTCACTCCTTGACTGACGTCTCATCCCTACATGGATCACCAACTACTAACCAAATTGCTCACGTCAATTTAGTTTCACCTGACACATCAATCATCAACACTATGATCAGCACCACTAACAGTACCCCTAATCAGTCGCCAAATGCATGGCAGAGTAGTGTACAGGTTTGTCGCATTTTGCATTGCTTTTTCACCTCTTTATTCAATTTTTGCTTTTTTAATTGCACCAGTTATCGAGGCTGATCCAATTCTCGTGAAAAGTCCATTTCTTTTAATTATAATTGTTATATATTGAAGAATCATCATTTTATGAGACACGAGAATTGGTACAAATAGCCATCAAGGCGCGAATTCAGAATAGGGACCACGACTGTTTGTTCTTTCTACATCAAGTCTTAGTAACTATGAATTTAATCTTTTTAATTATAAAAAAATACCTTTGATGCCTTCTTTCCCAAAACTCTTGTTTGGATCCACTCCAACATCAGTTACACCTGAAAAATTTAAAAATATCAAATTTCTTCTTAAAAAGTATTTTTTTTTAAAAAAACTCTTTAAAAAGTTTATAGAAAATTCATAAATATGAAAATAAATATATTATTATAAATTTTATAAAAATTCATTGAAAAAGAAATTCGCAAAGCAAATTTTTTTTTACTTTTTAATTATGTACTATTTGAATATAAAATCATTAAACAAAAAAAATACAAAGCAGTATTCATAAAAAAACGTGTAAAAAATAAAATATTTTTAAAAATATTCACATGTAAGTAATTTTAAAAAATTGTGTTTTAATTCATATAATGTTTTACTTAATAGAAATGTAAAATAGCTTTTTCATTTTTAATAATATCCAATGAAGCTTTAATTAGTTTATATATGTACACAAGCATAATAATAATTATGAATAACTTATTTGAACATTTACTTTGCTTTTTCATTAAGTAATTTGTGAAGCAATATATTTGTTATAAATGCATTTCCAGTCTCACAATGATTCCTCATCGTGGACAGAGAGAAGTACAAGTCCCGGCGCTTCTCGACCGCAGACTCCAGCATTTCCGGTTCCACGCACACCATACGTGAACACATCTCCCACAGTGACTTTTGCACCTGATCGCAATTATATTACACCAAATATTAACGATTCTGGGTACAATATTAATAACAATCATATTGATTCTGGAATTGGCAACATGAACAATAATTATATGAATCGAGCAATTTATATTGAGGAACGCAGAGACACAGCTAGGCATCAAAGACTTCCTCCCAAAAGTCCGACAATTCAACGGTAAGTTAAGTTACATTTGGGTGAGTCCGTGGCTTAAATTTTTTATTTAGCTAATTTTTTTTCATTTCTTTGTACTCTACGGAAAAAAAGTACTATGATTTTTTTAAATTTCTTTTTATAAAATCGTGTATCCATGGATTTTTCAAAATTTTAGATTTTTGTGATAACTAAAACTCTTAAATAAAAATTAATTTATAGGCTCTTGTGTTTATCTTATAAAGTATGCAAAATTTTTAAAAATATATTATTTTTCATATAAATTTTCATATTTATTTTCTATGTTTTAAGAAACAAACAAAAAACCATTGAATTTGGGGACTTTTTTTATGATTTTCACAACGAAAATCAAATTTCAGAGTACTTTGACTTATTAAGAAAAAAAAATAAAATTGATAATCAAATCAAAAATATCGATTTCGATATGTTGAGTCGGCAAGGAAGGACTTCCCCATATATTCCTTAATATTGCAAATAATAAGTTTTGTTTTTATTTTAAATTATTTATATGTTTTTATAGCAAACCAGACGAATTGGCAGTTTCTCAATATGGTGTAACTGGTGTACCAACACATTTCGACTTCACTCAAAGTCCTAAGGTAAGAAGAAAAATTTATATTAAGATAAATAAAAAATTAACCTACACAATATAAGAAATTTTTCTCAATATTTTCTAAAGTTGATTTGAAATCTTTAAAATATTCATTTGCGAGGTTCACGAAGTATCTATTTAATATTGAAATTTTCACTTATAAGGAAATATTGAACTCAAAACTTAAGCGAATATTATACAGCAATATTGAGGCAAAATTAATAATGTTGAGTGTAAATTTTAATATAAAACTGACTTTTCGTAAGCTTGTAGATTGCACATCAACTTTAGAAAATAGTCAGAAAATTTCTTGGTCTGTGTAGGAAGTTAGTATTGAAAAAAGTATGATTTAAATTTTTATTGAAAATTCTATAAAAATAAAATATTTGTATGCCTGAATTAACGTGAACAATAACAATAATTATTATCTTTAAACATTACATGTGCAATAAAACATTTTAATGAGGGATCAAGATTTTCATCAACTACGGTTACAAGTGAATCACTGTAATTAATCAATCAGTCTAGCTTAAGAGAATTAATTGAATAATAAGTGCTTAATCGAAGTTGGTGAAATCTCATAAAGGGTCAAGTTATCATCCCAATCAACCTTCAGACGGTATTAACAAACGATAAAATAATTTGTTTTGCTCCTTTCAGTCTGCAACATCGTACAATTCAATAAACAGCGTTGGTCCAACATCCATTCAAGTTCAGTATTATACTTCGAGACGGTCTAGCATTCATTCGAACACGGAACCACAGGAAGTTGCGGATGTCAACGTTAAATTTGTTCGTGACACAAGCAAGATTTGGTATAAACCAAATATATCCCGAGAACAAGGTGATTTAATTCTCCAAATATTTTATATAAATAATATATTTGAAGTAAAGAAATTTGAAAACAAACTTTGTTTCAGCAATTTCGATGTTGAAAGATGCAACTCCAGGTACATTCGTGGTTCGTGACAGTAATTCATTTCCTGGTGGCTTTGGTTTAGCACTTAAAGTAGCAACTCCCCCACCTGGTGCACCATCATGTGAGCTTGTTAGACATTTTCTAATTGAACCCACGTCCAGGGGAGTGCGACTCAAAGGATGCGCCAATGAACCAGTCTTCAGTTCCCTTTCCGCTTTAGTTTATCAGCACAGCTTGATGGCAATGGCTTTGCCAATTCAATTGCTGCTTCCAGAACCGGATGCGACACTGAGATCGCTTGACTCACCAGGAACAAATAGTGCACAACAACTTTTAGCGCAAGGAGCTGGTAATTATCTTGTCAATTTATACTCAAGGAAGGTTTATTAACTTGTCGAGTAATAAATTTGTTCTTTGTTGCAGCCTGCAATGTACTGTACTTATTCACATTGGACACCGAGTCGCTAACTGGACCTCAGGCTATCAAAAAAACAATTGCAATGTTATTTAGTCAGAAGCCTCTTCCTGTTGCTACCATAGTGCACTTTAAGGTTTCCACACAGGGCATTACTTTGACTGACAATGCCCGCAAACTTTTCTTTCGCAGACATTACCCTACGAATAATATCAGTTATTGCGGTCTCGATCCTGATGAACGCTCTTGGAATTTTATCAGCGATGTCACTGGAAGAGCCCTTAGTGCCCAGTAAGCATCTCTCCCACTCTCTTCTTTTTTTTTCTTTTTTTTAACTTTTTTAAAACTATTTTCTAACACTGACATTGTGCATTTCAGTCGTTGCTTCGGATTCATTGCACGAAAACCGGCTCACAAATCCGACAACCAATGCCACATCTTTGCTGAATTGGAGCCCGAGCAACCGGCTGTAGCTATTGTTAATTTCGTTAACAAAGTTATGATGGGCAATTCTCATGTAAAAGCAAACATCGTCTGATATAACACTGAATCAAAATCTTGTAAGAAACTGTCGTTAAACTTTTCTTTGCTTAATTTAATCACGTATTTATTGTTGTTTATTGTTTTAACTCACAATAGTTCAAACAATGAAATTGAATGCCAGCAAGATAAGTCAATTTCTTATTTATTAAAATATAAATAATACCTTACAGTTAATGAAAAGTACCTAATTTTCACAATAAAAAAATTAGCATTGAATCAAAAGGATATTTTAAATAAACAAAAAGTAAATATTTTTTTTGAAAGAAGAGAAAGAGAAACTGCCTTGAAAGTTTGTTTAAGAAAATATTACTTGTAGAATAATGTAAGGTAATTAGATTGTTGAGAGGATAACATTTTTTCGATAGTCTTATTCACAAGATAATAAAAGTTAAAAGTCTATTCGAGTATATATTACGACTGTTGCAAGCCAATATTGTTATTATATTGCATGTCGATACATGTTTATATAACTGTATATAATATTAACGCTTTAAGAAAAGTTAACATAAGTTTCTTTTAAAGGGAGTTTACTTACGATTTAAAAACTCTGACAAAAACTAGATATTTCATTAATATAAAGTCCGATAAAGTCTTGAATAATATAAATTAAGGTTCTTGCCATTATAAGAGATGACGATTGTAGCTTATGAAATAAGCTCGTCTATTACTATGCCTAGAAACGTTGACAGTCAATTAAAATCAAATAAGTACGACAATATTGATCCTAATAAATTTACATCCTATCCCTTTAAAAAATAATTTTGCCAGTCTTAAATAAATAACAGTTTAATGTTAATTTAACTTCAGTCAGTACAATTATTGTAATGATTATTATATTTATATTCAACCTCTTTCCACATATATGCAATGATTATAATAAAATAACAAATAAAATATAATATTTCATTTATTTTCCTTCTGCAACATCGTTTTACTAATTTAATAACATTGAAACTATAAAATTTAAACAAAAAATGCAAAAAATATTATAAAGTTATTATCAGATGTGCAAAATCTAGGTTATCTTTTCATCAAATCATGGCATATCATATAGATTATATTTTTATTAATGATATTAATCTAGATATATCTTTCCAAAAAATTACTGATGCACTAAAAAGGTTACGTAATTTTCCATTAAAAGAATAACTTAATTTTTACGCGACTCCACAAATTATAGATTGAAAATTCTCAACTATTGATATTTTATTATTTTGGAATATTAATTTTAAAGAATAACACAGCCCCACAAAAAAAAGTGTCATGTACTTTTGACCGGAATACCCTATCCCTATGTATTTTGACGCGCTGAACACGAATCCGAAGTCCGTTTTGCTCCATCACGTTAGGATTTTTTCTAACCTCAAAAAACATGTCGGATTTTGAGAAGTAGGCGATTTTTTTAAAAATTGATGTATTAACTTCAAACTTGGTATCTGGGGGTTTTTTGTGTCGCTGATTACGAATCTGAAGTTAGATTTTCAAAATCCAAAATGGCGGATCCAATATGGCGGACGAATTTTGAAAAAATTTTAAGATTTACTTCAAACTTGGTATCTAGGGGTTTTTTGGGTCGCAGATTACGAATCTGATGTCAGATTTCAAAAATTCAAAATGGCATATCCAACATGGAGTTCTATCGGCCATATTAGATACGCCATTTTCAATTTTTGAAAATCTAACTTCAGATTCGTAATCAGCGACACAAAAAACCCCCAGATACCAAGTTTGAAGTTATAATACATCAATTTTTAAAAAAATCGCCTACTTCTCAAAATCCGACATGTTTTTTGAGGTTAGAAAAAAATCCTGACGTGATGGAGCAAAACGGACTTCGGATTCGTGTTCAGCGCGTCAAAATACATAGGGATAGGGTATTCCGGTCAAAAGTACATGACACTTTTTTTTGTGGGGCTGTGTAATTAATAAATAAATATGGCTGCGAATCGCAAAAGCTTAATGAAGTTGAAAAATAATATTCTTGAGTGTAATCAAAATGTGCTTTCTTTTTACTCACCAGATTTCTTCAGTATTACGATCTTATTTATAATCAATCGGTTTGTTTCGATTCAAGACATTTAATTTTTTATTTATTAAGATGTATTTTAAATAGAACAAATTTTTATGAAAAAAACGTGTTTTGAAGAAAAAATGTGCTAAAAAATTTATTTTAGTGTTCCTAAAAATTCCTGCACACAATTCTTGATATTAATGAGTACAATAACTGTACGACCAAAAAAACCAAGAACACCAATTCTCGAGTGAAATATTTGTTTTAACAAAAATATTTACATGCAATCATTATATTAACATTATATCAATAATTTAATCCAAAAAATATAGTTGGAAATATAAAGATTATTTAGAAAATATTTTTGTTTTTAAAATTTTTTGCAATATACTATTTTTATCAAAAAGAAAATTATGAACTTCGAAACTTACGTACTTACGGTAATTGGTGCACTTATCCTAAATTTTTAAAATTGAAATATGGAAAAAATCAACAAATACATTGATTCCAAAGGTTAAAATGTGATTCTTATCTCTTATAAATATGTAATAATCATTAGTTGAGAATTGTATCTATTTTTTAAAGTAAAAAATAGTAGGAACATTAATATTCAAACTTTAAAAGATTCGCCCATATATCTATGGAATAAAAAATTATTATTTTATTTAATATTAGTTTCTAAAAAATAAAGACTTGAATTTGGAAGGAAATTTTTTATATTAAAAATATTTAAGTGATTAAGTAATTTGTCAGACATGTTTTATCATGATCTAGAGATGAAAAATAATGTACATCTTTTATTTTCAATTCATGAATCACAAGGTCCAAGTGCAGGTAATCGACCTAATAAAATAAATATCTGATAAAAATTTCATGAATGTGTAGCGAATTATATATAGTTATCTTTTTTTATAGATAACTTATTTTAAGAATATAAATAGGTGAATTTCGTTACTAGAAGTTCAATCAGTCCAAAATGTTGCTCAGGTATATCATTCTTGCATTCACTGTATATGGTATGTATATTACAAATTAAGCGTTTTTGTAGTTTTGCTTATTTAACATTTTACATAAATTTTTAATTTTAATTCAAATGGCTTTAACAGTAATTATATCAGTGAATGGAAATTTGTGGAATTTTCGAATCGTAAAGTATGATAAAAAAATGAAAATTTAAATGCCAAATATTTCTCTAAAAACTATAGAATTATTTAATTGAGAAATTATTAGTTTCTATTTTCACAGTTAAAATTTTATTATTATATTATTATCAGTAATTTAATTTTCGTTTTATCCAAAAAATAAATTTATGTGCATTATAATTCAAACTAAAAATTTGCAGTCGTGGCAGCTTTACCCAGAGAAGGGTTGACACCACGTATCACAGATGGAAAAACAGCAAAAGTTGGACAATTCCCATATCAAATTTCATTAGAATGGTCGATTTTCCCTATGTTAGGTAAAAAGCATAACAAATTAGATTTTAAATGCAAATATCTAATATACTGCGCGTTAAGATCTGGATAATATATATAAGTATCCATTTCTTAAATATTTAATATAGATAACTTTGTTAATATTCATTTTTCTCCGTGTATGTTAGTTCCGTACACACATGTTTGTGGTGCTTCGATTGTAAATGAAAATTGGGTTTTAACTGCTGGACATTGTTTGACTGAAATTCCTAAATTTGGAAAAATGAGAATAAACGCCGGAAAGTACAAAATTATGGAAGCTGGACCAGAGCAACAACTTATTAAAATTTCTAGGAAAGTTGTCCACGAAAAATATCCAGGGTAAGGTTCTCAAACAATACAGTATATTTAATGAACTATTTTTTTTAGTATAAAAATAAAGTTTCTTTTTTCTAATCATTATATATTGAAAAACTATTATAATGTAATATTATAATGTATTATAATTTTGGTAGAATGCACTTTAAAAATTATTATAATTTTTGTATCTCTAAGTTGCAGTTAGTCTTTCCGAATTTTTGTTATTTGTAGAGATATTACTATTAGCAAGGTTGCCAAATTTGTAACTTATTAATTAAACACCTTACCATTTATTTCAGAGGTGTTGCGCCTTATGATATTGCTTTGCTGAAATTAGAAAAACCTCTTGTATTTAATGATCATGTTGGCCCAGTTTCTTTGCCACAACAAGATGAAGAGTTTGAAGGAGAAGTAGTTCTCTCTGGATGGGGAAGTGTTTCAAAGAAAGTGATCCCAAGTTTACCAAAAGTTCTTCAGTATGCTGAAATGCCATTGGTTGATTATGAAACATGTAAAAAAGCACTTGGCACTTATGAAAAAGATGCTAAGCTTTACAAAACTCAAATTTGTACTGGCCCCATCACAAAGACAACATCTGCCTGCTCGGTAAGCATACAATATACATTCTGTCAGAATTTTGGAACAATATTTTTTATACTTTTGGCAAAAATGCTCTTGATTCAATAGCATATTTTTCTCAGTGTATAAATTATTCATTTCAACTTACTGCACACACAACAATAAGAGTTTAAAATCCTAAAATTATAATTTATCATTTGCATTCCAGGGTGACTCTGGTGGCCCTCTCGTGAAAACGGTCAAAGACACTCCAGTTCAAGTTGGAATTGTTTCCTGGGGAATGTTGCCTTGCGGTCACGGTGCTCCATCGGTGTACACACGCGTTGCCTCATATGCTGATTGGATTAAAGAAAATATTCAAAAATAAATTAATTTTAATAAAAAATTCTATAAAAACATACCTAAATCTTGTTTTTTTATTATTTATTAATAATATTAATTAATTATTTATTATATATTTTACTTATAAAAGTTCAATATCGATGAAAATTATACTAACATTGATTTCAAAATCATACAACTCTATTAAAAGTACAAGTTTGTTTATCCATTCAGTCCTAAATGTCCGTTTTTGTCCACATTCATGCTAATGGTCTTCGATGTTGTCAACCTTAAAAAATTTCCAAGTAGTAGATTTTATGTATTTCAGCCCACTCTTTTAGAATCTTTAAGAGAAATTAATTTTCTATACTTATTAATAAGGATAGAAAGTTATGATTATTTAAACAAACAAAAATAAGTATTTTTTGTGTTTTTTATTGAAATTATATTTTTATACCCAAATTGTTGAATAAATTAGAAAAAATTTAGAATTTTAAATTTCAGACAGGCATAATGGGCCAAAAAATAAGTTTTCAAAAATTCAAAATTGCGCAACCAAAATAATCGCTAAAAAAGAGTAAATTCAAAAAGTTGATCTAACCTTACGAAACTCGGAGGTTTCTGGTGTCAAATATTAATATTTTTTCTTTTAAATTCGGAAAGCGGGGCTTAAATACATTGTTAGATTTTTCAATAATTAGTTCTAATAATTTTATTTTATTTCTAAAATATTGTTTTTGTAATAAAATTTTTGCACGCATTGGTAACACCATTAATATAAATCATAAAAAACAGAAGTAATCGGTGAGATAAATATTAGAAGATAAGATTTCATATTGACATCATAATTAGCTGCGTTCTATTAAAATTGAACTCATCCATCATTTAATTCCGCAGAAATCAGTGTTAATTGCTTTTGATTTACAATTTTTTTCATTGTTTAAGTTTGTAAGAAAAATGTATAATCATCATTTGAATTAAATTGAGATCTCGTACATTATATCTTGGGGTCCTTCTGTACTTATGGAGTGTCATAAGTGGATTAGAGGATTTTTGAAATGATGAATAGTCGATTACTCTGATAAAAGGCCGGAATATAAGTATGTGCGCTGGAATGGTGAAATATCACAACTTTCAAAATGAAGTTGATACTCATCGGATTTTTTCTCATTGCACTTGTAAATGCAGGTAAGTTGATTATTTTATTTTATTTTCTTTCTAAGATAATAGTAGTATATCTGAAATGTAATAAATTGCATTATTATTTAATATTATGAATATTTGTTGAAATTTTTTAGAATTACGCGTAGGCTTTAATTTACCGCCACTATCTGGACGAATTGTGGGTGGTTCTGAAGCATCCAAGGGACAGTTTCCACATCAAGTGTCATTACAATGGGGCATGCCGCCTTTGATTAAAAATAAACACTTTTGCGGAGGATCAATTATTAACGAATTGTGGATTCTTACTGCCGGTCATTGTATCCTGGCAGTTCCCAGTTATGGTCAATTTACTATAAAAGCCGGTAAACATTCCCTCAGTTCAACAGAAACTACAGAACAATCGATTCAAGCGTTAAAATCAATAGTTCATGAAAAATACAAGGGGTAAGTTTAATTCACAATTATAACAAGAAATATATTTAACTTTGCAATAAGTTTTATCGTGTTATAAATTAACTGTGGCATAATTCAAACCATGAAATTATTAATAACTCATTTAAAGAATTTTAATATACTTTAAATAATACGAAAATATTTAATGATACATGTATTTTTCTTACAGTGGTGTCAATCCTTACGACATTGCTCTAATAAAACTGAAAAAACCTTTAACTCTAAATAAAGCGGTGAATATTATCAAACTTCCAAAACAAGGCTCTGAACATACCGGTAAAGTAATTTTATCCGGTTGGGGATCAACTTCAACTATTAACAATGCAATAATGCCTGACACTTTGCAAACAGTAAAACTTCCATTGGTTGACTTAAGAACTTGCAAAAGTGCCATTGAATCTCTTACTGGACCATCCCCTCTTCATGAGACAAACGTTTGCACTGGACCCTTGACAGGAGGAACTTCTGCTTGTAGCGTAAGTTTTCTTCTTTTTTCAATAAGTGACAAATATTATTATTTACTTTTAATTAATTAAAAATTAATCTTATTATATTATCAGGGAGATTCTGGTGGTCCATTAATATCAAACATCACACCAGGAAGCTCTGAAGTTATTGGTGTTGTTTCATGGGGAATTATTCCTTGCGGTTCTGTTGGAGCCCCCTCAGTTTATACCAAAGTTGCGTCTTACGTGGATTGGATAAAAAATACTATTGATAGTAATTCATGACTTTTATACTTTTAGTTATTATATTTTCTATTTTATAAAACTTGTAATAAAAATTTAATACAAAAATATTTTCTCTTATTTCTTGCTATGAATGCATATAAAAATGACCCTTTTCATAAAAGTTTCAAAACAATTACCTAGTACTGTTAAGTTTCATTGTATAAAAATAATTTTTCAATTTGCTATTTGAGACTCTTTTAGATTTATCATACCTATTAGAGTAAAATTTTATAGGAATTATTTTTTGCTCCATACATTGGCGTTTCTTTTATAAAACTCTTAGATAAACATTTTTGCTAATTATTTAATTAATTCTTTTTATACACAATACAATATATTTACAAATAGATTATTCCTTAATAGATGCCTCGGTAATTACTTTCACAGCCTCCAGTGCTTCTTTTGCGGTTGGAACAATGTAACGTGCAGGTAAAACAAATCCATATCTTCCTCTGTCTTGCAATTCTATTGTATAGGTATATTTGATTTTATGAATGGCCTTTGCCCAATCATCAGAACCACCAGCAGCAGCATAAAGAGTTGAAGCACTATTTCCAACTGTATAATCATTTCCTCCAACAGCTTTCATTGCAAGTGCTGCTTTTTGTCCAACTCTATCGAGATCAGAATAATCCGGAGGTACTCGACGGTCATATCCCCAAGGATACAAAATATATTGACCATAACTGTGAAACGATAAAAATGCCTGAAAAGAAATTTCAAAAAATTATATTTTATTTTATTTTCATTTTTTAAGAATTTATTTCTCAATTCACCTTGAAATTTGCAGCACTCGCTTCAAAGAAGTTTTTAATAGCATTAGTTTCTGGCTCTGAAAACGGCCCAGTTCCGGCAAAAATTTCTCTGCACGGCTGCTTACTTGTTCCAAGACCACCCCAACGGTAACCATAATTTCTGTTTAGATCAACTCCAATGCAAACACCTCCTTTTTCGGGATTATTTCTATTCTTTCGCCATAATCTATCGCCTCTGAATGTGTACTCATATCTAGAATGGTATACAATTATTGAATCACATTGGGAAAAATATTCTTGATATTAATTAAAAAATTACCCGTCAGGATTGACAACTGGAAGGATGTAATATTCAGCTTCAAGTGTTTCACTATTTTCTACAAGATAATTAATTATGTAAGTTACTGAAGCGGGCGAAATCCATTCACGTGCATGTATTCCACCATCAATCCAAATTGCAGGTGTTCCTGGCTTATTGTTGGTTATACGAATAACCTGAATGTAAAATTTACATATATCAAATAATTTGGCACTTTCATTAATAAATTTCAATTTAATGTCTCTTAGTTAGAACTATGAATTACATGCCTTCAACGATCTTCCTTCTACAGAAGTACCGATCGACATGACAGAACAAATCTGAGGGAATGTCTGAGCAAGATAGTCAAGGTATCCATGAATATCTTCAAGTCGATGGTAGGTGGTCCATTCCATTCGATGTCCTAAATATTAAAAAATTTAAGTTTATGTATACACTGTTCACTGAAAACAAGAAAAGAGAGAAAAAGTCTCAACGCAAGCGTCAATATACCCCTAAGGAATCAACTTTATAACATTAATGAAAAAAAATTATTTTCATAATCCTATAAAAGTAATGTTTGATTGTACGAATTAGTGAAGATAATGTTAAGCAAAGCAGCTCACCCTTCCAAAGCCAAGTGGCACCTACACCATAATAAGAAGGGACTCGTGGAAATTTACTTCGTATCTTGAACGCGATTCCCTTCCACCGAGCATATCTAGCTACAAGAAAACCACTTTTACCGTGAATTCAAATTAGTATGCCCTCATCGTGAGATAATTATTTCCATTTTTACTATATTCATAATTATAAACATGGTATCAAAAAAGATAATATTTTTAAATTTTCTCACACCAAGAAAACTTTCAGTATCATTATATATGACTCGCCCTTACAAACATTTTCAAACTGGTTTTTTCGGTTCAGCGATGTGTATTAGTCGACAACCTTGTGAAAAGGAACCATTCTATTTGAAACGTGCAAATAATTTGACCGGTTCTTAAGTTTCTGAATCATAAAGTCAAATCTGAAAGCTAACGGTATAAGTTGTTTTTCACCGTTATGAAAACATATACTGTGCGCATTAAATCAAGTATCAATATCCAGTTCATTTGTGGAAATAATAAAAACAAATGTTTATTATTTTGATAAATCATTATTGTCCCCGTGCAGCATTTTTTTTTATATTCAGACAAGAGTTCTCAATGAGATAATGTATCAATGCAAACAGAAGTTTTTCAATATGTCGAAGTATGTATTTTAATAAAAAAACATTTTGAGAACAATGTTTTAAAACAGTGCTAATTTTTCCAAGTTTATTTGCGAATTTGTGATAAGAAGAAAAGAAAAGTTCGCTCGTGATTTAAATTCAGGACAATTACTTGTTGTTACCGGTACCACGTGAAGCATGAGATAAATGTCAATTATTCTAAAATACTTTGCAGAAATTATGTTAGTGGCACGACTGAAAATATGTTAAATTTTACAAGTTAATTTATATATTATTGCAAAAAATAAATAAATAAACAAGTCAGCAAAATGATGCTTTAAAGGCATTTTACACTCAGAGAAATGGTATATTTGTCTCCGAGCCTACTAACTCATTTATTTGTTGCAAATATATTTCATTTCATTGAAATAAAAAATTTATTTGAGCCAAAGAAAAATTTATTTCTGACAAATAAAATTTTTATTTACGCCAAATAAATAAGTTAGTAGGCTCTGAGACAAATATACGTTTATTTAATTCAAATATATTTTATTTGGTTCAAATAAATCATTTCTCTGGGTGTAAGAGCATGTGACTATTGGATCACGTGATATATTCCTCTAGTTAATATTTCTTGTACAGTTTTTCCAAATAAATTTGTCAAATTAAATTAATATTTATTGAAATATGTATTTGAGATATATTATGTGATCTAAAAATCATAATGTTATTAATTTAAGGCGAGTCGCAACCTTTAATATGACCCCTTTAAATTTTAATGATCGCACGATGTTATATTTTGTTATTGCATCATTATTGGGTTCTAAAAACATACAAGGTGGCCAAAAAAACAAAATCTTAATTTTTCACCATTTTAGAGTTTCAGAAAATTTAGATTTTTCAAAATAGAACTACTTTCACAATTTTGACTAATTTTCATCATCAGTTTTTTTACACGCTTTTCTAATGATTGTTTGGAATCTTTTGCATGGATTCTCAAAAATTTAAATTTAAAAAAAAAGAAAAAAATGAGTTGAAATTTCATTAATCTTTTCTCTGGAATATTTAACTACTTTTACAATTTTGACTATTTTTTATCGACAAGTTTTTTACACATATTTTTAAAGATTCTTTATAATTTCTCACGTGGATTTTCAACAATTTTTTATTTTTTAAAAAAATACAAATTCTAAAATTGTCAAAAATTAAGATTTTCTTTTTTTGACCACTTTATATGTTTTTAGAACCCAAATTATGCAAGAAAAAAAATATAACATTATGCAATCATTAAATTTAAAAGGGGTAAAATAAAATCTCCCTGAATTTGGCTTCGACGCTCAGCGCCAAAAATTGTTTTTCGCAAAATCAAAAATTTCAAATTATTATTTTTTTAATTTTTCAATCCAAATAATACCTTGAAAAATGAAGGTAAAATAAAGATGATGACTCGCCTTAAATAAAATTTGGATTGAAAATATAATTTTTCAATTAACAATCCTATCAAATGTTTGTAATGAATTCCTTTTTTATTAAAATTTGTATCTCTTTTTGTCATTAAATTCACTATAACTTTTTAAACAGTTTCTAAATGGATATTAGTAAAAGCTACAGAAAATATTAAGTATATTATATTATATGCTGACAGTAGGAAAAGTGTACAATATATTAAAATAAAATATACTCACGAACCTGCTCGACCTTCTAATTCGTCTATGAGTTCAGGGGGTAAAGGTGGATTTTCCTGATCAATGGCTTGTTGAACATCAGGAATAATGACATCAAAATTTATATGCCTCTCTCTCAAGAAGCGAGACACTTGAGATATCATGTTAGGTCTCACTAAAACGTCTACAGCACTTCCATTGCCCATCCACGTGGAAACCTCTAAATTATAAAATTAACCAAATTTTAACAATAATTAGATTAGATATACGTAAATACTTGATTTTAATTTAAAATTGAAACTTACTGCAAATTTTTCATAAAAAATATCATGACAAAAAAGAAACTATTAAAAATAATTAAAATATAAATTTCCAAACCTCCAGTCTCTTGCAGATAAGATACATATTCCTTTTTGTCTTCGGTACCCTCTACTACTCTCCATACTTGAGAACCTTCGTATGTAACTAATTCCTCAGGAATATCAACAGCTTTAATAACTATCGAGTCAGATGCATTGCTGCTTTCAACTTCTGTGATAGGTATTTCTAAACTAGGATCAAACGCATCCTTCCCTTTTCGATCATGATTTAAACTAGAGATTTGCAAGAAGATGCAAGTTATAATTAAAAATGTAAACAAACATCGTTGGCTTAGTGATTTTATACCGTCCATTCTTTCAAACTGACTCGCAAGTTTTAGTCCCTCCTTTTATAATATACGCTTGTAACGGTATTTCTCTTGAACTCCATTCCCTGATATTCACGCAAATAACAATAATAAATCGAAACCTGTGCCAAGAAAAACATTAAACCCGGAGGAATAATTTGTGTACAATATAGTTATTGACTGATTCTTTTGTATGGAACCAGTTTGGAGCTACCAAAATTAATTTGTCAAATAGTATCTAGCTAATCGAAAAAATAATTTTAAGAAGAATTCAACATCACCTGCCCAGTGGTCACAAATTGTTCTATGTTTCAATAATAATGTTCTCGTAACGTTTTTAGAAAGTTAATGTATGCTCAAAAAACGTTCCGAAAATGTTAAATAATCGTCAAACGTTTTCGAATGTTATTTTAACAGACATATATGCGACCTGGACAGTAAAAAGGGAGCTTACGTGCGAAAAAATTAATTTTTTATTGATTGGTGATTCTGATAAAAAAAAGTTTTTTCTATCAGAATCACCAATCAATAAAAAATCGATTTTTTCGCACGTAAGCTCCCTTTTCATTATTTAGGTCACATATAGGTACGATATTTTAAAAATCAATTGGGAACGTAATTGGCACATTAGCAGTCTTTTTGACAACAGGGTGATTGTTATGCCTACGATGTTAATTAATTTTGTACCGGGGGAATAATGCCAAAATAAATTTTGGATTTTTTAAATTTACGATATAATTGTTCCGGAATGCCACCAAAGTCTTAACTCGTAAGTTGGGAATCAATAATAATATATTGCGCACTTTTTGATTGGACCAACAAATTTTGAGCTAGACGAAAAGAAAGTTAGGATTTTTTAAAAAAGTTTCGTTTAAAATAAATAAATAAAAATGTTCAGAGCTCAAAATGTTATATTAATAATTTTTTAAAAATTATTTTTAAACAAATATTACAGAAAAAGGAAGATTTTTAAATATTATATAGTTTCAATCCTCAAAATTAGTAAATTTGATATATTTTACACAATAATCAATGAATAACAATGAAAATGGTGTACACATACATTATTTAATGTGAAATTATTTCATCTTATCACTTTTGAATAAATTGAATTGTTTCATTACGCCCCGGTCATCCTTAATAAAATTAAATTATTTAGAGCATTTGCTAAATTAGTTGATGCAACAAATAGTTCAGCTGTAATTTTTTTGCTATTAATATAATATCAATTAAGAGTTTTTAAAAATTTTGTTTAACATTTTTTTACTTAACTGCTTATATGTACATTATATAGTCGCAGTGGGAGAAACTCTGAATAGGGCTTTTTCACGTTAGTATAGGTAGTAGCAAGCGACAAAACGGCTTCGTGGATCATCAATGAAAAAAAAATAAATAATAGTGTCGCAGTGTAAACTTCAAAATAATGAAAAAATTGTTAATTTTAATTTCATTTGTGGCTGCAATTGAGGTAAA
Organism: Leptopilina boulardi; assembly: GCF_019393585.1. Taxonomy (NCBI): domain Eukaryota; kingdom Metazoa; phylum Arthropoda; class Insecta; order Hymenoptera; family Figitidae; genus Leptopilina; species Leptopilina boulardi. The sequence goes on from NW_026137778.1 coordinate 742,993, forward strand.
TTCAAAATAAACATACTTATTTTAAAAATATTCATTTTTTATATTTAACAATTATGTATTCTAAATAAAGGTTGTTATAAAATTAAAACAGATTTAATTGTTTATAGTAAAAATCAATTTACTCATTATTTGAACCAAATAATTTTAGTTTTAAATAAATTTCGATAAATAATTTGTGCAGTAAAGTTGAACGTAGCTGGCAAGGAATAACTTTGTTGGCTTCTGCCTTTATGTATAAGAACACATACATGTATTTGTACTTACAAACCTGTGAATTTTCACTTATTTATATGTAATTAATGATGCAATTATAAGCACAAAAATAGTCATTAAAAAATGTATAAACTTCAGGTTTGTAAGCTCTGTAAGTGTATAGATGTTAATGTTGTAGTCAAATTGGATTAAAAACTACGATAAAACGGGTAATAAAACAGATCAATCATAGAGATTGTACTTGAAAAAAATGAAACATAGTAAGAAATTATATTTGTTAAGGCTGCAAGTTATAAGGTCACCGATCAGGTGTACTTTGATATCATGATAAATGATCGTCCAGTTGGTCGAATTACTATCGGTCTTTTTGGAGAATTAGCTCCAAAAACAGTAAAAAATTTCATCACCTTAGCTACAACTGGAATAGATGGAAAATCATATACTGGTTCGCAATTCCATCGAGTCATAAAGAAATTTATGATTCAAGGTATCTTACATTATATTAAGGATATTTTAAATTTGAAAACATGTTTTCAAATAAACGTAGTAGAAAAAAATTAATATTTTTGTTTGTCGTTGTTAGGAGGTGATTTGGTTAACGGCGATGGAACAGGTTCTATAAGCATTTATGGAAAACAATTTAATGATGAGACCTTTGAAGTTAAACATAATGCTCCTGGATTTATTAGTATGGCAAATTCTGGAAAGAATTCAAATGGTTGTCAGTTTTTTATTACAACTATTGGAACTCCGTGGTTAGATGGGCAACATACAGCGTTTGGAAAGGTTCTAATTATTATCTAATTATTATTTCACGTGAAGTGATCAAACGTTTTTTTTCAAACGCGTTCATGCTTAGGTAATTTTTTCTATTAAATAATGAAATCAAAAATATTATTTTTAAATGTGAATCATCAGTCTCTCCTATTTGATAAATTAATAACGAATTTTAAATGATTATAAATCAAAAATCAATATTGTGAAGTTATAAGTTAATATTTTTGGGACGCATGAATATTCCCTTCATTAGACTTGACGGAATTTTTGTAGTGTCAAATTAAAAATTATCGAATTTACATTCAGTAGAGTTTTAAAAAAGTAGATTTTATAATGAGCCCAATTTTAATAACAAAAAATTTCTATTTAACAAAATTCTGATTTTGTAGAATTTCTATTTAACTGAACTTAGATAAAGCAGATTTTCTAATATATCGAATTTTCAAATAACACAATTTCCATTTAACAAAATTCATATCTAGAAACATTTTCATAAAAAAGAATTTTTATTTATCAGAATTGATTATTTGTCGAATTTATATTTATCCGAATATTAACTTAAAATTATTTTAATTAACAGAATTTCGAATTATTAAAATTGGGCTCATTATAAAATCTCTTTTTTAAAATTCTACTGAATGTAAATTCGATAATTTTTAATTTGACACCACAAAAATTCCGTCAAGTCTAATGAAGGGAATATTCATGCGTCCCATATTTTTTTTTAACTTATCAAATACAATATGAATTAAATAAATTTTTAAAAATTTAGGTAATTATTTTGAAAGATCAAAATATAACCTTTTATACAAATTTTGCTCAACTATGCAATTTTTTAAAAATAAATTTTAAGACAAAATTTTAGCTCAATCTATTAATTATTCTGCGAGAAAACCTGCGGAGAATATTTACATGTGAAATAACAACAATCACATCACCTTAAACATTCTAGGCCCATATAATATGTTCTTATAGGAAAAAAAACCCATTATTCATTTTTAAAAAATTGTGTACACAATTTCTTTTTGTTGTTCCTTTTTTTTGAAAAAGTTTATTAAGATAAAAAATACACCAAAATTTTCACTTCCGCCATAGAAAATAATGGTCCAAATGGACAATTTTTATAAAAGAAGAATTACCATTCAATAGAACTACAAATTACCAAAGTTTGAGCATGATTAGAGAAAAAAATTTTCACACTGAGATCACTTCACATAAAATTCCTCATTATAATTATATATATGCAAATTTTTATTAAAAATATTATTTACTTATTTAATTTAACAGATTGTTGATGGAGTAGACATAATTTTTAGAATTGAACAAACGAAAACAGATTCTCGAGATAGGCCAATAAATCCAGTGATTATACTCGAAAGTGGAGTTATCCCTTTAAGTTCACCGTACTTCGTTTCAGATGATATTTACGAGTAAATAAATTTTTATTTTATTGCAATTCATTAATCTTAATATTTTGCTGACATAATTATTATTTTTTTTTGTTTAAATTGTATAAAATTTTTGAATATTTATTTTTCAGTATTTGGGCCTGGATTAAAGCAACGTGTATACCACTGAGTTTCAGTTTTGGAATTTTGGGATTTTTTCAGTGGATGATTAAAAAATTAGACGATTATGATAGATATGACTATAGAAAAATTGATTAATTCAACTTTATTAGATCATATTTTTCAAAGATGCGCTTACTATAGCAAATTAAAAAAAAGACATCCGCATTTCATTTTATTTATTATCTACATTATAATAATATTTTGTAATAAAAAACTGAAAGAAAATAAAGTAATTATGTAAACTCATCCTCATTTTCTAATATTATTAATATTATCCTTTTTTTATAATCTAATATACAACGCAGATAATTTCTTGAAGATTTATTTATACAGAAGCGAATTTGTAATTTTACTATTACAAAGTCTGTGATTATTCTGATTTCATATGTAAAAATTTTCTCCAGGTTTTCTCGCTAAATATTTAATATAGGTAGATTGAGCTTAAATTTTGTGGAGAAGTCGAAAATAGTATGAGGATTCGTTGTCACGTGCCTAAGTATATTAATATATTGTCAAAAAAATTATTTTTAAAAAATTTAATTTAGCGGAAACTTTGTGAATTTTTCCGGAAAAGTGTCATTAATTTTAAAAAAGTATAACCTTAACATTGTATTTCAGTATAAATTACAAGTCATTTTAATTATAACTACTATAAAAATTATTATTTTATTCTTATACAAAAAACAATAATACAATATTTTCACTCACCTCAATGTTATTATTCATTTAGATATTAAATAATCAGGCCACTTTTATAATATTTATAAATAAGTCAATACATACTTACGAAGCATGTCAATTTTAATTTTTATAAAATTTGTAAACAGGTACACTAAAATACCTACTAACTCCATCTCTCGAACTTGTCAATATTTCTCTTACCTTGCTGACGCAATTGCGAGCTGACCGGTGGAGTTGCACTTAACTTACCGACAGCTAGTAAAATACCAAGAATTGTTTAAGTACGTCAGTGCTTTATGCTTTAAGTTCTGTCAGTTATTTATGTTTATATAGATGGCAAAGGGCATCAAGCCGAAAGATTCTGAAAGATTGTATTTGTTTAACTTATACGACAGTACAGTCGAACGTGGTCGAAGGCAGTCGAACGTTATCGAATGTTAGCGTCTTAGCTTAGCAGGCAGTTGTTTTTTTTAATAATAAAAAGCAAACGTTATTGTTGCGACAGAGATAAGCCTGCAGCTTTTAACATGCCGGTTTGACATTAAATTCACTTTTTCTTTAAATTGAAAGATTAATAGTGATCAAAATGTGATTTTTAAAAAATTTGTAATTGCACAAAAATTATTTAAAGGTGTGAAAGCAATAAAAAAACGCATGTTGTTTATTTGGAAACCCACACATCAATTGGAGTATTTGGAGGAAATTTTACAATGGTTGCACTTTGAAAAAGTGCAAATTATTCTCACAAAGAGGTATTATTGTATTTGTATTTATACCCACATAGCACTTATATATTAATTTAGGTACATATATAATCTTCCAGTAACCTTACATGTAACATTTGTAAGTTTACCATTTAAGGTTACGAGAAGCTGCGAATATGTTCGACCTACACTAAGTCTACACTTTAATAATTAATATATATATATTAAATATGATAATAGTAACTGCCGGTCTTCTATTTAATTAAAATAGTGATTAAAATAAAACTACAAAAACAATTTTCAGCGTCATTAATTTGAAAGAATAGTATAGGTTATATAAATAATATAATCATGATTTTTTTACAATGGTAGATAATTCAATATGTTTCATTAGTATTTTTAAACTTCCACGGACGTGACGATAATTATCTATCGTACGTGTTTAGTAAAGAATGCCACATTTTCTCATAAATATGTCATTATTTATTCATATAGGTATATAAACATGAAAAATCGGTTTAAAATCAGTTATCCATACAAATTACTTAACGATATTTTCTAGCAATACCTGTAAAATGTAGCCGCAACTTTGTACAATTTTTTGTTTAAAGTAATTTTTTCCTTTATTCGGATATTTCACACAAAATTTAAAAAATTTATTTCAAACAATATCTTGAATTTTTATTTGCTCAAATGCAATTGAAACTATGTGGTACTTGCAGGAAGTAAAATGTGACAAATAGAGAAAACAGCAAACGAAAATAATTATTTAATTTTAATTCATATGACCGTTTATGTCAATGAATTTTTAAATAAAAGTTGCAAAATTTAGTATTTTTATATTTTACTATAATTATCTAAATTGGGAGAGGAATTCCCTTTGAAAAAATAAAATAAAAATTGGCGGGTTCCACGCGCTGGACCACCGTTTAAACTCAAGAATATTATTATTATCACCCACTTTATTGTGATAGTCAGTTCTTTGATAATATTATACGTTATTAAGTTATAACAGTACACGTGCTAAATAATGACATATATTTTTTTCAATAATATAATAAGGTAAATAACGATGCATCTATATAAAATAATAAATGCAAAAGGTACATATAAAAATTTGTAAAAAAATTTCAAAATTACTAAAAAGATGTCATTTTATTATACATTAATTAATCCTCCTGTCGCGTGCCACACGCACGGAAATTAGAACGCACCCTCTCTGCAACTTTGAATAATTTATGGGTGTGACACTGTTTACATTCTGACAATCAAAGGGATATGGTTCTTTTTAAGATGTGCATGATATGCTAAATATAATAATATATAATACAATATATATAAAAATTGTGCAACATTTTTTCGATGAAGTTAAGTATATGTTTAATGGGTTTGAACAAATGTTGCTTAAAGCAACATGAAATGTTTTAAATTTGTCAAAATACGGACCACAAAAGGCTCATTCGTATATAAACATTGTTCATATAATTACTATACAATAATGAAAAGAATAACAAATCATTTTAAATAAAACAGAACCTACACGTGTCATTAATAGATTCATTATAGATTGTGTTATTTTTGTAAAGTAGTAAAAGCGTCATTCAATCTTTCTTAAAGTATTTTGGAGCGCATTCTTATGTATGAAAATAAACTTTAGTAAGTTTCCTCTTTCAAACACTATGTCATTTTGTATGTTTTGCAAACTGGATTCAGAAACTCAGTAAAATTTGTTAATTAATGAACATGTATTAAGATTTTTAACTGGCTCTAAAATTTAGTTAGTAATAATTAGAATCTCGCTGAATGTCTGGTTAAAAAAGACTTCTTATTTTGTAACTGTATTAAAGAAAAAAAAATTTATTACTCGAACATCTAGACATAATATTTTTTAAAATACAGAAACAAGATATTCTTTATTTAAACCTTGGATATTATCTCCATATTGAATATGTATTATTTTACAATTATAAAATACAATAAATATTAATTTTTCTACACAAATGATACTATTTTACTCTTATTTTAAGAGGATGGAAATGATAAGACGACTGTAACACATCCTTTTCAGAAGAAGAATGATATTCTCGGATGAAGAATTGTTGGAAAATTAACATTTATTATATTTTATAATTTATAAAATAACATTCATTTAATATTGTAAAAATAACCAAGGTTTACTATATAATTAAATAGGTATTAATTTTTTAATACAAAAAATGATATGCGAAAATTAGTATAAAATACTTTGAAATTGATATAGAAAATGTGAGGTTAGGTACGTGTGATGTCATTGTTTGGACTTTTTTTATTTATCTCAAAGGATTTTACAATAATTATGTGCGAAAATATCACAATTTTCTCACATCAATTTATTTAATATTTTAAGAGTAATGTTCTCGACAAAATAAACATTGTAGCGATGATGTGAGCTAGTAATTACATCCTGTTTAGGTTATGTTGGACGACCTTGAATTTTTTCATTGCACTCCCATGTAAAATTCGTGGATGTGCAACAAAGATAATTAAAATGACTGCAGATATGACGGAAATAAAAAACATTTAATTCCAAATCAATGTCATTTTTTAAAATTTGTATGATCATATTATTTTAATTCACCTAATGCTTGGGGTGCACGCTTTGATACCAGTCAAGTTGAGAAATTAACTTTGTAGCAATCGTGTAACCTAACAATCCATGTATAATTTGCAGTTGTTTAAAAATTTCTACTTAATATCTTGTATAATTGGTTCAATTTAATTTATAACCAATATTTAAAAAAATTTAATTCTAAAATTAATTTCATAGTTTTGAAATAAGTTAGTTAATTTTTCATTGATTAAAAATTAAATAATTAAAATTAATTTAAATATTTAAAAAAATGCATAATTACACTTTTATATTCGTGTTAAAAAGATTATTTATTTTTACTATTGTTTGAGTAAAATCATTGTGGATCGAATTGCATGTTACTACCGTGAGCAATGGAAGTTAATACGAACAATAAGAAAAAAATGCTTGTTCAGATAGAAAATAACAAAGAAAACTATAGGTATTTGACAAATACGTACATGTAAAAAAATTATTTAATTCAAAGTGTTTTTATCAGTTAAATATTAACGGGAACGGAAAATATTAAAAAAGATTTGAAATTTTTTATTAAAACGGCATTTATAATATTTAAATTTTTTTTTTTTTAAATTTAAATTTATTTTTTTAAAGAAAAAATATCATTTGATAAATGTACTAATGGAAGTTAAACTGTAAATATATTTAATGAATTATTATGAAACAGTCAGAAATTTTGTATACGACTGTACTAAATAATTTAGATACATAATCAAAGAAATTATCTAAATAAGGTCCTGTTAACATATTATATGTATAAATAAACTTCACGTATATTAGCGTGATACCTGTATAATTAATGTTTCAAAATTTCAGAACAAGAAGGGAGACAAATGAAGACAATGGGGAAATATTGGTTGAACATGACCCTCGTGAGGGTTATTCTTCCCGTAGTTCTTGCTGGAAGTAAGATTACATTTTTCTTTTATTATTAATATTATTATCAACTAGGTTTTCTATATTTAACATACATTAGTATTTTAAAGCGTGAGTTAGAATACTCTAAAGAAATTAGTCACAAATGACTTTTGTATTTTACAAAAAGAGAAGTGATGTGTTTATATTATTATTATTATTACTCAGTAATTTAGAAAAAAATTTAAGTAAAATAACGCATAAAAGCCTGATTAGTACAAAATTCTTTAATAAAGATGACATAATAAGATTTCAGTTTGTAATGTGTGGAAAGAAATTACATGTACTGTATTCTATACACACATATTGATGACTAAATTATTGCGTGACAGTGCTTGAAAGTCGCATTTGTTAATTTACTATAATTTAATGTGTAATCCAATTATTATTAATCAGTGTGAATTTATTGAATTAGTTTTCTTTGAAAAGTATTATAGTTAATAAAATTAAAATCGAATACTTACTTAAACATACATACACGTATTAATGATTATAAATTCTTTTCTTAAATATTATGAAGTTTTGAAATGCAATAATTTGAAAACTAGTCATTCCGGTTTCTTGCTTCCAAAAATAGAAAAAATCTTAATACTCAGACTAAGGTAACCGCGATTATAAAACTTTTATGTATTGTTGATTAATTTTTTAAAAATTTAATAATATAACAAAATATATTAATATTTTAATATAAATAATTTGAATTCTCGTGAAAAGATTTAACGAAACTAGAAATTAATTTAAAATTAAAATATAACACCGTTTATATTAATTAAAAATTATTTAATAATTTAAAAAGTTTTACAACCTTGTTATATTTGGAGATTAATACTTATAGTTCTATAACTTTATTTTATAAAAATACGTTAATAAATTAAAATCTTCTCTTCATGATATAATGTTTATAATCCTTTTAGGAATTCATTGATTGAATAAATGATATTTCTTGAAAATATTCTTTTTGTGAATTCTGAAAAAGAAAATAGAAAATTTATTTAGACTCTTTTAAAAGGAACTTAACAATTTAATTGATATATATTTACGAACACTTAACATGTGAGACATTTCCTTAAGAATGTTATTCATATTGTCATCTATAAGTTTTCCCTTCTCCACGTCACCAAGAAGCAATGATTTCTTCTTATCGCTCTGTAAAAGATATAAAAAGCATTAAAAAAATTAGATTTCATACATCAACATAATTAATATACAAAATGTAGGTAGTAGAAAACAATAAAGTAATTGTTTTATTACCCAAACTTCATGCAAGTCAGAAACTTTGTTATTCATACTAGGCAGATATGCAGAAATTTTAGTTTCTAAATTTTTGATTTCTGATTCTAAAACGTAGACATGATTTATTTCGAAATCAGGTCTCGTTGTTTCAGTAGCACATGGAATTTTGTGACCTTTAGATGCAGTCGCGAACTGAGTTATTGGTTTAGGATTCCTTCTTGACATTTGTTTCTGTAGAAAAAAAACATTATTATATATATTAGAAGTATCGTGTATATTCATAATAGTTTAATTTTTATATGCTGAACTTAATAAAAAAAATGTCGTACCGGTTTTGTACCCGACGGTCCAGATTTAGAAATAATTTTTTCATCAAATCTTTTAGATCTTTGTGAAGCATAGCCTTTGATTTTGTATTGAACAGTCGGACTATATGCATTTGGTGCTGGTATATCATCTTTAAAAAGAGTTCCATTTCATTTACAATAGTATTATATATTATTTATTTACACCCAAACAAAAGTTTTTGTTAATTTCAAGAAATCAGTTTCTTTGATTTGTTTCATTTAAAACAATTTTTCAACAGAAACTCTTTTTGTGGGTGTGTAATTAAAAAAAAGACATAACTTACTTTGAATATCGTTAAATCTTCGAATTTTTGCTCTTGCAAAAGACATTGCAAATTAGTTTTTTTCACAAGTATGATTATAAAGCTTTAGAAATAAAATATATTTTATTAAACTGTACGAAGTTTATATGTCCAATGTTTACGGAGGTTTCACTTAAACTGGTATGAAATTAAAATAAATTTTAATGACAGAGTGTATTTACATTCATTGTTTACATTTGTAAAATTTCTTTTCTCTTTCTTTCTTTTATATTATGGGTGGTGATTTCTTCCAAAGACTTGTAGAATATTATTCATTATTATGAAAAATCTCCACACAAACTTTTTTTTAGAAAAAAATTGATCATTAAATTGGATTGTAAACTCATAAAGATATTTTTAATTTACTGGTATCCACTACCTTCTTTTTACCAATCACTGTTACATGAGCTGTAGATGAAAAAAACAGAGCTGATTAAAATCATGATTTTTATTTAAAAAATATTTAGAAAATCCTTTTTATTCAATTTCAATTTGATTTTTTATTTATAAAAAGTTTTTGAAATATTTGCTTCTAAGTAGATTATTTTTTTAATAAATATTTAAATGATCATTATTTAATAGTAGCATTTATCAATATTTATATTACATGACGATTTTCGAAATTGTTGCTTCTGGCTTTATATCAAACAATTATTTTAAATCAGGGTAAACAAAATGTTTTATGAAGATATAATATTGATATTAGTGATATATTAGTCATTAATGGAACAAACAAGGATTTATCATTAAACATGATAAAACGGTATAAAAATTTGGAAAACGTCATACTTGACATTGTAAACATCTCAATGAAATTTTCACTAATTTAACTAATTCATTGAAAAAATCACTAAATTGGTTAAAATTTTTACTTATTCAGATTTTTACTCTCTAAATCTGAATAAGTAGTTTTCTACTAATGAAAGAATGCGTATTCGTTTACCAATTGAATTAGTAACAGTTTTGACTAATTTTTAGTAAAAAACTACTAATTGCTAGTAGAAAATTACGAATTCATGGAGTAAATCGGCTTACTAATTTGAAATAGTAAAAAATACGAAATTACTTATAAATTAGTAGTTTCCTACTAGCAATTAGTAGTGTTTTACTACAAATTAGTCAAAACTGTTACTAATTCAATTGGTAAACGAATACGCACTCTTTCATTAGTAGAAAACTACTAATTCAGATTTAGAGAGTAAAAAAAAAATTTTTCTTTAAAAGTAAAAAATAATAATTTTATAAAGCCTTTCTAATAAGTGAAAAAATAATTTGAATAAAAAAAATATTGATTTTTATTATTAAAAAAAATGTTTCATTTCTACTCTTTATATGTTAATAAAATAATTAAAGTTATTATGAAATTATAATATTTTTCGAAAGAAAGAAAATACACATTATTTTGTTTTTCAATTATCAACAGGTGTAATATGGAGACCAGTTGGATTATCTCTCGTGTACTTGGTACTTATGCTTTGTGCTCCAGTAATACCAGTTCCTACCCATGCAACAATGAAGGGACATACTGGACGATATTTAAAAACATGTTTTAGCTTATCATTTCTTGTAACTTTAATACAGATTACATTTCATATAGTTCTTTTGGCTCTTCCTCCTTATGGACATTTTCTAGAAAATTGTAAGTATGAACAGAAATCTGTTTATTGTGACGGATTAAACACATTCAAAAGACGCAAAATAGTTTTTTCCTTTTCCAAAGAAGGTAAAAAACAGTGCAAAATCTATTTTTTTCAGTTCTATTTTGTTTCTCAAAATTTAAATTATTTCTCTTTTTTTTACCTATTCCCAAAGAATTAATAACCGAATCTATCTTTTGTTTTTTTAATCCGTTATTTCTGCAATTGTATGAAAATTTAAAAATTATTCCCTTTTATACTTGCAGGTGAATTTTTAGAAAAGGTTTTAAGGCATTTAGGCTTAGTAAGACTAGATAACGCATCTGTGTTTGAAATATTTTTCTGGTTGGCACCAGAAATCATAGTTTTACCTACAACGTTATTAATTTATTATTTTTGTCGTCAATTAACTCATATACCTACAATAGAAGAAAACGTACAACGTTCTACAAAAAAGACTGAAGATAGATCTGCTAAAGTTAGTAAAAATTTAAGAAATATAATTATTCAAAACATTAGTAAAAGTTTCTTTAATGTTATTAAATTTTTAGGTTATAAATTTTCTGGGTAGTGTCGGAACATATGTTGTTCTAGCTTCATTATGCTGGACAGCATCATTAAAGCCTTCGATAGAAGGAGGTTTTTATTTTGTAGTTTTTCTGGGCGCTGCAACGTGGTGGGCATGCAATAGAGAATTATTAAAAGGTTTTGCTATTCTTTGCAGAATCGTTATGATTGTCGTTGTCCTCCATATTATAACTTTATTATCATATCAAAATCAGTGGCCTCAAGAATTTATACCAATCAATAGCACATGGTCACGTTATTTAGCTCTTTCTGCCATGTACACCACAAATTGTACAGATCCTCGTGATATCAATTTCATTGATGATTCTGATGACTTGATGTATGGATACTCATTGAGACTCTTTTGGCTGTATTATATTTTAGCACTGCAATCACAGTTTCTCTTCATAAAACCGGTAAGTTGTATATTAATGGATAATATTGTGAATACAAAAAAAACTCAAACTGTAATTGAGAAAGAAAGAAATAAGATGTATGATTAATTTAATAATTAATTTAAAAAACAAGTTGCAGAAATTAAAAATTTAGAACTAAGCCGCAGATATATAGATATAACTCATTCAAGCTTTATATAGAATACATGAAATAATAATTGTTCATTATTTAATATTTTATGGAAATTGGCCACTGATTCAGATTTTAAAAAATATCTTTTAAAATTAAAAGGATTTTCCAAAAATAGAGACGCTTGATTTAGAGGCGTTCCATATTTAACACCATAAAACATCAAGTCTCAGATCTTTTACATGTATTTTGCATTGTGTTAATGCTTTCAGCAAAAAACATATTTTCTACCGATACTCAAACAAAAAGATTCTATCTCACAGATAGAATTTTCATTAACCTCTCAGAGTTTCTTAATCAAAAAATATATTCCACATTTTAATTTAGCATCAAAAACTTTAAAATATCCAAAAAAATGTTTAATCTTCAGAGATACACTGGAAATTTAAGAAAATTATTTTTTAATTTCACTATAGGAATATTAAAATGTACTTTGATAAATCTAAAATTTTAAATTTAGTTTGTATACGTAATCTGAACCTGTGACTTGATGTTTTAATTCAAATTAAACGCTTTTTTATATAAAAATGTATAAAAAATACTTACCTTCTCCTTTTTTCTAATAACATCTATTTTTCTCGCTTTTACTGAAACATTAAAACAAAACTAATTTTCTTTATTTAATTAACTAATATTGTAAGTTTTTGGTGGTGATTCTCCAATTTTACATACTAAGCTTGTCATTTATTTCTATCTCTTGCATTAGAGATTAATTCCTAATTTAAAAACTTATAATTACTAACTGAATGTAAGAATGATCTTTTACCAGCTTTTATAAAGAAAGTATTTCAGGTTAAAAATCCTAGATGTTTAAGTGGGAAATTGGAAAATTTGGATACTTCATTGTCGCGACACGTTTCAATTAGACGAAAAACACCATCCCAAAGGTGGCAATCTGCTCGCCGTAAGGCTCGAGTAAGATAAGAGTTAGATAGACCGTTGCATGATTTTTAGACATTTAGATTGTTGATGTACTTTAGCACAAAGTATTTCTTTTATCCCTACACATTTTATTAAAAAAGTAAAAATATGTAGCTGTGTTTGCTTCTACTGGTTACGTTTTATATAAAAAAACAGTTTAAATATAAATATTTTAATTTATGATTAATATTCAAAATGATTTTATATTCTTTTTTAGCCTTTAGTTTTTGCCAAATTTTTTGTCATACAATACAAGAAAATGAATATAATAGTAAAAATAACCGTTTATCGGATTTTATTGTTTCTTTCTCATTTTCAATGCTTTGCAGTTTAGTTTTTATTTTCTTTTAGTATGCCGCTATGTTTAGTTTGCCGTGTTTTAGAGGCAGAAAATTGTTCAACAACAACCACCGGCCACAGAAAGAACTCCCGTATGTATTATAAAAGCAAATTCTTTATTTTCTATTTCTCTAATACTAAATTCTGCTTTAAAACTTTTAACTGCATGTTCTATTCTCTGATTTTAAAATTAATGCACATCATTGACTGTTCAAATGACAAGATGCTAAGTTTGAGAATGCAATTTAAAAATTTTCGCTTTCGAAGGTTATACACAAGTAAGGCAGTAGAATTTATGTCCAGGGAGTTAGACCCCTACACCCAGAAAAATGGTATATTTGTCTTAGAGCCTAATAAATATTTATTTGATTTAAATAAAAAATTTTATATTATATTATATTTGGTTCAAATAAAACATTTCTCTGAGTGTATGTAGAAGGATTTCTGGAAGTTACTTATACTAGAATTTCCGGGAGTCATTTTCATATTGTAATCCTTCCTCATGGACCAGTAAAGTTAAAATTTTCAAAAAACAAATATTGTACCCAATTGTGCTCGATTTATGCTCATTTGTGTAAATTTCATTATTTGAAAAACTCCAAATTTCGGGTAAAAAAATTAAAAAACATTTTTAAAACATCTAAAATTAAAATTTTTAAATATGTAAACTGATATTGTGTCCAATTTTGCTCAATTGTGACATAAAAAATTTTTTGAACCAAAATTTCTGAAAAAATATTATTGTGTTCATAAATGCCAATTAATTTAAATGATAATGAAACAGTTGTGGTAGATATCGAAAAATATATTCAATTTAGAAAAAAATCTATTAGGATTTTTTAATTCTGTTAGCCGAGGACAATTCAGCACAACTTTGGTTTTTTTAAATTTCGGAATTTTGAAAAATTTTTCCAAAATACATTTCCTATGTCAAAAATGTAGTTTTATTTCGAAAAATATGCATATATTTTAATAATTTAAATAAATAAAATATTTTGGATTTTAATTTAAAAATTGTATCATCAATTGTATTTCTAAATGAACATTGTTTATTTTTGACTATCAGAAGTTTATAATAATTTGGAAGAAATAATTTGTTCAATTTTTTCAAAAATAATGTATAATAAAAATTTTTTAATTTTCCATATTGAATGTTTTGAAAGATAAATAGCAAAAACGATAATATCTGGTTTAGAACACTTTTAGCATTGTTGATGGAACAAAGTGTTTTTTGTCTGGAAGTTTTAGTTTTTCAAAAAATGAATTTTTGCACAAATGAGCATAATTGGGCACAGTATTTTGTTTTTCGAAAATTTTAACTTTACTAGGCAAACTTTCTGGACATGTAGAATTTTTATTTTGTAGAATTTTTTGCTTCTTCCAACCATTGATTGTGAGTTCCGCCGGCTGATATAAGCTATTGAAGATAAAACAATAATATTGCATTTTTAATGATAAAAATTGTCATTTCAATACGTTGAAAAAGTAGTATGTATGTAAATACATATTGGTTGAGGTTTCATGTGCTTAAGCAGTCTTTTCATAATAAAAAATAAAAAAAAATAATAGAAGAAGAATACTATAATAGAATGCTTAAAATGTATATGCGTGCACTAGTTGACGAGAGTAGGTTATTAATTACTTTATAACTATTATGTTTATAAACAAGTGTATATATATATATATATATATTTATGTAGATATGGATTACTGGGGAGTTTGATATTTATATGTGACTGCGCTTGAAAAAATGGCGTTAAGAACCAAAATCAACGAATCAGTTTTAAAAAATCTTTCGTTATGTTGGATCCACCATTTTGAATTTTGAAAAATTGACATCGGATTCAAAATCAAGGATACCAAAAATCCCTGAGTTTTTTCAAGCGAATTTGATCAATTTTTAAAAAATTTTATATTTTTGTAACAGTCATGTTAAATTTTGAAAAACTCACATTGGATTCGTAATCAGCGTCTACTTCTTGTTACATATTAGAATTGAATTTCACAAAAAATTGAAATTTGATTTTTTTGGTCTTTCAGACGTGGTCACATAAATCGTTCTATCTAAAAAGAATACTTAATTAATTTTACTTAATTGTTGATAATTTTATAAAAAAAATTGTCTATGTAATAACTTTTGTTGAAATACGTATTTTAGTTAATGCGATTTGGCTCAGGAAGATCAGGTTTGCTACAAGATTCCACGGGAAGCGTTACTGTTCCAGATGGGCAACAGGACGATAGTATTCAACTACAATCCCTTAGCGAAGGTTCATTTTTTAAAAATTGAAATTATAGTTTTTGTCATATAGTGTTCTTTTTTAATAAAAATATTTAATGTCATTATTTTATTCAGGTGCACCTGAGGATAATCCTGGAATAATTGAACACATAATAATGGCAATTTATTCAGTTTTTCAGTTAATTGTAAATTCTTCTTATCTAGCAACAAATATTATTATGATGGTAAGGAAAATAATAAATGGAAAACCTTTTTTATTCAATGTTGAAATTAAAATTACTAAATTGAGATTAAACTGTTTGTTAGACTTGGAGCATAATGTATCACAGTTGGACAACTTTTGCGTTACTAATGTGGGCTCTCATACTTTGGATGGTGCCTAATAAGAGAGAGTCGATGATGAAGTGTTCTCCATTCATTGTTTTTTACGCAACTTTTCTACTTCTTGTACAATATATTTATAGTATGGATTTAACCAGTGATGAATTACCAGATTCTATTCATGGAATACCAATTGCAGAAATTGGGTTTAGTAAGCCAGGACAACTTAGTCCATGGCACTTGATTGTTAAGGTTCGTGTAATTATATTTTCAATTATTGTTTATGTGTCATTAAAAATAATCAATAACTGATTTCAGTGTCTCTTTATCTCAATGTTTTGGATAACAATGCGACAATACACTGCTGAAAAGAAAAGACAACGTAGGTCTTCGACATTAAGAGATTTAGTTGCTCCGTTACATGTTTCTGTATCAACAGCAGCAACAACAGCAATGAATCAAGATTCTCATGAAATAAAGAGCAAATTTATGAAGAATGTCGGAAATGTATTGAAAAAATTCTTGACAAAATTTTGGATAGCCATAGTTGCTATAATGCTTTTTACTAGTGGAATCACTGGAAGCAGGATGACAGTTTTTCGAATAATTTACATGTCCCTTCTTCTCGTTTTCGTCATTACCTTCCAAGTAATGTTTCATCAATGTATTTAATGCAACTGTTGAAACATATTTCTTCTAATCTCAATTGTTAATTTCTTGCAGATATCTTGGAAAGCTTGGAGGAGAATGATGTATTCATTCTGGATCGCAGTCATTGGATATTCTATTATTATGTTAATCTTGGTTTACACTTATCAATTTGAAAATTTTCCATCATATTGGGAATACATCTATGTTAATAAAGAACTGTAAACTATATTTTTCCTATTTCTCTTTATATTTTTAACATAATATAAGAGGAAAAAAATGTATTAATTATAATTTTTTTTTACAGACAAAATGATATAGGATTAGAAACATACGCAACCAAAGATCTTTTTGTTCGTCTTCTAACTCCAACGTTTTTCGTGATAATTACTGTTTTGCAAATTCATTATTTCCACGATGACTTTCTAGAAATAACAAATATTGAAAGGCAGTAAGTATTTAAAAATTGGTCTCTAGACAAAAATATTTTAAAAAATTCTCTTATGTACTGCTTCTAAATTATTATACTATTAATAGAAGAGAAAGTAGTTCAAGACGAGGAAGTCTTGGATATTCTCCAAACACAATACCCGTTGTTTCGCCAAATGAAGTATTTGTTTCTGATAATGAAGAAGAATCAACAATATACACGTTGAGGCAGTTAAAACGTAAGAAAATAAAGGGGAAAGATTTTTTTAAGAAGAAAATAAAATTATCTTTTGTTATATTTATCAATAAATTTTTTTCATATTTCATTCCCAATTTGCAGAAATGTCTAAAATAGAGAGGATGGCGTTTCTAAGAAAAATAATGAAACACATGTACAGTCTTTATAACCATGTTTGGTTATTCTTTGAACTTCATATGCAAAAAATTATTTTTATATCACTTATGTTATTATGCTCAAACGATGTAAGTGTTTCAAATATTGTAATTTATTAAAACTAAATAACAATCTCAGTTTTGAATTTTTTTTCTAGGTGTGTGCCATCAATTTTATTTTTGTGGTCGTGTTGGTAATAGTAATCAACTTTAGAAGAAATATTCAAATAATGTCGATAAATATTATATCTGCTGTTATTGCTCTTCTCATGGTTATAAAAATGCTCTATCAAATAGAATATGTTCATCATGAAAATTGGAATGTTAATTGTACTGTAAGTTAACATTTTTAATGAAATTATAGAAATGAAAATGTTTCAACAATTATTTAAAAATAGTAACGGATTTATAATTATTGTAGAGAAATTATTCGAGTGACAATACCTCGTTGGCAGAAAATTATACAGTTTATAACATTGCTGAATGGATCGGTTTCAAAAAAGCTGCAGCAAGTGCATTGCCTGATTTATTAAAAGGTTACATTGGCATTATTACTGTGACAACATTGAGAGGAATTGTCACTGTTCGTCAATGGTTTCATAGACAAGAAAAGGGTGAACCTTTGGATCCACCTCAAATTATGTTCCCAAAAATAGTCAGAAGTGACGCCGATAAAGGCATTATACCGTGTCTTAAATTTCTGTTCAATTTTGGATTCTACAAATTTGGAATTGAATTTTGTTTTATGGCAATTGTGGCTTTAATTGGCACAAGACTGGACTTTTATTCTGTTTTATATAGTATTTGGCTGATTATATTATTCTCATTAAAACGAAAAACACTGTCAAGATTATGGCCCCTCTTTAAGGGCTTTGTTCTTGTTTTAATTCCAATTCAATATGCTTTTGTAGTTGCACCACCTACTTGGTTATGCATTCGTAAGTATTAAATAAAATTTCAGCTATCAATTTCTACTTTTAAATAATAAAAAACAATTCTTGTAGAATATCCTTGGAGCTCGTCAGATTTGATGAGACGATTACAAGAGTGGATGTATTTTCCTGATCCAGATTTTCCACCGAATCCAAAGAAACTCATATGTTAGTATATTGTTTTCTAAAATATTAATATGCTTTGAATTTAATTTGTATACATGTATCTTTTGTAGGTGATTTCATTTTATTGATGATGATTGTTCGCCAAAGTTTGGTATTTCACATTGAACAACGAAGCTTATCCACTGGTAGAGAATTTGTTGCTGGTCACAACTACTCAGTTTATTTGGACATGGAAAAACCAAACTTTGCCAATCCCGTGAAGGATTATGTGTCTCACATTCATAACTGGCTGGATGTTTTTAAACGTGGCTGTTTAATGAGTCTAATGTGGATTACTTTATCAATTATGTTCTTGGCAGGAACCAAAAGAACAAATATTTTCTCCTTGGGTTACCTTATCGGAGCTTTCATTTTCTTGTGGCATGGCAGTGATTTTTACCTAATACCAGTAAAAAAAATATTAAAGTGGTGGAACTTACTCATTGGTTATAATGTTATGGTGATACTTTCGAAAGCATTGCTTCAAGGAGTAGGCTGTGTTGTCATACAACAGGTAAAGTAACAATTATATGATGGTAATTGTTTTGCATTAAATACAAGTTTATGTTATTTTATAGATGGAAAAATCGACGTGTTGGCTTATTCAACTACTAGGCATTGCTTGTCTAAAAAAGTTCCAAAGTTCAGGAGCAGATTATCCTTCCACCTGTCAAGTTCCCAGAGAAGACATTGGCATGGTCTGGGATGGTTTGTGCTTTGGGTTTCTTTTGATGCAAAAACGACTTTTCAAAAGTTACTATTTCTTCCACATAGTGGATGAAACTAAAGCTATGAGTGTATTGGCCTCCCGTGGTGCCGAGTTGTTGGAAGAATTGCATCAAAAGCGGATTGTCGAGCAAGACAACACAGAAAAAGCTGCACTACAGAAACTGAAATTCAAGATGGACAGGATCAAAGCGAATCAAAGAAAAATTCAAGGTCCCAGTTACAGTGAACCTGCTACTCACAAAATAGGTAAAGAAATTTTTTTTCTAATTATTATACTCGCTGTTTTCCAACGAATGTTCTTTATTTGAAAACGCGCAGTAGCGCACCAATAATTAATAAATTAATGAAAAGCATTTCTGTATTTAATGCACACACAAAAAAAGGAATAGCCCCTTTGGCAAAATCGTCTAGCATGAGTTCGTGTGTCTCATCTGGTCACACGCCACCACAGGGATATCAGACACCTATAGATGAAGACGACGACTTTGATGATCCACCTCCGTTAACCCCGCGTGCAGCATCCCTTTTACAGGCTCCGTCCCCAAATTCCGCTATCATGACAGTGAGTTTGGAAGGTTATCTCGAACCAACACGAATCTCCTTTGGTTCTCCACCAAGTAGCGAACTGAATCCTCGTGGTGTTTCACCTGACGAAACCTTTCCAGTATTCTCTCCTCCTCCCTACAACCAGACTTCGGAACAGCCAAATCCATCAATCCATCGTCGACAGTCCAGTTTTATTGCCCCTTCGCCAACTTGGATGAATACACTTCGGACTCCACGTGCATCTATTGTTTCTTCGACGTCACGATCCGCCCGTTCTCATCATACATGTAACTGCTTGTCCAAAAGATCGTCGTCAGCCTGCTCCAATGTCCTGTTTATAAGCTTTTCACGCAACATTGTCAGTCGTTACTTGCACATAATTAATTGTTAATTCATATTTTAGGAAATCTTGTTCCAATTTCATTTACTTTGCTCTTTTTTCTACATTTTTTTATCTCTTTTCTTTCTGCAAATATCCAAACCAAAAATGTCCAACACTTAAAATACTTAAAATCACGTTCACTTTAAACATAATGTTTAATGGAATAAAACTTGCAAAACAACAAAAAGTATACTCATGTAATCAATCTTTCAATAATTTACCTTCTTCTATTGGATTCAATATTTTAATTTTATCAGTTAATTGCTTCAATCATATATTAGACATTTTGGTTTAAATATTGTGTCTCTATATCCTTTTTCTCCTTTCTTCAAAAAAATTTAGTTTCCTTTTCGTCTATACCTATACTTATTAAATTTATGTATCATACACCAGCCTGCCCTAGGCGAACACACCATTTCTACAAACTTCCTAACTGTCCCTGCACTTTCTTCTAAAAACGTATTTAACAATAAACAATCTCTAATATATATTCTTTCAGGAAGAATAAATTATCTTATTTTTATTTTGGCCTATACAAAATTTTTCAACAAATAATATTTTTTGTGTTAATTACAACATTTTGAGGACAAATGAATCTTGTAAGAAGATGAGAATCAAAATATCTAGATTAAAATAATTTTTTGTAATTGAAAAAAAACTATATATTATATTCAATAATTTATATAATTAATTCATTTTAATTCCATGTACATACTTGAATTTTATTTTAATGAATAATTCAAATGATAAGTTTTTTAAACTTTCTTGTAACCTTTCGTCAATAATTAAACGGAATTTGAAATAATTCTTTTTAATTCACATCTTCTTACTGGGAAAGTATAATGTATTTATAATATGATACCTACATATATAATTAAATGCTGCAATTGCAGTAAACGTGTATATATTTAATACATAATAGTATCAGTGTATTGTATATATATATATGTATGTATTTTTATTATTTACTTATATGTACATATTTGCTACGTTCTCTAGCTAATTTTAGTTCGACTTCTCTGTGTGTGTTTTCTTAGATTCATTATATCCGGCGATAGAACGACCGTTGTATAGACACCGTCTACCAAGAAGTAATAGGGAGGGTAAATTATATTTATTTATTTTTCACTGCCTTCAAGTTTGGTGATTCGGAACCTACTCTAACATTCTTATAAAAATTTGAAATATATAAAGTAGAAACGCATAATAATATGTAAATAACTTTACACTATATATTTATTTACATTATATGTTAACATATTAAATTTTATAAAATTTTCGATTTTGAAAAAAAATTATTTTTTTGAATGCTTATAATTTTTTTAAAAATTAATCAATTTAAATTTTTTTTTTAAAGTTTAATGAATTTTTCGAAAATTTTATATTTTTTGTTATTTATATAAATTGAAGACTCGTTTTTAAAATTGAAAATTGTTATGTATGATAATTTTTTTTCCAATCCTTCACACAAAATAAATCATTTTTTTTTCTTTTAACTATTTTAAAAAAGGATGTTTTTTTAAACAAATCTGAGACCATAAACCTTTTTTTGTTTGTATAAAATTAAAAGGATAAATTTTTTGTAGCCAAATCAAAAATGTAAATTTTGATGATACTTTAACTCCCCATATATGTATATAAATATATTTATGTGTAAAGTAGTTTCAATTGTAAATATATGCCCCAATTAATAAGTCCAACGTATCCTGATTTCGTTTCAGAAAGCAATGATGTGTTTTCAAAATGTTTTAAATTGTATACAAAAAGAAAATAATAAGAAAAGGAAAAATAATAATTATTTATCAATCATGAAAGACTTTCAAGAAACAAAATTGAAATTTTTTATATAGAAACAATAAAATTATGATGGTTACATGTCATTTTTTCTAAAAGAAATCCTAAATGCATGGCTTTAAATGTTTCAAAATAATATGTATGCAATACTTATATTTGAACTGTAATTTTTTCAAATAGCTGTTAGGTCTGGAGATTATTACATGTTCGATGATCTTGATGACGACGATCTCACTGATTTAGTACCTGACAAAGATGACGACAATGAAACTGATCGTCAAAAACAACAAGCAGCACGTGGTCGTCGTATGACAGTTTCAGAGGTTCGTATACATGAATGATTTCTTTAAATAAATTTTTAATTATTTTTGTCTTTTGATTAGTGTGTATATATGAATGAAATGTACCTTTGTAATGAAATAGTTTTTTTTTTAAATTTCGCAGTAGGTATGAAACATTTTTAGTTTATCACTTTTATGTATATCTCCACAATTCTTATTCTTTACGAATCAAAAATCATTCATTTATCATTAATTCATTCATTTATCTTACGTAAAATATTTTTTAATCTGAAAATCGTAAAAAAACAACAACTTAGGTATATAAAAAATCATAAGAATACAAAATCACAAATATAAGTGACCATTGCAGTTGATGAACACCCTGATTAAGACAGACATAGAAATAGCTACACACGTCGCATTATATGGAGGAACAGAAAAGGATGCTCTACGACTTCGTCGGCAAAGTGCACCTCTGACGCGCAAGAAGTCCTCAATGTCATATCTGAGTGCTCGTTCTGAATCTGACACTGCCGCGGTTGTCGATGTGAGATCTTTAAGAATGCCTATCATATATCTACGTCGCATATATATTTTTGTTGTAGTAGCATTTTCATTTGTTAATCTTAATGTGCTCACAATGTTCTTTCGCTCTTTTCCACACAAAGTTTTTCTAATATAGTTGCTGCCTTTGTGTCTACATTTGCAATATTTATTTATGATATATTATTAATTTCAATGGAGATGGAAGTATATTTTCGTATAGCATTATTATTTTACTGACTTTTTGTTATTGCATCACTTCATTATACATAACTCTTGCTCTTCTTCTACATCAATCATTAATTATAAAAGAAACCAATAAATGTTATAGTACACTAGTAGTATCGCAGGTTTAAGTCTATTGCTGAAGCTATTTTCAACTCTTTTTAGTGTAGTATCTATTATCATGTAGACTGCAAAAAAAGCTTCTTAATACGTATTTATAATTATGTATCTAATTCTATTAACTTACATTTAAAAATATCAGTAGGTCAGTACCCAGTCGAAAAAGTTGAACAGAATTTAACTAGAACGATTCTATTAAATTTCTATGTACACGAAATCTAGAAACACTTTTATAAAAAGGACATGTTTCCGAATTTAAAAATTGTAGACTTTGATAAATAATTTTATTTTAATTATACAAGATGGAAGAATTATTTATTAATAAATACGCAAAGTGATGATAGTAACCACTGAAAAAATTAATAAATTTTGAGAATTCAGTACTAAATGACATGTAACAATTTAAAATACATGTTTCTATAAATTTTTATCATCTATTTTAAGTTTATTTACAAACTTCATTCATATTATCATGTATCATTATTCTGGAGTGATTCCTCAAAAATCAACGGTTTTTTCTATTAATTAGCAGAAAAATTATTAAAAGAAATAATTAAAACAATTAATTAATAATTAATCTATATTTTTTAATCGGAATAGATTAATAATTTTAACTAACGTTATAAGAAGGTAAGTTTAAAAGTAATTTATTTCTAAAATTTTTTATTTAATCAGGTTTCGAATTAAATAGAAACAACCTAAAAGCTTACAATGTGCCTTTTTTAAAAAAATGTTTACTAGAATTCAAGAAGAAATTCTATAGAATCATTTTAGTTAAATTCTATAAAACTTTTCCAACTGGGTACGATTAATATTTTATGAGCAGGTAATTAAATGTTTTTTAATTATATATAGGGAATTGAAGACTCTCCTGATGACTCAAAAAAAGTAAAAGATGTAGAGGGAGAAATAAAAGACACGAATTTATCAAGGTCATCCAAAGAATCTGATGATGAGGATATTGATGATAAGAAATTTGAAAAAAATAAGAAAGAACAGCGAAAGACATCAATACTTACTTATTTCAAGTTTTTGTGGGCAATGTTAAATAGCACAATGGTCTCAATGACAAAGTACTTAAATCGATTTTCAAATGACTATCGATATATTCGCAAAGTTCTTACAAAAGAGAAGAAACTTTTGAAGGTGAATATTTTATTAAAAAAACAACTATATTTCATTTTAAATTTAATATAATTTGATTGATTTTAGACGAAACCAGATTTTAGAATGGGCAAGCGATTAGGCATTAATCAAATATGGCAACCAATTCCAATAATACAAGAAAGGTAAATTATTCATCTTTTTTCACTTTAACTTAAAGTTACATTTAGAAGCACATTTATTGTAATGTTGTTAAATTAACACTTCATTTTATTTGCATGTTAATTTTAGTAACTAAAGCATTTATAAATGTATGTATGTATGTTTCATTAAATATTTTACATGTCACATCATTGGTATAAAAAATTAAATGATTAAACGGTTAACTTATAAAAAAGAAAACACTTTTTTTTCTTTTTTTTTTAGTTCGTTCATCAACGAAAATAATGCAGAAATATCAAATGATTTAGAAGTCAGTTGTGCCAGGAATGAGAGAGTAAGGTAAATATATATTCATTTATAAAAAAATTGAATATATATTTAAAATAACGAATATTAAAATTTTTTTAAACAAAAAAACTTATGTATGGTCAGATTATTACATTTTTTGAAAAACATCTTTTTTAAAAAGAACTTTGGTGGGCTAATGTTCAACATTTCAAAAATTCATTCACACACAAATCCAATAATATATAATAATCATAACCGTTTAACTCTTTTAACAAATAATAAACATTCTAACATTAGAACAAAATATACATTACTAGATCAGAATTTGCTTGACTAATAAAAATTTTTTATTGTTTATTTGAAACGAAAAAATTAAGCATGTACATATAATTTGTTGGGTAGCAATTTTTCTTTCATTTTAATTGTTAGAGTTTATAGCACATATATTTTAGATATTTTTCAATAATTTTTTGTAGTTTAAATATATAATGTATAATACACACAATACTTATATGTGACCTAGACAAGTTAAAAGTAATCGTTTTATCAAAATTCAACATGGCCAATTAAATATTGCGGAAGATTTTTTTAAAAATTCATCAGTTTAGCAAACCTTGAAATAAAACTATTTTTTAATATTTTATTTAGCTTTTTATAGCATTCACAGTTCAATTATACTTGATCAATAAAATACATTGCACGTGAATCATAATGTATTGACAGACGGATTTGTATATTGAAATATAACATAATATTATCAACATATGCTTACAAATTGCAAATCTCAATGCTGTAGCCTAAATAATATTAATAAGTCACATTTATTATTTGTATGTGCAGCTCAATTTATTCTCAACCTTATTGCATTGAAAAAGAGGAAGCTGAACTTTCAGAAGTAGATCAGCCGCCAATTATTCAACTGGCAGCATCAATATGGTTTGGTATTCTGGCACATTCGACCCTATTGTGTTACTTTATGGTATTTCTTCACCAAATAAAAAATTCTTCAGTTCTTTCAACACCATTACCATTGATGGTATTTTTTTGGGGATCATTGACAATACCCAGACCATCAAAAACATTTTGGGTCACTTTAATAGCTTACACCGAGGTAAAGATCATACAGATTATTATTCAAGGATAATATTAAGAAATCGATTAAAAAGTAAAATTTTTGTAAAATAGGTGATTGTGATAGTGAAATGTATATTTCAACTCGAAATAATACCATGGAATCAAATAGCTAGTAGCAATAATCCTCTCTATGGTCCAAGAATTGTTGGCATTGAGCGCAAACAAAATTATGCTCTATGGGATTTATTACTTCTTCTTATGGTATTCTTTCATAGGTAAGAGAGTATTTATATTATCTAAAAAAGAAACATTTTCATAAATAGAATATAAATAGAAATAATATAATATAACTTTAAAATTGCTATTCAGATTCATGTTAAAGTCATTAGGCCAATGGACAAGGCCTTCAATTGGTACAAAAAAAATCATTCCAAGTAAATTAACAGTAGCAACTATCAAACATGATAATATGGGTCAAGGAGAGCCATCTTCACAAGTACATATTGAAAACGAAGAGGCGTAAGTAATACAGTGAATAGTATTTTAATTTTAGAGATAAAAATATTTTATAATTAAATTTAATATTTTAGCGGCACTAGTACCGATTTTAAAACTTCAAACAGTGGAGTCGTAAGCAATCATCCTGAAGGTGATTCAGAGCAATTCCCAACACCATTTGAAGATAATCAAAAAGTTGATGCGTGTCAATCTGAAGAAATTAAACCTCCCGAAGAAGAAATTGTTGACCATAAAAATAAAACGTAAGAATCATTTAATTTTTAAGTTGTTTGAATAAAATTATTTATAATTGTATATGTTTTTCTAATATTATGTCTATAAATATTTTAGATTTAACAAACATCTTGAGCCTATGAAAGGATTCTTTAAGAATATTCTTAATCCAGTGGGAAAGGAGAAGACCAATGTCTACGCTTACATGTTTTTCTGTGATTTCTTCAATTTTATACTCATAATTTTTGGATTTTCCGCCTTTGGAGTACGTAAAAAGCATTGAAGAAAATTTAACTAATTGATGATAATAATAATAATAATTTTTTTATAGACTCAACAAGGGGATGGTGGTGTGACAGCTTATCTCGCAGAAAATAGAATTCCTATACCATTTTTGTTGATGCTTTTAATTCAATTTGCACTTATTGTCATAGACAGAGCTCTCTTCCTGAGAAAATCTATTGTCGGCAAATTGGCATTTCAGTATTGTCTTATTCTAGGCGTTCACATTTGGATATTTTTCGCATTGCCCAGTGTAACTGAACGGTAAACTATATTTTAACTTTTTAACAATAACGAATATGAATTTATATTTATACGTATATTTCACTAATATTACTATAATAATGAATCATTACAGGCAATTTATTGACAATTATCCTGCTCAAATTTGGTACATGGTAAAATGTTTCTACCTTCTTTTGGCGGCTTATCAACTTCGATTGGGTTATCCAACACGTATATTGGGCAATTTCCTCTGCAAGAAGTACAGTTTTATCAATTACGTTCTCTTTAAAGGGTAAAATTATTTTTAATAGTTTGAAGTTAATCTCATTTAATACCTTTATGTTTGTTATTTTTGTATTCAAAGAAAATTTCAATTGTTTTTAGATTTATGATTATACCCCTTTTGTTCGAGCTAAGAGCAGTAATGGATTGGATTTGGACAGACACATCTATGACAGTTATGGACTGGTTTAAGATGGAGGATATTTATGCTAATATTTATCAAATTAAGGTATGTTTTTTATGATTAATAAAAAATCAATTCATTATTTTCACCGAAGATTGGATGGAATTTTCTTAACTAAATTAGCATTTAACAGAATTTATTTTTAAACCAATTTTTATTTAACAAAATTTTCATCTTACATAATTTCTCTTTACCTATTTGTTTAAATTAATTCTAATTTAACTGAATTTTTAATTAAACAGAAATAAAAAATTGATTGATTAAATATAAACTCAAAAAATAAAAATTCGGCTAAAAAAATTATTTTTATTCAAATTTTGTTAAATGAAAATTCTAACTACTGAATTTTATGGGATATTTATGTGCCTTATTTGATTGATTAGAAATGATAATTTTTTTGTTCAACAATTGCAATTTATATGCAATATTTAAGTTAGATCTTCTTTTCTACCCTATCATAAAGTTTAACTTTGGGCAACTATCTGCGTTTAGCTTACTCATTCGAATTAAAATACATTCATCATTTGTAAAACTTATAGTGTATGAGGGGAGTGGAAGAAGATTTTCCTCAACCTCGTGGTCAGAAAAAAGCACAAATGAGCAAGTACATGGTTGGTGGAGCAGGTTTATTTGTTATAATTGGATTGGTATGGTTTCCACTTTTATTCTTTGCTCTTGGAAGAACTGTAGGCGTAGCAAATCTACCTTATGAAGTAAAAATGAAAATTGGAATTGGAGCTCACGAACCAATTTATACGATGTCTGCACAAGATACATCAATTTTCCAATATACAGAACAAGACTATAAGACTTTTAAGGATATTTATCTTCAGGACAGGTCGGCAGTAACCTTTCTTGAAAATTATGTTAATACTGATATTGCTGCTGTTAGACTAAGTGGATCATCAAAAACATTGTGGTCCATTTCTCCTCCAGATAGAGAACGGTAAAATATTCTGCATATTAGGTGGTACAATTATATTACCTGACAAAATTATTCAATTTTATTGTTTTTATTATTCAGATTAAAAAACGAATTAGAATCAAACAGTTCAGTGACTGTTCACGTGGAATGGACAGTTTCCAGAAAGACTGATGCCAAAGATTTTTCTGGCGTTACTTCTACCCAACGAGATATAAAACTTCCAGCTTATGTTGATGGTAACTTTAATCCACAGAGACAGAAGCTTATAGACATGTTGTCAGTAGGAAACAGTACAAATTTAAATTTTAACTCTTCACTTCAGTTACTTAATGCTTTTCCCAAATTTCTAAAAGTAACCAACAGAATTACCGATGTAGTGCCACAGCTTATGAGAACACAGCTATTGCGTAAGTAAAATGAGTGCGGAGGTTTTAAAAATATTTATAAAATATCAAAGATGTTTTTTCAAATTGAAATGTCTCTTATATTTTCAGCTTATCTCATGAATCAAGATGAAGATACAAAAACAAATAAATATCTGTATCGTAATATCAGCTTACAATTATCTACCACCAATTTAACATGTTGCGCAAATCAACAATGGTGGGTTGTACAAGAAAATGTTACTGACGATATTTATACTTATCTCTTGAGTAACGTACCATTAAATGACAAAAATTATATTATGATGTTTCTATTCAATGAAAAGGCATTTCCTGAAAGTTTGAGTTTTATTAGTGGTTTTGGGTAAGTTTCTACTAAAATATGTCATTTACCTGTATATTATTTTAACTTGGAAACAAAATTTTAAGAATTATTTTTGTATTCATTCACAGAATACTGGGTTTTTATTCCATCTTTTTGTACATGATAAGTCAAGTTATTCGAAGAGGAGTTAGTGATGTCGCACCAAAGATTATGTTTGAAGACTTACCATTTGTCGATAGAATTCTTCGCTTGTGTTTAGATATTTATCTTGTGAGAGAAAGCAAAGATCTGTGCCTTGAAGAAGACCTCTTTGCTAAACTTATTTTCCTCTATCGATCACCTGAAACATTAATTCGGTATATTTTCTCAAATATTTATTTCAAGTTTTAAATATTACTTGTTGTTACTGTACTATAATATATCCTTCATGTTCGTAGATGGACAAGACCACCTGAACCAGGAGAACGTTCTGGAAATGAAGATGAAGATGAAGATGATGTTGACAATGCAGATGATAATGATAATAATGTAAATAGGTTATCACGCGATGCGTAATTATTAAACGGTCAGTAATAATTTAAAATTTTTTTTGTATCAACGAATACAAAAACAAAAAAAGAAACATTAAAACATGTTTGAAAGCATGGTTTTAATTGCAAATTTAAATTATATTGAAAAGTCTGAATAATCGTTTCTTGATAACACCATATTTTGTAGAAAAAGTTTTCTTTGCTTTATTTTAACAGAAGCTTACGTTCAGCTTTCAAAGATTTTGGTTCTTAGTAAGTATTTACTATTGCGCATTTGTAAATATCATATAGAAAAGTACTACTGCATGAAGTTTAAATTTTCAGTAAGTACTTCACTAATTCAGCAAACATATCTCGTGAAAGTATCGTGCTGTCCAGGCTATTATTTATTATTTTAAAAAAATATTTTTACTGTTTAATGAAAAATGCAAATAATACTTTAAACGCCTATATAGTTTCATATAAATAAGGTAAAAATAATTAATAATTAGCACAACAATTTTTGAACCTTGCTTTACAAATTTTTAAAATATATATTTTGCGAATCTTTAAGAAGTCTAATATAATTAAAATAAATGATATATATTTATTAAAATAATATATATATATATATTTTATGTGTAATATATAATAAACATTTGTGTATCTATTTCTAATTTTTACATTGAGCGAAAGAAATTTAAATCTGTACAATACTGTATTTTGTTAATTTTAAAGATACATACAGTGTAAAACTGCATATAATTTCATTAAAAAGAGTCTTGTTTTTAACTGTTATTTGATTTTATATTTGCATCGGTTGGTGCAGAAGCAGCATAAATTCACAAATCAAAATTGTTCAGGAAAACTGTTTTTCTGGTAAATATAAGAATTTTTTCAAATTTTTGTTTTTGCATTACTTTCTATTCACCTGTAAGTTTAACCCTAGAATGTAAAAAGAAGTTAAAAAATGTCAATTTTAAGAAATTTTAGTTTTTTTTATTTCGTTTTTATAACTTTTTTTCACATTTCTTTTCACTTTATTAAAAAATGAATAGTACCATCGTCTTCCTTACTGAAAAACGAAAAAAAATTTACTATATTAAACCTCTTTTTCAGTAAAATAGAAACCTTTCACAAATGTGAAGAAAACAGTAAACTATAAAAAATTATTCCAAGTTAGTAAAAAGCTTTTTAGGATCGCTGATTACGAATCCGATGTCAATTTTTTAAAATTCAAAATGGAGGATCTTATATGGCGGACGAAAAAAATGGAGTGGAAATTTTGACTTTTTAAGTGACACTGTTATTTTCAAATCCACATAACCAGCTCAAAACTTTATGAATTCACATTTTCATTTTTTTTCAAAATTAAGTTTTATTTTTTATGAAAAAAAATCGAATTGTTATGTTTAGAAAGCTGACATTTTTCCAGATAAAACCGGGCCGTCCATGAGTTTTTGAGAAAACATAAAAAAAGATTTAAAAAATTAATTTTTTTACATTTTCTCGCAACTTTTTGTTTTCCCATAGCTTCGCTTTTATATATTTTTGTTGGAAACAATATCGTATTTTTAATAAAAATACAGAAAAAGAAAAAAATTTATAATTTACCAAAGTTACAAGCAAGTTCAATAATTTCGAACTTTTGACCTGGGCATTTTTGAAACATATTTTTTGTATACGAAGTCATACAAAAATAAGACATGTATTATGCCATGGGATATGCATTATCATGGCCATATCCCTACAATCGCAGTTTCATAAAAAGATTATAAAGATTTGTTCTATTGATATTTGGAACTTTATTCAACTGTTGAAAAAAACTATGTCTTATCTTTATTTGTTTGCATATCCATTTTTTTGCTATTTGATTTGACATTGACGTCACAAGTGCAACAGCCTTATTAGGGCGCACTCACACCTCTGGCTGCCTGCACAGGCAGCCAGTGAGAGCCAATCAGAGAGTCAGTAGATTTAAATTTGAATTTTCTGTCTCTCTTACTCTTGTACGTTTTCTGCGTGGTGGGAGGCTGCCTGTGCAGGCAGCCAGAGGTGTGAGTGCGCCCTTATTGTGCTTTGGCAGAGGGTCAGTGTAATAATGGAGCTTCTACAATAGCTCCGTTTGGCAACTCAAACTCCAAGTCCAAGTCGGTTGGAGTTGGTTGCGCGCGCATGGTGTTGCCAACTGTCGCCGAGTTGAAAATGAAAAAAAAAAATTGTGCGTGATCTTGTGCTCACGAAATAGTTGAGGTTATGTACCTTTGAAACTGTAAACATGTTGTAAAGTTTAATAAATTATTTGTTGTTGCTGTTGATGTTGCCGCCATCTCATCGTTTTTTAAAAGGTAAGAAAAATATAAATTATTAATCTTTTAATAAATTTTTCTTTTATAAACAATACCTTTTTAATATATTGTAAAATCAAAATGATGAAAAACTTTTATTATAATGTCAATAGAAAACATTAAAAAAATTTTGTATTTTGACAGTTCATCTTATTTATTGTATATTTCTTTATTACTATATTTATATATTACAAATATTAAATTCATTGCATGTGTGTATTATTCGGGGAAAAAAATTTTATTATTTATAAAAGAAAAATTTATTAAAAGATTAATAATTTATATTTTTCTTACCTTTTAAAAAAAGATGAGACGGCGGCAACATCAACAGCAACAACAACAAATAATTTATTGTGTTTACAGCTTCAAAGGTACATAACCTCAACTATTTCGTGAGCACGAGATCACGCGCACAATTTTTTTTTCATTTTCAACTCGGCGACAGTTGGCAACACCATGCGCGCGCAACCAACTCCAACCGACTTGGACTTGGAGTTGCCAAACGGAGCTATTGTAGAAGCTCCATAAGTAAGAGAAAGACAGATATACACTAGAGTCTCCGAAGAGAGGACAGAAAGAGTCTTGGACCTCTCTACGGAATTCGTCCTTGACGCCGAAAATTGTAAACACTCCAGGGCCGTATATCGTATCACAGAGATGTGTTTTTTTTAACAGAATACATTCTGTTACGTATGTAAAACACTACGCGAGAAAGGTACACTAAAAACAAACGCTCCTGAGTTCACGTTCCTCTTTCTGATCCCGCCCATCTCTTCCCCCCTCACTCCTTACCGCGCCGCGTCACTACTTAGTCCTCTCTTCAGAAGTCCTCTCTTGGGAGACTCCAGTGTATACATGTGTCAGACATGAGTGGATATGTATAGTCAAGCATATTCAACTACAGTTTTCTTTTTTATATAGAAAATATAAATTATTTAATTGAAAGGATTAAGATTGTATTTATACTGTATTAATGTGAATTTTTTCAAGTAAAACAGTATATGATATATATAATCATTACTCAAGTTAAAATTTTGCAAAAAAACCAAATGTCTGTCAGTAGTTGATTATATATAGTTTGTGTTATAAACATTAGTAAGTATTGTTTTTTTTATAATAATTATATACTATTATCGTAATAATTTGTATTTATAAGAATCTATTGAAATAAAGTAATTTAAGAGAAATTAAATTGACATAACCTAAAAATGATGTGTGTTCTGTATTTTTTTTCTATATATAATAAAATGTAAATAATTGGCTAGATATTTTACAAAAGTTTAGTTTAATTCAGTACAGGGAATATTCTTAAAAATGAAATATCTCGATTTAATTAATTTTTGTGTATATTGGTAAACTTTGAAAAAATAACGGGAATAATTTAAGTATTATATACAATTGAAACCTATAATAATTAAAATTAGTAAAATATCTTTAAATCCTACTGAACATTTAAATTTACTAAAATAATGAATTAATGACATAAAGTTACATAATTAAAATGTTTTTCAGCATCATGAATGATTCCTTTTTGAACGACATTGATCCAGGAGATCCAGGACCTCGTCAGGAGTTAAACCAGTTCATAACAACCAGAAAAAGTAGGTCTTCAGGTGGACCAGTGAAAAATGACGACTTTGAATTTTTAACTCAAGAAAATATAAATACAATTACAAATGCAGGTATTGTCAACAAGAAGGAATTACTTAATGATCAAAAGAAAAAGAGTACAAAGCAACATGATTTTAAAAAACAGATTGAACACGAAAAAAAAATACCACTCATAGAATCTAAAGTGCTTGATAAAAAATTGAAATCACTCGAAACAAGAGGTAAATCCACAGAATTGGCACGAGTAAAATGTGAGGAGTTGAAAACAAAACATCAGATATTGAGAAACAAAGTCTCTGATCCAAGACAAATTTCCAAAGATTATAATCGTCGCTCTGGTAGTTCAACTCCTTCCAGTAGAACATCTGATCCATCAAGTAAAGAAAACAATATATTGTCGGATAATGTGACTCCGAATCGAAATTCAGCCTCTTTAAAGAAATTAGAGACCAATGATTCTTCAACTTTATTGAATTGTGTTAAAGAATTGATATCCTCAAATGCAAAGCAAGAGAGCACCAAAATCTTAAGAGCAATGCAGGAATTACATATAAATTCTCAAGCAAATCTCATTAAACATTTGTTAATTCAAACAGAAGATTTAACAAAGGAAATTCATCCCAGTAGGGATACATCGCGATTAAAAAAGTTAGTCGAAGAAAATGAACGAATGCGAGAGGACATTATTATTTTGAAATTAAGAAATGAAGAATTGCAAAGAAAAGTCGATGAATCTATACTAATGAAGGAAGAAAATATTGAGTTAAAACTTAAAATAAAAGAATTGCTCAAGTCTGGAAGTTAGTTTTAAATATACGAAAAAAAATAATTTAATTTTTTTAATTCAAATATAAAATAATAACAGTCATGGACTGACAATCTAAAAAATTATATTATTATTTTTAGATTTAAATGTTAAAATTGATGTCTTATCATGTAATATGTTAATAATGTGCCTTATATTGTTGAAACATGTTTAAGGACATAAGTGGAAGACGTGAGATTAGACAATTCCTGTATGGGAGATTTCTTACTCTATTTTAAAATTAACACTAAAAATAGAAATTTTTTAATCTCACGATTTTCACGTGATATTAATAATTTTTTAAATAAAGTTTTTTACTTTTCCAAAAAAATTATGACTATTTTGTTAATTTAATGATATACCCTAGAATAATGAAATTGTATAAAACGTATTAAAAAAAAATAATTTTAAATATTTATTAAAAATTGTTGTATGTTTTGTTTACTAGCAAATACATAAATTTGCAACATATAATTAACATTCATATTCTGGATGGAGAGCATGTGATAACCTATAAAAGAATTGCTCTCATGACTCATCAGTTCATCATCAGACATCAGTTGAACTTGAACTGTGCGCATGTAAGCATCAGCATCCAAGTTATGAAAACCAAAATACTGAAAATGTATTACGGTATTCTATTTTTGTTGTCAATTTGTTTAGTGAACAGTTATGCAAGTTTTATAAATAATTACCCAAAACTTAAAAGTTATAATACACCCGCTAATGAAGATGTAGGAGAACCGCTATTTCTAACACCTTTAATTGAAAGTGGAAAAATTAACGAAGCAAGGGAAAAAGCGGCAGTTGAACATGTGGAAATGGAAGGAATAAATAGTTATGCTGGATATTTAACTGTTAATAAGGATTTTGGATCTAATATGTTCTTTTGGTTCTTCCCGGCTCAGGTTAGGAATTTTTTTTATTCCTTTTAAACAGAGATCTATCAATAATAATTAATAAATACTACTTATGCTTACAATTATTTACAATTTTTTTTTTTAAATATAACTATAAATTAATATGTTATTTGTCCTTTTATTTATTTTATATATACTATATAAAATGAAAATATTAAAAGTTGAAAAAATGAGTTTCGAGAAAGGTGTAGGAGCCAATTATCCAAGAAAACAGAAGAAATATAAAGTTACAAAAAAATTAAGTTTATTACTTATAAATAAAACTTATAAATAATATTATACCCTGTATATCCGTATTTGAGAAAAGATATCCAATGTTTGAAATTCTAGTACCATTTTTTTCAAAAAAATAATTTGCGTATGAAGAAAAATAACATTTCTTAATGAATGAAAAATTCCATATTAAATAAAAAATTATCAATTAACATTTATACACAAATAACAACACGTAAGGATTATTACTAATAACTATGTAGTAACCACTTTTGTAACTTATAGAAACAATTGAAGTCATATGTGTTAAACTTTTGTGTCTTTTAAAGAAGAATCGGACACCAGTAATGCATATTATTATTAAATATAACAATTGGTTTTATAAAATGTTCTTTAGTAGAAACGTGGAAAATTTTATTTTATATAAAAGATCCACTAATACTACAATTTAGATGAACATTCAATAATTTCAGATTACAAAACTTTGAGGTTATGATAAATTTTTTCTGTGCGCTTTGACTACACTACTGCGGTCTGATTTCTCTTTAAATCGAAAAATGATATCAATGAAACTTGATGCAAACGTTGCTATATTTCTCAATAGTTAACTCGACAGATGGACATATTAATTTTAATTAAAGTGATAAAATTATTTATTTATAGTTTTAAGAAGAAATATTTTTATTATAAACTGGGCAATTGGTTCCCTTATCATACATGTATAGATATCAAATAAATTGGCAATTGCTTTAACATATATGTGCAAATAGGTTGATCCGGGCAATGCACCTGTTGTTCTATGGCTGCAGGGTGGTCCAGGGGCAACTTCAATGTTTGGACTGTTTTTGGAAAATGGACCTTTCTACGTGACAAAAAACAAGACTCTTCACATGAGAAAATATTCATGGAATAAAAATCATAATTTAATATATTTCGATAATCCAGTTGGAACTGGTTATAGTTTTACCAATGATATTAAAGGTTATGCCAAAAATGAGACTGATGTGGGACGAGATGTTCATACAGCTTTGGTGCAATTTTTCCAGTTATTCCACGAATTTCAAAAGAATGATTTTTTTGTTACCGGCGAATCTTACGGTGGAAAATATGTTCCTGCAGTTTCACATGCAATAAAAGACTATAATATAAAAGCTAATTTGAAGATTAATTTAAAAGGATTAGCAATAGGAAATGGATTAACTGATCCAGAAAATCAACTTATTTATGGCGATTATTTATATCAGTTGGGATTGATAGATCTTAATGGAAAAAATGCGTTTAACATGTATGAGAAGAAAGCTCGTGATTTCATTCAACAAAAGAAATTTGTCGAAGCTGCCGATATTTTTGATTTACTTCTTAATGGAGACTTTCATGCAACACCCTCACTTTTTACAAATTTAACAGGTTTCAATTTTTACTACAATTATCTGCATACTCATGATTCTAATAACTCTGATTGGATGTCTGAATGGATCCAGCGGGGTGATGTTAGGCGTGCCATTCATGTGGGAAACTGCTCTTTTCATACTGGAGATAAGAAGGTTGAAGAGAACCTGAAAGCTGATATTATGCAATCTCTTGCTGTATTGATTGTAGATCTGTTGAAACATTACAAAGTTCTTCTCTACAATGGTCAGCTCGACATAATAGTGGCATATCCACTGACTGAAAATTATTTGCAAAAATTACAATGGTCTGGCGCTGCCAAATACAATTCAACTGAGAGAAAAATATGGAGAGTTCAGAATGAAATTGCGGGATATGTAAAAGTCGTTGATAATTTAACAGAAGTTCTTGTTCGAAATGCAGGGCACATGGTTCCAATGGATCAACCTAAATGGGCTTTCGACTTAATAACCAGATTTACTCATGGAAAACCACTTTAATTACTTGTTCAGACAAGTGAATTGAATCCTCAATTTAATTGAAAATATAAATATATGTACATTGACAATAATATACAATTAATGTTATGTTTTATACACGTAGGTATGTAAAACTTTTACAATAAAATAATATCAGGTAACACAAAAGGTCAAATACAATTACAATCACAATCAGTCAGACTTGTCAAGTATGAATAGTATTCCTCTTTTAAACGATATAATTGCATTCATGTATGTGTGCGCACGCGTTTATTGTAAATAACTACATTTGGCAAAATATTTTCATATCTTTTACGCGATATATATGCTCAGTTGTTTACATTTTCTACTGTGCGTTTGTATAAGTTATAAAAATATTTTTAATTGCGCACAATTTTTCACTTTTAATAAAAAATTCAATTTTATGAAATTTAGCCATGTAAATTCATAATTTCATTATTTTTTTTAATCATCTTAACAATTAGAAGACAATCATGTAATTAACAATAGTTTGCTTGGCACATAAATCACAAATATATTTTCTTCACATTTTATAATTATTTACTTTTAAGTTATTGAGTATTAAATTAATTATACTATTTTCATTCCCATTTTTTGTTGAGATTCAAACTTTTCTAATTGTTTATAGAATAATTTAGTCTAAATAAGGTAATAAAAATTGATCTACTATCGAGGTATTTGTGTGCCAATCAAAATGAGAAATTCCTGGCACAGATAATATTATTAATTTTTTCTTTTTATCTAAGGTTTTTAACCCAATTAAATCTTCGCGATATGTCACGCGATCTCTTAATTCTACGACTGTCTCATTTGTATCGTAATAACCAAAATGAGCACTTTGCCATGGCGTAATAACTCCATCGTCCGGGCCTCCAATAAGAACCATTTTTTCCAGTTTGGTAATACCAGATTTAAGATTTATGGTACTATTAAAATCTTTTTCATTATTAATAAATGGAAGAAATTTGCTATATTTGTAGTATAATTCCTAACAAAAGAAAGGGACAAAATTAATTATTCGAATTGATTAATTAATTGAGAATATAATTCCAACAGTATACCTGATGATGTGGATCATTCCAATAATTTCCAACACTCGTGTGTTGTCCAAGTCTTGAATAAAAGAGTTCATATGCTGTTTCACAGAATAAATCTGGAAAAATTAAGTGCAGGAAACGTGCTGAAATTGAAAAAAATTGATATTATAATATATTGTAATTTAGTATTCACTGTTTTCTTTTAAATATACTATGTTTTTTGCATACTCCCGTATTGGCCAGCTTGTGGAGAACTTAGGGAAATAAAATTTCTGACGTTGTGTTCGGGAAATCTTTGCAAAATTGCTCTAGCTAGTAATCCTCCTTGACTATAACCTAATAAATTAATTCCATCAGGAAATTGAGCACCAAAAGCTAAGACGTCTTTTCCTACTTCTTCTACTTGTTTCCACATAGGATCCAAGCTACTCCAACCAGAGTATCGTCCAGTGTTGTTGATCACAGTTCCTGGATGCATCTGCATATATTTTTAAAGTTGTTTTATCATTTTCATTTGTTATTCTATACACTATTCAATTTAAATTTCTTAAACATATTTATCACACTGATGGTGAAACTTCATTATTATACAGTACATAATGTTTAAAAAATATCGCAACGTCCGTGAAGTTTACAACATTTATTATCAACGATTGAAAAACAAAATATTCTTCATCCACAAAGTAATAAAAAAAAAATTATTGATCAAGTCTTTAACGTCAGAGAAATTATAATAATAAACAAATAAAAACGAAACAATTTTGGATTTTAATTTTTATATATATGTCAAATAGACTTCCTGAAGAGGAAATCCGTGGATTTACAAGAATTAAAAAATTAAAGTCAACTTTAAATATTGCCATAGAAATCAAAATGAATATTCTTTTTTTATTTTGTTGGGAAAAATAATTGTCAGAATTTGGGAAATTGCTTTCGTAAAAAACATTTGTCGAGTAAAATGATTTCGTGAAATTGAATTCGGAAAAGCGTTGGGAAACTTTTTGATCATTATGTATAATGAAGTTCATTGTCAGATAAAATTTAAATTACTTTATGTGAAATGTTAAAATTAGTTAACCCCATATTACAAACTTGTACTATTTATAGTTTTCTCAACGCATATAATGAAAAAAGTTAATTGTTATAAAAAGCCATTACAAATTATATAACAATAACAAAATATCCAATTTGATCAGATCTTTGAAAAAAAGTTTCACATGCAAAAGTAAAAAATGAAAACACAAAAATCTAAAGTTTCTAAAAATATTTATAATAAATATTTTAATAATAATTTACCTCCTGTATGTGATTGCTAATTTCTTTCATACTGTCATCTCCTGTAAGAATGCCATGAATCACAGCTACAGGTCTATATGATTTTGCAGTAAAATTAGCAAAAATGGAGCAGAATATTAAAGAAAAATATATTTTGTAGTTTGACATTTTTAAATTTTTGATTTAACTTTATCAAGC
This sequence comes from Leptopilina boulardi, assembly GCF_019393585.1. NCBI lineage: Eukaryota > Metazoa > Arthropoda > Insecta > Hymenoptera > Figitidae > Leptopilina > Leptopilina boulardi. The sequence continues at coordinate 782,932 of NW_026137778.1, forward strand.
GTCAAGCATGATTGGATGAGAACTAAACGTTCGACTCTGGTTCGACTTAAAAACAACAACAAAGGAATGACATTGCATCATGGGAAGGGAAAGAAGCATCAACTGTAAATCAACGCCACTGCGACAAATAAAGAAATACTGAGTTGGGAAGCAGGGTCGGTAAGTGGTTGCATTATCAAGTATCGTCAATATACATTTCTACCACACAGACAGAATTTTTATCTTATGAGAATTATTCAAAAAAATTTTTTTTTTTAATTTCTTAAATATTTTAATTTGCAATTGACAATATAAATGTTTAATATTTAATTTACTTTAAAGTGTAAATGCAAAATGTAAAAATTAATTATTATATTACACTTTATAGACACGTCACACGAAAGTTGACATTTTCTAAAATTTTCTAACAGTAGGGGAGAGTGGTTCAAAACGGGGTAGGCGGGTCAAACCGGGTATTTTTCATGCCATCGACTTTATTTCCTCATTCTCTAATGTTCAAGGAAGAATTTTCAACGAGACTTGAACTAATTTGTTTGATAGATTTTTTGTAAACCGAGAATTATAAAAAGGTACCCGGCTTTGCCCCACTCTCCCCTATTATTATTTATTTAATTAAATTTAATTAACAATGCACATGAAAAGTACACTATTAATTAATTGCAATTTTTTTAATCTAATCTGTCACCTATAATTCTTGTATATGATATTTAGGTGGATATTTATTTTCAAATACTCGTATACCTTAGCGTAGTTGGTTAAAGCGTAAGGTTATAAGTTCATAGGTCCACAAGATTTTTTAGGTAATTTTCATTAAAACTTTATTGATTATACCCAATTAATAATGAATATTTCCCAAGAATTTTTGATGAATTTTGCTGTGGAAGTTCCCAAATAATAATTAATATTTCCCAAAATTTTTTTTTCGAGGTAAAGACCCAGCAAACACGTTCTATAAATGTTCTATAACAGTGATGTCACAGTTTTACAGAACAGTTGTTACAAGTTGGTTACGAATCTGTTATATAACCTCATTGTCATTGAATTCTAGAACATTGTTACAAAAGAGTGACAGAACTGTTCTATATTATGATAACGTCACAGTTCTATAACAATGTTATGTAACATGTCTATAACACGACAGTCACAAATGATCTGCAAGTGATGTTCCAACGTAGTTCTAGAACTGTGTAGGAACAATGTTATGTAGCTGTCCTTTGTCTTAAATATATATAAAGTATATAATATAATAATAATAATATATAAAGTCAAATCAAATTAACTCGATATAAACATTTACATTTAATTTTTTAATGACATAAGAATGTGTTAAATATAAATTATATAACTTAATAACAACTTTATTATGCACCACAATAGTACAGGGTGTCCTAAAATTTTAGGGATGTCTGGATATCTCGTAATAATAGCCTTTTTGACAAAAAAATTTAAAAATTTGTTCAGAATAGCAAAATATGTTAAAATGTGCACTTTGATTTTGTTATTCTGAACAATCTTTCATTTAAGTTTCTTTTTCTCAAAAATAAGATCGTTACAAAATACCCAAATGTCTTGGAAATTTCGGGACAACATGTATAACAACACTAGATCGTTGTTACATTACTGTTCTTCTCATTTAAAGAACTATGATACATATTCATACTGAAACAATGTTATGTCACAAATATAGATTTTTGTTCCTACACTGTGATACGTTTACGTAACACATATATAGAGGCATTCTTTGTCAACGCGGACACCCCTCTCGCCCAAATTCTTTTCATTTTACACACTAAAAAAGAAATCTTGATTTCAGCCTATTTTTGAGGCTGAATTTAAGGTGTAAACGGAGTCAGACCAATTAAAAAAGGACAGACTTATGCAAAATATATGGGCTTAATTTAAGGTGTAAACGGTTTAAGACTTTGTTTTTACTGTGTAAATTAATGTTTAATGGCTTAAATTTTAGTTAAAGTAATATACTTTTGAAATCTGAGTGGCAAATATCCAAAAACAAAATATAGGATCCAATATAAAGGTTATTCTTTAAATTTACCAATAAAAAGTTACTCTAATTCATTTTGAACAATCCAAAAAGTAAGCCTTTTTAGCCCTTTGTATTTGGAAATATGCCACTCAGATTTCAAAAGTATATTCCTTTAACTAAAATTTAAGCCATTAAACATGAATTTAAAATGAAAAGAATTTGGGCGAGAGGGGGGTGTCCGCGTTGACAAAAAATGCCTCATAATATTTTTTTTATCCCTGTTACGTAATTTAGTTATGTAACAAATACAGAACTCTGTTCCTTACTGGTTACATACCACTTTTCATAGTTGTTACAACACAGTTCTAGAACTGTTACAAATGACTTTGTAACCGCGTTCTAGATTTGTTACATATCTGAACATACCTGCTGAGTACGACGTTTTGCGTAACCAGTGACTCACACGTTCTTAACCAGTTACAGAACATGTTCTCAAGAAATTTGTAACAGTTCTAGAACAGATATATAACAGTGTTTGCTGGGGAAATATATAAACTTATTTTGATTATTGAATTTAATCAAATTTTATTAAATATACCTAAAGAAATCTATATATTTTTTTGTTATAAAATAAATAATAAAAATATAACATAATTATAATTATACCCTGACTATAAAGCAAAAGTCATTTTATCTTCATAAAAGAAATATTAAATTCAACTGCAAAAATGATCATTTTTGGAATGCTTTGTCGAATGTTAGGTATAGTTATATGTATATGGGTAGAAGGCACGTGGCTGTGACATCTCCCCTAAGTTCGTACGTCGCATTGATTCTATATATGCTTGCCTTCATTTTTGTCAATACTCTAAAAGCATCCGGATATTCAGGATGTTCTACGAACATCCTACAGTGGGACGAAAGTAGAATTTACTGTTTAAAAAAGTCTACAGCCTTCATTTTTTTACCAATTTAATTAAATTTTTTAAAATTGAAGATGATAAAATTTAGAAAAGGTTTGACGAGTCCCATTTTCGAATTTATACAAGGTGTTCAAAAAGTATGGAAACTTGGAAATATCTCGAAAAGTACCTATCTTCATTACTTCTTTTTTCACTGTTGGGTCCAGGGCCCAATTCTGTGGGTTCAAAAATGTGCATTTTTTTTTGAACAACTTTTGTGTTGAAAATTTTTCACGAAAATTCGTACTTTTCGAGATATTTGCTTGGTCTGTTCTATCATTAACAGATATAAAAAAATTGTAGAAAATATACATATAAAAGTGGGACAACAATAAATTTTCTAAAAAATTTAAAAATCATGGCAGAAAATAGTTTTCAACAATTTTTTTTAACCGATTGTTGTTCTTAGTTCATATTTTTATATTTCATAGAACATTTTTTTAGCTTTGCAATAAAAATAAAAAAGGAATAAAAACTTGTCAAATTTTGTAAAAACTGAAGAAGAAAGTTTAATATTGAAAAAAGGGGTTAAATTTTTTGTAATCTTTTAAGGGGAGGGACCAGTGAAATTTTAACTCATGGAAATTAATGTTGTTAAGGGGTGTTAATTTTTTCTGGAATTATTTAGAATATAAAATTATTGTGAATTATCAAAATTAAAAAAAAAATTTTTTTGATCATTTAAGAAATTTTATTTTTTGAAAATATCAAAATTTAAAAAAATCTATACGATTGATTGTTCAGAATCTTGAAAAAAATTACCGATAAAAAATAATAAAAATTGTAGAAGAAGTTGAATTTTTAAGGTATAATTGATAAAATTTAAACCAAATATAATTGGTTTGGTTTAGGGGTAACAATTTAAAAAAAAAAATAAAATTTTAGAACCTGAAATCATATTTAACTATGAAAAATAGTTATTTATGATACAAGTGCGTAAAGTGAGTGATTTACGCACGTGTATTATACAACATTTTTTGCAACACCCACCTCTAAAGTTAAGTACCTATTATGAAGAATTCCAACTCTCTATTAGAATAATTTCAATTGTATAGAATTAAATAAATCAATCGAAGATCAGGAAAAATATCATTAAGCAGTAGGGTATAAATTTAAAAGTACAGTTCTTTCTTTAATTTTGTGGTTTTGTATGGTCTAAAACAATCCTTATATTATGTGAGATAAATTTCGGTGCGTAAAGTAAATTTCAGTGCGTAAAGTGAATCACTTTACACACCGTTTTAAAAAGAGCTTCTTTACACACACTTTTCCGTGTTTAAAATATAATGTTGGAATTTGTTGCATCAACATTTGCTACTAAAATTCCCGGAATTTCGAAAAATTAAATTTTGATATTCGATGCTTGACTAGACATACTCACTCCCCTCCCCCTCGAGTATAAGAATATTTGTTGAAGTATTTTGAATACTTATATGTAATACATTATGTAATACAAATTTTAGAATAAACCTTATAGAAAAACTGTGGAAATAAATATAAAGAAATAAAAATTCAAAAATCGGGTTCGACAAACATCTTCTAAATTTTATCGCCTTTCATTTTAAAAAAATTTAATTAAATTGGTTAATGAATAAAGGCTCTAGACTTTTTTGAACAATAAATTCCACTTTCGTCCCACTGTGCGCATCTTAGGAGTATCTGCAGTGGATCTTGAAAATTAAGATATATCTATGTAGATAAATGCGCGTTGCTATGTAGAAAAGAAAAAATGTTTCTTGTCAATGATATATGTGTCATAATTTACAATTGATAATTTGTTACTATAAACTTGTATGGCATTATATTACAGTAATTTTAACTTAGGGGAGACCGATTTCGAGAAAAGTAAATAAAATGATAGTAAAATGAGAACTTTTTGTTTTAATCTATAGTCTATCTATTTTAAAATTTAATGTAGTTTTTTAATCCATTATTATTTTTTGATAATTTTGAACAGTTTTTTTTGTAAAAAATGATTTTGTGCAGCGAGGCAACACGGCACGTTGAACTCCGCGCTGGGGAGAGTTGTGCCGACGCCGGGGTCGGTTGTGCCGCTCAGATTTTTTAGTTGTTTTAGTTGAAGCAAATGATTTTACGCGTAAGAAATAAAATAATTATTCCCAATATATGATTTACTATTATTTATTAATCATTTGTTATAAACTTTTAAAGATTTTTAGGAACAATCTTAAGATTTCTAAATTTTAGTAAGTACAAATAAACATTTTCTGACTTATATTCTATAATTGCATAGATAGTCAGTCACTTAAAATATAGTTTTCGTAATAAGTATTTTTATTATAAACATTCGAAAGATTTTTCCAACAATCGTAAAATTTATAGATTTTTGTAAATAAATAAACATTTCTGACTTAAATTTTACAATTACATAATTAGTCAGTCTTTTAAAATATTTTTTGAAATAATTATTTGTATCGATCGTTAATTAATTGTAAAAACTCTACTTTCTGATTAATAAATAATTTTTAAGACATGAATACTTATTCCGAATGCGATTTATTGAAATTACAATTGACACACATATAACTGACCCTTTTTTTACCCTTCACACATTTTAAATGTGCCCAGTTTTTGCAAACTATGCAATCAAAAATACGTATCGATATCTTTAAAAATGCAAAAAATAGACCAAAAAGTGTAAACATGAAAACTTGCACGTAAGTGACGCCAAAGCACCAAATTACTAACAGCTAATTATTCCGTGAAGCAGACAGAATCAAAATAGTTGCCAAAGATGCGCATAAGTAAAACAATACTTCTCTCACTTCCAGTTTTCAAAAGAAAAATTTGTTTTTGAGATATTCCTATCGGCACAACTTACCCCCGGCACTTTCAGCCCCACTCTCCCCTACTCCGCTTCCTGTAATTGTTTGAAATATTTAGATACTGATTTAAAAAATTAAAGTTTCTACTTTATATCCATCGAAAGTATCACAGAAAATTAAAAGGTATTAAAATAAGCTGCAACGCTTATTATTTTAATCAAATTTTGCTTATTTTAATCCATTTTGGTATTGAAATAAGCAAAATTGGATTAAAATAATAAGCGTTGCAGCTTATTTTAATGCCTTTTAATTTTCTGTAATTTGAAATTGACTCAGAATTTACTTACTGTTTTAATTTATTTAACAATATAAGTTACAACTTTTTTGGTAAATTTCTACACGCAACATTATTCATTATATTACTATAAAGAAACAATAAAGCTAAGTCCATTTCGCAGGCGAATCTAATCATTTTGATAGCATAGAAAAAGAAAAGGCAAAATGTCTGCTACTTTTTTATTTTTAATCAAGGGTATTCGCGGTTAGTTTGTTTGTAGTGTATTTCAGCTAGACGAAGTATAAACTTTATATACGCGTTGAATGTCTTAAGATTTTTAATAATCAGCTTTACGATTAATCTTTATATTATTTTCTTTATTGCAAAGAGTTATGTCCATACTGCAGATGATATAAATAATTTTTTTTTAAATAAGCATAATACTGTTATAAATGTTTATAAATATAATAGTCTTATATAAACAACTTTTAATTGAAGAAGTGCTAAAATGGTGGAAGTGAAGCTTGCCTAAGGAGAGAAGGAACGTTTGAGAGAACGTCGAAAATTAGCGTTAATTACAGAGTCGAGCTGGGGTTGGGAAGAAGCGGAAAGGTATTTGTCACTTGCGCGGGTACTGCTTGTTCTGAATATTAATAACCTACCCCCCGTCCGACAACGCTACTCATTATCTCGACTGCTTGATTTCATCAGTTTGACGCAACTTGACAACTAAAAATTAATCACAAGATTAACCGAATACATAGGGGAAAATTTCCTTCAATTTCTCTTATCCTTTTTGACAATCTGATAAATCCATTTCTTAAACTTCATTTTCCAATATTCTTTTAATGTGTGTAACAAAACATGGACACTTGTAACGCTGAAAAATAATGGATTCATTAATGTTGCTATTATAATACAGAAGAACTTTCTTCTTTTTCTGTTTATTTATTTGTTTTTTTTTTGCAAATAAAAAGAAATGCAGGTTATGCGAAATTCATTTCTTTGGAATCTTACACGTTGATCAAGATCGATCATTCTCCTATCGTTTCAAGTCCCGGGTCCCTTGATGGCGGTCGACCCATTCGGTGAAAACGCTCAGATATTCAAAGTCGGAAATAGTTTATTCATGGCCAGCAAGAAACTTAGAAAGATATTGGAACCAACCGAGAAGTGAGGCGATATTGGTCGGGTGGAAATGTCCCCTCGGGGAAACGGGAAACGGGAGGAGCGTTTCTGCGATCAAACTGAAGAGGCACCCCTGTGGCACAGCATCCTCCTCTTCGCCACTCCCGGACACCCCCACGTGACATCCAACTCGCCAATAAAATTCAAATAGACTCCACTGTGCATACTAAATTATCACATCCTCCATTACCCACCCTTGCAGTCTCGAATTCGCATCCGACCATCACTTTAGCAAAGTCTTTCTCAAATTCGTTCTACGCTTTCCTTCGGGATTTCCTTAACTTTCGGTGTAAATATGGATAGGGAAATCAATTTTTCGAGAACATGTCCAATTATATCGATTAATCTGCATTACTTCTCACTTACCTACACAATATACACCTACAATAATGTATTATAGATTTTCTAAATAACACAAAATTTGCCACCATCATCAAGGAAAAGAGGGACAGCATAGGTCAGCTGGCATTTCCCAAGCTCCCCTGATTTCAACATTATTCAAGGCGGATCAACTTGCCATAAGCATAAAGCATTCCATTGTTCTTGTTTCTGCACATTTTCTATATATATATAATGTGAAAATCCAACTTTTAATGGCATGTTTTTCAAATTTTTTAAACTTTTTTGATGAAAAATGAAAAAAAATTTGAAACTTTTGCACTGTTAAAATTTCTAAACTTCAGATTAGAAATTAGTGCAAATATTAACTTTCTACAAAAGTATGTAAAACTGTAAATAAACCAAAGCTTATAGTTGAGGGCAAATCTAATTTAAACAATAGATATAATATATAGGCTACAATATACAATTAGACATTGTAACGCCGGGTTAGAAGGGGTAAGAAAAATGTTTGTCATTTTCGAAGGTCGAAAATAACTGTATAGTAACTTTCTACGGCGTAACTAATTGATTTTTTGGGGGCTGATACACCAATTCTAGGTCCAGATGAGGGTAGGTATCAATGTAAGCATTCGCCGCAACACCCCATGGATTACCGATGCACCCGATTTCACATTTGCTCGTTCGCAGCGCTTATGTCTCCATCAATAAACAGACTGCAATTTGCTAACCCATTGTAACTTGCCCTCAAACTTCATGGATAATAAATCGCTGTCGAACATTGCGAATTTATATATTTATACGCAACATCAACATTAACGAAAAAAATTCTATATAAGTAAATATATATTTTTAATGTGTAAAATTAAATCGTTATCAATGCCTATACAAACGTCATGTACTATTCACATAAATGAAAGTACATCCCCTCTTCATATACGTATTTAATAAGTGATGCACTATGAAGAAAGGGATTTAAGAAGCAACAAATTATAGGTTATGTTTATGATAGTTTGGAGCACGAAGTAGTATAAGGAGCTCTCACTTCCCACAATAATCGTGTTACTATTTTTCAATTCTATTTCGGCTTGTAGGGTTAGCGAAAATGTTATTAGCTAATGTTAACTTAACCTCCAATAAAAACACATGGAAACTCAATTTAAAGAGCAGCACAAAATACATTTTCAGTCATTATTCACTTGAGTTGCAGTACTTGTTTCTAAAGATAGCGCTAGTATCGCTATAACGGCGAAATAAAATTGGAAAACAGTGTCCACTTTTATTTGAAATTGCCTATACAGCAACTCTCAATACAAATGTTTAAAATTTCAATACATCCAAAGTATTCAATAAAAACTGACTTCGATTTTAGATAATTAGAAAGTAACTTTTAATCAAGATTAGAAGACAATATTGTTATCAGTGGGACAGATATATCCCGAAATTACTCGCCACTATAGGAATACTTACAGGATAAGTTTTTCAGTGTATCTATGTATACGTACCAGTACGATATTAATATATAATAAAAATGTGTACATGATGTACTTAATAAGAGAATAATACTATTACAATAAAAATACGTCGTATTTCAGGTTAGGATGACCCGATGTTCTAATATGGTAACTAGTACAGTACTAATGGTTATCTATATATTGACACTGCTAAAGGCGCTGTGAATGAAATTTTCAATTCACTCAACAGATTTAAAATACTGTGTTTCCTTTTACCAGAATAATTACCAATTGACCAATTGGCAACCTACGTTTCGGAACGGATGTACGAAATTAGGCATGTAATATGCGCGTAATCCGTGGCACGTGTCAACAGCCTCTGTCCAACAGAGGTAGAGTAACGCATGTCGATTATATTATAATATATACTCCTTATCTTCTGCTCCTGTAAAATGTAAAATCCATTTGAGCTTTCATTTGTTCATTACCCATCATTCAATATCAATTTGTCCAGCTACTGAGATTAGAAAGCAACTTGAAAGCAATGCTAATTCGTGCTCAACTCTAGTTTCTAATTTGCGATTTTCCTCCCTCCTGTTAACCATCTGATCTGTCCGCTTATCTTCTGTTCTCAACTTTAACATAAAATGAATTGCACATTTATAAATTTATAATGACTCGCATTTAAGTAACAAGCCAGATATAATTATACAATTGAAATTTGTACAGACTTTTTACTTTTCAATTTCTTCTATTCAAAATAAGTAAATGATTATTCGCATGAAGGTTGATTTAGGTGGTTACGAACTGACATATGGCCAACGAATTGCCGGTAAGGGAGGCAGTAATAATATTTACACAACCCCTGATGTTTTGTTAAGAGACTGCACCACATAAATGCCTCAAGCCATGGTGTCACTTTACTTCTGTAATCCCTCGTAATATTCTCTATATACCTATATACCTTTGAAATGCATGTTAACAAATCTTCGAAATATATAAATATACCGTATACATATACAAATATTAACAACAGTTGCAAAAAATTCCAATATTTTACTAAATAATAATCATTGTTCTTTATCTTTGCTTGTATGAGGAAGTAAATAATAATGATCAAAATTTATTAGATGCGACTTTTTTTTTATTTGTTACAACATATACATTTCTACTTTCTTAAAAAAATATTTTTTTTTATTAGTATTAGATTTAAATAAGTGAAATTACAATAGAGCTGGATTTTGGGTAGGGAAAGCAACCCCAATGAGTCGTTTCGGTTAAAAGTTAACTTTTAAGTATATAGTTTTTCCAGGAAAATAGAGCCAAATCAGGGATTGAAAGCTAGCCAAGAAAAGCGACGGACCACTAGGATTTTTCCTGATTTCCCTGGGGGACAATGTGGCCCTGAATTTCAATTTTCATCTCGTTAGCGCAATAATAATTTCCAATCGAAAAAAATTTATTTATCCCAAATAATCGATTACTTTAACTATCATCAACAAAATATTTCTTTGTATCATTACTTAAATTAATAAAATGAAAATTATTCATGTAAGTTTTATAGCACGGTATTTTATTTTTAATCAATAATCTAATTTTAAATGTCGTTCATATGGATGTAAGTAAGTTGTGAAAGCAAATAATTACAATCACTAATATTTGTACGATTATTAAACATGTTTTACATCAGCATATATATATATATATATAGCTTCAGGAAGAAGATAAAGCTCATATGAAACACTGTTCAGCAGGGTGAGCAATATTTGCTTTTGAGCTCGACAATCACGTCAGGGCGGTTTTAGTCCGTTGGCTTTTGGTAGATTAGTAAGATCATAATCAAGCAATGACTGGTGGGGAAGGAAATGCGTTTAGTGCGAAGTGTCAAATGTCAGATCCTATGGGATGAAGCATATGAATCATTTTCTCCCTACTAAATCTCCTCATATTAGTTTCAATTTGCACTAACAACTACTGAGAAGCAAATTTTTAAAATTGGGTACAATAACATCGAAATACAGTCACTTTAAATCTATTATCTCATATATACATATAATACATACATGTATGGTTTTTATAGTATTCACTCACTCAAATTGCATGTTACACTATAGTTCAGGCTTCATAAAGAAATATTCAGCAAATGTTCACAACGCGTCAACTAACAGTATAGCAAACATAACCTCAAAATAATTGTTCTTTTTACTCTTTAATTTTAAATGGATTGGCTGTTTAAAAACTTAATAAACAATATTTTTTCATATTCTAATCGCATCATATTCTATTTGTGACGCTCAACAGTGAAAGGGACTTTAGCTGCAAGCAAATATTTTAGATTATGTTTAGTAATAGTTTTACCTTAACTAAACGTTTATTTTTAATTATGTAAAATCAAAATCAGTTTTTATTAAATATTTACATTCATATATATAAGCATGCTGAATCTGAGTATCTGGATTTTTGTGGTATTTAGTTAAGTGACATAATGTTGATGTTCAAAAATACCTTCTTTTAAATAATACTGTTAATTTCCCATCAAATAACGAGTGTGAAATATGTATAATGTGATACGCCAGTCCGCGGTGCGGTGAAATAGTATTAGCACTGAATTTAATTCAACCTATATCACTCTCGGAATAAATTTTACTTTAGTAGTTCTGTATAATTTCCTGTATTACTTAAAATTAGTAAACCAATCAAGTTTCTGAATTATTAAAAGAATGTTAAGGATATAGGTTTCTAACAGTTTTTATTACTTTTAAGTCCTCCTAGTTGCGGATTTTAAATGGTTCTGTTGTTTTTGTGGTTCGGTAACAAATCCATATGTAACAAAATTTGAACAAAAATTATTTATATCCATAATTAAAATTAACTTGTAACACAATAAATGCGTCTGCAATATACGACCTAAATCTAAGTGCTTGAACCGTTTAGAAACCTATATTTTAGAGACATTATAAAGAATATGCGTCCTTCTTACTTATAGATGGTATTTATTTAAGTTATTGATATCATCCTAATAGATTCTACTTTAAAAATAATTTTTAAATTATTGGAACGCATGATTATCTTCTAAAAATCATTATTTAAACTTTTCATTTTAAAGAATTTTATTAAATATTATTTTTAGGCGAATTTTAAGTTTTCGAATTAGCATTTGACAGAAATTCTTTCTTAATAAATTTCTACTGAATTTTGTAGATTCTGCTGAATTTGTATTTGTCCGAAATTGTAAATGACCGAACGAACAATCAGCATGATTTTTAAAATTAACCATTCAGAAATTGTCAAGAAAATCGTTATTGGTGAATTTAAAAAAATTTTCTGTTGATTGTTTGTTCGGACAAATAAAAATTCGGCATTTTAAAAATTTTGTACAATAAGAATTGTATACATAAGAATTCTATTAAAAAAGTTCGCCTAAAAAGAAAATCTGTCAAAATCAAATTAAATTGGCGAATAAATAAGTTTCTGAAGGTGAATCCAAATTTAAATATAAAAGAGGATGGGGAGATACCATTCTTAAAAACGGATTCCAATTAGAATCCTTTTAATTTGGATCTAGTAGTTTTTAGATATGATTTTGAAAAAGAGAGTATTCATGAACATGAATATAGCATGCTATCTTCTTATTTAGCTGCAATAAAGTGTCCTATATTTTGTAATTATCTATATTTGGCGCCCAAAACGTTTAACGAATTGGCATAAAATACAGTTTCCGAATTCGGAAACGATCTTATTCATCAAAGTCCCTTTCTTCGATTCAAAAACGGCGGTCCAATAAAAAGTTTGAATTCTTTCTCATTATTGTTTTCAGAGATTTGAAATCTTCATAAAACTTGCATGAAGTGAAAGAAGATGTGTTACACTATGATACATTGGACCGTTGTTATATTTAGAACTATATATATATATACATTACAGTGAGAATCAATGAACTAGGATGTTTCAGATCATGGTCCATGCCCACGATGATGTTTCGCGCTAAGATTTGCGCGAAGCGTGAATGGAGGAGGTCGTGGGAACATGTGATAAAAGTGACTGCGGACTTGCGGATAGTGCTGACTTGCGACCGGTCTGGTAATTGCTGTAATTATGCCGAGTGTTTCTAACATTCAGGATCAGCAAGGGCCCTGTGTGCGACTGTGGCACATCGCACATATTACTCGCGTACAAGCTACACGTACTGACTGAGACCAGTGCATCTGCGCGGGATTTCGGAAACAATTGCCGACAATTCTCGCCACTTGACTCGTATCTGCGATTGACGTGAGAATCCTCAGTGGACGTAACTCTGCCGCGGAGAGTATGAGGTCATCTTCATTAAATCGTTCGCTACTTAATGACTGATCTAATTTTCCATTCTGGCTGCCACGCTCATTTTGCTCGTTTCACTTTTACAGTTAACACCCTCTTCACTTATGCAGTATGCGTGACTTGCCAAACAGTTGCATAAAGCAAATGACTTGGACGACAAATAAGATCGAATCATGTGACACTTCTTTTCCACAAAAATGTTAACTGTAATTCAATTGTCGGAAGGCGAATGAGATTTTAATCTACAACTTGGTTCAAAATCAAAAAATTCTACAATAATACAGTAAAAAGTACTAAACTTCAATTTAAACACCCATCAGAAAAAAGTTTCGTTGTTTCAAAAAAATGTATGCATTGTCATAGGGTCAAAGAAAAATTTCTTTGATTAAAAGAAATTATTTCTTTACTTGGTTTTTGTTGACTCAACGAAATATTTCTTTGATTTTACGAAATTTTTTATTTGAATCAAAGAAATAAATGTTTATTTCAACGCACAAATTTGCTTAAATGAAAAATATATTTATTTCGTTTTAAGATTGTATATATACGTTCGTATTTTGATTAAAATATAATTTTAAAATATTAAATTAATTAAATATCTTTGAAATACTTGAAATTGAAATGTATTTCAAAGACATTTAATTAATTTAATGTGGAATTTTACAAGTTAGGGTACATGTAAAACACTGAACAAAACTTCATGGCAGAATTTTGATCACGAAGCAAACAATCAATACACTCCTGAGGCGAAATTTAAGGCCTACTTTACAAGGAGTAAAGTAGGGTTAAACAGACTTAGACTTTAGTTTCCTCAACCAGTCGCAAATTTCCCTTTCTTCCATGTTTGGATTCAAAGTAGGGTCTAAAAATTGATTAAAATATTAAAAATTTTGAAATTGCTCTAATTCTATTAATTTTTTGAAAACGCTTCAAAATATGTTAATTCCAGTTTTTAAAGCACAGTTTTCTGAGGATCTCAAATTGAGACCATAAAGTGTATAAAATTGTTGATAATGCAACGTATTGATGCTGTTTATGGTCTCAATTTGAGAGCATCAGAAAACTGTGAGGGTAATTAAAGAAAAATTGTGTGAAAAAAAATTCATTTTGCTTTAATCAAAATAATTAACAAAGTATTTTTTTTTATTTTTTTAATCGAACTAGACCCTCTTTAGCTTCCTCAACCAGTCGCAAATTTCCCTTTCTTCCACGTTTGGATTCAAAGAAGGATCTACGGGATTCTACAAGAACCAAAGGAGGACCTATTTAGGTTCTAAGGGTAGCTAAAGAGGATTCAAATTACGCCTCGGGCTGCGAGTCACTATTTACACATTTCACAAATCACTCGTAAATCCCAAAGATATGAACAATTCACAAACTTCTTTATCACTCACTGTAAAAAATCTAAAACAATATTTAACAATTAATACAAAACTCTGTAGACCATAAATCTGATTATAATTATTACGCTATAAACACGCTGCCATGAGGCACACACAGCTGTTTACTAATTTAAGTAGTCTACGCAAACGCAGTTGTGGCAACTCAGCGTACTTAAGTTTGGTACAAATATTTCTTTGGTTGAAAGAAATTTTTCTTAAGGTTAAAAAATCATTCAAAGAAAAAATTTCATTGATTCAAAATACTTCAAAATTTCTTTTTCGTAAAAGCGAAGAAAACTTTTTTTAATTCAAACAAATTTCACCTTTGATTCAAAAAGTGAGTTTAAAAAACGAATTCTTTGTTTCAAAGAAATCTTTTTTCTGGGTGTAGGATTCGGCGCGGTATCAGTTCTACCAAATTTAGTTCTATACGGGGCAACTCGATACGTTAAACTTAGCACATTTCAACTCTACACAGTGAGATTAAATTTTTTTAATGTTTATTTCGATACAGTTTAAATGGATATGGCTAAATTGCTCACCGTTCAACTCTACACAAGTGAATTTCAAAAATAATAAAACGTTCAACTCTATACAGTTTAATTGTACACAGATGCTTTTGATAGATAAAAATTTTTTATATTTGTTTAATTGAATACGGTTCAGTTCTGCGCAAACATTTTTTAAAATGATGAGTGTTTAGTTGTGCACAGTTTAATTAAATACTGCTAATATGTGCACAGTTCAATTCTACACGAGTTAATTTTAAAAATATTAAAACGTTCAACTCTATACAGTTTAATTTTAAACAGATAATTTCGATACATAAACAATTTTTATATTTGTTCAATTGAATACGGTTCAGTTCTACACAAGCATTTTTTAAAATAATTATTGTTCAGTTGTGCACAGTTTATTTAAATACGGTTAATTTTTGCACAGTTCAACTCTAGACAAGTTAATTTTAAAAATAATAATACGTTCAACTCTATACAGTTTAATTTTAAACAGATAATTTCGATACATAAACAATTTTTATATTTGTTCAATTGAATACGGTTCAGTTCTACACAAGCATTTTTTAAAATAATTATTGTTCAGTTGTGCACAGTTTATTTAAATACGGTTAATTTTTGCACAGTTCAACTCTAGACAAGTTAATTTTAAAAATAATAATACGTTCAACTCTATACAGTTTAATTTTAAACAGATAATTTCGATACATAAACAATTTTTATATTTTTTCAATTGAATACGGTTCAGTTCTATACAAGCATTTAAAAAAAATAAAACGTTAAATTCTGCACAGTTCAATTCAACACGAGTTAATTAAAAATAATAATACGTTCAACTCTATACAGTTTATTTTTAAACAGATTATTTCGATACATAAAAAATTTTTATATTTGTTTAATTGAATGCGGTTCAGTTCTACACAAGCATTTAAAAAAAAATAAAACGTTTAACTCTGCACAGTTCAATTCAACACGAGTTAATTATTATTTTCAATTAACTCGTGTTGAATTGAACTGTGCAGAGTTAAACGTTTTATTTTTTTTTAAATGCTTGTGTAGAACTGAACCGCATTCAATTAAACAAATATAAAAATTTTTTATGTATCGAAATAATCTGTTTAAAAATAAACTGTATAGAGTTGAACGTATTATTATTTTTAATTAACTCGTGTTGAATTGAACTGTGCAGAATTTAACGTTTTATTTTTTTTAAATGCTTGTATAGAACTGAACCGTATTCAATTGAACAAATATAAAAATTGTTTATGTATCGAAATTATCTGCTTAAAATTAAACTGTATAGAGTTGAACGTATTATTATTTTTAAAATTAACTTGTCTAGAGTTGAACTGTGCAAAAATTAACCGTATTTAAATAAACTGTGCACAACTGAACAATAATTATTTTAAAAAATGCTTGTGTAGAACTGAACCGTATTCAATTGAACAAATATAAAAATTGTTTATGTATCGAAATTATCTGTTTAAAATTAAACTGTATAGAGTTGAACGTTTTAATATTTTTAAAATTAACTCGTGTAGAATTGAACTGTGCACAAATTAGCAGTATTTAATTAAACTGTGCACAACTAAACACTCATCATTTTAAAAAATGTTTGCGCAGAACTGAACCGTATTCAATTAAACAAATATAAAAAATTTTTATCTATCAAAAGCATCTGTGTACAATTAAACTGTATAGAGTTGAACGTTTTATTATTTTTGAAATTCACTTGTGTAGAGTTGAACGGTGAGCAATTTAGCCATATCCATTTAAACTGTATCGAAATAAACATTAAAAAAATTTAATCTCACTGTGTAGAGTTGAAATGTGCTAAGTTTAACGTATCGAGTTGCCCCGTATAGAACTAAATTTGGTAGAACTGATACCGCGCCGTAGGATTCACATTAAACCATCAAATATATAAAAAGCGTTGCAGATTAAATAAACACAATAAATGATTAAAATAATTAATTTTTTCGATTAAATTTGTTGGTTTTCGTAAATATAAAAGTTTCTGAGACAAATTTTTCAAAGTTTACAATTTTAATCTTTAGGTGGATTATTTTAATCTTCGATGAATTACACGGAAAGAAATGCTATCGAAATTTCAGCCATAAACTTATAGTTGAGATTTCTGGTTGAATTTGTTATACTGTCTGTCAAATTGACAGGTAAGTTAGGTAATATTAGTCATGTGAAGTCTGATTCAGACATCTTGCTCTTTGGAAGTACTATTCGTTTGGTTGGATTACCCAAACTGTATGGCAGTAACAGTGCCATGTTAATTCAGTTATACGATATGACAGAAACAGCAAGAATTATGGTATAGTAATTACGAAAAATTTCTTTCAGTGTAAAGCGTTAAATTTTATTTTAATAATTTATAAAAAAATAATAAAATTTTAAATATAAAATAAATGTGACTGGGTTTATTTCAAGCTAATCTGATTAACTTAAAAAAAATTCCGCTAAATATTGAATCCGTGTAAAAAATAGTGAATGTTCAGCAGAGATGGGCAACACATGTGTTGAATGAATAAAAGTTGCATTCGCACAGATGCGTAAACCATCATTTCGCATGCAACACAAGAAAACTTTCCACTATAGCGTAAAATAGACATAAATTTTTTGGATTTATGTAAAAAAAGAAAAGGATTTCTATTTTAAATCTTTAAATAAATAATAAATAAAAAGTGTAAGAATTAATTTCTCTTATTTCTGTAAAATATTTGAATTTGACATCTATACAGAATGTCAGGGGAAACAAATTTGAACAATTGAGCCGCTGGATTCTAGAAGGGCACGTAAATTTTTTCGGCCGGAAAACGAAGTCCCCTAGATACTCAAAATTTATCTTTCGAATTTTAATATTTTTCGAGCATATTCTTATACAGAATTCGATTGCGCATCTTTTTTTCATAATAAGAAATTTTCCATCTTTTTCCGTTTTCGAAATATAAGAGAAAAACTGTTTTTTAAAAAAAGAAAATTTTCATTGTTTTTTTTGACTTCAACTCGCGACAGCTCAGACAATTTTACGAATTTCTTAATGAAACAAAAACGAAAATATGTGTTATTATATTCTACGAGTGACTAAAAAAAGAAAAAAGTTGTTTTGATTAAAAATAAAAAAGTTATTAATTTTTTAATGAGACATTGCAAAATTCATGAACTGCAATTTTCACCCTGTGAGGAATTTTCGTAAATTTTCACCAGCAACAAACTTCCAGTGAGAAAGTTGTTCATTAAGGTCCAAAGAAGTTTTCTGGAAAGTTACAATGCAATTGAACAATTAATAACAAAATGGCGAATGTTTAAACTTTGAAGTTGCGCGAGCGGCTGAACGTTTGGCATATGTGTTTGCTACCATAATAAGCTCGATTGTATTATTACGTATCAAACACATGCCAAACGTTCAGCCGCTCGCGCAACTTCAAAGTTTAAACATTCGCCATTTTGTTATTAATTGTTCAATTGCATTGTAACTTTCCAGAAAACTTCTTTGGACCTTAATGAACAACTTTCTCACTGGAAGTTTGTTGCTGGTGAAAATTTTTGAAAATTCCTCACAGGGTGAAAATTGCAGTTCATGAATTTTGCAATGTCTTATTAAAAAATTAATAACTTTTTTATTTTAAATCAAAACAACTTTTTTCTTTTTTTAGTCACTCGTAGAATATAATAACACGTATTTTCATTTTTGTTTCAAAATTTCTTATTAAGAAAAAAAGATGCGCAATCGAATTCTGTATAAGAATATGCTCGAAAAATATTAAAATTCGAAAAATGAATTTTGTCCAGGGGACTTCGTTTTCCGGCCGAAAAAATTTACGTGCTCTTCTAGAATCCAGCGGCTCAATTATTTAAAAATTGTTATCTTTTTTCCAGAACGTGTATTATGAAATATGATTAACCCTTCGAGGGTTAATCATATTAATCAAGCGAAGATCACACTGGGTGGTTGCCACCCATAGTCATTTTTAAGTGGCTGTAATTTTAATAATGATTAATTTACAGAAACCAACAAAATTTGTGGATACATTCCAATGCTTTAAATATAAAATATAAAATCAGTGGTATCGAAAAAATTTCATGAATGTTTCAAATTTTCCAGAAAAATATCAAAAGTTAAAAATGTTGATGGGTGACAACCATCCAGTGTGACCTCGAAGGGTTAAGATATTGAAAAGTAAGTACCTCTGGAATATTTTATGTTAATAAAGCTAATTCAGGGAAGCTTTCTCACATTTCAGTGCACAGAAAAAAGTTGGACTCATATTTGTTGCATTTCAAAATGAGTGCATGTTAAATGACATAAAACGTAGCGCCATCTGCCTGTCTCGTTTTTTAAGCGTATCAAATTGAGTATAAATTTTGTACTCAATTTGAGATTATGTTTTTTCTGAGTGGAAAGTGAGATGTTTCCATGAGACGAACGTTTAAATATTTCTAAAACCTTTCGTGAAAGTTGCAATGGAAGGTAGGGAAGGTTCCTGAAATATATTGCAGGTTTAGAGAAATGAAAGCTTTATGGAAATTCGCGTTTTAATTCATTACTATGTTCTCTGAATGAAATAAGTTGGCGGTCGTTCAGAATCTGAACTCACGGAATATGTGAGCCGAGTAGAAGGTGGAAAATTGCGGTACCTCAAAAAGATTAGTACATCCTATATGAAAGCGTATGCATGTGTGTTTTGCGCATATACATATAAATGCGCATACGCACAATACGAGCATACACTAAGGGGTTGATAAGGCTATCGCGCATCCCGTGCATTTAGCATATATTTGAATAATGGGAGGCCGGTATAATCCCTTAAACGGGAGCCTCATTCCCTAACTAGGTATCCTTTCATCTCTCGCTTCGCTAGTATAGAGCTCGTCCGAGCCCGTTTTGCCCTCCCATCTTCTCCTCCTTTTGCCCCGTTTAAAGATATTTCGTTAAAATAACAGTCCCGACTCGACTACGTGCACCCTTATATCGCTGGCACTACTGCCACTGCTCCGTGGCAAAAAGGGGGTGGCATTTGCAATGCAGAGGTTAAATGGGTACGGGGGTAGCCTGTGGGCGAGGGGCATTTCAGGGATGGAAAGCTTCTACAGCCACTGCACAGACTCGATTGGTTTTTTACTTGCCTCCCATCCTCTCACCATATCTCTTTCCGGCTTCCTCGCATTGAATCTCCTTCTCCTCCACTTTTTTCATGTATGTGCTTTTCTTCCCTCTCTCTCGCGTTCGCCGAGCCAGCCAGACTGAGAGAGTTGGCGCTTTCTGTAAAAGCTTTGAAAACGACGAGTCGAGAGAGATGAGAATGGTTGGAGGTTGGCGAGATTAAACATTTATTTAAATGGCTGCCGGTTCTAACCTTTAGCGACTGTTTCACCCCATCCTTGCGAATATACGCACTTGACGTCGGTTAAGCAGGTGCGAGCAATCGCCAGCGCTACGCGGTGCAGCAGGCGTATGCGAGAAAGGAGATTAGTCTGGTGTTTTTCAATCCCATTTTCATCGCACTCCTCGCCTGCCTGCCGCGTCGGCATCATTGAAATTTCATCTTCCTGCGCCACCTCTAAACATTCAGTTCACTCGTGGGTATTCGTATCATAAAGGGATAAATCAAAGGTGAGATGAAAATCGAGTCCGGAGCTGCGATAATCCCCAGAGATGCATACGTATTCTAATAATATTATAATGCGCAAGAAACAGGCCGAAACTAAAACAATAATAATAATAATAATAATTTCGGAATAAATTATTATGCCAGCGTGTCAATTAATTAAGTCGAGACAGTCAGATTTTAAGCAATTTCTATTGTGGGCGTGTTTCTGTCTCCAGGGATCGACAAGCCCGTATCCTTCCGCTTTCCCAAGGGACAAGCGTGACTTTTCACGAAGGTACAGACGCGCGCATGCACCATGTGACCCCGCTGCTTTATGCTCCTCTCGGCCTTCATTCACATTACATCCTTGGACGAACTGCCTGCCGACACGCTACTCTGTGTGGTGGTCCAATTCGATTCAATTCTATTTTTTTCAATGTTCTCTTCTCATTCTGTGTACCATTCTCTTTTTCACCCTCCACTATCATTTGATCCACTTTTTCCCTCGAGTGCAATAGATTCACGAATGTCTTGATGGTCGTGGGTATTTTTAAATTCTACGATGAATTTAAGTAATGTCCAAGTAACATCTTTGACAATTTTCACGATCGAGTTTTTCAATTAGTTTCCCACAATCGAAATGAATGTACAGAAATATAATTTTCAATTACAGACTTGTGTTCAACATATAATGCTAAACAGTTTAATTATACAATTTATCTGGAAATGTGTTCAGATATGTTGAAAATGTCTATCAGTAACAACGTGGTCAGCAATCCTTTCGTGAACATGAGTCGGGAGGATATTGGCGCCGTTACCTGAATAGGGTGGTACCTGTTACCTAAAATTCCCTGGAGTCTCGTTTATTCTGGTCACTTAATATAACCAATGGTTCACGGTTATATATTCCGTGGCCCTCGATTCCTCGCTGGCGTAGTGAGGGTTGTTCCTCGTTTTAATTAAGCCCAGCGAGGGAAGGTGACTGCTATACTCGTTTCGAATGCTATCTAACGTATACGATGTACACTCGGTCCACTTAGTTTACGAGAACTGTCCCTCTTTACGAGGGTTATTTCTACCAAAGTTGGGAAAAAAGGAAATAAAAATTACGATTTTCCCCTCCATTGTCTACTACCATGCGTATCCCTAGAAAAATAGAAACATATGTGTGGATATAATAATTTTTTCATGTACATAGCAAAGTGTATATATAAAATTATATATAGTCAAACCTTGTTAAGTAACATCGTGAATAGCTTTGTTTTGCACTTTTTTACACTTTCACACTAAACGTACACTGTTTTCGTAATTGAATGTGACGAACCGAATCAGTAAATTTTAATTTACGTTTTGCACCTATAGTTTTGAGTTGGTGTAAAAGTGTATATACTTTCTACGGCATCGAAATCAGACATTCGTGGATAGACACTTTTAATGTCACTAGACACTAAAATTGTTTTCCTATACACTTCTTATTTGCATATAGTGAAATTAAATTTTTCCACTTATTGTTAGAGAGGTATTTTGGTAGAAAATTTGATATATTGACATCTGTCGTATAATGTATAGGTTTAAGGATATTTATTCACGGAAATGTTGACCTCCAGAAAAAAATTATTAATTAACATTTAAATAATTAAATGTATAGGATAAACATTTTCTATCACATCGCTTCTACAGAATTTTTTAAAAATGATTCGATTTCAATGTATAATATGGTTTATTTTCTTCAGAAAATGATTCTCTACATATTTTCACCGAGGGGATTTTCAAACAAGCAAGCCGTTTGGAAAATATGGCTATTTATTTAAAATAAAAATTTACATTTTTTTAAACAAATAGTCATATTTTCTAAAAGGCTTAATCCTCCCGGTGAAGTTGTATGAATCATTGAATCATTTTCTGAAGAAAAAATAAGCCATATTACATTGAAATCGAATCATTTTTTAAAAATTCTGTATAAGCGATGTGATAGAAAATTTTTATCTTATGCAAATTGTATAAACAAATAAATTTTTTAGGTTTTAAATTTTTTTCTTGAAAACTGATATTTCTTTTATCAGAAAGTACAATTAAAAATATTATTTTAATTAATTTTTTCTGGAGGTCAATATTTCCGTGGATAAACGTCCTTAAGGAGGAAAATAGGTGTAGAGCTTCAAAAAATTCAATTTTTTTTTCTTTTCATAAATCGGTTCTAAAACTACTGAAAAATAAAATCTGAAAATTGCAAACGAAAATATCGAGCCGTTTAAAAAACACGTTTTTCTCGAAACGACTTTTTTCGAAATTGTGTACACTCTAGCTCAAAAAGTTTTTAATGAATCATTCTGAAATTTGGCATGTAGTTTCGTTATATAAATACGCTCTATGTGAACCTCAATCCTGTCAATATCTTTGTTTAATTTTGGTTTTTGTTATTAAAAATAGTACCTCTGATTATTATTAATTTTTGGTGAAAAGATTTGAAAATTATCAGAATATACTCTCAAATATGTGTATAAGGTAACCTCATAATGGCAATAAATTATATAAATTCCTTATGTGTTAAAAAAAATTTATAAAAGTCACTGCAAAAACGCCGTCCTACACCTATTTCCTCCCTTAATTAAAAAAAATGCACGTAAAAAAACAGAATTTTGTTTTTTATTTACGTTAAGAATTTCTAAATGCATTTAAATAAAAAAAGACAAGAAATATTTTTCATAACTTATTTATAAAGGCGTCTATGATTAATTTTTATTTTTAAAGCGTTTCGTGCAATTACATTAGTGCAATATTACTCACTTTTTCCAGCAGTGTATTATTTTACTCTGTTTATAATGATGCTTTTTTTTTAATTTGAGTTCGTTGGGGAGATCCCAAGTACAATAAAGAAAACTCAAAAAGAGAGGTCGACTGGCACCAGAGCTCGTCAAGCTGCGAATTACTAATTTTATTCTTATAGTCTGTGGCATCACAAAACCTTTTAGCTTGTTTTATACCCCAAAAGAAAACTTGAAAAATATACGAAGAATCTGTTGTCCTTAATCTTTTAAATCAATACTATACGTCATTTCTAATATTGTGATTATTATAAGAATATCTTTTACAAAGATCTAAAAAAATAATAATTTACAGTTAACAAAATAATTTTATTTCGCATTTAATATTAAGCCTACAAAAATTTCAACGTCATAACAAAAAATGTTCAGAAATTTATAAAATATGTCAATCAAAAATCAAATATTTTGTTGATTTAAAAATATAACCTAAAAAATTCAGTTTGACTTACTTTTATTGTTCCTCGATAAAATAACTTTTATTTGCATCTATATGATTCATCTCTGTCTTGATTAATATTGTGAAATTCATTTTCAATTAATTACAATACTTTTTAAATTACTAAATGTAAAATTATTACCTTTAAAGTCAACATATATGAAAAACATTTGTTTTGATTTTTTAAAACAAGACAACAGAAGACGATATGAAGTAGGTTAGTCGACAAGGTTGGGTTGTCAAAATGCAGGATCTCTTAGACTACTTCTACAATAACTAAATAGAAACAACTTGAAGACGATTACAAACTGTTGACAAAAAAAGTGTTATAATTAATTGAAAACGAATTCAACAATAATTAATAAAGATAGAGATGTGACATTGATGCAAATTCGTTTCATCACAAAACAGGAGAAGCGCAAGTCAAACCGAATTTTTTAGATTATATTTTTAAATCAACAAAATATTTGATTTCGGGTTGATATATTTTTTCTTCGTTTTTACAGAATCTTTAGATTTTTTACGTAGATTTGGTTACGTACAAACTGATTTAAAAAAAACTTTCGCATGTTTAATTACAGTTCTTAGAAAATAAAATATTATAAAATAATAAATATTAAAAAATAAAATTAAGTTAATAGTAATTAATACAGTCGAGCTGTCAGTGTATAGGAGTAACTTGATTGAAATAAAAAAATTTCGTGGGTTCAACCAAATTATTTTGTTGAACTGATTAAAAAATTTGGGACAGCAAATAAAGCAGATATAAAAAGAAAGTTTGGTATAGTCTTGTATGTATATCGATGACCAAGAAATTTAGTTCGTCATTACAATTTTTTAACGCCAAACAGTTTCTCAGAGTAAAATAAAAATAATAAATGTTACTTCTATGTTTAGTTTGAAATTCTATATTTTATTGACATTTCCAAATCATTGTTGTGAAAATTGGAAAAATGTGGAATGCGTCGTTTGTTATTGGCACTGGGTGTAATTAATTATTGAATTTAATTAGAAACTATAAGATGACGATATCAGTGTTTTCCTTAGCCGCTTGTCTCCCAACTCCCCCTGGATTCATTGGACGCCCTACAGCCGCACCCCTGCCACTCACTACCCCTGATTAGGTGAACTTCCTGTCCGCGAGTCGTCCGTCAAAACACAAACGGAGTAAACTCATATTGTGTGCAGAGCAACGACTCATGAGCTTTCAGGGGTTAATGATTGGGCTTGATTGCTTGGCAAACATGGGCGAGCCACAACTTACCCCCTATCAATTTTCTTCCCTCTTTCGTTTGTCTTTTTGATCCATGTTTTTGTACAAGAGTGTCTTAAGTTATTTGATTCTGTTACCAGTCAGCAATAATAATTTCTCTCCGTCTTAAAATCAGACTACATATATATGTAGGTATATGTACGATTGTCTTGATTGTATAATGCCGCGTATTTCTTGCATCAAGTCCAGAGGCCAACGAGACCAAGTTATACGTTGAAGATATGACTCACGATTGTCAGAGTCGTGATTGTGAACATCATCGGGTTAACTAACCGAGGAAGTTCAATTTGACCATTTTCATTTGACCTCCAATCTTAGAGATCATTATTATTTACACATTACCATTGACTGTTCACAGACTAACAATTAAACAAGTAATTTCATAAAATATATAGTAGTAGTATATTTAAAATCAGACCCCTTTCGTTATAGGCGAATTGTGTTCGGATCGAATTGGTGGTGAATTGCTTTATTGAATATGCTTTATTAGCACTGAGGAAATTAAGATAAAATACTTTTTGAATCTTCCATTAAGTTTAAATAAGCTGATGCTCTTTAATTGTTGCTAAATCAGTCAAGATCTATAAATATATGCAGTAGGTTGAGGCACGTTAACCCGCCGAAATCTCCGGTTTATGATGCGACTTATCTAACGGAAGCAAAGCTTTTAGCGGCTCAGGTGGCTTGGCTATCTCGACAGTAATATTATTTTAGCGAAGGCACCCCTAAACCACAGAGGCACAGATTGCTGAAAAAAAACTTTAGGCCATTTGGTATTAAGTTTAACCTACAAGGTGCTCGCCAATGTATATAGACAAGAAAGATTTAAATAAAACAAGATCAGTCAATACTTTGAAAATAATAAATTATACCGTGGTTGTACCAGTTACCGTCCATCTAAGACTACAGCTTTAACATTCACATAAAAGTTAAATAAAATATATACACACTGACAATAAATACTACAAAACAGAAATATACATATTTTTAAATAAACACTTAGAAAAAAGAATTCTTCATTTAAATACAGAGATCGATTTAAACGATTTTTTTTAATTTAACACAGTTTGTAAGTTTTATTTTAATATACATATAAAAAATATCTATCACTTTCATTTAAAAGTATTATTTGTTTGAATGAAAATTATAATCTGTTCGATTTAAACTGGGTGCATGTAAATTTTCACTGGGAATCCAGTAGAACGTACGAAATATGCCATATCTTTATATTTTCCACACCTGCTTTACCCTGCTTTTTATTATTCTACTTCCCTGCCGTGTATCGAAAAAAGCTACACAATTCAGATGTTCCACTAATTATTTTATATTTCTTTGTTAAGGCCTGAACAGAATTGAAACGTAATCGGAATCGTAACCGCAAACGCAACCGGAGAATGAGTTAGAGAAGGATAGATATATTGTTTGTCCTTCTCTAACTCATTCTTCCGGTTGCGTTTCCATTCTGCTCAGGCTTTCAAAAAGATTTTGACATGATTCTTAACCTAAAAATTATTTTTCCTGCATCGTTCAAAGATCGTTTTAAGTTCAAGTTTATTCTGTGTGTATTAAATTTACTATATTTTTATCCAAAGTGCGCAAAATAATATAATTGAAATAATCTACTATAGTAGGTAAACTAAAAAATTATTGTTTATTTAAACTGAGTATATTTAACTGCATATATCAAGAATATACAAATTTTGAATCAAACAACATTTGAAGGGTAGAATAAAAAAAAGGGGTCAAGCGCCAATTTTTCGAAATTGAGGTTTTTTTATATAAAAATCAAGTAAATTCATTTACACATTTCTGTAAAAGGATTTTCTTTTTTATTGCGTTTTAAAATCAGTACGAAGCTGCAGTACGCAACGTTTACGCTAAACGATTTTTAATTTAATTTTTTGCCTAAGAAATATTTTTTTTATAATTTGTTGATTAATGAAAACTACAAGAAATATTTTTTTGGCAAAAAATTATAAAAATTTTCATTTTAAAAAATTATTTCTTTAAAAATCGTTTATCATAAACGTTGCGTACTTCAGCTTCGTAAATCACTTTTTAAAAAATAATAATAAAATCATAAAACAGCCTCAAATTTAATTGATTACAATTCGATTGAAAACCAAAAGAAAATGGTAAGTCAACAATATTATGAATAATTTAATTGGGTTAAAAACATTGCATCTAACAAAATGAAAATAAATTAAAAAAAAAGTATTAATCAAAATAATAATATTAATAATAAATTATAAATTTTAATTTTATAATATTTTAATATCATTTTGTTATTAATTTTTAACTATTTATATAATTATAATAATTGTAAACAATTAAATTTAAAATGAGACATTGGTCGATTTGCAAAGCAAGTACTTAATTCATAGTTTTGTTGAAAACAAACAACTTTTTTCAAGCAAACTCTTTTTTTCATTTAACTCATTAACTCGATAGAATAAAAAAAACTGATTTTCCAGTTTTTCTTTAAATTGTATATTTTTTCACAATTAATATTTAAAGAAAATGTGCGCAGTCGATATAACCTTAAAGAACCACATTTTTTATTTTTCTCGTTAATATGTGAGTTTATTTGAACAAATTGTTGTTCATCTAATGAAACATAATAATATCTCAAAACGGTTTTCTTAGTTCATTTTACATGACCTACAGAATTTGTAAATATGTTTTTTTCACTTCCTGTAAAAACAGTGAATTTGTCATTTTACCTTTTGTCATTCTACCCTTCATTTATGTTTAAATAAAATAAATTTTGTATCAACAAAAATGTATTATCGAATTAAATTTAAATAGATTTAACTGTATGACAAAGAAATACTATATAAGTTTGAATTAAACATTATATGGTTCAACTAAAAATATTTTCTTAATGAATTAAATTAATTTTTGAAATGAAAAGTCCTTCAGTGTAGACTGTAGAATTATTAAATTAATATTATGTTAACAATACTCAAATACACGTTGACATACCAGCAATTATAAAAAAAAATGGATAGAAACAGACGTGGACGGTCACTGGTGGAACTATTTTAGAGATTTTCATGAAATAAATAAGGAAACTAATACTTCTTATAAATTATAATGTAAATTTCTAATTTTTAATAGATTTTTTTAAATTGATATATTGAAAGAATTAAAAAAAACTACGACCCTGCACAGATCAAAGCCAAAGAGCTAATATTATTCACTCTATGAGGTTTGTTCTAGAAGCAAGTTCCGAGTCGACAGTATGTTCAAGTTCTCATGAGTTTGCGTATATATACCTTTATACGTTTCTACTTGAATCTGCTGAAGCCATAGTTTTTCGTTATATTATGTATGCATATATATGTTGTGTCAGTCAAGAAGGAAGATAGTCTTTGATATGCTGACAGGCAGATTATCAATTCAGATGAATGCGCAGGGTCGCAAGGTCGTTTTACAAAACTGCGTTTGATCTTGTTCACCCTGTAGGCAATGTCCTGCGGATATCTCAAACTCTTGTAGTCTCTGGGGAAGATTGTCGAAACTTGCAAAAATAAGTAACTAGAAAAAATACAGTCAAATTCCTAAATCCTCTCATATACGCAATTGTACATAGTTTCCATTTTGCAGTATTTTGTTATGCTTTTATAACTGTTTTTTTGTCAAATTGTAATTATCGAAATGTCAAATATATATCTTTATAATAATATTGCACAAAAAGTGTAAATTACTGCTATATAATTAAACTAATCATGAAACTTAATTTGCGCTTCAGTAGTTTCCCAATTTGAGCTCAATGATCACTCGTTAAATTAGGTTGTAAGATTATACTTTAGAACCCATATATTAAGAATATGCGGGCTGTACTATATATATTTTGAGTGTCCTATCTTCTCATCTCATTTTAAGAAATGTATCTTCGTTCTTACATTATAACAATTTTGTATTAACGCTATTTTTATTTTCTGCAAATAAAGTTTCATTAAAATATCATTATTATTCTTTAAAAGCAGTAAAATGCAAGAAACAAATTGAGAGTTGACTTTATTGTTTCCGGCAATCCGAACGGATGTTTGATCATTTGATTCTCGAGCTTTACGAACGTATCACCCCTTTGTCACGGGAGGCGGGTTTATCTAACTCATTTCACGCAGTTCATCACCCTTAACTGTGAAACTGCTAATGAATATCGGCCCTAAATATCAGTCCATGGGGAGGTATGCTGCAGTCTGAAGGCGGGGGTTGCATATGTCTGTGTTCGCACAGTTCAGTTCTATAGAATTTTCCACATACAGAACCATATGTCAAACCGAGTGTGAACCGTGATAAGGTCAGAACCTTATTTATTCTTTCCATATATACAACCCAAGTAGAAATGTGCCACTGGCATAGTACTGACCCAACACTGCCAGTCAGTATAACGGTACTGACTGCCGTACTGGGCCAGTAGTGGACCAACCCTGGCTGGTAACGCTGTCCAGTACTGATTTTGTCCCGCTCACCAGTACTAACGTAGTACTAGAATAATACTGGCATAATACTGGCATAATACTGGCAAAGTACTCATCCGGACTTAAAATCTCACTTTTTTACAAAATGCTAAAACACGCTTTCCAATGCAAATTTCATCCTTATTAGCTTATTACTCCCATTTTTACCACGAACAGGTAATGTGAAGCCAATATTAGTTAATGTTATTTAGAATATATAAAATATTATTAACAATTAATAATTAAAATAATAATTATCATTTATATTAATTAAATTATTTTATTTTTAATAAATTATTTTACAAAAAATAATTTGTGTTGTAAATTTTTTTATTTTTTTAAATTCATAATATTTAATTTTTTTTAATTTGCACTTATACTTAATTTAATAATTATTTAATAATTGATATTACACATGAACAAATATTGTACTTATAACACTTAAAACTAAGAACGAAAAATCTCGCACGCATGGGGGATCGAACCCTAAACCCTTAGAACGCAAGTCAGATACGCATACCGCACAGCCGCGCTGGCTTGAAGTGCTGACTTGAAGTAGTTCACCTAATACAAAAGTTTTGATTTCAAAGTTTGTATTATCTATTGATCACGAAAATAAAATGAATTTATTCTTAAATTTTTTAAACTCATAAAATTTTTTCAATTTTTACAAAGATTTAATGAAATAAAACTGGATATCAATTTCAGTTAAATATTTTTAATAAATTATTTTTACCGTAAATAATATTAAAACAGACAAAAATGATTGATGAATTACATAATTAAAAATAAGTTAATAAAAGACGACTGTAAAATATGAATGGTGAAAAATTTTTTAAATTTAATATTTAATTATTAATAATATTTAAAAATTACAGTGAAAAAATTACATTTGCTTTATTTTTAAAACTATTAGAAAAAAATTCTCAACTTATTGTTATTGTATGCATGATAAATAACTTAATGCACATATGAGTACTAAAATAACTAAAAAAACATAAATATTTTATTATAAATATTTTATATAGGTATATAATAATACATTACAATTACATCCAAAATTTTGAGGGAAAGTATTCGAAAGAAATTAATATACATTTTTTTAAATAAAAAATCATCGTTTTCTACCTATTGGAATAATTTAAAGACTTTTTCATTTAATGTTTTTTATCACCGACATAGTACTGATTCGGTGTGAATGACAGTGTACTCCCAGTACTGGTTTTAATATTTTTTTACCTCCGACATAGTACTGATTCGGTGTATTAGTCAGTACACTGCCAGTACTGAAAGTCAATACCGACAGCCAGTATTGGATCAGTACCATGCCGGTGTTTAATTACGGCGAGCTACGGATATTTCTACTTGGGAATTTATTTTACTATATATTTATTTAGCATTTATTTTTTCTGCAAACATTATTTGAATATCAATTTTTAATTTACAATTTTTATTAAAGAGTTTTAAGAATCATTTCAGCAGGCACATAACTAGTAGAATTTTGTCTTACGAAATTGCAGCAGTTGTTCTCGGGTCATAATAATTCGCCTGCGACACTTCTATAGTTATCTTACAAACTTTGTACGCAGTAAAATAAAACTTTTTCTTAAATCTTTTTTTAAAAAGGCTTGTTCATACTAACATGAATTTAAAATCACGAGGATATTGTAAAGAGAATGTTATATCTAATTTTAATTTCCATTTTTCAATAAACATAAACTTTTACAGATTACAGATAAAAACCATAAATTATATACTTGAACAGAATGAAAATAAACTTATAATTAATAAGATTATAGAACGAGAAATAAAAATTGTTTTTTTATCAATTGCTTTAATTTGAAATTTTCGAAATTGCGTGGTAAAATTACTACACCACATATATTTTGGAAGTTCGTTTTAAATTAATAAAAACAATGATCTGATGACCCGCAGGGGTCCATCTGCTGTAAGTTTGCTTCGATAAAACCAGAAAACATATAAATTACCTCCATGTACGGTGATCGTTACAAAGTTCTACTCCACAAATAATCATCACCCACATCCCAATTGGTAAAGACAATCGCTATTAAGTCGCTCCTTGATTGAGAGTGACTCATGTTTTGTCGGCATCAACTATGAACAAGCGTTGTGGCGCCACTGTTAATATATATTTATACTAGCCTGAAGTCGTATTTTATCTTATAATATATACCTATATGTGTGAGTACCTGATTTTAAACAAAATACGGATTAATTGTATGTTTAGATATATATAAATAAATTTATAATTTGATTAATTTTTTTTTATATACATATAACGACTTTAAACTTTTCGTTAACTTCCACACAATACCTAAAGTTCCAACAGTATATTGGCAACATTTCCTCAATATTCTAATATTACAGCAATGTTATAGAAGTTATAGAATATTTTGGAAGTATTGTCAATATTGCTGTAATTTTAGGTGCTATATATATGTGTGGAGATTTTTTGAAGAAGCTATTCGAATATTTCTGGACTGTTCCTGCTAATTTTATAAAATGAACAAAAATTAAAGTTTTAAGTGCTTATCTGATCCTTTTAGCTATATAAACACTAAAAAACAAAAAAATAATCACTAAAAGTGCGGTTTACACGGAGGCGAAATTTAAGGATACTTTCCTATAGGAGTAAAGTAGAGCTAAACAGACTCACTTTAGTATAGTTTTTTGTCTTTTTTTAATCATACTAGACCCTCTTTAACTCCAACATCCAAATTTTTATTAAGTCTTTCCATAGTAAAGTCCACAAGAATTTATAAAAAAATTTCTTAAATTTTACCAGAAAAATTTATAAAAATTGTCAGAAACTGAAATTTAACACCAGACGTCAACTATAATGCCCAATACTCTTCTGTCAAACGGAAAAAAGTTCAATTTTTTAATACTATATTTTTCTAGCCAAAATACTCTTCGAGCATTATCCCTTTAGGCAAATAGATTTGGGCAGGTTATTTTCAGACAGCCGGTATTCGGGTAAATGTTTATCATCCATCCACAAATTAAAAATAAAAATAAAAGTTTTCGGCAGTTTAATTTAAGGGATCCGGACAAAAATTCCAAATCAAAATGTCCAAAACAAAAAAGGGACTTTTTTTCCTGGTCAAAAAGTCCAAATAAAAATTTAAAAAAAATGTAAACAATTACGTTGAATAAAATAGTTGTTTTAATTTATACGATTCTTTTCTTTTGTTTTATAATCTTTTGGCATTTTATTTCTCTTCTATAGTTTTCATTCACATAAATTATACCAAAATTATAAAATATAAATTTTAAATTTTCAAAAAGAATTGGAACATTGTAAATACATGAAATAAATTTAAGATTTAAAGTTTTATTAAAATATATTCGATTCTTAAATATGCTTGATTTATGTTTTGTAAAAAACTTTAATTGAAATTTTTATGTATTTCAAATGAGCGTGTAATATTGCAATAATATTAACCGGTAATATTATACCATGAGGTGGACATTTTAATATTACTGTAATATTACATGCTATTTGGGTAGTTTTTTAGTATCCTATGAATGTTGACATATTGAAAAATACTAATTGATTTCATAAGTAAAAATTTTCTTTGAAATATTTAGGAAATATTTATACTGCCGTATATGAAAGAAAAACTTAGGTAAGTGACATTGTCGTTTTGGTCGCTGTTTCAGTAGTAAAAACGCACTAAAATCGCAGCTTAAAGCGACAATGTCACTTACCTAAGTTTTTTTTTCGTACGGCAGTTTAATAATGTGCTGTCTGGGAGGAAACATACGTTATTTGGATTTATATTTGTGATTGTTTTCAGAAAATTCGAACATTTCTTTTCACACACATAAAAAATTATTAAAAATTGTAATTTTGCTTACTTTTAAGGAAGTAAACAATAAAAATAAACATGGTATGTCTAATACCTTTGGTTTTGTTTATCGTAATAACGTCATATAACTTTCATATGGAAAATCGTTGGTCTCTCCCCGTAAGGAGCATATCATACCCTCTATTAAAAATTTTGGATGTCCCAATCGCAAACTTTATATTTTGCACAACTAAACTTTTCTTAAGACAATAAAAATAATTTATTTTTTCTTTTTGGTTGTATCAACTAAAATCTGATTAAGATAACCAAAATTTTATAGTTGCTGTGATTGACTAATAATTAATTTATTATTAATAGTTGTACCATTAAAATTTAAAGGTTGTATTATTTCCTTATATGGTTAAATTTTAAACTTTTATATTAAAAATAACACCATTTGTAAAACTACAGTTTAACAAAAGGTTCAATTTTAAAGCCAAAAAAATATCAATCTTATAGTTTTTCTTCTTTTCTCGCAAGAAAGTAATTTTCTTCAGAGGCAGTAGTCCTCAGCCCTCCAGGGACTATATGTATATATAACAAAGTATCGTCTGTCATTTGCATATGACGCGCGCGCTTATATTATTTTATTCATAGCTATATACAACCCACAGTACCTATAATATTTGCGTACTGTTTTCGATAGAACAAAAATTTTAATTTTATTTGAATTTGACAATTCCATTAATAACTTGTTCATTTACAGTTCTTACCCTGTAGCGAATAAAAAGTAAAAGACATAAAATAAGTTAGTTACGATTTTATGACTGATGTGCAGTCAGGGGGATCGAGAATGGAATCAGGAGAGCCGAGTGGTTTCGCATTAAATGCTGAAACTGGAAAGGATAGTGCATTTGGTTAAATGTACATTGTACACGACTGCTCGAATGCACGAACACTTGTCCTGCTCGCAACAAAATGCTCACCAGATAAACACAGAATAGAATGTGCACGTGCACGCACACGGGACTCGCGAGAGCGGGGGTGTATCAGAAGAATGGTGTCTGTATGCGAGGGTGTTGAGCAGGGATGCAGGGCGGAGTTTGAAGGCGGAGCTTGCATTGAAAATCCCGGTTTCCTCTCTCTCTCTCTCCAACTTTCGTCCGTCATCGCTTGAATCCCTCTACTATCAGATCTGTTAACAGCAGTCGCCGTCGAGGCACCCACTATAACGTCTTCTCCCTTGTTGGTCAACTCTATTTCCTGATCCTGACTTGTCAAAATCAGCGGCAAGTTACACAAAAAAATCAGCTAAGCCGTCACAGATTTCGGAAAGACAATCTTCAGAAGAAATCGATAGCTCATGCTCATTTCAAACAATTGATAATCAATCAATGACTTAAACTTTAGGAAAAATCAGTGATAAATAATGGCAGATCGTTGGAAAGTGGGTAATTTATGAATTTATAAATTTTCATTGAACTAAAAGTGAAAGTACAATTTCTCCAAAAAAACCATGAAAGTGTTACAAAAGTGAGCTTCAGTGTATAAATTAAAAGTAAACTACATGTCTGCTTGACATTTTAAGAAAGGATATGGAATTCTTTCGACAGTTGTACTAGAGTATTTTATTGTTAAAAACTTCAAAAACAGTGTGTGTATATGATAATTTGATTTTGTTTAAAAACAAAATTGCGCTGTTTACATGCGGTGCTTAGTGAAGGATTAGAAGGTGCATAATAATAGAGTTTAAAATATGATGGAGATACAGCAACAACACTCACCGGTTGGGGTGGGTCCACTTGATTTTTCTCGACGAGGAGTCGCTGAGGCTTCAGCATTTCGTGTCGTTAAGCCCAAACAACCAACTTCTCTCATTCATCAGCAATCATTGCTCGCAGAGACTAATAATAATGAAAATTTGCAGGAAAGTCCTCAACTACTTTCGGACATTGAAGGTGAGAAAAATATTTAATTATTTCCTCCTGATGTTGGATTTTTATTTCATTTTATAATTGTAATTATATATATACGCAGGATGTATAAACATATTGCAAATTAAAATAGAGATCCGTAAGTTGATCGCATTATTTGCCATATTTGACCTGAAACTAAAAAATTTGTATGAACCACTTTATAACTAATTTTTGTGTTAATGGTAGAATATATTAAACCAAAGTAAATTGAAAAAATGGTTATTATTTTATTTTAGACTTTTTTCTTTACAATTGTTAATAAACATAGTGCGTATATATTTAAGACATCTGTTACTTAATTATTTTAAGTTTAAAATAAATTAAGCACTGAATTCTATGAAATTATATCAAATATATGATAGTTATGAAATAAAGTATATAAGCTTTATATTATTTTAAAAATATATTAATTTATACCCATATTTTATTAATTTTCAATTTTGATATTTCTAAAATAGTATTAGAAGCAGTATCTTTACTTAAATATTATTGGGAATATTAAATACTTTTATTGCGCAACTCTTCGCGAAACATAACCTCAAAGATTGGCGTTTCTTTAACCGCAATCTCTTGTTCCAATTCGTGCAATAACACTCGCACAGTCACTGGTACCACCTCAGTAAATGTCACACAGTAATGCATTTTTTAAATGATTTTAAATTTAATATAACGAGTGACAAAAATTTAATGATTTACTAAAAATCCGCAGTAATACGCACAGTTACCCTCTATTATATATACGACAGATCCTCGAATATCCGAAGCATATGTGCGGCTGA
Source organism: Leptopilina boulardi (assembly GCF_019393585.1). Classification (NCBI taxonomy): domain Eukaryota; kingdom Metazoa; phylum Arthropoda; class Insecta; order Hymenoptera; family Figitidae; genus Leptopilina; species Leptopilina boulardi. The sequence continues at coordinate 819,309 of NW_026137778.1, forward strand.
ACCTAGTTTGGATAAAGAGAGTTCGGATATTCGAGGTTCTACATAAATACCCTATAAAAAATTGACTACTGACGCAGTACTATGACACCTGAAAAACTGATTTTGATACTTGAAAGTTAATTTTTAATTTTTTTTTCTTTACTTCTTAAAAAATAGTTGAAAAGAAGTATTAAAACCATTTGTTTTATATACAAATTAAAATAATCTTTTGAATATATTCTTCTTTTAATATTTTTTGACAATAAAGTTACTGTACAAATTTTGATACAATTTTACTAATATCCACACTTGTATACCAGTTCAAAAAAAAGTAGAAGTGATATCGGAACTTTTTCTTGTAAATGAAACATGATCAGATATTAGACCAGAAGTTTACACTTTTGAGACGTAAATTTTTCATGTGAAGAATGAAGTTAAACAATATAAAATGTATGCGCTATTACGCGTATATTAAACAATATACAATAATTATATTGTTTGAATCTATTGAACAAATTTATTTGAAACAAATACCATTTAATTGACAATAATAATAATTATTTGATAGAAATAAATATTCATATATTTGATAATAGTCAATTAAACGATTATTTGAATCTAATACAATTTTTTCAACTTTCTTTTGACAGAAAGTATTGGTTATATATGAGAAATTTAATTATCATAGCATTAAAAACAACACTTTTGCATAATATATTTTCTCATTTATCAGAGACTTATGCGCGTTAAAATAGATTTTGAAAATCGATATCAGCTTCAATTGTATATGTTATAACAATTAAAATAGAAAAAAAATTATCGATTTTACTTGAAAAAAATAAGAAATTAATCATAAAAAATGCTTATTAATTAATTAAATTTGTATCCCAATAGAAAGCAATCTACTTTAAAGGATTTATTGTAAAGGTTTATTAATTTTCCCAGGAGGGTACTTTTTTCATTAAAACTACCCGTATAAAAATTGTTAAATTGATGAGACTCCGCGTAAATGGAACAACTTTTTAATTTAGAATTCGAAATTAAGTAGATTGATCATGGCAGCCTTGTCTCAACAATATTTGCGGCTTCAAATTAGAGTTTTAGGAAATTTTCTCATGGAATAAAAATTAGAGTATAATAAATGATGTGATAGAATTTTGACATTTGTCGACGGCATCAATGCATAGCGAGTACTGTACTATTAAAATTGATTGAAAGGTTGCATGATTTTCGGATGTGAGTTTGCTCGTTCCATCATACCTATACTCTGCTGTCTGTCATCATGCTGTCTATTACCTGCCTATTATCCTTGCAGTGCATACCGTTTACACGGTTGGCGACACGACATGTATATGTGACCTCTATGTCGTGCGTGTGTGCAACTTGCATAAATGTGCATTCTCCCTATGTCGCATCTCGTATTTGGATATAACAGTGTAGATAATTCTGCAAACCTGTACACGCGCCGTCGCCTTGCCACGCAGGTGCGTGAGCTTGAGCTTTGCTCAACAGGTGAGGGGATGAATGGAATCAGACGGCTGATGCCTATACTAATACCCTCCTATATTAATCGGGCTAATAGGATGATGCAATAATATCAACCTAACTCGTCTTGTCAGATGTGCGGTTTGACACTTTATGCAAGATAATTGCCATCTACTTTCATCAACAGATATAATATTCCTTTAGAAAATTCTTCTGGTGCTATAGCGTGATTCTAACCAGGTAATGTCACGAATCGTCTTTCACAGTAAAAAGAAAATCTTGTTTTAAGATGAATCTCAAAATCAGCGCTAGTAGTTGTAATGGAAATTGCATTGCGTAAATTTAGCAAAGCTGACTTAGAAATGTTGCCTCTCAAAATAATACCTCTTTTCGGCCTTAAAATAAGACTTTATTTTTACAGCGTTAGAAGATGATAATTCCGTTCAGAATCAAGGTAAAAAGTATTTAAAGTGATTTTTGGAAATAATATTAATTTTGACGTATAAAAACGGAGATGTGATGTGATAAATACAAGTAAAATTTCAAATTTTAGTAAATTTTCATTGTCCGACTTCAATGGATTGCAATCTTTAGACAAGTATGTTTAACAAATATGAAATTAAGCCAAATTAAAACTTGAAATTTCGCCTTTAAAATAACCCCAAGAACACTAAAAATATTCACTGGTTTTCTTTTTTTTTAAATTATTGAATTAAAAAAAAATGGTCAAATATAATATCACTATTTTTTAATATGACAATACAAAAACCACTGTAGAGTTGAGTTGTTAAAAATTTTGCAATAATGTAAATAAAATAATTAAGTAAATGCGATTTTTTGGCTTTATTATTATACATATTATATTATATATTTATTATTATTATTTCCTAAATCGAAAAAAAGTTATATGAAATTATTAAGTCTTATCAACCCAGTTGTGTTTGGTTAAGCGTTAAAACAAAATATTTGTTGGAATTAAAAAATTGTTATAGTATTACACTGCGCTGCTAGGAAACAAAGTTGTAATCTTTTAATTTGCATTTATTTAAGGAAACATGTGTGATTCCCGGAAAATTCCGAATGGAAATTCTGGTTGGAAAATCAATCAGAATTAACTTCTGATAATTTTTTTTGCAAATACTGAAAAAAATATTTTTAACTTTTTCATGTTTTCAGCAATTCACTTTCTTCGTAAATTCTTTTCAGAATTTTAGGCGTTCTTTTAAATTGTTACCGGTTATAATTTTACCAAAAAAAAAACTTTGGAAAACAGAACTTGAACAAATTTGATAGGTCAAAATACTCATATGAAATTTGCAATAAAAAATTGATAACTTCAATCAAATTTAAAAGAAATAATAATAAAAGATTAAAAGTTTTTTTTTATTTCAAGTTTGATGTTTCTAAATTTTTTTTTAAATTTAGAACTGTCAGAATTATGACAGATTTTCCAATGGAAGTTTCCCAGGAATTTTTACAAGTAGAAAATAATTTAAAAAGTTTAGAAATTATTTATTTTTTGTATAAATAATTAATCATTAAATTTAGAATTTTTTTTTCCTTTCACAATATTTTATATTAGCTTATCGAACTGAAAATTTTGAAACAAAATTACAACATCCTAAGTAAATTTTAAGTACATTTTTTAATTCACAACAATTATTTGTTAAAATAATTATTGAATTAATAATTCTGTATTTAAATTTTTCCCTCTAGGGGTCAAAACTTTTTCTAATATAAAAATCCAATTAAAGTAAAAAATTATTCTCTAATTTAAAAGTTTTTAAAATGTTTAAACTATGTAATAGAAATGCGAAATTTTATAAAATCAAATCTATCAGTAACTGTTGCATACAATATGTATCCATCGGATTAAATATATTAAAATAACATGTGTGGAATGCTTATAATTAGTTAATTATAAACGGAATTAACTTCCTCTGTATCAATTGTGTCAATTGCCAAAATTAATTTTCTTCCTGTCACGCGTCAAAACAAATCTGTGAAGCATAAATGTTTTATAAACATGTAGATATACGAGATTATCAGAAGTCTGCTGATATACAATACAAGATAAGAATATGTGCAAGACGTAGTACAAACTTTTGCAAAATTAATATGTTTTTTTTAATTTCATGAATGTGAAAAAGGAGTCATCACACTCGTCGTTGCTTTCATCGGAAAATCAGATTTAACAATTTTTATAGATTTACAATATTAGTCTGATAAGGAGGGGTTCGAGCAGGATAATCATTGCACATGATATCGCGGATGTTCGTTGACAAACACACGCATCGAATCTATAGTCGTCGTCACTGATGTTATCTTTTCTGAAGCGGTATGCCTGGTATAGGAAAATATGATTTATTTCTGATAATCCTGTGAGTAAGATAGCTTTGCGGCTTGGTGCGTCTAATCTTCTTGTTATCGCAGATTATCCGTCAACACTATTGGAGGGATTATGAATTTTTCGGTTTGTACCTTTCTTCGCACTTTTGCCGGTCACCGAACCTCATTAAAGATTATATGTCGACAAAAAGAAGAATAATTGTATTATTATTGAAGAACTAATTCTTATATTTTCAATTTCGATTATTCTATTTGTCATAAAAATATTTTTTTTCATTAAAAGAAATAAAAAAAAGTCTTTAACTAAAACTGCAAAGAAAATATATATTACGCGATATTAGATGATTGTAGTAGCCAGTTAATATTGTATTACAATAAAATAAAATACTCAATTACAATAGTAGAACAATTCAAAAGTTAAAATTTTTACTTTTTGTATTAATTTTTTAGGTTAAGAATCATGTCAAAATCTTATTGACAATAAAAATAAAATAATCAGTGGAACATGTGAATTGTGACACTTTGCAAGGAATGGTAGCTTTTTTCGATACACAGCGGGGAACTAGAATAAGGAAAAGCAGGGTGAAGAAGGTGTAAAAAATATAAAGATATGGCATATTTCGGACGTTCTACTGGATTTCCAGTGGAAATTTACATGTGCCTATGTTATAAACTAATCCTTAAGTTTAAATCAAACGAATAATATTTTTAACGAAATTGCAACACTACTAGTGACAGATATTTTTCATATCACAGAAAATTAAAAGGCATTAAAATAAGCTGCAACGCTTCTTATTTTAATCCAATTTTGCTTATTTTAATACCAAAATGGATTAAAATAAGCAAAATTGGATTAAAATAAGAAGCGTTGCAGCTTATTTTAATGCCTTTTAATTTTCTGTGATATTGGAATAAAACTTACAAACTGTGTTAAATTAAACAAAATCGTTCAAACAGATCTCTATATTTAAATTAAGAATTCTTTTTTCTAAGCGTGGAGAGAAATTAGATACAACACTGTCAAAGGTTAAAAATATATAAAATGTAAAAATAATCAATTTTCTAAAAATGAAATTTTTTTTGCAATGACCAACAGTTTTGATAGAATCTAATTATAAAAATGATGTACCTGTCAAATACTTTTCATACAAAATAAAAAAAGTTTTTTCTCTTTATATTGAATTTTTATTGAAAGAACAAAAATTGAAATCAATGAATTGACTGAAAATATTCTTTGCATACATACACAGAGAGAAATATATTTCTTTGCTTCCTATAATTTTAAGTTCCAATTACAATCCAAGTTTAACATTTTCCAGAATCAATTATTTTCTCAGAAAGACTTGGTTAAGCTTTGCTTGATTGACATTTAAAGTCGTTTGAAAAATATGTCTTCAATTGATGGATCTTCTGTCAGTTGTATATGTATATGCTTTTTCAGGATTACGGAAGTATAGATAGTGCATATAGTTAGAGACAAAGAAATAATTGACAATTAGCTTTCTTATTATTTACTAAAGTATAGGTAACAAGTATATCGTATAAATTTTACACATTATATCTTGAGTTTATTTTTTCATTTTTAAATTATCAAAGAAGAAAAGAAATATTTTTTGTAATTATACTCTCTAAATTTAAATTAGCGAGATTTCATCGATAAAATAGTTGGAATTTAACCAGTGAATCACTTTAGTAAAATTTTCACTGAAAATTAGAATTCTCTACTGTAAAATCTGTTTAACCTATTAATGATAACGCAGATTTGACCTTAAATCAATAATAATTCTTCTGATTTTCAGTGAAATGTGACTGAATTTCAGTGAAAATCTTTCTGAAATGTTTCAATTCAACTATTTCGTCAGTGAAATCTTACTGATTAAAATTTAGAGACTACCTAATATTCCTTCTTGTAGAAAAAAAGCAAAAAATGATTTCTAAAAAATAAAACACGCGCAACATTATTTGTATTAAATTTGAAAATGTATTATAAATGAAATAAACTAGGACACTTGTAGCGAATAAAATATAAGGAATGCAAGTTGGAAAAAAGAGAGCGAGTAATGGTTGGGGCAAGGTTGATAAATAGAAGTTGGGTTCCCTCCTTTCTAATAAAGACGCTCTTGTCGAGGGGTTGATCTTTCCTACGAACCAAGAATACCAAATTCATCAAACCTATAGCTAAGGTAATATATTCACGAAAGTGTTTAATTCAAAAAATGGCTGGTTTTAAAATGTGTAGGCGTTAATCTTAATGCTAAGCTTTGATATACTTTTGTACGAGATAATATAAAATGATTTGCTTTTACAGGAGCATGCAGTGCCCGTTTAATGTTCCCAAGGTTGTGGGGTCCATTTGCGAACTCCAATGAAATTAACAATTTGCAGCATTTCCAAAAAAGTCATCCAGGTAAGAAATTATTATATCTTCTATTTTCCAAAAGCGGTTATTTCCGAGCGTGTGGGACGTGACTTTTGCCCTATTATTTAGCCCGGATGGCGGCGGGTTTTTTATTTATCAGTCATTAAGAAAGACCAGTTGTCCGATGATTGGGATAAATGGTAGCACGCGTCATACCGGGACATAAGTCCTTTTTTTATTCGCTTGTTAATCGGCTCTCGTCCCCCCAATTGAAGTAAAATAGAGAGGCACAACATAGGGATTCGATTCATCGCGTAGCGTCGGTCTCTTTATTCTTGATAAATGTCGGCGGTCGTCAAGTGTACCTACACTGAATTAGCTACATCTCGTCATATTAATCGTTCTTCTGCGCGAGTTAAATGAAACTATATAGAACCACACGTGACTTGCAGTCATGATACGACCACCTGAAAAGGGTAAACAAGAATTGAATGATTGCTTTTTCGTAATTAAAATTGCGCATAGAAAGGATCTCTCTTCTACTACCGTCATAATTGTTCTAACTCAATTTTTTAATAGCAAATGATTTATCGTTGAAAATATTAATAGGCGTTTCAGGAGAAACCAAATAAAAAATCACTTACATAAAATACACCAAGTTCACGCAGCTAGAGAATCCGAGTAAAAAGAACACGCTACAACAGTTTTAATATCTTTTCTAAGAATAAAGTCAAGACGGAAGGGGCACGAAAGTTAAAGTGTGTAAAGACTTTAATAGCCAGATCACCACGCAGTAATAAACGACTGACGGACGACAGAAGATTAAAGTTGGCCGTTAACTCGATCTAATTGTCCCCTCGGTTTGGCCTTCCTTTATTAATCCACAACGGCAACCACCATAACTAGGTTCACGACCATCGGCTTCGTATATTCGTTATGCAGCACGAGTTGAATACAACGATCATTGAAAATCTGATGTATCTATGCTAGACACAAAATTGTTCTCTCTTGTCGAGAACCCTTATATATACATTATTTTGATAGTCAGATTCAATCTCTGTAATGACTGTTTAATAAAACTTAAATGTCCAGTAATAATAAGCACAATTGACCAAGAATCATTGTCGCGCTCGCACTTATTAAACATTTAAGAATACAATAAACATATACATATGGGCAGGTCAACAAAATCGGTTAAATGTTACTCACAAATTTACCCCCTTTTATAATATACTCTCTATTTGAATTAGATAAACTTTAACCAACTCAGATTTAAAGTAAAACAATTTTATTTTTCCAATTTCCACAGTTCTAAAAGAGCAATTTATAAATCTACACCCAAAGAATTTTTTTAATCCCCAGAAAAAAGTTTCATCTGGAAATGGGTAACGATTATGTATTTTGATTCCACTTCAACGTCAAATTTATTTTGACATTTTTAAAAATGCATTTTTCAATTAATTACAATTCACCTACTATGTTTGAGTTTTTTCGAAATCATGCCAAAAGGTATTATGTTTTCATATTTTTTTAGAGGTGTCTAAAATATCCTCATCATATTTTAGACATCTCCAGAAAATCTCAGATTAATCTATTTAATTTAGTTTTCGACAAAATTAACCTAATCACATTCTATTAAATTCTGTTGAGCGGTCGTATTTTAATTTTTATTCATGAGTCTTAACTGAGAAAATTCAAATTTTTGCTATTTCAAGTAAATCTTGTTTTTCTTTTCGAATTAAATATAATGCATTTGAACGAAATAAAATATTCGTCACTTAAATAACAGTTTATTTATCTCTGAGACAAATATATTTTTTCTCCGACTCTTAATTTCAATTGTGCTTAAAACATATTCTGTTTCTGAATAATCTCGAAGAAAAAAAAATGTAATGCGTCTGTCATATGTATAAATTTTCATTAAGATTAATCTGTGCAACAGCATCGTGAGAGTCTAATTTGTAGAAGCTTGAAAATCTGAGTGTTGGCTGTAGAAACCCGGACCAAGAAATCACCATCTGCATCACGGTTGCGGCGATAAGTTTTTCTTGTCTCAGTTGTGCAATCTTTTTACTGCATTCCCGCAACATAAGATGGAACATTTGCGTGTATGCTTATTCATATTCATCCATATGCTTAAATTTTTCTTTGCTTCTTATTTTATTCTCCATCACTTGACTTTTATTATTTATTTCATTTTTTCTCAAGCACATAAAGAGAACAAAAATCCATACGGATATATAATTACGTTAAGGGCTCGTGTAAAGCAAAGTCGTATCATATTTTTATTTGATTGCTAACCCGGCCGCAACGGCAATTGGCAACCACCCTGTTCGAAAGAGAGGGATCTATGCTTTAAATGCGATTAGTCGTTTCAAGTACAATATACTTCGGCACGTGCTCACGTGTCGCTCACACGGATTATAAATATAATATACTGAGCGCACGGCTCATCATAATAGTTGGGGAAGAGTATACCATTGACTGTGGGGTGTCAAGACAGATGCGTATTACTCTTGCAATTATAATTCCAAAACTTTGTGAATTAAAACGGAGCTCAATAATTTATCGATTTAAAGACATTTTTTAATATGCTGAATGGCACTTACCAAAGTTTCTATTTAACGAAATATTTTTGAGTAACTATGGAAATTATTAAAAAGTGCTCGCATGGGTTTTCATATTTTAAACGATGAATTTTGTTTTCATTAAACAGGTTTCTTATATTATGTATATTTAAAGAAATAGTAATTGGAAAAATCTGTTTTAGAGAGTTTAATGTTTAGAAATTTATAGTCTCTGTAAGCAAAGCTTTATCAAATGTAACTATATTTATTTCTCAAGTGAAACGTCTCAGGAGACACAAGCTCCACTCCCGTTCATCCTGTCGCCTTTTTAGTCCCACCCGATTCCGTTTTCTGCTCGCGATGCCTCGTTAGTGCTACACAACCCCTGCCAGAAAAGCTGCTACGTGACTCAAATCCCATTCTTGTAGAGTCTTTTTGCTAGAAGACACTATGTTTGTTCGAAATTCTTCTTTGTTGGCATCTCCTCAGTGATCCTACATATATATATTTTTTCTAACTATGCATATGTACTTTCAAGTACTGTTGTCATATATTTATTATTTTAGAAAAGAACTGATTTTAATTCGTGATAATATACTGTAGAAAAATATTGTTATGCAAAGTATATAAATTTAAAATTTCCCTTTTAAAAATGCATTATAAAATGTATATTTCTCAAGAACGGTTGTCGTTTGGAGTTGGGCGCCTTGTGGGATCACCTGCGACTAGAAGTTCTTCTCCATCACATTCTCCCAGTCCGGATTCTCCTCACACTGAAAATCGAGATATAGATGTTGACGTTGATGTTGAAGAAGAAGAAGTAGATGTGGATGTGGAAGAAGTCGAAGATGAAGATGAAAGAGAAGGTACTAGTAGTCCTGCTAGATCACCAACACCTCCGTCACCTGCTTCAATCACACCAACTATATTAACGTCGCTTCCTCATAAAAGGTAAATCTCCAGGCAATTTATGTATGACATAAATTTTCATTTTTTTCATACTCTACTGGTATAGTCACGTTGACAAATTGTTAATTTAAAACACATTTTCGGTAATTTATTAAACAGAAAACTTGGAAAATTATTTGAAAGAATTTTTTACAAAGAAAAAAAAATATTTCTATTATTGATTAGATAACCTAATTTTTTCTTTTTAATTAAAATTCGTTCTTTACTTTAGGAATTATTTCTATAAAATTAAAATCTTTTATCTTTATTTATAAAATTAATTTCTGTTTTTATTATTAAATTGATGCGAGTAATGAAAGGTAAACATTTCAACCCGTATCATTTTATTCTAAATAAGTAAAAAAGGTTGCATTATGTATACAATTAACACAAAATAAATTGTTTATCTAAGAAGATTCATCTCTAATTGTATAAAAGGAAAATCTTCTCAATTAGACATTAGAAATACTTAAGTGACCAAATTTGGTATTGAATAAGAATAAGAGGAACCCTCTCATATATTAAGAACTTTTTTCTGGTGTTAAATTAAATTTAATCATTCACTGTATCTTCACATGTTATATTCAAAATGAAAATGATGTACTTTTTCATCATAATATAAAGTTTTTTAAAAAAGGTGAGAATTAAAATAGATTGCTTTTGTGGTAATTTTTGTAGAACTGGTGACTCCTTCAGTGTAAGCGCTCTGCTGAGGCCCGATCCTCCGTCGGCACATCTTCAAAATTCCTCTCCTTTAAGAGAATCCGTTCCAACGTCTGTAAGTTCTAGCCATCAACATCCTCCTCCATCATCCATCTTGTATCCGCCATTGCATTTACAAGGTGGCCTTCTCCCGCCTCATCCACACCACCCACTTTCGTACCTGCATCCACAATTACTGCCACATCATTTACTTCCACCTCATCTTCATCCACTTCTACGAGGAGTTCATCCCGGACATCCTAGTCTACACTCGCCACATGCGGCTCATGGACTACATCATCCTCATCCCCTAGGCGATGTGTACAGCTGTGTTAAATGTGATAAGATGTTCAGTACTCCTCATGGCCTCGAAGTAAGTTTAGATTTTTATCTATAACAATTTTATTACGTTTTCAAAGTCTATTTCAACCAGAGCAGAGTCAACAATTTCAATTATTTCATTCAGTGAAAATCTATAATTTTATTTTTCGATTTAGAAAAATCTGTTCCTTATATATGTGTTTTGTGTTTTACACTTCATTCCGTGCACAAATAACAAGTCAAAAAGTTTAATTATAATTTTTTATACGGCTATATTAATAAAAATAACTGTGAATTTTTAAAATTATATGTTAGTATAGTATAACGTAAAAAAAGATTTAATAAATTTCTTAAATTAATATAAAAAACAGTTTTTATTGGTTCCTAAAACATGTTGATTCCATCATTTATGCTGTTCTGCTCCGATTAATTCAATTATACAAATTTTTTTAAATATCAATTTATGCGCATATACGGAAAAAATATTTGATTGATTTACAAGCCAACCGAACTATTCGGAATTCCATATTTTCTTATGTGACTATATATTTCATCTTTTTATTACTATTTACGACACTGCGGCCGTCACTCAGAAAGTACATATTTGCTTATGGTTAAACCCATGGTATCTTTCAAATAATCGGAAATATTTAACCTAATATTTTTCGGTCAATAGACACGATACATATTTTTGCTTTTAGATATTTTCTGCTTAAAAATTTCTTACTGAATGAAATAAATAATACAGTTAAAAATACTATAACTAGCAGTTTAAGAACAGATTTTTAGGTGAATTTTCACATTATATTATTCTTTTGTTTGAAAAAATAGGTTCACGCAAGAAGGTCTCATAATGGAAAAAGGCCATTTGCTTGTGAATTATGTAATAAAACGTTTGGACACGAAATTAGTTTAACTCAACACAGAGCTGTTCATTCGGCGGAGAAGGTGTTTGAATGTAAACAATGTGGAAAAGCATTTAAAAGATCAAGCACACTCAGCACTCATCTTCTTATTCACTCGGATACAAGGCCCTATCCATGTCAATTTTGTGGTAAACGCTTCCATCAAAAAAGTGATATGAAGAAGCACACCTACATCCATACAGGTAAGTTTTTCATATTTTGTCCCTCTGAATTATAGTTTTCATATAATTGGAATGCGGGTATCAATTAGTGTCTCGGCTATACATGTGCACATGCACTAAATAATGTAGCGAACAATTATCTGGCTCAAGTCAAAGCTGAATAAGTTAATTCAATCCACAGTGGCCGAGTCACATGTGCTACTGGTGTGCCTACATATAAAAGCAAGAGAGGGATCACACAAGCCCCACATTGCGTAGCATGTTTCGTAATAATCTTAATGTCTTTTTGGGGTGCTTCAGTATGCTCTATAACTCGGCGAATCTTTTCTCTCCAATGCACGAACGACCATTTCGATAATGGCACTCATCGGAGTTGTCCACTTGACTTATGAGATTTTACTAGTATCAAATTATCCGTGGGAAAAATTTTATGATTAGAAAAAATATTTAACCAAAATTTATACTGTACTCATTTACTTTTCGTGCAAAGTGAAATATCTTAAAATGTTACTACTTTTTTACAATTTACTAATTTGCACCTAACAAATTAATTAAAAATATAAACTATTCATAATAGTTTTCTGCTGAAAACATGTCATCTTATTTAGTATGGTGCTAATATTGCGAAGCAAAATAATTTTTCCATGAGTGTAGAGAATATTTTTTCATTAACAGATATCAGGTGTAATTAATTTTTGCAAAGGCTCGTACAAAGTTGCACGAAATACTGACTAATCCTTTTCGTCCCCTTCCGAGTTCCCTCTTCTTCATCTTTTTCTGCCCTCTTTGTCGTTTTTGAATTCTTTAATATTATTACCAAATCTCTCCTGTTTATGATCGGTGACGTTATCTATTGTTACCTCTAACAAAACTCGGGTGCTAAATACACTGAAGAACAAACTCCTAAGTAGAGTATTAAAATTATTCAAAGAAAATTATTTTCGTTTGCAAACTGAATGTTCACAAGGAAAAAATTTGTTTAAGAATCATTCTTGAATTTGTTCAGGAACTGAGGATATGAAAAAATTCTGCAAAACTGACAGAAAAGTAAAAAAATTATTCAAGAAAATACATGTGTTTTTATTATGATATTGAAAGACTTGTTGTTAATGCCGCGATCGGAATATCTCAGTCACTGGGTTCTGAAAGATTCTTGAACTGTTTTAGAAGACGTAGTATACAGTAACCAAGCGCTAGGCATCAAATATCTAAGGTATAGCTGAGAGACTTAAGGCGGAGATTTTGGAGTCTCGAGGACGTGGGTTCGAGTATTCATACAGTAAATTTTTTTCTCGCAAACGTAAAAAATTATTCTAAAACGAGTTCAAGAATTTCTGTAGTAAGTTTAGGAAGTTATCTTGAAATTCTCTTCAATTCTTATATAAATATCGCTTAGATTTTTTCAAAGAAATATTAATAAGATTACTTAAATTATTCTCATATCCTCAGTTTCTGAACAAATTTAGGAATAATTCTTGAACAAAGTTTTTGCATGCACACTATTCAGTTTCTTTCCATTTTGTATTTATCACAATAAATAATTTTTAAGAAGGTTGAATGCCGAGGTAGTTCAACTCTTTACATTCTAGCTGAATGCCTAAACAGTTCACCCTTTTTTTAAGAAACTAATCAAAAGAAATTTTAATTAAAAATAAAATTTATGAATATTATAACAAAACACAAACAAATTTCTGTTCTTTACAGAATATATTTTTGTACAGGAGATAGGTCTTATACTTTTTTCTCCCGAAATGAAATGTAAAGTTACAAGATGCTGAAAAGTTTTCCAGTTACTCTGTCAATCGTATATAGGAAATGATTTTTGTTGTTGTCTTTTTTCGTGGGGTATGTTTGTCTTTGACATGGGATCTCAGGATGGAAAACGAGTGGTGTAAGAAAAAAGCATGATGGGTGAGACTCTTGACACTTAGGTGCCTCGCATATATAGTGATGGAACGAGAGAGTCGCTAAGGTGGAGTGAAGGAAGAACATTAGAGAGGTGGGATTTTGAGAGATCACTCAGAAGAGATGCTGAGAGAGTGAGAGAAAGGAATGGGAGGCGTAGACGAGGGAGAGCCAAGAGGAGTCGTGTCGAGTCTGGGTTTTGTATCGTCTCCATGGTAACCCTCCCAATGTCTTATCAAATTATCACCTTGTCCTCCCTATATATATATATATATATATATATACTCCTCAGTCTCTCATACCCGTGTTTCGAAGATCCCTTGAATTTGTCGAGTAAGGAGAACGCGATAAAAGAGGACACACAAAGGACCAACGATGGTCACTTACTCGGCTGCTAACAGACTGTATTGTGTGTAAGTACCTTTGGACGCGAGGGTTCGGGTATGGGCAAGGGTCGCTTCCGAACATTTAATTCATTATTCAGGAAATGAAAAATTCAGTGATTCTCCAAGTAACCGTCTAATACCCGCTATGGCCTGTCACAATTACTACCAGATAGAAAAAATGATTATATCGCGTCAGTCACGCAAAAAACTCACATTTTCTTGATACAAGCATTCTAGTTTATAAATAAATTGGAAACGGAAAGTTGTTTTATTACAAAAGTAGAGTCATATTTGCATGTGCGCACAGACAATATTTTGTTGTTGAGATAAATTAAGCTTATTAACTTTAATGAATCACCTTCATAAAACTTGATACCTTTTTAGTATCTAAAGTTCTAAAATATACTTTTTTATTGCTGACCTTATTTTCCTTGAATTAACATCATTTTTCCTTTCATAAAAAACATATGGTTAATTATTTGTATCATCAGCCAATTCTTCCACAAGTATTAAGGTATATGTCTTGAAGAATCATGGCTATTTTCTTCCTTTTTTCATTTACAAATGTCTTGGTATATCAGCGTGCCAGGAAACAGTGGGTATAGCTAATGATAATCAGTCCCTCGTTCCCAACCTCACCCTTCTTCTCTGGCAGAGTGGGCCATGTGCAATAAGGGTGCGGCACTGTCGGATTCCCCAGGGACTAGAATGGCGTAACGTAAAATCATTATTAGGTAGGTGGGTGCTGGTGGTGGTGCTATTGCACGCGGAGACAGAGGGGTGCGGATAAAGGGCGGGGAGGAGAGAGACCAGGAATAAGAGCTCTGCAAATATTGTTCCTGTACGAGACCGCTTGAAATAGCGTAAAAGGGAGTGAAATGGCGCGGTGTGTGACGTTACGGGGGCCAGAATAAGTATATGTGCCGCGATGTTTCCTAGATGAATATCGGGAGGGTGCAACGAGTCAAGTGCACAATAGGGTTATTTTAGAGCCATGACAGTCACTGAATCGCATACGAGGTGACAGACCGACAAGTGGCCAATCGTTATTATTGCGTTCAACGAATGAAAACAAAGCTTCACATGCGTATGTGAGTTTAATATGTAGAGAGTAAAAAGGTGTGGGTCTTTTTCCCACTTGATTTAATCTCCTAATGAATTTATTTCCAACAAAATTTCTCATGGACGGGAAAAAAATTCTTTCAAAATGTATTTTAATATTGCGTATAATTAAATATATGGAAAAAATTAATTAAAATAAATTAATCATATAGAGAACCCACAAGTGTTATTAGTATAACATTCAGCACTGACGATTCTTTTTTATGACAATATTTGAGGCAGTGTATTTTCTATACCTGCACTTTGACATATACAGTGTCAACCCCTGTTTTTATAGTAAATACAGTCTGTTCACTTGGCTAAAAGTAAAGTTTCTGACTAAGAGATTTACTTGTTGTCATTGGTCCACTTAAAGCGTTGTGTTCAACTCCACCTCATGAGCGAAAAATTTACAATATGAGAATAAAGTTGATTAAAACAAAAAATTAATTTGTTTAAAAAAATGGAATAATTATGAAAATCCAAAATTAACCTCTGAAAATGATGCTTTACCCAATCTCACCTCCAGGGTACGATTATTGTATCATTCACGAATAGAGACTCCTTTGTGGTCTTTGTGCGTAAACTTCAAGACTATTAGAGGTTTCCAGCTGACTAAGCACCCCAAGCGTTGGAGCGCCACAACATCCCTCTAAGCTGTTTAAACTTTGCGACAGCGAACTCGTTCCTCCGTCACCTCTGTGGCTCGTTAGTGAATCTCTTGTAATATAATGCTTGTAAAACTATTGTTTCAGTACCTGTAATGCAAAACATAATTACACTATGAAAATTGAATTAAAATGCATAGAAAATTAATAATTTTATTATTAATATTTCATAAACATGACTGACATAAAAAAGTTGATCAGTATATTGTTGATGAAATTCTTTTTCTATATAATTGTTTCCACATATTATAAATAAAATTTTTTTTAGGGCAGTTCTACTGATTCAGTTTTCGTGACTTATTACTTTCACTTAGACTAACACATTGAGTTGAACTCTTCAATAAAAGATATAGAATATCCATATAGAGGAAAATATTTTATGGTGTTCAAGTTTTAATGTAGTGGATATATGACTATATCAAATGTAGTTTCATATCAAGATAAGTGCCTCCTGTCGTACACGTGTCGTGTACTGAAGCTTGACTCCTTATATTTATAATGTCACGACGCGGAGCGCAACGACACAACCGATGCTGCATTAAACATGCAAATTCTAGGCGTATAACGTTGCGCTGCTGTTGGTATTCCATCGCGGGAGGAGCACATAGTGTTCCATAGTAGTGCGGCATGATTAAATTTCCAGGGATATCGACATGCCAGAAACACGTCACACCTCTCGCCTCCCGTTTTCTGTATACCTGCACGTACACTCATCCGCCATTCGAACAACCACCTCGTTCAGACGGTTAAAATTAACTGCAACTGATGGCATACACATACATCGTCGCTGTAAATTCTATATGTCTTTCATCCCTATGTCGTGTTTCAATTGAAAAATAGGTGTTGTTTTTGAATAATTTTTACAAAACAACATTGGTTTTTCAGGTTGAAATCGTCTGTAAAAAAAATTAGTTCTCGATATTTTACTCAGGGAAAAAAGGATTATCTCTTTTGGTCACGTGCCGACTCCCAAGAGTCGTACCATTCAAATACGACCAATAGATTTTTTATTTTATTATTTCTTCGTCATTTATCAATAGAAGTAATAAATTAAAAATTGCAGTGTAAATGCTTTAAGGAACAAAACCACTTTAATTGATAAATGCGTAATCGGCGATTATTTCTGAATTATGAAAAAATACACCCAAAGAGAATAGAGATCAGATTTGTCACAATTCATAAGTTATTGGTACAATAATAATTTAATAGGCATCCATTCGTCGTAATCAGTACGAAAAGATTATTATCTTGCGCTCCCCACGGAATAGAAGCACTAAGGATCTAACCGACTTATAGCAGTATATCCTGTTTCTACAGCCCTTTGCTGAAATTGCCTCTCTATCAGAAAAGATAATTGTATTATGTTAAACTGTATTAGATCCTGTCGTATTATCATAAAAGACACTTGTCAAATATGACAATGTGTTCTCAAATTTCACTATTCGATACCAATTTTTTCGAGTTATCTGTAAGCAAAATGAAAATTGAAAATCGACATTCATTCAGAAGTCTAGAAAGAAAGGACACAAGTAATCAATGTTTTTTTCTGTTATACAATTTCTATTTTTGTTAGATATAGATTTTGAATACGGCTCATCCAATTGATGAAGCACGATTATATCAGTTTCGTGCAAAACATTTTCCACTGTAGCTCGACCACTGCTAAATTCCCAGGGCTGTGCTTTGAACGGGCGTTGCGCGTAACTGTGGAAGTACACAATGAACGCGAATTGCAAGCGTTTGCACGAGTACGTATGCATATGATACACAGTCATATCATCGTATCCCATGACAATATTCTAGCTGTATTCTCTATCGTCGAACAGAGTAGCAACCCAACTATTCGTGTTCCTAAAATAGTAAATGCAACGCGTTGTTAAACAGAATTGGGTCTACTGAGACTAGATAACACGCCTGAAATACAAGTGACGCTTCTCGAATCGGGATTACTTGTTGTGCAATGAGGTAATATATCTTTGCCGCGATACCGCAACAATAAATTTAAAGACATTTTTATGTCAGTTTCTGTAAAATTTCTTCTCGATATAACGCTGTACTCGCATGTATTAGACTTTTGAACGATACGATCCAATATATCCTGAAAACGAAAGAAAAGTCTGATTGATATCCATCTGTAATCCTATCTCAAAGCTTTAGTGATACTACAGAAAATCCATGCTGTCCTCGACGTGAAATATGAGATGTGGTGCTTTTCCTCTCGCTCTTCTTTTTTTTCTTCACTTTACTCTCGCATCTCCTCTACCATGCACTCCTCTCACGGGGATTTGGATTGGAGGGCAGAGACGCCCCCAGAGAGTAGAAACGTGGTCGATGGAGACGAGAGGAAATCAATGCTTCTGCTGCCAGAGTCCGGTTCTCCTTTCCTCCTTCGTTTCCTCTAACCCCTCACCAACCTCTTTTCCTTCCATTTGATTTCCTTCCCGTATACTATATATTCTCCACATATATAGAAGAACGCAGTTTATATAGATTTAGCAAAGGAAACGTCTGTGCGGATTCGTAATTTCAATCGCGCCACAGGAAAAGCTGCCTTCTATCTGACTTATATTCTATATCACTTGCGCAATCTTAGCGAAATAAAATAGTTGATTTATCCATTTAATCCCGATCGGCAGTAAATCGATGAGTCGAGTGTATACAATGACATCATTCCTTACAAATAATATGCGTCAGTGGCGATTATATCTTGATATATTTCACTGGTCGCAAATATTTTCGTTTTGTTTCTTATGTAATAAATGTTACAAAGCATAAGCTTATGGACAAATTGTATATAATATTAAGAATCAGCAAATCCGACAGTGGTAGGTTTATATCTTGATAAAAGTTATATCCAAATATTTACTTACAGCTTTTAGCTAAATAATTATACATTTTTTTGAATTTGAATATTAGTCAAAATTTTAATTTAGTGATTAACTTAGTATTTTTATTTGTTATAATACACATTTTATAGTTTAATTGTTATAACGACGCTTCTCGTTTATATAATACACAAAACTCATTGTAAAACAAACGCAAAACAATTTCTATTATACTTTTATAATGCCAATTGTTATTGGAATTTCTCTTCAATAAAATTCTTACTTAAAATTGAGTGCAAAACACTATCTACTAAAACTATCGGACAATATAAATCTTATTCAATATTCAGTACAAGATTATTCCTACTGAAAGTTTTACGTACAAAATAATTTTTGTTTAATATTATAGATAGAAGATAATACATATTTAAAGTTTCGTGCAAAGTTATAATTGATACCTATACACTGAAACTGACAGACACATAATCATAATTTAATATCTTATGTGAAAAATTTAAGTTAAATTTAAAGTTATATGTTTAAATTTAATAAATCATTAAATATGAATCATTTTTAAAAAATATAATTTAATAATTAAGTACCAACAAAGTTTAATAATAGAATTATGTTTTTCAAAATTTTAACATTAGTAAAATCTCCGGAACCAAAATTTTTTAGTTGATAGCATTTTTTTAATCTAATTTTTATGTCAATTTGCAAAAATAATTGGTTTTGTGTTTGATAATTAATTTCAAAAGTTTGACAAAAAAACTTGTCTGAAGAAGAAATGACGATAAATTTTTGTGGAGAAAATTTGATTTTGATTTTTATTGTATTATTGTTGTTTAATGACTTTTGAAGAAGCACATGTCAATAGGAGTGTCTAAAAGTAGTCTTGATTCACACGATAAAAAGAAAAAAAGAGTCTTTGAAAGAGGGTGAGAAAAGGCTTCAATTTGCAAAGTTCGCAGGGTAGTCGACTCGTTGGAAAAGCGATCAAAGTGCCGTCTTGGTTTTGCAGCGCTTGTCTCATGAAGTGGTGGGAAAGACTTGGGTGGGAGTAGGAGGTTGGGTGAAGAGTATAAGAGAAGGTTGGCAAGGGTAAGAGAAGGTCGGATAAGATTCGCCGCACTTCAGCTATAGTAGTGTGTGACCGTAGAAAGCTTACACGAAAGCAAAAGACAGAGAAAAAGAGTGAGAAAAGGACCCTCAAGATTTGCCGGAGTTTAATATAGTTTTAGGGGCGGCGGCCGACAGGCTGGGGTTGTAATGGCGTCTTAAGCTTCAGGGGCTCTCAATATATATACATATATATAGTTCACGTTTGGAAAGTCGGAACGTCTTTAGTGAAAAGAAACTAAAATCGTGAATCAAAACAGAGTAGCTATTGATCTTTCACTTGCAGACTTTATTTCTATGCAGAAAACATTAAATTACGAATTCACTGATATGTAGACGTTTTCAAGATTACACTTTCAGAATCTGGGAACGGAAAGCTTCGAGAAAACTCTCACATACCAACATTCACACCTTTCGTGGTACACATACGTGCACATGTATTAAAATGCATAGGTTGTGCATACGTACCTTCCGACGTGTGGCTGGACTGAAGATAAAGACGAAAGGGCAACCTCGGTACGAACCCGGACGGTTCTTGATTTTTACGAGACCGTAAATTCCTTAGGGCGACCTTTCTCTCTTTTTCCCTCATTCCTTCCTTCCCTCTACACAATTCTCATCATTTGGAATTTTATCGTCTATGGAAAATTCGACTTGAATTCTTCAAACAGTTCCTCAATCGTAATGAACAATTGACATCGACAGTCTGAATTTATGATTTTAGCATCAAGTTTACTTTTGTTTCATACTCTGCTACTTTTTTAGGGAAATATTTTTTCAAGTATTTTTTGTGTTAAATTGTAAAAGTACCGACAATGGACAATTAAATACGTTGATGAATGCATTTGTCACTTTGATTGGCGGCATTCGTAACAGTCCATCGCCAGGTATAACCGGTATCGCGTTTGCTAGATTGAAGGCCAGAGTAACGAATTGTTTATGGCTTCATTCTCTGATATCCAGTGAGAATTGGTGAAACAGACAGGCAACGGTCATGGAAGCTGGATTCCATTAACAGGTACCACTTGGAGGCAACAGAGTTCACGTAACGGAATTCTTTCCAGTTCTCTCGCTCTTTCTTCCACATATACATACACACTCTACCAGGTCATCCCGCGGTTACTATGGTAACAGGGGGTTGGAGCCGCCCCCGTTCACCAATCAGAACTCACAACCAAGATGAGAGAAACGAGCGCGTATCACACCCGTTTTCTCCCTGTCTCTCTTTTAGCGTCTATACTCTGGCCCCACCTCTGCCCCCGTTCACCCGTTACTTCATGGACCTGGCCGGGGGTGGCTGAGATTCTCGCTCGAAAGGAAATCTTGACCGGGCGTGCCCCGCATCTCTGATACTACCTTAGTCTTCAAGTACTTTGAGAGATGGAATCGGTACTCTTGAATTAACGTAATATCGCTTGGAGGGTGAATCGACACTTGGTTGTCAACCCAAAACAGTATCAATATTATGGGGCTGTAGAAAAGACATTGCCAATATTATTGTTCATTAATTTTCATTTTTTTTTATTTATTTGAATAAATCAAAGCTATTTTAACTTTCAATGTATATATGAACTTGAGCGACATAAAAAATAAATCAATATTGTTATCTTCCACTTGATAATACAAATCATTTACAAATAAACACATTCGATATATCGAGAACTGATAGCAAGTTAAAAGGGACATAATTATTTATTGTATATTGCGGAACATTAAATAGAAGAAATTGCAATAAAAATGGGCATGCAATTAACAGAACTTTCATAAGGTTAAAGATAAATAATATGCTAGAGAATTTACGTCGACTTCTTCCCTTGCCAAGAATTTTAAAAATTGACACTGTATCTACTATTTCGGAAAAATTAAACAATGATAAAACTTAAATAAAAAGTACATAAGCTTTAAATTGTTGAAACTTGTGTGCAGAAATTTGTAATCTGATTTTTTGTTACAGGAGAGAAACCCCATAAGTGTCAAGTTTGTGGTAAAGCATTTTCGCAAAGCAGCAATCTAATAACACACTCGAGGAAGCACACTGGTTTTAAACCATTTGCGTGTGAACTTTGTGGAAGGGCCTTTCAACGTAAAGTCGATCTCAGGAGACATCGAGAGACCCAACATGCTGATTTGGGAACGTCTCATCGTCCGGCAATTGGTTCTATACCTCAAAATAATTTAACCAATGGGAATGCTTCCATATTACAATAAAAAGTACTGTCAAAAAAAGAAAAAAAAATTTATAAATATTTATAATTCTATAAGCGGCACACCTAAGATTGTCAAATGCGTAGTGTATCAGTACGATTATTTGCATTGATATACATACAGTTGTTAACGTTTGAGAACTGAGCACAGTAAAGAACTTCTTATGGAAATAATCCAACGATTTAGGTAATCTGCTTGTTTCTGATTTTCATATATATGGATTTACGGTATTACATTCCTAAAGTGCATTGCTCTGTGTCTTAAAACCAAAAAACAAAACTACTCTAATTACTAATTTAATAATATATATTATGTTTTTATAGAGTCCCTCCATATCATTCCTATTTATTCTCTAAATTAGAGAGAGCAGAACCGGAAAAATTTATTAATTCATTATTATCGATCATAGGAGAATCTATTTTATCAAGTTCCATTTTTATATTCTTTATAATGATAATAATCGGGAATCTTATATTGTTGTTAATGTAATGTTAATATATTCACTTTGAGTTTCTATAAATTGAATAAATGAATATTTCATCGACAATAATTTCAGACTTATAAGATTTCAGAATGTTATCATTTAGAAAAATTTATGTTTCACAGAAAAATATCTGCTGCAATCTTGATTAGGTACATTATATTATTGAAAAAAATATCCATCAAAATTATTTAGTTCTCCCAGAAACAGTTCAGTTTTATAGTGAGAAAAAAAATTGTCTTAAAATTGTTCTCTTAAAAATATAAGAATATTCCACTTCAGAGTAAAAGATTACATTTTTTAAAACAAATCTCTCTTTGTTGATAAACAATAATGTAAAATTTACGAGAATAACAGATTTTAGTAAAGTATATGATCTTTTTAGTGGGAAGATTCTGTACGAGAATAATAAAATACTGATCCTTCGAAATATTCGTTATAAAAGAAAAAGTTGCATCAAAATAGACATTTGATAACTGTTTTCTGGGCGAATTCAATAAAAGGTATTTTAAAAATATTATTACATAATAATATTATGAATACAATTTACTATTGGATGTTGGTTTGCCTTAAAGCATTTCAGATAATTTTGTTATGTCATTGCGCTGTTAAAAAATGTTTTAAATTTTAAACATTTTAAATCTAAATTTTTTTTATTTTTAGAGCCGAAAAATTTTCTCAATATATAAAAAGAATATTTCGTTTTCTATATTTTATTTTTAAAATAAGAATATTTTTCTACAACGAAGATGATTTTTTTCATAATTGAAAACTAAAAGTGGACTTCTAAGTTTTTCTATCCAAGTAAAATTCTTTCTTTGTTTTTAATATTATATTCAATAATAATAATTCAGCATTTTCTTCGAAATTTGTATAAAAAATAAGACAATACGTATTTTTTTATTTGATAAAAATTATGGAAGTTATAATTTTTTAACACCGTTAGAAGCCGAGTAATTTTGAAACATGTATTTTTCTGTTGTATTTGCATTATTTTTTAAATACGTATTTAAAATACTGAAAAAATCGAAGAAATTTCATATATAATTTTGTTTTTTATCTGTTAGTAGAACAGAGTAAAACGCATTTCAAAACTACTCGGCTTCTGAGGACGTTAAATTTAAAAAAATCATAACTTTCATAATTTTTATCAAATAAAAAAATAATAAAATACGAATTTTCTTATTTTTTTAAATAAAAATTTCAATAAAAACATTTCCAGTAAAAAAAATTTTTTGAATGAAAACCTCACATGGAATGCTCTATATTTAATATTATTTTTACATTATACAGAAAATTTAAGAAAAAAAATTCTCTTAATATAAAAAGAAAAGTCGTAAAATAAAAGGAATCTCTTATATATTGAGAACTTTTTTGTTTTTTTATATGTGTAATAAATATCAATCAAGAAAATTTAATTTTTTAAAAAATCAACTAAATCATCTAAGGTGGAAAAATTGCAGAAAATTTTTACAGAGTGACTATGAATACTTATGTGCAAATAAACTGTATTCAAAAATTGTATTACTTTGCAAAAATTATTTTCAATATTTTCCCATCTACACACTGATGTTATGATTTAATAAGTTAAAAATTTAGTTGAAATTTACATGTTGTCAAATGTCTTAATGAATTGAATACTTAATTAATGGATATTATAATTGACTGTTTGAATTTAGTTTAGCGATGATTTGATAAAACATTTAAAAACTTAAAATGTATAACTGAGGGTTCCACTCGAGCAGTCTGACCCAACCGCAGTTTCTACTTCGAGTTGAGCCTTTGCGCAACTCGAAGTAGATATTGCGGTTGGGTCAGGCAGCTCAAGCGCCTGATGGACTACTGCATGGGAACCCTCAATTGACTAAAATATACTTTTCTTTACTGTAAATCATTAATTAGTCATTAACATAAAAGATGCAATATTGAGACTAAAAGTGATTACATTTATTTTAATTATTTATTTTTCATAGCTTGTCACTTTAAAATTGACAAAGACCAAAAAATGTGTAATTGATTGTTACTAATTATGTTTATGTAATTATTTGTATATGGATCTGTTCTACGAGATAGTGTATATGTATACTTTGTCAAATAACTTTACTTATAATTAAACGCACATGTGTAAAAAAATATATTTAACTGAATGTTTATTTTGAATTCAACGGTTTATTTAACTAAATTGAATTAAATTGGCATTTAAAATCTTGTGAACGTGTATGAAGAGTTGTTTTATGCAAAAATGACGATTAATTATTATTGTTCTTTAATATTAGACGAATATAGGTTATACGAATAATATGTGATTAAGTCTGCTGTTATTTGATTTTTGTGTGTGTAATAGTTACAGAAAGAGTACTTAACGTTGAAATTCGGTCAATATAGTGTCATATAGATTCAAAATGTTAATTTCTTATCATATTTATCTGTGCGTTTTGTTAATTAAAAAATTTTCTTTTTGTATATTCCCCGTTTATATGGATGATAAAAATTTTCTACGCATATCTTAAGATTCTTCATTCAACGAAGGTAATAATTATATTCACTTTCAGTCGTATGACCAACATTGTACATAACACTTAGCTTGTATATCTTGAATAGTTTAAGCGCATATATAAATATATAAATAAACAAAGAAAAACTTATCTATATAAATAGTATAAATAGTTAAACTTTCGGACACTTGTGGTCGGTTTAAAAATTTGTGTCCTCCAAAGTCTCGCCAAAGGTTAAACAGTCTTTCTTCTCTGCTATTCAAGTTTTTATTGTTGCATCATTATTATTATTATTATTCTGTAATTATTGTATTATTATTATTATTATTATTATTACTATTATTATTATTATTATTAACAATAAACGCTGTTACTATTTGTA
Source organism: Leptopilina boulardi (assembly GCF_019393585.1). Lineage (NCBI taxonomy): Eukaryota > Metazoa > Arthropoda > Insecta > Hymenoptera > Figitidae > Leptopilina > Leptopilina boulardi. The sequence continues at coordinate 844,673 of NW_026137778.1, forward strand.
AATACTTTCTTATTAAACCATTTATTTTTATCTATTTTAATGTCTGCTTACCCAAAAACTATATAATTTATCTTCAGTTTTTGTCAAATATATGTCTGTATAAAAATTTTTAACTTTATTTTGAAAGGAAAAAATTTTATTAGAAAAATAGAAAAGTACAAATTATGGGAAGGAAAAAGTTCTTATTTTTGATTATTTTTAATATTTTTAAGTCAGTCATTACTGATTTTTTGAGCTTATTCCTCATACTGATTTGGGGTATACTTTTTCTTGAACTTATTTTCTAATTATTTTTCTTCGAAAACTTTTTTTTCATAAAGTTTAATTTTAAAAAAAATTCTGTTATTTATTTCAAAAATTACAACATTTCAGAAAATAAAAATTTTTTAAATTAAAATTTTTTAGAAAAGCTGCCTGTGATTTAGCATTGGTATAAGTCAGGTATTTGTAAAATTAAGGTTAAAAAGAAGTTGAATTTCTTAATCCTTGTAAAGCGTTCCCGACCGAGTTTCCTAATTGCATTTTCCTAAAAACCATTTTTCCTTATAGCAACATTTTCCTAAAAATTATTTTCACACATCGTTTTTCTTAACTCAATTTTCCTAATTTTATTTTCCTAAAGTATACTTTTCCGAACAATAGAATTTTTTTCTAAAATATGTGTTCCATAGCAAAACATTCGATCTGCAATTGTTTCTCATATGCAACAACAAATTTGATTTTAATAATGTTGAATAAATTTCATTCAAATTCTTAATTAAAATTAACAGGAAATTAAGAAAATTTAATAACTTTAGGAATTTAGTTTTTAGGAAACTCTAAAATTAGAAAAATCGGTAGGTAAGGAACTCTCGTGAAGTCAGAACTAAAAATTTTAATAATATAATTTGTTTTTGTTTAAATTAATATTAAAGACATTCTTACTTTCAAGATTTTCTTTTTATTATAGAATTCAGATTTACAAACATCCCGTAATACGCATTATTTTTAAGATTGACTGAATTTGAAATTTATTTTGTTAAAAGATTAATTTTTTTCTGTATTTAAAGTATTTAAATATTTTTCATAAAATAAAAAAATCTTTATGTTTGTACATGTATTCTTAAAAGTAATTACATGAGTTATTAAATTATCCCTTAATAAAGATTTAGTATGTTCGAATTTTGTGCTTATTCACCTCAGTTTTCTGAAGTTTAATTTCTCGCCCTTAGCTTGAGATTTTGAGTAGAGGATTCTAGAATAAGAGCACGTTTCAAGAACCCTTGTGCACTGGTGGATGCTTTTCGTTACTCAAGAGCACATAACAGCACTGACTGCATGACGCAGCCCGATATATGGCAGATTGGACAGTTATTGCATTCTGGACAAGATTAATTGATATGGGGGCTGGAACCACGAGGTTGCTGCTCGCGCCAAACTATGTCTCCAGTTCAGTTAAGGGATGAGCGGTGATTAACCGTTGGCACACAGAGTTTCCCCCTCTATAATAGTCATTGAGTAATAGAGACTCTCATTATTAAATAGCTTCAAAGGGAATCTCTCTTGTTGATATTGATATTGCCAACAATTAAAGTGTATTGAGAAAAAAGAAAATCAATCGCTTCTTTTAATTGCTGCGATTTACAAATTAAAATAACACACTATATATCATTTAGTCAAAATATTTTCTTATTTTCTTCATTAATTAATTTTGCCATCCATTAATATTTTATGCAATATAAATATACTACAACCACAAATAATTTAATACAAAAATTAGTTCGTAACTATAGGAGAAATTAAGATTAGCTATAAAAAATTAAATTAAAATTGTTACTAATTGGTTTGCTGCCTAAGTCTAATTAATAGGGTTCTTATTTCATATACAGACTCGAGTAACTAAATTGAAGCAAATCCGTTCAAATTTTAAAAAAAAACTTTTTTTTATATTGAATCCACCATTTTGAATTTTGAAAACTGAGATCGGATTTGTAATCAGTGTACTTTTCTTTAGAAGAAAATCAATAAAAAAAATGAAATTTTATTTTTTGGTCGATAACACCCCTTTTCAGACGCGGTCATATATATACACCTGAAAAGGGAAAAACAAAGCAAAAAACCTTGCAGAATGTAATCTAGTACGGGGCTCGAAAGGACAGTAGAGGAGAGAATTCTAATTAGTAAAGCCTCTGCAAATCTCACTTTGTGATCGACCCAGCAGCATGTCGGAGGGATTATTCAAGATAAAAAATGTCAATTTTCAATTATCGTTCTGAACTCACCACCCACCCTTGTACGGTTAATGGAATTTTTGAAAAGGAGATTAAACCACATATCAACAATTTGATAAATTTTTTATACATATATATGTATATTTGTGTACAAAAGATCTATAGACTTATTTTAATAGTATTTTTGTAAATTATATATTATGTTGTAAAGAGTCTTTTAAAATAAAATTAATTATTATAATATCATCATTGTTATGATAATAATAATAAATGAAAAAAATTCGACAACGTTATCTCGCCATTTATGTGTGTAGAAAGAGTGTACCAAATTTCAAAAGAAACGGTGCAGTAGATTTTGAGTGACAGTGAACACCGACTTTAAAAATAACAAGTGTGGAAAAAACGGTTTAAATATTTGAGTTTTTTTAGGCGTCTTCGAAAGTCGCGTGCCAATCCTTCTTCAGATATTACTTTGAAATTTTAATCAAATATTTTTCAAATGATGTACTATTACAGTAAAAATTTGTTAAATACACAAGGCTTTAACCAGAGCGCCTAAAAAAATCCATAAAAAAATGCCTTTTTTCCACCGAATTAACTATACCCTCCCCTTAAAGTCAATACATTTACTGTAAAATTACTATTAATAATTTTAATTATAACGTACCTGCATTGATACGATTGTGCAATTAAATCGCCAAAAACATGCAAAACAAATATTAACTTGGACCAAATAATTTTTATTTGAGGGTCAGACCATTATATTTCGAATAAAGTCGTTGCGGACGAATTTTAGAAAAAATTAATTTTTTCAAAAATGATTCTATATAATATCGAGGGAATGAAATAAAAAGAATTATGTAAAAAAAATTTACTTTTCTTGAAATTTGAATTTAAAGTACGCGATCTTCTTTTTCGAACTTTGCAAATTAATATCTCCGTTAAAGAAAAATCAAATAATTTGGCACTTTCACAACTTTTAAATCGAAAGTTTCGTTTTGGTCCCGAATCTAGTTTCAGAGATATAAGTGTTTAATATTTTCACTTTTTTTCAGGTTAAAACTGTGTATTTTCTTCTAATCGGAACGTGGTTCGCGAGAAAAACCCAACTTCAAGTTAGAAGAACCACGTTCCGATTAGAAGAAAATACACTGTTTTAACCTGAAAAAATCAATTTTTTCTAAGATTCGACTGCAACGACTTTATTTGAAATATAATGGTCTGACCCTTGAGTCAATTAAATGGTGTTTTAAATATACAGAAATTATTGGTTCAAATAAAGTTTATTTAATTCAAATAAAAACTTATTTGGTACAAGTAAATATTTATTTGATAATAGTCACGTAACCGATTATTTGAATGAAATAAATTTTTTTTGCAGTGTAGATTTTGTAAACACATGTTTATTGAAATACTTTTGATTCAATAATATATATTTTTTATTATTGTGTATGAACTTAAAAATGTATAATCCAATGTACGATGAAATATGAGCAAATTACAGAATTGCGTAGTTTGTCAGAATGGTTTTTCTAATAAGAGGAAGACTCACGAAGTGAGTAAACAAATAGCTTGTAAGAAGAGAAAGAATAAAATAAATGGTAGCACGCACCAACGATATCAGTCAGGGGAATTTGGTACTTCGACTGGACTGACTTAATAGGTAAAAAGATTGATTGCCTTCGACCAGTACCACAAGACGTTATATAGAAGACAATGTGCAGTTTTTTCTTTACTTTTGAATCGCTTTGTTATCGGTGTCGTTAGAGCCCACTAATTAACGTTCAAACCTTTTGTGGCTAAGAATAGATACTTTTACGGAATATTACGCTTATTTTTGAAATTGATAGGGTGTCTACTAAAATCAGTTAAAAAATTTCCTTGATGCAGTACATATGGAAAAAAATTTTCCCTGACCAGTGGCCACAATAATTAGAATCTAATTGGATCTTAAGAAATAATTATAAATAGAGGTAGGCGTTGACGTTAAGAAGTTCGATTCATTACGTTGTTGAATAAATGATTGAGTGAATCGACAAACGATCGGTTAGGGTTCATCCGAAAGTGATTATTCGTCAGTTCATGTCGTGCTCTTTCGCAAAATCGACCCCAAAGGACTGCGGACTTGAAGACGACCTCCATATATCTCTAACTGCATAATTGATTATTAGATTCGATGCCTTTTCTCTCGTCTGCAATGTCTCTGAAAGCTACACTGATCGATTTATTCTAAGCCTGAATAAGCAGAACGAGATATTTATTAGATCCAATTGTAATCATTATATATAAATATTTATTTAAAACGGTATTAAATTAGTCATTTTTCCTATTACTTAATTTTAATGAGAAATTATTTTTAATTTACTCTATTCCTTTCTACGTTCTTCAAAAATTAAAATACTAATTTCTGTTTAACGAAAAATAAAATCAATCTAACCTTCATATAGTAAACAAATAGACAACAAAGATGAATTTATTTTTTAAGAAAATAGAAATATTTTGATTGGGGAATCAATATGCAAAGGTATTGCGGATGCTAATTAGCAAAAATTAATAACTCAGTACGCAGAAAAAACCTGAGCAACTAAAATGAGACATGTATAGGTGGCGCTACGATTTATGTCGTTTAGCATTGGCTCATTTTAAATTACAACAAAAATGAGTCCAAATTTTTCCTGTCAAACATTGTCAACAACATTGCATCTATCTTTTTTTGTGGGTTTGTTGCTGCAATTGTTGTAACTAAACAAGAGGCTAAACATAACCTCTATTCCAGTGATGAATAAAAAAAATAGTCAACTCTAAATTTATAGCTGCTGCTTGAAAAGTATTTCTTACAGTATTTTATACATCACAGTCCGAAATTTTTTATCTAATGGATATCACAATTATATTTATTTTTTATTTAAAGTTATCGTTATCTTCGTATCTTATATATTATTTAAAGGTAGACATGTGCGATAAATTCATAATTTTTATTTATATATATATTTTTCATAATGTATATGTTGATGTTGCATATTAATCAGTGTTTCGTATAAATTTAACTCATTTCTATTGCTTGATGACTCACACTGTTTGATATAGTAGTAGAAAGTTAAACGCTAAGAGTTGTTTCCTATCTCAGTCGTCACCTAACCTTTGGATAGAATTTGTAATATTCAAGTAAAAGACAAAGATTGCTACTTTGTAATACTTTGATTATTTTCATTCCGTTTAATCACTAAATAGAAAAGATAATTCAAGTGTTAAAATGAAGACTTACAGATCTTTAAGTTGTACAACAATTTTCGTTGCATGTCTGTTTCAAAATCTTTTACTATTTTCTTATCTATTTCTCACATGTGACAGTGAACAAAAACTTGTACTAGTCAATGTGGTAAGTTGTGTGAATATAATACTGTACACGTCAATCATGTAATTTTCAAACTTTTTAAGATAAAACAAACCTTCTTTTATTTAAAAATCTTTGTTCCTACCTATAATATTTTATTATTATTTATTTTGGGAAACTATGTCCAATATAGTTAAAAAAATTTAATAATTATTAATAAAAAAAAGATAATAACAGGTATTTAGACATGGAGATCGAGCACCTGATAGAGAAATTGGTGAAACTTATCCAAACGATCCGAATGTGAATGCATCATTTTTTCCAATGGGATCTGGTGGAATGACGAACGTTAGTTACACTATATTAAAAATATCTTATTTTTTATTCAATAAGAAATATGTTTAATTGATAAGAAAAATGTATGTTTTTAAGCAATTATGTATTAATATTAGGAAGGCAAACGAAGATCCTACCAATTAGGAAAAGTTCTTCGTGAAAAATATTCCGATTTTCTCGGTCCAATATATTTATCAGAAAACATAAAAGCCCAAAGTACAGATTCACAAAGAACAATAATGACTCTACAGTTAGTTCTTGCTTCATTGTATCCACCAGAAAGTGTTCAGAAATGGAATCCTGATCTTAATTGGCAACCAATTCCATTTATTTATGAAAAGAAGGCAAGAGATTGGTTACTCTGGCCAACGAATTGTCCTAAGTACGTATACTTCGTTCTTATTAAGGAAAACTTAATGAATATTAAAAAAAAAAATTTTTACAGGTATAAACAGGAGTATGAGAAAGTTTTAAAATCCTCGGAGATTTTAAAAAGAATTGAAAAATTTCAACCGTTAATGGATAGATTGACAAAACTTACAGGAAAAGAAATAAAAAGTATGAGAGACGTACTTATTTTATACAGCACACTTGACTGTGAAAATTCTATGAATCTAACAATTCCAGAATGGGGTAAAGAATACTTAAATAATGGACAATTGTCAGCAGTTGGAAATTTTCAGGTTGAATTAAGGAATTACAATAAAATGCTTAAAAAATTAAATGGTGGTAAGTTTAAGATGATGTATGAAATTCATGTTCAATTTTTTGGCTTTTTTTTATATTTATCAATTTTAGGGGTATTGGTGAGAAAAATGATAGATGACATGATTGCTGCGAAAAATGGGACATTAGAAAAAGGTCGAAAAATAATAATGTACAGCGCTCATGATTTAAATTTGGGAGGGCAGATTCTTACTCTTGGCATAGCTGAACCGCATATTCCTAAATATACTAGTTCCGTTATACTGGAACTTTACAAAAACAACGAAGCTTATTTTGTACAGGTGCGTGTTCATTTATAATAACAAATACCAATTAATTATTCGATAATATTAATTTTGTTTTACGTAGGTTTTATATTATTTGGGAGTCCCATCAGAGATGAAAATAATGAAAATCCCAGGATGTGAAGAGATGTGTCCATTTGAAAAGTTTATTAGCCTTTTAAAAGATGTGATGCCTGACGATAATGAATTTAAATGTCAAGCTTAGTTAAATGTGTATTAATTTTATTATTTAATAATAAATATATGGAAGAAATTTTGTATCGATGATAGCTGAATTGTTTAATTATCTATATTAATACTTTATTTAACTTGGACTATTTTTTTCGATTTAAATAATACTTTTTTTTATACATTTTCAATACGACCACGTACCGCCGTAATTCAGTTTTCACTCTGGGAATACTTTATGCGAAACGTTCGACATCACCTGCAAAGAAGAGAGGACGAAAATAGGAGGATGAAGAGTGACGACTGGCTAAGATGGCGGATTCAAGGGTGGAGGGTAGGCCAGAAAAGTATCTAAGGAGCGAAGATCGCCGATAATCTTATCAGATGGGAGTTGGTATTCAAACGATATAAGCGATGCTCCCATGGGCACCGCACTCAGAAAAGTGTCGTCTCGCTATATACCCTTTGCGGAGTTCGAATTGAATTTGCATCGCTTCAGTGGAAAAACCCCTTCCATGAGAAAAGGACAAGAAGTATTATACTTAATACAATTTCAAAAATGTTTTTTAATTGTCATGATCGTTTTAAGTTTATAACAATTTTCTACTATCTCTGTATTTTATTTTAACTTGTGTAATTTGGAAAAAAAATTACCATTTTAACACTCATCAAATATAGAATTTCTTTTAAAAATCAAACAAACGTTTTTTTGTCGTTAGAAAAAATTTATAAAATTTTGGTTTTACTTTTATTAGTAAGTAGCATCATTGTGTTAAAATAAAAATTGAATTGAAAAATGTATTTTTATACATACCTACACTGAGAAGAATCATCTTTAAAAATATAATTACACGGAGAAAAATGGAAAAATGAATAAAGTAACTTTTACTACTTTAAAAGTAAAACCAGAACTGACCGTAGTTTCTGCACATTTCTTTCAATTTTTACTCCAGAAATAGTAAAATTTACTCCAAAAATAGTTCTGTTTTAGAAAAGTACAATGAAAAAAAAATTCTGGTTAGGCTATATTTAACATTACTTTCTAGTTATGTTAAGCAGAATTCTAGTTGAATTAACTAGAATTCTCGTTAAAATAACCAGAATTCTGGTTAACCTAACCAGAATCAAAATGTTAAATATACCCTAACCAGAATTCTGGTTATTCTAACTAGAATTTTTTTTCAGTGTACAATATCTTTCTCGAATATTGATTAAAGTATATATACACAATTCTTTTACAAATCAACTAAATAGTGACTAATTTAGCAATATTTATCATTTTTTCATCATACTGCACTAATTAGTTGCAAAATTTTGCTTCAAATCAAACTTGAGCGAAACCTGATCGAATGAACCTGATCGATTGAGCTAATCCAACAGGGATTGTTTAATTATTCAAATCATTATTTAGAAACTGAAATAAATTATTGTACATTTGCATTAATCATAATATAATTATTATAACCTACACATTAAGTAAATATTAACCTTTGTGGAGATGATTATAAAAAATATTATTCGAGACATTATTTCAAATCTGTTTCAAATAAATGCTTTTCAAGAAGGTATTTATATTACCGATAAAGCAGCTGCATACCAAGTTCTTTAGTATATTATAAACAGGGGACAGCACTAACAATAAGCCATACTCACTTGGTAATGCAGAAAAGTAAAGAGGGCACGTTATATTATATTAGACATTCTTACCAATTTGAAATTTTTTTTCGCAAATTTTCATCAATTTTAAGATTATGAATTAATTGTGAAAAAAAATAAATTATATATTTTATTTAGATATACCTGGAGCTGCTGTCTTCTATGTTTTAAAAGCGGAACTTGTTATTAAATCTACTTTACCGATAGAATACTTTACCTTCATGAAAAACATTTGTTAAAATAATTTCTAACATTTTTTATTAAAAATATTTAAAACAATAAAATTTTAGCTACAAAGTATATTTTTTTGATACAATGCTTGAAACTTGCGTTGTAAAGTTAAATGTTTCAATATAGGTAATAATTCTTGGTTAGTATGGATTTTAACTACTGTGACACGTATATAGCACAACGGCAATTAGCCCTGGGGCATGGAAAATATTTTGTTTCGTTGAAGACTACAAGTTGTAAATTCAGACGTTCATTACATGAACATTTTGCTTCCTTTTTACGATCATCAAAAAAATTTGCTTCCTCGTGGAGAAAGCATTAACATTGAAATAAAAATACAAAAATAATATAATAATATAAACATTTAAGTTAAATTTAAAGAATTAATGGAAGTTAAAAAATCAAAAATTCATATTTTAACCGAAATTTCTAAATATTAATGAAAAATAATATATAATTTGTAATTATTTACAATTATATCGATTCGTTTCAATGCAAGGAACACAATTATTTTATATTTAAACTTGAATTTAAATATATACAAAATTTTTCAGCTAGAATGTGAATTTTCTATTTTTTAACTTTCATTAATTTATTAAATTTACTTCAAATGTAAACTGTATATATACCACTCGATTCGATTTCATGCAATGCAAGGAATACAATTATTTCATCTATATAAACTTAAATTTACACTGAAAAAAGGTTTTGGTATTGACAACCAAACGTTTGGTTGGTATTTAAGCAACCAAAATTTTTTTGTTGAATCAACAAAATTTTAATTGTCTCAACCAAAATTTGTTTGACACAACCAAAATTAGAAAAAAACGATTTTTGTTGCCCCAACCATTCCTTTTTCTCAGTATGACATTCGAAAGTTAAAATATTTTAATTTTTAATAATCCTTAAAAGAAAAGATACCAATTTCCAAAAAAAAATTTAACTTATAAAAATTATCTACTTATATACATTTTGCACATTATAAAAACTTTCTTCCAAAACTAAATGTTGTTATTTTTAAAGCTGATCTTTTTAAAGAAATACACAGTTTTATAAATATGGTTTGTTATTTAGAAAAATTAAAAATTATTTTTTAAGCAAATAATAATTAAAAACGGCGCATTCGTTCAAAAGTCACAGACATAAAAATGTTAATTGAAAGTTAATTGAATTTTTTGGGAATTTTTTTATGATAGGGATTGTCTTAAGGGTGCTAATAGGGGTCTTCCCCTACTTGTATACTTGTGTAAATTTTATTCTACAATTTTACTTGCACTTTGTGCTAGAATTTGCAATAAAACTGTCTGTTTTTAAATTTTCGATGATGGTAATCACCCTATCAGCACTAAAACTTGCAGCAAACTTGCAGAAAGTTTGTCGTGCAAGATTGCAGAGCAAACATGTATCAAGTTTGGTGCAAGCAACAAAATGTCCTCTTGTGGCAAGGTAGTTAAGAATGCTTGCAGCGAACTTGCAAAAAGCTTGTATAATACAGAAAAAAAAAATTTTTTGAAACAATTTGTTACTAAATGAACATAAAGTGCACCCTGCTTTGAAGGTTAAAAAATTTTTTGCGCAGCCGTAGGAACTTCCGTTTACAACTGCGCATCGTATTAAGTTTTGCAAACTTGCAGCAAGCTGTCGCCACTGTTGTCCGGCAAGCTTGCCACATGAGGACATTTTGTTGCTTGCACCAAACTTGCTACATGTTTGCACTGCAATCTTGCACATCTTGCACGGCAAGCTTCTTGCATGTTTGCTGCAAGTTTTCGTGCTGATTAAGCGATGTGAACTTCACCGACCTAAGAAACCAATCATTTGAATCAATCATGGCTTATTTTTTCAGGAGCGACGATTCTCTAAAAGTCACTCATCAGAAGTCAAAATCAGTCACTTAGAAATCACTACAGTGAATCAATAAAAGCCTCGACAAAGTTAAATATTTTATTTCCTTAATAAAGAAATTTTTCCTAATAATGCAAAAAGTGATGTATAAAACCGGTTTTTTTAAACTTAAAATTTAAGAAACTTTAGAATTTTCTAATATATAACTGAATATTTCTTTTATACTACTTTAAATTTATGAATACTAATGGCGCACTCACACCTTTTTTGGCTGCCTGCCTGCCTGCAGGTTACCATGGCAACGCACGAGTGTGAGTGAGACAGAAAATTTGAATATTCAAATTTTTAAATTTTCTGTCGCACTCACTCTCATGCGTTGCCATGGTAACCTGCAGGCAGCCAAAAAGGTGTGAGAGCGCCTTTACTTGATTGAGGGGATTTACGAAGTTAGGCGATTTATTTGCCCAGGCTTGGTTTTAAAAATGCCTTGTTTGGGGCCTGAAGTCAGGACTACCAACGTAACTCGAAACCATGATTTCATCGTTTCGTTTCCTACACAGCATCTAAACTTGCAGCAATATTGGAAATATTGAGACAATCTTGTTAAAATTGCTGTAATTTTAGTTGCTTTCACTGTAAAATTTCTTCTATATCTTGAAGCTGGAAATCGTTTTAAGTATTTTGAAAAAAAATTCAAAATATTTCAACGAGCCGTTTTAGAGAAAATTGACTTTTTAGATTAAAAAATAGTTATTTATGATACAAGTGCGTAAAGTGAGTGATCACACGAGTATAATCAGATTTACGCACGTGTATCATACAACATTTTTTGCAATACCCACCTCTAAAGTTAAGTACCTATTATGAGGAATTCCAACTCTCTATTAGAATAATTTCGATTGTATAGAATTAAAAAAATCAATCGAAGATCAGGAAAAATATCATTAAGCAGGAGTGTATAAATTTAATAGTAAAGTTCGTTTTTTAATTTTGTGGTTTTGTATGGTCTAAAACAATCCTTATATTATGTGAGAGAAATTTCGGTGCTTAAAGTAAATTTCAGTGCGTAAAGTGAATCACTTTACACACCGTTTGAAAAAGAGCTTCTTTACACACAATTTTCGGTGTGTAAAATTTAACTTTAGAGGTTAGTGTTGCAAAAATGAATTTTTCGTTTTTTTCATGAGAAACATTGAATAATATCACTGTAAAAATTAGTATAAATGATAACTTTACAAAGAATAAATATCACTTAAGTTGACTTGATATTTTTTTGCGAAAATTTAATGAAAACAAAAAAAAGTGGAATTTAATGTTCTTCCACTTTAAGTTCTTTGTGTTTAAGGGGTAATAAAATATTTTAATTTCTTTTGTCATTTAAAAAAAAAAAATTATCTGAAAAAACCATATCTTAAGGTTGTGTGAAAATTTGAAGCCGAGCGGAGAAAAACTAACGGTGATATGGAATTTTCAGTGTCTGGTGCTCAGACAAAACATTTGCTGATTTTCTAGTATACAAACTTTAAAGCTTTTTTCTCACATTTTTCATTTTTCAAGTCGGTGAACAACGTCAAGTTTTTTTTTTTTTAATAATTTTTATTAATTTATATTATTATTATGTCAAATTTGCCGACTTTTTTAAGCAAACATCAATTTCTTCACTTCCAAGTGTTTCTAAAAATTCAAATATTGATAAAAATACAAAAAAACTTGACATTATTACCTCGAGAAATTTATCTACTAAGAAAAATATTTTGGTGTTTTGAATTTAGGTGTCGGAAATATGTCTTTGCGTCATTTTTAAAATATTTTTGCTCAAATTTTCACAAAAAAGTCTTTAAATAATTAATATTAAATTATATAATTTTTTGCCGTGATATCCAGATTTAAGACATGGAAGAAATTTTAGTGAGAGCACCTTTGGGTTAAAATGTGTTAAGCACCACCGTGTATTATCATTAAATAATGTTTTTAAAAACATGGAAAATTAACATATTTTTTTATTTTCTTTTGTAATACTAAAAAAAATAATTTTTACACTCACCACTCAATTAACATAACCTGAAAACATGTTTATGATTTTTACAATCTTGACACGTTTTAACTATATATTTAATAATTGCTTAAAAATTATAACCTCATATTTTATGTGCGATAATTCAGTTTATATGTATGATTTTTTCCAAAAATATTTTTCTTACTTTTTTATAATATAAGTATAAATCAATGAAATTAATATTAATCAATAAAACTACACACAAGAAAAGCAGACGATGAAATCATGGTTTGCAGTTGCGTTGGTAGCCCCGTAGGGGCTAACTTCAGGCCTCGAACAAGGCATACTTAAGCGGGCTCTACATTAAAAGTGAACTGGTACTCGTGGCCAGATTTACGTATAGTTTTTTATCATTGTTTTACACACGTGTTGCCATGACAACTGTCACCTCAGCACTTTCACGTTTTTTTGTAGCCAATGTAGACTCAGCTTAAAGCCAGGCCTCGGCAAGAAAAATCCTCTCATTGAAAAGAATTTAGGCATTTGTGGAAAATAATTGAATATTTTTTAAAACAAAAAATTATTTTTATTGCAATAAGTCTTATAAAGTTGTACATATACATATATGCGTAATTTATATCTCATCTTTTTTTTAGTGTGTGTTTGTATTTTTAAGAAGACAAATTCACAAGGAAATATCAATGCAATTTTCGTATTTTTAATTAAATTTTGTCTATATATACATACATGTAGATAATGTACATAGTGTGAATTTAATATATCTAATTATTTAAGGAATTATACCATTTAAAATGGTATATTTCACATAAATAACGCGCGCTTGAAGAAGAAAAGTAAAACATTTTTATTTCTGATATAGTAAAGAATAATGGCGATCACATTTCATAAATCATACGTTATCTTATAGCTGTATACGGCATAAATGTATTTTTCAATTTTCTTCTGCTTCATTAATTTCAGCTTTACGAAGTTTAATATATTAATGTATAGGTACATTTACTACTTTATTACTTTAAGAATTTTTACATGTTTTTTTTTATTTATTTTAATATAATGAACAATATGAAAAAGGGCATCTATATCTACATTGTAGAGACAGGAGAAAACAATGTCTATGTAATTTCATTGAAGATTTTAAAATTATAATAATTATGGAAGTAACATGAAAATTGAGAATATTGTCAAAGAAAATTAAATCTGAAATATATTTAACTGTTACTAAATCTTACTAGTATACATAATATATAGTAAAATACATATACATAAAATATTGTTTGGCACTTAAAGTATTTTTGTTTCGAATTTTACAAGGCATTTTGGCAATATAATGAACAAAACAAGACAATGAAACGTAGTTACTAATCTGTTTTTTCGAAAACATATATTAATGGACCACCACAGCACAAGATATATCAGCAATGTTAAAGAAACATTGTAGCGATATTTTGTGATATAGTGGACTTAGTAAAAAAATAAGTATTAAGATTGCGCCAATCGCATGAATAGCTTATAGGTTTCATGATACGAAAAATTAAAATTGTATTAAATATCTATCAAATTTGTTTGCAATAAATGGCTTCATCGGTGGTTGTTAAAAAATAATTGCGTTCTTATCAGAATATAAAATTATAAAAATTTATCCACTTTCGCAGATGAAAAAATTTGAAATCATTTTTTTTTTATTATTATTTTACATATACAGGTTTCTAAAAAACAGTTTTGGAAAATTTATTAAATTTTTTGTTAATGAATATAACTAAGTAATTTTGTTTACCAGAAATATAAAAAATAAGAAAAACAAGAGAAATGTTTCCAAATTTATAGAATATTAATTTTAACCACCATATAAATGTTACAATAATTGGGTATAATTAAATTTTTTTTTATTTTTCTATATTCCTATAACTTAATTCTTTTTATTAGAAGCTAAATGTGATTGTTGCAAAAAATTATACTTTTTTTTTACTCTGAGGAATTTTTAAAAGCTCATTTTTTATTTCATCAATTTACACTAGCATATGTATATAATGTACAAATAGTTTTTATATTAAATTAAAAAAGACAACTGGAATATCATACATGTTCTATTATTGTATCCTACTTTGTGTTTTAAACCGTTGTTGCGTTAATAATTTTCAAACTTGTGATATAAACTGTCATTTATAAAGAAATTGAGAATAATTTAAATTTTTTACCATTTTGTTGGAAGTGAAAAATAAAACTTTTAAATTTACGACATTTGAAAACTAAAAATACTATGAACTAATTTTTTAAAATACAAAAACAGTAATCAAATTGTAAGTGAAAACCAGAAACATGACAGTACGTAATTACCATTTATGTATAGATATATATATATGTAAGTACAGTGACGAAAATCAGGTGGTCATATTCATTTTTGCTTATTATTGCTATATATATAATCTATTATCTACAATTTTACGTAGATTCTTCGTAAATAATACTTTAGCATCAGTCACAGAATGTGTAAATTCGTTTAATAGAATTTTCTCGCTCTATTTATCACATTCCAAATATTAGCAAACTTTCTGCAAAATTTATTTTCCGAATAAAAAATTTAAACACTACTTGATTAAAAACGAAACAAAAAGATTTTTATTCGTTAAATAAACTATTTTAAATATTTTTTTTCTAAATACAAATAATTTTTGTCTACACAGTATACTTTCGGTATTTTTTTTATCACATTCAACAGTATCAATAGCAAACTTTAACAAATTGTAATAATGGAAGTGATTTTGAAGCGTAGTACATTGCCTTATATATTTTTTTTGTAAAGTACAAGTTTACATAAATCTTAAAAGTTTTTAGGCGATATATTAATTTTTCACTATATAATTTTAGTTTTGATAGAAATTTACTTATAGTGTAAGTTATTGCCATTTAACGGGTCTTGGGCAGTTAAGAACCATTTATTGTTTATAATATTCAAATATTATGTATTCTTAAACATTTTCTTAGAAGCTACTAAACTTAAAAAGTCTTTATTTAATTTAAGTTATTATATATAAATAAATTATTTGAAAATAATAGTATTTTCGTATAACATGACAGTCAAACGTATATTCAGAAAATCTAAAAGCAAATATATTTTTCGCTTATTCATTAAAATTGAGAACGGTTCTAACAGTAAAAATTTTTTTATGCAGTTTGTTTACGAAATCGACTGACTATTATTATTTATCAACAGCTACTGTCAGTAACTATATTTTAGACAGTATACAAAATTTTTTTTTTATAATTTGCCTACATTGCAGACTGATTTTTTAAGCGTTTTATATGTTCCGTAAGCTATTTTTCGTCATTTACGCAAATAAAAATAAATGATTGCATTCATATCGTGTACACGATGTGAACGCAACTTATGAAAAGACAGCAAAATTAAATTTGGAAAATTAAAATTTAAGCTGTTTTACTAATTGAGGGTTCCTTCAATTTGACAGTCTGTATATTGTACTGATTTTATAGCACATAAATTTCATTTATACTAAATATATTTCTCATATGAAGGCATTTGAACATATATATATATAAACTATAATTAATAATTAGTAACATATTTTCCTCTCTGTCACATTATGAATAAATTCTCTCTTTAGAAAATTTTTTTAGGAAAGCGATCCAATTTAGCCTCTTTACTTTACGTTTCTTATAGAAAGTTATATAGATTTAGAAGCCAGATTTAAGTCGTCATTGTCGATATTCTTGATGAAAGTTTCGGACTGATGTTCAATCAGTTGTGATAAGTGAATACCGAAAAAAAAATTTTTTTTAAAAAGGATTCCCGTTTTTTTACAGCAACCTTTCCTTTTGTATATATTGGCACTAAATTATTCCTATCTAATTGAGAGGATTTTCCTCTATCTCTACTTTTTCAAACGTTACTTTATAAATAGGTTAAAGGTTCGTGTAAAAAACAAAAGATAAATTAAAAAATCATTTTTCTCTCAAAACATTGGTTCATTAGAGAGGAATAATAATAATTATTTTTAGAATTTTTTTTTTCGGTGTATTATTCTAAGGCATTTCTAAATTAATTAGTTTTTATCCAAATCTAAATTCATATGTATTTCAACAAAAAAAATTCTTATCAAATTATTTTTCATTATGAAACGAAATTTTAATTCTTTTAAATCCTTTGAAATTCCATTTCGAATTAATCCGTATCAACTTTTTTTTAAGCCAATCTAATTGATTCGGATTAGAATTTTATAGAATTCATAAGGATAAAAATTCAGCTTCAGAATGAAACAGATTGATATGTAATAATTTGAAAAGAATGTTTTGTTAGGTTACATATAAATTTAGATGTAGATAAAAACTAAATCGGAATCAAATTTCGAAATGCCTAGGAATAATACTTATCAAAACTCATTAAATATCAATCCAAAATTTTCATCAGGAATAATTATTGTGATATAGATAAATTATGAATGCACGGAGAGAAAGGATATAGTGAATCCGACAACATACGTTAAGTACACCCACGAAGAAATATAGAAGAGACATTTCAAAATTCTAGGCAGAGTATTTGAAAAACTAGAATTAGCCAATTTTTAAAAATATTAATACAATTAACCACAAGGAGCGTCATTATTGCTAATTCTAATTTCTCAACAAGTAGCGCCAACTATTGGTTTAGTATCATACAGTATGTGTTTAGTAAATTTAACAAAATTATAGTAAATAGTACTATGTCCTTCTCGCCGTGTGCCATTGATGTAATTCCTTATTGATATTAAGTTACATTATTAATAAATTAATTTGTCCTATTTACAGTCCGGTATTCGATAGTCTCCAAAAACTGACGAACAGCATTTAAAAATAGTATATTAAGCATCAAGGGGCTAAAGGCAGCCATTATTTACGTTAATGTTTTTAGCACGAGTAGCAGTCGAGAGTGCTTCAAGACGAGAACGAGTTCTAAAAACATCAAAGTGTAAAAAATTGGTTATTTTGTTTTTTAACGATATTCCGCACTGAAACCCTATAAAAATGTGACCATAGACGGCAGCACCTGACGACTATAAAACATTTTATAATTTTACTTCTTGACGCCGTATATTATAATAATTTTTCAACGAAGACACAAATAAAAGAAGAAATAATCATTTTTCAATTTTTTGGGCCTGATTAAGTAAACGAATTGGCACGGATATTTTTAAAAGTTTCCATTGCGGAACATCTTTAAAACAAAACAGCCGATTTCAATATAGTGAAAATGAAACAGTAAATTCATTAACTTTTTTAAATATATCGATAAAAATACAATATAATTTTTAAATATTCTTTGTTTCCTTTAAGTGATGCACTGCAAAATTCGTTTTTTAGAATTTTACACATCATGAACAATAACATCATTCGATACATAATACATGAACAAAATTTCTAGATTTAGTTCAAGAGTTAATTTTTAATTCAATAAATAATTTGTAGATTTCAATAAATGGTTAAGCCCTCTTGTAGAAAAAAATTTCAAAAATAGTGCTGTATTCTCGCCTGCTGATTTCCAGTGACCATTAAGGTATAGGTTTTTTTTAAACAGTTTTTGTCGAGTCAAAATTTTTTTTCTGCATGTATGATTATAATAGTTGTGTATTAGAAGAATTTTTCTTCAATGAAGTTGAAATAAAATTGCGTAATTTTTATCTAATAAATTAAAATTCTTATGGCATTTAATTTTACAATTTATACTTTGATGCTTATTGTTAAATAATCATATTGTTTTTAAATAGACGAATAAAAAATTTTGCTTGAGTATAAAGACTTTCTTTCAATTGGGCCTTATGTCACGACACACATGTTAAGAATTCAGAATCACTGAATAGTGCATGTCAATGGGTGTGATAAAGCATGGTCCAATAAAACTGGTGTCCCCGCTGCTAGTTCTGTTTTTGAATCACCGCATTCATCATCACAGTCGAAGTAATTGCTCTGCAAAGAAATAGAAGAATGTTAATTTTCATTGTTTTCAAATTATTGCAATACATCTACATATAAAGATTAAACATTTTTTTATATAATATTTTAAAGAAATGATTTTTAATGTAAATTTAATAACAATGAAAATAAATTTTTCAAAGACTTTTTAAGCTGATTTGCACGCGTATCCTATTAGTAATCACGTTTCCCTCTGTGAGGATTTTCGAATCTGCAATAACTACGTTTCAATTTTATACTACACGGAGAGACTTTCTGTATCACTAATTCGATTCTCTCATATCAAATTTTAGAATTCTAGCGTTTGATATTGGCAAATCCTGGATTTATTTCAGAAATTTATATGGTACGGCGTACTAACAATTGAAATGTTTCGTTCAAAAATTGACCCACTTCGTCCTATTTAAAATAGGGATTTGGACAGGGCCTCGTTAGTTTTCCTAGCTTTAAATAAATTGAATAAACATAGCTTTTAAAATTACTTTATTAAGAAGAGGCTTCACCCACTTAAATTTAAATTATTAAACGAGGTTATGTTTTTTTCCTGCATCATTTGGGTCCTAAAAACACATAAGGTGGTCAAAAAAAGAAAATTTTAATTTTTATCATTTTAGAATTTTTATTTTTTGAAAAAATTAATATTTTTGAAAATCCATGCGAGAGATTCTTAAAAATCATTAAAAAAGCGTAGAAAAATATTCAAAATTAATTATGAAAGAAGATAGATATTTAAAATATTAATTTTTTTAAAACTTTAATTTCTAAAATGCTTAAAATTTTATTTTTTTTACCATCTTGTATGTTTTTAGGACCGAAATGATGCATGAAAAAAATGTAACCTCGTTTAAAAATTTAAATTTAAGTGGGTCAAAATTGGGTATGGTGCCTCCCTTTAAATTTAATAAAATTCAAATTTTTGGAACTATAATAATTTGTACTCTAAAAACATGATTTTTTTGTAAATAATTTATATTTAATTTATATAAATTAATAATTTTATATAAGAATTTCGAAAATTTTTGTCTACTTTGGTCCATTGTAGATCGGATGCTGTTGGTTTTATCAAAAAGTGTCACATACATTTTTTGTAGAGCACTATCTGGGGATAACTCTCGTGCTATGCCCGAGAGTTTATCTCAAAAATTTTTGTCGAGTTTGGGTAACCGTAGGTCAGAGGATAATTTTTCTATCAAAAAGTTCTTCAAACATTTTTTCGTTTAATTATGTATTTTTGTACTATTTATTAAAATTTATTAATTGCAAAATTATTCATCCAATTATTTGGTTCAATAAAATTCTTTCTTCAGTCGAAAGACTCATTAAAATATACCAAACGTTTATTTAAAAAAAATAAATATGCATTTGAATGAAATTTTCTTTGAGATAACAAAAAAATTTAATTATTGAGAAAAAAACGGTTTATTTGTTTCAAACAAAGCTTTTACCCAAGTGTAAATTCGGTCACGCGGAGGAAAATTGTCGGTCCTGACTGTAAGTAGGGCACTTGAAAACATTTTGTAATATTTTTTTGTAAAATGAATATTCACGAATGTGAAAATTGACTTATAAATGAATATGACGGTGTTGTTAATGTATTCATAATGTTTACTTGACAATCGATGCATCGACAACTGTCACTGAGGCTGCAAGTTAATCCAAGAATCTCTGCAGCTTCTTTGTAGAGTTCTGTACTAGATTTGCGTTGCCGACGAGGAGATATAGGCGCACTTACAGACCCGGAGGTTGGTGCAACTCTATCGCTCTTCATTCTTGATGAACAATCTCGAGATAATGACGATGTCGACGTTGAACCTCCTTTTCGATTATCCTTCGTAACAAGAGCTCTTCCAGCTGGCGAAGCGAACAGTTGCAACATGTCCATGTTCTATAAACAGAGAAAATTTATTCATTTTTTATTTCTCCAACAATTTAATGGATAATTATAAAAATTTGTTAATTAAATTTTTCCCATTAAAACTCGCTTGATTGTAAAGAAAGTTAAAAATAAAGTAAAACTAATTTAGACAATTTATATATAATATATATAAAAGTAATTCTTAAATGAACTTGTAGTAGGTGAAAATTACCTAAATAAGAAAAGTATAATTTTCTTCCTCTCAAGAAATTTTTTTTAGTCTAGCACTTTTAAAACTCAAAGTAAAATATTCGAAATTCTCTTTTTGTACCTCCACTCTAAGAATTCCAAGAAAGGGATTTATATAGTCGTGACTTTCTAAGCTCTCTCATAAAATACCACGTTTAATTAGTTAACCATTTTCCACGACTGTAGTTAAAACCTTTTCTCTTCCACTTGAAGGAGACTTGTGTTATAGCGAGAAAGATATTATTCTTTTAACCAAATCACTCAAGGGTGAATATATACAGTACTTTTTTTTAAAGAAAATGAAAAAAGAAAAATGTTCGTTTTCTACAATAAATATAACTTGAATTTGTGAGCTTGAATTTTTTAAAAGTCATTACTTTGATGTGAGACGTTGGAAGACTGAAAAATCTGGAAAAGTAGAAGTCAGCATCCAACACAGTTATCATAAGCAAAAGCTTTTACTGAGATTAAAGTGTTTGTGAAAAATTCCATGTCAAAGAGAAGTACTATTATGTAGAGAAAAGAGCTCTGAATTTCGAGTATAAATGCCATTCTTTCAAATTGCAATAATGTGTATTTAAGACTAAATCCAAATTGAAAGACACTTTTTTATTTTTATTTTATATGTATATATAAACACTCTTGAAAGAGGAATTTTAGTCTAAATATAAATTTTATATTGTTATACACATAACAGTAATTAATTTCTCAAGTTCTTATCAGAATATAAATAAATATTTAATTATTTATTACATAAAAAAATTGAAAAATATATCTCTCTTTTTCTGTCATAAAAAAATAGTAGAAAAGTGGCAGAGCTTATCTTTTATTACAGATGTTATTATAGTGATATTTTCCTCTCAAATAAAAAGGAATTTTTTGGTATTATATGCAAAAGGAAAAGTTGCAACAAAATGAGAGTAATCCGCTGAAACGGAGATTACATTTTTCTAGGTTCACAAGAATAAAAATGTCTAAAAATTGAGAAAAAAAAGAAAAATAAAAAGAATTTACCGTTACGTACTTCTGAACTAAAATATACATAGATATAGTTGAGGAGGAAAGAAAACGGAAAGTGCAAAGTAAATTAAAGGAGTTAAAAATAATTGATCTTATTAATATCTTCCAGAGAATGATGCTTTCAGTCTTGAGAAAGTTGAGTTTCGTTTACTGTATTATATCCGTCAGGACGTTTGTATGTCTCTGAAAACTTTAGACCTTCCAGAAAATTCAAGAAGCTTCGAGCTATATATATGTATACAATATATAATATGTCTCAAGGGATCAACGCTCTTCTATACCGTACAGTATATATCGATTTTTCTTATCTTTAGTACCCGACTATTTTAATATCTTATCGATAATCTATAATAAGACCACTAAAATTTTACGAATGTATCAAATGCATTTATTAAAAAGTATTACCTTATTCATTCTACAATAAAAGTTTAAACTTTTTTCACTTATTTCTGTTCAAGTTGAATTCATTCAAATTTAATAATTAATTCATTAAAAAAGATAATTAATTTTTACTATATTTTTATCATTTCACTGATACCCATTAAATTAAAACTAATGTTACAATAATTTTTTTTCTATAATATTTAAACAAGTACAAAAATTATTAAATTTCTTTTAAGGAATTTTGAGGCTCTAATGTAATCTCAAAACTAAAACTGGTTTTTGCAAACAAAAACTTTAATACAGTTAAGTACTTTTCGGAAAAAATTGTATCTTTGGTTAAATAATTTCTTTTTTTAACATTTTGACTTTTTTTGAGAACAGACAAAAATCGTAATTTTATTTATTCAATTTTTATAAACAATGTCTTATTTTTCACAGTTAAGCATTCTCTACAATCGTACAATTTTTTCAATTGTTAAAATTATGTTATTTAAAAATTGTAAACAATAGAAATTTTATTTAATAAATAATTTAACACGCATCACACACGAATGATTAAAATGAAATTTATCAGTCTGATATAGGTGCTACAGTGTAATTATTAAAGTATAATTATCAAATCCATAAGGAGATCACCAATTGCTGGTAGAATATTAATGCAGATATAATTAGATTAGCATTGAGTGTACTACTTACTGTCATTATTGCAGACTGGTCCAATACATAGATACTTTTTGTATAGCCACACAACATTGTGTCTATATCTGAAAAATCAAGTTTTATCTTTATTATACGATTCTTTCTAGGATTTTTTATTTGTTTCTTTAATAAGATTTTTCTTTAAAAATCCTTTTTGTTGACTTTTATTGCTCATAGTAAACTAAATGACTCTTTTTCTTCTTTATCAACTCAATCACATTTAATTCTTTTTAATCAAAAAATATAAACGTATTTGAATTAAATTATTTGAAATATCCAAAAATTGTGTCTAGAGCAAAGTGTATATATTCACTTATATATTTGGAAGCATATTATTTTCTAAATTATTGGGAAAATTTTGTACTAGTCGAGTTGGCAGCGATCGTTTACAGTACACTGATGCAATTTCCATGCAATCAAATGACAAACATTACACAGAGAGCAATATACATGAAGACTTGTAATTCTATATGCAAATTATCATTTCAAGCATCAGAATCAATATCGAATATGCTGTGATTTACACCTTTGAATAAATAATGACCTTGTCAATTTCATCTTATAAATAGGGCATATACATATATATAAATTGGGCATATACTCCAATTGTATTAAAATAGAAAAATGCTTCAAATTTTTAAATAAATTTTCTGTTTGAAAAATTAATAGAAATTTTTGAACTATATTTAGTTTTCGATATTAATTTTTAATTTAATTGTGACCTCGTTTTAATATCCTTAATATTTATGAATATGTTTATAACAGATCTAGTGTCACTTGAAAACTGATTAGAAATTCATTTATTTTTACCACGTTCCACTCAAGTTTAACTACACACTCATGTGATTTTAATGATAATAAAATAGATAGTTAATTAATTAAAACTTTTTTTTTATTACCTGAACCTCTAGCTGCTTCCACCAATCCTTCTCGACTGTTGGGTCGTGCTTCTAGCATTTTTCCACTTTCAAAGTTTCCTTTTACGTCAAACAGTCTGAGTGCTAAAATGCAAATAAAATATAATAAATATTCAATTACTTTTTTCTCCATTTAATTATTTTCCTATTAAATCACTGTCAACAAAGGTAAATCAATATCTAATATAATGAAAAAGTTTATTGCAAAAAAAAAAATTGAACATTTTTTAAGTTCTCTTTTAGTTTTTTATTTCTCTTTACTAGTAATAAAAAAGAGAAAACTAATTATTAACTGAAAGCTTATAGAAGCATATATTACAGTTTGCTTTCAAAATTACTGAAAAATAATAAATTTTTTTGCGAATATAAATATCCTATATTTTTTATATATGAATCAGTGACAAGTATGTAGATGTTCGTGAATTGTAGTCTATGCAACGAATTTTACTGACTGTTCGGCGTATATACGTTAAATAAAATTATTTGCATAGAGATACCTACTTTAAATAACTTTAAAGTTAGAAAGCTTATTTCAGTATCTTTGCGTCAGATTTTAATTTTACAATAATGCATTACCTAAACTGTAAAATAAGATAAATTTTCTAATTAAATTTTTACTACTGTTTTTAATAACAATTGTTTTTTTTACCTTTTTCAGTTCTCCAATTACAGGGTAAAAAGTAATTGAAAACTTCAAGGGTTTTATATTTTATTACCTACGTTTTGTTAACATTGGAATTTTCGAAATAAAATACAGTTTCTTACTACTTATGTAAATAAGAAAATTTGTTAGTACAATGAAATTTAATTTGCTAATTTGTTTTTGGTTAATTTATTCACTTTGATACTTGGGTGTCACTATCCTACTTTCTCCTCACACTAAATTATTAGGCATTATTTTAATACCAAAATGAATTAAAGTAAGATGCAATGCTTTTATCCATCAAAGATTAAAATTGCAAACTTTTTAATATTTTTTTTAATTTTAATTTTAATCTTTTATGGTATGAATTTAATATGAAATGCTTTGTAAAGCAATAGCATAGTTTACTACACTATTAAGACAATTGTAGAGATAATTTGGTAATAATTTGAAGAAAAACCGAATCGAAAAGTGTATTAAAAATCCCTGCTAAGTATTCATATAGTACACTCATCCTGAAAATCAATATAAAGTATTTGACTTATTTTATATAATAAGAAAGTTGTTATATTGGTAACATATGAGTTGAAGAGCTCCTTAAAATTCTATGAAAATACGCTCACTGCTTCTGAATGATCTTTTTAGTTCTTGACTTTCCTGGCCATCTTTTGTATGAAAAACGTTCGTGAACTAAAAAGCAAGATTCTAGTTTTTAGTATAAAATCATGGAACTGTATATTTGTCACAATAATGTGCTTTATATTCGCTTGGCTCTTTGAATATTATTTGTCATATTTAACAATGGGTTTATCTCTTAAATATATAATGATAAATAAAATATGATAATAATAATAATAAGTAGATGTTTTTAAAATTATGTTAAGAATTATTTTAAGAATTTATTCTTTATTAATTAGTAAATAAAAAATAATACATATATAAGAATGACTTTTTAAAAAACTAATATTTAACACCAATATTAAGTCTTGTATATATTTTTTAACAATTCTAATATATAGAATATTGATAATCGAGCGTGAATAGAAAATTTTTAGTAGAAAACTTGACTAATGAGAATCGGATTTAGGGCAAGTGCTTTTAAAAAACCAATATTGAAGTAAAAATCGTTCACCATTATACGATTGTCGAAAATGAGTTTGCTACAAATAAAGCAATTTTTTCGAGTTACACTATTAAATTAATTATATGTATTAAAAATTCTTTAAAAAATGTTATAAAAAATATTATAATTACAACTTTGTTTTAAATTACATTCAACTTTAAATAAAATGAGCAATATAGTAGTTGTTAAGGGTGACTCAGTTTTTTGCTCTAGTCTGACTTTTCAGTTCCAATTTAAACCACACGCTTGGATTAAATCGTTAGCTTTACCAATAAGCGGTTTGTAAATGGCGGTTTTAAACCAAGCTTATAAGAATTAAACTTTAAATGAAATATTGTCTAGAATTTCTACAATATTTAAATTTGTAAGATAATGTTGTTTTAAAAGAACTAGTAAATCTTTTAGTATAGTTATCATATTGTGATAAAAGTTCTTATAGTATACAACTATTTGTACAATATTATATTATATTGTATTTTGTAGAATTATGATAATAAAATGATTTTGAATAATGTAATCTTAAACAGCGCTGTGTCACTTATATAATACTATACCATCTAAAATCTTAATCCACTTTTCTCCGTGTGATCATTATAACAGTGTGTTTCAATTTTAGAGATAGTAAATGCCGTCCCTATTCATACTGTGAAGTTACGTATTATTTTGATTTTTTATGATGTTTTTTTATGCATTCATACATAAAAAAATTCCTATATACCATACGATATGAGTGAAAATAAGAAAAAGCAGATTTAAATAAAATCATAGTGAAACTATATTCATACTACTTGATTGAATACACTTTCTTGCAAATATATTTGTTCTGATTGTAAGAAACTTTTGCCTTATGGAAAGAGATACATATCTATATAGAAAAATATTTCTTTGATTCATGTCGGCATGCAGTTTTTTTAGGGCAGGATGTAGTCAATAAATAACACGGAAATAAGGATAAATACGGTCGTTTATTGGGAGGTCGTTGACGATCGAGACGTTCACGGTCGAAGCAAGAACAAGAAGTAGGAAGGACTGCGTGCGCATACGGTTGTGACGTAAGAGCAACTACTGACAGAGTCAAGCGAGATATAAGCGCGAATATACAATTATTCCAACACTCCCTCCCGAGATTGACTCGTTTACAATTGAAATAAAAATGAACTATTTTGTAAATTACAGATTTTATAACAATTTATAGATTTCACAAATTTTTCTGAACACAGTTGTTCGTAGTACTTTCGTTCGCAACCAGAAAATCCTGGATATATTGGTATTATCGGATTTGATATAATTTACTTTTGGGAAATCCTTGGACATCTTTAAAGCAGCATATCTGCTAGTCATCCTGTTTTGAATTTATCCAGTAACTGAAAACTATTTAAAATAATTAATATTGCAATTCAGGTGTATAATATAATTTATTACCATCGTCACATATCGTTTACTATCGTGTATTTCAGTCGTTTATTTAAACTTTCTCAGAGGAACTGTCGTATGCTTCAAATGTTCATTGGAACCATCTAAGAGAGAAATTATCTTATATTTTAGTTGTTCATCTTAATTACCTAAGAGAACTGTCGTTATTCGGTATTTTTGACACTTAATTAAAACTTTATTTCATAATTTCGTTATTCGTTATTATATCAGCCAATTATTCTTTAGTTGAAAACCATTCGATATTTTCAACATTGTATTAAACAAATTATTTCATATAGTCTTGATGAACATCCGTCCTGTCATATGCCTCAATTTATTTCACCATTAGTTTATGCACACATCGTTGCACCTTTATTATTATCACATTTAACAGTCACCGTAAGGAAGGTTTTGATAAACCTTTTCAACAAAGATTTACTAATCGTTATAATTATGTTAAAATAATGATTCATGGCTAAAAATATTCAGTCTCAAATTTCGTTAAACCATATAAGTTTGTTTATTAACATATCAGGAGATAATATCTTCAAACAGTCGTATTATAAAAACTTATTCGAAATGGATTATTTACAATTGGCAAAAACTTATATCCAAATAAGTTTACAGATCGTTTCGTCTACTTACGAACTTTAAAAATAATTTTTGTTCCATACAAATATTGGATAATTTTTCTGATCAAATTCCACTCGTTTTCGGTAAGATTACAATAGCTGTTTTTAAGCTCTTAGTTCTATGTATGTATAGAAAATTAATAATCGTTTCTCTATAAGAAATGTCAAGTTTCTTTTTATTTTTCATAAGATTTAAAAATGTCATCAAATTTACGTTCCCTTCGTTCTTTATTTTATAGCTGTCATATTACATTCGCTGATTTTATGAAGTTTATTATCTGGACAAAATTTCATTAAATTCTTCTCAACGTATGCTTCTTGTGTAACTGTCATATTTTTGCAGTCCTTCAGTCGTCCCTTTCATATCTATCGTACATTTTGGTTTACCTAACTTTATACCTTTAAACAAAATCAATTTTTTTGATTTCTAACATTTTCTAATTTATAATTTAACATTTCTTTACTGTCGTAGTTAACAAATAATTTATCGTTATCGACTTACTAGAAAAATTATTATGTTTTATCATCGCTAAAACTGTTCGTACAAAAAGTAATATAGATTTTGTCGCATCAATATCTT
Source organism: Leptopilina boulardi (assembly GCF_019393585.1). Taxonomy (NCBI): domain Eukaryota; kingdom Metazoa; phylum Arthropoda; class Insecta; order Hymenoptera; family Figitidae; genus Leptopilina; species Leptopilina boulardi. The sequence continues at coordinate 872,956 of NW_026137778.1, forward strand.
CTATTTCGTATAAATTTTAATTTTTTTTTTTTTAAAATCTCGAATTACTAACCTTACTTTGAATTTAACAGTTCATAAACTGTCGTATTTTTTTTGTTTAAAAAAAAAAAACTTATCTCAAATCGATATTTGACTTTGTATAATTTTTAACTGTCATTAGTTAATCTATTATAGCAAAGACTTAACTCTTTATCATAGAATACAATTCGTTATTAATTGTTCGTAACCAATCGTTTTTATTTTTAGATTCTATCGTTTGTTTAAGAGTTAACTAATCGTTTATAATCTTAATATGAATGGAAAATAAAATTTCTATTGTGTTTTATTTTCAGTCCTAATGAACTCATCTTTTAAACTCGATAAGGTTTAATTTTGCAAAACAATCGTAAATTTAGAAATTTTGGTTTTAACTAATTTCATATATTTTCTTACTATGAATCTCAAAAGCCTCTCTTGTGAATTTAATTTTTTATTTACTTATTTATTAATATTTTCGTTAAATTTCTCTCCCTCCGTTTCTAACAATCGTTTTCGTGATTTACTACTCTTTTTAATTTTATTCTTTATTTTTATCTCCCTCCGTTTTTAATAACACATAATTGTTTTTCTAAAAATTTACTTTATCAACAAAATATTTAAATGAACAAATCGTATGATGACAAACTCGTTTCTGCAATTAGGCTGTATTGTATTTCTTACCATAAACACATTTTTTTGTTAATAATAAATGATCTAATCAATCGAATCGTTTTGTATCATTTATATTAAACTAATCGTTTGTTGCAAATTTACTTAGAAAACTTAAAATCAACTGATTTATCGTATCGTTTAGTTAAATTTTTTCTGAGATTCTATTTATTGATATGTATCAGGATTAGTAGACTGTCATTCTATACTTTTGTGAATCAGTACCTCAATTGTTTAATTTTGTATATATATTCTTTTTATTTTGATTTGATCGTAATTAATAAAACTTCTCGTTACTGTCAAACAAATTTTGCGATTTTTTTTAATAAATTTTCTTATGCAAAAACTCATTTCGTTTTCAGTTTCTCAACTAAAGATTTTCGAGAAAAATCGTTTATAAGCATCTAGATGTTTTTTGCGAAAGTGTATAGGATAAAATTTTATTATTAATGATTCGAATAAATAGTTTATTACGGTCTTATTATTTTATTCCTGTCGTTTCAAAAGTAAAACTTCTTTTACTTAATTAATGAATATACTTTAAAATTTAGAATACTGTCGTAACTCTACAGACTGCAATTCTTTATATAATTTATATAACTCCTGTGACTTATGTAGATACCCAACATTCGTATAATCAATTCGTATTAATTCGTATAGATTTATTAGTTTTGACAAAATCGTTATGAGAATGCCCAGAAGGCATAAATTAATCTAGAATATTTATTATAAGTAATTTATTTTCATTCGTGGATCTTCACTTTATTAAAAAGTGTCAATACTTGAATTTATAATATTGTTAACATTTTTATAACTGTCGTCAATCATTTTATAACTAGTTGTATCTTTTTCAGTCGTTTTGATCAAGTCGTTTATTTATTTGTTCATTAGGCTTTCATAATTTCGTTATTTTGATTCGGTTTTTCATAAACTACAGTCGTGTCGAAAACAATAAAATTTATCTGAAGTAGCTGAACTTATAGATTTTCATGTAAACTTGACGCAAACAAATCGTTCGTTTTTGGATTAAAAATATTTACATGATTATTACATGATTCTTCTATTAAGGTGAAAATATTTTTAGGCATTGACGTAATAATAGTTTGATTTATTATACCTGATTTACTGTTCTAGAGTTCTGAAAAGTCAATTTTTGATTCTTCACTCGTACTGTTTCGTTTATCTGTCGTTTTTGAGATTATAAATTATCCTTCTATAAACAAATCTGTTTCGTAATTATCTGTCGTTATTTATTGTATAAAATTACTTACTATTAAAATAGGATCGTTTAAGTAAATTGAAATTAACATTTTGGTCATTATATTTACCTTTTAAACTGTCATACATTGATGGCTCAATAAGTGAAATTTGGGCTTGTCATCTGAGTTGATCAAATTCTTACCTCTTTTTCCTTTTCCTATTTTTATTTGATCGACAGTCGTTATACTTCCAAAGTAGTCTTATAAAAGGTAAGATTTTGACATTTGTAACATTTACTGATTCCTTCGATAGCAATCGTTTTTTTTTTTTTTATGTGTCTTATACCGTAAAATTCATATCGTTTATTTAAACATCTCGTTTTGTTTGTCTAAAGTATTTTGAAGCAATTACTGTCATTTTTTTTTTTTTTTTTTTATTAAATTCAGAGATCTTTTATTACTCGCCTGTATTCAATTTGTTTCGGCAAAAATAATAAAAATTTCAAACAATCAAATCTTTATTCGTCACTGAATTAAAGAGCTTCGTGTTTTTCATAATCTAAACTTTTAAAAAAAGGCAAGTCATTTTTCTTCTCTTTTTTATTTTTTGGTTTTTATAATTAAAAATATTTCACAAACCGAACTAAAAATTTTGTCGTCTCACATTTCGTATCATATTCAAGTATATATAATTGTTTCAGTTACACTCGTTAAATTTTACTTCACATCGTTTAAATTCGCTTAGTTTACTTAAAATTTCTTTTTGGTTCTGAAATATATAAAATTCTCGACATCAATTTTAATGTCTCAAAATTTTAATTTGTTCGTCTCTTAACTCATCGTTAAAAGGATTGTAGAGAAATAACTGTCGTATTTATAATATGAAACAAATCTACCGTCTGTAATTTACAACTTAACAACTCGTATAAATATTTAAATTTAGCTCGTGAACTTAATTTACAATCATGATTAATATTACTGTCTTTACTACTAAATTCGATTTCAGTTGCCTCTCAAACTTTATTTTTGAAAGCATCAGTTATTAATTTTAAAACCATTGTTAGTTACTGTCGATGTTTATTTATTTTTTATTAACCACTCGTTTATTATTTTCTACTTATGTCGTTTGAATAAGAGGAACAGTCGTCGTTTTAAATTTGGGAAAGATCTAAGTTATTTACAATTCTAACTCGTTTTAGATGTTTAATATCATTGTCTCGTTGTTGAAATTAGAGTTTTCCTTCTCTTGCATTTTGTTATGCATCGTCAACATCATCGTTTTATCTTTAAAAGGGCTAATACTGCCAATTTTGAGTTAATACTGTCGTTTACATTCAAACTGTCATTTATGATTAAAATCACCAAATAAGTTTTCGTTCTGATATCTTCCTTTTCCGTCTTTGATTAATCGTCAATACTGTCTTTCGTCTTATAGTGATCAACATCGTTTTTATTATTAAAAATACTTTCGTTTTTATTATTAAAAATACTTTCGTTTTTATTATTGAAAATACTTTCGTTTTTGTTATTAAAATTACTTTCGTTTTTATAATCATTTCGGTCATTACTCTCGTTTTCTAATTCACTTTTACTCGTCTTCCAATTTACTTTCGTATTTACTATCTTTGAATTATATATCGTCGTATAATTTATAAATAAATATTATTTAATTTACTTTCGTTTCTACTGTCTTTACACTACATGTCGTTTTGTAATTTATCGTTTTTAACCGTCCTCAACAGTCATTGTTTATGAACAACATTCGTTTTTAATTGTCTCAGTTTCGTTCTGAGGGATAGAAATCAATCATTTCGTTAATCAATTTCTCCTTGTCGTAACTATTTTTCTTTCTAGGACCTCTATTTTCTTCTGGTGACACATTGACCAGACAAATTTAAAAGTTTATAAAACAGTCATTTAAATATGTTGTCGACAACCCACTCGTACAGTCGTTAAATATAAACAAATCGTTATAAATACATTCGTATACTGTCGTGAACAATCTGATTTCAATTCGATTACTAATCGTCCATTATCCGAAGAAATTGAACAGTCATAGATAAAATTCTGAATTTTCCAGATGATTATCGTTCCTTCGATTGGATCAGAAAACAAATTTCTGTCAATTTTTCTTGGAATATTCAGAGTTAAAATTTGTGTCAAGATCCACTGGGTATTAACTTCCCAACGCTATCGAACGTCGCCGTCAACTGGATTTGACCCTTTCTCCGCACTTATCCATTCGTATTCAAGTGAATTTCACCTTAAAAACAAATCGTTAGGTAAATTTCAAAATAAACATTTGTCAATTGACACAATCAAGAAAAACTGTCATTTAATAATTTTTGTGCTTCGAAGATAGTCTGCTCCTAAATCATTAAAACAGAACACGTGCTAAAATAATTTGGAACTGATTCGTTTTTCCAACCCTCGTTACTGTCGATTGTTACGAAAAACAAACCTAGTTGTTTAAGTTTTTCGGGAATGAACACAACTCCGTCCAAAAAGAAACAACCCAGATAAGCGGATTCATGTGTCTTAGAATTTCACAAATAAATTCTCAAGAGTTTATAACTCCTCGTCAGTAAATACTGTCATAATAAAACAAAACTTTTCGTTAAAATATAAACTTTCGTTTGTAAAACTGGTCCTTCTCTCGTTTTGTAGCGTTTTATTTTTAACGACGTCAAGCAATAATTAAGTATTAACTTAAATATTTGTTTAAAAAGTACTTTTTGATAAACTATATAGTTATAACAAAATCATCAAAATATAGTAAAATAAATTCGTCACACTGTATACTCGTTAAATATAATCACTTTCGTATTTTAATTCTTTTCTTCAAAAGAATTTTTCACACAGTCGGACAGTCGTAATATTTTTCAGCTGGAACATCGTTTCATAAACATGTATATAATTTAAACAGAAATTATTTGTGCACTATATTTTATTTTTGAATTTTATATATCGATATTTATTTTTTTATTTTCTAATACATTACCACCATCAATTAACTAGTTATTTAGTTCCTTAACAGTCGTTAAATAAATTTGATTTCTTGTATCATTCGTTAAATAAAATATGAAACAAGACAGTCAACTTTTAGGTTAACTCTTTCATTCGTTAAAAATTTACTTTTTTTATTTTCACTTGTTATTTAATTTGAGGTTGGAATTGTCACTGGACACAACCATCAAATATTCGTCATTAAAACAGTCATCTACTAGAGCTTAACCATATATATCTAGTGTTAAAACTGTCATTTACTGTAAATATTATTCAACACCAAAACAGTCGTATTTATTTTATTCTGAAATTAAAGACTGTCATCTAGCGGACAATACACTTACCAAACCACAACGGATAAGGTAGAAAATTTACTGACCAATAGTCAAATTTTTTTTTTTTTTTTTTTATGCACAATTTCGTTCACAAATCGTTTAATTTAATTATTTTATTAATATTTTTTACTTTGATCATACACTCGTTAATTAAATTTAAAGATATTTAGCAAATAAAATGCAATGAAATAATAAACTCGTTAGTTTAAAATATCTTTTCTCGAGAATTAAGCTATTCGTGAATTATAGGTTATATATACTGTCGTTCATCGAAAACTTCAACAAGCTAATTTTTATTTATATAAAAATTAAAAACAGTCATTAAACTGAATTCCAACTGTCGTCAAACAAATTTCGATTATTGAAATGTAAAACATTTTACCCACTCAAACCATTCGTTCCACCTTTTGCAACCCAAATTCCTGTCGTTAACAGTCGTCAAAGAAAATATCTTTTTGGAATGTGCTTTCTTGTTTGCACAGAAAGTGGCCAACGCACAGAGCGTCTATTCGTTCTCGAGTACGTACTCTCCTTATTGTCGACATTTTTAATAAGAGTCTCTTTCATATCTTCGCACACTTCGTTCCAAATCGTTTGAACCCTCGTTACAGTTCTGGGCACATACAAATCGTTAGAATCCTCGTTACAGTTCTGGGCACACACAATATCACAATGGCTTCCGCGCGACAAGCCAAGGACGCCGCGAGCACGCCAAACGCGACCAACAGAATTTTGGACAATTCTTACCGAATGCTACATCCAGCGCAGTCGAATCGTTGCTGGGCCCATAACCTGTCGGCATGCAGTTTTTTTAGGGCAGGATGTAGTCAATAAATAACACGGAAATAAGGATAAATACGGTCGTTTATTGGGAGGTCGTTGACGATCGAGACGTTCACGGTCGAAGCAAGAACAAGAAGTAGGAAGGACTGCGTGCGCATACGGTTGTGACGTAAGAGCAACTACTGACAGAGTCAAGCGAGATATAAGCGCGAATATACAATTATTCCAACAATTCAAAAAAATGAATTCAATGCATTTTATTATTTATTTCAAGATGAAATTTCTTTCATTTACAGCGCTAACGTTTTTTTAAAGATATTAATTTGGCTTGCAACGTTTTGATACTCAAAAGTGGTATCAACTTGATCCGCATTAATTGGATCAATTTTCGATACCTAAAATTGGTATCAAAATAGAACTGTCACGGACGGTACGCAGTTACTGAAAAGTTTATGAATTGATTTCTAGATTTTACTAAATTTTTTAATATCGAGAATATTAATGAGCTAACAATTTTTATGAACGTTCAAATGAACGAAATTTTTTTGGCAACTTCTTTAAGTACGAATTTTATTACAAAATATTGTTTTAAATATCTAAAAAGAAGTTATTTAATTTAATAGTTGTTTAATTTACTGTTTTATTTTACATTGACATCATAATTTTTAATAATTTATAGATTGAAAAAAATATTTCGTTCATATGAACGTTCAAAACTTTTAGCTCATGAATATTATTTTGATTTTCAAGTGTAAAATAAAAGAAAAATTGTATAAAATAAACAATCGAATAAAAAAGCACTTTTTTGAAGTTAAAGAATACACTAACCTATGTTGATGGTTGTCAACATATTAAAGGTGAGATTACAATTCGCAAATTTTGAAATATTTAAAGTGATTATTGAAACAACAATCAATCACAAAATAATTATGTAATTGAAATAATAATGGTACGTTGAAATAATAAATTTTAAACTGCAGACGACTCATAAGCAGAGTTGGGAATATAAATTACTATCTGTTTACAGTAAAAAGTCCAAAATGTGACATCTTTTTCAGAGGAGTTTTTAAAGATGTTTACACAGCTCTAGTTACGATTTTTTGACGGAGAATTTAAAATTGTATTATAATATTTCTTAAAAATATAATAATACCGAAAACTAGTGAGGTGAGTAAACAAAAATTTAAATTCCCAACTCTGCTTGTTTAATATTTATTATTTCTACTTACCTTTGTTATTTCAATTACATGCTTTATTTTGTCATTGATGGTATGGTCTCAATAATTATTTGGATAAAAAAATAATTTTTACAATACAAAATATTTATTTTTTAATATTGCGAAAGAAACCATATGTTAATTACTAAAAATCTCGTGAAATGAAAGAATTTTTTCTTTGACTTCTATCAGTACACAAATTTTTTTTATTTTAAAGAAATTTACTCTCGAGAATTTTAGATTGCTCATTATACGAATCTGATATCAGTTTTGAAAATATATAAAAATTTTAAATCACAAATTTTAAAATGACAAAAATGTATGGTAGAATGCATGCTCAATGGTGTATTAAGGCCAACGCACAATAGATTCATGAAAGTCGTTGGCGATCGAGTTGAATGAGATAGAATGGATAAAAATATATCTCTATCCTTATTTAACTTATGCTTCACGTTCACGAACCTATTGTGCGTTGGCCTTTATCCCTCACGCAAAAAGGATTATGATGTGAAAAATCTCCTCCAAAAAGTCACATTTCAGACGTTTTACTTTAAATTATGTATTCACAAAGTAATTTTCGTTCCGAACTCTGGTTTATCCTCAAAATTTTTAAAGTACTGCGAATTGTAAATTCACCTTTAATTTGTTGTAACATTCATTAGAAATTGAAAATTTCTAAAATATTTCAATAAAATATTTATGCAACGAACGCTGAAATATTTCTTAAATGCGGACATTTCCCTGATTTTAGCAATATTTTAAGTACTTCGTATTTCAGCGATAAATTGCAATATACCACTTGTGGTTGCGCGTTGTAGGGACATATCGCGTTGTGTTCAGTGCATAATTATCAAAGTAAAATATTAAAATTCGAAGAATTGTTCTTAAAAATGACCTAGTCGTGCTTTCATTATGTGAAATGTTTTTATTAAAGAATTTTTCAAGTATACATGGTTTAAAGTCATTTTACAAAATCTAACCTTACTTTCTGTTATTACATTGTGGAGAGTTTTTTTTATGTTTTTTTAACATCAAAGTGAAGTTGTTTCTTAATTTTATATATTTTAAATTGAAGAAAATAATTCATTAAATGTTCATTGTTCATCATTCATGTTCTGATGTGAATAATTTATTAGGAATAAATATACTGAAATACCTGAACTATACAGGGTGTTCCAAAAGTATGGAAACTTGAAAATATCTCGAAAAGTACGAATTTCTGTAAAAAATGTTCAAGACAAGAGTTGTTCCAAACAAAAAGATGTACATCTTTGAAACCAAAAAATTGAGCCCGGAGCCCAATGTTGGGCACTACAATGAAAAAAGTGGTTTTCTTAAATGAGACCACTAATTTTCAGTATCAAATTCGTAATCCCCATGAAATTCTGCGTTCAGACATGTGGTATAAGTGCCCAAAATATTGGGCCCAATCCAAGATATTGGGTCCATAATTTATCAACAGATAAATAAATTTTAAAAAATCACATCTTGGAGGGATTTTGAGATCACAGGATTAGAAATTGGAAGCTAATTTTCAAATTGGGCATAGAGCCCAATGTAAGATTCTGCAGCCCAATGTGAGGGCCCAATATTTTTGGAATTTGTACCACAAGTCTAAGCCCAGAATTTCAGAACGATTACGAAATGGAAGGAAACTAATTTTTTTACTGTAGGTCTCACATTGGGCTGCGGAATCTTACATTGGGCTCTATGCCCAATTTGAAAAGTAGCTTCCAATTTCTAATCCTGTGATCTCAAAATCCCTCCAAGATGTGATTTTTTAAAATTTATTTATCTGTTGATAAATTTTTGACCCAATATCTTGGAGTGGGCCCAATATTTTGGGCACTTATACCACATGTCTGAACGCAGAATTTCATGGGGATTACGAATTTGATACTGAAAATTAGTGGTCTCATTTAAGAAAACCACTTTTTTCATTGTAGTGCCCAACATTGGGCTCCGGGCTCAATTTTTTGGTTTCAAAGATGTACATCTTTTTGTTTGGAACAACTCTTGTCTTGAACATTTTTTACAGAAATTCGTACTTTTCGAGATATTTGCAAGTTTCCATACTTTTGGAACACCCTGTATAACTATATTTATTGTGACTTATTTTGAACAGGTTAATTATACTTATTTTTGTGGGTAGCATTTACCAAGCTTTTACTACCAGAGAGTACCCATGAAAGTTAGTTGAAATAACTAATTTTTTTAGTGACCAAAACTTAAAATTTATAAGTAAATTTTACCAACTAAGATTTGTAATCATTCTAACAACAAAACCCTGTGCTTGGTAAAATTTTGATAAACGGGTACCAATTTTTTTTCGATGTGTAATATTTCATATCTTTCACGCTAACAAGGGACTGACCTGAGTCTGCTTTTTTGTCTATGCTCTATCGTGAAAAGTATAAAACTAAAATTTGATTTAAATATTTTCATACAAGAACATCAAGTTTCTAAATTACCAGAAAGTGATGAATAAACAATTGTTATACTGGACATTGAATGATTTACAGTGCAGGTCTTTATTCATCCATTGAAAAGGTTAAATTGCATCAATTCAAATTTGATAGGATAGAATTGGATGAGGCGACAGTAGTGAACAATTTATTGTTGATTTTTAATTGAAGTGACATGTTCAACAATACTAGAAAACATGCTCAAATAATGAATAAAGAAGTATCGCACAAAAAAATATTTTTGTTTAATAAAAATCTTTTTGTTCACGTTTTGCAATATGATAAATCCTTTTATAGAATCTATTGGAGCACCAAACAAGCAAAAAGAAATAAGCCCTCTTTAACTTATAAGCAAATTAGCAACTTTGCTAATCGTAATCTTTGTTTTTAAAAAGATTTTTATTTTTAATTCATTAGAATTAGACTTTATATAATATTTCTAAGTTTAAAATTGTTTTTCATTCCCTGTAGACAAAAATATCGGGATTCAAAGTCAGCAGATGTTTTCTACTGCACTAGCATCAATCGTACCGACAATTTCCGTCTTGTGTTGCGGTTACACCGATTTGGGAGCTCAGAGTTCCCAACATGGGGAATTGTTCACTCCAAGCAGAAGTTGCATAGCGTTTCTGTATTTCGTGCTTTTGACATTCCCGTTGGGACGTCTGCATGCCCAAGATTCTTTCAGTTATAGATATTTTATTTTTTAATAAAATCAAAACATCTAGCTCTTATCTTACTATTTTCAATTATTCCAAATAATTAGAATTTACTTTTTGATATTATTCTGCTTAATTTACATAATGTAGATTTCGATTTACCTACAATAACTTTGAACAGCACTATTTAGCTCTCTATTGATTTAATGATTCGAAGCGTCGCAAGCAAAAGCAGCAATTTTGGTATTGTGCGGTTGAGTAATATTTTTTATCTTGTTATATTGCATCCTACCTGAATATAAAAATATATTAAATATACGTGTTTTTTGTTGCACTAGTTTTATAAATCCACTTTTTATAGTTTTTTTATCACTATTATTATTTTAATGTTATTGTACAATTATTTTCTACACGTTATATATTTTCACAGCTACATATATATTTATATTATTTTTTGCTCAATAGAAATGTTATTTTGAACTCGTTTAATTCATTGTGAGTATTGACGAACGAATAAACTAGAGCAATATTAGTTTAACATTTAATCACTTTTATTCAACAATATTCATACATATGTATCCAACCAACGAGAGTTTGAAAGCTCATTACGATTGACACCAATAATTGGAGTCTCGATGGTAAATAAATGATTCTCTCATATTTGGACATCAATATCAGAAATAAAATTACGGTTCGAAGAAATTGAATATGATATAGTACCTATACGAATACGAAAATTTAATTTCCAATGTTGAAAATCGTACTCGCACAAATATTATAAATTAAAAATAATTGGAAACAAATGTCGTTATTTTTACGAGAACATTCCATTTGTTTTTTTATTCTCTTTTTTATTGCAATCAATTTTTTTATATAGAAATTCGGAATTTCAAAGTTATTTTTAATATCAACACATTCAATCATATATATAATATAAATAACGTTAATAAAGGAAAGATATATTAAATGAATTTAGATGATTAATAGGATGACATTACTGGAAAAGAGTGTTCCCTGTATATCTTACGGCGCTATTATATTACTAGGGTAACGTACAACGCAGTCGATATATTTTAAGAAAATGTGACTGTCAGGTCATCTGATTCCACATGAAAATATTCTCTCTAAGTTTTTTCGTATAAAAATACTTGATGAATTGAGCTGAAATTTTGTATTAAAATGTAAGGCATATATAAGAATTTCTCGTGACTTTATATTTTATGTTGTTAGAATATTTATTTTTCAAAAATTTTATATTTGAGAAAAGTGTACGTTGTGAACAACAACAATTATGACGAGGATTTGTATATTAAAAATAATGCAATTGAATCTAAAACATTTTTGGTACAACATACATTCACGTAATTACTGATTGCAGTTATGGAAATATAAAGGTTGGAATAGCTAAAAAATTGTGGAAGGAAAAAGAAGAACTAGAAAGAAACGAAAAGATGTAGAAAGATATGGATATGAATCTGTGTAAGGTTGGAACATTGTAAACCAAGTTCACTTCTGGGCCAATAGGCTGAAGTTAAATAAATATTATTACATTCACGTAATTACAATTACATATGAAGATATGTCTTTAATAAAATATTATAAATACCTTAATTATTGCATTCTTGTAATGTTCATTTTCGAAGACTTCTTTGTGAATCCAGAAGAACTCTATAACAATCAAAACAATAGTAATAATTTATTATTTTATTATTAACATGATTTCATGATCACTTTTTTAGTATCAACACGAAAAAAATAAATTTAGTGAATTTTACATAACTTTTTATGTACTTGCGCGGATATAAGGCCGTTTACAAAACGGAGTTCTACAAAATAGGGTGAATATTTCGAGGCGCATGAATATTTGATAAAAATATCATTTGACATAAAACTTTGTTTCCATAAATCTCCCTTGACATAAAACTCACTTAATATAAAAATCATTTAACATATTTTTTGATTCACATAATACAAAAGTCTTACTTGACATAAACCTTAATTGGCAAAAGTTTTATTTGACATAATTTCATTGACATAAAAGATTCAATTGGTATAAATTCCAGATATAAATTTTAATTAAAAATAAGTCTTATTTGATATAAAACTTACATTGTCGACGTTTGACCTGTACAAACCTGTGCGTAGCAAGCAAGCGCCGACAATGTGAGATTTATGGCAAGTGAGAATTATATCAAAATTTATGTCAAGTGGGTTAAAGTGAAAATTGTGGCAAGTAGTGCGGCAAATTCTGTCAAATGCGTTTTGTGTCAAATATAATATAAGGCATAAAAAGTTATGTTAATTATGTTAATCGAAATTTATATCAAATAAGTTTTATAAGCCATATAAGTTTCCTAATGAGATTTATTACACAAATGAATTTTATATCATAATAAGATTATTACTTTAACGGAAATTTATGTCACAAAATTTTATGTCATATGCTTGTATGTCAAGTGGGATTTGGAGAATATTTATGCACCTCAATATTACAGGATAGATTCTAGAAGTGTTTACTCTCTAAATCTGAATCAGCAAAATTTATCTGATTCATCAGCATATATATACGCTTTTTGGAATCAGTGGTTATCGCTGATTTAGACTTGGGGACTATAGCATTTGAAAACTATTTCACATTTAAGATTAATACTCCGAGATATTGAAAATTTCCCAAGTTTATACTTGAAAAAAATCTATATCTGATAAAAGTTACAGATATTAATCTACTGAGAAATAAAAGGAATTCGAAAGTGAATAATAGTTTTTGAAATTAAAATAAACTCCTTCTGAGTATTTTTAACTGAAAAAGCGATGTAATGATTACAGAAACTTTTAATCGTAAAATATTTGTATGATATACTTTTAACATAACAATTTAGTGAACGTACATATTGAAAATCTGTGAATTTTACAGATTCTATGTATAAGTAAAGCGTATGAAAAAACGCAGGCTATGAATGTCCCATCAGACAATTCATTGTTTTTTGAAAATATGACGTTTTTTATGTTGGGACATTACAGTACGATAAATCAATTTCTAAAATAAATTCAAAATTTTCTAATTACATATTATCATTTAGTGATAGAATTTTTGCGATCACACTAATTTAAAAGTATCAAATTGATACCAAAAATATCATATTGATATAAAAATTTGTATCAATTTGATATTTTTGGTATCAATTTGATACTTTTAAATTAATGTGATTTCAATCAATGAAGTACTGCTAATTACCAGTAAAATGTCATTGATGGAAATCCAGAGAAATTGATCAGTAAATGAAGTCTGTGAATTTTTGAATGATTCACACTTGATGAGTGTAGCATGGAGTAGCGGGCAATTATAAGGGTAGTAAAATGAGGCACAGAAGAAAACTTACAGAGTGAAGTTATAGAAGTATAGACAAAAGGCTACCTTTTTCCATGTGTACACCCTCGAGGTGCCTCACAAAGACGAGCTCCAGTTATTACTTAAATATTTCATATTATATCTGTATAAACATAGGTGCTTTCTTTCTTTTTTTATCAATTAAACTGTAAGAAAAAAAAGGTTGACTTTAACATATTTAATTTCTTAGAGCTTCTTCCAATAAATTGTAGACAGTCTAATTTTGAACGTCTTATCCGCAAGCCAATAGTAATATGAAAATTTTTGATAAGAAATAACTGTCTGAATCAATTCACTAGATGGCACTTGAGAGTCTAACGAATTGGATATTTCAGCCAAGCAATTTTCTGCGTATATATAAATGAATATGTACAATTTATATTATAGGTCACGCTGAGCTTTTAATTAAACAGTATACACTTGGTTTGTACGATTCAAAAACAGTATTGATTTTCAGCATTAATGAGTTTGTGTTAAAATCCTGATATTTCAAAGAATTAAAAAATATAAAATCTCAATTCCTATTAGTATATAATAAAAGCTTGCAGAAAATAATAGTGATAATATTACTTTTCATTTGAAATTAAAAAAATTTACAAACAATATATTACAAATTTTTAAAGTAATGAATATTAACATTCAATCAAATTGTAATATTATATATTAATGACAAAGTTTACATATTGGAGATAATATTTACATACTATATATGCATATTGACTGGGTTTCTTGTTGGCCAATGGTGAATAATATTGTAATTTCTGATTGAAATATAAAATGAAATAAATTTCGAATGAATAAAAATTAGTATATATAAGAATATTTTATTATTTCTTTTTATAACACTACACTGTGAGTTTCTCTACTTTAAATTTATATAATTAGAGCAACACAGTTATTTTATTAAAGAAATGTTAACCCCAATTTTGTTTGAGAAATCCCTTAGTCTCTTTCAAGTACTTGAAATTTATATAGTGGAAGGCATTATCAAGTCCTTGAGATTGCTTTGAAACTAGTATTTCGTAACCTCAATAGGGCTTCCAGAATTCGTAAAAGGGGATTTGGACCTCAAGCTTTCAAGCTCAGTGAAACAGCCGACAATTAATGCAAGAATCGACGGATAATGCAAAACCCCGTAGGAAATTTAGAAAATATATAGAATTCAATTAAACTAAATTTCTTTTAAATTGTTAACTGTACAGAAAGAGTATATGATATAATTATTATGCGACTATATGTTTTTTCAGCATTTTCATCGCAAGTTCATCTTCATTCTGATGATAGCATAAATTTTATAAATGAAAAAACTACTAGACTTTTGGTAACTACAATAAATCTTTTTGAACCATATAGTAAATTCAACTACACACAAATTTCATACTTCCACCATTTGTGAACAAAAATGACGATTGGATTTAAAAACATACCATTTTATGTCCTCTTTCGAGACCTGAAATTTAAAAAAATTCATGTCTAGTTTTATGGGGTTTGAGATATTCGCATGAAAATTTAATGTGAATACATACATGGAACGACATTTTTAAAAAATATTCTTTCCACTAGTTATTTCATCTAAATTTTTTAACATACTCTGCTATTTTCCTTCTTTAATAATATTTCACTGAGATATAAAAGAAAATATTTTGAAAATTTATTATATGATATCTAAATTTTTAAGTATAAAACTCGCCTTACAAGATATCTCATTTAAAATGAGAAAAGTTTTTCATGCCTGATTATGAACAAGTGAAAGAAATTGCTATTTGATGCAAGAAGAAACCACAAACTGAATTAAATGAAAGTAGAAACGACATCTACAGAATCGTCTTTTGAAAGTGACAAAAAGTTCTGAAAGTTGGTTCAAAGCGATAAAAGCTTTTGGTTGAATCACGGGAAAGCTCAACGTGTCGAACCACAGCACTCAAACCTAGTCATTCGTCTCGCTTCACCTTTTAATGTCGAATACATATACATACATACATACGTGAGCGAGCATATGTAAAATCTGTCTCTCGGCATTTTTTCAATTACACACCTAAGAGTATAGGATATATCTTTTATCACCATACTCTTTTTATTTATTATACTTATTCTCGTTTTGCACAGAAATAAATCTACTCTACACTGTGGGGAAAAAAATCTTACTAGAATTCTATACTTTTTACACCCAGAGAAATTTTTTATATTCGAATATAATTTATTTGAATTTAATAAAAATATATGTTTGTTTAACAATTAAAAAGTACAGTAAAATCTACTAAAAAATAACAATTAACTCTGTATGCAAATTTGTTCGCATATGAAAAAAGAGACCAAAAAATATATTTTTTCGCCATTGACATGAAAAAGTGTCTTTTTTGTGCCTGTTTTGGGCAGATAAAGTAGCACTTTTTAAGGCAGTTTGGGCCAACTGCCTAAAAAAGACTTTTTTAGGCAGCAAACTGCCGTATAAAGTCTTTTTTAGGCAGTAAACTGCCCTATAAAGTCTTTTTTAGGCAGTTGTTAATTTTTGCATAATTTTTTTTTTTGCTTTTATTTTATTTATCAATTTTTATTATTTTTTTTCTTTAAAATTGTTTCACTTTTTCATAACAATGGCGAAAAAAATAGCGTATGTGGCTCGCACGTAGTAATTTTTAGGTTCGGATGATTTCAATACTCGCTGTCTGTGCGACTTCGGTTCGACTCGGCTCGCTTTCGGCTCGACTCGACTCGCCTTCGGCTCGTCTTCATCTCACCTACAGCTCGCCTTCGTCTCACCTACGTCGCACTAACGACAGCTCGTACTGAAAATTACATCCTCACCTAAAAAGTACTACTTTACGTGCTTGCCACATAATATACTATTTTTATTTAATTTTAATAGAAAAAAAAGTTCAAAAAAAAATTCAAAGGCAGATTATCAAAATTCAAAATGGCGGAATTTTTTGCATCAGATTTGCTTAAACCTCGTTCCTAATATCAGAGATTTTTGGGAGGGCAAAATTTATTTGAAAATTGATTAGTTGTTTTGAAACTTGTTAGTCGGAGGTTTTTGGAGTCACTGATTACGAATTTCACATCATATTCATAATCAAAGAACTGAAAAACTCTCCGAATGACAAATTTTGAACAAGTCTGATAAATTTTAATTTTTTAATTTTTAAAGTCCATATGAACTCCAAAAAAAGTTCGCAATATTGAATCCAACATTTTGAATGTTGAAAATCTAACTTAAGATTTGAAATTTTTTATTATTTGCAACTGATATTTTGCAACAAATTTTTAACTATTGTCGAATTTTTTTGTTTTGTCCGACATTTTGAAATTATATTTTCTATCTGGTAGCGATATTCTATTCTGAAATAGGGTCAAATCTGGCGTAAGAAAGGCAGCGGTTTGGCTTGGCACAGTTCTGGTGCGGATCAGTTACATGTCCAACAATAGCTTTGGTATCTATTCTGGTAGGTTTAACTTGAATTAACTCTGATGTTGTTCAACAGTTGTAGATAACTAAAAAATTTTATTTCACATCTTGCAAATATTATTAAAATTTCTCAATACTCATTCAATTCCATATTTTTGACCACTTGTAACATACAAAATAAACTAAAATTTTATTGAAATAAAAGTAATTAATAGAATAAAATAGAAGGAAGTAGCAGTAAGTTAAATATTAAACTGAAATAGTTAAACTATCTACAAGAACATAATTATATAATTATAGACTACTTTCCAGTCAACTACTTATCGGTTTGGTTGAATTTCTCGCAGATTCAATTTTTTTTGTCCTACAGCAATTATAGAAAGGAAAATATCCTATTCCAATAATTTTTAGCATTTCGTTTTCAGCATAAAATTTTATTATAGATGCAAAATGACCATCCCATAATGCTAAAACTTAGTTCTCCTTGGAAAATTTGCTCAAAGCTGCCCAATAATTAGGTCGAATTTATGCTACACGCGTATAGCGATTCACACACGTAAACCCTAATCAAATTATAACCATACAGTAGTGGTTGTCCTTTAATCTTTTTTTTTTTAATAGTGAACTCAAAAAATTTATCAGTATCAATTCACCCTCTTAAAAAATTGCATTTTTAATTCAAAATTTTTGTTTTACTCCAACATTTTATTTCGAAATTTTTATGAAAAATAAAAAAATATCACTTCGGTTTTGAGAAAAGTCACATTTTAGACTTATTTTCAATTTTTCTGATACTTCCGTTGTAGTTACGTTATTTTTACTATATAGGGTGTTCAAAAAGTATGAAAACTTTCAAATATCTCGAAAAGTACGCATTTTCGTGATACTTCTTTTTTCACTGTTGGATCCCGGGACCAATTTTTTGGCTTCAAACATGTAGATCTTTTTTTTGGGAACAACTTTTGTTTTGAATATTTTTCACGATCCATAATTTTTAACAAATATAGAAATAAAAAAAAAGTATTTTTACATTTTTCACAAAGATTTAAAAAAAAATTCTAATAAAAAAAATTTTTTGAATAAAAATTTCACATGGCATGCCGCATATATTTATATTTCACTCTTTTTAAATACTGAGAAGTGAAATTGAAATATCATGTTGCGATATTTCAACTATTTAAAGTAAAGAATAACAATAACAACAAAATCAATTAATCTATATATATTTAATTATTCTACCAAGTAAAACTATTCATAAAATCATATGAAAATAAAATTAATATGATTTTTTAATTTCTTTACACTATATATCGGATTTAAATAAAATGAAATAATATTTTTATATTAATTATAATGCGAAAAGTATATTATATACATATATAAACAAAATTATTACCAAGCTATAAATTTTTGTTCATTTAACACCAAAAGTATATATCCATTCAATACAACTTCCCTCATTATTATAAATTCGCGCTAATTTTGTATATAACTGGATTTTGAATTTACTGAAAAGTAAATTGAACTTTACGTAAATTGACGTCGATTCTTCAAAATGTAATTCAACTTTTCCAAGTTCTTTCAAACTTTTTTAATATAAAATTTCCAGAAACTTTTCACTGAATTTTGACAAAATTTGTCAAAAATAAATTAACTAAAAACTATACAACTAAATTGAACGTAACTCTAAATATCCTAAATGTAATGAATCATAATATTTTAAATATATGTATAGAAAATGATCGCATAGAAATTTCTAATAGAATTGTTATAATTGAAATAATGAAACATATATCAACATTCCACTTCCGACGGCTTAATTAAATTCGGATGCAGTTCTCGGTATAATGTCACAGTAAATTCTCCAGTTTTCTTGTCAAGTGTCACAACTTTAGGCATCGCAGTATAGTTTGTCTCGCGTCATCAGTTTCCAAACCAAATAGAAGCAAAATGGCATTTGACCAGAAATAGCACCATATAGCGCTTGAAATTCAAGAAACTTCTTGCACATCTACAGTTTAGTATTAATTACGAAAATGTAAGGATAGTTTTCAAGCCAGGGATTAACTTGTAACTTTCCCATATATACTTCAATTTGAAATTCAAATGATATGCCTTTATCTGGCGAGCAAAATTTATTGAATTGGACAGGAGAAATATATTCCAAGAAAAATACCACAATAAAAATGAATAACTAAACTTATTTATTGTGTATTTGGAAAAATAGCATCAAACAATATCCTTAAATATTTTAAAGATAACATTTATTTCACAAAAATAGCCAACGTAATCACATTCATAATATGGATTTCTTAACTTTTTTAGATATTGCGAGAAATAAATTTCCATATATTTCCTACATTTAGAGATTTTATACATTCATCAGAAAATGGATGATTCTGCAATTTTGACTATGTAGGGTAGAAGAACCGAATTGTCGTGAAAATAATAATGATATTATACGTAGAGAAATACAATTTATAACTCAAATAACGCCATCTATTTACATTAGGGTGGTCCAAGAAAAGAAAGTTGGAATTTTTTTTTCTTTCACCCCCTGGAATTGAAGTATATTGGAAAAAAAATTCCCCTTTATATATATATATATTTTTGTTAATAACTTTAGAACGTGTCTCAAAGCTCTTTACATTTCCCACATGTATTTTTAATGGGGTAAAATATTTTTTTGTAAATTTAATATAAAGTCTAGAAAACCCAATATTTTTCAACCGGACCACTCTGTTTCTCTTCAGAAATAATCAAAGAACATTAATGTTGTTAAAAAAACAGGTGTATTTTTTTATAATTTATATACTTCAACTATGGGGTGGAGGGTATTTTTCCTTGTGTATTTTTGGACCACCCTAATATAAAAAAGTACATTAAAAATACATTTATATTTCAGTAAAAAAGTCACTGATCACAAATCAGTTTCTAAATTCTAGCTATATTTGAGTTAATGATTTTCACTGACATTAGATTTTTCTTATTTTGTCAATAGTTTTCGACAGATGAATAACATTTTACAAATTATTTAAGACATAAAAAATGCAACAATATCAAATTTTTTAAATGAATCTTGTTTAATTTTCAAAAAAATGAGAAATCCATATCGAGGTAACTAAACTCTGCTGGCTGGCTCAATTTTCCCATTACCCCAAAGAATTTTCACAGGCCACAATTTGAAAAAAAGAAGAAAAACATATACAAATTTAATTATTACCTCTATTTTTATTCATGTATCTAAATCTATACATATTTATTTCTAATAAAATCACAAAACATAATTAAATAATAAATTTTTAACCATTTACTTTGATCTCCAGAAATATTTTCCATTTAAGAAGAAAAACTCGAAAACTTGATTTTTCCTTGTAGTTTCTACAAATCTGTCAGAAATATGACCGTTTGCCTTCGTATGACATACAGGAAGGTTGTTCAAGTTTTCCGAGTTATTTCCACGAAATGCAAAGTTCTGTGTACTTGAAATTTAAAAGCTCCCATTACCCCACCTTCCCCTACGATGTAATTTTCTTCCTTAAAAAATGAAACGTAACAATAAATATTAGGTACAAATAGCACGAAAAGTATACATTTTCTCGATGTAACGAGTTCTCGAATTTTTTAAAAGCTTAAACACTTTTCGAGTTTAATAAATGTGAGAACTGTAGAATTGTTCTTGATATACTGCAGAGATGCAGAATTAGAACATTTCTAAATCGCAAATGTATAGTTAATTATCTAAATGCACTAATAATAACTCTAGATTTTGAAATTTTGGACAACATGACGAATTTTGGACTAATATATTCTATCGTATTAAGGATTAAACTCTGCAACCCGAGATGCCGTCAAATGTCAAAGTTTCATTTCGAAATTAGATTTAAACTAACTGATTCACAGCACTTAAAATTGCATTAATGTCGATAACATTGCCTCAATATGTTGTCATTATTTTCGCAACGTTGCCGCACTGTTTGCAAATTTAGATACTGTGCGCGCTATAGTTCAAAATGCAATTTCTAAAAAGTTATAAAAAGTTGAATTGCTCATCAAAAATTTCTAATAAGGAATTTGAAAGATGACTATAGAATACAATATAGTATATGTCTTTAATTAAAGTTTAATTACTTTATTTCAAATTTCAGGAACTTGTATAATTTTGTGCACAGTTCCACACTATGCAGTTCTACGCACTGTGATAGTGAAATAAGGGAGAATGAAAATGACAATAATTCATTGTCAGTCGTCAGCCGGCAAAGTAGTTTCCGATACTTCAACCAACCTCACGAGCCACACCCACACACGTACGACGACAGAAAATCGTTAAGGATGCTGGAGACGCGACAAAGAGAAATATTTTCTAAAAATTTGAATTTTAATTATAAATTCGTAATATGTCATCACTAATAGTATATCTTTTCATTTAGTTGTAATTCAAAAATAATAAAAATTAAATTATACAAAAATATTTATATTTACAATTATAATTTTTATATATTTGTTATTCTTGCAGAACATTTTGTTTAATGCAATTGGTTTTACCTCTTATGTTGTATAGCAATTTATTGACCTATTGAGAAAGGTCGCGCACCCCTCTTGCACACAAATTTAAAGCTATTGTTTAATGGAACCGATTCATTATAAATTTATCTATTGCGAATTATATACAGCCTCATACTGTGTGGTTCACTTTGTATATGAGAAAAGCACTCACATGCTGAGTATTGTGATGTAATATTCAGGATATCCTACGGACGTCATTGGGATATTCAGCGGCTCTCAGCGGTTCAAAATATCGATACAGGATATCGCAGGAATATCCGAACAGCCGGGAATCGCAAAATACACAATCTTACACTAAATTTTCGCCTCTATATAGAAAAACTGTTTATGCTTAGTAGAATTTTGCGGTGTAATATTCGCGCGCGAGGCGAATATTAGCAACCATGCCTGAATATTGCGAAAATTCACCACAATGCTTAGGCAATACTTGTGCAAGAAGTTGTGCTCTGCGGGCAGCTCTAAACTGCTGATAGCTTTAATTTCTATTAATATATTAGAGGTATGATATAGGATAATTTCATTTGCTCTGATAAAAATCAAATATAGTTTATAATAAGAATATTTTTCAACAATAATTTTAATTAATTCTTTTCATTTGCACGGAAAAATTTTATTCAAGATTCTTTAATTCTTAATTCAAGATTTATTTAAAGTATTTTTATAATATTATTGAAAGAATTCTTCTTGGCGCCACGAATATATAGATCTTAATCACTTTGAAAAGTTTTAGAATAACTGTTTTAGAAGACACAGTACATTATTGACTGAGCGCTATAGATAAAAGAAGAGGAATTTTCTTTTAATATATTTCTTTCGTTGTGGGGTTTTTTGATTGTGTTTCAAGTGATTCTGATGAATTTTTAAAAATTCGTCCGCCATATTGGATCCGTCATTTTGAAGTTCTCGAAACTGACATCAAATTCGTAATCAGCGACCCCCGAGTAACGGGTTTCAAGTAAATCCGATACTCTTCGATTATGAAGGAAGTGTTTCTTTTAATGAACCAAAAAAAATGTAAAATGGCGATTATTTAAAAAATTTGACCTTACATTGAAAAATGGCTAACGTCATTGAATTCAACGAACTCGAATCAGGTTTATCTGATACGTGCCAAGTTTGTCAAAAAAAAAAAAAAATAAGTTCTCGATACAATGTAATTTTAGCAAATTACACAAGAGAAAAATATTTTTCAATTGTTTGAACTGTTGTTCAATTTGATAATTTACTACTCCATATTCAATACTCGAACAGTTATTGCTCCATTGTTGGGCCAATATTGATCGATTTATGTATCTAATAAAAAATAATTGACTTTTGGGCCGTCAATGCGCCGCCATTATTGGGCTGTTTGTGAGTTACATATTATTATTGGCAGTGATTATTTGCCATTATAAATTCAACACTTTAGCCGTTAATGTCTCATTTTATTATTGGGCCGAGATTAGTGCTAATTTCGGCAAATTAAAATAATTTAGATCAGTGCCAATATTGGCTAAGTATTGAGACGAGATTCGAACTCATTTTAACAAATCAAATTAACTGAAAGTCGATACCAATATTGGTACAGTACTGAGACCAGTAACATTTATCATATTTTGTCAGAAATTACTGAACCAATTATGGTCCGTATAAGCAGTTCTGGCATTTCGCACCTTGGGATATCGTATAACTCATTTGCGTATATAGCTAAGAGACGTAAGGCGAAGACTTTGTATTCTTGAAGAAAAGGGTTCGAGAATAAAGGAACTTTTTTTCTCCCATATGTAAAAAATTATATTCCAAAACTTGTTCAAGAATTTCTGCGTATAGCAACTTTAGAAAGTTGTCTTGAAATACACTACTTATTCTAGAAATAATTAAATTTGATAAATTCATCAAATTTCTAAAATTATTCTAAGTTTATAAACAAACTTTGAGAATATTTCTTGAACGAAATTTTTCCGTGTGTATTTTCATTACGGTTTAGATTTAAATATAAAATCCACTTTTGTCATTAATAATATTTTTAAAATTTATTACTACTTACTTTTTTTTGTAATATTATTTTAAATTAACTTAATATTAAAGTACATAAATTTTTAAATCTGTATCCTTAATAGTACGAAAAAATTTATAACTATAATATACATGCACAATAATGTGTACTTAATATAGGTTGTTAAAATTTCATATAGTAATTTGAGGAAAGTCGTTTTTGGATGAAAGCCCTTCAAACGTGCTATCCAGGTCACAAAATTAATTGTTTTTTGTCATTAAGCACTTCAAAAATATCATTGTTTTAGGCGATTCCCTTATTAATATTAAAATAGAATATATCATGAATATTTTTAAGCAAAAAAAAAAATTAATTATCAATCTTCTAATATATTAATTATAATTAAATTTCACAGTTATGTATACAGTTAATTATTATTAGTTTACAAAATAACTTCAAATTTCATAGTTAATTAGGTTAATTATTATGTTACACTGTAAAAAATCTTTTTGGAGATTGTACATTCGCAATTTGTATTTGTGTTAAAATTTGTAAAATTACTATATTCAATAAGGTTATGTTACTACATTAAAAAAGCACTTTTACAATTTTCTGTAAATTAACTACTTTCAAAGTGGGTAATAGGTGACGGATGCAACAACTAATTATGTTTCACCTATTACCCACTTTGAAAGTAAGAATAGTTAATAAAAGAACAAAAGATGTGTTGAAACAACAAACAAATAATTTCTTGTTCACTGTATTGACAAGAAAATTGTGTTAACTTTTAAGTTTCCTATTTACAAGAAAAATTTTCTAGAAAAGATTTGTTGCAGTTTCATAAGACACTGAGAACACGTTTATACGTTTTATATACAAGAAAACGTAATATTTTTAGTTTGACCATATTATTTTTAACTCAAAATTAGTATATCTTTGCAATACAGTCAAACATATTTAAGTTTATTTTTGTTGATATAATATACTTCATTTAAAAATAAATTTTGTTTGATTCAAAGTTAGTATATTCTTGATATTATAATCCTTATGTTTCAATGAATAATAATTTATGCACTTTGCATACACGGATAAAAATACAACTTAAAATGATCTCCAAACGAGATAAACGAAAAAAATCTTGTTGACAATAAATAGAAAATAGTCAGTGGATCATCTGAATCTCGATCTGAATTGTGACACTATGCAGGGAAAGGAAGCTTTTTCGATACATAGCAGGGAACCACAATATAGAGAAAAGCAGGGGGAAGCAGGTGAAAAAATATAAATATATGGCATATTTCGGACGTTCTACTGGATTTCCAACGGAAATTTACATGCGTTCATTTCAAACAAACCCTTAAGTTTAAATCAAATAATATGTTTTTAATGAAAGTGACAAATATTTTCCATATACTAAAATAAAACTTACAAACAGGTTAAATTAAACAAAATCATTCAAACAGATCTCTATGGTTAAATTAAAAATTATTTTTTCTGAGTGCGCAGAGGACGCTGTATTTGTCTTCTTCACTGCAGAATTGTGACTGAGTGTGACAGACCCAGTGGTCCCAGTGTCAGCCATAGATTTTGTATAGTGAAAATGTAATTTTATTAGCTCATAAAAATTAAAAAGTAAGCAACTTATCATCAAGAAAAATGCTCTGGGACAGATGAGTTTGTTTGAAAGTAAAAAGATTCAAGGTTTTGATAGTGAAAATAATGCGAAAATATTTATACATTCCGTTTGATCAATTGAATTATATTGCCTTGAAGACCTAACCTAAAATTGAATGGCAACCACAAATAATAAGTTAATCTATCATCTAAGATTGTAAGTACATAATTAAATTTATAAGTATATTTAAAAACAAAGCCACAATGAAAAATTATGAATTCCAAAGAAATGTTTTTTACAAATGAACTATAATTTCCAATGACAAAAATCAGTTTTATCGGTTTTACTATCGCGTTACGAGAAAAACGCTTCTCTGCAAATTTGTCCACTTTGTATATACAATTATGTTTTATTTGTTGTCATATTTCACCTCCTTTTTTTCTTTTTAAGGATTAAAAAGTGAAATGAATGAAAGAAATGTTATACTCAAATGCCTAATTTATTTCTTTTTAATAATCATCAAATTAATATATTTTCTAAAGCGCATTACATTTTTAGCTAGTCACTTGTCAGATTCTCTTACCTGTTATTCTACAGTATCTAAAGAAAAACTTTCAAGAGACTCTTGAATACCGAGTTAAAATTTCTATCTGGGATTAAAATTAAAAATGCAAAATTTTCTTAAAATAAATTGCGTTTTTTAACATTATTTTGTTAGTGTAAGAATATTCTCCGCAATCATGGATATTTACATAAAATATAATTTTCGTTTATAATGTATTTTTCTTGTTATCGTTACCTTTAGTCTCTGCTTGCAGCTTCACTCAAAACTATTATCATTATTACGCGCTCATTTGTAGAATGTTTACAGCGAACTTTTCAGAAAAAGAAAATATTTTGTGTCCGTATTTTATTACATATAGACTAAGGAAAATATGCTTTATATTGAATCAACAAAAGCATGAGAATTGTTAATTAAAAAATATATGTGCTTATTAATTAAAAAGTATTGTGTATATAATTTCTTTTTTTTAAATTTAAAAAAAATAATATAAATTTTCTGACATCATTCAGTATATAAATTCCATGCATTTAAATCAGTGATTTTAACAAAAATAATAGAAATTTTACTGATTCTCGATAAAAATAAAATAAATATTTCAAACAAAATTTGTTACATTCAATAAAAATTAATTTGATTAAAACAAACGGTTGGTTTTTTTAATGCACTTTTCGATTGAACCAAATAAACTTTTTGTTGATTCAATTAAAAGTTTGGTTAACTGTATTGCAATACATTTATTTGATTGATTAAAACAAAATTTGGTTGTTTCAAATTAATTTTTTTCTATTTTAATTCTCATAGTACTATCAGAATGATCTGTAAATCGAGTAGAAAATTGCATCAATAAATCGGAGAAGATTTCTTACAAATAGTTGGTTACAAAATCCAATGGTTATTACTTTTAAACTTTTGTCATTAAAAGTTAAATCATCGTATTTTTAAAGATGTTATATATATATTGAAGAAAGAACCTCAACCGAGATAAAGAAAGTTTAAGCTTCATAATAGTTACATACCTTTAAAAAAAGATTATAAAAGTTTATTAAGTACTGTCTATGTATAAAACATTTTTTAAACAAAAGATTAAAAATATAATACATTATAAACTGTCTAATGAAGTAACAAGAAATAGTGATGAAACACACAGTTCGAATATTTCTTCTTTGTCAGTGTCAATTTTTATCAAAAAAATCATAATTTCTCACTATCTTATTATTTTTATTATAACGAAACCTCTTTTTTGGGATACAAAAAGCATGTGGCGTAACTAATTAATCAGCAATTCATAGTGAATTTTTAGTAAAAATCTAATAAATGTCATTTTAATTGCTTAAATTAAAACAAATGTTTATTTTGAACTGGAAAATGTAATAAAAACAATTTTTAGAATGAAATTTTTGCTTAAAGCTAAAAAATAGAAAAAAAAATCATTATTTCAAATTGTTTGTTATCTACTTGTTCATCGCTATCTCTGAAGATATTTGTTTTATTTCTTTTTCCAATTGATCTTTGTCAATTGACAACATTTTACTTTTCCACTCTAGAAACATTTTAACTTAAAAACAAATAATTAGTTGCGCTTCAAAATACCTTTTTCGAAAATATGCTTGTAATTTTTTTTTCCTAAAATCATCATGACGACTATTTTTTTAAATACTAAATTTTACTTTAGAAAACTTTTACCCAATTAAGGTAGTATACTTTAAACAGTCACTTACAAAAATAAAGTTCAATAGAAAGCATACAAAGTATAGGGTAATTTATTACAGTATGCTGCTTAAGAATCTTTTGCGTGACTGTACTGAATACATCGTCAGCCTCTATACAGACACGTACACATGCATGTATTAAAAATGATTCTCCTTATTCTACAATGTGTAAACCTTAAAATTAATAATTTTAAAAATCTTTTATATTTTTTTAGTTAAACGGGTAATATTGTTAATTCTTTTTGTTTTAAATTCTTCAAATATTTATTTATAATTATATAACGAAGCTGAAGTACGCAATGTTTATGATAAACGATTTTTAAAGAAATAATTTTTTAAAATGAAAAATTCTATAATTTTTTTTGTCTAAAAAATATATTTTTTTAATTTGTTGATTAATGAAAACTACAAGAAATATTTTTTAGGTGAAAAATTATAGAATTTTTCATTTTAAAAAATTATTCCTTTAAAAATCGTTTATTATAAACGTTGCGTACTTCAACTTCGTATAATAGGGTCAGTTGGGGTAAATGGGGACAAGAGGTTTTGGAGCTTAATTTACAGTTTTAAAATTAAGTTCAATGTCAATATTTTAACCTCAGATCACCTGCAAGAGGTTTTGAGTATTGCCAAGCTTTTATCTTGACAATTGGCAGCAAGATAAAAAAGTTATCGCTCAATGTATCAAAACTTGAAAATCAAAGTCAAACTGTTTCAGTATTTTGTCGAGCATTTCAAAGAAAACAAACTTAAAAATCATGCCAAATTTTTTTCTTATTCCTTATGACTCCTGTAACAGAAATTCACTTGAATTTTTTATTTTTTGTCAATTTGGTTAATAATGACAAGCTGGCCCCATTTACCCCGAGTTTTCAAATTTTTGGGGTAAATGGGGACAGCTTGTCATTATTAACCAAATTAACAAAAATCAAAAATTCAAGTGAATTTCTGTTATGGGAAACATAAGGAATAAGAAAAAAATTTGGTATGATTTTTACGTCTGTTTTTTTTCAAATGCGAGACAAAATACTAAAATAAAAAAAAATAAAAAAAGTTTTAATTGGTTCAACTATTATATTTCTACTAGAAATTTTTTTCAAGTTTTTTCATCCCTTAATACAGTAATATACTTAAGGAAACTTTTTTCTTAAAACTTTCTTAGAAACTATGTTGTCCCCATTTACCCCGAATTTTAAGAAATTTTCTAAATTTTGGGGTAAATGAGGACAGTCAGTTTCATGCGTTTAAAGCTTATCAAAAAATTTTTCTGTTGCATAAAATTAATCCTGGGAACGTAAATAACAAGTTAAAAAAAATAAACCCGCAAATATTACATTTTGAAGGAAGAAACTTACGTAATTTGTGAAAAATAGCGATTTTGTCCCCATTTACCCCAACTGACCCTATATTAGTTTTTTAAACGAAATAGAAAATTTTATAAGTTATTGAAGAAATATGCCGTTTATATATAGGGGCAAATCCACAGAACCGGCCGATTTTTACTTATCAAGATGAAAATTTTCCAAATAGCAAGCACACCTTTTATTTATGGTTTACTTTCTTTAAAATATATTCAAGAACAATTATCTTCTTGCGTGATTCATTTTATTTTAATGCCGTTTGAGTTAAAAGCCAAAAACGAAAATATTATTTTTCTTCTGGAAATTATAATTAAAAATGGCATTTCTTTGTTTTTTTTATATATTATTTGAAATATGTGCAAAACATTTTGAATAATAAAATATGATAAAATACAAATAATTAATTTTTTAATTATCAAAAATAAATTATTTATATTTTATCATATTTTATTATATATTTTATTTATTAGCATTTAATTTTTTATTTCTGTAAATTAAATTGTTTACTTACTAATTTTGATATTAACTATTTTAACCAACAAACTGACATTATTGACATCGATTTTGATATAACTTTGAAAATAAAACAAATGAAAGGATAATTCATTTTTCACGATTAACTAGTTAAATTTCGATAAATTTTTTTTTATTTTTAATTTTTAGACGTTATAAATTGAAAATATAATTTGGCGTTTGCATACAAGAATTATAATAATGTCTTTATATAATCACACATGTTTTCAACTCATCATATTTTATCCTGTAGTTGTGCTACTGAAAAAAGGCTAAGTTGAAAATGGTTCACGCTTAAACATAGAGTGATAATTATTGGAATATTTTCTTTAATTCTGATTGCACTCTATTCTATGATACATACATTTGTTCGTCTGTTCACAAGCAATAAGCTCCAATTTGAAAAATTCAAATCGAATAATCGCCGCAAAAGATATTTACAAAAATGTATAGACATTTCATTATTATAAAATAATGAGTAACGCTACTTTCAACGACTATCATTTCTTTTTATTTAAGAGCACATATTTTTTATTACTTTCAAAACATTCTTCAATAAGTAAACTATAATTCACCACAGTTTGGAATTGTTCGGATCTATGCCGAACAAGTTATACCTATAAGAATTAAAATTTATACCTGGAGTAACACCGTAAATTTTATTTTTTAAGTTACTTAATTCGATTTTATTTTTTATAAAAGACTAGAAGGTTCACATTTATTCAATTTTCTTATTTCAATAGGTTCTCAGAGATATTACAAAATGGTTGAAGTATGAAAATAATTAATATAATACTTCTAAAATAGAAAAATATGTGAGTAACATGAAATCGGCCGGTTCTGTGGATTTGCCCATAGACTCATGTTAGAGTATCAAACTTTTAACATTCTTTGGATTATTTTCATTCAAAATTTAAATTTGATTGCAACAATTTTTTTTTTTTTTTTTTTTGATTCTACATATTAAAAAAAAGTATACCTACTTTTTCTTTTTCGTAATTTGATTTAAATTAATTAAGTTATTAATTAACAATATTAATTTTGTCAGGAACTTTACTCTTAAAATATTAAATGAATTGTTTTGAGATCTTGTGGAAAAGTCTGAAATATAATGAGAAAACTCTTACAAACTAAAATTGATATTTTTTTTAAATTAATAATTATTGAAATGTTTAGAAATTTAATGTTAGAAAAGAGTTACTGTTAGAATTTTCTATCAATTTCCAAGTATTACTTCCTCATAGAGAAAATAATGTCATACCAAAATTTTTTAAATTCGATTTTTTGATATATTTTTATGTTTTTCGACTTCACAAATCCAGAATCACATTTTTAAAAAATGTTTGATTAAATTTTCATAAATTTCTCGAATTCTATAAAAGCTACAGGGATGAATTTTTTTAAATTGTAGGTCTCACAGGGTGACATAAAATAAAAGTACTTTGAGCAAATTTAATCAAGACTAAATATTTTTTACATTTAAAAATTTAAAAAAACACGTTTTTGCTTGTAATTTAAAAAAAATGTATTGACACTTAAATATTTTTCTTTTATTTTGTAGAGTTTTTCAAAATGCATCATTTTACTTATTTAAAAACGTGACTTTTGGTGCTGTTTTGTTATTAAATTTTCATGTGTGAGTTTTTTATATATTGCATTTATTTTACAGACTCCATAACTCCATGACGAAGCAGAGTGTTCATGAAATAAACACAAAAAATTCATACTTCAACTTGGCAACGGTTTTTCATAATAATTAATTCAACAAAATATCACAATTTTCGCACATAACAGTCGTTTATCATCATATTTAAGACAACTTCACAAAATCTTAAATCAATCCTGGATTGATTTGTCTAGCGACCTGGAATTCCTTGAAAACCTGTAAAAGTTCTTGAATTTTATTTTTACCTAGAAAACCTAGAAAAATTCTTGAATTTTTCATTGAGTCCTGAAATTTGCTATTTCGTGTAGGAATTTTTTTTCAACCGCGTTCGGAAACACAAAATTTGATAAAACAAAAAATATGTTCGACTTTTCCGACTTTTATCGACTATTTTCAATGCATGCGACTATTTTCGACTCATATTAATAAAATATGTCTTTTTTTTAAAACATTTATAAAAAAAATACGACTTTTTTAGTATAAAATTTACATCTTCCAAAACTGAATTATTAAATGAATATTAACTAATATTCTTCGCAAAATTAATTATTATTATTATATTCAATAATTTTAATCAAGTTCTTTAAAAATTCTATTATTTAAAATGTTTTTCAAATAAAAGTTCTTTTAGAGTCAATTATTGTCTAAAGTTTGTAAAAAAGAAAAAAATTCATTAATTAAAATTTATGAAAATTTCGATTTAAAATCTCCTGAAAATCAATTATTTTTAAAATTCTTCGGAAAATTTATTAATTCTAATAAATTTAATCAAAATTTTCAAAAATTTAATTTTTTTAAACATTTCTTAATTCATAATTCTCTTAAACTCAATTCTTATTATCCAAAGCTTATAAAAAAGTTTTCAGCAATTCATATTTACAAAAATTTTATTTAAAAATTTCCAAAAATTAAATTACTTCTATAAATGTTAACTGCAGTTTTTTCAAATTTCAATTATTTTGTAAATTTTTCTAAATTCATTTTTTTCAATAATACTTTAATTAGAATCTTCAAAAATTTAATTACTACATATTTAAAACATTTTCTAAACTTCTGAAATCGAATGATTTGCATATATCAGATTAGAAAATTAATAAAACTTATTTAATTTCTTATAATAATATAATAATTATAATAATAATTGTTTGATAATAATAATAAAGTATTTACTATCTAATTATATTTATTAAAAAAAATAAATTTACTTCTTCGACTTTTCTTGTAATGTAAATTGACTAAAAAGTCTTTTTTCTTCCCCCTAAATTTGGTCCGAGGCCTAAAGATACCCAAAATTAAATGTATTCATTAATAGTTTATAATGAAAATATAGATTAAAAATAATTTAATCTTGTACCTACACTTAAAGTATTTTTGTCATTAAAATTTATTAAAATAGTTCCTACAAAAAAATTTTTAACCTGGAAAAGTCCTGGAATTTTATTTGTGAAAAGTGCTAGGCACCCTGAATTCAATATTTTAAGAGTAAAATTAAAATTGTTGTGATGGCGTCACCTAATCATCGCACATGCTTTTAAATCTCGTGAGTGCATGTTTATTTTGATATGACAAGTTTACAGTGTAAATGGGATTTTAATCAGATGCACGATTTCGTTTCTAGGACTATTAATTAGTTACGCCCCATTCTCTCTACAGAAAGTATTATATGTACCGGCAGTTCTAAATGAAAAATTTGTTTACTACTTTTTAAACTTCAAATTTTATTATAAAATATTGCTTTTAGTATCAAAAAATAAATTAATAATTTATTAAATGTTTTAGTTATTATTTAGTAATTTAAAAAAAAAAAATTTGACCAATAAAATTATTTCGTTCATTTGAACGTTCAGAACTTCAGACACACAATATTATTCGTTTAATTTAAACTGTTGGAAAGAAAATTACATTTTTTTGTGCTTCCTAAAAATTGGTAAAATTCGAGATGAGCCTTTTTGAAATTCACGATTCATTTATAAGTATCTAGATAACTGCACTCATTTACAGCAATAACTTATTGAAGCTAATTTAATTTTTTTTATCGTTCCTCCATTTCCGTTATGAGAATGCGTTTCGTTGATTTTGTAGCTGAAATATTATATTGATTTTCATTACTGATTGACTCCAGCTTCATATTTATCAACTTATTACTGATTGGTATTTCAAGAACAACCACAAATATAATAATGTATTTATAATTATTAATTTTCACTATGTCGTCAGTTTGAATTTCAGAATGTCAATATTTTATGGCAGCTGTTTTAGTTTGCCTATACTCAAAAGAATGAAAATTATATTATATTATATATATATAGTAAAGTTAATACTTTTGCATTATTGAGATATTACATACAATATACGAGTTCCAGGATGCTGGTAATATTAAAAGCGCTAAAACCTGTCAATGACTATATTTTTTATGAAACGAATAATAAAAATTAATTAATTTCTTTATGCATAAGTAATAAAAATTACATTTGTTGAAAGCAATGTGCAGAGAAAAAGGGTAATTATAAATGAGTGATTAAGATTTCCTTTTTAAATATTATAGATGTCTTCATAAGAAATACAAAAACAAATGAATGAATTGATGATATATTTAAAACAATTGTAATGAGATTTGTAGACAAAGTTGACAAAAAATTATTAAAGAAATATTTTTTTTTAATGAAAAATTCTATGAATTTTCGTCTCAATGATAGTTCTTACACAGTAAAAAAAAATTTAATTCAAATAATCGACTATTATCAAATAAATATTTACTTGGATCAAATAATTTTTATTTGAATTAAATAAATTGTTTTCGAATCAATAATTTCTGTACTTGAAAAAAATACCTTCTCAAATAATAATAATAATTATTTGATACAAATAAATATTCACTTGATAATAGTCAAGTAACCGATTATTTGAATCAAATAAATTTTTTTTAGTGCAATGTGTTATACAAAATTATCAAAAACCTTTTTTCAGTTTTTTTTTTATAATTCTTCATCTCAAAACAAATTTGTTTTTTTAATCGTTTATCCTAAACGTTTTGTTATTTGTCGTTGAAAATAAATATAAATAAATATAAATCCATCTTTTCGTTTAAAATTTAAAAAAATTTCAACATTTATTATTATTTTTCAAAGAAAAGTAAATACACTAAACTTGTAACATTTATAAAAAAAGGACTTTTAATAATAATAATAATTTCACTACATATACACTAATTATAAAAAAATACGTTGATAATAAAATTTCCTTTACATCTTGGTAAGAAAATTAAAAGGCAGTTGGAAATTAATTAAAAATGAAATGCTCTCTTGTTGATGTCCTTAAAGCCTAGTTAAATACCAAGTCATGAATACATTCTAAAAGTAAATTAAAAAATAAAAAAAGGCTCATATGTTTTGGATGACAAGTGCATTATATAAATTACATATTATCAACATTTTTTTTTATAAACAATTACATAAATAATTTATTTTTAAATTTTCATCGAAATTTGTGCATTCATTTAAAGATTTTAATACATATATGTAGCTCAATATATTAATTAAATTATAGTAAACAGTCAATATATTTTAATGTGAATAAATTGTAATTCACATTGTTTACTAATTAAAAATATGTGTGTATCTGAAAATCACAATGAATATGTTTTTGCATACATAGTATGTTTATAGTAGATTTACAGTATGGACATTGTCAGTGCATTCTTATAGGTATATTTTAAAAAAATTTAATATTATTTTCTATTTTTATGATACAAATTATTTATGCAATATGTTAAATTAGCAGTTATGTTTTATAGAATCCGAATTGATTGTTTATATATTTGAAAAATATTGCAAACATTTATTTAATACTTACGTACATTTTGAAGAGGACGTAATGTTTTGTTGTTGTAAATATCAGCGAATTAGTAAACGACAGATGCAAGATTACGTAAATAATGTGCCAAGGGTGGCGGACTTGCCGCTGGTGCGCGGACGACTGAAGCTCGCAAGCTCAAGCTCCCTTTTTGATGGGGGTGGGGTTTGCGCCAAGCATGGCACGGCAATAGAATGAAGAAAGAATGGGAGGAAAAGAGAAAGCGCAATTATGTCAAAAGAAAGGAAGAAAAGGACCGAGGTTTACCAGAAAACTACTTAAGAAAGAGAAAAGAGTGAAAAAGTCAGCTAGACAGAGGATGAAGGACAAAAAAGAGGGAATATATTTGCTAGATTTCTCATTTCAAACAAATATATTATATATAAGAACAAATTTTATGGTAAGTACATAAAAGATTTGCGAAAGTACGAAAAAGTCAAAGGCAACATTTTGGATGATTAAAGTTTCTATATTATATCCCGGGAAAAAGCAAAAGACCGACCAGGATATGTATGAGTCAATTCGGCTCTACAGGCAAAGTTTATTATTAAGTTATGAATAAAATTGTTTTGCTAGAAGAAATTCTATTTTTAATAATTAGAAAAAGCAGTTTTCTCACTAAAAATTTATTTTTAAGTAGAGAAAGTTGCCTAGCCAAGGCAATAATCTCGTTATAAGAAGAAAAAGTCGTTTTTCCGGACAAATTTTCGAATTTTATTTTTCAATACATAAAAATGATGTCTTGTCTCGCTTTTTAAGCAGGAAAAGTAGTTTTTTTAGGCAAATTGAATTGGATTGGGAATTGTAACCAGATCACGATAAACGATGGCCTTTCGGGATTTTTCTGGATCCCCCAATTGTATGGCTTAATCGGCACATATTATTATTCGCCCGTTGGAATTTTTTCCAATTTCATTATGCGTCCGTGTGACTCCTATATATGCTGTCCTATATTTATAGTTTTATGTAGGGGTGAGTGGGGTGTGCCCAATTAAACTGCAAAAAGGGTCAGAATTTCTCAAACGGATCACCTAAAATTAAAATTAATTAATTTATTTGTTAAAGTTATAAACATTTGAAATATTAAGCTATATTAAATAAAAAAAAATTTCTCCGAATCCAGTTGACAAATTTAAAAAAAAATAGATTTTCCTCCTCTTTAAACGCAGTATTAAAAAATAATTTTTATTTTAAACAGTTTTTTAATTTATTTATAAAATTTTAATTATAAAGTTTTCCTCATATCCTATATGTAAAATTTAAAAATTATTTCATATTCCGCATATATTTTTGAGTATAAAACAGTTAAAATTAAATGACACTCAATTGGAAAAAGTTAATTAAAAAATTATTTTATATTTCATTTTATAATAATTGAATAATTATTCGTATACATTATTATTATTTGTAATAAATAATAATAATAATTTTTTTTAATTTTTAATTAATAAGAACATTTTTCCAATTAAGTGTCATTTTTTTCTTAATAGTTTTATTCTCAGTTTATGCAAAATATAAAACAATTTTTAAATTTTACATGGGACATGAAGAACATTGTTTTTTACTTTTTTATTAACATTTTTTAAATAAACAATTTAAAAAACAGGGCGGTACAAATTATAATTTGCTTTTAAATTTTATTGTGTAGAATTTTTCGTCATCAGTTAACGGTGTAAAGTTTGCCTTTGTGCAATTTACTGTGTAGGATTTTATTTTGTAGTATTTAATTATATTGAGTAAAAATTTGCATTTTAATTTAATTTTATATGTTTGGGTAGAATAGGGGCCGTTTATATACCACGTGGACAATTTTTTACTCATTTTTAACCCTCCTTCCCCTCATTTTGGATACGAAAATACATTGAAATCATGGACATTTTTAGACATTTTTAAACCCCCCTCCCCCCTAAAGTGTCCACGTGGTATATGGACGGCGCTATAGAAGCCCCTTAAAAAATTATTTAAAATAATAAGTATTTTTCAATACCATACCCAGAGAAATGTTTTATTTGAACCAAATATAATATATTTGAGTTAAATAAACGTATATTTGTCTCGCAGCCTACTAGCCTATTTATTTGGCGTAAATAAAATTTTTTATTTAAATCAAATAAAAATTTATTTCAATCAAATAAATATTTATTAGGCTGTGAGACAAATATATCATTTCTCTGGGTGCACATTCCAAAACGAGAAAAACCTATTTTTTTGTTTTTAAATTTGTCAACTGGATCGCGAGAAAATATTTTTTATTTAAAACACCAAAAAAATTTCAATTGATTATATAACTTTATCAAACACATTTTTTTCGGAATTGGTTTTACTCATGTCTCAAAATGAGACGTGACGTTACCAATGTGAGTTACGTGAAGGATTACGAAGACTGTGTTCTACAAAATCGGGCAACGCTGTAAAAAAGTGACTTTTTCTGTGGGTTGTGAATCCAATGGCTGATTTATCAAAAAAGAGTTTAGAAAATTATTGAAAGAGATTTTGTGCTTAAGGTTATGTTTGCTGGAAAATTAATGGATGGACGTGGAGTGTGAAATTATATTAACAATGGTAGTGAATTCCATGACATTTTTAAATAATTTACGAAAGGTAAGTACATTTTAAAAATAACTAAAAATAAATTTTAGAAAAACAAAAAACATTGATGATGTCACAAAACAAATGTGAAACAATCTGAGCTCATTTTTGTTGCAGCTCAAAATGAACCAATATTAAACGACATGAAACGAGACGCCACATTCAGGCTGGTTCCACAATAGGCAAAATCGTATCGTCTTGATGACGATTTTCAACTCTCTCAATTTGAATTAGTGAAATTTCACGGATTCAAATTAAGAGAGAAAATACAAAGATTTGCGACAATAGAAAAATTATGCACGCACATCGTTTTGTTATGAAAATCGTCTTCAAGACGATACGATTTTGCCTATTGTTGAACCAACCTCCATATTTGGCCCAAAAATTGGTTGAAACGCCTCACCCAATATGGGCAAGACTTGGGAAATGAGGCCCAAATTGGGTAAGGCGTTTCATGCCAATTTTATGGACGCCAGGTTTGGCCCCGGTTTGGGCCATGGCAAAATTTTGTACACGGGTACTTTGCAAGAAAACGTTTTTTTTTATTAATAATGAAGTTATTGATATTTAATATTATAACTAACAATAAGCAACGGTTTTTATTAAATTTTTACAGTATTTTTATAATAATTCGAACAAATTGAAAATGCTATATAATTCGGTTTGACTAATATTTTTTATTAATTTATTGATTCATTATTGAATTTTATTTTTATAAAAAACTTGTATCTTGTAAAAACCTTAAAATCTACGTACCCGAATCTCCTCTAAAATAAAAAAATAAGGTACAGTACAAGTAATAAATATGACATTAAGTTATAAAGAATATATTTTATTGTAAAACAAATAACATTATTTACATTATTCCATTTTGTTGTTAAAAATTGTAAAAGCACAAAAATGCATTTAATAAAACAGTATATAGGGTGTTTCAAAAGTACCTGGTCGGTTGGATATCTCTTAAGAAGTAACTGTTTAACACTTGATTAACTTTCGGCCTCAAAAAATTGATGCCTTGAAAATGTTTTCCCCTTTGAAAATTAAAATTAAGGTTATTGTGCAAATAACACGACAAATGTTCCACAACTTTGATAAAATTTTAAATTTTTGGCAAAGAAACAAATTTTTTAAGGCCCACATTATATACACCACATGTTTGGATAGAAAAATTGCTCTCAATAACATTGTTTTTAAAAATGTTTTTAAAAAAATAAAGTCCTTAAGAGATATCCAACCGTCCCGAGACTTTTGATACACCCCGTATGTGTATCACAGAATATAAAAGGTAATATTCTTGATGCAGGAAAATTTTAAGTAGTGTGAAAAGATAGAACTTTTCTGGTTAAAATTTGTTGCAGGTGAGAAGTTAGTGTTAACATAACACTTTTCTTTTTCTGTATATTGTATATTTTTTTAATTAACTACTTTTAAGTTTAGAACGTAAAATTTTTCCCGTCGAACTTTTTGGAACTTCTTTCAAAAAAGTCACACCTCCTGAAATAAAATGCAAAAGTAAAATATAAATTTATGTAATATTATTATATGCAAAACAAAATTTACTTAGACCAGCTAACATAATTTAAAATAGCTACAATTTTTTATTTTTAATAGAAATATTATTTACAGTTATTCTATTAAATGGTTTAGCTGTTCCACATAAACTGTTATTGCGTGTATCAATAAAAATATATTAAACATGTTTAAATTCTGTAGGTGAGATAAGAATAAGCACCTCGTAATTCTTTATATTCAGAAACTTTTCCTTTCATGAAGTTTTGTATTTCCTCTTCGGAAGTTTCCTTATCTTTCTTAAGTTGAACAAACGCCTTTGGAAGTTCTCCTGCTTTAGCATCTTTGATGCCAATCACTGCTGCTTCAGCGATGCAAGGATGTGTTCGCAAAATAGCTTCCAGTTCAGCTGGTGCTACCTGTTCAACCACAAAACAGAATACATAACAATATATATGGAAAATTATTTAATAACTTTCTTTTCATTCTTAACAAAATTTTTATATAAAAGAAAAATCAAAATTTTATATCCAGAGGATGGGTTTACAAAAACTTTAATTTTCAAGAAATTGGCATCGATATTTGCCACCTATACTATAATAATAATAATCTCACCTGGAAACCTTTAACTTTGATAAGTTCCTTTATTCTATCGCTAATAAAGAAATCACCATCGTCATCAAAGTAAGCAACATCGCCAGTTTTGAGCCAACCATTTTCCAATGTTTCTCTAGTTGCTTCATCGTTATTATAATAACCTTTCATAATATGAGGTCCTGATATCCATAATTCACCTGCTTTGTTAGGTTTACTTATATCTTTCTTCGTCTCAATATCGATTAATCTTGCTTGACAACTGCTAACAGGTTTACCAATACTGGCATATTTTTTTCCAGACTTTTCAATAAATGCTGCTGGAGATGATTCTGTTAGGCCATAACCTTGACAGCATTTAATGGGTGCTTGAAATTTTTCCTTAAACCTTTCAAAATCAGTATCGCTAAGAGGCGCCGCTCCACTAAAAACAAATTTTACATGATCCAAGTGACGCTTTTTTGCAAGGGTGGATGAAGTAAGAAACAAAAGGATAGGAGGAACCAAAAATAATCCAGTAACCTAAAAATATAATAAAAATAATACAATAACTCTATGGAATTGGTTAACAATAATAAATAAAAGGTGTAAATGAAAAAAAACAGGTGATTTAGAAATAATAAGTAGAGGAATATTGCATTTATATTTTCCACGGTTGCGTGTAATTAGAGCGTAACTACTTATTACTATTTATTATTTTCTATCATTTCGTCTCATGGTAATTTTATTTTACTGAAAACTTTGTTTTCCTCTTTCAACTTATTGTTACTTCAAAACAAGGAAAAGTGGAAATAAAATAATAAATTATAATAATAAAATAAACAGTGAATTGTTTTTTGACTTGAAGAAGCTTAAGGGAATCCACTGTTTTAAAGCCTTAATTGATTCAAAAAAATGTGATAATAATTGTAATACACATTTCGGCCTTATAAAAATCCTCTAAAGGTTACACACTTTTGAAAACAACTCACAATTTACGCACTCTTTATAAAAAGTGTATAATCTGAAGATAAGGACGAAACAATTACCATCTCATTTTTCTGAACCAACAAAGGCTGAAAATTAATTTTATCAATCAATAATAATATTTGTTGGTTCGCAATATAACCTAACATCATAAATAATATTTTTGTTAAAGTTATCTGATTTTTTGAAATCAGAGTATCACTGAAAAAAAATGTTTTATAAAGCAATGTTTTCCGTGTAACGAAAACAATATGCACACGTAGTTAATTTTTCTGGGGAAAAAAGTTAATTTTTGTTTTGGTTATAAACAAAAAATCCCTTTTTCACAGGAACAATTACACAGAAAGAAACTAAACTCAGAATGAGCCGTATAGGCGGCTCATTTTGATGTGCAACAAAAATGAACCAGGTTGGTGGCGCCACTGTCTATGTCGTTTACCATTGGCTCATTTTGATTTGCAACAAAAATGAGACTAGGTTTTTTCTGTGTTTTTTTGCCTTTCAGAGTACGACTATTACTATAACTACATAAATATATATGTTATTAAGAGTACCCATGTAAATTGTAAAATAATACCTTATTTTTTTCTAAAGTGGAAATGTAAGATTCAGGTGTAAATTTTGGTAATGTGACTAATTTAGCACCGTCTGCAAGTCTTGAAAATGTTACACAATTCATTCCAAAAATGTGAAACATTGGTAACACAGTTGGAAAAATATCTTGATCATCACCTAAAATATATTGTTTCAATTTTTATTATTTAATTCTCTTACACAAATAACGGAAATTATGTGACCTCTTTTTTTTGTGATTTTAAAACAACTCTAATATTGTAATGATACGAATGAGAGAAAAGATTGCGTGGAAAGTAACGATGATAAATTTTGATAAAAAGTATATATGGTCCCACGGATCTGCGGGATGTTCAACGAAAGAGTAGTGTGGTCAGGGATTCGAAGCTCGGTGTTAAGTCCTAGGAATCTCATAAACTATAATAAGAATTAATGGTGATTTGATCACCTAATACAATTGCCCATAAAACTTGGCGCAACGCCCAAAAGGGATAAAGTAGTTTAATTTATATTTTGTTATTTATGTGAAGTGTTGGTGGAAAATAAAATATTATTGAAAAAAGGTCACATAATTTCCGTAAGTAGTATATTGCTAAATTTTAAAATTGGCATTTCATTAACAAATATTTTTATTAATCTTAAAAATTACTACTTTCTACTATTAAAAGTTGTCAACATAAATATAAATATACAAATAATATTCAACCAGAAAAATTGTTCATTTCAGCAAAATATAATTTATTTGAATTAAATAAAAAAAATATTGTTTTCTCAGAACTAAATAATTAAATAACTATTAATTGGTTTCAAATAAAAAGTTTATTTTGAATAAGTAAATATTTAGCTCTAAGTTAAACATATTTTTTCTCTGAGAGTATAAAACGATATTCATAAAAATATTTAGCCCTTTCAACTTTCTTGAACGAATAAGCATTGCGTGTAAGGCTCTCAATATTTATTTAAAACGAGGTTCGTGTAAGATTGTCTACCTCTGCCTTGAGCCAACATTTACTTTTTAAATAGAAAAAGTAGTTTTGCCATCAAATTTGATTTTTAAGTAGATAAAGTTGTCTTGCCAATACAACAATCACGTTTTAAGTAGAAAAAGTTTTAACAGACAAATTTTTTATTTGTAAGTATGATAAAGATGTTTTGTGAAGGCAACAATTATTTTCTAGGTATATAATTTAAAAAACAGTTCTCTTTCTAGAAACTGAATCTTACAATGCAATATTCGTGCAAGATATTGGTAGTATGTGGATTGAATTACATGGAGAGAAGGGCACAGTGGATAAGAGCAGAATCTACTAAACAGAATCTTTTTTTGGGCTGACAAAACAGATAGTGTCGTTTACTATAATTTTGTCAGATTTACTATAACCTTTCTCTCCGTGTAATAAAATTTTCGTTAGCTCATGATTATGATTGCACGAAAAAGTTATACCGTTTCTTAAAATTATACTTTAGTTGACCGAATTTTTTTTATAACTAATAAACTGGTTATATCAAGAAAATATCTTAACTAAATCCAGACCATCCAGACCTCTGATCTAGTTAGTAACCGGAGTCGAAATTTAAGCCCTACTATAAAACCTGAATTTTTAGGGTCTATTAAATTTTATCAGTCATTACAGTGAAAGAAATATATTTTTAATACAGACATAATTCTGGTTAATTCAAACATATTGTATTGGTGGTTTTGTTATAGCCATACCATTGGGTTTTTTTAGCCGTACGGATGTTAAAATAGTCATGCGCTTGGTTGTACCAATAAAACAACATATAACCTTTAGGGACAGCTCAAACATAATTCCCAATTATAAATTTATAGATATTATTACGAGAATATTTCTTCCAGTGTAATGTAGGTTATAATTTTAATACATTTAGACCCTACTTTGACTTTAAAAACTTGCGCAAAATTTTCTGTTTTTCATGAAGAGGTGTAAAGTAGGATCTACAGTTATATTGAATATTATTAATATACACTTCGTGTACTCTACTTTCATACTCCTATTTGTAAGCCCCTTAATTTCAAAATAAAGATTTGGAATAATCTCCCAAGATCTTAATGGAAACACTACAAACTTGTAAAAAAAACTATAAATTGTAGGGATTCAGAATATGAAAGTAGAGTATACGAAGTGTATATAATAGTAATATGGCTGTAATGATAATTAATTTTTAACACTTATTGTTAGTGAAACTAACCTGATTTGGTAAAAAATTCATCTCCCACAGATATTGTCAACATTTCTAAATTAGCAACCAAATTTTCGTCCGACAGCATTACTCCTTTTGGAAGCCCAGTTGTTCCACTCGAAAAAGGTATAATTGATACATCTTTAGGTGACCTCCTGGAAGCTGGTAATTGTGGGAGTGATTTTCCTTTTTCAATTAAATCCTAGAACAATATATTTTTTTTAATTTGTATGAAATATTTGTAGCATTGATATGTGGATGATTCTCCGCATAGCGCAAATTTCATGTTTTTTAAAAAATTAATTGCATATAATATGTAATGATTGACGTATTTTTAAAATGTGTTTATTAATCTGAATACAACGCAACGATTTAGAAATTTTTCCTTCATAATGGTTTCATATAAATAAAGTATAACTTTCCAAAAAAAATGATTAACAGAAAATGTTTCTAATTTTCTTATATAGAAAAGGTTGGCATAAATAGT
Source organism: Leptopilina boulardi (assembly GCF_019393585.1). NCBI lineage: Eukaryota > Metazoa > Arthropoda > Insecta > Hymenoptera > Figitidae > Leptopilina > Leptopilina boulardi. The sequence goes on from NW_026137778.1 coordinate 916,843, forward strand.
TTTAGCCTATAAATTCAATAATTAACTTTGTTATACACATATTTCATTTTTAAGTTTATATTTGTAATTGAATTAAAAAAAAAAATTTTGAACAGTAACTATGCTCTACGGGTAGAATCATCCAAGTATTTATTGTAGGACAGATCTACAAACCTACATTAAAATATAGTGCGTCTGATTTCATAAAACTTGATTGTGTTCCATCGTCAACAAGAATAAATGGACAATTAGGTGAAATGGAGTTAAGAGCAGAGGCTACAGTAGACGCAATTTCAGTTGAAGTAATCACAGCAGAAAGCTTCTTTGAAACAACAGAAAGCTGTTTGAATAGTTCATCTATGTGATTAAACAATAATTCAACATTTATACTTTCAGATAAAGCAGAATATAATTGAGTGTCCCGATCAAATATCTCGACCGACGCTCGAACGAACGCTCTATTATCAGTCAAGTAGCAGTGACAGCCTGTGGGCGGCTCACTGCTACCCGACTACCATTAGACCGTGCGTCCGAGAGTCGGTCGAGATATTTGAACGGGACACTCAATTGAGACACATGAATAATGCCTATAATTAATTTATTACTATTTTTATTTCATTCAATTTTATTACATAAAATTTTCTTTATCCAAATTTATAGTTGTTCGAATTATTTTTTTGACAGAATTTTCACCGATTTTCTATCAGAATTTTTGTATAATCAAAAATTTATTTCAAAGAATTTGTATTTATTCGAATTAACTTCCGTCAGAAACATTTGGGCGCGAATTTTAAAATTAACCAATCAGAAATTACCCAAAAAATTTTGATTCGTTAATTTTAAAATTCGCGCCAAATTGGTTTTGCCTAATGTCTTTTCGAACAAATGAAAGTTCTTTCAAATAAAAATTTGATCAAATAGAAATTCTGTGAAGTGAATGTTCGGTTATTTAAAAATTCTATAATATGGAAAATCGATTTAATGGAAATTTTGTCAAAATATAATTCGAACAAATAAAAATTCTACCTGATGAAATTTTATCAAATAAAAAATCTAACAAATTAATTTCATGCGTTCTCATATAATTTGAGGGAAAAGTTTTCTATACAAACTTGCCGAAAATGTGATAAATTTTTAGTACTCATGTTCAGTAATTTTTCATATCTACACTCAGAAAAAAACTTTATTTATAGAAGCAACAAAATTTTGATTTAATTAACCGAATAAATTTTGGCTCAATCAATTTTTTTTCATTCGAAAAATTTATTAAAATAATCCAAATATTTATTTAAATTAAAATTTTGTTTGAAATGTGTAAAAAATGGGTTAATAACAAAAAATCGTATTTGATTCAAATTCATATAACTTTTTTCTGAGTGTATACAAAATTCAACAGTACATTTTAATTGAATTATTATTAGTTTTCAATAATAATAAACTTCATAAATTACATAATTTTAAATCAAATTAGAATTGTCAACTGTTAATGAAAATTTGCATAAATTTTTCTGCATGCTTGCTTACATTGAACAGCTTAATTGCTAATATATGAGATGGAAATTTTATTATTTGCGACAAGTTCGCAGAGTGAAACAAATGACTAACAATAGACTTGTACGTTGATAAAAATAAAAGAAATAAATATTTAGAGCACTTTGCTGATCAAGATATTTACTCTTTTTAAGTTTTATTTCAATCTTTGGACTTTATCCTATTTGACGCAATTGAGTGATTCGTTATCACTTATATTTATCAACGGATGAGTTGCAGAAACTTTAAATGCAAAGTTAAACTTAGTACTTATAAAAAAAGTACATTTTTATATCATAGAAAATTGTTCATTATAAAACGTGATAAAAAAATATAATCCCTCCTCTTACCAACTGTATAGTAAGGATTTGCTGTTGTCACAATTGCACCTGCTTCCAAACAAGCGAGAAAAGCGATAGGTGTCTCTGGTAAATTTGGCAAAATAAGAGCCACTATATCTCCATTCTTTATTCCCAATTTAGATAAACTTCTTGCCAAATAATTGCATTTGTCGCGTGCCTCGCCATAGGTATATTTTCTTCCGGTTATTCCACATTCCTGTGTGAATAAAAAAAATGCAATTTATTATCTAATTCGTATTAGATATAAAAATAACTAAATACCGATTTTCACGTATATCAACATACCAATGCTACTTTGTTGCTGTAATTATTTACGTTTCTCCAAACATATTCCGGTAAAGTTAAATCTGGAAGAGGCGCATTCTCATAAGGTGAATGAATAATTTGTTCTCCATTCAAACCTTGAACAACTTTCATTTTTGAAACACTTGAAACACATCTGACATTGGAGTTGAAAAAGTTTGTTCCATTTTTCGTTATGGAACGAATTAAGCACGTCATTTTTTTTAAAGACATTTTTTTTTAATTTATATTTTATTAATAGTATTGTAAAAAAATTCTAATTTATAAGCATTTAATATTTTTTTTTAATACCTGAAAAGAAAAACAAGAGTATTATTTATACATTTTTTTTAAAAATGACGGATGACATTGAAGCATTGGAAAACGATTAAGCAAATTACTTGATAATAATGGAAAAACATTCTTTGATTTAATATAATTTACAGCCTCTCAAAAGATAACGAAAACTTATTGTCAAAAGATGAATAAACATTATTTTTCAAAAAGTTGAAAATAAATTTTAATTATTAAAATTCAAAAAAAAATCTTTTTGTTATTTTTTTAAAAATAGAATTTCTAAATTCAATTGAAAAATGTTTTCGTTTTAATATTTTATACACAAAAACTAATGTCAATATCTAAATATTGATTCACACACAGTAACTATTTACCTCAACAAAATATAAACTATAATCACAAACTTCTGTTTCTATACCTTCTTAACCGAAAGCACCGAAGAATACTGAAGACTGAAGAATGAAGAAAGTTGGATATTGAATTGTGCGCAGGAGGAGGCGTGACCCAACATCAGGGCTGGGAATGCATTATTACAACATAAATTCAAATCAACCGCCAAGGATGATAATTATTATTATCATTTCTCATATAAAAAGAAGTCTCTTTTTTCAACTGCCTTTCATTAACTTCAATATTATCAATTCAATCATTAAAACAATTATCAATGAATCAGTTTAAAGTACAAACTGCAATAAAACTGTTTTGTGAGTTTTATCATGGAATAGTATACACACTTTTCAAAAAATGTAAAAATAAAAAAAAAACATTATTATTAATATTAGAAAAATGTAAAAATTGGAAATTCTGAAAAAAATATTTTTGAATCATTTTTTTGATTTATAATTTTAAAACGTCTGTGAAAAATCTTTTACTCGAACCAAATATAATGCACACCCAGAGAAATGATTTCTTTGATTTACAGAAACCAATTTCTTTGACTTGTTTCCTTTCATTCTTAGTTTCAAAGAATTTTGTGCATTAAAACAAAGAAATTCTAACGTAGATATAGTGTCAAAAAAACATTTATTTAAATTAAATAAAAAATTTCTTTGAAACGTAGAGAATTTTTTTAAATCAAAGATTATTTGTTTGAAATAAATAAATTTTCTTTGTATCAAAGAAAAATTTATCAAATAAATTGATTTCTTTGAATCTTTTATCTAGGTGTATTTTAATTAATAAAAAAGTCTGAGAAGTAAATAATCATTTAGTATTGGTTCAAATAAAATTATCGTCTATCATAAATGAAATTTTATTTTAGTTAAATACAATTTATACAATTTTAAAATACAAAAATACAAATACAATCAAATTCAAATAAAAATTGATTTAATGATGAGACAAATTTTATATTAAGTATTTCAAGTACACTAAAAAAAATTTATTTGATTCAAATAATCGATTACTTGACTTTATCAAATAAATATTTCCTTGAATCGCAAATAAATTTTATTTGAATCCATTAAATTTTATTTGTTAATACAAAAATTATTGCTTCAAATACAATTTATTTAATTCATATAAAATTTATTTGGTTCAAGTAAACATTTATTTGATAATAGTCAAGTAACTGATTATTTGAATCAAATAATTTTTTTTTCTGTTATAATTAAAATGAGTAAAAAGAAAACCCAAGTTCTTAGAATGTAAAATATTTTTAAAATTACATAAAACTTGTATTGGGGTAATATAGTTACTCTAATAAATAGGATTAAATACAAACATGATTATGCAACGCTAAACGTGTCTCATTACTCACTAATGACAAAAAACTATTATAACGTGCGATAATATTTCTATTTTTCTTTTTACGCTTTATGTAAATATTATGTCTCTTTAGTATCACTAAATTGTTATTATTTCTTTGAAATGTAAGTAAATTAAAAATTATTGTATTTGTATTTAACAAACTACTCCAGTATTCATTTTTTATTAATATAAATATTAGCGGTATTTTCTAATTAATAACCAATTTATTCATAACTATAAAGTAATTAGTAAAAATTTTCATAAAATTAAAAATGATAATTTTTATTTATAAAAAAAAAAGTTTTAAATAAAATTACATGAAAATATTAATTTTTTAAAAAAATTGTTATACCTTATTTTAATATTTGAAATGCGCTTGCGCATTAAAGGGACACTGCAGTCGAGTTTTATTGATTCAGAATGCTCGCGTGCCAAATTTTTCACGTTGCTAAAGTATCACAAAAGTGCAGTGTGTGAATGCGACTAGAAAAATATGACAGTTGAGACAGATTCTTCTCATAATAGTCTTCAACGCATAAAACATATCACTTATTAAATAACATTTTTCTTTTAATTGCATATGAAAAATCTTCTAAAATATTCAACATCATTGGTATTGCCTACAATTTTTGAATAGTGAAATTATAAATTATATATACTTTCAATTGTTTTCTTAATTATTAAAATTTTTTTATTTTGAACTTAACAGAGGATTGAATTATCTGTGACATGTAAATTGTTATTGACGAAAGGACATTTAACAGGTAAGCTATAGCGAATAGCTTTTCTAGTAATGTGTAATTATGATTCAAGAAACATAAGAATAATATAAAGATTGTTGTGTAGGTCATGTAATTCAAAACTAATTTATGTCCCTATTACATACAACTAGAAAAATGTTAATCTTTATACTTAATAATATACATTTTGAGATAACAGAGGTTATACCTTTTAATCCTCATCGATCAGAAATTTATATGCATTTTTACCTATAATTAATAATTAGCAAAAATATTATTTTCTTATCAAATTAAAAAATTAGGGTTTTATTTTTAAATCTTAAACCTTATGTTACATACATGTATTTGCAGTCAATTTATTTTTTTTCTTCAGAATTCTGTATCTCCATATGTACAAAACAAATTTAATGAAATTTTATTATTTGCTTTTGTATGATTATTACTGTTTTTGTTTTTTAATATACATTAAATTTTTTTTAAATACAATTTAAAAAATCTTACTACGGAATGATTTATCTATAATTTTTAGCGTGAGTATAATAACGTGCGATAACTAATAATAAAATTTCATTATCAAACTCTACATATGTTGTATGTATATTATTAAAAGAAAACAAGGCAAAGATTACGATTAAAAATGTTGCTGAGAGCTTTCAATTTTTGCAATTTAGAGTATAAAACTTACCTAATTGCAAAGAAAATTGTTGCATATTAATTGCTCAATTGTATTCTATTTCTACTTTTTTAGAAATTAATAACTCAAGGACTCTGAAGAAAAAACAATTTAAAATCTACTTTTTAATATGACAATTGCTGCTGCATATAACAGTGAATGCATATCGAAAAATATAATCAACCATGAACAGTTTGACAATTCTTTGTTGTCAATTTATTTCTTTGAAATGATTATATATACAGTAATGGGATAGACATTCAAATCAAAAGTTATTTAAACTTGTGTTTTTTTAATTTTTAATCAAAAAATCGATTCATAATTTAAAAAACTGTTTTAGAGAAAGTGTGAAGAATTTTATTTTTGACACTTTTCAACCATTAAAAGTTAAAATTAAAAAAAGATTGAAAATTTCTGAGATTAAGAAACAACATAACCTTAAAATTATATTATACTTTTTTAATCTAAGAAATTTTTGATATTCATTCAATGACAATTTTTAATCGTTTAAAGTGTCAAAAATTAAATTGTTTACACTTTCACTAAAACATTTTTTAATTAATATAACTTAATGCTGGACTAAAACTAAAAAAATATGGAGATGGACTAACTTTTGATTTCAACTTCTATTCTATTCCTTCTTTATATTTTTATCAAAGAAATAGTTACTTTAAGTTTTTTTTTTTATTTATTTATTTGTAACAGAATATCGAGCCCAGAGTCAAAAGACCATTAAAGGGCAAATACATTTCAATTATATTAGAATTACAAACACACTAATTTAAAAGTATGAAATTGATACCAAAAATATCATATTGATATAAAAATTTGTATCAATTTGATATTTTTGGTATCAATTTGATACTTTTAAATTAGTGTGAAATAATTTTATTATATAAGATCTATATATTAATAAAAAATAGAGTATTTCATCGTTCTGAAGAACAAAAATAAAGAATAAGATCCTAATCCTAAAGTTTTGAAAAAGTAGAAATGAGAAATAAATAAATCAACAATAATTTCAATTACAATTACGTATAGATTTTGTAGACAAAACAGCAATATATATGAGTCCATTGACTTTCTTCTGAGACGTGATGCGGTCTAATTTTAAAAAAAATTTATTTTTGAAATATGTTAAATTTGAATATTTTCTTAATGTTAGTTTATTAATCATAATATCATGGCTTAAATTTTCTTTTTTTGTATGAAATTAAAAATCAAAATTAAGAGGATCCGGACCATATTTTGTATACTTTAAAAAAACATTATTATTCAAAAAGTATTTAATATTTTATATTAAAACTTACCATAAGTATAAATTTCTTGATTTTGTATTAAAAAATGATAAAATGATTGCAGAAATATTCTTCTTTAAAATAATATTTGCATTTGAAATTTTTCGGACGTAGATGTTTTGCTTCGTATTTTTCAGTACAAAATCAAGAAATTTATACTTTTTGTAAGTCTCAGTATCGAATAATAAGTACTCTTTGAATAATAACGTTTTTTAAAAAGTACAAAATTGAAGGTTAAAAAATAAGGTCCCGAATCTTCTACTTTTATAATTATAAATTTCATAAAAAAAAGAATAAGATTTAAGGTTCCGAATTTAAGGTCTTCTCCTACTTTTAATTATTAATTTCATACAAAAATAGAAAATTGAAGCCATAATATTATAATTAATGAACTAAGAAAATGTTCAACTTTAACATATTTCAAAACTAGATTTTTTAATAAAAATTTGACCACATCAACTCGCAGACGAAATTCAATGGACTGATTCATGTGCATAGAGAATTATTATTCTTATTCTTTTTTTAAATTTTCAGGTGAAAACATAAGATAATGTATGTGAATATACACTAAACTTTAATAAAAGTCCGGTTACAGAGGTAACTGTATTGATAAATTATGCCATTACATCGCAACGTCTAATTATTGCATCAAAAGTATATTTAAATGATTTTTATAATTCAAATACGAATAGCACACATGGGTCACGACAGAAGTCTTGACTCTTATTGACGTTATGTAAGTAAATGAGAAACCTTATTTCTGTTTCTTTCTTTGTAACTTATATTTTGCGTAATAAACACTTTGATAACATTTTTCAACTCTTATGAATGACAGTCAATAAATATTATGCCATTTGTTACTCAAGGAAGCATATATAAATGGAAAAATATGAGTTAGAGCTTAGCAGTGAAAATCTTTTTAATTTGATTTGCAAATTTCATTTACTGTTGTAAATGTAATAATAGAATTAAAATTAAGTTTTTCAAAATTAACATAAAGAAACTACTTTGTAAATCTGTTTAAGTGGAATTTGAAATCTGGTTATAAGGCACTTTATATAACATTTTGAAGTAAATTTAAGTTATTTTAAAAAAATATATGGGGATGTCCGCAATAATGGGATTGCAAGGTTTATTTTTGTGTAAACGTTATGATTTTTATAGTAAAAACCAAAGTGATCCCTTTTTATATAAACGTCCACACAAATTTTCTTATAATGAATTATTTGTTCGAAACTTTTTATGAATTGTAAATTTATTAACTGAACTGCAACACCTTTGAATTGCATTAATCATAAGATTAATGCATTAAGACATTTTTTGAATATTCATTTTTTTATGAAATCTTGTTTAAGCTTTAATATTTAAAAAAAATAATATATATAGGTACGAAGTTGTGCAATAAAAGAAAATTAATTATAAAGAAAATAAACTTATATGTCACGCTTCACAAGAAAAACAACCTTAGGGTAAACAAATTTTAGGTTATGTTTGCGATTTTTGAAGTGAAAATACACAAAAAGAATCGATTCTTAATAAAAAAACATTTGTCTCTCAGTCGAAAATCCAAAACTTCTTTAGAGCGTCCGGAAAGCCTACGGAAAGTGTAAATTAAACAAAAGCATTTTTATTGGTTTAAAAAAAGAGTACATCATTTAAAATGACAAACTTTTAACCAATGAGCGCACGGAAAACAAAACCTCAAATTACTCGAATGACATAAAAAAATAATGGAAACTATTTAACAGCTTCTTACCAGCTATTCTAACGCTTTAATTAGGCTTTTTACTCAACTTCAACAGGATTTTCGGCTGGGCTTCATTATATTCGTAAAATTCAATAAAAACCTAAAAAAAATTTATCGTAAGGTCCTTTTTCTCGTGGAGTGTTGCACATATGTCGTAATTTAGACACTTTATTATTAACTCTATAATAAAATAAAGAACAATTTTTATTCAAAGGTATGAAAATATGTTAAATTGAAATGCAAAAAGTAAAAAAGCCTAGTCTACATTGATGTGTGAAAAATAGAATTAAACTAAGATACGCTGTATTCAAAATGGCTGGAGATTATATAATATCAGGTAAAAAATTTCATATTTTAATTTTTTAAACTTTCACATTTTACATTCTACTTTTTTTTTAAATTTAAAGTATTTAACCAATGAAATACGAATTTCAATTAAAATATGGTAATTAAAATTCAATGTCGTTTTTGAAGTATTTTACATAACATTTATAAAAACCAGATAGAAAAGCGATTAATTAAGGATATCATATGCAATAGCAACATGTTTTTACATTAACAATAAAGTATAAATAGTATTCTTAATCAATCATTTCGTTCAGTACAGAAATAATAATTTGTTGTCTCCAGTATTTCATTACAATAAAATTGATTATTTTATAATATACATAATATTTATTTTAGTTTAAGTAACATATAAGACTTTTGTGACGTTATGGTGAGTTTCTAGATAATCATAGAAGTAGTATACACGTAGTAGTAAAAGTATACTATATTTTTTTTATTTTATACGATTTTGAGTTTGTTGACAAAAACAAGGTGTCTTATATTAAGGAAAAGTGTTTTAAATTGAAACACCTGTTTTTTAATTATAATTGACATTTATTTATACCAGTATTATTGTACTTTCAGTGGCAATAGTTCTCGCAGTTGCCAACGTCTGTCGTGGAGAATGTCAGAGTGAGTGATTAACTCCGATAGAATTAAAAAAATATTTTAAATGAAGATTTCGGATCAAATAACTTGACCCAATATCTGGAGAGACTGGTTCAAGTAAAATATTTTGAATGACGTATACGTCATATAAATCAGGTTATTTGATCTGGGTTTTTTTGTATTAAAGTTTTTACAAAAGTTTTACATATTTATCACTAAAAAATTTACTAATTGTTGAGATTTTTACTTTAAGAACATTCTTTATGAGTTCAAGTTTTAAAAAAATCCATTGCCCTTTTAACAGTTTTATGGATATCGCAATTTTTGTTCCAAAAATGTTACTTACCTTTACACACTCGCTAGTAGAATACCAGCCCTTTGATTGAGTCCTCGAAGATTTATAAGTAGTAATGACAGTCGGACTTGTTCTGCTCATGTCTCACTATGTATCTCTATATACTACTGCGAAATGTGGCAATGAAATATTTAATATGTATATTTTGCCGGATCAGGGTTCATTGAAATAAAATTTACATACAATAACAAACTTAAGAAATTATTTAAAGTTCCGTTGCTGAACGACTGATATTTATATCTTTGCGAACAAACGTCTTCCTTATGATTTGTCAGTCACGTACCGATAGGGAAGAATTTTTCTTGATTCGATTCTCCAGTAGTAAAAAGCAGAAGCTCGCGGTTGACTTTGGTGGGAAAACATAGGTCTTTCTTTACCGTCCGTGCCGCCGGTGGCGCCTTCAGCTACGCTAAAATTTGTTGCAGTTAATTTTGCTACCAATTTTGTGGTAAAAGTTCTACTTTTTTTTTCGTGTGTAAGTTTTTTGAAAGTACATACAATCGAATTTTTTACACTCAACATTATTATTTTAGTAAATATAAAAATTTATCATACTTTAAAAAACTGTAGTCAGGGTTAATGTATTTTCCTTTGTTATGACAAGAATAGGCTACAGGAAAACTAATAAAATTTGATAATAGCGTATGTAAGAATACTAACATATACTTAATTTTTGTTTGTTAAAATCAGCTCGTTCAATATACTGCTACGAATGTGATTCATGGACTGATCTTCGGTGCAAGGATCCATTTAATTATACGGCGCTTCCTAGAGATCAACCACCATTAATGACTTGTAATGGATGTTGCGTTAAGATGGTTCGTAACGCAAAATCACGTGAGTTACTTTATTATATATAGCGTTTATACAAAAAAGTAGATATTTTTTTCAATTATTCTATACTTAAAATAAAAAAATTAATAAACATAAAGCCCATTTTCACCGTGTGATTAAATTTAATCTTTCGAAAAGATTAAAAGCAGTAGATATATTCTGCGTCTGCGCAGAATCTGTATACAAACATTCTGCGCAGACGCAGAATATATCTACTGCCTTTAAGTTTTCGGAAAATTAAATTTAACAACACGGTGAAAACGGGCTCATATTATTGGAGAAAAATATAAATTAATTGGTAAATAATAAACTTATCTCATCAGTTATTTAAAAAGGGGTGCATTAAAATTCCATAAAAATCAATGGTTTGAATTTTCATTTTAATTTTAATAAATATGATTTGTGTAACATCTGCAGGAAAAACGCCACTTACTTTACTTTAATGCAAATGTAGCAAAAAGTTGTCGATTTCTGCATACTGAAACTTTACTAATTTTCTCCACACTTTTAATAACTTTGCTACATACTTTGTATACAATATAAGCTTTGCAATTAGGTAACATAACCTAACATTTATTTAGTAAAACAATACATAAAATGGCGTTTTTTCTAAACCGGCATTACACAAAGCGGAAAGCGGAAAGTAGCATTTTCCAACAAGTTTGATTAATTTACAGACTCGTAGGAAAACAGCCTCTTTCCGCTTTTGATGGACAATGTACTATTATTACAATTTGTTTACAGCATATGAAAGTGTTCGTCGAACTTGCACGTCACAGCTGCAAATAAATTTATTTATGGTGGACCATGTGTGCATGATGGAAAGTACCGGCACTGGTCACATGTGCTTCTGTGAGGAAGATATGTGCAATCGTGTGCCTCCGTCCTTGTCCTTAAATTCTGTTTTCCCGATAATCCTGTCATCCTTTTTGACAATAACTTCCGCTCTAAAATTGCCCAGCTTGCTTTGTAGGTCGCTGTGATTAGAAAATTTTTACTATTAATTCTCTTTTTTGTAGAATCCCCTTATATAGAAATATATATATATATACAAGAGGCGTGTAAGCGAGATGAATGTCGCATGTGATAACTAATACTAATTATTTAAATAACATTTAGTTTCAATAGTCTTACTAGAAAACAAACTTTTTAAAAAAACTACATCAAATGTTGCCTAATTTGAATCGTATATTATAAAGTGTATTTTTATTTATATTTTGACTTAATTTTAAATTTTCACTTTAATAAACTATACAAATCAGGATACATTTCATGTACATCAAATCAGTAATATGCAATATTCCATTTTTGTTTTTTATTTGTCAATATTTCAATTTTTATATCTTTTTGTATATCCTGTCTTCATTTTTCATTTTCTAGAAAAAAATATTTTCTCTAAATAATTAATGCTAATATAAAAATAAATTCTTATTATTCTAATAAGCGATATCATCTCGAACTCGCTCTTTTTATAAGTTGATTATGCAATTAATAATTAATCTCTTCTAACTTGTATTCAAATTTAAATAAGCAGAATAATTTCAATTTTTCTTTAGAAAAACAAATCAAAATTTAAACAATGAGACTATATTTGTATAGAAAATTGCTACTTTAGTTTAATGGCTATAAATATTTTGAGTGAAAAAGACTATGAAAAAAGTTCATTTTTCTCAAAAGCATTTTTTTTATACATAAAAAGTTAATTTATTTTAATCACTTATATAAATATTTAAATTATTCTCTCTTTCTTGTAGAGACCTTGTTGTTTTTAGTTTATTGACTATCAGGAAACATAATTAGTTATATATGTACCTACGATATTCACGCGGCGTGTTTTGGCATGTCCACCAATTAGCTGCATATATAAATATATATATTATATAGCTGTGATGCGTGTCTTCAACAAAAGTAATGTGTTTTCCTAAATTGACTTTGACAAACAAGCCAAAATGATATTATACTTTCGAGAATAAGATATTATTATTATTATTATTAATAAGTTCGATTATTTAATATATTATAATACATAATATATGTACACATATAGAGCAGTTTTCTAATGTCTGCGCTGTGTACAGAGATATTAAAGACAATAAGTATAAAAATACTTGACAAGTATAAGAAGCTAATAATTGTCAGTTAACCAAACTATATGCGCATAAATGTTGGTGACACGCTCACGAAATTGTAGAAATAGTTAGAAAAATTATTTTAGATAGAAATAAAAAAATAATAGGTATGCGAGTGTGGAAAAGTCCACATATGTACACACTGACGAATGTTATAATAGGTTAAGAGATTTTATACTCATTTAATCACTCTATACACCTATGACTGTTGTATGTTACTTTTTCTTAGTTGTTTTATTTATCTATTGACACTTTAGTAAAGTTTTTATTTTTTTTGTGCACGTATTTTTTTTAATGTCTCTTTTTATAAGTTTATGTTATCACTGCTAAAAAGAAACATTTTTAAAGTAATTATTGCCAAAAACAGCTTAGTATCCATTTTACATCTTAAGAATAATTTTACATACTTAAGAAAGTATTACATTTTAAGAAACTTGTAACTTTTTGAAATATCTAAAAAATGTCTGACAGAAGTATCTTTATAACTAGTATATATATATATGTTTCTTTTTACAGTGCGATGTTTTAAATTCCTTTCGCATGGCTATAACACCAAATGCATTCTTTTAGCAAAATAATAATTGTTTCTTTATTAATATAAATTTTAAAAACGATGAAAAATGAAGACAACAAAAATTGTCCAATTGAAAAGTATAAAGTAGGTTATATTGTATACTTTATACTCTTACTTTAAATTAAGGTTATGTCTGATTTTTTAAGCTACCTAATATTGGAAAAAAATGAAATGCTTTTTATAATTTTTTTAAAAGTCGTTTTTCAGAGAAAAATTTTGCACTCGGCAACAAATGATCGGAAATAGAAATAAAAATCAAAAGTTTTTTAAAATTTTTTATCGAGCTGTTATTTATATATTAAATATTTTTGTTCAATGTAGTGAACAACAAAAAGCTGTTTTCAAAAATACATCATAGATTTTAAAAAAAAATTAAAAAGAAATTTTTTAATATCACTCTGCAAAAAATGAGACATCCACCTTAAATATGTTTTTACTGTTCAATAATGCCCATGTAAATAAATTGAATTTTAATGTAAAGTTAATGGTATTCTATAGTGGTACCTTTTAAAAATAACTGCCAATTTGTATATATATATACTTAATTTTAAAAATAATTTTTTCGCAAATCGGACAGTTATGCAGGATAATTTTTTCAGTTTTCGCGATAACTGTCCGATTAGCAAAAAAAATTCTTTTTAAAATTAAGTACATTAAGCGGACATTTTTACAAAGTGCTACTACGGAACACCATTAACATGTAAATGTAAAAATACTTTTCATTAGAACAATTTTTTAATAACTAAAGGTATATTTTGTATGCGCTTCTATGTGCTGATTTATTTCAAATATAAGTCTGATTTTAAACTTAATGATATTAACTGTTTAAAAAGCAAAATTACTTAGTTATTTCTCAATAAAAATTTATTAATGGACGGATTAAAAAAAAAGTTGATAAAACAACACTGGAAGTAAAAATTTACTGAAAAAAGTAAATTTTATAATTATAGTTAAAAAATATATATAATGTAGATATTTTTTCTTGTTTAACTAAAATGTATCAAGTTGAGAGAAAAGGTTGGTTAAGAATACAAATTATAATACCATCACCATTTAATTATTTTTATTTAAATATTAATTAATATTATTATATTGACTAAAAAAGAAACTAAATTATATTCTCAACCAAACGTTTCTTTAAAATTTTAAATTTTTTACGTCAATTAAAAGACCAGCCTTCATTTTATTGTTAAATAAAATTAATATTTTTTTAATTTCCTATTTTGAAATAAAATTTTATTATATATACGAAAGAGCAAATAGTTTAAATTTAAAAAAAAATTGGAAAATTCATGTAAAATTCCATTTTAACATTCTGAAAGATAAATGTTTTTAGCAGTTAAAACGTCTAGTTAAAAAAAAAAATAACGTAGTTACATAAGCGTCTATATCAACAGCATTGCATGACTGCATGAATATGATAATTTATTACTAGTATACTCACATGAAAAATTCCTCAGTATCATTTTAATCTGAAGAGTCTGCATTAAAGTAAGAAATCGAGAAACATAAGACTGCGACAATTAAATACATGACTGTTTGCAGGCTTTTGAAAACAGAAGAATAAATAAATAAATTAATTAAATATATATATAACTGCACAGACTAAAATGATATTCATGATTTATTGTTGTAGAAAACTTCTGAATTATGTTACTTGTCTTATAGATTGTCACTTGATCATATCCTAAGAAAGCTTTATAGTAATGATTAATTTTACTAATAATAATAATTAATGTATTATATTAACAAGGTGATTAGTAATTTCTAATATTTTGTGGGCTTCTAAAAGGACAGATTTAAGACAAACTGTAGAGATGAGTATCTTACTTCCACCCTCCACCCTGTTAAAACAATTTAAAAAATGCACAACGTGAGCCTTCATGTTAGTTTCTGAGTAAATCTGACTAAAATGAACGCTCACGTCCTCACAGAAAGGCTTTTTCGAAAAAAGCCTTTTGCCATGCAAATTTCGCGATTTGCACACTATAACTCGCGAGATTTTTCTGGCAGGCCATGCGGTCGTGTTGTGTCATTTGTTCATTATAGCACACGCGGTTGTGAGGCCAACAGAAATGTTTTAAAGATTAATTTTTTGAGCTTTCATTTTGAAAATAAAGAAATTCTCGTCTCACTAAAAAGCGCTATAATCAATATATTTGATTTGTAAAAATACGAGTCTTCGATTTTAAATGGTACAGAGACACAGTACGTTGAAACATATCGATTATAAAATACTACTGTTATATAGATAATTCTTTCAAGTGATGTAAGTGCCTTAAGTCATTTTTTTTATGCGTTATACGCTTAAGTAGTTTTAACTTGATGAGCTGATCGGAAACTGTGATACTGGAAATCCGATCGAGCGTACATATTTTAGATTTAGACAGCAATATATTATATCATAAATATATAGCTTTAAATTAAATTAAGCGAACTCAGTTGCTGTGTATAACTATATTTATTTATGTAGATATTAGCTTTAGGAAGGAATTACAGGATCAATAATCAATATATCTATGAATTATATTTTGCTTGTGGCCTCACAGCCGAGAAAGTTCATGTGCCATGTGAGGAAATAAAATGCAGTTACCAGACATCTCCCTCGGTGTTCAAGCAAGACGCTTTTTATATCCATGAACGATTATTATATACTTACCAAATCTGTAAGATGGTTGTCTTTTAACTTTTGGATTCTGAATGTATCATATTCATATGTGTCAAACATATCCAGCATTTCTTTTTTTTATTTTACTTTGTTCATACGGAAGAAAAAAAACACAATAGCAGTAAAAGTAACATAACCCTTTTGAAAAAGACAAATTTTAAATTTTATTTCTCAATAATAGTAATAACAAAATATTGTTTGTTCTCTTTACTCTTTACTCAATAAATAATGAAGATAGTAAAAAGAAAATGACATACTTTTAATCAACAAATGTGACGCGCACTGAAGAAAGGTATACTTCAAAAGCAAAAAATTGTAGGTTACGTTTGTAATTTTTGAAGCGAAAACAACTCTTAATACAAACCATTATTTACATCCAAAATATTCAATAAAAACTGATTTTCATTTTGCATCATTAAAAAGTTACTTTTAATCAAGGTAAAATTTTTACAAACGTAATCTAACATTTGTTTGCTTTATGTATCTTTCTTCAGAGTGCGTTATAAATAGAATATTAATCTTATAAATAAAAAAAAAAAAATTCTTTCTTATGAACATATGTTTTATTCAATCTGCCTACAAATTTACACGTTTTTAATAATCGAGCATTAAAAATTGAATTCATTTTCTAATCAATTTTAACAAAATAAATGAAAATCATACTCTGAGAAACTTTTTGTACGAATTATGATGCTGCAATTTCAAAAATATTACCTTAATAAATCCATGAATTTTATTTCATTAATTTTATAGCTCATCCGACTGCACTTCATGAAAAATATTATTTCCTGATTTTCAAATATGTAAAAAAAATTAAAGCATTTTTATCATTTATTTGTAAATTAAGTTTCTCTGTATTTTTTTTTACTCACTTTTACACCGATCAAATGTGACAAAGTAGGATCAAATAAAAATTTATGAAATATTGTACTGGTATAAATGTCTAATTGTTGTAAATGACACTTTTATCTATTAGCGTTATATATTATATATATATATCAAATGTTTTAACATTAATTGCTCTTTTATAATATATATAAAAATTGTTAATAATATTGAGAAGAAATTTATATATTATGTTTAAGAAATGCTCATGATCCATCAGTTCATTTTTATACATACAACATGTCAACATTTTTTAAAGGCAACAATATTATAAATGCATAATAATTTAAAACAATAAATTACGTTTTAGTAAAAAATTTTGATCAATGAATATAAAAAATTTGCATTATCTATATATATATAATATTGTAGTTCTCACAAAATAATATTTAAAAATTAATATATAAGATAAATGATCGACCTAAGTTTAAAAATCGAAGAATCATTAGTTTAAAAAAATGAATGGTAAGTTGTGTGAATGTGAGATTATGGTATGTGAACATTGCAATTGCTTTGTTATTTGAAATACTCAAAATGTGAAATTGAGAAATGAAACTGTCATGACATCATGATCTTCAATGAAATAAATTTATATATATTATAAAATCTATTATTTTGTTGATAATATTGTAAACATTTATAAATTAATTTCATAATTAGATAATATAATTTATTTTTATTAGTAATTCTACAACTATAAAAGTATCATTCTATTTGTGTGATTTTAATACTTTTTTATTCTTTTATTATTTAACAATTCACCTAACGTCTTAAATTTACATTTTTTCGATTTTGAATTATATTAAATTTATTAATATGTAATATTTTTATCACTACTGCTGTCTTCATCTTCTTTCATCAAAGCAAGATTTGTACTTGGTTTAAAAAAGGATGTATACCCCTAAATAAAAGTATTTTTACAATTATTTCTTGTTTAATAATTTATAATATAATTTCAAAATACTATATTCATAAGAGTTAAAACTGTAGTTATTATCATATGAAGGGCATAAAAATAAAATGCAAAAGTAAAATAAATAAGATTAAAAATATTTCTGCATTATCAAAACATTTTTAAAATTCAAAAAAGGACACAAAACTTTATGAAAATGTTTTAAAAAGAAAGATATTTTCTTATCTACTGGCAAATGCTGATTAAAATATGCAAGTAATCTCACTTGAACAAGATCCATTCGTGAATCGAGTGAAAATCGTTTTGCAGACATTAACATTCCACGGATTCGACGACGCAGTGCTAAAAATCGAATATGTTATAGTTTAACATATTTTTTCTTCTCAATCAATTCAATAAACTTTTTTATTTCAATTACTTTTTAATGCGAAGAAGTGAAAAATTTTTGCCCTTATCAGAAAAAATATAAAATTAAATATCCATACCATCATTTTCATAATCTTCGAATTTTATTTGTCCAATATTTTTACAGCACTCATTAAAAATATCTGATTCATTGCATATTGCAGCAAAACTTCCATCAACAATTTTTGGAAACATTGGTGAATTCGCTAATAATAAACTAGAACCAAAATCTTCATTCCTTTCAAGTGTCTCTGAAATTTCGTTGGAATATTAAAAAAAAAATTTCTACAAATTTTCGACAATATTGTAGTTGTAATTTAATCTCACCATTTAGAGGTGCTTTAGAAACTTCATTCAATATTTCATCAGCGTTGCTTTTAATTTCCTCCCAATCTTTATAAATATCTTCATTAGTGGTGCTGTAAATATAGAAATTAAATTATTTCCAATGACTAAAACTAAATAATCTCATGAGAAATGAACCTACTTTGCAGATGTTACAGTGAATCTTATAACATATTTGCCATGAAGAGCAGCTGGTACGCAATGAACATGACCTTTTGAATTTATCTTCTTGAGCAAACGTTCTGTCCAAATGTTTTCACCGCGAAGTCGAAAAATGACCATTCCTAAATGCCTTTCAGCAGGAATTTCAAATCGAGAATCAATCATCACTAAATTTTCAAACATTTGCGCTAATCTAACTCCCTGTTGAAAGTAAAAAATTAATAATATATTGTTAATGCAATTATTATAGTTACTGCAAAACTCACCTCGCGTATATGCTTTTGCAATCCGTTAACTCCATAATTTCGAATGACAAACCAAAGCTTTAAAGCTCTAAATCTTTTTGACAAAGGTATTTGCCAATGCTAAAATAATAATAAAGTGAAAAATAGAGAGGTAAATAATTATAGGAAACAAGTCGATTTATTGTAGATACATATATGTAATTAGTTTTACATACCATATAATCAATGGCAAGACCTGCAAAAGTTTCTGATTGACAATCATTCAATATTCTTAAAAATAAAATTGTTGTATTTTACATATAAAATTCATTTCACGTAAATTACCTGAATTTTCATGTTTTAAATAAAGAGGATCAACGTTAAATGTCCTGTGAAGAGCTTGACTACTTTTTACCCTATATGAAAAACATCATTACTCTTAAATTAAAATTATTGGGTCTACAGATTTTAAAATTAATACTTATGAATCTAAAATAAACAACCTAAAAAATTAGTTATCATAGAAAAATTATTGATCCTAAAAACTGTAATTAATTAAAAAACCCAAAAATTTTTAAAACAAGTCAGGCACTATTAAAATTAAAATTATTCATTTATTTTTACTGCGTGTTCCTTAAATTTGAATTACTAAAAAGTAGTCCATTCAAATTTTAGTGAAACTTTTTACTAATTATTTAGATATTACTCTCTCGGAATTAGAGAATGCAATCTTTTGTAATATAATAATATTAATATAATTCAGATCTATTATATTTACCACATGGCTGTGCAATCAAAATGTACCATCAACCATTTACTTGGATTAAATGCAAAGGAGTCCGCATATTCTATTCCTTTTAGCCAAATTCGAAACTCTGGACACACAAAAGCACTGCCAGCATATGCAGCATCAATGTGTAACCACACGCCATTATTTTTACCTGTAAAAGTATAAATACCAATTGAATTTATGAAATAAATATAAAATCATTGCTGGACTTAATATTATAATAAAAGATTCTCATTTTTTTGTCTACTTACAAACTGGACCAATTTCTTCAAGATTATCAAAGGAACATGCTCCCGTTGTACCTAGTGTAGCACATACCTTTGCAATAATTATTTTATAGGTTTATTAATATTTATTTTACTTTATTCATTATAAGAGAAAGAAAAGAAGAATGCAGGAAATCAAAAACTTACAAAGAAAGGTACAAGCCCTTCTTCTCGATCTTTATTCAATGTTTCCATAAGAAGCTGACCTCTCATACTAAGCTTTTCATCACTTTCAATATATTTCATTCGTACTAATCCTATAAGTCCAGCTTTTTCGACGCTAGAGTGAGCCTGATAAATAGAAAAAAAATGTTCAATTTAAAAATCATATTATCAATAAATGAATCATATTTTTATATCTCCAGGAAATTAGACCAGTTAAATTCTGGGCAAAGAAATTAAGAAACATTTTTTTAAATCGTCTAAAATTAAAAGTTTCAAAAAAAGAAATCTTGTACCAAATTGTATTTTTTTCTCAATTCTGGCATAAACAAATAAAATAAAAAGTTTTTCACCAAAAATGTCTGGAAAAAATATTATTTCGTCTAAAAAACGCCAATTAATTTAAATGATAAACACTTGTGCTAGATATAGTGGTCTTGAAACATTTTTGGTTTTAATAATAATTAATAAAAATTTTAGTTTTAATTCAAAAATTGTGTCACATAATTTTTATGTAATTGGCAATTGCTTGTTAAAATCCAGCAGAAATTTATAGTAATTTGGAAGAAATAATTTGTTCATTTTTTATTTTTTCCAAAATAATAGATGATAAAGAATTTTAAGTTTTTCACTTAGAATGTTCTTTTCCCGGAATTTTGAGTTTTTCAAAAAATGAATTTGTACACAAAAGAGCAAAAGGCGAGCACAATTCAGCACAATAATTATTTTTTGGAAATTTTAACTTTTTATATTTAAATAATTTTTTTGATTTTTTCGTCCAGAATTTTGGGTTTTTCAAAAAAAAACAAATTTTTGCACAAATGGGCACAGTATTTGTATTTTTGAAAATTTTAACTTTACTGTTCTAACTTCATGAACATTATTTTGATACATACCTGGTCCGAACAATAAGCCACGAGTTTTGAATTAATTTCCGCAGGTGAAAGATGAGGTTCAGTTTGTTGGATTTCTTTAATTATTCTTGTTCGTGCTGCCAGGAGGGAGACCAATGTTGCCTCACTTGCCGTTGTTTGAATAACACCTCCTCCAGAACTTTCCGGATGATGAAGAAAATCCTCTGGAAGATTGATCATCTTACCCAACCAATTCATCACAATTGTTTCTAATTCAGTGCACACTGGACTTGATGCCTAAAACATACGAACAATTCGTTCTCTAATATATATATAACAGTAGAGAATTTTTAAAAAATTCTTAAATCAATGCGTTTACCCATGTGAATCCTAGACAATTAATTGCATCAGCCAACATATCTCCCAATAAGCTAGCTGGTGAATTTAAAGCTGGAAAATAGGCATGCATATGTGGACTTTGCCAATGTGTAACTCCAGGCATAATGCATTTTTCAACATCGCTGAAAATATTTTCCCATGCTTCGCCTTCCATTGGTGCAGATGTTGGCAGCATATTCCTTAGATATCCAGGCGATACCATTGGATACACTTTTCGCGATCGAATATTCTCAAGATAATCGGCAATGTAATCCACCATCTCCTTCCCTTAAAAATTACAACAATTACAGGGATTCATCTATTTAAAATAGGATTATGACTAGTAGTTATGCATTCACCACGATTTATAGAAAAATTAACAAGACCTTGAACAGTTTTTTCCTAACCACGGAATTAGTCTGGAAACACTGATCTGTCGTTAGATATTTTTTCTCTCAAGAGCCATACACTTTTCGGAAAAATTCTCTAGTAGTATATTTTCTATTTTAATATTCAAACAAAAAAACTCGCGCCTCTTACCATGTTTACGATATTCCTCAAAATTCATGGCTTGTATCACTACCAGCAGAACGATTGAATTTATTTTGAATTTTGAATTATAGGTACAGCCACTTTTTCAATTAAAATTTTCCAAAGACAAATTCACCCAACGTCACAGAACCCAAATTTCGAAATTTCGATCACACCGTTTTATACGCATGTGTTAACTTTATTTATTATATCACAGGTGAAAAATTTAAGTAAATATCACCACCACTGTACGCAGTATCAACAACGTGTCTTTCAATGATCTAAAGTCGACTTTTCCATCATGATTTGACCTAGCAAATAATAGGATTAAAATTTAAACGGATTCACAAGCTTATTGGCTTGCTACGGCCTAGAATAAATGTTCTTAAAGCTTTATTACGAACAATCATCATCAAGTTGCAAAATAAATACAAGTATACCAAATTTAACAATTTCAATACGAAAGAAAGTAATACTTTTTTTTCTTTTAGTTTTTGGTTTCAGTTTGAAATCATTTCTTTTGGTTGCAATTTTGCTTCTTCTTTTTCTAGTAAATTTTAATGCGACGTTTTTCTCACCAATTGTTTCTTTTTTGCTTCTTCTTTTTCAATCTGGTTTTGCTGAAACGTCATCATCACCATTTTTGCTTCCTCTCCTCCCGAGGAAGCTTTGTATTCGTGACGATTTTCGATTTTTTAAACATGGGTTATATGGACTTATTTTTATCAAGAATATATTGCATAAATATATGCAATATATTTATTTTAGAAAATATATTGCACAGCCAGTTTAGTACTGTTAAAAATTGTCAAAATATAATTATCTAAATTACTGTTAAATAGATTTTTGAAAATATTCAAGTTTTACAGTGTTGAATTAGAAAATTAATGGTAGGTATAGCTTTTTGAAAATTATATTCAAAGTTCTTTAAATGCCCTAAATAACACTAAATTAAAGCACAAAAGATTTTTGAAAGTATACTCTTGTTCAACATTTTTAAGCTACCCAGCCCTGACGTTTAAATTTATAGAAACTGGATTTTTATACTGGAAGCTTGTTTCTTTACCTTTCGAACCACATATATTTTGCTTTATTTTTATTTGAATCCATCTTGATTATATAATGTGTTTTCGGAGGGACTCACTTTTTTTTGTCTTATAGAAGGACGCTGCTCGTCCTATCATTAATTTAACCTGCGTCTTAGTTTTCTGTGTTTCGCAAAGAATTTATTCTCGCTCTACTCACCTCTAAAAAAAAGTAAATATATTTATAATTAAAATAATTAAGTTAATAATAATAATAATTCATTTTTGTTTAATTTTTAATATGCATATGAAAACAGTACTATTTTCAAAAAGTAAAGCAGATCATTATGAAATCTGACTTATCAACGTCTAATAAAATCAAATTAAATTCTGTAACTTTTACAACAAAGATTAATTTTGAATATCTGATTTTAACTTTTAATCAATTTAAATTAGTTTAAATTTAATAAATTTGTAAAAATTAAAAAATTATTCAAAAATAATATAATTATTCTATTTCATGTAACCAACAGTAGGTAAACTGACATACAATGATAATAAGTATACAGTGATAATGTATAACTAAAAATTATGTGAATAGGAATGATTTTGTAAATGAAGTAAAAATAAAATGTTTTTTAAGGTATAGAATTACATTTGATAATATATTGCTCAGAAAACTCACTTTTTAAATTTAATTTCAACTTTTTTGTTGCTTCCGTTATAGGTACGTTAAAAAATCATAAACTTCCTTCTTTTTTATTAAATAAAAAAATACGTATTTTCTTATTTTTCATATAGATTTCGAAAAAAATGTTTCGGGAAAAAAAAAATTTTAAATGAAAATTTCCCATGGAATGCTGCACCTATAAAAAAGTTATTATTAATGTTTGTTTAGGATGACTACATTTATTATTGTTGAATAAATTAAGAAATAAAAAAGATATGAAATAGAAATAAAAAATTTTTTAAAAATATTTAATTCAATTTTGTAATTTTTTTGTAATTAATTATCAGGGAATGATTGAAATAAATTAATACTTACATAATAGTCAATATAGAGAATTAATAAGTACTTTCTGATTTTTAAGAAAATTGTTTTAATTAAACTCAATAAATATAAAAAATTTATAAGTAAAAATTAATATCAGGTGAAAGTAATTTAAAATTAGAAAAAAATATGTTTCTACTTAGAAAGAGAAAAGTTTTAAACATGGATACTTCTAAAAACTAGCTTTGTGACAAAGACGAAACTTTCAGTAAGCAAGTGTGTATGTGTGTGTATTTATATTTAGTGATAACAAATATAGTCCCTAAGTTGTACGTTTTTAAATCTTTTGCAACTTTTAGTTTTATATTAAAAATACATAAAAAAATTAAGACTAGGAAATTGTCTGAAAAATTTTACTAAAGTGCATTTTGGCATTTTTTAAAACAAAGGAAGAATATTTTCATTAATATTGTAGGTACTTTTAGTTGTACATTACAATACAAAATTGAACAATAATTTTTTTTAAATACAGTAAAAATTGAAGTTTTTACAAATATTTAAACAATATAGGGTCAATCCATTATATTTCGACTGAAGTCGTCGCTGACTAATTTTTAAAAATTATAATACTTTGCAGGAATGATTTTGAAGTTATCAAGATCACGAAATGAAAAGAATTTTATTAAAATTTTAATTATTTATTGCAAAATATGAATTTAAAGTATATGAGGTGCTGAAAACTGTCAATTTTTTAGCCATTAGAAAATATGCAAAAATACGTAGAATTTACCATGAAAATAAAAATTTTTTTTTGTAATTTACTTAGAATGAATAAATTTATCATTATCAATTGATGTAATTATTTAAATATGTGAAATAATATATAAAATATGATTTTCAAGTTCGCCTGTCAAATAACCTAAATTTGCAAATTTCATCTATTAAATGTGAGAAAGAGAAGTCATTAAATTGAAAAAAACCTTACCAAATATAAAGTACCTGTGACTAACTTTTAGTTTTTCTTAGCACTTTTTTCCTTTTTTCTTCATAAATGTGAAATAAAAAGCAATAAAAATTGGCACTTTGCTTATTTTCACTATTTTCAAATGTAAATAACTTTCTTGGAGAAAACTGAAAAATTACAAAACTTGGGCAATATCTAATTGATCACTAAATACACACACTGGAAAAAAATTCGCTTTGGTCCCGAAGATACTTTTTGAGATCCTAATTATGTTTAAATTTTTCTCAATTTTTATCAGGTTAATGCATGTGATTTTTATAAAATTGAAGTTAGTTCAAAATGTTTAACCAATAAAACATTTTGTAAAAAATTCCAAATTTTCAAAACAAATTATACAACTGATTAAAGTTACTTTGAATAATTTTACACTTTGAACAGGTTTTTTAGAACATTTTAAAAAACTATTTTGTAGACAACACAAAATTGAATTTTGTAAATGGATATATGCAAGAATATCAAAAAGCTTTGTATTTATTTTATTTTATTATTTTATTCCGTGTAGTAAATTTTTATATACTTTTGTATCAAAAAACCAGAAATAAGTAAATTTTACATATTAATTTTATGCATTCTTCTCTTAAAATGCCTTAAAAAGGTTATCAGAAATTATATTGAGTTGTTTATTTAACCTAAAAAATGTGAACTTAATTTAGAAAATTTTACTTTTTTAATAAATATAGATTTGAGGGCATTTCCATGAAAAAGCGGACATTCTGTCTGTGAGTTACGATGCCTAAAGTCTGTAACTTTTTTTAAAATTATTAGGGTCATTCCATTTTATTTCACTTATAGTCGTTGCGGCCTATTTTTAGAAAAATTTGATATTTCGTATTAATGACTTTGAATATCCGTACAATTCATTTTTCACAATTATTTTATGAAATTTTTTTTTATTTACGTTGAAATTTAGTTTTTAAGTTGAGTTGCACGGAAAATAGGTTAGTTTGACAGCTTTGGAAATTTTATAAAAAAGAACAGAAATAATTCAGTTAGTAAATTTTTTTTCATTGATATTTGTTTAAAATAGTCTAATTTACCAATGTTAATTGATAATTGTGTAAAAAAGCCAAAATACAACGTGAAAATTAATATTCAAACTTACCTGTAAAATGTCAAAATTTGTCACATTTTATTTATATTTTCCAAGAAAGTTTATAAATATTATAAAATTTATTACTACCTAACAATAAGTACTTCCCATGTACTTTCACATGATATGTTGGCTTTTTATTTTTATAATATAGAAATATGTGAAATTTTACCTTGAATATTGAACTTTTTTGGATTTTATCAGATTTTGAACACTTATATCTTCGCAGGCGATTAATGAAAAAATCCCATTTTGGTTTTAAAATTTAAGTTAAATCTTCTTTATTCATCTTATCAAAATTTGGTGATGGAGAACGAGCTACTTTTTATTTTTATTCACTTTAAAAAATTCACCGTAAAATACAAAGAACCCCGCACAAAATGTACAGAAAAAAGATCCCTGTCGATTTTGATTAAACTTTGGGAAATTGTTGCTTTTGTAGTAACAGAGAAAAAAGTCTTATGATAAAATCCAAAAAAATGGACAGATTTTTTGTTAATTAATGTTTAAGTTGACAATTCACAGTGTACAAGTCGGTGATGCTTAAAAAAAACCATCTGCCATATTGTGTCCGCCATTTTGAATTTTTGAAATCTGACTGTAGATTCGTAATCAGCGACTCCGAAAACCCCCGTGCAACAAGTATCAAGCATTTTTATTTAACTATTTTCGTTTTGTTCACTTTTAAGCATCACCGACTTGTACACTGTGAATTGTCAACTTAAACATTAATTAACAAAAAATCTGTCCATTTTTTTGGATTTTATCATAAGACTTTTTTCTCTGTTACTACAAAAGCAACAATTTCCCAAAGTTTAATCAAAATCGACAGGGATCTTTTTTCTGTACATTTTGTGCGGGGTTCTTTGTATTTTACGGTGAATTTTTTAAAGTGAATAAAAATAAAAAGTAGCTCGTTCTCCATCACCAAATTTTGATAAGATGAATAAAGAAGATTTAACTTAAATTTTAAAACCAAAATGGGATTTTTTCATTAATCGCCTGCGAAGATATAAGTGTTCAAAATCTGATAAAATCCAAAAAAGTTCAATATTCAAGGTAAAATTTCACATATTTCTATATTATAAAAATAAAAAGCCAACATATCATGTGAAAGTACATGGGAAGTACTTATTGTTAGGTAGTAATAAATTTTATAATATTTATAAACTTTCTTGGAAAATATAAATAAAATGTGACAAATTTTGACATTTTACAGGTAAGTTTGAATATTAATTTTCACGTTGTATTTTGGCTTTTTTACACAATTATCAATTAACATTGGTAAATTAGACTATTTTAAACAAATATCAATGAAAAAAAATTTACTAACTGAATTATTTCTGTTCTTTTTTATAAAATTTCCAAAGCTGTCAAACTAACCTATTTTCCGTGCAACTCAACTTAAAAACTAAATTTCAACGTAAATAAAAAAAAATTTCATAAAATAATTGTGAAAAATGAATTGTACGGATATTCAAAGTCATTAATACGAAATATCAAATTTTTCTAAAAATAGGCCGCAACGACTATAAGTGAAATAAAATGGAATGACCCATTATAAAATAAAATTTTTTTTCGTTGCAAAAAGATAAGAAAATAGAAACGTATCCAATAGATTTTTTGATTTTATAAGAAAATTGAAAAAAGATACAGCTGTTTTAGTCATCGTGACGCACGGACGAAGATTCAATTGTTCTTGTGGAAATGCCCTTGAGTAAAATTTCAAAATTAATTTGTTAAACAATTGACAAAAAAAATTAAAATAGTTGATATATATTGGGCATCTAGGAAAGAAAGAGATTAATTTCCACGAATTGCACATACTATTTTTCTAACATACCTCAAGTTTAATTCAATAATACATTTTCGTTGATAAAATATACGCTGCGTCTATTCGTCCGACTAGACGGACAAAATAATTTTTGATAATTTTGTCCGTCTACGTATATTTTAAGGAAACCTTGGAGGAAGGGGGGTCGGATATGCCCGAAAGTATTCTGCGGACAAAGTCGGGTGGATATAGACGCACGTTTAGACACTTTGTAAGTTTAAATGAAAAATAATTCTTTGGTTATAATCAATAGTACATTATTATATTTGTATTATATTACGCACTTTAAATAAAAATATAGTAAATTTAATACATACAGAATAAACTTTAACTTAAAATGATCTCATAGTCATACGAACAATAATTTTTTAGGTTAAGAATAATGTCAAAATTTTATTTCACAATAAATATAAAATAATCAGAGGAACATTCGAATTTTGACAATAAAGGCACTCTCACACCTTTTTGTCTGCCTGCAGGTTACCATGGCAATGCATATTTGAATATTCAAATTTTCTGTCTCACTCACACTCGTGTGTTGCCATGGTAACCTGCAGGCAGGCAGGCAGCCAAAAAGGTCTGAGAGTGCCTTTAGCAGGGAATGATAGCTTTTTTCGATACACGGTGGGGAACTAGAATAGAGGAAAGCAAGGTGATGCAGGTGTCAAAAATATGGCATATTTCAGATGTTCTACAACATTTCAAGTGGAAATTATTTTCGATTCGATACGTCAGCAAACATCGAACGAATATTCGATATAAACTGCTGTTATGATCCTATATTCATGTATATTTTCGTTGTTGTCGACAATTTTTTGTCAACAAATAAAAAACATTAACAACTATGAATTATTAATTTCATTAATTATAATTAATAATAACAGTAAATAAAATCGGACAAGTGCGAGTTACACTCGCACTGAAATCGAGGGTTCCGTACTCGAAGCGAACTTATTTGGTATAAAAACAAATGTTTAAAAAATATGTGTTGTATGACAACTAATATAAGTGATACAAAAAGGAACAATTTTGTAAAATTCAAGAAAATTGTTCCTCTTCGTATCACTTATATTAGTTGTCATACAACACATATTTTTTAAACATTTGTTTTTATACCAAATAAGTTCGCTTCGAGTACGGAACCCTCGATTTCAGTGCGAGTGTAACTCGCACTTGTCCGATTTTATTTTTTAAAAAATATTTTACTAAAAAAATATAAGAAACATAATTTTATTTCAACTCGCAATATTTTTATTGTATTTACATTTTAAAAATATATTGAATATTAAATTTTATCTTTCTAAGTCAAAAAGAGATAAAACTTAAGATATTGATATAAGGCTAGTAGCTG
Organism: Leptopilina boulardi; assembly: GCF_019393585.1. NCBI lineage: Eukaryota > Metazoa > Arthropoda > Insecta > Hymenoptera > Figitidae > Leptopilina > Leptopilina boulardi. Next base: position 946,226 of record NW_026137778.1, read on the forward strand.
CTTGTCAAGGAAAAATCGAAAGTTATCTAAAAAATAAAATTTGTTTATTAATTCCAGAAAAATCAACTCCAATCATCCTCGCTATATTTTTTTTGTAATCTACACGTAAAAATACGTCAAAATATATAAATTTGAATCACTGTAAAAAAACTTTTTTCGTTTTTTGCGGAAAAATACATTTTTTTCTGAAATTTATCATTTTTCTTCAAAAATTTGATAAAAATTGATCATCAACTCCAATCGCGCTTACATTTTTTCCCTGTATTTTTCACGCAAAAATTGAGTTTTACAGCAAGTATGAACAGTCTGGATTGAATATTGTGTGCGCTAGGGAGAATAAATCATTTTTTTCGAAATTTTTGATTTTTCCTTGACAACGCTATGTAAATTAATCCGAATCAAGTTCGCTATAATTTTCCTGTAATTTTCACGTAAAAATACGTAAGTGTGTCAAATTTGAGCTCTTTATGTCAAAAGATGTGGCCGCTAGGGGGGGGGTACATACTCATTTTTAGGTATTTTTCGTAAAAATTCATGGTTTTTCCTTGACAACGCTATGATAATCAACTCCAATCATGCTCGCTATATTTTTTTTGTAATCTACACGTAAAAATACGTTAAAATATATAAATTTAATTTCCTTTAAATAAAATTTTGTTCGTTTTTGGTGGAAAAATACATTTTTTTCCTAAAATTGTCATTTTTTCTTGAAAAACTTGATAAAAAGTTAATCATCAACTCTAATCGTGACCGCTTTTTTTCCCCTGTATTTTTCCCGTAAAAATACATTTGTATACTAAATATGATCTGTCTGGGTTGAATATTGTGTGCGCTAGGGAGAATAAATTATTTTTTTCGAAATTTTTGATTTTTCCTTGACAACGCTATGTAAATTGATCCGAATCAAGTTCGCTATAATTTTCCTGTAATTTTCACGTAAAAATACGTAAGTGTGTCAAATTTGAGCTCTTTATGTCAAAAGATGTGGCCGCTAGGGGGGGGGTACATAGTCATTTTTAGGCATTTTTCGTAAAAATTCATGGTTTTTCCTTGACAACGCTATGTTAATCAATTCCAATCAAGTTCGCTATAATTTTCCTGTAATCTACACGCGAAAATGCATATGTTTACTAATTTTCAGCCCTCCAGATAAATTTATGTGGCCGCTAGGGGGGGGGTACACGATTTCAAAAAAACCGATATTAATAGGGTTCCGAACCGAGTACGGAACCCTAAAAAAGTGAAATAGTGTTTCATTTATCCATTTTATAATAATAATAGAAAAATCAACTTATCCACAAGGCATCCTCGGAAAAAGAAGCCACTCGAAAAAATTTTTCTTGTCAATGAAATATTATTAAAGTTTACATAAAAACAAGTATATTTACGGTAGGATTTTAGGTCTGTGTAATGCGTGGTTGCCATGTTATCAGGGGCTCAATTTTTTTGCAGCATAATTTTCAAATGACAATAACTTTTACCCGGATCAATGGATTTGAAAATTTTACCAACGTTTTATGGAAAGAAATTCCTAAACTTTCAAATGAAATTATTGATTTTTTTCAAAAATGTAGTTTTGCCCAAAAAACATCAAAAATTTTTTTTTTAATTTTTCTACCCCTTTCTCCACTTCAAATTTTTTCAAAACTACCCTAAAATGTTTCATATTTCATAATCTTTTCATCCTCCAAATTTTATTTTGGAACAACAAAGTGCGTACGAGCTACGAATAAATTTGTAATGCACAGCATAACTCACCGATTTGCGTCTAATGTTCACCTGTGGTCTTAAATTATTTTTATTCCTTTAATTTGTTAATAAAAGTTCAAACATGTTGAAAAATGAGAAAAACAGTAATAATTTCATTAATTTAGTGATTTTGGTATAATATATTAGCACATATATTTCTTTAGCTCGTACGAACTTTGCTGTTCCAAAATAAAATTTGGAGGGTGAAAATATTATGAAATAAGAAACATTTTAGGGTAGTTTTGCAAAAAATTAAAGGTGGGAAAGGGGTGGAAAAATAAAAAAAAAATTTTTTTTACTTTTTTAGGCAAAACTACATTTTTGAAAAAAATCAATAATTTCATTTGAAAGTTTAGTAAATTCTCTATAAAAAACGTTGGTAAAATTTTCATATCCATTGATCCCTTAAAAGTTATTGCCATTTGAAAATTATTTTCCAAAAAAATTGAGCTCCTAATAAAATGACAACCACGCATTACACAGATAGATCTAATAACCTATCTTATAAACTTGTTTTTATGTATACTTTAACATATATGTTTCATTGACAAAATAAATTTTTTTAGGTGACTTTTTTTTCAAAAAATGCCTCATACTACAAAAATTGAAGAAAAAGAATTATCATCAATAATAACATTCTCTGCTCAGATAAGTATTGTTATTTTAAAAAAGTGATTATACAAAGTTTTATCTTTTTTCTGAAATTACATGACATTACAGAAAATTTTACGTTTTTTATACTCAATCGCAGAGAGCAAAGTCATTAGAAGAATTTTTATTTTTCGAATTAACTTTTGACAGAATTCTTATGTATCGAATTTTTTTTGTACAGAATTCTTAAAACACCAAATTTTTATTTGTCCTAAATTGCAAATAGCCGAACAAACAATCGACAGAAAGATTTCGGCGCGATGTTTAAAATTCACCAATCAAAAGTAGTCAAGAAAATCGTGATTGCTGGTCGATTTTAAAAATCACGCCGCAATCTTTCTGTCGATTGTTTTTTCGGACATTTCCCATTTCGGACAAATAAAAATTCTGTGTTTTATGCACTGCAAAAACTAGCCGTCTTAAAAGTGCAAAAAACGTCTTGTTTTAAGACACATTTGGTGTCTTAGACATGAAAAACGTCTTAAAACAAGACGTTTTTTGCACTTTTAAGACGGACAGTTTTTACAGTGTGAATTCTGTACAATAAAAATTCGATACATAAGAATTCTATTAAGTAAAAATTTGTTTCATAAGAAATTCTGTCAAATGTTAAGGACAGGTCAAAGTAGATGTGATTTTCCCATTGAAGTTCTATGTAAAAATTGCATCGACTTTGACCTACCCTTAATTCGAAAAATGAAAATTCGTCTAAAAAATAATTGTATCTCATAAAATGGACGCATGAATATTTCTCAAATTATACTTGTCGGAATTTTTGTGCTGTTGAATTAAAAATTATCGAATTTACATTTTGTAGAATTTTAAAAAAGTAGATTTTATAATGAGCCCAATTTTAAAATCGATAAATTTCTATTTAACAAAATTCTATATAAAAAAATTTTTATTTAACGAAAGTTTTATTCAAAAAATTTCTACATAATCTTATTTTTATTTAATAGAATTGTCATTTAAGGGTATGTGGGCAAAGGACGTTTTTTTGTGGTTTGAAACTTTCTCTGAAATAAAAAATGATTTCGGGTTAAAATTTTGGAGAAATGATTTTGTTTGGTACAAGGAATCTCGCTGTTCTACTCATTTGCCATAACTTAAGGGAATGTGGGCAAAGGACGTTTTTTTGTGGTTTGAAACTTTCTCTGAAATAAAAATGATTTCGGGTTAAAATATTGGAAAAATGATTTAGTTTGGTACAAGAAATCTCGCTATTCTTCTCATTTACTATAACTTAACGCGAAAATAATAAAAATAAAGCAATAAATAGTAAAATAATGTATTTAATCGTAGTTCCTTAAGTGACCACTTTCTCGAATTGGCACTGTTTACTGGAGCACTGACACACTCAAGCAACATTTGTGTATGCGCCGCCATGTTTCTTTTTATTTTCGTTTAAAAATGTCACTTTTTAAACATCATTTTTTAATAATTAAACTCAAAATTATGTATTTTTCGGAGAACAGCGAGATTCCTTGTACCCTAATCTATCATCCCTCAAAATTTTAGACAAAAATCTTTTCTCATTTCAGAGTGAAATGTATACTACCAAAACACATTTTCCCATACTTGGTCACGTGGGAGGTTCCCACATACCCTTAACAGAAATTCTACTTAGCTTCTAATTGAGCATCGATGCTCAATCGCTGCACAATCGACGCTTTATCATTCATCTAAAACATTGTGGAAGCGACCTAAAATAAGATTTTCTTTTTACTGCGATAGCTAGAATTGTTAAAACGTCGAATTTCCATTTGATCGAAGGATCGAACTTTCATATATCAGATCATCCACTTGGCAGAAACATTTCAGTGGGAGTTTTAAAATCAACCAATCAAAAATGATCAAGAAAATTGTGATTGGTTGATTTTAAAACTCCCGCTGAAATGTTTCTGCCAAGTGTATGATCTGATATGTAAAAGTTCTATCAAATGGGAATTGGACGTTTTAACAATTCTGTGTAATGAAAATTCTGATAAGTCAAACTTCGGTCAAATAAAGTATCGGTAAAATAAAAATTCTCTGTTTTAAAAATTTAGCTCAGTAAAATTTCTGTTAAATGAGAATTCTATTGAATAAAAATTAAATCAAATAGAAATTCTTTTAAATAAAAGTTTTGTTAAATAGGAATTTTGTTATATAGAACTTCAACAAAAGAACAATTCTGATAAATAAAAATTTTTTTTTACGAAATTAGAACTTTTTTTAAATAGAAATTTTTGGATATTACAATTTGACACCACAAAAATTCCGAGAAGTCAAATTTGGGGAATATTTATGCGTCACCTAAGAAATTTTTTTTTAATTCAATAATTTTATTATAAAAATTTAATTTATTTCATTTTTTATATATTTCTCAAAGCTTTACATAAATTTTTAACACCTGAATACTATAGTTGGTTGTAGTCGTTAAGATGTTTAGACATGCGAGTTATAGGTTAAGATTATTAAGTTACGCATTGTGCATTCGAGAACTCCTCAGCGTTAAAATATATGAATTAGCATTAACTTTAGAATATAAATATTCAAGATAATAATTTTTTTATCATCTTTAAATTTATTTATATCAATTTATTTTTTTAGGTCTTTTAACTATTAATAGAATTGGTTTAATAAAGTTTTTTTAAAAAGTACACTCAGGGAAATGGTATATTTGTCTCCGAGCCTACTAATTCATTTATTTGTTGCAAATATATTTCATTTCATTGAAATAAAAAATTTATTTGAGCCAAAGAAAAATTTATTTCTGACAAATAAAATTTTTATTTACGCCAAATAAATAAGTTAGTAGGCTCTGAGACAAATATACGTTTATTTAACTCAAATATATTTTATTTGGTTCAAATAAATCATTTCTCTGGGTGTAATTTCTTAAATAATTAACTATAAGTTGAAAAGAAACGAAATCTTTAAAAAGCGTGGAACCTTTGCAACATTTTTTTTATATAGTAAGCTATACCATAGCTATGGGGTATTTTACCAAAACTCTGACAAAAATTAAAATTGTTGAACTCTCATATCAAAATACATAAATATACGTAATATAAAAAATCAAAGGTTTTTAAGGAGGAGGGAGGAAGTCAACATTGCCTCAATAATGCCATTATTTCTGCAATGTTGCTGCAATTTTAGAATATTGAGGCAATGTTACTAATATTGCTGCAAGTTTAGGTGCTGTTTGGGTATGAATTTAATTTAAAATTTATAATTAACAATATGTTTATAGATTTTTAATCAGCAATTTAGTTTGATGAGGCCAGCAAACTCTAGCGGAAAAAATTCTGTTAGTGTTGAAAAACAAAAATTATAAGATTTGCAGTATTGCAAAACATCCTTTATGGGGAAGGAATAATAATAATTAAAGGTGTTAGACTGACAAGTGTAAAGAAGAAATGGGGTGAAGAAGAGGGTGATCGCTTAGGTGCGCGTGTTATATGGCATTTGAAGGATAGGTGGTGGGGGTTAAGGGGTTGGAGGGGGTAAGGGATTCAGAGGAACGAGCACCTGTGGATCTCTCACCGTAGGTAGAGAGTCACTCACCGACCACCACTACCACCATCGTTACCAGGATTCCGAAATTCTAAACTACCCGCTCAAAAAACAATTTTCAAATTAGTACTTTCATTCTACTGCCCCTACTCATTTTATTTCAAACAATTACAATAGTTTTATAAAAAAAAAAAACATATTTCGATTTTCGGTGGTGTTTTCAAATAATTTCAGTGATAAGGGATTTTGTAAACCGGTGTTTATTCATAGTAAACATAATAAGAAAAAGTTATTTTTTTAAACATAATTTATTGATTTACTGAAAGCTGTGATTCTTTTCTGTCTAATAAGTTTGTTTTAAATGTTTTGAAAATTTTATTTAAAAATCTTTGAATGTGTTTTTTATTTAATTAGTTATATGGGCCAAAAGTTCAATTACAGAAACATGATTTACTGCATCAAAATGCGATGGAAGTGGTTTATTTGACACGTGCTACGAAACATTGAAAAAAAAATCTTGTGAACTAACAATATTGTGACAACAACGAAATTGTGAAGTTTTTGAACTTGGATAAATTAAAAAAAAGGTGAAAGATTCCTAAAGTGCAGTGTCAATTCAAGTTGTGGTGTGTCAACAGGGATTTTTTTGGATACCAGGATATGCTATTGCGGACAACATGCCTAGTACGATAAGAGGCAAGTACTTTATTTTTAGATTTTTAGAATTAAGTCAAAAGATAATGGTCGTTAATGATTGCAAATAGCTGTGACCACCATCCCCGACATTTAACTTTTTTTTTCTTCCTTTTTCTCACAGCGTCTGAAATAAACGGTGAATAAATCTTCCGTTATTCACCAAAATTTATGAACGTATTATAAAATTTACTTAATGCGATTTAAAAATTCTCTTTGCGTATAAATAACAAAAATAGAATAATTTATTTTAAAAAATGACATTTTTTAAAAATAATTCTAAATATAATTTTTTTTTAATTTCCCGGACGTCAAAATATATATATATATATCCATACATATATAAATATATATATATATATATATATATATGTGTGTATATATGAGTAACATGAAAGAAATTTAGGAAATATTACAGAGTAAATATACGAAGTAACAGTACTGGGTTTCTAGGGTCAATGGCACACTGACGGCTCGGCGCACACGTGCATACGTGCCGCACCGTTGTGAGCGTTCGTTGCACATGCAGCTAGATCGATCTGTAATCAGTAAATTCTTCATTCTATAACCTAACTTTTCTATATTTATACAGTTGTTACCTTTTTCTTTTTTAAATCGCTATGCATCAATAATTTTCCAACAACGTCATTCCGTAATTCTCTACTGCCAAAACAATAACTTTATAAACATTGTTCCCATTCAAATATATTAATTAATATATTTTACTATATTTAATAATGTGGGAAATAGTTGCGTTTTTGAACGGTATTTCTTGAATTCCAATATCTCATATGCCAAATAAGTGGTAAATGTACAAAACATTTTTTAAGTTCTCTTAAATGATTTTTTTAGCACTATAAAATTATGTTTCTATAAAAAGAGATGTATTAAAAATGAAACTATTCGTACAATTAAATATTGCAGTCAACAATAGAAAAAAAACTATTTTAATTTTAATTGAAATATAAATGATTATGAACTGCAATGCTTGACAAATAAATGCTAACCCTGAATAAAAATCAAATAAAAATTATTTGATTCAAATAAATATTTATTTGATAAAGTAGCCAAGTTAAAACTTATTTGAGCCAAATAATTCGTTATTCATTTTGATTATTTTGATTTCAAATGGAAATATTTTTCGTAAGTTTTCTCACAAAATAATTGCGATTTATAGCTAAAATTTTGTAAAGAATGCAAAAATAGTATAAGGATTTGTTGCCATGTGTCAGAGTATATTAATATTCTATCAAAAAAAGTATTTTAAAAAAATTTATTTTATACACTTTTTGTTTTTGTAATTTTTTTAGTTGACTACTATTTTTGAGATTTACACATAATTTTAGCTCAATCTGTCAAATTGCAAAAAAATCTATGGAGAATATTTACATCTCAGAACACAACAACAATCTTAACAGTTCAAAATCTAATTTGATTAAAAATTATGAACTTATATCATTATACAAATAACATATTTATTAAAAAAAAAACTATATAATGTACTTATTTTCTCATTTCTTATTGTAATATCTTTTTGAAAAAAAGTAAGTTACTCAACTAAAATAATGTTTAATTTAAATAAACACATACAAAGATGCATTACATTTTAAATTAACAGATTATTTAAAAATATTTACTCAGTGATGAAACGAGATTAAAAGTTTCTTTTTCATAGAAAATTGCAGTCACATAACTAAAAAACATCTTATAAAGCAAAATAAATAATCAGTATTAATTTTTTTGATTAATTAGTACGATATTATATGTTTTTTTACAAAATCACTAATTCACTAGTAAAATAATAATTGAAAACTTGTTAGGACAATAGAGAAAATAAAAATAAATTCTTGTTGAATATAATTAAAAGCAGTCCTACGACCTAAGTCCCTCTGCACGAATTGTTCATTTAGCGATAAAGAAAGGTGTTTAACGTGGCAGGTGGCAAAGACCTTGGTTCGATTGCCCAACCGAGTGGGTTTCGGCTTTGCCGGTTTCGTGGCTCGTACTGACAAGTTCGGCTGTTCGGTTACGAACAAAAGTAAGGTCAACGAACCCGTACATAAATACATGCAAACACCTACCTGAGAGCTTATATTCAACCTGACACGCACGCATTTACAGCTTTGCTTTTATGGCATAGCACACACAGCATACACTCCTAAACACAACTGTCAAGTTAGATTTTTTAATTATGATGATTGTTTTAGTGGGATAGGGTCCAAACTATTCTTTATTATTGGATAAGGGAAACGTGTGAGTCACATGAATGTCATTACATGTATGTATACATAGAGGTTCAACAACTATATTGTTTACATATTCTCTAACTGTATCAAAAAATAAATCTTCAATTTTTTCTCCAACTCCATTTTTAAGTAAAAAATATTTTCACATGTATTTTATTTTGTCACAATTTCGAAAATTCTGAAAATTAATGAGAAAGTTGTTAAAATAGAAATGATTTTAGAAATACAGATGTATATGTTTAAGAGTACCGATTTTTATTATTTAATAAAAAAATACCCAAAGTTAAGAATTTAAGCTGTCTTGATTTTTTGTAGTTGGTCGGAGGCTTTATATTATAACGGTATCCCATTCTTATGAATACTTCCGGTATTAAGGACCCGACCAGGCGAACATGAAAGGCATCTTTATGTCAAAATTTCATGCTACCTTGTACGATTTCTTTTTTACTTGTTCATTTATTTATATATTGACTTTAGTATTTCCATTCATTTAAATAGATTTTTCTATATATTTGATTTTTTAGTATACAATTTTAATGCGTGTCAGGAGTTTTAATTAGATTTCAAATAATCATATTATGATAAATTTTCCCTGCGATATCTTTGACATTGATTTCAAATGTTTATGTATAAAAAAAATTTATTTTAGCACTATATATGAATTTAAAGTAATCAAACGAACTCTTGAACCATCCAATCTCACGCTACATCACCATTCACATTATTATTACTATAATACTTCAAGACCCGCAAACGTCAAAATTTATTATTTCTTCTAAGATGGAACAACTATCCAGGAAGTCTTTTATTACTTTTAAAAAATTATAATATAATTAACAAAATATCTTTTGTAAATTCATACATATTATTATTATTATTTTAAAAAAGGAATTAAAACATCCGCTTTAGAAATGTAATCACGGAAAACTAAGATATCTTTTTGCAAAAGCTCGCGGAAATACTTGATAAATGCTGACGATACTGTGACTAATATTATAAATTTAATAACTAAGACAAACTTAGTCAATATTCAAGGTGATAGCGCGCAAAAGAAAACTAGAGATTATGATGACAGGGACAAACTTGGAAGCGTCCATTGAACTTTGTTACATCAATAAAAAGCAGAATTACATCTATTTTAATTTATTTTTCGTAACTGAAAAATTTGTTTTTATTTTTGAAAGAATTTTGGAATTTCTAAAAAAATATAATCTATTCAGAATTTATGATCGAGTTTTATAATTAAGAATTAATATTTATGTGCTTCTTAAAAAGAAACAAGAAAAATACATTCGGCTCAACGACTTTTCAGAATTTTAACTTCTCTTAAAAACTATTCAAACCAAAAGTCAGAGATGCACAATAGGCTTTAGAAGAAGAAGCTATAAAAAATCCAATGGAAGGTTTTAAATTTGAAGATGTATCAGTTACGAACATTCCTATTCATTGTTACTCGAGCCGTTGGTATTCGTTTGCTCATATAAGGGTCGACGAACTCAGGTACTCGTTCAGATTGTCCATTCTCACTTTCCTAAACTTAAAAATGATTCGACTTTTTTTTTTCATGGACGAACTCCTCTTCTGTCTTAAATGTTGAATTTAACTATGTGCGAGTACAATCATTAATACTGAAAAGAAATATCATCTTCTTGTTCTCTTATTAATTTGAATCAGTATTTTTTTCGACTCAAGAATTAATAATTCATTACTGTAGTATCACTTTTTCGGCATTCATTTACAAATACAAAATCAGATTGAGAAAACTGCGAATGTTTAAAAATTTATAAATTTTAAAAAATGGCAAATTAATGAAAAAGAATTACTATTAAATAACAGTTTAAAGTCAACCAGAACGTGTTACAGAGTACACAATATCAGATTTTAGCATAATTACAATAATTAATGATATTACTGTTAATTACGCTTTATGGTATATTAAATGTACCTATGTCTTGGGGTAATTTTACATTTTAGTGAAGTAAGTGTATGTAAAGTAAACTTGAATAATTGAATAGTACACATTAAATTAGTCGATCCTACGATGATCTTTACCGAGTACGGATGATCGTAGGCTATCATTACGAAACAGCGCGGCACAAAGGGGCTCATTGGGGACAATGACCCCAACACCACGTGGAAAGCAGTGTCTACCTGGTCAAACCACCTTGCCAGTAACCAATTCCAGGCTACCTTTACTTGCAACGTGATTCGACCGCTGATCTGTATGATCAAATCTGTTGGAGCCAAAAGTGCCTTCTGAGCAACCCCTAAATGGACCTATAAATAGGCATACACTTGATTGCAATAATCTCACTGCATCAACACTTTAAGGTCGAGTTCAAATAGCAAAATTAACATAACTTTCAAATTATCATAAAGACCTGCACAAATTTATACATTTCAACTAAAATTTTACTTTTTTTAAAAATTAATATACGCATTTTATATACATACAAAGAAAAATTTATGTACATAAAAAAATAATAAATAAAATGACTAAATAAATTTATAAACATTTTTAAATTCAAATAAGTTATTAAGTTTCGAACTTGTTTCTAAACATTTTCTTTCTGCGTTAATAACTGATACCGAGACTGATGCTCAAGGCGGTATTCTGAGAGTGTACCGTTATGGAGCAGGAAATGGTATGGAAGATCTCCGTGTGGACCGGCTATGACGAAAGCGATGCCTTTGAATTTTAGGATATTTTGACGAAACATTCAAATTATATTTTGTAACGATTAGATAATAGTCAAATTTGTTATAACATCTTTTTTTTCTAAAATTTTATTATAAAAATAAAATTTTTATTTTTACAAATATAAAAGTGTATAAATATTAAACAAATTGTAAAGAATTATTGATTGATTTATTAAATTTGTACATATGTGAATTCTTGTTTAATATAAAATTCATTTGTAGAATAAAAATTTCGATGTCAGGAAAAATTGTATGTATAAGAAGAAATTGTCATTTCAGCTGAATTTAAATTGTATTTGTGTAAGTGAGTTTAAACTGAGATCATCATAAGAGTTCGTTGATCTTCATAGAGGAAAGTTTGTGTATATCTTAATGTTCACTATATGAAAGTAAATTATATTATTTTGTATTTTAATAATATATAACTTTTCAAAAAAAAAATTAATATTTTAAAAAAAAGTATTTGTGAATAAATCGACAGTGTTTACTGCAAGTTTGTATTTTATTTTTTCCAAGAATCGACAATTTGTCTTTCGAAATTTTGTTATTTTCTATACTTGTGCAAATTTGTAACTAGGGTAAGGGGTACAGTGACCGACACCCTGGGCATACTTTCAACTTTAAATGACATTTTATCGTAATTTATTAAAGATTTAGTTATAAAATAAATTTTAAATAAAAGATTTGGGTTAAAATTTATAGTACACAAGTTTAAAATTAAAAAACACCTTGATAAGAGTTTATAATATTAATTTAAAAATGTATGGTATGAAAACAGTGAACGACACCCTTTAATAAAATAAAAAATATTTAAACTTCTATTTAAGTAACATGATATTTATTAGTTTTATCATAAATTTTATTATTCAGACTTAATGTACAAAAAAAGTTGCTTTTAAAATATAATTATTTAACAATTTTTTCATATTTATAAAATTTGTAATCAATAAAGCAAATTTTTTGAGGTTAGTTTTCTAGAAAGTATTAAATATTGAGGGAAATATAAACATATAAAATTTTGTATAAACTGTATAAGTTTTTAAATATTGTATATTAATTAATTTACTAGTGATATTTAATTAAATATTATTATTTTTATAGTTATTATCGTTTTTAATAGCAGGTGTCGTTCACTGTCTGGGTGTCGGTCACTGTACCTTTTACCCTATTTAGAAAAATTATTTGTTTGTATTTTTATTAGTCTCTTTTGAATTAGTGAAAATTCGCTTTCACTAATTTAAATTAAATAGAAATTTTCATTAATTTTTGGTAAAATATTACTGTTTGATTTAATAATTAATTTTTTTTTGATTTAATAATATTTTTTGACTAATGCTTTAGTGAAAAATTAGGGTTGCCACGCTACCTGTAAAAGTCAAGGAATTCTCCTTCAAATCCTATAGAAAACAACCAAATCTGAATATTATATTGTCACAGCCTAAAGTTAAAACTTTTGTGATTAACTAATTCAAAAAAATTGAAGAAAGTAGGTACATACCTTTAACACAAATTAATAAATTTTAATTTTTAAACAGGGGTTTTTGAAGGGTTTTCCATGTACCTTTTAATACCAAAATAACTCAATTGGGCATTTTTTCCATTCTTTTCATTTTTATTTGAAAGCAGAGAATTTTTCCGATTATTAAATATATAAAATTGAACGTATGCGATAAAAAAAATTGTTTTCACTGATTTTTAAACTTCCACAAAAATCTATTGTTATTCCACTTTTATATTTAAATACATAGCCTATTGAAAAAAATCTTATCTTTTCATTGAAAATAAAAACAAAAGTTCCAATTTTTTAACTGAAAAATAAAAGTCAACTTTAATTAAAAAGGGATTTTGTTGCAACTAAAATTTTGTTATTTATTATTTTGTTACCCAGAAAAAAGATTTCAATTTCTTTGACAAAGTTTTATTTGATACAAAAAAAATTCATTATTTTGTTTCAAAAATCTTTGATTAAAAAAAAATTATCTTCGTTTCAAAGAAATTTTTTATTTAATTCAAATAAATGTTTCTTTGACCCTATATCAATGTTAAAATTTCTTTGATTTAATGCACAAATTTCTTTGAAACTAAGAAGCTTTTTTTGTTTGAAAGAAAATTTTATTTTTAATGAAAGAAAATAAGTTAAAGAAATCAAAGAAATCTTTTCTCTGGGTGTACTTTTTTACTAAAATTTAACTAATTCTTAGTAAATAGCAGTCTCTTATTGAAGTTTATTGAAGTTTATTTGATTCAAATAATCGGCTCCTTGAATATTATCAAATAATTTTTTTTTTCAGTATAAATGGTACCAAATTACGTTAGCTAATATAGGCTCAACAAACAAATTAGCTGTGTGGCTAACATCAGTTAGCATCTGTAAGCAGTTCCTTTTTTTCCATGTACTTGAAATAAATATTTATATAAAACTTTTAAGTATTAATAAAAATTATTTTCTAAAAGTTTAATTCGAGAAATAATAATTATATTATATGTGACGCGTTTTTAAGAAAGGGACTTTAGAAGCAAACGATTTTTAGGTTATGTTTACAACAGTTTTTAAAATGATTAAAAGTTCCTTTTTATTTATGTAAAATCAAAATCAGTTTTTATTAAATATTTTCGATGTAATGAAGAAGTACACAATATAAACGATTGATGTTTATAAACATTAATGGTATTGAAAGTTGTTTCTCTTAGAGTATTTTCACTTAAAAATTTTAAAACATAACCTATAATTTTTTGCTTCTAAGGTCCCTTTCTTTAGAGCACATGACATATTCATATGCAAAAGTAAACAATACATTCGGTTTTCTCTAAGAAAAAGTTTTTATAAATAACCAGTAGGAAAAATGCCGCTTTTTGTTCAGGAAAATCTAGAAAAATCAGGGAATTTGATTTTAGTAAAAGTGTGGCAACCCTTCTAAAAATAAGTATAAATTTTCACTAATTGAAATTAGTGAATGAATTATCACCAATTTAAAAGAGAGTAAAATAAGTTTTTTATTTACTATTAAAATTGTAAGTTTTATTAATAAATTTTGGAATGTCTTTAGGAATAGTAAATAAAGGGTATTATAGTCTTTATCTTAACCTATACAATAGTATATTATGCGCAAACGTGCCGTTTGGTTAAATGCCCCTGAACCCGGACATGCGTCTCCGCTAAAAAGCATGTTCACAAGTACCGCTAGGACGCGTTCGTACACGCCATGCCAGTGCATTAAACACGAATCTCAACTTGAATGAGAAGTTGAGTCAGTTTATGAAGATGGTTGCGTACGCAAACTCATTATTGTTGTCGCACACAACAAATACGCACCTATATATCCAGAACAACTGACAATGAGTGACTTACTTGTATCCAGATAAGACGTATAACAAAAAGTCAAGAAATGAAATACCCAACAGAGAAGTTGCGGTACATTCGCCAACTGAAGTTGACTAGGCTACCTAACCGCTATTCGCGACCTTAGCAAATGGACTCTACTATAGGCCATGGGGTCCCCACGCAAATTTGTCCTATGTTTTCTTTTTTCTTCAATTCAAATTTAATTTTACTTTTTTTTTTTTTTTTTCTTGACACACATATACAAATTATTCTTATCAGTAGTTGCCATGGATTTTTGATTGTTCAGTGATAATGAAACAATAGTTGTATAATATTGATGAAAAATCTTTGTACCTCCTACGCTTTATCGAAAAGCAGCGCTGTATAAATATAAGAATTACGTGATTTCAGTTTGACTTAACGGAAAGAGAGATGGGGCTAAGATATCTCGTGCACGTTTCTTCGCGTCGCTATGAACTGTACAGTTATAACTGTACCGGTTTTGCGAAAAGAGCGCGGCAATTTTCTGCGAGCGGCGAATCGCCTCTGTTGCACAAGTAGGAGTTTGCGCCGCGGTGAATCGCTTTACCAACGGATATATCGCCGACAAGACGATAATCCGTCGAGGAGAAAGTCTCAGAAATTGTCTACGAGAATTTCCCGTTAGAGGAACACTCGTCTTAACCACCGTTATCGCGAGAGAGAGAAAGACTCATCCCATACTATATATATTAGCATTGATGCACATGCAATAACCATCACCAATGCAAAAGCACGTTGTATCTTTCAAATTTTTTTATTGACTCAATTATTATAATTTTGTTATTGTTATTTTCAATTTCAAATCTACTTGATAATCTAATGGTTGTTGAATTGTTATTTCTTCAAAATAAACGAAAATTACCATTGTCAAAAATTTATCAAAATCAGGGTAAAATATTCTCCTCGAGAGTAGAACAAAAATTTAGTTCAAAAAGAGTATATATAACGCGAATGAAGTCTATAACATAACCTCAAAATTGAAGAATGGTTTTTAACGCAAACAAACAAAATTATAATAAAAATTAATTTGTTTGCGTCAAAAACTATTTTTCAGTTTTGAGATTATGTTAGGGCCGCCAAACTCCTTAAAACAGAATTCGTCTGCCATATTAGAGCCGGACATTTAAAATTTTTTTTAAAAACTCTCCAAAAACGAGTTTCAATTGTTTTGATGCTCATTGATTAGAGAAAAATTGAAAAACGAATAAAGTAACTTTTACTGCTTTGAAGGAAAACCTGAAATGTCCGGAGTTTCAGCGCATTTCTGGTAATTTTTACTCCGAAAATAGTAAAATTTACTCCTGGAATAGTAAAAATTATTCCGGAAATAGTAAATGTTACTATTTTTGGAGTAAAAATTACCAGAAATGCGCTGAAACTCCAAATAGTTCAGGTTTTACTTTTAAAGATAGTAAAAGTTACCTTATTCATTTTTCCATTTTTCTCCGTATGTTAAAAATTTAACCTTACTTTGAAAAATGGTTAATGTCATTGAATTCAGCGCTCAAATTAGGTTTATCTGATTGGTCACCAGTTTGTTAAAAAAAAATGATAATATTTTAATTTCATATTAACTTTTATAATGTTGGTATAAAAATATGAGAAACCTTTAATATCAAAGTATATGTAAAAACATTACTTCTCATAGCTTTAAGGCGAAAATTTACAAAATTAATTAGAATTTTAAGGTTATGTATCTTGTGAATTGATATATAGTACAAGTACCAACCACGTAATGACAAAACTATAAATAATGGCGCTAAATTTAAAAATTGTTATAGTCTCATATTTTAGTATTTTTACACGTAAAAAATAGGAACAATACATTAATGAACATTAATTGCTGCCATGTATTTTATATGATTACATACGCTAATTACTCACATTGTATTTGCTAATAATTTAATTGTAGCGTCAAATATCGAAACGACTTAAGTCTGTATGTTACAAATACATATAGATGAGACAGTTAAAATTTATAGACATTATGTATATTGACAAAAAAATGTATTTGGTTTAAATAATCGGTTACTTGAATATTATTCAATAAATATTTATTCACATCAAATAATTTTTATTTCAATCTAATAAACTATATTCAAAACAATAATTTCTCAATTTGAAATAAATAAAATTGAATTAATTAAAATAAAAATTATTTGATACAAGAAAATATTTATTTGATAATAGTCAAGTAACCAATTATTTAAATCAAATATATTATTTCGTGTAGCAACAATAATTTTCTCCATGTGAGATAGTAATAAAAATTTTGTATACATTAAAAATCGAAAATTTGTCAAATTTCGGTAAAAATTTATAAATTATTTTCTTGAGAAACATATACATTGAATGATTATAAATTGTATATCATTCTTCCTGTTTCGGTATTACTATATATATACAATCAGCCGCCGATGTTGAAAGCTCACAATCAGTCAATGGCACTGATGCATTCAGGCGTTTTCAAGGGTTGTTCTCGCAGAACTAAAGAGCGACTGCGTAAAATACGATAGATTTATCAGAAGCTCGTTTTTCAAATCGTACATCTAGCATCGCAGGAGCTTCGCATGAGGGTAAATAGAGAGCCTGGCTGCTATACGGATCGAACAAGTGCTGGTTCTGCGCCTGTGCTAAAACTAAAGGCCCTATTACACTCTATTTTATACAATTCATATGACGTCACATCATTGACGTTTCCATTGCAGTTTTCCCAGGAAAAAGTTCACGTCAAAAATTCAAAATATAATTCAAAATCAAAATAAATATACTTAGTCTCATTACGATGTTTATTTATTAATATTCCATTAAAACTGTCGCATGAAATTTCTCATAATCTCCAAAAATGCAATGCGGTTCAAAATTACATTCTCTAAATAATTTTTAAAATGATGTAATTGTAAACAATCGAGTAAATAAAAATTGAATCTACCCTACTGTTAATTCCTCTTTGCTTATATTACTAAAATTTTGAAAAGTATAATATTGAGGAAAATGTTAACTACAAGGGGTGAATTTAATTAAGAATTGAAAGTTGGGGAATTCAATATAGAAATGCATCTGAAATAAAATAGTGGAATTAAGAGTAAGAAGAATCATTGGTAAAAGTGGGAAAAATAGTAGGGTGGGTTTAGAGAAGTGGAAGGTTCGATAAAGCATGGCGAGGGTGGTGACGAGTGTAAAATGGCCTGGCTTTGGGGTGGCACAACGTGAGCTTTTTCGAGCTGCCATCTGATGGCGCTTGTCCGAAGTCTACCAATGCTTCCCATAAGTGCATCACCGAAACTAAACGTCAGTTCCGTCGAATCTACGTTTATCTCCTTAGAAAATAAATCAAGTCATCACTTGACAGAGTTTAATAACATTTCAAAGAATTCCGATAAGTTATTACATTTTCTAAACCTAAATTCCATTCGCGAGCTTTCGTTAAGCATCGAGTGATCGACTAGACGTTCGGAGTTATCGTGTTTCGCCCGAACCAGCAAAAGTTCACCTGCTTTCTTTGTTAACACTGGATGACAAAATGGTGAGAATAAATAACAATACTTACAAGAATCGAAGTTGCTTTAACAATAAACAATTTAGGGTTACTCAATTTTAAAAATTAATTTCAAAGGGAAAAATTGCCATTTCCTGATCCTTTTCTCAGGGCTAATAATCGATTGGTAAACAGAGGTTCTTCTTTCCGCAATTCACAATATATGTAGTACTTCATTCATATTATTTGCTTCTTATACTTAACGTCCACATAATGTCCCATATATATTCTTGTAAATTATCTCAAGAAATGACCTTGCTCCATGAAAGTGGCGCAAGTGTGCGCGAAACGCATAAGCGCTTCACCCTCGACAGTGAACGGTAATTTTCTATAAAATCAAACTTATGACTTAAAACATATCATCACGGCAATTTTCTTATTATCAATGTTAATTCATACTTTGGTATTAAAATCCTTTTACAGGAATTTACTATAATACCCATTTTAGAGAGAAAATATTTCCCATGCATTCTTTAATTTCATTTTTCTGTTATGAATTCTAATTATGAATTTTATAACCATAACCATTTTTTACTTTCTAGTTTTTTTTCAATACATATTTTCTTCAGTATTTTTAACCTAAAGTTTTAATTACCTAACAATAAATACGATAAAATGAAAGTTAATTAAGGAGAGCCAGTCATAATCAAAAAGTTTGTTTGGAAAACTTTTCATGGGGGTACTGACTTTAGCTGCATTCAGTGTCACGATAGACTAGCCCCACTGACCCACTCAGCATTACACCCTATACTGCTTCAGGCGTTCGTGCACAGCTAAGGTCGAGTACTCACTTTGCAACATGCGCGCTAGAATTTACGTAAATTTATCACTCTAATCCATATATAAATAAGAGTAAAATTTTTCATCTATTTCACTTCTAATTAGTCCTCGATACAGCTTCGATTATTATTAAAACACCTTAATACCAAAAGCAACTTCCTTTCTTCAACTAAAATCAGCATAGAGACTAATTATTTACCTGATGATTTTTTTTTTACTTATAGATAACGAAAAATCAACTAGGAAGCTCAATATAAAAACAAAATAATATCACTAAAAAAAAATATTAGTAATGCCATGCAAAGAACTGCAAAAAGAAGAAGACTGACTGCAGCCACATACAGCATGGCTTTAACGTTCATGTCGCCTAGCAGTCTTTTTACAAAAATCAACAATATATTAAACGGCATAAATAGTACACGATATATTCATAAAATCTGTATATATTAACGGTACGAAAATTCTTTAGAAGTATAACATTTAATCTCTATTATAGAGAAATTAGCAAATTAATTAGTTCAATTCATATAATATATATTTAATCCAACAGTACTAATCTCGTAGCAACATATTGTAACAAGTTATTGAAATAGTGATTCTAGAAAAATTCCATAAATACATTAGTAACTCGTATATATAAATATATTTAAATTATATTAAACCTATATAGTAAACTGACTGACAACAAGCACACCTAATTAAAAAAAAAAGTCTTCTTTAGAAAATACAAAAATGAAAACGCAGCAATTTTTTTCCATGAAATGAACGCTAATGTAATAATTTAACTTTTTCACTGAACGTGAAAGAATAATAGAATCGTAGGATAATTAATGTGAAGAAAATGTTTTCCGTGGTGTTAGTGAATTAAAAAAAAAAACAAACAAAAAACAAAACAAGAAAAATTGAATATTGTTGAACAAAACAATGGCAGAAAGTGCAGGAAGCCCTGGCTCTGTTGTTGCTGCGAATAGTCCTCAGCAACCGCAACCACAACAACAACAGCAGCAACCACCTCAAACCCAGCAACAAACACAAACAACACAGCAGCCTCCAGATATTAGCAGTTCTCAACTTACATCTCCGCCAATTACAGGAACAGGTATCTATAAGTCGAACTTAAAATATTCGCTTATTATTATTATTTTTTTTTAATTGAAATTACAACAAATATGCGCACTCGTACTTTACAGTTTTAACTGTAGTAATAATCTGAACAAGCTATTCTTATCTGACGTGCATTTCATTTCACGCATTTGCCTCATCAAAACATGATTTTTTTAAAATATTGCTAATTTTTATTTTACTAAATTACATTTTTATTCATGTTAGTATTAATATTTATATTTGTTTCAAATCCTAGTGGATTCATGCGAAAATTTTATTTGTGCCAAATAAATATTTATTTCTTTGAAACAAATATTATTTAGTTCATGCAAAAATTTTATTTCTGACAAACAAAATTTTTATTAAAAAAAAAGAAATAAATAGTTATTTAACTAGTTCACAAACATTAATTTCTCAGTAAAGAAGCAAGAAATTTTTCAAACTCTCTTAAATTATTTTCTAAAATTTAAACATAACCTTAAAATATACATCGGAACTGATTAATTATTTTTCTCTTCAATTTTTTGAATATAAATCCTTTTTGAAATCTTTTTATATGCTCTCTAAATTAATTATGAATGATTGTAAAACACTTTAATTTATTTATCCCCTAAAAAGGAACTACACCGAGAAAAAAGATTTCTTTGATTCAAAGAAATCAATTTCTTTGACAAATTATCTTTGATTAAAAAAAAATTATCTTCGTTTCAAAGAAATTTTTAATTTAATTCACTCTCTAAATCTGAATTAGTAAAAATGTTTACTAATTTAAATTAGTGACTCACTTCTTGCTTTAGAATTAGTAAAATTTTACTAATTGTTAGTAACAGTTACTAATTTTTAGAAAAAGTTACTAATAATTAGTAAAATTTTACTAATTGAGAAGCAAGAAGTGAGTCACTAATTCAAATTAGTAAACTTTTTTACTAATTCAGATTTAGAGAGCAAATAAATGTTTCTTTGACCCTATATCAATGTTATAATTTCTTCGATTTAATGTACGAATTTCTTTCATTCAAAGGAAATTTTTTTAAATCAAAGAAATTTTCTTTGAAACTAAGAAGCTTCTTTTGTTTCAAAGAAATTTTTATTTTAAATGAAAGAAAACAAGTCAAAGAAACTGGTTTGTTTAAATCAAAGAAATCTTTTCTCTGGGTGTATAATGTTCGAAACTAGGGAATTTTAAAGAAATATACATATTTGACTCTAAAAAACCGTATTTAGACATTTTAGTTAATTTATAAATTGTAATTGATGACAACAAAATTTTTAATTAACAATATTTTAATTTTAACAATATTTTTATTTAATTTAAATTAATGTAATTTAATTAAAATAAACATTTAGTTCATACAAAAATTTTATTTCTGCTAATAAAAATTTTTATTGAAAAGAAATAAATAGTTATTTTCAGTAAGAAATAATATATATTTTTATTTAATTTGAAAAAAAAAATTTTTTTTGTTTAAATAAAAAATTTCTCTGAATACATATATATTTATTCGTTATACTTTCACTATTTTAAAACATCATGTGACAATAATATTGTTGTGTCAATATTTATTATTTTCTAATGTATACTAATAAAAAGTTGATAATTAGTTACATAATCGTGAAAATTTTTTAAAGAAGCAAAATTGTTTTTAACAGTTAAAAAGGGAGGTTTATAGAAATGCTTTTTTCACTTCGAACTCGTAGGAAGGGCTCTCGGTCAAATAACGGACCGCAGTTAGCGGTACCGGGAGAACAGTGAATGTTCATGGAGGCTCGACAACTGTTTTCGTTCACAAACATAGTTTTCGCGCTTTAACGACGAACTTTAATGATATTACTCTAATACCAACTCATTTGTCAAATTTTCTATCTTTACAATTAGGTCATATATATATATAAATATACTTACATAATTTGATATCAATTTTTATTTTTACTAATAATAATAATAATAATAATAAATTTGCTATAACTCATTAATTTGGAATAAAATTTTTTTTAATTTGTCATTCGTTTTTTATTAATATTTTTTTTTTAAATAAATATTTACAGTGTCCATTTTTTTCTGTATTTGTTAAAGTTGTGGTTCATTTCATGCGCGCACGCGATGGTTTCTTTTTTTCTTGTACCGAGAATGAATCTCTGTAAAAGCATATGTCCTGTGGGAATATATCCTGTTTTGCGCTCTTTTTCGTACGCCTGCTTATTTCAATTTCCGTCTTTTTTTATTTATTCAAAAAAAAAAAAAGTTCCTCTCTACTTCTTTATTTGCAAAAGATGACTGAAGAATCATTTGCATGTGCCTGATATGCGTCCACTGCTTCGAGTTAAAAAAAAAAGATATTTTCTTTTGTTGTGAAGTTAATATAACATGCGGGAAGCATATACGTATATATATATGGATATATACATAGCTGTTACACAATTCTTTTGTTAATATATGCCATTATATACCGTTATGTTTCTCAAAGTATTTTTTTTTATTTTTCCTAAAATTTTTTGACTTTTATTTTTTCCGTAATTCCAAAAATCGATAAATGACAAAATATGATATATTACATATTCTTTACCATGTAATAATTCTAATAAAACCTAGAAAAAATAATAACTACAATTATATAATTATTCTAATAATTATTATTAGAATAATTATTATATAATTATACAAAAGAGTAGTAATAAAAAAATTTTATCATTAATGAATGTAAAATTAATGAGTCCTTTGTAGACTCGATTTTTATAAAAAAAAGTTGTTTTTTAGAAAATTAAGGTTTTTTGTCTGAAATTTATTAAATTAAACTGGAAAATAGTCTTTTGATATTCAGTTTTAATTTTTCAACTTAACAAAAAATTATTAATGCCCCCGTATAACAAATACTGGTCGTTGAAAAGAGTAAATAGTATTCGAATAAACCATCTGAATGAATGTTGTTATATCATTGTATGTAATAATACTTGGAATGTCAATATTAAAACAAATAATATTTAACATTTTTTAAAAAAATTTGACTTAAAAATATTATTTTTTTGAAATACTGTTTACATGTCTGGCATGTCTGGTATTATGTATTTTTATATACATAATAATAATAATAATAATATTATGGCTCAAAGACCGACTGTCATTAGTAGTTCTTGATGAAATAAACAGATGTCGCACAAACTGACACTGAAAGAAATAATTCACCGTCTGAGTACGAGAAGAATCCTTATTTATCCATGGCAATGGTAAATTCTCTTTTATCGACTTTTTCATTCAGCTCTCGTCGTTTTTTCATACAATAATAATAATCAAATATTGGTAACACTAATATTTATAATAATATAATCATTATATACTGACAAAATTTGATTGTCTATTACCAAATAACTTTTTAATTGCATCAAATAACTAGTATTTTAATTAACTCATTCGATTTAATAATATTTTTTTTTAATACAAAAATTATTGGTTAGAATAGTTTATTCATTTCAGGTTTATTGTTTTTAGTAAAAATTATTTGATTGAAGTAAGTATTTCATAGTCAAGTAAACGATTATTTGGAATTAAAAAATGTTTGTGTCACTCAAACTAGTATTTTAAACTAAATTAATGTATAAGCACTTATACAATAATTAGTACAAAGAGACGATGGGTCATTCTATTTTATTTCACTTAAATCGATTCCGACTGTTTTGGAGGTATGATATAACCTATGTTTGCAGTTTACTTTTAACAGTATCAATTAAAACATTTTTATAAGTCTATGATTTTTTTATCCCAGTTAAGGAATTTTATGATAAATTTTGTAATTTTTAAGTTTTTTTCTACGTATTTTAATCCCACCAAAAATGTGGAAATATTTTTAACGCAAATCTTTACTGGAGAACGAAAAAAATTCGGTAGTTTCTGATTGTTAAATATTATGATTTGCAACAAGATTATGTATCTTCAAAAAAATATTAATATTGATTTATTTTATACGTAATTGCCAATAAAAATCAAATATCATCAAATAAAAAAAATATGTTGTCAAAAATATTACATTAGTTCCTAAATATATTCACTAAAATAAAGGATTCTAAAAACTTCTCCTTAATCTACGTAAAAGAAAATTATAAAAATGAATGATAAATGTAATGAACTAAAAATATTTTAATTAATATTAAATAACTAATATTAAATAATAATTTTTCTGTTTCAGGTGAGTTGATGACGACTTTGCTTTAAAAAATTAATATTGTTGAACCTAAACAAGGTAAGATTAGAAATAAATTCTATTGTTACTGTTTTGCTATATAATAATTTTAAACGTTAGAAATTGGCAATCCTTTTGTAAATTTTTAATTAAATTTAAAACTTTAGAAAATCAACCAACTTCTTAGTTATAATTTAATTCTAACACAGAAAATTAAAAGGCATTAAAATAAGCTGCAACGCTTCTTATTTTAATCCAATTTTGTTTATTTTAATACCAAAATGGATTAAAATAAGCAAAATTGGATTAAAATAAGAAGCGTTGCAGCTTATTTTAATGCCTTTTAATTTTCTGTGAAAAAATCCCACTTTGATGCAAGTTTTCAATTATCTCAGTTATTATTATTTTAATTATGGCCCACACAGCACATAATATTTTCTAAATATTTTTGAATTATTTCACTAAAAGATTAAAAATATTCCAATGAAAAGTTCTTGAAATATTGTTGTAAACAGGAAAATGTCCGCCTTTGAGGAAATATTGATGCTATAGTTAAGGAAATATTTCATTGAAATATTATGGAAATTTTCAATTTAAATATGATGCGCACTGGTCAATCTCATGTTTCTATGGCCATTACAGCTGCGCAGTAGTTTTTAATTTTTTTAGAATTCTGGGGTGTTGAACATGTTAGAAAATACCGATTGATTTCATATTTTGAAAAAATTTTAACTTTACGTGAAATATTTCTTAAATATTGCAGGAGTGCAATATTTCAGAAAATTACACTCTAAATCTGAATCAGTGAATATTTCACTGATTTCAATTCACTGGACGAGCTTTCTTTGATGAATCAATGGAATTTCATTGACAATCAGTGGTTTTTACTGATTCTCAGTGAAATTTTACTGGTGAATGAAAGAAAACTCGTCCACTGAATTGAGATCAGTGAATTCACTGATTCAGATTTAGAGTGTACTTTGCAATATTTTCTCAACGGCAGACATTTTCCTGTTTGCAACAATATTTCAACAACTTTTCATTGAAATATTTCAAAAATATTTAGGAAATATTATGTGCTTTGTGGGGGAATATAGACACAAATTCTTAGGATGTATTGAACATTTGACAATTATTGATTACATTAAACTTTTAAATCTACTGCGGCTAACATTTTTGCACTGTTAGAAAAATTTATATTAAATTTCATAAATTGTAAGTGAAGCAAATTTGCAATATATACGGAAATATAGAGGCTCAATAGTCAAAAAGAGGCAATGGACAAAAAATAAGCCAAACCTAGTTTTGGCAAAAGCCGTTTAATTATAGAAAATGCCAATCACCGGTTGTACAATACAATAAATTGTTACTAAAAATTTTCTGTTAAAAGACCCGTTCTCTTTGCAAACTATTCTTTGGTTATAATTTTACCAATTTCTTTTACAGTAATCATATTTGCATTATAGATTTGCAGTCTAGAATACAGAGTTATATTAGATTTGCTTCTATATATTATATATAGTAAAATTTAAGACTATTAACTTTTTTCATATATATGAGAAAATGTAAAATAATTTCAATGATAAAGTTTACATAACTATTTAAGTTGTACAAATATAGACATTTCTTGTAGATTCGTTTAAATTCAACAGATTTAGTGAACATTTTTATTATTGCTTTCCATAAATATTTGATTATATAAAATGAAAAAAAACAGTATAGAGGATTTCGTATATTTTTTAATAAAACTCATACAGAAACATCTGCTCACAATATAATTTTGCTTGAATCCAAAAGAAGAGCAATTTCTTTATACTGTATATATATATATCTCATACAGCTTTCTTAACC
Organism: Leptopilina boulardi; assembly: GCF_019393585.1. Taxonomy (NCBI): domain Eukaryota; kingdom Metazoa; phylum Arthropoda; class Insecta; order Hymenoptera; family Figitidae; genus Leptopilina; species Leptopilina boulardi. The sequence continues at coordinate 972,572 of NW_026137778.1, forward strand.
GTCATTTAATATTGTCTATAGATCTAAATTGTTCCATTCTTATCAATTCTTACTGCTTTCTTTTACATGTATAAATTTGGCATGTATTAGTTGCATAATACTGATAACCCTGAAGCATCGCCTGCAGCATAAACTCAGCGAAAGAGTTTATCTGTCATGTTAGTCACTTTCTATGCCCGCGGCTCGACTCTTAAAGACCGTTTCGTTTCCGGTACGAAAGACGGCCATTTTTTGCTCTGGTGTCAGACTGCGTGGGCTTACGCAATTTGTGAAAATGAACTGCCTCGACGTAACATTTTTAAACTTTATTTTGCCAACGAGAGTCATATATGATACTTATCCCTTACACGATCTTCAAAAAAAAAAAATTTCATTCCTATCTGCGACACTTGTCAAATTTTTTATAAATAGTTATGCCAATTTTGTTTTTGCGCAGTTTTAAGAATATTTTCATTAAATGAATTAATGTTTAGTATTAATATTTTTTTATAAATTCTGAATTTGCTAAAAATTATCTAAAAAACAGTTAAATTTCGTAATTGTTATTACATATTCAAGTTTGTCGAAGGTATACAGAATTTACAAACCAAGCAGGATGATTTCGATCAGATCATGTAAGCGAAAGAAAAACTTAAGAGGTGTAAGACTCAAATGAATGAAACGAAACAACAGTAAAATTCAAAGGCTTTGTCTTTCAAGAATTAACATAAGGCTTTCTTAAGAAAGGAAACGCTCTCTCGTAGATAACTGTTGGTGTATAATACAAACACTTGTATCTATACGAAATTGCATTGTTTCATTACGCTTATACTACAAATTCGCGAACCATTCAGTTATACTATACCGAGTGTGTTTCTATGTGCAATAAACTAGATACTACAATGAATTTGTAAATGTAAAATATCAGAAAAAGAAGCGCGTTCTTCTAATAAATAAATATATATATTCAAGAATAGAAAATATCCCATACGCATAATTTTTTTGAAGGTAAATACTGATGTATAATAGAAAAACTTGTTGCGTAAATAAGCGAGTGTCTTTACAGACTAAGATATATGACTTTTTTCAGCGAGATAATCGCTGTATAGAAAGAGTAAAAAAGTGACGAAAGATGGACAATTTTTAAAATCTTTGTCAGACTAGGATAAATTGCAATTCTATATTTATGAGATGTATGAAAAATCTCACTTATATTTATTTCAAATGTGATAAAAAGAAAATTGACATTTCGTCTATACGATTTGAAGCTAAAAATTTACATGAAAAATCTTTATTATAATAGGTCCAGGCAAAAATGATAAAAATATTATATAGGCGTTATGCAGGTATCAAATGAAAGATTCATGCAGTTTAGGAAGAGGTCTCAGACCTAGATTTCATTTTCGTTGATGAGTTTGGCATAAGTCCAGCTCAACTAAATATACTCTCTCTCATCTAGAACGTGTGTGCTCTGCCTCATGCAGTTAAGAGTTCAGGTGCTACAGTGTTATTGGTTCTTTCCATTAAAAATCTACACACAATACTTTTGTCAAAGAAAATTACTATCTTCGCAACAAATAATAATTTCAAATAATACTTTTAAATAATAATTTTTATTATCAAGTAATTCATTAAATTGTTCAAAGCTTTTTATTTTTATTTAATTATTTATTTATTCTAATAATTTTTTTTTTAATTCTTAAAAATTAAAAACCATTTTTAATAACTGTAGATAAAAATGAATGAAGTAAAAGTGATATTTTGTTTGAATTTACGTAATAAGTTATAATTTTTTTTTTTGTCATTCGTTTCTCACCGGACAATTTTGTTTATATTATGTACTTTTAAAGAAAGAGCATAGAATATGTTGTAATTATATTTTTCCCACACAAGCGAATGGAAGATTTGAATCCTCAAGCTATGTAGTAAATAAAATTTTCGTATTCCACATGGGCAACATTTCAAACGGTACAATAAACTCGAAAGAACTGTTAGCATGGTGACTTGAGATCCAATTTAAATTCTCGTCACCAAAAATCGACTGTAGTTGCGCGAAGCATTGCACAATCTGTGAAAGCGAGAAACTCTCGATTCGCGGTCCGCACCATGTTTCTTCCAGTTGTATCAACTTAACGAAAAATACAAATTACATGCACAACAAAATTTCATCAATAAACATCTCATCAAAATAATATTTAATTATAATAATAAGAAGTAATAATAATAATATTAATAATAAACAATAATAATCTATTCTAAAGAGCAGTAACTTTTTTACTACGTTTTTATACTTTTTTTGTGACATAAGGGGCCATTCATTAATTACATAAGGACGATTTTGGCTAATTTTGACCCCCCTACCCCCATGTAAGGATACATAAGATTTTTCGGACCCCCCCCTGCCCCTTCTTACGCGAGTTTTTAACAATATTAATGTAATTAAAAAATTAATTACAATACAAATGGAAAATAATTGGCAAAATCTTACGTAAGATTATCTTCTATCCCCCACCCCCCGACGTAAGTCCATGTAGACCATTTATTACGTACCCTTCTGGTACACTCAGAGAAAAATTTTGTTTCAACCAAATATAACATTTTTTTGTATTAACACAATTTTTTGGTTATTTTTTAAACAAAATTTGTGAATAAATAATCAAAAGTATTTTTACTAGAAAAATTACGATTTGTTTAACAAGAAATTCTGTGTAAATTAACCAGAAATGTAACCAGAATTTATAACCAAATTTTCTAATATTTCTAACCAAAAACAGTAGTTAGGGTGTATTTATAACAATTTTATTCTGGTTAGACTGAGCAGAATTCCAGTTACTCTGACAAGACATTTTTTTAGTTGTGAAATTGTAACAAATCTGTTGAATGAAAAAGGAATTAAACTTTTATATTAAAAAATTAGTTAACTGAATAACGTCATTGAAAATGTCAATAGCTTTTTTCGTACACTGAAAAAAATTTATTTAGTTCGAATAATTCGTTATCTTGTTATTATCAAATAAATATTTATTTAAACCAAATAATTTTTATTCGAATCAAAATAAACTGTAATCAATAATTTCTGTATTTAAAATAAATAAGTTTTAATTGACTCAAATAATAAATATATGATACAAATGAAAATTCATTTCATACAAATAAAAATTTATTTTATATAAATAAATATTTATTTGATAATAGCCAAGTAACCGAATCAAATACATTTTTTTTCAGTGTAATATTCATTTTTAAATTGGCTTGTAAAAAATATTTTAGTGAACATTGCAAATGTGCATTTAGAAAATAGATTTTATTTTTTAAAAAAATTTTTTTTCTTTGAGTTTTCGCATTGTTTATAAAAAAAAGTTATTATAAAAAAATCCTATTTGTATCAAAAAGGTTTTATTTGAATCGAAATAATTCTGAATAAAATAAATGAAGTGAAAGAAGAGATTTTATTTGGAACAACAAAAACTTTTTTTTGGTGTATTAGAATTTCAATGGACAGAAAAGAAAAGTAAATGTTTGTTCCTTAAGAGGAAACAGTACTTATTAAGTATATTGTTGCTTATTTTTCTAATTTCGTCCTAGTTTCGAGAGCATTAAAGATATTTGTGCATAAACAAATATATAAATAATTATTTTATTATTCTCAAAAAAAGTGATAAAATTGTTTTTCGGTCTTTTTTCAAAAAATGAATCCTTCCGAATTTCGTAAAGGCGTGTTTTTTAAATTCCTAATTTTTTTAATATGTCGACCTATGTAACTAAAACCTGTAAATGGTGTTATAAAACATTTTTGTATTACATTTAAGAATCAGGCTGAGATTAGGTTCATACTGATAATAGCTTACGACAGCGATTAGTTCAGCCTTAAAGTAAAACAGTTTTGTTGACGTTTATTGACTCGGATGTACGGCTTGCACTTGTACATGTGTATGATGAGTCTTTCTTCTCTGATGCTCATTGTTGTATTTAAATATATAATTTCACTTTTCCTCTTTCTTAATATATCATGTTTTATGTGCGCAATAATTTGTATAGTTTTCTCTTAACACGTAGATTTTTATCTTTTAAAATATATTTAATGAAAATAACAAAAAAAAAGGTAAAAAAGACCTTCTATTATGTAATACATTTCCCAAATTAAAAAAAACACAAGTTACCAAATCTTACGTCAATATTATACATTTTATTTAATTCTTAGTGATTCATTTACAATAAGTTTTACAGTTGTTATTATATATACATTTATTTGATTACCCATCCATTTCGTATATATATACGAGGCAGCACACACACACACACACACCAGAGGTCATTGACATTGCAGCGGTCACAGATAACTGTAATCTGTCGAAACCGGTAACAGGACCCACGGTTCTTTAAACGAAAAAATGTTGCTCAATAACGAAACACATTGAATATATTGACTATTTTGTACTCAACTAACGTTATAAATGTAACAGACATTTACAGTTTTATTTTAAATTATTATTTTTTAAATTTATATTTAGCATTTTTGTAATACACAATATAAGAAATTAATGAATATTAAAAAAAGTTTTGTAGCGGAAATTGTTAGGGATATAATACACAGTACCAGATCCAGATAAGGTTTCAATATATAATACATATATCTATCAAATAATTTTAATATACCGTTATACATATGCCCCTCTATATACTCGCAAATGTCTACCAAATATTAAAGAAAAAGTACACCCGCTCACAATAGTTTCATCCATTCTTTGTTACTAATAACATTTTTTTTCTACCTTTTATCAATTCTCGTCGCCTATATAAGAATCTTTGATCTACGACGCGAATTAGAAAAGAGACCTAACGGTAAGGATATCGAGTATCTGCTATTTTTCCACTAGGCAGTACTTTTCTTTATCAACCATAACGTTTTCAAGGGCTTCCTCCATACATTGTCGGTGGATGATCGAAGAACAGGCTACGGGCATTGTCGATGATCTTGCATTATAAACTAGGCCTCTTTGTACTCGAGATAGGTATAATGGAATACCATATATACTCACAATCAAAGAGGTGCACATATTGATTGAATGTATTCGATTTCTTTCACCAGAATCATCTAACCACGCTATAAATTTTAAAACTAAAATAAATTATAATTCAATAATATTTAACTTACCTTATACATTTTTATCAGAAAGGATAAAAAAATACCCAATTATTACATATTTCTCAAAAAAATAACTTCAAATAAAGAATTTGTTTCTTTAACTATAAAAGTTTTTTTTATTGTAAGATTGCTTTTACTTCTTAAAACAAACAAAAACTATATCAATGAAAAAAATAATTGTAAGTTATTCGAACAGTTGAATTTCGATGGGTTATTTTCGTTGCTCCTTCTTTTGACCCTCCAAAAAAAACGTGGTGGAAACTCGAGATTTACTGTATAGAATATTTTGGTAACTTGTAGCAGGTGCTGATCCAGGGGGGCCCACGCCTGCTTCTGCTCCACCCTTACCTCATAAAAATCCTTATAGATTTATATGAGAAAAAAAAGATATAATATAATTTCATTCTTTTTTTACGGGAGAGCCTCCTTCCAAAATTGTTGTTCGGATTCTTCCAACTTATAATCTCCTTAGGATCTAATTTTCTGATACATTATTTTATAATTTTTTTCAATCACACTGGAAATTGAGTTTGGTTTTGGAACAAAACGTTTGGTTGGTATTTAAACCAAAATTTTTTTGTTAACCCAGCAGAAAAATTTTGGTTTAAATACCAACGAAACGTTTTGTTGTCAAAACCAAACACTTTTTTTAAACCTTAGCTGAAATCATCAGTAATGATTCCAAAGAAAAATGTATAATAAAAAAATATACATTTTTCAACTTGGGTATTTAGTTTTTTTGGAAAGATTGATCAGTGTGCTCTAGATAACAGTGTTGAGTTAAAGAAACATGATAAAAGAATATATTCACCGACATCCACTGCAAAGATGATAATGGATTCATATAAAATGCATGGAAGCAATTATCCTTGTATTGAAAAAATCTGGGCTCACAGCCAAGAGTTACTTTTGTCGTATAAAAGTATATATATGTATATATACAAACATGAATACATTTATATACTTTCGTAATGTTGGTCATTTACAGGAAACGCTTGTCATTACTACCCCTGCTGTTGAGAACGTTGTTTTCTCCTTGTGTACACTCACATTTGATAATAAGAATAATATTCATTTTAAATTACTGGTTACTTTAAAAAAAATTAGAAATATGAGAGGGATTACGAGTAGCAAGGTTGCTAAGTCAGTAATTTTTGCTATTTTGCTTATAAAAGTTACCCAATTTTTTTTGTAAATTATTGTTAATTATTTTCACAATTTTATTTAATTGCTATTTTCTTCAAAGTAAAGTACAAGTTTGTTTAACGAAAAATAAAATTAACACGCTTTAAAAAAGAGGAAATTAGATTTTAAATAACTGGATTCTGTTACAGGCATGAAGTTGAAGCAAAGGGAGTTATAATCTAATGATGTACTCACTTTTGGAGTTGATTTTTAAAAAAATTCTACTTGCCATTATAACATTATTTTAAGCCCAAAAATAGACTGAAACTTATTTTGAGCCAAAAAATTGGCTAGTATTCAGTCATTTTGGTTTTAAAATGTAAACGGAGTCAGACTTTCTTTTTTCTGTGTAACATTAAGTTGATTTTATTTTTAGTCATCATCTTGTATTTTTATTTTCCAAGAAAGTGAAAATTCAATACGATGTAGCACCTTAATAATACTATAGAAGAAATATTAGGGTAAATAACATTTACAGAATGTTTATATGTCCCCCAATTCTTAATTAATAATTCTAGAAATATTAAAAACTTCTTTATAAAATCAACAAAAATGTTTTCTTTATTTTTAAAATACAATTTTTAAAATTAATAATTGACACTTTTAAGGGAGATTCTGGGGACAATTCAAACAAATGGAATATTTTTGAAACGGTTTTTTTGATGCTTAGATATTTTCCCACTTGAATTAAAAAGTTTTTATATTTTAGTAAAAGTCCGTTTTCACCGTTTGGATAAATTTAATCTTCCGAGAGGTTAAAGGCAGTAGATATATATTCTGCGTCTGCGTAGAAGCTGTATATAAACATTTTGCGCAGACGCAGAATATATCTACTGCTTTTAACCTCTCGGAAGATTAAACTTATCCACACGGTAAAAACGGCCTCTAAGTGTAGTTTAGGGATATTAATTTTATATTCAGGCCCAGCTTTGGAATTTTTTTTAGTTATTCACAAATAGGGTATAATATTTTTTTCACTCTTTTTTTTAAACACAGTGATAAATTGTATTAAAAAGTACCTAAGGGACATTTGACACGATAGGTGCTTTATTTAGCCTATGGATTGTCACAATATTTTTGATTGATCGAATTGAAATATATATAATTCTAGGGGGATTTTCGAGTTTCTTTGTCAAAAATTTCAGATTCAAAATTTCAAGCTCAAAATTTTTTATTTAATTTACTTGAAACAGAGTATAAAAAAATAAAAGTTAATTCTAGTCACTGTAAAAGATTTTTCAAACTTGTTACAACTGTCCCCAGTTTCCTTACTTTTTACAGATTTTTTAATCATCTTTGCTAAAAAATTAAGACTTAAAAATCTATTTTTCTTATGATTTATTAATATAACAAATTAACATAAAGTTAGACTGTTATATAAAGTATGCGGGTGTTTTAAACAAAGATCTCAAACCATATACAGGTACTTTTATTAGTATTTTTTCATGATATATTTGTCCTTTAGAGTAATAACTCAAGTAAATAACGTTTCAATCAGTTCTAGCTTGATATGCGCAAAAAAAGGACGTCGGTGAAGTTCACAATGTTTATAATCAATTTAAAAGAAAAAAATAGTTTTTATACAAATTATTATTTTTTTAATTAAAACAATTTTTGTTACATTTTTTAATCGCTGATCATAAACGTTGTAAATTTCACCGAAGTAAAAGAAGTATATTTTTTAAAACATACACGTAGAAAAATGGAAAACAAAGATAAAGTAACTTTTACTACTTTCAAAGTAAATTCTAAAGTGTTTGGAATTTTTGGCAACTTTTGCTCCAGAAATAGTAAAAAAAAAACTGTTTCTAGAGTAAATTTTACTATTTCAGGATAGTAATTTTTTCTATTTTTGGAGCAAAAATTGACAGAGACGCGTAGAAATTTCCGACAGTTTAGATTTTATTTCCTAAGTAGTAAAAGTTACTTTATATTTTTTTCCATTTATTAAACTTTGTCCATTTATAAATCTTAAATACCAATTTTAAAAAATAGTACGATTGTGTAAATAAAATTACTTTGAAAAAGTTTTTTTTTATAATTATTAAAAATAACATTTATCTTTAACCTACAATGAAACAAATTAAACAGGTGTTTGGTTATTAGTGCAAAACAATTGACTGATATGAATGAACATTGGAAAACTTACATGTTTGTATAAGAAATGATAATAACAACTGTAGACTTTAAAAAAAACAATCCTATTTTTCTGATATGATTTTGTTTGAAAAAGTAAATGTCTAGCAAAGATTTCTTGGTTCCTTGCATTTCAGTTATACATATGAAATTATATGACGCTAATTTATTTCTTTTATTTTTCAATGTAAAATAGAATCCAAATGATAATAGTTAATAAATAAAAGTTCTCTGTAAATTCGAATCAGTAAGATTTCACTGACAAAATAGTTGGAATTTAGCCACTGAATCAATTCAGTAAGATTTCCACGTTACATTTCACTGAAAATCTGTAAAATTATTACTGATTTAAACAGTTAAATCTGCATTATCATTAATCGGTAAAACAGATTTGACCGTTTTAATCAGTAAAGAAAAAGAATTCTACTAATTTTCAGTGAAATATGACTTAATTTCAGCGGAAATTTTACTGAAGTTATTCAATTTCTAAATTCCTACTATTTCATCAGTGGAATCTGACTGATTGAAATTTAGAGAGTTATGAACTGTATTACTCCATACGGAGTTTTCATTCAAGAGTAACCCCCTCCTCAGAGTCCTCCAATAAGAGGGATGAGGACCTACCCCAACTGTATACCACAACATATACTCCTCTCCTTTACTTTCAGTAGCAGCAGCCCTTCGTTTTCTCTTGTACCGTCTTCTTTCATCAACTTATTCTTCAGAATTTTCTCTCTCGTTTGTTCCCTTTTTATTTCACCCTCCTTCACCCTTGGCATAAATTTTCTCTCTTTCTCTTTCCCTCATACTCCTCTCACTTACTCTTATACACACTCCCACCGCTAGAGGAAAATTGATGGTGGGGTTCTCTGGTCTTGCGCGACCAGTCAACCCAAAGCTTCGGTCGCGTAAGTGTCCCGGCTGTCAGTCGATTTGGTGTGTGCCGGTCAAAGGATTAAAGCGTGTGAACAATTTCAAAATTACACGCTGTGCCGGTACAATTTTAATATCAAACAATAAGTGCGCGAAATTTTCAGTTACTGTCTACTTTCACTTCACTGGTCGCATAGATTACAATTTCTTCATTAATATTTGTAATCGTCATTTTTAGCTTCAAGAAGAAGAAAATTACTATTTAAGCTAATTTATAATTAGTTTTTTATTTAAATTAAAATTTCATTGTGAAATGCAATTGTCAGGCCAGTGGAAAAATTATAGATGAAGTTTATTATTTTAAGGCTGTTTGTGAATCTTTTTCTTAAAAAGAAGCAAGTGTAAAGAAGAGAATATAAATCGAAGATTATCGAAGATAATTGACAAGTGAAAGTGATTTGAAACGTGCACACAGTGTTGGGAGTATAGTACAGTGACGAATATATGTGTTTGTGTGTTCAAGAAGAGGAAATTTTAGTGCGATCTCATCTTTAACTGGATTATTAGTTTTTAGAAATATGAGCACATACCAAAAGTGTTAAAAAGCGATTTGCTAATTGCAAATCTTGTGGTGGGTTCAATGAAAAAAATAGTTGAAAACTAAAATTCAACGATAATTGAGAGTTTCTTCGTTTCTCTTTTCGCTGTTTCTTCTCTTAGTACTTTTTGTATATAGCATCTTTCCATTTCTTCCTACGATCACATCTCCTACTCCCATCATCACGGCATGACACCTAGTTATGGATATTATTAAGTAATACATATTGCGCGCACGCACACGCCTATCTTTGCTCCTCGCTGTCTGTATTATATAGATACAAACTGCTGTAACGTAACATAAGTATAGTACTTAAAACGGTCACTACAAGAAAATATTTCTCATATGCAATAGTTCTTCGTCCCTCCCTTCTATCTTGATTTATTTAAAGGTGGGAAAATTTTAATATTTAATTTGCACACTGAAGAAAGGGTTTGGTTTTGACAACAAAACTTTTGGTTGGTATTTAAACCAAAATTTTTTTGTTTTGACAACAAATTTTTTACTGTCTTAATCAAACTTTGGTTGAACCAAAGACAGTCAAAATTTTGTTGAGATAACAACAAAATTTTGGTTTAAATACCAACCAAACGTTTTGTTGTCAAAACCAAACCCTTTCTTCAGTGCAGTTGCGGATTAACTAAGAAAGTAACATTTATAGATGTATGTTTTGAATTTTGGGTATTCATTTACAGTCATCAGAGTTTATCACACTACAGAGACGTTTTTGATTACGTACAACTGATAACACCCTAATGACACTATAGCCTTATAAATTAAAGACCTGTCAAACTTTATATCTCATTCATCTTTCTATGATTTATCGCGTAATTTTCCAAAAATATATAAGGGTGATAATATGTTGAGTTAGTTCACGCAAGGATTTTAATTCTTTTTTGTACTTTTATTGACGTTGACACAGTCTCAAAACAAAACCACTATCTATATATATATATATATATATATATATAGGAAATTAAATTTCTTCGATAAATGTGAGAAACAGTAGCTTACCATTTTTGAATAATTTATATACAGCCTAGAAACAACTGGGTAAATTTAGTCACATGTTTCTAGTAGTAATATGAAAGACGGACATGGCAAAGAGGAGTCTTTTCATGGCAAAGTACGAACAACTACACGACCTACATAAGTAGTGATTCTCGATGTGGATGCTCCCACGTCAAAAATAATTCAAAACAATTTTTCCGGTTCTATAATAATAATTACTTATTTTAAAAAAACTTTGCCAGTTTAAAATTTGTAATTTCTCTATTTATATCTAAAATTGGAGTTAAAATATTAAAAATAATTAATCCATATTTTATTGTAATATGTGATGAACGACTACTAAGCAAATTGAGTAAGTGCGGAAGACTTTTCCCAGTATCTACGTGCACGTCCTAATATTAGAATAGTCTGTAAATAGTCTCACGGCAAATATCAATATCCTCTGGGAGAAGCTGGGAAGTATAGAAATACGCGAAAGTTAAAAGACCTTAATCAAAATGGCTAACTCGGTCACCATATAATAATAATAATAATAATCGAAAGTCAGATATTTCTATTTAATCATTTAAATTAATTGAAGAAAATATCGGAAATATTAATACATGCACTCGAAAATAATCGGTTTAATAATATAATTACAAATGACCCAGTAAAATTGAATTTTAATTTTATTTTGACACTTAAAAATACTTGTAATTTTTCAATAACTGTTCTCTTTTAAAATAGTTTTCATTATTTAGTTTAAAAATGGAGTGCATTAGTTCATTTTCATTTAAATCAACATAAAAGGGGACAAGTTCAACCTGCTCTAAAACATAACAGGTAGTCACAAAATTACATTGTAATAGCGCTCTTACTCATGATTGGTGCGTAAACATACACGCAGATGAAGCATAGGCTCATCGAAAGTGCACTTGCGGAGTACGGAGCGTAATAACACGTGTACAGGAAACCGATAGTATATACGCAACGTGTATATATACACTAATATAGAACAAGAAGTCTGATGGAGTATAGGTATATATTTATAATTTATATACAACCATTGCAAAAACGGTTTTCTTTTGTTATAAGTTCATCTGCATAATTGTGCTATACGGAATTCTATAATTCTATGACCTATAGAATTTCATGTTGTACAGTCTACATAAAGCAGAAAGTCAAGTTTGCCTAGTTGTCGTTTGGTAGCTTGGTTGTCAGCTTCGTTTCATAGCAAAGTGTAGCTCCCCTCGACGAGCTTTCGTGCTTGCTGCTGACTTAAAGGGAAACCATCGGATTACTTACACAAGCATTGTTACAGAACATAGTTTGAACTGCTACTGAACTGCAAAACATACTATCATCATTCTTATATGTTCTATAATTCGTAGTTAGTTGCATCCCATTCTTATGATATTTAATAGAAAAAGATTTATTTTTTTCTACAGCATGTAAAAACGATTTCAAATGCATCCTTAACGAACACTAATAACACAGACCGATGAAATTTTTGCCTGCTTCAGAATCAAGAACCAGACTATACTTTTCCGAAGCATTTTGACGTGCTGAATCGGAATCTGACCCCAAAATTTTAACCTAAAAGTGCAGAAAAAACGTTTTTTGCTTATATTTGAGGTCGTGTAACATTAACATATATTTTTTTTCAAAAAGTTCGTTACAGCATCTGAAAGTACTATTCTTACTCTTTAAAATGCATTTTGAAACTTTAAAAAATCTTTATTTGCCTCTGAGTTATCGTCATTTGAATTTTTTGAAGCATTATCTGATACATGAATATTGAAACATTCATCACTCAAAAAATTCGAATGACAAATAAAGATTTTTGAAGTTTCAAAATGCATTTTAAAGAGTAAGAATAGTACTTTCAGATGCTGTAACGACCTTTTTGAAAAAAATTATATGTTAATGTTACACGACCTCAAATATGGGCAAAAAACGTCTTTTCTGCACTTTTAGGTTAGAATATCTCGAAAACCTTACATGCTGGGTCAATTCTAAAGTCAGATTCCGATACAGCTGTGAAAAATTCCCTATTTAATCAGAATTTATATCATACTTAACAAATTCAATAGTTTTTAATCAATAGTTTTCATGGAGAAATGAAAATAGATTATTCCTATAACATAATTTTCTTATGATTTAGTGTATATAATTTAGTATAATACAGCCTTTTGCTTCACGAGCTGTGCTATATATATTTTTCAAATAAAAAATGCATAAAACTCACCTATTTTATTAATTAAACTGTGTCAAATATGTAAAATATTAAAATAATTAAAATTTAATTGAATGATGGAATATATACTGATTTCTTTTGACATATCTGGAATATTGTATAAAATAATTAAGACATGTTAGAATATTTAATTTACACTCTTCAGAATTATAGAATATTAAATGAATTTTTATAAAGTTTTTTTGAAATATTTTTTAGGATCCCTTCTTAAAGTTGATATTTTTAGTTGTTTGCACATAATATCCAAAGAATATCTTATGTGCTTAAACTTCTGAACGTTCAGATAATAATACTTTACAAAGACCATCTTTATAGAAAAAATGTATGTCAAAAAAAAAATCAATGTCACTGAAGAACAATTGCAAAAAATTATGCATAAAAAATTAATACATCACTCTGAAAGCACTCTCTAAATCAGTACGAATGAAATTGTCACCGATCTCATTAAATGGCTAAATTCCAGCTATTTGAATAAGTGATAATCACTAATTCAAATGGTTGTAATTTACCCATTGAATGAGATCAGTGCATACAGTATTAATAACTTGGCACAAGTTACCATAACTTTAAATTAGTTTTTCCGCAATTGTTATGTATTAATTAATGCATCATCGATTCTGCATAATCGTGACATCAATCAATGTAAATATTAAGTATCTTTCATCGCAGCACGTCTACTTTTTTTCCAACATTATATGAGCTGTGACTGACATGATGATAAACCGCATATCGAACTAAATATTCTTTTTATAACACAACTGAAACCGCATGAAATTTTTTTTTCAATTCTATTCCAAGTTTGTAAATTTTCAAATGAAACGCTAGAAACTCTCAATTAAAAAAAGGAGGATTGTCTCCAAATATAAAATTTTTAACTAATTGACTTTCAGCAGTTCAAAGAAAAGAATGAAAAGAACAAGAGAAGGAGAAAGAAAGAAGGAAGAAAGGAAGAGGAATGCTTGAGGATTGTAAAACATTTCAAGCATTTCCTTATATCACATATATGAACTCAGGTCCGTATTTTAAGAAAAATTTCGTTTATTAGTCAATAGAGAAAGAATTTTTCATCTTGTAAATTTTTTGGCGAATGTTTTCTTTTTTCGCCTTAAAAAACAAGAAAGAGAGAGGCGACTAATCCAGAAAGGGTTGGGTCTATGATAATAGAAAAATAAAGAAAGTGATAACATCATTAGCCTATCGTATGTGCGACTTCCTAGACAGCAAGCTGGACACAGAAAACCATCACCACGGCATTCAACATGTTCGAGATGTGGAGCGCGGTGAGTTCCAAGTTGGAACACTCCGCGACTTCCTCCGCGTCACCATTACCACTATCATCTCATGCACCGCAAACGCCGCATACGTCATCTGGAAGCATAAAAGGTAATTGTTTCAAACATGACACCTCATGGAGTTTCCATTATTATCCTACCTTATGTTCAATTTGCACAAGATTCTTAAACCTCCGATATATTTTTCATCACTTATCAAAATTAAATAATTAAATAAAACAAAAAATTATATTTCAAAATATTATTTTTTTTTTAATATTTGGAAAACTTGGTTTTATGATTATCCCATAAAAATCATTGCTTATAATTTTCTTTCGCAAGAATTTTATTAGATCTAATTATTTTTTAAACGAATTTTTATTTTCCGAATTGACATTTAACAAAATTTCTTTTTAGACAAATTAACAGAATTTTTAAGTAGCGGATTTTTATTTGAGAGAATTCTCATTTTACAAAATTTCTCTTTACAATACTTTTTATTGAAAATAATTCTAATTTAACCGAATTTTGATTTAGCATAATTCTCATTCAACAGAATTTTAAGTGATTCGAATTTTTAAATTTAATTTTTTAATTTCCAATTCACCGAATCTTTATTTGTCCGAATTTTGATTTGTCCAAAATCGCAAATGGCCAAACAAACAATCGACAGAAAGATTTCGGCGCAATTTTTAAAATTTACCAATCACGATTTTCTTGATAATTTCTGATTGGTCGATTTCAAAAATCACGCCGAAATCTTTCTGTCGAATTTTTATTCGGACATCGTCTAAAAAATAATGATTAATAAAATTCTTTTATTGTATGCTTTTTATGGGATAATCATGCGCACCGTTATTTAATGAATTATTTTACAAAATAAATGAATTGAAATATGTAATATTTTTTATGTCAAGGATTTCAGTAATTTTGAAAGCAATTATAAAAATTAATATTATGTCGAATGTTTCTTTTTTTTCTTATTTTTTTGAGACTACCAACATTGCTTTGGAAATTATTACAATTTTTATTGCAATAAATCATCTCGCTTCGTATAAATATAAATGGATTGTACAACCATTCGGAAGAATATCTCTAGCCAGATCAGACTGTAACTATGGGACGATTTCGTAAGAAAGATTTCTGAACCGGTTTCCAACGCCGAATTCACAGTACTTGAGGTAATACAGATGTAGGTACTTTCACTTGCAAAAAAAAGAGAGAGAGAAAGAAAAACAGTACTTTATAACAATAATAATTGACTTCATTTAATATTAAATAGTGGACTTACATAGATGATAGGGTATTAAGTGTTACTTAATGTACTTTTAATATTACAAAGATAGAAAAATGTATTAGGTGTATACTGAATTCACATGAATATTATATTTGTTATTGTTAGTCAATTCGCAAGTTCTATACATATATAACAAACATCATATCGTAAGCAAAACAAAACTGATGATGATAATAATAATAATAGAAAGGACAATATTTCCAGTGAAATACAGATATTCATAAAATTTCCTTCATTGCAAAGGCGGTACACCGAGAGTCTATTACGCCATATTCGAAAGTAGGTCTCGATTCGGAAAATTCTGTGAAATGTTTCTGATAACGCATTCTCTCGACTCTTACTCATTCTCTAGAAAATATGTACTGCTTCGTTACTTTCTTACTCATCCCCATCCGAACCATCGCACATCGTGTTGATTGTACGTGCCAACGAACCCAATTTAACGATAGTCAGCTCTCTTATATGTTGCCAGAGAATAGTAGACGTCACACACGTCTTTTCTATTTATTACTACTATAAAACAATATGAGGAATAGATTCCAAATTCTCTCTAATAATTTTTTTTTCTCTTTCCTCAAAAATGTGTTAAAATTTAAATGGAATATATGTTTTAAATTCAAGTGGAACATAAAAAAAATGAAACAAATATATTCGTTAAAGAGAGAAAATCCTTCGATTTAATGTAACGATATAAAAAAAAAGAATCTTAAGTCGAATACAGCTTCAATGAATAACACACTTGAAAGAAAGTTTGTACCTTACCATTTTGGGACAGAATCCCAATTTGGTCGAGTATCGTCATTGCACCAAACATATAATTGTGTAGCGAGTTTGCATTTGCTCAATGGACAGTAATTTTTTTAACCTTTAAACTACTATAGCGGTCTCTCAGACCTCTCAGTTATTTCTTTTTTTTAAAGTTACATAAGCAGTACTCTCTAAATCTGAATAAGTGAAATTTCACTTAAAATGTGTCAAAAGTCTTCCACGTAGAAAAATAAGTGTATATGCACTTAAAAATAAGTGAAACTTCACTTATTTTTGAGTGAAAACCACTTATTTAAAAGTGCATATACACTTATTTTTCTACGTGGAAGACTTTTGACACATTTTAAGTGAAATTTCACTTATTCAGATTTAGAGAGTATTCACTCAGAAAAAAATTTGTTTAAAACAATCAAATTTTGATTAAATCAACAAAATAAATGTATTTGATCAAACTTTTGGTACTGCGTTCGAAAAATTTATTAAAATACACGAAACGTTTATTTAGATCAAATAAATATTTATTTATGAAACAAATTTTGTTTGAAGTAACCAAAAAATTGTGTTAATACAAAAAAAATTGTGTTAATACAAAAAAAATTGTTTATTTGATTCAAACAAAAATTTTCTTTGAGTGTATTAATATATGAAAAAAAAATTTAAACAAAATATTATGAAAATTTCTAGAAATGTGTAAGGGTTCCATTTTCCGGTCTGATAGACCGGAAAAGCAATAAACATGATTTTTTAACACCTGGCAGTTTAAAGATCATTAGATTCATTAGATCTTATCTCGATATTTTTTTTATATTCTCTAAATTTGAATTGTCATTTTTAAACAATGTTAGATTTTCCAACGTTTCGGCACCTTTTCCCTCTAACATATTATTGTTATTATTATTGAAAATTTTAGTTTTTTCATTTATTCTGTAGCTTTGTCATGATTATCCCTCCAAAGATGTGATGTGACTCAAAAATAGAAACTGCCATAATAATTGAAGTATCTAATTGGATTAGAAACATGATCAGTTTTCTGAATCAAAAATTAGCGATTCTGTATAGTAGATTCTACTTTCAAGAAAATAGTATCTATTATGACCTTCTTTCCGTGTAAATAAACTCTTATACAATTCGATACAGTTTCATCATAATTTTACGTGACAAATAAAACAAGTTTACTAAACTTTAAAGTTATACTATATAATACATCAGGTTTATAGTTTGCCATGAAATTTTTTCACATGGGGTCCTTAACAATTATTTAATTTCGATGAAAAGTGAAAGTATCTGTAAAAAAAAAAAATTTTGAAATCAATGACTCTCTCGAAAATCCTCATGAAAGCTTAACCGGTTTCTAATTCACAATTGCACACACACATATATACATATATGACGCACATACGGTATTACGCCATCAGATTTGTCCGAACAAGTGTGCTGTTTTTAAACTCGAAAAGACCCATAGTTATCGCGGAGATTTGCAAGTCAGCCACTTTCAAATACCGCTTGCCTCGAAGAGAACCTCACAAAATTTTGAATATGGCCTTCCAGAGTAGTTCATAATATATATATATTAAAGGTTAATAAATTGAGCAATGTAAAAAAACAGGATATTTATAAAAAAAAAATTATTTTCTATTTGTTTGAATTTGTAAATAATAAAGAAAAAATAGAATATAATTTCTTAATACTAAAGTATAACTGAAAAATTTAAGAATAGACCATTTCTAAATATGCCAGTCCAACCACTTTAATGTATCATTTCTCGAGCCCGCGGCATTTTCAGACATTTTCATTCGCGTGTGATATTTGCTGGAAGCTAGAAGCTGCTATATAGAGGGGTTTCGGTGAGGATGGAGGGTAAAGGGTGGAAGGTGGAGCTTTAACGTTCAGGGTGGTTGAGGGTGGGTCGTGAAAGTAGAGGGGTTAGCTGGTAAGGGGAAATGGAGAGAGGAAACGTGGCTCTCAGATCGATAACGTGCTGTGCGACTGAAGCCAAAACATCAATACATCTGCAGCACGTGCAGATGTACTTTTGTACACCATTAAAAAGTGTAAAAATACTAGAAGATTAATAATGCAAATGTACATTACAATTATTAGTAAAAAATTTTATTTTACCCTCTTTTTTTTATTTTTAATTTTCATTTTTTTAAAAATAATCATACAAATCCGATGTACACGATAGTAAACTATTAAGTGTTAATGTTTTCTTTTAACTTAAAAATATATTACTTCCATGTTTTATAAAAGTTTTCTTTTACTATTTTTGAAATAACAAATTTTGTAAATATTTAAATTATTGTAATACTTACAGAAAACATAGAAATTTGTTTAATTAACCTAATCTAAAAATTTATCCATGATTGGTATAAATTCTAATAAAAATGGTATAAAAATTGTTATAGGTAAATATGTATTTTTAAGTATAACATTTTCTTAATTTTTTTTCTTTTCCTAATTATTGTTTTGAAATTTGTTTTTATGTAAAGACAAGAAAAGAAGGCATTTTAATAAGATACTTTATTACTAGTCACTTTTTATTAAAGTTTCCAAAAAGTTATCAAAACCATTTTAAAATGCATTAAACGAAGATGTTAAGCTAAATATAGAAGATGCTTTTAGCATCTTAAAAAATGACTTTATACAATGTGTATTTTGAAAAGGTTCTTTAAAAAAAAAAATCAACCTTTAAGAAGACTTATTATTCATTATGGAGTATTAGAATGAAAATATTATGAACGTAATGGTGTAATAGAAATAGTGAGAAGAGAATTTCGCATTTCTATGATGTCTTGCAGAGCAAGAATTCCTTCCTTATTTCTGTCCGCCGTCCTATAGTCCTATTTTAACACAAGCTCATCTACACACACACACACACACACATAAAATATATATGTATGCATTGCATTCAAGCTCTTGATTTTCCTTGTGCATGTGTGTCTGCAGTTATCTCTCATAGAATGCTGTGTGCTATAGAACTCAGATCGATGAGGACCTATACACGGTGTCTCTTAAAGAATCCCAGACTCACTTCATTTCTGGAAATGGCAAACGTTTATATATATATATCAACGCGTGACCTCATATATTTTTAATGAAAATATCTCATTTTTCATGTATTTATAATTATTATAAATTAAATCAAACTTTGCCTGTATTTTTGCTGCGTTTCATATTCAGTCACTAAACGAGCGTGTATTGGCGCCATACCATCTATAGGTGGTTCATTTTTATTGCGATTATAATTTTTTTGTTCCACGACTTTAATTTAATTTAAAAAGATGCAATGCTCTTTTTTCCAATTTTAGTTTATTTATTTATTTAAATAATATATTTGTTACACTAATTTGATTGTTAACATAGAACTAACAAATCTGGTTAGTTGCAACAATTTTTGTGATAACAGTAAAATTGTTTAAAAAAATTTGTTTTCAGAACTAGATTTGTTAGTTATGTATTAACGATCCTATAAGATTTAACAATTGTGTTTTCTCTATGAATGTACAATTTTAATCTGATTTTGAAATTGTATATATATATCCTCCAAAATTGGCTGAAATTAATATTCATTTTAGTTTACGTTGAAAACGTAGTCCAAAATCATTTTGTAATTTGAGGTTATGTCTCTTTAATCAAAAATCAAACAATAATTATTGTAATATATTAATATTTTGAAATCAAATATTTTATTTATTTACATGTAAACAAGTTTTAAAGAGATAAAAGTAAAAATTCTTTTTTTTATTAGTATAATAAAAAAATTATAACTTGCATGTACATCTTTAGGTGATAAAGTATATAATTCATAAAATCTTGTCCGATGACTGCGGTAAAATTGAAACACTTATTTTTTTTTTTTTGTAAAAAATATAAAGTGTAAATAGAGAAAAGAAAGAAAGATAATAATCAAAGGTACATTTCTTTCATTTACTTTATTTTCTAGGTCTTATCTCCTCTTATCGTTCATTTTTAAATTCGTTAAATATAGATCAAATTCTTCACTCAACGAATAGATATTTTTAACATTTTCATGAATTATTTGAAAGAATTCATTTTTGTGCTGATATGTCAACATTATGTAAATATGTATATAAATATTTAAAAATGTCACTTTTAGTATATAGACGGGCCAAGTTCAATTGTCGATTTAATGTAAATGCCAAAACATTTGAGATTATCTCTTTATGCAAAAATTAATAATAATTGACGATCAAATTGGATGCTGTGCATTTAATAGGTCATATATATTTAAATCATAAAAAAAGTCTAAGAAAATATCTACTATAATAGAAGTCACATTAGTCTTAATGGTTTGTACTCTTTTATGTAGTAAATATATATAGTGCGAAAAATCTCAGTAGTAACGTCCCATTTTAGTCCGACAGCTTCGTCTCAGGATACAATGCTTCAAAACATGATATACTATATATCGTGAGTGTATAGTATTATTTTTAGAATTTAAACATGCGGAAAACAGAATGTGTGTGTCTATTTAAAAGTTGAATGATAGAGTTCATATGAAAGTATTTTTTCACTGACTTTTTTTTTTTATAAAATAATTGTTATACATTATTTTAACCATTTATTTAATGAAAAATTTTTCTAATAAGAAATATTTTAATTTGACTAATAAAAAATAAGCGTTGTTATTAGAACAGTACATCTTTAACCAATCTAACAAACTCATATAATTATTATGTATAATAAAAAACGGTATTTTAGCAAGTACCGTGATACTCTCAATTATCACAGAATGCAATCGTCTTTCTAAACAGTCGACTTATAATGTTGTACCGTTATTAGTTGAAATTAATTATATCTAGAATTGTACATATTCTGGATAAAAATCAGTATAATTAACACTCAATTAAATAGGAAATTGATCTTGAAGTTATGATTGATCTTTAAAATTTTTTTCCTAAAGACTTTTTAATTAGTTATATAATAATTTACTTTTTTCCACATTCTACTCACTAAATCTAAAGTATGCGTAATTTATATTAATTATTTTACTTAAGCAATTAAAATGCAGTTTTTAAATTAATATACATTGTAAATAAAACATTATATAAAATCTTACATATATTTATTAGTTAATGGTCCAAAAATGAGTTATTGCTAATAATTATTTAATATTTAAAAATTTATTTATTGCCAATAGTAACTCGTGAGAACGCACAGACCGTATGTTTTTCTTCAAGTTTTTTTGGTACAGAAATTTCTCAATGACCGCAGACAAAGGTTATAGTCACTATATATATGAATTAATCGATTTTTGTAAATGTATTTGTACGGAAATTTTTTCTGTATTTAAAAGAGTAACCTATTTAATGTCATAATAACTATAAAAATCCACGCAATAAGTATACTCCTGTTATATGGTCGTTTGTTGTTCCGAAAGGCCCAAACGTAAAAAAAAATGTTATAACTTACAGAAACAATGCTACATTGTTTAGTTGCGTTTATGCAGATAGCTTTATATATCTGTTGTTACTTTTATTTAATTTCATATGCAATAATAATTCTATATAAACCTGAAAATAATTCATTTGATTCAAATAAATTAACCTCAACAAATGAAAGTTCTATCAAATAAAAATTCGATCAAATAGAATTGTTATTAAATGAATTTTCGATTAAATAAAAAATTCTGTTATATGAAAAATTGGTTGGAAATTCTGACAAATAATAATTCGTCAAAAAAAACTTCTTTCAAATAAAAATTCTACAAATTAATATTTTAATATTAATTTGTATTTGTTGACTGTTTATATAGTTGCTTCAATCCTGTAATACGTGCGATAATTTCAAATACGTATCGCAATGATTGCAATTGTACAAACGAAATTGTTTTATTCTAATTTTTTCTTAATTATAACTCAAAAGCAGAAAATGACTATATCTATGAAATGCATATATTTATGTTATTCAAATGTGAATATTGAATAAGTGAAAAGAAAAAAGAAAAAATACGTGAATGAGAAGAAAAAATGTATTTTTTCTATATATATGCACATATAAATCAGCGAAAGTTGGAGGCCAAAATATATGTGATTCATTGAATTCAGTGATTGATTATGAGATATTTGTGCCAAAATGTTATTTAGTTCTGCGTCACAAAAAAAAGAAAGTTACAAACATTCAAGTACGTATAAACAGAACTCTACCATCATTGGAATCAAACAAGACTCCCTCCAGTTATGCAATCAGGTTCAAGTGTCTTGGAAGTGCATGAGCAGCATTTCTAATCAAATGTACATTTGCTGTAGGTGTTTTCCAGAATTTTTGTACACGAGACAAAA
This sequence comes from Leptopilina boulardi, assembly GCF_019393585.1. Lineage (NCBI taxonomy): Eukaryota > Metazoa > Arthropoda > Insecta > Hymenoptera > Figitidae > Leptopilina > Leptopilina boulardi. Next base: position 995,374 of record NW_026137778.1, read on the forward strand.
ATACAAATGAGCAATACAATGTTTAAAATATAGGTAAATTGTATATGCACCCTTGAGAAGTGAAAACGCAGTGAATTACACATCTCTCATTATTATAATACGAAAATAGTTTTCATATATGTAAAAAAATTTTTAATATATTAAAAATTTTTTTACCTCATAAGCCTATTGGATTAAGAAGTTTTCCTTACTTGATATAGCAACAAATACGATATACGTAAACGATAGGTTTTAACCTCAGTTGAGAGATATGATAGAAAAACGTTGCTTTTTAATTTTTATGCTGATTTGTCAACGTTGATCGGCCTGATTTTGTAACCAAGCCATTATATTTCAAGATAAGTTATATACCTGTAACTATAATATTTATGGAATTATTCACAATACACTCTCTTGCAAGAGTAGAGTCTGCTATATATTTAAAACTCATCATGTGTCTTTAAAACACATGACGAGAGGGAAAAGTTTAACAAATGATCTATGAAGAACTTGAAAATTTCTACTTGTAGAAAAGACTTGATTAGATTTTGAAAGGTTTTCAACAAATTTTGAAAAGTACATTAAAAATTTACATATTAATAACTTGACGCTTGGAAGCATATTGCCAGTAATGAAGAAAAGACCTTTACTTGTCTTGAAAACTGAATATGAGAAAGAAACAAGCACTTTTCCGAGAGACACCCAAGGACGGTCTTAGGATTCTTAGTTGAAAGTCCAGGATTCGTACCTGACTACGTACTTGGAACATTGCATAACGTACATTCGCTCACTACAGTCATTACTACAGTATCTCCGACATTGTTGCGGTTAAACCATTATTTAATTTTAATCGATCTCCTCTCCTCTTCGTTCTTTCATCCTAGCAAAAGGAATAATTTACAATAATCTTAAACCGCATACATTTCAGTTACTTCATTTCATTGCATTTTATTATATCATTAATTGATTCCATTTTTATATATGTAAAGAAAAACTTTTCTATCAAAAGTTCTATTTTTATTTATCATAATTTTATACTCTTTATGTTATTATATCATAATTTTTCTGAAAATATCAATAATTTTATTCTATTTGGATCAAAATATACATCGTTTTGATACCTAAAATTCGCTTTAGTTTAAATTTTTAATATATAAGTTTAAAATTAAATAACACTATGATAAAAGTTTATAATATGAATTTAAAAATTCATGGTATGAAAATAGAGAGCCTTTAATAAAATGAACAATATATTTAAACTACAATTTAAGTAACACGATATTTATTTCTATCACAAATTTTATTATTTAGATTTAATGTACAAAAATGTTGTAAAAATGTTAACTTCAGTTAAATTCACAACACTTCACTTGGTCATGAACGTTCACACCAACAATTTCAAAACTCGAAAAAATTTTTTTTTAAAAAAATTCTCCTGGTCGCTATAATGGTTTAGCCCGATTGAAACTTATAGGAATTGTTGTTCATACTGATACGAATGTATGGTAAAAATTTGTGAGAAAAAAATGGGGTTTTTGAGAAAATTAACCTTCAATATTTTCGGGAAATCATCTCTAGTTTCGTTAATTTTTAAGCTTTTTGCAAATTTCAAACGGGATTTTAAAGAAGACAAGATCAACATCAAAAAATTTTTTTTGATTACACGCTAAAGAAAAAAAAATACAAGCAAAATAATTTTTCAAAAGTGTTCTTTTAAGTTTTTTCATTCAAAATTCATATGCGCATAACTTTGTTAAAAATAAATTTTATAAAAAATTAAAAAATACGTGTCTCCTTATTTTTCATACAGAATAACATAGTCAGTTAAATCTATAATGATTTGAAATGGATTCAGCTTTCTTTATATTTATAAAATTTGTAATTAACAGAACAAAATTTTTGAGGTTAGTTTTCTAAAAAGTAAAATATTGAGGAAAATATAAAGAAAATACATTTTTGTGTCATCTGTATCAGTTTCTAAATATTGTATATTAATCAATTTATACCTGAAAATTTAATTCAATATTATTATTTCTATATGTAGTTATTATCGTTTTTAATAGCAGGTGTCATTCAGTTTGAGGGTGTTCGTCACTACCTTTTACCCTATTACTATAACAAATGTCATGTATGGTATATGCAGTTACTGAAAAGTTTATAAATTGATTTTTTAATTTCACTATATTTTTGACTACCGAAAATAAGATTATTTTGAGGTGTGAAAAAAAGAAAAACTGTTCGGAATGTAAATTAACTATGAGCAATTTACAGAAAACGTCCAATATGTGACACCTTTTTCGGGTGGGGGGGTTTAAAGGTGTTTACCCACCGCAACGTTCATACGTCGAGTTATGCGTTACTGTGCAACCCTCATGGAGCATTTACACCTTCGACAAAAAATTTTCTTCACTTTGCATTTTCCGAAATACACTTACCTGATTGGTTGTCTAGAATCTGATTCATTGTGAACAACCAATCAGGTAAGTGTATTTCGGAAAATGCAAAGTGAAGAAAATTTTTTGCCGAAGGTGTAAATGCTGCATGAGCATAGCGAAAATATAGATGTGGTGTGTAAACACCTTTAAGAAAACTCACCCGAAAAAGGTGTCACATTTTGGACATTTTATAGTAAATTGTACATAGTAATTTACATTCCGAACTCTGGTGACTACATGTTACCAGTTATCTGTCGTCTGCAGTTTAATATCTATTATTTTTATACAACATTGTTATTTCGATTGCATTATTATTTTGTGATTATGGTTTCAATAATAATTTGGATTCAAAAAAATAAGTTTAAATATTCAAAAATATGGGAATTTTAAATTCACCTTTAATATGTTGTGATAACCAACAACACAGGTTGCATTCTACTTTAATCTTCAAAAAGTGTCCTTTTCGATTTAGTTTATACAATTTTTCTTACATTTATAAAAACTATAGTAAAATCAGGTGTATAAACTGATATATTTTTTTAATTTCGATGCACTTGAAAAAATGTAATTTTTTCTAAACATTCTCAAAATAATAGTTACTATATCTATATAGATACATGAGGATGAGAGCTGCAAAGTAATAGTTAGCGGCGCGCACTCTTCCATTTTCATTTTGCCCTTCGAGTGAACAATAGCAATAAAGGAAATGTGGAAAATACAACTAGTGCGCAAACGTACCTGTCTCGCGGCTGGATAATTCGATAAATCGTCAAATTGGTCGTCTAGACAGTTTGATTTGTGTATTTCTCGCGCGATCAGAAAACGACTTTGTTTTTTTAAAAAAGCGCATTTTTTCATCATAATAATTGAGACATTTTTTTTCATCTATTTTAGTTAAAATCACCACGCAATGTTCCTTTTGCTATTTTACATTCATGCGCCATAATATAACACACATATCTAGCCTCGAATAATGACACGAATATACGCACGCTGAGAGTTGGTGTTGTGCATCTATATATACATGTGTGTGTGTGCACGAACTCTTTGAAATATAGATAGATGCAGACAGGCATGCTGATGTCGTGTGTCAGGGGTTCTCCTATATTCTTGTCTAGGGGATTTCTGATAGCCACATATACATATATCCCACATTTCCGGCCCCTTTTTCACAGTAAAAACTCACTCAAATACATATTCATATTATATTCAAACATTTTCTTTTCAAAAATTATTTTTATTTTTACTCTCGAAATTAGTTATCAACTAATATATACTGTTTTAGTTATCAAAATTATTTTTGCTATGAAAAATTTAAATAATATTTATTTTTATTTAGATGTAGATGTGCCTGAAGCTCTGAAAGAATGATCAAATGAACGAAATCATATTTTTCGAACTATAAATTTTCAAAAAATTACTACAGCAATGAAAAAGTATATTAAATATTTAATAAATTATTAATTTATTTTTGAATACAGAAGGCAATATTTTTTAATAAAATTTTGAAGTTAAAAAGGTAAACAAATTTCATATTAGCAACGTTTTCCAGAACTGCATCAGGTTCATTAAACACAAATATATAAAAAATAAAAAAAATCATTATTTGAGAGTCCAAAGAAAGTTCAATTTTATTTATATGAAATCAAAATAAGTGTTTTTTTGTATATTTTTGATGTAACAAAGACTTTAACATTAATGATTTATTAATAAGATTTATATAAAACAGGCTTATCGGTCAAAAAATTATTTATTTATTATTGAAATAAATTATTGTTTATTAAAGATTTATATTTGACTTATTCACTCCGAACTGATTTTCTCTTGGAGTTTAAAATCTTACTGATGCAGCTTTCGAAATTTCTAATATATGAAGCGCTATGAAGAAAAGGAATCTAGAAGCAAAAATTTATAGGTTATGTTTATGATAGTTTTACCTTGATTAAAAATTTACTCTTTAATTATGTAAAATTAAAATTTGTTTTTATCGAACATTTTGGATGCAAAAAAAAATTGTACCTGAATTAATCCTCTGTGTATTTTTCAAATTATCATAAACATAACCTATATAATTTTTTGCTTCTTATGTTTTTTTCGAACGTCTTACATAGGTATAGGTGCATAAATCGATTTAAAATAAACGCAAATAACATTTTTTTTTCTTTAATTTTTAAGGCAGCCTTTGCGGAAAATTTTTAATTTGAAAATCACAAAAATACTTTAAAACATTTTTTTATTTATTATTATTATTATTTTTTTTTTTACATAATAAATATAATAATTATATTATTATATATATATACAGTCGTGTCTCCGTACCGTACAGTTTTCTGAAATTTCCCTCTCTAAGATTCTGTATCGTGCGGCTCAAAAATCACCCCTAGTACACACCTTTTCAGGCTCGTCTTGAAAAGGGATTTTTGTTTTATTAAATAATTTCACGTTTTTAACAAATAGATCAATATATCTTTATTTTTTTAATTAACAAATAAATACAAATTTTTAATTATTTATATTTTTTGCTTTACGATTGGTCTTTGGAATACGGCACTGAAAGTTGGTGACGTCATTGCACGCTATGAAATTACGGCAGTGGTTAGAAGGTGCACGGTACGCAGACACGACTGTAATATATTTTTTTAACACATTGAACCATTGTAATTTACTATTGGATAATGATTAAAAATTTCAAAAATTAAGAAAAAAACTAACAACATAACCTAAAATTTTATGATCATATTGTAATTACAGAAATTTTTTGTCCAATATGGCATATATGGTTCGATTAAAAAAGTATTCGTTTTTATATGATCATGTATAGTAGAGAGAAATATTTTATTAATAGGAAAAAAAAGTAGTTGATATATGTAATTTTAATAACAGTTTTTACAGTAACTTTACAAGCTATATGCCATATTGATAAAAATAGAACAAAAGTAATATGGAAAGTTGTGTAAGGATTCAATAACATAAAAAATTAAAATAGATTTCAATTATTCTAAAAATGAGGTTATTTTATTATCTATTTATATTGAACATATTTTTTTTAAACACTTTTGGTCCCCGTAGATATTTACCCGCATTTTTCTAATTGTTATTGTTTAAACTGTTTGACTTTTATAATATTCTCGAAAACTAATAATTTTTTTTTCAAAAATCAAAAAATAAGGTAATTTATAAAATAACTTGTTCCTCTATATTAAACTTTATAATAATCAACGGAGACTTTAGGAATCAGTGCTGGAAAGATAGCAAAAGTTTACTCTATACTCTACGTTCCACGTTCTGCATTCTCTTATGGTAAAAATATGAATTTTGGTTTTTTTTACCCAGAATGTAATATGAATTAAAATATTTTCTCTTTAATTGAATAAATATTAATTTGTAATAAATAATGATATTAATTTCTGAAAATAATTATTATTTGAGTCAATTAAATGGTATTTGTTTCAAATACAGAAATTATTGGTTCAAGTGGACTCCATACATTTTTATTTAAATTCCATTATTTTTGTTGCAAAAACGAAAAAAAATAATTTTTAGGGTGTCCGGAACATAAAAATCATCCTGTATACTAGACATTAGATCTTTAATTTTAACATCTAAGCTGAAGATAGTTTAACATAAAAGCAAATGTCAAGGATTGAATGAACATTTTTCTGTTTGCTTTGACACTTGAAGTTTTTGTATTATTAACGGTTCTGTTAAAAATTAGCAATTATATACGGAAGAGGTGAATCGTATATACGGGTCATCTATTGATTATGTGATGATAGAGCATTGCACTTGAGTTAGACTTTGTATTATACGTCTTGTATAATAACTATATGTGTGCTGCTCATAAAAGTATGTTTACTGTATTGTTGATTAATATGATTCATTTACTAAGCATTGTTGTAAACTGAACGTGTTTAGCAGTCAAGGAATTACATTATAAATTTTTAAACTCAAATTTTTTTTTCCAATAAGATCTCATTTCAAGAGATAAATAAGAATTAATTTACTCATTTCAAGTGTAAAATTTATAATAAACTGTGCTTAAATTAATATTTCACTTGTTTTAATTTTAAATTCGTAGTAATTATTTTCCATTTAAAGAAAATATATATATAACGCTCAAGTGGAAAATGGGGTACATTAATATTTACATTTTTAGACCAAGAATTTTTATTCTTGACGTGCTCTGAAGAAAAGGATCTCTAAGAAACGAAAAATTATAGGTTATGTTTATAATACTTTTACTTGGATTAAAAAGACCTTTTTATTTATATGAAACCAAAATCAGTTTGTAGTGAATATTTTAGCTGCAAAAAAATTGTACCAAGAGTTCATCCACTGTGTATGTTCTTACCCCTTTTACCCCAAACTATCATAAACATAACCTATAATTTTTTGCTTCGTAGAATATCTCTTTCTTCATATCACCTCACATGATTTTTAAAAATTAAAAAAACAGCAATTTAGAGTTCATAAACTTGTTAACTAATATTTAGTAGTAACTTTTTGCTTAGAAACTTAAAAATATTTTAATAACAATATATATTTTTATTATACCTGAATGTATTTTATAAACAATTCCATTATTTTTTTGTTTCAGGTAAAAAAAACCATCTACTATTTTCAATTCATACTTTTAATAAATCGTCTGCTATTAGTGAGTATAATTTCTTATCTATATTTATATATAAATGTACATTAAACAGCGGATCAATCAACCTCTATAACTGACCGTGCAGACATTTCCTGATCTAGCCGCACAATGGAAATGAAATACATGTCCAAGCGAGACTTGGTTGGTGCGAATATATATATACACAATTTTAAAATAGTTATTATTAATCTAAATATATATATTTTTTATTAAAAGAAATATTGTTAATATTGTTAATATTTGTCAACTATATCTATTTCTTAATTTCAAGTCTCAAGACTAATCAATGAAAATATACAATTTCGCAACGTTTTATATACGCATTTTTAGGACTCAAGTAAATCAATATTGACTTTTGTTATAATTTAGTAGGCTAATCAAATTAAATAGCTACTCGTTTCCATATAAAATTAACAGCTTTATAAATATAAGAATCATTAAATTCTTTTATTCCCATATAAATTTTTATCAAGTTTTCAAAATCGAAAACAATTATTAAACACATAGAGAGAAAATTTTTGTTTGCACCAAATATAGAATTTTTTGATATTTCAAACTATTTTAATTTTTTAATTTTGGTTTATAATTTGTTTTATTCAAATAAATATTTATTTTATTTAAATAAACGTTTGGTTTATTGTAATAAATTTCAACGAAGAAAGAATTCGATTGAGCCAAATAAAGTTTTGGTTGATTCAACAAAAATTAAGGTTGTTTCAAACAAATTTTTTCTGTGTGCAAACTCCGAATAAATGAATAAATAAAAAAAATATAGAATAAATAAATTAATAATGAAAAATATTTTATGTTATCAAAAAGAAACAATATTAAATGACCTTCGATTGGAACCTTGATTGATTCTATTGAAATCTTATAACTATTTTTTGGTACAAAATATTACACATAGAATCGATTCATTGTACTTTTATAACCGAGACGCAAATTAATCATAATTAAATATATCACATTTTCGATATAATTCTTGTAAATAATAGAAATGGATTTTTGATACAATTAGAATTTTTATAAGTTTTTTATCAGATTATACATAACTGGTAAATTGAATTTATTATAAAATGACTTCCTCTAAACTATTTTCGATTGTGTTTAGAAAAATATTAATTTAATTTCTTTTTTGACTTAATATGAGGCAAAGTAACTTGAAAGACAATTTCATTCATTTTTGTGTTAATTATATTTACTGAATTAAACAAATAGAAAAATAGAAAATGGCAAATACTTTAAAGACTTTTATGTTCATTTATTGATAATAATTTGATAAAAGTATATTATACAGTCTAAAGTGAAAGTTTCACAAATTAAACTGCCTTCACGGTTAAAAGTCTAGAGGGGATTTGTGTCCATGGAACTTGTTCGTGTATACGCATAGGTATAATCTACCAGTGATTTTATAGAAATAAACGTAAAGCAATTTAAAAATTGTTTTATCTCAAGTAAATAATTGACATTATAAATGTAGGTATATAAATATTCTAAATATCTTAAAACTATATCGTTTGACTTTTCGAATGTTGGTATTATAAAAATACTTTTTTAGAATGAAAAGCAAAAAAAAAAGACCAACAACTTTTTACAGTTGTATTGATTTTTATCATACATACAAGAAAAAAATTGGCTTGCTGCCATATTTATATTTTATGTCTTCATTTTCTGTAGCTTATATAGAAGATTTGTTTTTATTTATTAATGCCATTATTTCTAGAAAAAAAATTGATTAAACAATATATAATAATAGACATAGGAAGAGGTGTAAATTTGATAAAAAAAAAAAAAGAAATATATATTTACAAATATTTTACATCGTGTGTGCAGGTCATGGAAGTTGCATAAAATCGCGTATTTCTTTCATGGAAGATAATAGTAAATGTTGTTTGAAAAATGCATCCGCTTGTCTGTTCGTCAGTTGAGAACCACTGTTTAGGCAGCAGCCTTGGCTCGAGTTGTCGAACCCGCGACCTAGTTACACACGCTCGGCAAACACCGCTACACGTCACCCACACTTAGATGCATGCACTGTGGGACGATGTGCACAACACTGACTTGCACGCACATGCACTTTCGTAAGAAACCGTGTCTACGCAACTCAGGGGAGAGAGAGAGAGAGACATTGTCTGTATATATGTATATGCTTCGTGATATTATATTGAGAATCAATATTATATATATATCGAATTTAGGCACTTTGAATATATTATATTTTTTCTATAATTAAAAATTTCTCGGTTATAGAAATCAGATAGAATCACCATCTTGGAAGAGAAAAACCTGTGCGCTAAAATTGTTTGATTCAAATAATCGGTTACTTGATTATTGGAAAATAAATATATATTCGTATCAAATAATTTTTATTTGAATTAAATAAACTATATTTGAAACACTAATTTATGTATTTGAAACAAATACCTACCATTTAATTAATACAGAAAAAAATCGTAAACTGAAATTAAAAATATAATCTTGGCGCCTATTTAAGAATATTTTATACTTAAATATTATTCTTAAAATAAGAATATGTTCTGAATTTAAGTATGAAATATTCTTAAATAGGCGCCAAGATTATATTCTTAATTTCAGTTTACGGGTTTTGTAATTATTTAATACAAATAAAAATTTATATGCTAATAAATTCTTCATTTCACCATTTCTTATTTTGACAAAAGTTTAAATTTCTTAAAAGTCACCAGACTGCAATTTACTTGAAAATGTTAAAAAAAAGTGAACTGTATGGATGACTAAGTGGATTAATATTAACCCGTGCGCCACTAAAAGGTTAAATTATAAATAGGGTTTAACACAGGTTTAATGCACTTTTACAGACATTATGTCATAACTTTTTAAATATCTAAATACTTAACGTTGCGTGTATATTTCTAGAATTATGCGGTACTTTGAACACAAACATGCCAAAAATAACTTTTAATAGCTATATATATGTGAGCGACAACTGTAAATTTCTTTAAAAAGATTTTTTCTGATGGTTATTAAATTTTAAATATATATATATATACAAGAAATTATATCTTCAAATCTATTGCCGCAGAGATATTTGACAGCTGTTAGGAAGATGTCAAAAAAAAATATTTTTTTAAATCATAAAAAGTGAAAATTGACGCGAATAAAGTAAATTTTAAAATTCTAAAATAATGACTTAGAATTTGAAAACTGAAAAATTTGTCAATTTATTTATAACGAAAAATGTTAGTTACTTTACTTTTCCTATTAGCGTTTAGTACTTAGTACAAAACCTGGTGGAAATATTGACAACTATACAAATTACACAATTTGTTATTAGATTTGAAGTAAAAATTCCAAAAAATATATTATATGTATTCGTGTAAATTAATGTAAAATTTTTACAGACTTCTCGTTCTTTAAATAGTTTTCGACAGCTGACAGCTTATATTCTTAAATTTAGAATATATTTTTATCAGTCTAATAGTAAACGAAACGTTAGATCAAAACATTACATATAATAAAAGTAACATCCTTAATTAAGTTTTCATCCTTGGGTGAATCAAAAAAAGCTGTGCATGACTGCAAAAAACCTTAAAACCCGAATTTTTGACATGTGTTTAATCATAACCAATGTAAAAACTTTTAAATTTTTTTTTATAATTTTTAAATATTTTTGACCCGAATAGTTAAAGATATTTTTTCATTGAGTTATAAACAAAAAAAAACAGGGGTTTTCTAACTTTGGTAAAAGGTCGTTCACTAAATCAAATTATCACGAAAAAAACCTCATCTGGAACAGCAAAAGGTTTTACTAGAATAGTGAAAGATTTAATTAAAACAATTAAAACTTTTGCATTTTTAGTGAAACCTTTTGCTGTTCCAGGTAAATCTTTTTTTCCGTAAGCAAAAAAAAATTATTAATTTTTAGTAAAATTTTACTATTTGATTTAGTAATTCTCATTTTTTTCTACTGTTTTAGTAAAAATTGACTAAAAATTTGTATAGAAATTTTCACTAATTTAAATTTAGACAGTATTTATTACAACTTTCTTATTCTTAATTTTAAGAAAAATTCATAAAATCATACAAAATTTTCACATGTGTCAATAAATACGTTAACAACACATTAAAATTTTTTTACAATTTTACAGATTTTTCTCAAAATTTGAAAAAGAAATTCAATATAACTGGATTTCTTATACGGTAATATATTTGCACTTTGGTAATTTTTTAATATATTACTATTTAAATACACCCCAAGTAGAAATGTGCCACTGGCATAGTACTGACCCAACGCTGCCAGTCAGTATAACGGTACTGACTGCCGTACTGGGCCAGTAGTGGACCAACCCTGGCTGGTAACGCTGTCCAGTACTGATTTTGTCCCGCTCACCAGTACTAACGTAGTACTAGAATAATACTGGCATAATACTGGCAAAGTACTCATCCGGACTTAAAATCTCACTTTTTTACAAAATGCTAAAACACGCTTTCCAATGAAAATTTCATCCTTATTAGCTTATTACTCCCATTTTTACCACGAACAGGTAATGTGAAGCCAATAATAGTTAATGTTATTTAGAATATATAAAATATTATTAACAAGAAATAATTAAAATAATAATTATCATTTATATTAATTAAATTATTTTATTTTTAATAAATTATTTTACAAAAAATAATTTGTGTTGTAAATTTTTTTATTTTTTTAAATTCATAACATTTAATTTTTTTTACTTTGCACTTATACTTAATTTAATAATTATTTAATAATTGATATTACACATGAACAAATATTGTACTTATAACACTTAAAACTAAGAACGAAAAATCTCGCACGCATGGGGGATCGAACCCTAAACCCTTAGAACGCAAGTCCGATACGCATACCGCACAGCCGCGCTGGCTTGAAGTGCTGACTTGAAGTAGTTCACCTAATACAAAAGTTTTGATTTCAAAGTTTGTATTATCTATTGATCATGAAAATAAAATGAATTTATTCTTAAATTTTTTAAACTCACAAAATTTTTTCAATTTTTACAAAGATTTAATAAAATAAAACTGGATATCAATTTCAGTTAAATATTTTTAATAAATTATTTTTACCGTAAATAATATTACAACAGACAAAAATGATTGATGAATTACATAATTAAAAATAAGTTATTAAAAGACGACTGTAAAATATGAATGGTGAAAAATTTTTTAAATTTAATATTTAATTATTAATAATATTTAAAAATTACAGTGAAAAAATTACATTTGCTTTATTTTTAAAACTATTAGAAAAAAATTCTCAACTTATTGTTATTGTATGCATGATAAATAACTTAATGCACATATTTCAATGAGTACTAAAATTACTAAAAAAACATAAATATATTTTATATAGGTATATAATAATACATTACAATTACATCCAAAATTTTGAGGGAAAGTATTCGAAAGAAATTAATATATATTTTTTTAAATAAAAAATCATCGTTTTCTACCTATTGGAATAATTTAAAGACTTTGTCATTTAATGTTTTTTATCACCGACATAGTACTGATTCGGTGTGAATGACAGTGTACTGCCAGTACTGGTTTTAATATTTTTTTACCTCCGACATAGTACTGATTCGGTGTATTAGTCAGTACACTGCCAGTACTGAAAGTCAATACCGACAGCCAGTATTGGATCAGTACCATGCCGGTGTTTAATTACGGCGAGCTACGGATATTTCTACTTGGGACTATTCAAAAAATTATGCATAATTTTCCCGTCTACTAGAAAATATTTTAGCACATAAATTTAAGTTCAAACTGCCGTTAATTGCTTTCGCTAATGTTATTTTCAAAAATATACTTTAAAATAATATTTGACTGCCTAAAAAAGAAAAAAAAATACATTAATATGTGTTCACATCCCACGTGGACAAATTTTCACTACACCCTTCTTCCTCCGTCTCTCTTCTTTTACTTCTTTCTATTGTTCCTATCCACGTGGACTCAGATTTTTTTTAAAGAAAATACCAAAATAGAGATTTTTAAGCAAGTTTTGAACTTTGTCAATAGACTTATTATTGGTATCGAATCAAAATTCGTTATCTGATATACAAATTTTGATTAATTTAACAAAAAAAATTTTGTTGGAATAACGAAAGATTTCGCTTCGACATCAAAAGTAGATTTATTGAAAATATCAATCAAAGTTGGTTATTGAAAAAAAAAAAAATTTTCTGAACGTATATATATAATAGAAATATAAAATAATAATAGAATAACATTCATTTTGTTATTGACATACTGTTCTACACGTACGTATGTCATCGTTGACATTTACTCGGAAACCTCCCTCCCTGCACATTCTCCGTTGTGCGAACAATTGTGGACTTTCCTCCTCCCCCAATTGTATCTCCTTTGAATGAAATAATTTTTAAAATCTTAAATTCAGCTTTAGATTAAAATCATTTAAAGCTCTAATTTAAGTTAAGTAAGTTAAGATAGATATTGATTATCTACAACTATATTCATTGTAAGTTGAAGTGCCAGATGAATATTATTTAAAAAAATAACAATAGGAAGCTATAAAGACATGAAAAAAATATAATAAAATGCATTAAATAATGTGACAATAAAAGAGTACTGCATCGCGTACTGTCAAGCCGCAAGAGACGCAAGTGGTATGAAGCGATGTGGGTCAGCCGAACACGTTGCGCATCTGGGTCAGCGGCGTGTTGACGCATGCGCAAAAATTCCGGTCGTTCACCGTTCCAAGTTCTACGGCACCTCAAGTCTACTACACACAGCAACTCAAGTCTCGAGGATAAGTTTTGACTTACTGTTCTTTTAATTTTCAAACGCTTATAAACAAAATATATACATTCAAAATTTAAAAAAAAAAGTTACTTATTTTATTTTCTTAATCACGAGGTTTTTTTTTCTTTCACTTAAATAAATATTAAAAATACATTTTTTTTGTCATTTTATAATTGTTTATTAATTTAGAAAAAAAATTGAATTTTCCTAAAAAAAAGTTTGTTTAAAATAGTGAAGTTTTAAATTTTTTACGAAAATATACTTTAGTTTGTTATACTTTTTTTAAAATAATAATTACCGCTGTTTTGAATATAATTCAAGTTGCAAAATTGGAAAACTACTTAAACAACTATGAGGATATTTTTTATGATATATAACGTCTTAATTTAAAACCAAACCATATATAAAAGAAGACGAGTACTTTAGAAGGAGACTTCATTTAGGCTATTCATGACTCGCGGCCCAAATTGAAAAATCTTTTCAAATGCCTGACGAGCTTGGCATCAGAAGGTGTTTCATTACAGATGTGTGGCGCAATTGTTACCACACAGAAAGCACTTAAGGAAACTGTAACAGTTATACTCTTAAATTGGACAATAATATATCAATGTTTTGGATAATTATTACGTATCTATATATATTATTAAATATATTTATTTTTATTTTTTTCAAAAGAAGAGTCTAATCTCTTTGTATTCGTTATTGCGATATACTAAGTACTATCTAAATCAGAATTAGTCACTTTTGACTAATTCGAACTACATAATTGATTCTTTGACTAAAAATTTGTCAAAATGGTTATTAATTCATTTAATGAACGAATTAACGCAGTTGGATAAGTCAAAAGTGGCTAATTCAGATTTAGAGAGTATAGCAAAATTCAAATTTGATTAACAGTAATATAAGAAGTATAAAGAAGAAACGAAATTAGCGGACAAATTTCCATAACCTTAAAAAATAACCTGCAAAGTCGTACACTGAAAAAAAATTTATTACATTCAAATAATCGACTATTATCAAATAAATATTTACTTGAACCAAATAATTTTTATTTGAACTAAATGAACTGCATTTGAACTGCATTTCTGTATTTAAAACAAATACCATTTAATTGACTCAAATAAAAATTATTTAAATAATTATTTGATAATAGTCAAGTAACCTATTATTTGAATCAAATAATTTTTTTTCAATGTATGAAGAAAAAACTTAGTTAACTCATATAAGGATGATTTTCGCGTAGACTGTTTTGTGAACATCGTTTTATGTGACAATATAAGTTAACTAAGTTTTTTCTTTGTGCGACAGTACAATAAAAAACTAGAGCAACAGTCTACAAATATTTGTAACCAAAAAAAGACTTAAATCGAAAAGATTAAACACATATTTAATTAAATAAACTGAATAAATTTAACTAAATAAATTCGTGAATAAAAAATTTTTAATATTTTTTCGGTTATATTTATCATTTGTGATAAACGATTCTATGTATCAAAATCTGAGATATATTTATTACCATATTTAAATTTGATTCAAATATACATTTTGTCTGATTTCGTTTGAATATTATCACTGGATGTATACTATTTCTTATTACATTTAATTTAAACATAAGTTTTAGTTGATTTTAAATAAAATTACACAGAAATTAAATTTTAAGTTTAAATCAAACATAAAGTTTTTCAACATTTTTTTTAATTAATCGAAATATATAATTTTAATTAAATATATATTCTTCAAACAAGTAATACCTTTAAAACTATAAAGTAGTAGATATTTTCCATTTATTAATATTAAAATTATATTGAGTTAAACCAAACTAAATCATTTAAAAATTTTGTATTTAAATTAAATATATTTTTTCTCAGTGTAAATAATTTAAATGAAACATCTAAAAAACAAAATTCTAAATTTGAGAAAATCTTCATGGCGCCTATTTAAGAATATTTACCATGCATTTTATTCTTAAAGTTAGAATATAATACTCTAATACTCTTACTTTTAGAGTATTATATTCTAACTTTAAGAATAAAATGCTAAGAAGATATTCTTAAATTTACAAATAATGTTTTTTCGTCGTACAACTGATAATTAAAATTGAAGAAATTAAAATATGTAGTTTATAATTATCTAATATAAATTAACAAGTCATTAATGTATACGCACTTATTAATGAAAATGTTATTATATTAAAAGATATTTAAAAGCGCAAGTGTGAATCAATTATTTGTCACGTGCTCGTGCATCTCTACACTGCAGTATTATTTATTTGTAAATATATTTATAGAGTATTACGTGGCTCAGGTTGCCAACCTCCGGTTATGCAACAAAATGCGAGAAGGAGCGAAAGAGGCGAAGGGCGGCGAAAAAAAACAAAGAGAAGTATAGGTCGGTGTAAGTGAGAGAGAAAAAGAGAGAGGGAGGGTGTGGAGTGGGAGGGAATCTCATTCAGGAGGGGGACATTAAGCGAAGGAACGATATAAACACATTAGAATGTATAGAAGAAAAAAACAACAAAACGTTGTCACTAATAATAAAAGAAGCCTGCATTCAATTTTAAGTAGACATTCAAAAACGTTATTGAGGACCCCTCTCCTCCAAGTTTTATATGTTCTATGAAAAAAAAAAACTTTTAGACTTTCACGTGGAAAAATTCTCGGGAAATTCCGGTTAGAAAATCTCACAGAATTTCCGTGAAAATTACGATTTCAAAGGAAGTTTTGAAAGGACTACAGAAAAAATTTTTTTGGTATTATACCAATGAATATTCTGTAGAATATTTCCACGAAGAAAATAGTTTTTGAAACTTTTAAAAAGTTAAAAAAATATATTTTTTCATTTGATAAAAAAAATTATGTTATTAATTAATTAATTAATATAAAGAATCATACTTAAATTGAGTCGAAAGAAAAAATTATTGAACTAGTAGGTTTTCTTTCCGAGTGCCTCAAAGAATTATTCAATGAAAATATAAATAAATTTATGTACAGGAAGGGATATTTTTAGACTATCTAATAAAATCTTACAATTGGTTTTTTACAGATCTTAATACTACAAATTTGACAAAGTATAATTAAATTAATTATTATCATCATAATAGAATATAAAAAAAATAATAATAATTAAAAGATCATGTTAATAAACATATTTTTATTTGTTACATTTAAGAAAGTAGTAGGTATTTCACAAAAAAAAATTTCACGTACCTATTAGTAGATAAGTTAGGAAATGATAATACGTACACCAGAATAGTTTTTTTTATATCTCAGAGATCTGAGATAGGGGAGCATCTTTCTCACCAATATATTTATCCTGAGTTTACCCTAAAGTGTAGTTTTACACTTAATTTTAGTGTAGTTGCAGTATAGAAAAATGATTGAAAATGATTAATAATTTGTTAAAAAGGGAAATTTTTATGTAAAATTTCAAACTTAAAAATCTTATAAACAAAAGTATAGTTACATTAAAAAATTAGGAAAAAAATTTAAAGCGTTGTTAAATAATTATTTAAAGATTATAGAATACCTATACTAAAATTCGTAAAAGTTTTTTTTGAAGTAAAAAAATTTTTTTATGAAAATTTCATTTTTATAGTATACTTCCTCAAAATTGTAAAATACTTTGTAAATTTGTTAATTATTTTCTTTTAGTGCATATGTGACAGAATTAGTCAGAATTATGAGAGTATTAACAAACAATTTCTTTTCTCCATATGCCTTGTTTACAATTTTTTTTTACATTTTCTCCAGCCCACTCGTATATAAATGACAAATTTATTCAAATATCGGTAATTTTATTTTAATTTAACAATATTATAAAACTCCCACAATACGCACTTTACATGAGATTAAAATCACTTGTGATAAAAAAAATCTGTAAAAAATGTAACTATATATTTATGTAGTTTCAAATTCGTTTTCTATATATATATATATTTTTTTTTTCGTTATATTGGCTATCAATTGCGATGACTATACAGAATTCCAGGTGAGTGGCCATTTGGATATTATATTGATTAATTCTACAAATTTGATGATGCTATTGATTCTTAGTTAAGAATATGACTACCAAAAACGCTTATAACGTAATAATCTTATAATAAATAATATATACATACATTTTTGTTGATAAAATGTATTTCATTTAAACATAAATTTTGTTTGATTCAAAATTGGTATATTCTTGATATGTAGTTAAATATAATAAATTTAAATTAAAAATAATTCATTCACTTTGCATACATATATAAAAATGCAGTAAATTTAATCACACAAAAAAAACTTTAATTTAAAATCATCTTTGAATGATAAACGAAAAATAGTTTAAACGAGGGGGAATTTACTCAGGTAGTCAAGTGTACAGGGTGAGGTAGGTGACAAAACTACAAACACATGTCATATTTCAGACGTTCCAGTGGAAATTTACTTGCGGTCACTTCTAATTATCATAAAAAAATATACATATAATTTTTATTTGAATTAAACAAACTGTATTTGAACTAATAATTTTTGTATTTGAAACAAATACCATTTAATTGACACAAGTACTAATTATTTGAAAATTAGAAGTTTTCAAAAATTGATAAATCCATATTTTGATATTTCGAGAAATTTAAATAAATTTTATTTCACATAAACCACTTAAGTTAATTTTGAGGAAATAAAATTGTAATAAATTATTTACATAAAAATGTTTTTTGTATTTAAGAAGTTTTGGGGAAAATTTTAAAGATTCACGGAAAAAATCTTTGTCTGAAACAGCGATATGTTTCTCTAGAATAGCGAAAATTTTCACTATATTTTAGTGAAATATATCGTTGTTTCAGGTAAAGATTTTTTTTCGTATTTGGTAATTTTTTCTAGTAAAACGAATTAAAATTATAAATCATCTTGCTTAAGCTCAAATATTTTTAAATTGAAATTTCTTCACGCATAGAAAAAGTTTTCTGTAGCAGCGAAATATTTGCTGTCACATCAAATTACGTTAGCTAATATAGGAACAGCGAACAAATTTGCTGTGGAGTCAAAAAAGTTTGCTGTGACAGTAAATTTGTAAAAATTAACACTGATATTGTTTATCACATCAAACTTTTTCGTTGTCAGCAAAAAATTTTGCTGTGGTTACTAATTTTGATAGATCCGATAGCAAACATCAGTTAGCATCTGTAAGCTATTCCTTTTTTCCGTATTTGTTAATAACATTTTTATCTTAAATTCAACAGTAAAAGATCTATTAGTATAATGTCTTTAATATATTACAAGAAAAATAGATTTTTAAAATGAAAACTTTCTTTAATTTCTTATTCATTATTTTTAAAATTCGCGCCGAAATCTTTTTGCAATTGTTTGTTGGACAATTTCCGGTTGGACCAAATGAAAGTCCTAGCAAATGACAATTCGTGAAAAATGTGCTAAAACGGTATTCAAAAATTCGACTCTTGAAATTCTACTAAGTGCGAAAAATCGGATAAACTAGATTCGAATTTACATTTAGTTAAAAAAATATTTATAAATAAATTACTATAACATAACCTATAAACTTTTATGACACATGGTAATTATTTAAAAAAAGTCACATGTTTTTGCATTGTCAAAGTCAATCCTTTTGACATTTGAAAAACGCAGCAATTATAATTTGAACGCATAAATGTCTCATTAAGAAGAAAATGTATAATGATACTTGTGTCATACATGTATGTAATCCTGTGGATTGAAGATGCAGACAAGATTTGTAATGCGTATAACATTGTCGAGACGAATGAAATTCACAAATACCGAAGTTGACTTCGGAAAGCGCGCGTGAACTTCGTGAATCATCGGCTTCACTTGCGCTCTCCTGCGAAGTTAGTAATATTAAAAGGAGGGGGGGAGATTCCGGCTCGGAGGGAGGGAGGGGTGAGGCACTCGGCCATCATCGGTGGAGGCGCACCACACAGTGCCACACAGTTCAGTGACCTGACGTAGCGTGAGAGGGTGGTGGGGATTCTGACATATTGCTGCCTTGCCGCGCCGGTCCCCCCGGATCTTCAAACCCCGAAAAATTCATGCATCAGTCGAGTGCTTTCCGTGCGTTTTTCCGAACAGTGACGTCGTCGTCTATTCAACGCGGATATATATTCAGGAAGCAAAAGAATCACTTAAAACTACGAACACTTGCAATAAATAATTATTGATAGCGAATAAGAATCAATTTCTAAATCTTCTCAAGTACTTTTTTTTCTCATATTCGGTTTTCTCTTTTTATTTTTTAGTGTTTGTTCAAGAGATATCCCCCTAAACTTTCAATCAGAGAATATTGTTTCCTGTTTAGTCATTATTTCATCTTTCTTTCTCTTCACATCTCTTTCATGTTTCTATATCCCCCACTCTAAAAATAAGTCACTCGTCTTTTTTGTGAATTATAATTTGTTGGGGAAAATTTAATTACTTGAATTGCATGATTAAAAACTACATTCATAATGAAACAATTTGTAAAATTACGTCAAAGATCGTTAATTAATCCTTCTTTATATTTTTTTTACTAGATAAACTTGTGATAAAATTAAAATTATCAGTGCATTTGTTGTAATAATAGTGTTTCTATACTTGCAGTGATGGTGTTTGTGTTAGTAATACAATGGTGATAAGAACTATATGTTTAATTTTTTAAAAAATTATTTAAATCAAAGGAATATTTGGTAAAAAAGAGGAGAATTTTTTAATTTAAAAAAATCTCAAGCAGTCGCACAGTGACTGATTTGTCGCAGCGGAAACACGTACTTATTTCTAAATTTTGTATATCCAATAAGTTTATTTAAGAGGTAAAGCTTGTGATAGAGTCACATATTTGGAGTGAAAGAACGATTGATCCTTGTGTTTACACAAAATGTACAGATGGTTTATTATCTAAACTTATTTAAATTTTGAAAAATTTTTAAAAATATATATACAAAAGTAAATTTTGAAAACTTATAAAAACACATTCCTTTTGTCACAATTGAAAGAGTGTATTTCTTAATTAAAGAATCTTTATGGAATTGAAAAATGAAAATAATAAAATTTGTTTACTTATTTGTTGATCACATATGATATCGCCGATGAATAACGAATTATTGAAATTTAGAGTCATATTGAAATGATTTTAAGGAATTCCCCCCTTTTTTTGAAAGAACCGCATGCTTATCAACGCGCTACGCGCATTGGAGATGGGTGACTGTACTTTAGAGTTCATCGTTCTCAGTTATGTAATGTTCGACTATAACTATATGGTCGCAAGCGCCTCGACGCTAGCGGCGCTTACGTTAAATTGCTGCTTACACATTATACTTGGAATAATACTCTAACGTAATCACTTTCAACTGCCTCGCGTTGCTTATTACCTTTTTATTTATTTATTTATTTATTTATTTAATATACAAGCTCACTTTATTTATTTATCCCTTAATGCAAATTATTCTCAACATTAAATTAGTTATTAAATATAAATGTTTTGTCACGGAAACACTTTTCAACAGTCTTTTTAAATTATCATCGAGAAAAAGATTTTTCAAACTAAATTTGTTAAACATTGATATAATCATTCAATATTACATTTTTATTATTATGTTATTAAAATTGTATTTTAATCAACATTCTTCTACATTACTACTATAAAAAGAGTTAACAATGTTACCTGATGAGATGACAACAATAAGAATATTTATCTTATCACTTCAATTATAACTTTTATATTTCTTTGTGTGTGTAATTTTAATGCCGATCAGACTTTCTTTCACATCCAAACGACTTATTCTCTGATATTATTGACATTTAAACAACCAGAATGGCTAAATATTTAAAAATTATTTTTAATAATTTTTACATGGCCTTAAATGCAATATGTTTCGATTCATTAGAAACCAAATCTATTTTAAAAATAGTTGCGGTTAAAGTTATTGTACCAAATTCGTGTTTCTAAATTTTAAATTAAATTGATCATTATTATCTGAAATTAAATCGATATTATACCAAGCATTTTAAAATGCAATTCATATAAGTTTAATTTTATAAATAATATTTTTTAACATTTTCAAAAGCAACCTAACCTAACTTTTTTAATTATTATAACGAATTTCTCATTAAGGTTTTGATATGGTTGGTATAATGGATACCGAATCAAATTGATCCCAATATTTGGATCAAAACATAATTTGATCTAAATATTGGGAACAAATTCGTTACAATTTGACACTTTCAAATTCTCTTAAAATAAGAAAGAATTTTTAAATTAGGAACTGTTTTTCAATTTATGAATTCTTTCTAATATTTTAAGAGTATTATTTATATTCTTACTTTAAGAATAAAATTCATGGAAATTATTCTTAAATAGACGTTAAGAAGATATTCTTAAATTTAGAGTTTCATTTTTTTGGTGTGATGAGGATTCTAATGAATAGAAACATGTTGTTCTTATATTCAACAATTAACATATATTTATATCATTTAAGGTCATGTAAAAATTATTAAATATAAAAACGGAAAACGAATGTAAAATTACTTATCATAAAATAATTATGATAATAATTTTTTACATTAGTTTTCCGTTTTTATTTTGTTACTTTTTTCATATGGCCTTAAACGATAATGAAATATAAATTTAAAACAACATGTTTCGATTTTCAAATGGAATCCTCATTAGGTCTATTTTTTAGAAGAGATATGCTGATCAAAAAGGTTTAATATTGACCTTAAAAATATCAAAATAAAAGGATGTATTTTTTTCAACGGCCTTATAGTGATGCGCCTTCACAAAAAATGCAATATCTCGAAAACTATTAAAGTCTCTATAGTTTTATTGGTGTTAAAATAAAGGTGAAATAATTACAATAAGGAATATTTTACTCTTTTTTTCACAAGAAACTCAAAAATCGGTCCCGTTTGAGTAAAAATGATTCAAAAAATTTTGTTGACTTTTTTTGGATCAAAATTCAAAATTTTTTTTTCAACTATATAACACTTCGAAAAGGTGTGTTTTAAACGATAACATATTAAAGTGTTATTGAGATCCGATTAATTGTTTCAGAAATATTAATGTTTAAAAAATAATTGTCAAAAAATTCAATATGGTGTAACTTTTACAATTTTGAAAAATTTCAAAAATCCTTCGGGACTTTCATTTCTTAAGGCGCTTGTATACCTCACCGATCCCGAGTTTACTTGCGTCGTGTACAATTGGAGTAAAAGAGACGGAAATATCTTTTGTCTCTTTTACTCCAATGGTATACACGACAGAAGTATACTCGGAATCATCGGGATCGGTGAGGTATACAAGCGCCTTTATATCCAATACTGCAATTTCACCAAATTACAGACGAATCCAAAGACCCCTTGCAAATCGTGAAATTTCTGACGCAGTCTTACCCAAAAGTGAAATAAGTTTACATATTATATATTTTAATTATAAATCCATACCGATTCCTTTATACCATGCTTTAAACATACTATAAGTGAGGTTACGAAACGTTCTTTCATCTACTTTTTATTTTATTTTAGTATACAGTTAATAATGAGTTTAATAAAATTTTACCTTCAAAAATGGAAATAAACTTTTTTAACTTACAAGCTGTTAAAGATGTTGTTTGTTTTATTTACATATTTAAGGTCAATATTAATTTTTTTGATCAGTATATCTCTTCTAAAAGATAAATCTGACGAGGATTTCATTTAAGAATCGAAAAATATTGTTTTTTTTCGTTTTATTATCGTTTAAGGCCATGTAAAGAGTAACAAAATAAAAATTGTTTTTATTTGTTTAAGTTCACTTGAAATTGAGATACAATTTTTAAGGGAAGACACCACCCCCAATTTTGAACCACTTAAATTTGAATTATAAAACGCGGTTATATTTTTTTTCTTGCATTATTTGGGCCCTAAAAACATATAAGGTGGTCACAAAAAGAAAATTTTAATTTTTGACCATTTTAGAATTTTTATTTTTAGAAAAAATTAATATTTTTGAAAATCCATGCGAGAGATTCTGAAGAATCATTAAAAAAGCGTTGAAAAAATTGGCGATAAACAATAGTCAAAACCGTGAAAGAAGATAGAGGTTTAAAATATTAATTTTTTTAAGACTTTAATTTCTAAAATGATCCAAAATTAAAATTTTATTTTTTTGACCATCCCGTTTGTTTTTAGGACCCAAATGATGCAAGAAAGAAAATATAACCTCGTTTAATAATTTAAATTTAAGTGTGTCAAAATTGGGGGTGGTGCCTTAACAGTACGAAGAAAAAAATATATTGTTACATTTTTGGCAAAACAAATTATTATGGTAGAATCAACAAATCTGATTTGTATTGGATTCTATATATGTTAACAATGGATTTTTCTTCGTGAGAAAATTAGGAGATTGAGGTACATATTTTAATAGATATCAAAAAGGAAACTCTGTATATATGTGTGTTAAGGGAACTAACATTCATATGACCGCTGAATATGCTGAATGATTTGAATAACGCGTTGAGATGGTGGTACGATAATGACGTTTTGGTGAAGCGTAAATGGAGTCTAATCTCTCAACTTTTATTGGGTCTACTTGGGGCGCAGATAGTACGGATTCGAGAACAAGACCGCCTTCTCAACGCGAAAGTCCTGAAAATTCCACTATTGATGATAGAAGAATCCAGGTTAATTCTATACGAGGTAGCATAATTTTTATAATATATAATGTAAATTTTTTTCAGTTAAATAAAATAAAAAACAACGAGAGTCTTTTAAGACCACAACGAAGCATATAAATTCAAGGTCTTAGTGTTGAATCCCAGCTACTCAAGTAAAAATTGTAAAACACATTTTCTGAATCTGAATTAGTAAAAATTTTAACTAATTTATTATAGTGATTTATTTTTTGCTTTTGAATTAGAAAACCTTAACTATAATAGTAAAAAAAAATTTTTTGTTACTATCGAATTAGAAAAATTTAACTAATTTAAAAGCAAAAAATGAATCACTAATTTAAATTAGTTAAAATTTTTACTAATTCAAATTTAGAGAGCAGGGGGGTTTTGGAAGGTTAAACTACCCCCCAGAGAGGTTTTAAACTTATATTTCGAAAATGTTTTAATCTTTATGATTAAATTTTTTTTCACTTGAATCACCCCTCAGATACAAATCCTGCGCAAAGGCCTGCTATGTAGTGAATGTCTTTGCCTGCAATCGTTATAGGGTGTTTTACTGTATAGTGGAAATATGTTAGATGTTAAGGCAGGGGTGTGTTTATTTGTGATGAAAATCCAAATGTACATTCACAACTCAACAGACAATATACCAGCAGTACTCGATCAGAGAATTTCTGTGTAGTTTTTCTCTTTCCTACGGCCAAAAAAGGCGCAAATGCGGGTATAAACAAAAAAATTTATATCGATTTCTCACCTTGAAAGTGAAGTCATTCTCAATTTAAATATAGAGAATTTGATCTCTAAAAATAATTTTCAGATCAGAAATTGGTTTGAAATTAAGGTTAAAATGTAATTAAAAATGTTAATTAAAAATTTTATACATACACGCAAAAAAAATCTTCGCCTGGAACAGCGATAAGTTTCTTTGGAATAGCAATATATGTGACCTGGACAGTTAAAAGGGACCTTTTGTCCGAAAAAATTAATTTTTTATTGATTGGTGATTCTGATAGAAAAAAGTTTTCTCTATCAGAATCACCAATCAATAAAAAATCGATTTTTTCGGACAAAAGGTCCCTTTTAACTGTCCAGGTCACATATTTCTCTAGAATAGCGAAAACATTCGCTGTTTTAGTGAAACATATCGCTGTTCTATAGATAAAGATTTTTTTGCATGTAGTTAATTCTATATACAGTGTAATAACACTCAGAAAAAAATTTGTTTAAAACAACCAAAAATTTATTTAGCTCAATCAAATTTTTTCTTCGTTCGAAAAATTTATTAAAATAAACCAAAGGTTTATTTAAATCTAATAAATATTTATTTGAATTAAACAAATTTTGTTTAAAACAATAAAAAAAATTCTGTTAATATATATATAAAAAAATAGTATATTTGGTTCAAACAAAACTTTTCTCTGAGTGTGTGGATGTCGAGCGATTATCGATCGATATAAATTCTCGTGAATGTCGAGCATCTCTTGTTAAAATAACAATTGAATTTTATAGTTTCATCTCATTTCTATGATATGAATGGAGACGAAAAGACAAATGAAATCTGTCTGCTCGACATCTATCACATACGTAACATAATAGTTCCTTAAACGGTTAGAATTTAGTGAGACAATCATATTTCACTGGAATTTTATACTGTTGTAAAAGAGTAATGTGCGTTTTATAGTGTGTTGAGCACGAAAAATCAATTTTTAATACTTTTGTTATATACATTTTTTTTGTTAATAAAATATATTTAATTTAAATATTGTTTGGTTCAAAGTTAATATATTTTGACTTTTATTATATTCTTATGAAATATAATAAATTTAAATGAAAAATAATTCATGTATTTTGCATACACGGATAAAAATACAGTAAATTTAATACACACAGAATAAACTTTAACTTAAAATAATCTCCGAACGATGCATGAAATATAGTTTTTTAGGTTAAGAATCATGTCAAAATCTTGTGAACAATAAATATATAAAATAATCTGAAGAACATTTGAATTATGACACTTTGCACACTGATAGAAATAACTGCTTAATACTGACAGAATTATTTGTACGCTTATCATACAAAATGATTGGAATAGATACAGACATATACGTGATGGCTATTTTATCCAAAAATGAAAAATCTAAACATAACAAAAGAGCAATGCGAATATAACTGATGGTTAAAAAGGCCTGCTCATCATTGTGAATTAACCTTATACACTTTGACATTATTTTCGTGGCAAAATCTACCAACTTGTTTCTATCAGTGCAGGGAATGGTAGCTTTTTTCGATACTTGGCGGGAACCAGAATCGAGAAAAGCAGGGTGGGGCAGGCGTGAAAAATATAAACATATGGCATATTTCGGACGTTCTACTGGATTTTCAGTGGAAATTTACATGCGTCCATTGTGAACATCCCCTTAAGTTTAAATCAAATAAATAATATTGTTTTCAATGAAAGTGCCAGATATTTTCCGTATATTAAAATAAAACTTACAAACTATTTTAAAAAAACAAAATCGTACCAACAGAAATATTTAAATTAAAAATTCTTTTTTTTGAGCACATATTGTTGAATTTATAATTGTATCAACAATTTTTTTGTTGATATATTTAGATACTATGTTATTATTATATATAATACTAAAATATTGTAATTTTGATTGCAGCCCAGATCGAAATAATACCCTGCAAGGTTTGCGGCGACAAAAGCAGCGGGGTACATTACGGAGTGATCACTTGCGAAGGATGCAAAGGATTTTTCAGGCGATCTCAATCGTCAGTTGTCAACTACCAATGTCCGAGGAACAAAAATTGTGTTGTAGACCGTGTTAACAGAAACCGCTGCCAGTACTGTCGGCTTCAAAAGTGCCTGCGACTCGGCATGTCCCGAGATGGTAAGTCTCTTGTCATTTTTAAATAAATTTAACTATTTATACTTAAATACTATTCAACATTTTCTATATTACCAAAATATTTTTATTTCGGTATCACATGAGGAAAAAGGGATTATAAAAATTACCTTGAGGAGTGTAAAACCATTTTTAGTTTTTAAATATGCAAGATAAAAATCCTAACTTTCGAATAATTTTTATGTAATTAAAAAACTTCAAAAAAAATTTAACAAAAATTCTTAAACATTCTTTTTAAAGTGAAAAATTATTAAAATATTAAAAAATATATACATAATATAAATGCTCCTCTGGAAAGTAAAACCACACATAAAATTCTTCCATCCGTTTGGGTTGGCCTCTAATAGTTAAAAAATCGATGATGAAAAAAAAATTTTAATGATCACTATACCTTATTGGAAATTTGATGCTGCATCTTTTTTCTTCTATCCAAAAAATCCATTTAAACGTTTAGCAAATATATAAGTAAAAAAAACTATTTTCTGTCAAAAGTGCAATGTGTATCATATTTGACGCGAAAAATTTAATAATCTTTTCAATGATTTTTGTTTTAACTTTTTAATTAATATAATAACTGAGCTGTCATGATTTAACGACAGGTGTATTTTTGGATAGTATATATAAATACGGCTATTAACTGTACTAAAAATTTCCAACGGTACTGTACATATAATGAAGTAATCGAAAAATGTCAAAACTAAAAGTTGCATAAAAAGATAAATGAATGATGAAAAAAAGTGGGTTATATACAGTGTCGGTCTTTCTTCTATAATTTCATTTTATTATTTAAAAAAATTCTTTAAAAATGCAACAAGAGTGAAGAAAAATTGATTAAAAAAAGTAAATTTAAAAAAAATGATTGTGAAATGAATTTTTTGAAATTTTATATACGTTTGAATTTTTTTTAATGATGACAAAAGTTAAATTTTTACATATATATTCAATATTTATCGAAAAGAACTTTTTGGGCAATTTTAATAAATGATTTATTAACACGACAGTTGCAAATTATTTAATTTTTTCTATAGCAAATATATATGTCTGTCTTTTTTAAAAAGTGGAATTATTAATTTTTGGGTATAACTTATTCTTGACTTTCTACTGACGTATAAATATCTGAAACTTAAAGAATATGATAATTATACTATGATCGGAGGTACGTAATAAGTGTGTATTGTAAACATATACGAAATTTTTAAGTTCAAAACGTATGGAGCAATAATATCAGTGGCACGCGTAATAAGCGGGGTGTACGACCCCTTATCAGTCAATTCCCTTCCCGCTCCTGTTCATATTCTTATCAAAGTGAGTTATATTATTTCACGTATATACATATCGTATAAAAGTGAAAGTATATACAAAATTATTTGTAAGAAATTGTAAATCTTTAAAAAGAGATTTCATTTTTTAATCCTCGTCGAGAAGAAATGAAGCCACTCTATATAGCCAATAAGAAAATTTTCAGACTTGAATTTGCAATCATATCGCGTCTTAGTTTTGTTTAGTATTTGAAAAAGATAAGAATATCATTCTATTTTCTATAATAATCAAATTAATATAATCGACATAATGCGTATGTCTATTAATAATGTAAAATAACGTTTATACTTGTCAATAAAATAGAATTATTACAATTCAATGCAAAATCAGCGTATAATGAAGTGAAATCTTTGAGCTTCCATATGTAAATCTTTTTAATCTAATAAGATTAGTTATTTATAATAATTATTGACAGCTACATGAAAAATGTATAACTCTTTAAATTAAAGTAAAATGTTTACTAATTCAAATTGATGAAAATGTTTACTATTAATTATATATTCATAGTTTCTGTTTCGGACGAACTTCCAACTATTACATCTTACATATTTAAAATAAACATACATACAATACATATTTAAATAAAATATAATCTTGTTTTTAAATCAAATTAAAATAAAATTTTTACTAATAATTAATTGATGATTTTGTGATTCAAAAAGTATAATAAAGATAGTGTGATGTTTGTGACTTTACTATCTGATTCTATAGCCACAAACATCATATTTTATTAAAAATTAGTATAAATTTTTTACTAGTTTGAATTAGGGCTAGTTTCACCAAATCTGATTAAGAGTTAATCAGTAATTAAAGACCTAACCGACCAACCATGAGCAGTTGAATTGGTCGGTTAGGTATATTTAATCGCACTGATTAACTCTTAATCGGAGTTGGTGAAACTGACCCTTAATGGACGATTTTTCGCTGATTTAAATTTACACAGAAAAAAAAAATTTTTTTTTTAACTTCAAATAATGGGTTACTTGGCTATTATAATAATTTTTATTTAAATCAAATGAACGGGGAGCATGACTATCCCATAAAAATCATTAGTTAGAATTTTCATTTTTAACAATTTTATTAGATACAATTATTTTTTAGACAAATATTCGTTTTTCAAATTAACATTTGTCGGAATTTCTTTTTTAAAGAATTTTTAATTAACAGAATTTTTATTTGGTAGAATTCTTAAAACGACAAATTTTTATTTGTCTGAAATTGCAAATGGTCAACAAACAATCGACAGAAAGATTTCGGCGCGATTTTTAAATTCCACTAATCACGATTTTCTTGATAACTTTTGATTGGTGAATTTTAAACGTCGCGTCAAAATCTTTCTGTCGATTGTTTGTTCGGACATTTGCAATTTCGGACAAATAAAAATTCGGCATTTTAAGAATTCTGTACAATGAAAATTCGATACATAAGAATTCTGTTAAGTTCAAGGTTGTTTAAAAAAAAAATTCTGTCAAATGTTAATTCGGAAAATAAAAATTCGTCTAAAAAATAAATATATCTAATAAAATTCTTTAAAATGAAAATTTTAACTAATTATTTTTATAGGATAATCATGCGCCCCACAAATAAATAACTGTCGCGCTCCAAAAAAAAGGTACCTAAGAAACAAAAAAATGTTAGGTTATGTTTTGAAGTGAAAATACAAAAACCTCTCAATACAAATTATTAATGTTTAAGTCTTCGTTATATTCAACAAGAAAAACTTATTTTGATTTCATATAAATTAAAAGGAAATTTTCATCAAGGTAAAACTGTCATAAACATAACCTATAATTCATTTGCTTCTAAGATACTTTTCTTCGGAGCGCGACAAATATTTATTTGATAAATAAAATAATTTTAAAAAAATCAAATTTTTCTAAGAAAGAAAAATGTTTGACAAGGAGATTTTTTCCTTGTTTACGAAACAAAATTAGTTTAATATTTTTCGGATATTAAATTCAATGAAAGAATTTATTTTTGGCTTTTTATTGTTTTTTGAAAAAAAAAAAAACTGTAATTGTGCTCATAATGATATTATCTTGAGGGTAGATGTAAGCGTTATGATATTTCTGTCGTTAGTGTCGATCTATTTTTATAATCGGCTCATTCTAAAATGTGAATAGGTAGTTCAACCAGTCGCAGTCTATACACAAATACACACGCATTTAGTGATAAGGAGTCGCGACTGTATAGTGCTACCGCGGCGCTATATATAGCGCCAGAAAATGCATCGTGCGGCCAACACGCGTGTTCTTCCTGATGGTGTCTCACTCACTTTATCTCCGTCTCTTGTCCCGGTCGATCACCTTTTGCCTCCTCTTCTATATTTCTCTTATATCTTCTTCTTCGTCTTCTCCCTCATCATTTCAAGTTTCCCCACTTTTTTTTGTCCCATCCACCCATTTCCCTTCATGTCAACTGTGTACTCTTATCCCCTCCTCTCCAACCCTCTCACAGTTCAGTTGCTCTGACGTCACGTTACTAATTCTTCATTCTTCTTTGCCCCGATGATCATCCAAGTGCTGCACCATAGCTTCTCAGCGTGTGTAAACATGTTGCTGTATACAACACACATGTAGAAATTTTCTTCTGTGTGCGTCTATATACACATATGTACTACAGTTTGTAGCGGTTATGTGTGACGCATTTGCGTCGCCTTATGACGTCACTTCGTATACAAGTCAGTTGGTTCCGCGTTCTTCTTCTGCGCATGCGCCTGTATCCACTGATGGTCTTTAAATGTTCTATCCGCATATATTGGTGATTGACCTCAAATCAATACAATCTGTTACATAGATCTTAAATCACCAACTTTTATATATATATATCAAAATTTCTGTCATGACTACTTAAATTATTATATTCTTTTATCAGTATAATATGTATTCTGGCAATTATAAAGTAATTTTACTAAAACTTATTTACTCACCTCTTATATACTTATAAAAATACTTATCAATTTATTTGTACAATTATAAACAGATTAAACATGTGTGAGATATTTAAAATAATATTCATATTTTTACAGACAAATGCATAGAAAATTATTTATTTTTATATAATTTTTTGTAAGACTAATTAAATTCTATTTATATCTAATAAATTCATTGAATATTATTGTACAAAAAAATATCTGACGTGCAAAACTGAAATACCGTAACTTGTATTTTTAGGTTATGTTTCCCATTCCCAAGTAACACGTAATATTAAAATGTCCGCCTCATGGTAATATTACAGTAACATTACAGTAATAATAATAATAACAAAAAATTAGAAAGAACACTAAATGCCTGCATCCGATTTGTTTACAACTTACCTAAAACTGAGCATATTACGCAACATAGAATTAAGTCGGGATTATTGAATGTGGCTACTAGAAGACAATTTTTTATAGGTAATTTGTCATTAATAGCAAGACTCCATTATGGCGCACTCACACCTTTTTTGGCTGCCTGCCTACCTGCAGGTTACCATGGCAACGCACGAGTGTGAGTGAGACAGAAAATTTGAATATTCAAATTTTTAAATTTTCTGTCGCACTCACTCTCATGCGTTGCCATGGTAACCTGCAGGCAGCCAAAAAGGTGTGAGAGCGCCTTTATATCTACTTAACTTTTTTGATTTTAAAAATACTGATCAATTAAATTATGCGAGACTCCGAGAAAGAAGAAATATCCTAATTATATTTCACAAAACTTGTAAAATGCAAAGGTTGTTCATTGTCAGAGGTGCTAGACTTTGGAACAAACTTCCAAAAACTGTTAGAGATTCATCTACCTAATTAGTTTATATTTAAAAGATTATTTTTCTATTTTTTGTTTAAGAAAAGTAATAGATTTTTTGATATTACTTATACAACTGTTTATTAATATTCTTACTTTCTGTTTATTTTACAATTATTAATTGATTACTTTTTCTTTTAAAAAACTTCATATACAATTTTCTTTTGTTATTTTTTATTTACTATTATTGTTGTTTTTCTTTACCTTTTATTATGGGGTTTTTTTATACCATGGTTTATTAGTTCATAAGTTCGAAATTTCTACCAATAAGTTATAAAATTATATAATTTTTTATACAATTCTATGTATTAGTTCCTTAGTGGGCTTTAAGCCTTAGGGACTTGATCTCATTAAATAAAATTAAATAAAAAATATTACTGTAATATTACATGCTACTTGGGTTATGTTTCTTCTCTTTTAATATCTAAATTTTTTTTAAGAAGAAACATAACCTAAAAAAACAAGTTACGGTATTTAAATTTTACACAGCAGATATATGATGTGACGCGTTCTTGAGAAAGGAAAGAAGCAAAAAATTATAGGTTATGTTTATGATAGTTTGAAATAAAAATACTCTCAGAGAATCAACTCTCGATACAAATGTTTAAGTCTTCATTACATCGAAAATAAAAATTGATTTTTATTTTACATAATTAAAAAGAAATTGTTAATCAGGGTAAAACTATCCTAACCTATAATTTGTTGCTTCTTAGGTCCCTTTTCTTCAGAGCGCGTCACATATTGCAGAAGTTAATTTATTTTTACTAACGTAATTGAATTTTTTCAGCTGTAAAATTCGGTCGAATGTCGAAAAAACAAAGGGAGAAAGTCGAAGATGAAGTCAGATTTCATAGAGCGCAGATGAGAGCAGCATCTGAAACTGCGCCCGATAGTAGTGTATTTGAACATCAAACACCAAGCAGCTCGGATCAACATCACTCCTATAATGGCGGGTCAGTAAATTTTAAAATCATTGAATACATCTATATATGTGAAAATGTGATTGCTAATATAATTTTATTTTCTTCAGTTATCCTTACGGGAGCAGTGAATACACCTCGTCTGGTCCTGGCACTGGAAATTCAGGATACTACAGTCATGGGGCTATTACTAATTATGAGCTTAGTGCAGACTATGTCGACAGTACGACGGCCTATGATCCTCGACCGACACCGACTCAAGTCGACACAGTCACACCTGATACACCTTCCGTCAATGCCTCGGGTGTAATTCCCAGTGTGGTAGCCTCAGGTGAGTTCCAAAGCAACTTGATAATATATCAAGTTGGTGTGGTTGACTTTAAGTTTAAACAAGTTTGTTTCATTATTTTTTTCATATATTTACACAGAAAAGTGGTTTACTTCTTGAAACCACAATATTAATAACAAATTTGATTTAACATTTTTTATAGACAGTTCGATAAATGAAGAATGCAAACTTAACTGTAATGTCAAAAACGACAAAAATTGACAAATGCATTTCAAAATATCCACATAGCAATGAGAATTTCCAAAAGATTTCCATAAATTTTGAATTATTGAATGTGATGATCAGAAAATGTTTTGTAAATTATGAAAATGAAAAAATTCGTATAAGAAATTGCTATTCTAAGTTAAAAAACTTTTTACATTTCAAAGTATAATAATTTAACTAACAGGATCAATTTTCGTTTTGTTTTCAAATTAGTAATACGTTTGTTGAAAAATTATTAAAAACAAAACGAAAATTGTTTCTCTTAGTTAAATTAATATATTTTAAAATGTAGAAAGTTTTTTAAATTAGAATAAAAATTATTGAACAAAAAATTAGTAAATATGTGCCTATTTTTCGCATTCTGAAACGAACGTCTGCCTTAAGGAGAGGAACCAATGAAATTTTAATTTATCGAATTTTAGAATTTTTAAAAATTTCAATTTTTTCAAAACATATATTTTTAAAAAATGAAAAATAAATTGAGTCAGTTCGTGTAAAAATTTCTGCTGTTCTTGCATCAGCTGCTTCAATTTTAAAATGGTAAAAATTAATTTTTTTCAATTTTTCATGATGAAATATGGTTTTTAATTCTAAAAACTGACAAAAATAATTTGAAATCTCTAATCAATGTAAATTTTGATTGATTGAAATTGAACTGGTGATTTTTCATTTTTTCATTACTAAAATTCCGCAATTGTGAAAAATAATTTTTTAAAAAATTTTTAATAAATAGAATCATTTTAAATTCTAGATAATCTATAAAAAAAATTAGTGCTTGTTAAGAACGAAAATTTCGATGAATTACAATTATACTGTTCCCTCCCTTTAAACATGAATAAGTGTTCATTTCGCAATGAGTACTTATATGGAAATGTTCAGAAAATTCTTGGTGCTGTGTGAGTTTATTACCATCCGAACCATGACATATTAACTTTTTTCAATATTACAAATTTTTTCCAATTTAGGTACTTTTTTCGATTAGTCAAATTAATAACGTACATAAGAACAAACATGATAAAAAAATTTTGTTTAAACTGTAGCATTAATATTAAATTAACATTTCATTTTTTCTGAAGAAACTTTTTGAAAAGTTAATTTTTGAAATAATTAATTAATTTCACAATTTTATATCAATACTCAAATCTTTTTTTAAGATTTTCAAAATCCACGTGGAAAAATTTTCGAGAAATTACAATTGGAAAATCAAAAAGAATTCCGATTAAAATTCCAATAAATTTTTGTTTGCCAATAAAGAAAATTATATTTTAACATTTTAATACAAATAAATATAAACACATTTAAGGAAACAATTTATAAGAACTATTCAGCAAAAATTCTAAAGAATATTTCCAAGAAGAAAATAGTTTGTGAAAATAACAAAAAATTAAAAAGTAATTTTTTCAATATTTGAAAAAAAAATTTCTGAATTTCTATTCAAATTCTGCGATGGATTTTTTAACAGGAATTTTGCGATTTAATATTATTATGAGAATTTTTCCACTTAGAATTTGATTTGTACGTAAATAAAATACTTTCTATGTAATACAAAATTAAATATTTAATTTATTTTTTTTTATTAATAAAGTGTATAATGCCAGATGAAAATAAAGAGCTTTAGTAAATTACAAGCAACACTGATACTTATGTATCTTTTTTACATTGGACTGCAAAATATTAAATCAAAGAATAAAATATTAAGGACATGCTTAAACTTTAAATTTTAAGGGAGAAAAAGTAGCATTACTTTAATTTTGATTTAAATTTTAAATTGCTAGATGCTAAAAATCACGTTAAGTGCTCCCCTCCTTTTTCCTGGTCTGTTTGACCGGAAAACGAAATTCGTACATATAAGAGCTTTTTAATTATATATGTGACGCTCCATGAGAAAAGGGATAGGCAAAAAATTTTACTTTTAGTTCAATTTGATTAAACGTTCATTTTAAATTATGTAAAATAAAAATATGTTTTTAATTGAATATTTTGAATCTAATGAAGACTAACATTTTTATTAATAGTTGATTTATTTTCACTTCAAAAGTCACGAACATAACCTAAAATTTTTTGCAACTAAGGTCCCTTTCACCATACAGCGCTATATAATGTTTGGAAGACAGTTGTATCAGTTTAAAGGTTAAGTGATGGATAAATTAGTAATTATTTATAATGACTATAATCATGCAAGCTCTCATTTGGTAGATTTGAAAGCTGTTTCATTAGCTATAGTGAGAATAATTTTTTACTGTATTTTTTTTAATAATAATAGGAAAATCCTTATCAACTTCGACAACCGGAAGTGGTGCAGGAAGTGGTGGTGGCAATGGCAGTAGCAGCGTTGGAAACAGTGGAGGAGGTGGTAATGGAGGGGGTAACGGTGGTGGGGGTGGCGGTAGCGTTAGTGGTGCAGGTGGTGGTTCTTTAAGCGGTGGAGGAATTGTGGCTGTCAAACAAGAATCCACTGTCGAACTAGCCAGCCTTGGTCATGGTTCCTATACAGCGGTCGACTCAACAACATTTCTCAGCAGTCAACAACAGAGAGTCAACAATCCAGAGGATGATGAAGATCCCAGTCAGCCCTGTATGTCCCATGCGAGATGTGAGGCTATGTCTGTGTCCATTTGCATGAGCATGTCTGACTTAAATAGCCTATTTCCACTTGTCTTCTACCCTTGACGTCAAGCCTTTTATAAATCTGCAATTCAATATGATTTCAATTCAGGGGTCTCTGTATACTTTTTTTTATCAACAAATTCGTATATTTGTCTCATAAAAAATCATTCATTAGAATTTTATTAAAAATAATTATTTTTTGACAAATTTTCATTTTTCGAATTAGTATTTGACGGAATTTCTTTTTATACAAATTTTTACTTAATTTTTATTTGAACGAATTTATAAAACGCCGAATTTTCATTTGTCCGAAATTACAAATTGACCGAACAAACAATCGACAGAAGGATTTAGGCGCAATTTTTAAAATTGACCAATCACGAATTTTTTAATAATTTCTAATTGGTAAATTTTAAAAATTGTGCCGAAATCTTTCTGTCGATTGTTTGTTTGGTCAATTTGTAATTTTCGGACAAATGAAAATTCTGCGTTTTATAAATTCCTACAATTAAAAATTCAGACAAATTAAAATTCCGTGAATTGGAATTTCTGTCATTTAAAAATTCGAATAACATAAAATTCGATTGAATGAAAATTCCGTTAAATTAAAATTTGATTAAATTAA
This sequence comes from Leptopilina boulardi, assembly GCF_019393585.1. Taxonomy (NCBI): domain Eukaryota; kingdom Metazoa; phylum Arthropoda; class Insecta; order Hymenoptera; family Figitidae; genus Leptopilina; species Leptopilina boulardi. Next base: position 1,032,571 of record NW_026137778.1, read on the forward strand.
ATTCTTAAATAAAAAGACATGTAAATTAAATGACAAAAAAATTAAAATTATACCAAACAAACGTTTGGTAGCTACAAATTTTGTCAAGTAAAAATTCGTATAAAAAGAAATTCTGTCAAATGCTAATTCGAAAAATTAACATTCTTTTAAAAAATAATTATTTTTAAATTCTAATTAATGATTTTTATAGGAAATTCATGCGCCCAATATATTTATTATTATTTTGGCACATTTTTTTAATTGCTTTAAAAAAATTTTTATTTAGAATTTCCTAAAAAGATAGGATCATAATATTTATTATGTTCGAGAAATTTTACTTTATAGACCCTTAATGTTTGCATTTTTTTTATGTTACGAGTGTAATATATGTGTGTGTGTGTGATCTTTCGATGCAATGTTTTTGAAGCTTTCGCACATCGATGACAAAAATTTCTCTTTGCATGAATATTCGTAAAAAAGTAACATCATCATTACTGTATATATTTATATATCAGTGTATTTCGCGATTTTCTATGCTCTATTAGTTAATAATAATAATGTGGAAAATATAATTATTTGTTTCTTTTAATTTTTACAGATCCATCCCAAATCAGTGAATTGCTCTCAAAAACAATATCAGATGCACACGCGAGAACTTGTTTCCATACTACTGAACAAATTCAGGAAGCCTTTCGCAAACCTCACGATATCACCAGGTTACTCTACTATAAAAATATGGCCCATGAGGAACTTTGGCTTGAAAGTGCTCAGAAATTAACAACAGTTATTCAGCAAATTATCGAGTTTGCTAAGATGGTGCCAGGTTTTATGAAACTCTCGCAGGATGATCAAATTGTCCTTCTTAAAGCTGGTAAATTTATATTCGAATTTAAAATTTTTATATTTATTTTTAGAAGAAAAAAAACGGTATACTTATAGATTATTTATTTTCCAGGTTCATTTGAATTGGCCGTGTTACGTATGAGTAGGTATTTTGATCTGCAACAAAATTGCGTTCTCTACGGTGATGCCTTGCTGACTCAAGACGCGTTCTATACTAATGATACAACAGAGATTAAGTTAGTTTCTCACGTTTTCGAAGTTGCGAGAAGTGTGGCTGAATTAAAACTCACTGAATCAGAACTTGCGCTCTATAGTGCTGCCGTTTTACTTAGTCCTGGTAAGTGTATTTTTCAAAAATAGATGAATGGGTCAACCCAACTGTACGCAACTCAGAAAAAAAGAAGAATATCTTCTATTAACAAAATGAGTTATTTATTAATTAAAATCAGGTGAAATGGTTTTGATGGATTTTTAATGATCTAGGGCTTGAAAAATTCGTACATTCCTATACTTTCGAATGCCGAGTGGCGTTTTTCAAAATTTTAAATTGCGATTCCAATATGGCGCATAAATGACAATAAGTTCGGAAATTTCAAAATAAATTCGTGCATTAAAAGTTTGAAAGAATTCCATTTAATCTAAAACCCCTCATACAACAGTTTTTGGGATCGATGAATGCAAATCTGATGTTAGTTATAAATTTCAAATAAGTTTTTTTAAAGACTAGTTTTACTATATGAAAGTTTCGTTTTTGACTTAAAAATACTTTTATTAAATTTGAAAGTACTGTTATGAAATTTGGTATTTATTTTTTTCCGTGTATTAAATCTTCTTAATTGTAGTCCATGTGTATTCTAACGATTTCTCTCAATAACAACGGGTTGTCAGGCTACAGGGGCTCGAAATTTAAACTCTCATTATTTCATAATTTCTATACAACTTATCTAAACTTTTATTATTCTTATAGAAAGGTTTCTTTTTCTACTTTAAAAATATAAAATACAAAGTTTTCAATTTTTTTAAAGCGTTTTTTCTTCAAATTTAAGAAAAAAAACAAATTTAAATTTAGCGATTTAGTAAACCCCAAACTAACAAGTTTCAAGTGAATGAGATCGGTTTTTAAAAAAATTCGTCCACCATATTAGTTTCGCCATTTTGATTTTTGTAATCAAGTTATAATTGTTATCCGACTCAGAAAACCTTCAAATATTAATTTTTTGTGGTTTTATACATTTAAAAATGTTTTTGCTCATTGTTATAAACAAAATTGAACAATTCAAAAATGTTGAATTTTATGCTAATTATTAAATATAAATAAAAGTTCTGAATTTCCAACCAATTGGATAAAATCGTTTTGATGGTTGAATGCAGACTCAATAGGACTATAATTAAAGCCTGATTCGGAAATTTTTTTCTTTTTCATTTGAGATTGGTACAGTTGAAGAATTTTGCCCAGCAAATATAAATTTACTATGTATATTAAAAAAACTATGCCTTTTGCAATCGTTTATAATTAATTATCGACTAATTCATTGTCAGATCGATCGGGATTAAAAGGATCAGGAGAGATCACGAGGCTTTATCAGGCTGTGATCAGATCATTAAGGACCGAATTAGACAGAAATCACGTGTCGCCAATTAAAGGTGACGTCACAGTGTGTGACGCAATGCTCGCGAAAATACCCCAACTACGAGAAATCTCGAGTATGCACATGGAAGCCTTAGCAAAATTTAAACGGTCGCAACCTCAACTTGAGTTTCCGGCCCTTCACAAAGAGCTGTTTAGCAGTGACAGCTGAACAAATGATGAAGCAGTGCAGGGTAACCCAACGCTGACAGACAACGTTGAATGCAAGTGATCTGGGGCCTTGCTCTGTCAAGGTATATTTTTTATATTTTTACCTCTTTCAATATTTTATTGGGGCGCATGATTACTGCATACAAATAATTAATTATAATTTTCAATTTAAAGAATTTTATTATATAAAAATTTATTATTATTTAGACGAATTTTCATTTTCCTAATTAGCCTCTAATAGAATTTCTAATTAAACCAAGTTTTACTTAAAAAATTTTTAGGTACCGAACTTTTATTTTGGCAGAATTTTTATTATATAGAATTTCTTTTTACCCAACTTTTTATATAAAAGAATTCTAATTTAACCAAATTTTAATTTAGCATAATTCTTATTCAACAAAATTTTAAGTGATACGAATTTTTAAATATCAAAATTTCTAATTCACTGCAACTTCAATTGTTCAAATTTTTATTTGCAAGGAGTTTTAGATAACTTTTTTTTATAAATAACAATTATATCGATTTAATAGAAATAATTTAATATTGAAAGAGTTGCAATTAAAAATTTTGACTTTTTCTATTTTTGAAAGATTTTAAATTAAACATTTCAAAAATAATTCAATTATCGAAGAATTTATTCAAAATTATGAAATAATTAAGTTTTTTTAAATAATAAAAATAATTTAAATTATATTTTTGAAAATCTTTGAAATTTCGAATAAAAAATAACTATTGTAACTATGTAATTGAAATTTCGTAAAATTTGATCAAAAGTTTTGAAAATAATTAATTTTTAAAAAAGAATTTCATTAAAACTTTTGAAAATATGTAATTAAATTTTTTTTTAATTTGAATTGTTCTTTATATAATATATGTTTAACATATTTTTCATTTGATCGAATTTTCATTCACACATAATTTTTTTTTCTTAATAGAATTTACATTTGATAAAAGAGAACAAAATGCAAAAACGTAAAGGAAAAACACAAAATATTGTCTAGAAGTCAGGGAAGTTATAATGAGAATTTTGTTGCAACCCTGCACGGAGAGAAAAAATAAGCGTTTGTAGCATGAAAGTTCTACCTTTAAACGCATGGGACATCAGCATACAACGATTGCACGAAGTTATGCTTTTTCGGTATACAAAATACAACATATACAAAATTAACATAGAGGGCTCCCATATTACAAACCCTTGATTTTTCTCTCCGTGTGGTGAAGTAAAAAATTTTTTTTTAAATGAATTTTTCCAAATGCTCATTCGAAAAATGAAAATTTATCAAAAAAATTATTGTATGTAATAGAATTCTTTAAAATGAAAATTGTAACTAATGATTTTATGGGATCCCATTTTATTGATAATTATTATTTCAGTATTGAAATTTATATTTTGTTTCCTCTTTTTCAGATTATTTTCTTCGTAATGAACATATTGGGCCTTAATTAAACATAATATTGTTATATATATATATAGAATATATAAGAGCAATATAAAAAATATATATATACATATATATAAATATACATACTATATGTAAGAGAGATGTATTATATACATATATACATATATATGTGTATTAAAAATACTATATATATATATGTATATATATATTTACATATATATAAATGCGAGCTATTGGTTGTTATGATAGATTCATAAAGATTATATTATTGACTAATATGTTTATAAAGCTGGCTAGGTCGGTTTTAGAATGATAAAATTATTAGGCTCTAACCGAGAAACCTGATTTGATCAGTAAAATTACAATAATAGCCAAATACTACATTACGAGTAGTTGAACAAGACCACAATAATTATGATTAAATTTGATGTTATTATTTTAATTTTCAATTTGGAAAAAATGCGCACTAATTTTTGTGGTACAAAAAAAACTGTGTAATCAGGTTTCTTCAGTTGTATGTATATGTTGTCCTAGAACCGTTCTCGCCAATACTGAATACATACAAGTAGTTAGTTTTAATTAAAAAGTTTTGGTTAACGCACTTTAATGATGCGCTTCATAATACGTAAATATTACTTCCTGCGAGTCCCAATTTTACACCTCGATTCGTTTTCTGTGCGTACACTATAAATTTTATTTAATGAAAATTCTTTGTGAATTTTTTCTTGACGCAAAAAGGAAAAAAAAATGTAAAAAAAAAATCGCAAGCAATTTCGACATAAGATATTAATAGAATAAATTAGCAATCGCTATATTATATTACAGAATATTGTGCAATATACCTACAATATGTATACGTAAAATACATAATAACAAAACATTAAGGAAAAAGTAAAACTTTAAGCTTATGTGTTTTTTTTTTGAGGTAAAAGTTTATATGGTTGTGAAGAAAAATTATTTTCTCTCGACATTTTATCGCTGTGATTTTTTTTTATTAATATTGAAATTATTTCATTGAATGACGACATTTCGTACTAGACGAATAATTATATCGAAAATTGTTATTTTGTAGCCAGAAAACGAGTTGCAATATTATACAAAACGACTGTATTTGTATAAATTAGAATTACGCAAACGTTCTTGTTCTAATAAATTGCGAATGAAAATAATAATCGATATAAAGATTGGAAGTAATGTTTGCATTTGCGATGCGTACAAAACAACTAGTTAGGGAGTATCGATATGTAGGTAGAAGTGCGAGTTAACAAAAAAAGAAAAAGAAAAAAAAAGAAAGAGACGAAGTGAATATTATTATCTTATTGATTAACGATTAAATAGAGTTCATTTACCTGTAGAAAACACAAATTCATCATACACAAACGGAGTATGATAAAAAACCCACGTTGCAACTAGGAGTTATTATCGCAATTTGCAGTTAAATTTTATAATATATATGTACATACATACATATACATATCTATGGATATATAAATGAATAAATATGTATATGCGTGTATTAACAAAATAAACGAAAGTTGACGGATAATATACAGTTATAATTGCTTGAGGTAACCATTTTCGAAGAATGTGTGATACATCCATGTCTTTTTTATACTTGCCCGCTTTTCTTATATAAAATAAAGATGAAAAAAATAATAAAAGAAAAACAATTGCCTTTTGCAGTCTCTTCCTTATCATTCTTTCAAATCGAATCACTATAATTACTGAGTCATCGAAGATGGTCATCTCTTGCGCAGGATATATAATATAAGTACGCATATTGGTAAATCGTTATAATGATATTGTTGCGGCCCTCGCGATGGTCCCTGGGCGCTCATCAAAAAGTAGACGATTTTATTCAGTTTGGCTGATATTCAATTTTAAATTACGAATCACTGAAAAGGACCTTTTGGCAATCGGACCAATGAACAAATTCGTTCGAATAAATTTAAGTGAGTAATTTTATCTCGTGATTCCATCGACAAATTTTAGCGAATTGCGAGAAGTAATTATTAATACGATTAGACAAATTTTGGTATGTGAAGACTAATAACTCTTTTTTTTATTATGAAAAAATTTAATTTTTATCATGTATATCACATTTAGACTTTAAATAATCTCGTTTATATATAAATATAAATATATTTAAATCATTTAAAATTCAAATTAAATTTTTATCTTGGATAAAAGACTTATAATAATATAAATTAAAGTTACAGACTTAAAAAAAATTGGATAAGGCATAGTGTGAAAAAAAAATTGTCATTGAGATAAATAAAAATAATTATTGTTTAAATTATAACGTAAAACAAAAATCTTTTACCTGCAAATGCTATTTAAAAGTTTAATAAATAAAAAAAAAAAAAGTTTTGTAAATATTCTGTAAAGTCACTATTATTGTAGTAATGTCTTTTAACATTGATGTTTTAAAATATTTCTTACATTTTATATGACTTGCTATTTTAGAATAATTGTTTGAATTTTACAAGAAGCAATTTTTTTCAGCGCGAAATATCTATTTCCTAGTGATACAAAGACATTGTTTTGTGATTTATAAGCAAATCGCTTTACGAGTATGAATCCGAACCTGGAAAAATAAAAAAATGACAAAACAAAAGTTTCGCTTTGCCAGCGTTGATCGTGGCACAGGTATAAGTATTCAGAGGCACTTATTTATATATATATACATAAATATGTATATATTTATCACACGTATAAATGATATACATATATATGTGTATACACCACATATACATACATGTACACTTACAATTAATATTACGTTAATACAGTACCTGTGGTTGTTGTAAAATATTTAAGAAAAGGAGAAGAGAACGTGAACAAGAAAAGTATGAAAATTTCATTTAATTTATTGCGCGCGCTTTAAGGTGGAGATTTTTAGATTGAAAGTGAGACTTTTGTTTTACCGTGTAAGTATGGTGCGTGCGAAAGTTCAGGAGGCTTCAAATGATAAAATGAGAATATCCTCTTGTACTTCAATGTAATAGTAAAATTAATTAATTACTTAATGTAAGTTAACGGTTATTATAAAAAAACAATAATAAATAAATAAATAAATAAAAACACGAGCGGTGGACCATCGTGCATCGCCTACTTACCCCTTCATTATATTAAGTATTTAACAGTGAAAAGAAGGTAAATGAACCTCCTCTAGTGATGGATGTCGAGCGATTATAAATCAACAAATTCTCGAGCATCTCGTTAAAATAACAATTAATTGAACTTTATAATTTATGAAAGGAGAGGAATATAAAGAGAAATGAATTTGCTCGACATCAATCACTAAACTCCTCATTTCGAACATATTAATAATAAGGAGCTTTCGCCCTGAAACAGAGTATGTCGGTGTAAATGTAAAAAAAGGCAATTGACTGTACAGAATGAATGAATTATTTCAAGAAATAAACAACATCGCTAACTACCTATGCTGTAATTTTGGATAAACTCATAATAATACAGTAGAAACCGCTTTTAAGATTTAAGGACCGTGAGTTTATACATTATTCTTTATTAAAAGCATGCCACTAAATACAAAATACCTACAATTTCTTGGAATTTAATTGACAGTATTTGAATACTGCAAATAACACATATTTAATAAATTACATTTTTTTTAAATATAAAGTATAGTTAAAATTCGCTTCTTTATCTTTCTATTTCAGTGATAGAAAGAATGTTTTCATATTTATATAAACGTTTTATATAAACGCGGGAAAGCTTATAATATAATGCTTCATAAGTAATTATTTGTTCAACCACGTCTTTTGTAATGTCTTCTTCATTATTTGCTATCAGTTTTGTTATAAGCAAACTTTTTTCCCTGTTTCTTAAAAATTAAGAAACATCTAAGAATAGTATCCCCGGCTAAAAAAACTTTTACAAGAAAATGTACAAGTTCTTGTACATGTTCATTAATGAACTTGTACATTTTCTTGTACATGTTCTAGTAATGTTCTTGAACAAGTTCAGCATCCGGAATTGAGACATGTTCTTATAACAGAACTTGTACAAGATCCTGGACAAGAAAATATACTTGTACAAGAAAATGTATATGTTTTTGTGCAGGTTTCACGTACACTTTCTTGTACCAGATGTGGAACATGTCTTTTAAATTAAAAATTAAAAACTTTAAAGTCTGCGCAGTAGTTTTCTTAAACCTTTACAGCTGCGCAATAATTTTTAGCATGCATAAGTAAAGAGTTTTAATAATTAAAACTTATTAAATTTTCAAATTTTTTTCAAAAACATTTTTAAACAAATGTTCTTGTACAAGAACATAAACGTGTTCATGTAAAAGTACTTGTACATGAAACCTGCACAAAAAATATCTACAAGAACATGTACATTTTCTTGTACAAGTTCTGATACAAGAACATGTCTCAATTCCGGATGCGCTCCGAAAAAGGGTACCTAAGAAGCAAACGAATTTTGTGTATGAATTTTCAGTTAAAAGCTTCTAAAATAACCTAAAATTTGTATACTTACCTTTCTTCTGATCGCGACACAAATAGTTACTCACTTTTGGCAAAAGCGTTATCACTGTCAACGGTTTCTACTATTAAGAGTGTCGAACGGTCTTTGAAATACTTTGGCATTTAATTATCGCCATATAAAAGCGACACTGAACGTGAAAATGATAAACATTGATTTTAAAATACTTTTTTCTCGTAACGCGGACACTGTTTACAAAATCGGGCAAAACACTAAGGATTATTGTCTTATAAATTTCCTAAATCCTAAAGATTGTGCAAATCTATATACAAAAGCGCGATTGTAAAACGAAAAGTTGGAAAGAAATATAATGACAGCTGCGGCATTGTGCTCCCTGCATGCTTCTGTCACCTAACGGCTGCAAGACGTATAATAATGCTGTCATTATACTGATAGAAACAGGTTGGTTCATCTTGCCACGAAGATATGTCAATGTGTATTAAAGTATGAAATAATGCTTTTTTAGTTTAAAGTAAGTCCATACTAAATAAGAATAATGGTTATACTCTTATAGTAATAGTGACGTACTTTAAAAGCATAAAATTGATGCCCGCGAAGTATGACATATAGTCTACCTAAAATAGCAAGAACTTCTTCCTTTTTGCTATTTTAGGTAGACTATATGTCGTACTTTGCGGGCATCAATTTTATGCTTTTAAAGTACGTCACTATTACTATAAGAGTATAACGATTATACTTATTTAGTATGGACTTACTTTAAACTAAAAAAGCATTATTTCATACTTTAATAGGTAAACGAAATTATATACGATTAAAGGATAAAGCAGTTTGGTGCTAAAATAGTTAGTTTGTTTTTTCCGTGCAGTATTGACTATAGTTATTTCTATCAGTATGTATATTACTTTTTGTCCTGCCTGGACGAAAAGTATGTCGTTTGAGGGCACGACTGTTCTGAAAAGTACAGATAAAAATACAAGAAAAAAATAATTATACAGCTCTGTATTTTAAGAAAATAATTTTATTGCAGTTATAGAAACAGTAATTCAAGTATTTAGAAGAATTGTTTATAATTCAATTTAATTTAATCGTTAATGACTTTTGAGATCGAAAAAAATTATCTATGTATACCGCTTTCAGTTTTATATCCTCTCTGATATAAATTAAATTACTATAGACAAAAAGTATAAGTTGCATAAGTGTAAAAGTACTTTTACACCCGCTTGCCTAACCCGGAACCCCGAGCGACAATGAGATACTTTGGGCCCGCTTTAAGTGCCCGAAATGACATACTTTTCGGGCAGGTAGGACAAAAAAAATATTTTCAAATCAATGTTTATCATTTTGACGTCCAGTGCCGATTTTATAATGTGTAATATTTTATAAGTGCCGATAATTAAATGCCAAAGAATTTCAGAAACCGTTCGACACTCTTAAGGCCAGGTCCAAGCCATGTCAGCTGTTCCATTGAAACTTCAAAGGAACAGCTGACTTGACTTGGACCTGGCCTTAAACCTTTGAGGACCAAATTATTTCTTAAATTTTTTATTTTTAAACAAGCTTTTCAGGGAAACTAATTAAGCTTTTTTTGTCTCAAACCACAGTTTGAAATCGGAAATTTATTAGACTAAATAAAAGACATTGATACCTATACAAAATTCAGTTTTAAAATTCAAGGAATTTATGCATGAGACGTGTATGCGCCGCCATGTTTCTTTTCATTTTCGTTTAAAAATCACACTTTTTAAACTTAATTTTTAATAACTTAACGCAAAATTATGTATTTTTCGGAGAACAGAGAGATTCCTTGTACCCTAATCTATCATCCTTCAAAATTTTAGACAAAAATCATTTCTCATTTTAGAGAGAAATGTATACTACCAAAACACATTTTCCCATACTAGGTCACGTGGGAGTTTCCCACATGCTGTCAATTTAAGAAATGTATACATTTCTAGTTCTATTTTTGAATTTTCCACAAAATTTTAGCTCAATCTGTCAAGTAATTTGTGAGAAAACCTGTATTTACATATGAAATCTCAACAATTACATGACCTTAAACAGTTACATATACTCGAGTTTGCGCAGAAAATTCATAAACACGATTTTTTCGTTGACGGTAATACCTATAGGTGTTTTCGGCGCCTACGGATCATGATTCGGATCACACAAAGGTGATCAATAGTTTTGAAGTGTGATAATGAACTAAAAAAAATTATGAAAAAAAACATAGAATATTGAGCACGACTGGGTGATCCGGATCATGATCCGTGGACACCATGAAAACACCCATTGTTTACACTGAGAAAAAAAATTTAGTCTTTGCAACAAAATTGTTTGGTTAGGCAATTTTGGTTCTTGTAACCAAATTTTGGTTGGCTGAAACAAAGTCGTAGAGTTATCTCAACCAAACATTTGGTTAGGCCAACAAAATTATTCGGTTGAACATTTTTAAATTCCAACCAAGAGTTGGTTTCGACAACAAAATAATTTGGTCCCAACCAAATTTTGGTTGCTCTGAGTAAACATTTTTCTCAGTGTACGTTCTGTTCAGACTCCAAAAACAGTTCCGTTAGGCCACTTAGGCTTAGTTAAGGTTGTGTGATTGTTGTTATTTCACATTTAAATGTTTTCCGTAAAGATTTTGTCGTAAAATACTTGATAGATTGAGATAAAATTTTGTGGACAACTCAAAAATAGTACAAAGAATCACTGCCATGTGATAGAATATTAATATTTGTCAAAAAAATTTATTTTGAAAAAATTACATAATTATGTGAAGCTCCACGAGAAAAGGGACGCTTGAACTTCTCATAAAAATCATTAGTTAAAATTTTCATTTTTAATTTTTAATAATTTTATTAAATATATTTATATTTTTTATAGACGAATTTTCATTATTTGAATTCGCATTTGACAGAATTTCTTTTTAAACGAATTTTTACTTAATGAAATTTTTATTTGAAAGCATTTTTATATTTTACGGATTTCCTCTGTACCAACTTTTTATTTAGAAAGTTTTAATTAAAATTCGCTCCAAAATATTTCTGTTAATTTTTTTTTTGTCGGACATTTACAATTTCGAAAAAATTGAAATTCAGCGTTTATCAAATAACAATTTATGCAAATGAAAATTCGGACAAATAAAGATTTGGAGAATTGAAAATTTTGGTATTTAAAAATTCAAATCACTTAAAATTCTATTGAATGAGAATTCTACTAAATGAAAATTCGGTTGAATTAAAACCTTTAAAATAAAAAGTTGGTACAGAGAAAATGCGTAAAATTAAAAATCTTTCAAATAAAAATTAGGTAACTAAAAATTTTTTTGGAAAAATTTGTTTCAAAAGAAATTTTGTCAAATGCTAATTCGAAAAATGAAAATTCCTCTAAAAAATTATATTATATCTATAATAAAATTTTTTAAAATGAAAATTTCAACTAATAATTTTTATGGAAAATTTATGAGCCTGATAATTTTTACTATTTCCTTCATTACAAAGAAAAGGTACAGTTTGAAGAAATAATTATTTGTAAATATAAACTATATACATATAAAACAGCTTTCACAGATACTTTAGCATGTGTAAAGTTCAACATTTTTTTTTATTTTTTACACACATTTTAACATTGACATGAAAATATGAGATGTTAAAATATTATACATTTAATTGTTATTAGTAAATGCTGATTTTTATTCATTTTTAAATTTACCAATCCAAAATACTTTATATAGGGCTCGTTGGATGCTGAATTGGTAAGTTCTGAATAACGGTAACTAAGTTTGTAAAATATTTCATTTTTTATTAACAAAATTTTCTCGAAAACAAAAAACGATATTTTTTTTAATCACTTTATTAAAACTATTCATTTTAAGCTTCATTTTATAGGGTAAAAAAGAAGAAAAAAATGATCCTTTTTTAAAAAGAAAATAAAAAATGTTATTGATTGTCAAAAACAACGCGAGTAAATTTTGAATTTTATGAAAAAAAGATATTCCACCATTCGAAAAAGCAGGTAAAAACCTTTAGAAAACTTATAGGTCGAAATTTTTTCCATCCCTTTATACAATAGTTATGATTTTTCAAAAAATTCACTGTTCACATTTTTGCTATTTGTATACTTCTCCGCAAAACTCAATGTATTAAGAATTTATCTCAGCGCAATTAAATTGATCAGAATTTATCTCAACTTAAAGTGAACAGTCTACATGTTGACATTTTATTCTGTGACACATTTTATCACTTTCGCAGTTGTAATAAGATTATTAATTGATTCAATTCATTGAGACAATTCTGTTTCAACGCTTACATACGTTTATCATAAAATTTTCTACTAATAAACTTTAAATCTAATTAATTTGGTTTGTTTTGAGAAAGTTATTAATTAAAAATATATAAATAGTTTATTAATTAATTTAAAAAAAATTATATTATTTTCTTAAAAATGTCTTCTAATTTTAAATTTCTTCAAGTACATATTAATCATTTTGTGGAAAAGCAAAAATTGTCGAATGTAAAAATCAAAATTTCCAATGGCAATGTGGAAGTAGATAATTTTTTGGCAAATATTTATCGAGTTCAATTGAAGGGAGAAAAAATTGATGAAAATAAAAGTGTGAGTTATAATTTGATAATTAAGTGTTTTCCACAAGGAGAAACGATTATTTTTAATGAATTTAAAATAAGAAATTTCTATCTTCATGAAATTTCTTTTTATGAAGAAAATATTCCAATATTGGAGAAATTATTAAGTGAATATGATACGAATGTGAAAATTAATGATATTCCTATTTATTATGGGAGCTGTAAAACTAAAGGTGATGAGGTAACAACATTTTTTATACGCATTTCTTTTTAAAGTATAATTGAAAATTGCTTTCTATAAATATTTTGTTGTATTTGGAAAGTTTTCAAAAATATTTAATTGTTAACAAATTATTAATGATTATGAATAATAAGAAACAAATAATTAATTAATTTTTCATTAAAAAATTAATTAAAAAACAGTTATAACAAAAAGCAAATATTAATTTAATATTAATAATAAATATAAATTAATAATTAAAAATTTGTGTTATATAAATTAATTATTCTAGGTGCTAATACTTGAAGACGTATCTTATCGTGGATTGAGGGCAAAAAAATCAAAGCTCCTTGATTATTCACATGCAGTAATGGCACTAAAACATCTTGCACAATTTCATGCATATGGTTTTATTTTACGCGTCAAAAAACCGGAATTATTTGAAAAAACTATAAAAACAATTAAAGAACCTGCTTTTTTTGAAAGCGACGATTACACGAAACAATATGGAAAGCTTTGCGATGTTGCAATAAAGGTTTGTGAAATTTTTCAACCCAAGGCTAAATTTCAGAATGCATTTTACAAAAAAAAATGCAAAATTATTATCTTTCGCATTTCTGGAAGTAACTATTTACTAAAAAAAAAAAGAAACTGATAAATGCAAATTTAAAAATTCGGGAAATTACATGTCAAAATTCATCAGTATTCTGTTGGTAATACAAATTTTGGCGGGTAAATTTTAATTCAAAATAATTCCTCAAACTAAAAATTGTTTTATATAAAACTATACACCCAAGTAGCACGATATATCAACCAGATGTTACGGTGATATCACCGGGGAATGTCACCGTGACATCAGGAAAATGTCAAAATGTCCGCCTTACGGTGATATCACACGGTGACATCGTGGTGATATCATGGTGACATCAAGGTGATATCACAGTCATATCACGGTGATATCATGCTGATATCACCGTGATATCATGTTGATATTTTACAGGGATTTAAAATTTTTTAAAAATTATTATTTTTTACTATTTTTTTTATTATTTTTATTATTTTTTTTATTTATTATTATTTTCTAAATTATTAAAAATTTTAAGTCCCTGTAAAATATCAACATGATATCACGGTGATATCACCATGATATCACCGTGATATGACTGTGATATCACCTTGATGTCACCATGATATCACCTCGATGTCACCGTGTGATATCACCGTAAGGCGGACATTTTGACATTTTCCTGATGTCACGGTGACATTCCCCGGTGATATCACCGTGACATCTGGTTGATATATCGTGCTACTTGGGCATAAAATTAAAAATAATTTTACTAAATTTTTGAAGAAATAGTTGAGGTTATGTTAGTAGGTTGAATCTTCCGCGTGCAAAACTGAAATACCGTAACTTCTTTTTTTTTACTTTTAGGTTATAATGGTCAACATAACCTAAATAAAAAAACAATTTATGACATTTCAGTTTCGCACGGCACAATATTCATATATTCAGTTTTTAATATTTATTTAAAATTCAAATAATTTAATTTTTCCCCTGTTGAAAATTCCGACCTCGTTTACGACGTCGTATTCTAAGTAGTTTGCGACGTAGTAAACGACGTAGTAAACGAAGTAGTAAACGACGTCGTAAATGAAAGCGGAATTTGGGATAGCAAACTACGTCGTTTACTACGTCGTTTACGATGTCGTTTACTACGTCGTTTACTACGTCGTTTACGATGTTGCAAAAATTATTTTAATATTATTTATTTAGTAATTTAGTAAGTCCAATATCCAATATTAAAAATTTTAATAATAATTTAAAAAATCAATAATTTAAAAAAAAATTTATTTTTATTATTTTTTTATAGTTATTATTATTATTTTATTTTTAATATTTAAATTAAAATAAAAAAATGGTCATCAAAATATTAGTGAAACCATTTCTTCCAAAAAAGAATTTGTCTCAAATCCAATAAAGGAGAGACATCGGGCAGAAAAAAATTTCGACAAAAAAAAAATTTTCGATCACTGCTTATATACCAATCTAAAGGCACCTCAACTGCGAGAAACAGTTATGATGTTCGCCCTCCCTGTGGCGTTGAGCGAACTTAAGTCCAGAGCTGAGCCATCAGCGCAGCGCGGAAACATTTGAAAAATTTGATTTTATTAGATATTTTATTTTATTTTAAATATGACAAATAATTAACTTAATAAATAATTAATGTCATAAATAATTATTAATAACATAATGTCATACTTAATAATTCGTTAATTAATTATTTTTAACGAAAATTTGACAAAAACAAAATTTGTTGGCCAAAAAAAATATTACCATTAAAAAATAATTTTTTTGTTAAAATTTCGTAGTAAAAAAAATTTTTTCAAGACAATTATTTGTGACCTAAAAAAATATCACGATGAGAATATAATTAACAAAAAAAATTACTCGTAGCACAGAAAAAATTTCACCATGAGAAAATAATTTTTTTTAAATTTTATTTGTAAAAAATTTATTGGTAGCTCAAAAAAAATATCACGATGAGAAAATAATTTTTTGTCAAATTTTCTCTGTAAATAAATTAATTAACTAAATAACGTACCGTAAAACGGGGTTATTTCGCTCATTGCGGGTAAATTCGCTCACCCACTTTTATGCTTTATTTCAGCTTTAAAATAAAGTTTAATACATTTATTACCAGGTTAAATTTTCGTAATAAAAAAATTAATTAATTTATTATTAAGCTAACTAGCAAAATTAAACGCGCGCAAGCGCGCCAAATTGAGGATTTAATTATTTGTTATAAAGAAATTAAAGATTAATATTATTAATAATAATTTAATTTATTAGAATATTATAACATATTAAATGATAATAATGAAAATTATATGTTTACAGGCCTCGGATTATACGACTTTTTCCGACTTTTTTCAAAAATACGACTTTTATCAACTTATTTTAATAAAATGCGACTTGTTTTTTACATTTGAAAAGAAAATGTAAATAAAATACATTTTTTTGGTATAAAATGTAGATCTTCTTCAGATCTTCTTCAATTCAATTATTTAACAAATTTTGAACTAAAATGATTCTTCACTAAATTAATTATTTTTAATAATTTTAATGAAATACATTACAAATTCAATTATATCAAAATTATTTTTCAATTAAAATTTTTATGAAATTTAACAATTGTTTATAATTTAAAAAAAAATATCACAATAAAATTGAATTATTTTTTAAAAATTTCAATTCAAGATAAACTAAAATTCAATTATTACCCGAAATTTTAATTCAAAATCAATTAAAATTCAATAATTATCCAAAATTTTCAATTTAAAATTTAATTATTTACCAAGTTTTCAATTTAAAATGAAATAAAATTCAATTATTTTCTAAAATTTCTATTCAAAATTAATTATCCAAATTTTCAATCAAAAATGAACTTAAATTAAATTATTATAAAAAATTTCAAGTAAAATTCAAGTATTTCCCAAAATTTTTAATTCAAAATGAACTGAAGTACAATTATTTTCCAAATTTAAAATCAAAATTAAATTTCATTATTCTCAAAAATTTTAATTCAAAATTAATTGAATTTTCAATAATTTGAATTTAAAAGCATCTAAAATTTCTAAAATTTTCCATCGAAATTTTTTTTTTTTGAAATTTAATAATTTCAATTATAACTCTAAGGAAATTCAATTATTTTTAACTATTTTAATAATATTCTTTGAAAATTCAACTATGTGAAACCATTTTTCAATTAAAAATGATTTTCAAATTATTGTATTTTGTCCGCATTTTCTAATAAATTTTTAGTGAAATCATCTAAAATTTTAATTACAAAACACTTAAAGTTTCAATTAATTTCAAAAATCTCAATTTTAAATCTTTGAAAATTCAATTAAATTTAAAAAATGTTTTCCAAAAATTGTTTGATAAATTATTTTTAGATCTGTAAAATTTAATAATTGTTTGAAAATTAACTATATCTTTTGAAATTTAATTATTTCTAAAAATTTCAACTTTAACCCTTCGAAAAGGATTATTATTAAAAAAAAATTTTTATTTAAAAATCTGTAAAATATTTTTGTTAAAATGAAAAACAAATCCACTTTTTTTTGGAATATAAATCGACTAAAACGACTGTTTTGTGTCTTTAAGTTGATTCGAGGCCTGTGTTTTTATAATTAATATTTAATAGGTAATCGTTGGCCCCTGGTACCTTAAAAATAAATTTTTTTCAAATTACTATCTTGTACGAAATTTCCTGGCGCATCTTTTTTCTCATTATAAATTTTTTGTATTTGTATACAATTTTTGAATCAATATACAACTTTAAAAAAATTTTCGTTGGTAAACGTTGTGTACTTCAGCTTCGTGAATTGAATTTTCGAATTTGGAATTTTAAAGAAACTTATTTTATTATTTTATTTTAAAGAAATTTGGAAACACAATTATACAATTTTGGCAAAAATGAGAAAAAGAATTGTCAAAATTTGACACGTCATAAGATTACTATATTCAAAAAAATACGTGAAATCAGAAAAGGCCAACTTCAAGTTAGGACAGAAAGACAGACCAAACATTTTATTATTATATAATTATTTAATTAATTTTTTTTACAGAGAAATTTTGACAAATAAAATTATTTTCTCATCGTGATATTTTATTTGGGCCACAAATAATTTTTTTATTGAGAAAATTTTAAAATAAGTAAATTTCTCATCGTAATATTTTTTTGTGCTACGTATAATTGTTTTGTTAAATCTTTTTACAGAGAAATTTTTACAACAAAATTATTTTTCATCGTGATTTTTTTTAAAAACACGAATTTTTTTTTTCAAAGAAAATTTGAAAAAAAATTATTATTTTATCATTGTGATATTCTTTTGTGCTACGAATAAATTTTTGGTAAATTTTCGTAGTAAAAAAAATCAACGATTTATTACGGTATTTAGTGAATTAATTGTTTTTAAGAGAAAATTTGACAAAAAAGTTATTTTCTTATCGTGATATAATTTTTTTAGGCCACAAAATATTTTTTTTACAGAGAAAATTTAAAGATAATTAAATTTCTCATCTTGATATTATTTTTGTTCTACAAATATTTTTTTGTTACATTTTCGTAGTAAAAAATTAAGTAACTATAATAATTACCGTAAAACAGGGTTATTTCGCTCAGTGCGGGTAAAGTCGCTCACCCATTTTTTTTCTTTAAATTTGATTAAAAACTAAAATTTAGTATTTCTATTAACAAATTTAACATTTTTACCTGCTAATAAAGGTATTAAACTTTATTTTAAAGCTGAAATAAAGCATAAAAGTGGGTGAGCGAATTTACCCGCAATGAGCGAAATAACCCCGTTTTACGGTACGTTATTTAGTTAATTAATTTATTTACAGAGAAAATTTGACAAAAAATTATTTTCTCATCGTGATATTTTTTTTGAGCTACCAATAAATTTTTTACAAATAAAATTTAAAAAAAATTATTTTCTCATGGTGAAATTTTTTCTGTGCTACGAGTAATTTTTTTTGTTAATTATATTCTCATCGTGATATTTTTTTAGGTCACAAATAATTGTCTTGAAAAAATTTTTTTTACTACGAAATTTTAACAAAAAAATTATTTTTTAATGGTAATATTTTTTTTGGCCAACAAATTTTGTTTTTGTCAAATTTTCGTTAAAAATAATTAATTAACGAATTATTAAGTATGACATTATGTTATTAATAATTATTTATGACATTAATTATTTATTAAGTTAATTATTTGTCATATTTAAAATAAAATAAAATATCTAATAAAATCAAATTTTTCAAATGTTTCCGCGCTGCGCTGATGGCTCAGCTCTGGACTTAAGTTCGCTCAACGCCACAGGGAGGGCGAACATCATAACTGTTTCTCGCAGTTGAGGTGCCTTTAGATTGGTATATAAGCAGTGATCGAAAATTTTTTTTTTGTCGAAATTTTTTTCTGCCCGATGTCTCTCCTTTATTGGATTTGAGACAAATTCTTTTTTGGAAGAAATGGTTTCACTAATATTTTGATGACCATTTTTTTATTTTAATTTAAATATTAAAAATAAAATAATAATAATAACTATAAAAAAATAATAAAAATAAATTTTTTTTTAAATTATTGATTTTTTAAATTATTATTAAAATTTTTAATATTGGATATTGGACTTACTAAATTACTAAATAAATAATATTAAAATAATTTTTGCAACATCGTAAACGACGTAGTAAACGACGTAGTAAACGACATCGTAAACGACGTAGTAAACGACGTAGTAAACGACGTAGTTTGCTATCCCAAATTCCGCTTTCATTTACGACGTCGTTTACTACTTCGTTTACTACGTCGTTTACTACGTCGCAAACTACTTAGAATACGACGTCGTAAACGAGGTCGGAATTTTCAACAGGGTCATGTTCTGTTGAAAAATCGTTATTTTAATAACTAATTTTATTTCGAAATACAGGCCATAGAAAATGAAGGAACGTATTATGTTGAAAAAATTAATAAGTTTAGAAACAATGTATTCAAATATTGTTTATATGATACAAATGGAAGTAACGCAGAACCATTTGCAACAATAACTCACGGTGACTTTTGGACGAATAATATGTTATTCAAATATAACGAGGCAAGTATCGACTATTTTTTCATATGTCCCAATTAAAAATTTTATATATTGTTTTTTGTTATTCTATTTAAATCAGGTGTTATGGCTGCGCGCGAAGTTTCTTATTTTCCAGTCAATGACACCAACGTAATTCTAAAAAGTGAGGTTATGATTACCATATTTAGTTCACGTATTAAATTGGTATCATTGGCTAGAAAATAAGAAACGTCGCGCGCAGCTATGACATCTGATAAAAACAACTTCTAGAATATGGCACATATTATTTAAATTTATTTTGCAAAAAATTATTGAAATTAATTAATATTACAGAATTCTGAACCAGAAGACTTTTGTTTTTTGGATTTTCAAATGTATCGTTATGCATCGCCAATTTTGGATATTGTTTATATGCTTTTTATTTGTTGCACCTATGAAATGCGCCAAATTTATTATGATGAATTATTAAAAGAATATTACAAGTCATTTTCAGAATTTTTAAATAAATTTCATCTCAATGCAAATCAACTTTTTCCATATGAAATATTTATGAAACAATTACAATCTTTTGGAAATTATGGCGCATGTTTGGCACTTTTTGCTCTTCATGGCTTTTTAAAAGAGAAAACAGAACCAATTATTTCTGTACATGTTGAAAATTGTTTAAATGATTTATTCGAAAGATTGGAAACCAACAAATTGTACGCGAGTATGTTGAAAGGAATTTTTAAAGATATGGTCGATAAAAATTATATATAACAAAAAAAATTATATATCATAAAAGTAAATAAAAATAGTTTGAAAAATTTTCTTGTTATTTGAAATAATACTACCCGTTATCAATTGAAGCTTTTCGAAAAGCCCTTCTACAGGGGCTTCTTTTAATAGACACAAATATAAAAACCGGTTGGACTAATAATATAACTTATATTTTATTTAAAATACTGCAATTTAATTTAAGAATTAATTACTATTGCCACTTATTTTTACTGACAATAAAAAAAAGTAAATTTTAAGTAGCTGTCAAAAACACACTCCTCACATTGCGCGTGGGTGCGACTTGGGTCGATTCGTCTTTCAGAACAGCTGTTCGATGTCATCCTCCAACTAACAAAGAGGGCATTTGAAATTAATTATTTCTTTGATAAATAATTTTAACGTCAACAATGGTGCAGTGTATAGTTATTAAAATAAAAAAAATGTGCAACATAACATGCTTGTGAAATAAAAACAAATAATCAGTGTCCTTGACACTGACAGTTTGGTGTATATATATATATATAAAAATTGAAAAGTGCAATATGTATTTATAATCTTATTTTACTTACAAATGTATTCAAAATTAAAATGTACGTCATGAAAATATTGCTTAATCATCTTACGTATTTAATAATTCAAGAAAATCATTGCTAATTTGTATTCAGATATAATTTCACTAAAAAAAAAAAAAATTACGGCAATATTTCAAACTTAACCTCACTTGCAAAGAAAACATGAACTTCAAGGGCTCTCAATAGAAAAATGGTTATCAGGAAAGTAAAAGAAAAGAATATTTAATTAATGCAAGAAAAATATAAATTTCAAGGAATGTTTTGGAAATTTAATGAAACTGCAAGTTATTTAATATTTTGACAACACTGCCAAAAATTTGTAGTGTACAAAAAAAGAAAGAGAAAAATTGTTTATTTTCAACGAAATTGTATTATTATTGGGTGAAAATTTCAAATGTCTTCAGACGATGATTTTGAGAGGCCCTTTGAGGATATTGAACCTCCGCAATGGGCTGCTTTAAGAGAGATATGTCAGGCAAATGTTTCATATTTTGCTGCAGGACAAGATGACAGCAGTATAAGGATAAAGGGTGCATTAATTGCGTGTTTAGATTACTTGGGACAATTGTATCCTATTTATAAAGAAATTGCTAAAATAGCACCGCAATTTGATTTTGATTCAAAAACACCTGGAAATGGATATAGAAGTTTTTTAATTTTAGTTGACAAATGCATTTTATACACTTGCAATGTTTCTCGTCGAATGTATCGTCAGAAGGATTTTTTATTTTTCTCCAAAACTTTTCATACTAAGTAAGTTTATTCGAGTTTTTTTAAATATAAATCTAAAAAACATTTAAATCAAATAAATAATATTATTGATTATTTAAAAATATATACATATGGGGAAATTTCATAAGAAATGTCTTTTTTTTAACTGGGATATTTTTTTTCTAAATCTTTATTAAAAATAAGAAAATACGTATTTTTCTATATTTTTATTTGAAGAGCAAATTTTCAAAAGTCGATAAATCCAATTTTCAAAAAAGTGGAGATAAACGCAGACTTATAACGTATTAAAGACTTTATTAATCGATCTGTCACTGTTGAATTGAAGAAATAAAAACTTCTAACAAAGAAATTTCAATTTAAAAACATCTGGGTTTAACCAAGATGATTTATAATTTTAATTTCTTTTAATAGAAGAAATAACTAAAATCTTAATATTTCTTCAATTATGATAGACTTTAATTTATTAAATACAAAATGTATTAAATTTAAAAAAAAATTATATAAATAATTTATTACAAATTTTATTTCTTAAAATTAACTTAAGTTATTATGTGAAAAATGTAATTTATTTAAATTTTTTTAAATAACAAAATATGGATTTATCACTTTTATAAAATTTACTCCTCATTCAATAAAAATTATGGAAGTTACGATTTTTTTAAATTTATCGTCGCCAGAAGCAAAGTACTTTTGAAATTAATTTTTCTCCGTCCTACTTACAGATAAAAAAATTATATATATGAAATTTGTTAGATTTTTCTTTAATATTTTAAATATATACTGTAAAAAATTACGTAACTATAACGGAAGCATCTAAAAAATTAAAATTACATAAGTCTAAGAAGTGCCTTTTTTCAAAACCAAAGTGATCGATTTTTGAAATTTTTTTTTAAAATTCGATTTTTTCGATTTAAATCTGATGTTTTTTATTTAAATGAAATTTCTTTATACTTACGTCACATTTTTCAAAAGTTAATTTCTAAATTATTTATTTTTTAATAAATATTTAAAAGATAAATTTAACAATAAAAACATCAAAGAAATATTTATATTTTTATCAATGAAAATAAAATTTTTGAATTAAAATCTGAAATTTTCCAACAATTCGTGTTTTTCAAAATTGTTGATTTCTAAAAAGAACAAAATAAAAACTTTGAACTAAAAGAATCCAAAGAGACATTTTTTTCAAAGATGTACGGTCTTTGGAACTTTAATAACTTTTTAATAATAGTAAAACTGCTCAAATGAATTTTTATTGATTTAATAACTTTGTGGAAAAAAATTAGAGCCACATATAATGATACTTTTTTTTGTAAAAATTGTAATATTTTTTATTGGTAAAAATAGGGAAATTAGAATATGTTCTAGAATTTATTTAAATTATCAAAAATTTATTTAAAAAATTCAGAAATTAATTTTATTATCGTTACTTAAAATAATTAAATAGAAAATTTTATTTACAGAGAAATTGAGACTTGTTCGCAACTTTTGGCCTCATTGTTCACTTTATTACAACATCTACAAACTCTTTACTCCTGGAGTATAGCAGATGAAAACAAAGAACCTTCTCTATTTGCTTCAGAAGATCATGGTCCTCAAGAACTTTTAAATCAAGCTGAAGCTGTCAATCAGTATTGTTTTTACGGCAGATGTATAGGATTTCAGGTATATATTTCTTTTAATACCTATGTATTTGGAAATATTAAGATTTTACAAAAAACTTTTGAGTGGTCCTTTTTTTGAAGAAAAACTGAAACTTTTTTTTCTTGTCAAAAATGGTTAAATTCAATACTTTTACAGTTCAGAATTAAAAATTTCTATAACTTTAAAATTCGAGGAAAAAATATATAATTTAGCCGACTTTAAAAGGTCGACTATAAATTTGACGTGAAATCGTCATTATATTTAATTATTTTAATAATTAATATTGAAGATTAGTGATAAAATAAATGTAAATCTTTTTTTCAGTTTTGCAGTAGTATGCAAGTAATATTGAGAACAATATCGATTTGTATGGCTGCATTTAGTGAATCATTTTTCCCAAAAGGAAACGTATTGGAAAGATGGGGCAATTCTTTAAAATATGTATCTGATCCTGAAGCAAAAGCTCGTTGTCTAGTTAACATATCTCAAAATGCAGATATTTCTTTCTGCAAAGCATTTTGGTTGCTCAACGAATCGGGTAAAATTTTTATTTACATGCTTATTAATAAATTAATTAAATATATCTATATCACAATGTTTCTTAACTTTAACCTATAGGTGTTCACACTAAAATTTGTTTCACATCTTTCACATTTTCAAACATTTTATAATTCAAATTTCAACATCCTTTATTTTATTAAAGTTTTCAGGAATCGACTGGCGTAAAAATTTATCTTTTCTTAAAATTTTAATTGAAATAAATCTTTTTGTATTTTTTGTTAAATAATAATTAATTTTTTAAAAGTCCAACATTCATCATTGTTATTAGAAATTTCTAATTTTTGTGACTTTTGTTTAATATAGGTATAGCACAGATTTATCCATCAATTGTGATGCCAACATTAGCCATCAATCAAATTATTTCCATACCACCTGAAGAAATGAATCTTGTTACACTGGAAAATAATCCAGTTTCTATTCCAATACCTACGAGTCATATTGGAAAGAAACCGATACATGTCAGATTAATGAGTGCTAAGCGAAGAATAGGAATGGTATGTGTGGTATTTCTTTTCCCAAAAATATTTATAAAAAGCATTCTAAAATTTTCAAATAAAATTTTGTCTTTCTCCCTAAACTTGACAAAATTTTTTTTTCCAAAAGTCGAATTTTTTTTTTTTTAACTAATTCATCTCTTTGATATTTTTTCAATGCTTTTAATAAAAATTCCTGATTTCCTTGACCTGTGGTAATCCTGAAAATATTTGTTTAAAAATCTTTATATTACATCAAAACTATTATAATTAGTTTAAAAAAATATTTTAAAACGTAACGTTTGATTTACTTGAGCAATTCTACTTTTATTGCATTACATTACAAAGTTATTAAAGTTGACAAAAGCAAAACATTTATTTAAAAAATTTCATTTTGGATAATTTTTGTTCAAAATTTTCATATCAGTTCAAATATTTTCTAAACAAAATTCTAGGGATTCAAACTTTTTAAGGTATAATATTACAAAATTATTGACTTTTTAGAAATCAACAATTTTGAAAAACACGAATTGTTGGACAATTTCAGATTTTAATTCAAAAATGTTATTTTCTTTGATAAAAATATAAATATTTCTTTGATAAGGAAAAAAATTTCAGGTATTTCTGGATCAAATTTATGATATTTATTTATTTATATTTCTTTGATGTTTTTATTGTTAAATTTATCTTTTAAATATTTATTAAAAAATAAATAGTTTAGAAATGAACCTTTGGAAAATGTGACGTAAAGATACAGAAATTTGATTTAAATCAGATTTTTTTGATTTAAAAAAAAAATCATGATTTTTATCAGATAAACTAAAAATGTGAATTAATTATTATTTAATTTTCAGGTAGGATCAGGAAGTGTGGGAGGTCGATTAGAAAATCAATCTGATGTTCTTGTGATACATTGTCATGGTGGTGGATTTGTTGCGCAAAGTTCCAAATCACATGAAGTTTATTTACGCGGTTGGGCTGTGAGTTTAGACGTGCCAATTTTGAGTATCGATTATAGTTTAGCGCCCGAGGCTCCATTTCCTCGTGCTCTAGAGGAAATTCTCTACACTTACGCCTGGGTATTAAATCACTCAAGTACTTTACTGGGCAGCACAGCTCAAAAAATTATTTTCATAGGTAATTACTGTCAATATTAATTCGTGAATATTTTTAAAATATATTAATCGGATTAAGAATTAACTTCACAATAAAATGTGTTTTTCTATTTGAAAAATAAAGAAACATTTTTTTTTTATATTTTCATAACATTTTTTTAGATAAAAATTATTTTCTTAAAGAACATTAATTTTAAAAACAATTTATTTAAAAAGTATTATTTGTTTATGATTTTTAAAAAGTTTTCCCTGATTAAAAAAATTATGAATATTTTCAGGGGATTCGGCTGGTGCTAATTTAATTTTAGGAACAACTCTCAGATGTTTTGAATTGAATATTCGAAGACCCGATGGAATATTTATGGCCTATGTGCCTGTTTGGGTGGAATTTATTCCATCACCAGCTCGTTTACTTTGTCTTACGGATCCATTGTTACCATTAGGTTTTATGATGAGATGTTTAAAAGCCTACGCTTTAGGAAATACAAAAAAATCTCAAATGTAGGAAGAAAAAATAAATTAATAACAATTTTTACATCTCAAGAATATAATGATAAATGTATTTAATTATTCTTTTAGGGAAAATGACGAAAACGACGAAAGTTCCAAATCTGATACTGAATCATTTGCAGAAGTTAGTGAAAGTGATTTAATTGCTTTGGCTCTAAGTCCTAATGGCGATGAAGATGGGCCTAAAATTTCATCATTACCTTCGGATTCAACTTTGAATTCTGTTAGTTTAGCTGATGTGGATGGTGCACAAGGTTCGTTTTTTTTTATTTAACAATTTCTTAATTATTTGCTACTATTATTTTTTTCATAAATCTTTTAGCATCAGAACTTCCAGAAGAGAAA
Source organism: Leptopilina boulardi (assembly GCF_019393585.1). Classification (NCBI taxonomy): domain Eukaryota; kingdom Metazoa; phylum Arthropoda; class Insecta; order Hymenoptera; family Figitidae; genus Leptopilina; species Leptopilina boulardi. The sequence goes on from NW_026137778.1 coordinate 1,059,217, forward strand.
GCAAAGTCTCAGGAGTATATACAAAAATTTTTGAATTTATATAAAAATTCTAATTTACGTTCGTCTTTTCCCGTTTTAAATGGAAATAAAGGAAAAGATAGTGAAGGATCGACAAGCTCAAAGTCATGGTCACTTTTTGGTTGGAGTTCGAAAAAAAGTGACGATGACAAAATGGACAATAGTGGCGAGAGAAGTCCTCTCGATGAATTTGTATTCAATGTTCCTCGTCATCCACTCTTGAGTCCTTACCTCGCTTCTGAAAGTATTCTCAGCCAATTTCCACCTGTTAAAATATTGGTAACACATATTTTTTTTAAAGTATATATTTGAATAATTTTTAATATAAATTGAACATTATGTAAAAAAAAATTGTACCATAATTTTTTTGTTTTCTTGTATAAGACGGTGGAATTTGATCCTTGCCTTGACGACTGTGTAATGTTTGCCAAGAAACTTCTAAAACTTGGAAATTCGATTACACTCGATATACTTCCCGGCCTACCTCATGGATTTTTAAATTTTTGCTTGGTAATTCGTAATAATATTATTAATTTTAATAATTAAAAAAAATGTTAAATAAATTAATTTTATTAGTTTTTAATTTCCAAATAATAAAAAAACAAACTATTTTTCAGATCTCTAAAGAAGCAGCAGATGGTTCAGAATTATGTGTAAAACGAATACAAGAATTGATTGAAATGGCTAAAGAAAGATCTTAATTAAATATATTATATACAGTTCTCTATATTGACAAATCCATCCACTTGAATTGATAAATGTGCAATTTCTTATCCAAAAAAGGAAAGTCCGTATGTTTCTAATGAGTTTTTAATTTTTATCTGCTGTTTCATAAGCAAAGACAAAAAAAATATTGCACTTGAGTCCAATTTTTTCGCCAATATATTATACAACATTATTCACAGTTTGTACTAAAAAACAGATGTAAATATTTTAATATCTACAAATTTTTCTCCAATCAATTTAATATATATTAATTTTTTTTTATTTATTTAATATTTGTCAATAATATATAAATTAATTTTTATACCTGATTCCAAAGAAATTGTTCTGTATACATTGGATGAAATATTTTTTAATAAGAGAAAAGGCCATTTTAATGATAAAATAGTTTTTTTTTTACGTAAAGTGCGTAGTTTTCCAAAAGAGGCTCAAAGAAAATGTAAATTTTAATTACATAACCAAAAGGTCACCCTTAATTTTATTGTTGCTTTGGAATATTTTTTTCAGAGTATTTTATATTAGACGTTATTGTTAAATTTAAATATACAAATAACGACTAATAATATTTATAAATAAATATAGTGAATATTTAAAACTAAAATTGTATACATTTTTTTGATGTTTTATTTAATTAGTGTATTTTTATTATATAAAAGCGCAGGATTATTTAATTTTTTTTTTATTCAAAGTAAATGAATATTTTTATATATTTCGTTTATTTAATTTCGATAAATTACATTTTATCTGTGATGACTTAAGCTCTCTGCTGCATTTTGTATTTAATCAATTTTCTCTAATAAAAAGAAAATAAAATAAAACTTACATTTAAATAAAAATTTATTGTTGTGAAATAAAAAATCTGATTTATCTTCTAATACACATTATGTTTATTTATCTCGAAGATATATATGTAAATAAGTTATGAAAAGAAAAAAATAAATATGCTTCGGCGATAATGATATAAGTGGTTTTATTAATTGTATAACAAAAACAATCATCTATTTAGATAATAAAAATAATGAAAACTATGATTAACTAGGGGAAATGAAATTTTATTGATAATTTGTACAATTGTTGAAAATGGAACAACATTTTGGTGATGGCTGCGAATTAAAATGCTTATTGGGAATTCGATTGATGATTAATTGAATTGTGTGGTCGAAAAGTTTTTTGCAAAACATGAGCGTCCGCTGGCTCAATTCTTTTATAATAATGATTTTTAGTTTCTACGACTTCAAATCCAAATTTTTTATAGAAATCAATAGCACCTTCATTATTTACTTGAACATGCCTATAATGTAAAAATAAGAAAATTATCAAAATAGTATTTAGAATAAATATTTTATGAGTAAGAAAAATGATTTAAAAGAAATAACTAAAATTAATACTCACAGAAAAATTGAATCAAAATTGCCATCCTTTTCAACGTAATTTAAAACATGTTGAACCATTACAGTTCCGATTCCTAGCCTGCGATAAGGATATAAACATCCCAGGGTCATTATATATAGCCTTCGAGAGTTTTCTGATGTGTCGACACGACAGCAAACGGCGCCCACCTTCAATTTTCATTACATTATTAGTTAAGGAGAAATTTAACAAAACGTGATAAATACATTTTTCCAACTATTTTTTGCAAACACAGGTTTCGCAGACGTGCAAGAAGTTAGCAATGCCATTTTGTTTTTTTCAAAATAATAATTCTTGTGTTGTGTTGCATAAATTTTTTTGAAAAAATAATAATTAGGACTTAAATTACAAAAAAAAAACATTTTTAAGCTCACAAATGCAAGTCCAGGACAAAAAGAAATTCTTATAACAATTTTCAAAATCTTTAATAATACATAATTTATTGAAAACAATTCAAAATTAAAATCAAAAAACGATTTTTTAATCCATAAATATTAAAAAATTATTATTTTTCAAAAACAAATTTTGTGTTAAATTATGCTGGACTTGAAGAATTCAGCACAAAATTTATTTTTGAAAAATAGTAATTTTTTAATATTTATAGATAAAAAACTATTTTTTTGAAATTTAAAATTGAATTATTTTGAGAAAATTTTTAATTTTTCGTGAATGTTATAATTGTTCTTTTGTGCTGGAATTGCGGAAATCAGCACATTTATTTTTTTGGAAATAACTTTTAAATATCTCTGAGAAAAAATGTTTATTTGAATTTAAGAAGAAGTTTATAAGATTTTCCTTTTGTTCTGGTTAGTTAGGAATTAAATAATTAAGTAAAAAAAATTGATATCTGAATAAATACATTTTAAGAATTCCTAAAATAATAGAATTTGAGGGGGAAATATATAAACACATCGAAGTATTTAAGACGAAAAAAACATGCGAATTTTAGGAAAAATTGAAAAAGAATTAATAACATAACAAAATTAAGTATAATCAAAGGACATTTTAATTTTTAATCATTGGTAAATTTCTTAAAATAATGATTAATTCTTTCCAATGGGTAAACAATTGTTGTAATAATACATTTTCATTGTCAAACCTACCACTATGTCGTTATAATATGATAATTTTGCAAGTTCTCCAGCTTCCAAAACATCTTTATAAAACTTCTCGTTGTATGATACTGGAAATACGACTTGATTAAGTAACTTAAGTTGTTTTATATTGTGAGGTGTAACATCACCAAGTTCTATCTTAGCCCTGTGAAAAAAATTTTATATTCTCTTATGCCTTTATAAACATTTAATTTTTGCAATTCAACGTATATTATAAAAAATTAACATCATTTTTATCTTCTCTATTGAAATGTAGTTTCAAAAAAATTGGACAATATTCAATAATATTGTAAACTATGTAAAATTCTAAAATATTAAATGCAAATAAATAATTCTAACAAAACAATTAAAAAGAGAAAATTTTTATTGTAAACATCGTGCTTTTTTTGACACATAACCTCAAAATTATGAACCTTGACTTTTATCAATTACCTTGTCATTTTGTAGGGCTCGGGCTTGGCCTCAAAGTAACTTAACGATGGACGAAACACTTTGAAAACTAACAAATTTAAAAAGATAAAGAATATTTTTGAAAAAAATTGTAAATTGACGTGATCAAAAATTCGACTTGACTGCGTCCAGGCCCGAACGGCACACAGTCCTAATTGCTGAGTGCCCTATTTCAATATTATTATTATCACTTGAAAAATTTATTAGCAATGAAATTTCTTTCACAATCTAGTTATAAATAAATAAATGTTTTACTTTTTTAATGACAACTTATATTTTAATTTATTAAAAAATCCTCTTCCAGTAATGAAAAATTGAATACAAATATTTTAGCTAATATAAAATACAAGTAATAGAATATGTAAGTAAAAAAAATAACTAATATGATATAAAAATTTATTTATGAATTTTAATAATGTTTCTTTTATAATTATTATAATTTAATACTTTATATACTAAAACATTTCAAATTTCCTACACTTTTAAGAATAGAAATGCAGCGCCAACTTGATTATTTGGATGCGCGCGCATCGACAGGCCGCCATCTTTAATATCACATGACCCTCTTTACGTGTCCCGTGACCAGCTCACGTGAATTTTGACAAAATTCAAACATTTTTTGGTCGGGGACAATGGATATGTTGGAGCAACATCTTAATCAACAGGATGTCAGGTAGATTTTATAATGTATTTTGTGAAATTAGATAAAATATCCCTTGTCAGTTGCTGTGACCATGTCGTTGTTGTCAAGGTCACAGGACAGTGCACAGTGCGCATTTAGCTATATATGTGTGTAATATTTGTACCATTTTTTTTTCTCAACAAAACGAGTACTAATAATTTTTTTTTTCTTAATTAAATAGAAAACAACTTTTTATTTTTCTATTTTGCAAATTTTGACATAAGATCAATCGTTGTTTTTTTGCTCCAGTTCTGTTACCCATAAAGACGAAGATGGAACAGGAATTGTCATTGAGGAAGCGGAAATAGTCGATTGTGATGGTAAGAATTTAACAAATTTATCAATTTTATTTAATTTAAATAGACAAAATTAATATTAATAAGGTGTGTAAAATTATGAGAAAAAAAAGATATTCTCATTTGAGGTTAGTTAGTGTGTTGACGTCAGCTTGTTGATTCTCGAGAAATTCGAGAACCATTGTTTTGATTTAAATATTTTGGTTCAAAATTTCTGTTTTCTTGAGTTTAATTATTGATTTATGAGATTTAGAAATTAAAATTGTTTTAAGGGGTATAAATTTCGGTAGTAAGACTGTTTTTTAATATAATGTTTAGAAATTCTTGATTTAAATCAAAGAGTCGTTTACATTTAAATTTTTTAAACATTTTTTTTAAAAAATAAAATATTTTTTACATTTAATTTTGTATTATCTAAGATTCAAAATTCATCTTTTAATCTTTTGGCGAATATTCTATTGATATTTTATCCAAAGTTATTTGCTTTTTGAAATATTTGTTTAAAAATCTTTATATTACTTTAAATATGTATTAACTATCATAACCAGTTAATAGAATATTAAAAAACATATCGATTGGTTTATTTGTGAAATTTTAGCTTAAATTATTAAAAAGTTATTGACGTTTCAAAAATATCATTTTAAAAAAAAACTTTCTTTTTGAATAATTTTAGTTTAATATTTTTTACAAAAGTTCTAGTTATTTAAACCTTCTACGTTTATAATATTACGAAATTATTAACTTTTAAAAAATCAAAAATTTTGAAAAGCTTTAGGTTTAAATTAAAACGTTATTTTCTTGGATAAAAATATAAATATTTCTTGATGCTTACATTCGGCTTGCATTAAATTTATCGTTTAAGTATTTATTAAAAAACAAACTATTTAGAAATTAACTTCCTTCAATTGTTACATAAATAGAGAAAAGTCAGATTTAAATAGAAAAATTGGAATTTTTTTTTACAAAATCATGATTTTTATCAACCCTGTGGTTAATGGTATTTATAAAATCATTTAAAACCTATTTCGATATTTTTGTCATTAATTTCCAAGATTGTTTAATTTTTAACAAATATCCACCTATTATCTTAATGATTTGATTATCGATTCTGTAATTATATTCTTTTTTCTATTTTGAAATTTTTAAAATTGTTTTTTTGCATATTTAACAAATTTTAATTTGTAATAATAATAATAATTTTTTTAATTATTAAAAAAAAATAGGAGACGCTGTTACTGATGATGGAATGCGTTATCAAGAAAGTCTTACTTATCGTGTTGTCCAAGTAAATGGAGCTGCACCTGGAAGTGAAATGGAACTTCCTGTAAATCAAACCGGAACTAATACGGTTCAAGTTTTAACATCGCCTCTTAATGGTCAATTTTATGTAATTGGAAACGCGAATGACGTTTTTACAACAGCTCAAACTTCAAGATCTCTCGCTCCCAGGACAGCGACACTACAATTAGAAACACCTCGAACATCTTCCACGGGATTAAAAAAAGTTAGTAGAATTTTAAAAAAAGTTTTTATTAACTTAAATAACTTTTTAACAATTTTATTTTATTTTCAATGAAATCTTCTTTATGTTCTTTCAAATGTTCTACAAATTTAGAAAATTTTTCGTTTTTGCAAGTTTTTTTCAACTTTTTTTTATTTTATCAAAAAATATCATACTAAAAAATCAATAAAAATCACTATATGTATATAATTAGTTTTATGTCAAATAGAAACCTTTTTACACAAGTTTCAAGGGGTGTCTAGACACCCCAGTTACCCTTTAGAGGGTGAGAAAATTAAGTTACTCCTTTTAGGGTTAATATTGATGCATTTTTAATCGTATTTGGTATTTTATTCCATAATCTTGCGCCTCTGATAATAAAAGACTTTTGCATTTTACACATTTCATGAAATGATATATAAAATATTATTATTATTGTCAAAACAATTTAGTTATGAATTTATTTAATGATTTTTTCACTCATTTAATTGACTTTGAATTTTATTACGTTTAGAGAGATGATAGACGAAGAGCAACCCACAACGAAGTCGAACGTAGGAGAAGAGATAAAATTAATAATTGGATTGCGAAATTAGGAAAAATTATTCCTGAGTGCAATTCTCATTCTAATAGTAATGGAAATGGGAGCAGTGGAGAAGGGAAAACAAATTATGAGACTCAGGTAATTTTTGTTTTAATTTCAGTAATATTTAATAACAAGAATCACAGTTGGATTCCTTTTTTTTTTTTTATCAAATCCTCATTATTTATTTCGTTTAAAAAAATCACTTAAACTATATACATAAAGTGATGATTATTCTTCTCTTTTTTCAATTAAATGTTAATCAAACATTTAAATTTTTTCAAATTTTTTACATTTATGAAGAAAAGAGAAGATAAGTGCAAAAGAAAATTTAAAAGTTAATAACAATAACACTTTAATACTTAAATCGATTTATAATAATAAACTCTTAATAAATTGCAATACTATTTTTTTCACTTTTGTGGTAAATTATATGTTTTCTCTAATATTTTTTTACTGGTGGCTGAAAAACTGAACTCAAGAATAGTTAAAAAGAATTTTTTTATAACATTTCTGAACTTATATTAATTTAGAAATTATTTTTTCGAAATTTCTGCACATTTTTGGCAACTTTTTGCTCTGGAAATAGTAAAAAGTACTATTCTCAGAGGAATCTTTACTATTTCACGTGTAATATTTTCTATTTCCGTAGCAAAAGTTTCCAAAGATGGTGTAAATTCTTTGTGATTTCTGTAATAAAATTGAAAGAAACAAGTAATTTAATAAAAAAAATGGATTTTTCTTTTCAGAGCAAAGGCGGAATTTTAGCTAAAGCTTGTGAGTATATAGGAGAATTAAGAACTGCAAATCAAAGTCTAGGTCAGTGTTTAAGGGACAACGAAAGATTGAGACAAGAAGTTGTAGATTTAAAGCAACTTGTAATGGAGTTAAAACGAGAAAACCTTCAGCTTAGATCGCAATTGACGTCCAATCCATCTAATTCGGAAATCGCTCATATAAGTCCTTGAACAAAAACAAACAAAAAATTGGTTTGCTTCTTTTCTCTGTAAATAATTCAATAGCGGCAATTTTTCAATTTATTTAGCATAGCAAATTAGATTATTATTATTTTCGTTACGAAAGCCAAGGGATATATTCGACTTTCAGAGAGAAAAAAAACTGCTGTCGCAAGAGTTTATTATATACATATATATATATATATTCGAAGCGATTTTAATATGTGTGAATCGAAAGCAAAAAAAATGAGATAAGGCTGTGAATATCGAATGCCGATTTGCGTTACTCTATGAGCAGTACAAATCCAATTTCAGATATCGTTTATCATGAGGCTTTATTTGCCATTAGATGGACATCATGGTAAAAGTCTAGTAGGCCATCGGCTTTTCAAATCAATTGCATATTTTTATTTTTCTTACTGTTGAAAAGCAGTTAAATATTTTTAGATAAACAAATTATTAGGACTGAGCAAATTTAGAAATGTAGTTCAAATACTTACATAAAAAAAAGAAGAAAAGAAAGATTATGTAAAGAAACAAATTATATGACGAGACAATAGAGAGAAAAAGTCGAAATATAAAAAAGAAAAAAAAATTATCAAAACCTGTGTGCCATTGGAATATCACAAGCCTAAGGTTTTAAATTCGTATCGAGATAAAATTATAAAACTTCAAAGTTATTCAGATTTAACTTGTTGATACATCATTCAAGTGTATGTAATTACATGTACATAAATATATATGTAATTCTTACATGTGTATATTTCGGTGAAGTAATATAGATATATTGATTTTATTAACAATAAACGTTCTTTAGCGTTTTTGGATTTCTTTTTTTTGATTGTTAAATATTTAGGAAAAACTTTATTTGACTACAAGGAAGTAACAAAATAGCTTTTTTAGTATGATGAATTTTATGAGCACGTACTATTATAGTAAGAATTTTTCTTTTCTATAAAAGCAAGGGACATCATATTATAAAACGTAGATTTTTATTTCCTTGTAATCATTGTAAAATCATTTAAAAAAATATTTTTAACTCTCTTTTTGATGTTTTTATGTATTAATTTTCAAAATTTCAAAAAAAAAATATTTAATCATTTTCAGGACAGGGTACATAATTATTTGTTTAAATGTTTGTTAATGTTATTTTTTGTTATTCTAATAAGGTTTCGATTATAAAAAAAATAACAACAAACAATTTTTTCTCCCAAACGCAGAATAAAAAAATAGTAAATTTATTTTTTTGAAAAATAGATTAATAATTTTATAGTTTTTAATTATATAATGAAAGAAAAATTGTAAATTTGTTACACAAAAGTGTTAGGAGAAATCATTTTGGATTCTTAATAGTTTTATTCACGTGATGTTTTTATTTGACATAAATTTACGTTGATATTTATGTTCTTTTCAAAAATACACATAAATATACATAATGTATATGTATTATATATAAATAAAATATTTTCTTTGTATCAATGCGACATCAAAAATACAAGGCAATTAAAATGATGGATCGAAATATGTATTATATCGTTAATGTATATATTGCGGGGTTATTGTTATATTATTATTAAAATGAAATTTAAAAATTTTTCTTGTTTTTAATTTACCTTTCTTGTTTCTATTATTTTACAAATTAATCCTGTTTTTTTTTTTATTATTTATAATTTTTTTCCGGCTAATTTATTTAATTTGATAATAATTTTTTAATAAAAATACAATAATTTGTAATATTAATTTACGATATTCGTACTTTTATATATTTAGTTATGTACTTCCTAATTTATTTATTAGTCAATTATCTATTCTTATAGATTTTACTCTTATTTTTAATTTTCAATTTTTGGTTTCTATTTCTTATTTTATTTTTAGAATAGGTACGACTTCAACCTCATGTTTTCTCCAATGCTAGGGTTGATTTTATTTAATAAATATTTTATTTCTATTAATGATAATTTTTTAATAAGAATAATTGCTAAATTTTCAAAAATTTGGCAAAGAATTTTATATAATTTTAAGAATAATTGAGTTTTGTAACATATTTACGATTTTTAGAATTAATTGAATTTTAGAAGAATTTTGTTAAAATTATGAAAAGCAGTTAATTTGGCGAAAAATTTGAAAAAAGAACTTTCAAAAATCAATAAGTTTGATTTAAGGAAAAGTCCCATTTCAAAATATTTACAAGAAAGTTCTATATTTATTTTTGATTAAAAAATATGAAAAAGGTGAAAAAATAGCAAAATCAAATTAATCGTAAAAGGCATTGTAAAAATTATGAATTTTGTTTGTTTGTTTTTCTTTTGTGTTTTATTGATTTTTTTTTACATATCATACAATGGAAATGATACTGAAGTTGCTGGAACAGTGGACATTTGTGGAGTTTTTTTTTTTTTTTTTTTTATTTGTTTTGTTTACTGTAAAACCCAGCACCTTAAGTTTAGCCTGCATAAAATATCTTTGTCAGTGCTGTCGAACAATCAACTTCTTAGAATAAAATCGTTATTGACTTTAAAACACGATAAACATTAATAATCTCGTGACGCTCTCTTTCTCTCTCACTCTCTCTTAAATACTGAATTAATTATAGATATTTGGAAAATTTAAAAAGCAATTTTTTTTTTCGTCGAACAGCACTGAACTGCATTATGTCAACATTGTATAATCTTTTTAACGCCTACATTTAATTTCTGTTACGTTTATAGAATATAATAATATAGTACAATATCTAATATTCCACGATTTATGCTTTTTTTCATTTGAAAGCTGTCTTGTCGTCTCAGCGAATTATTTTTCGCAACACCAAGGCCATGTGTTTAATCAAAAATTAATTATACATATTACTTATCGTATATCTTGAAACGATTTGAGAGCTTTCAATAAATGATATATATATATATATACTTTTGTAATATACATTGTAGATATCTCGCAAATTTTGCGTAACAATCCACACTGATGATTTTTCTTTTTATTTATCAAACCAAAAAATTCCCAGATTTCACAAAAGTAAAAATTTACTAACAAATGGTTTCTTTTTTCTTTCTCTTTTATATTTTTAGCAAGAGGAATATATTCGGAAACACATTTTCGGCAGATGATATTTGCGTTTAGGGGGTGTTCCATTTTATTGTCTCACTATTTGTCAATATATATTTTATTAATACTCTGCGAAAAATGAGACTTGATAAATAATCGAAAAATTAGAGTGATTTGAAAAAGAAAATTTATCAGAGATTATTTCTATATACAATAATTCGATGTAGAATACTAATTAGTCAAAATATGACCGATATATATGTTCAATCAATTAAATAAACTGAACAAAGGAAATAATAGTAGTCCCACAAATTTCATTCTTTCTTTTACTTTCTCTCCCTCTCTCTCTTTCTTTCTCTTCCAGCGAGTTTTAGTACAGGGACAGCGACTATTAAAAATTATTTCTCGTTTTTTTCCGACTTAAAAAAAAGAAAGGTCTCGAAAAAAAAATCCGGGAATCAAATACTTATTAGTTTGCCAATAAAATATATTGCATTGGGAATGTACTAAAAATTGTGCAGCAGAGCGTGCACTTGATGCACTTTTTTTCAAAATCTACCTCGAGGCGATTCACTTTGATTATTAATCGAGGGATTTCAAAAAATTAAAATTATAGAATGATTTTTTTCTTTTTTTTTTACGTTTTTTTCACTTTCTCTCTTTTGTTTTCTATGCACAGCATATTGCATACTTGGAACATCCCCAAACGATTGAAATTGGAACGTTCCTAATTGAATGGGAACCGAGACAATAGATTAATAATAATAATAACAAATAATTCACTTAAAGAGAGTGAAGAATTAATCTTCTAGATTTCTGAATGCCTGTTGAATATCTTCGTGAAGCTGATCGAAGTCTGCTCTGATTTTAGACTCACCATCTTTTACAGGATCCTGAAAAAATTGTTATTTATTGTTTTTTTCTGATTTATTTATGATTTATAATACAGTGGGTTTTTTGTTCAACTTTAGATTGAAATAAAATAGGGGATTTTTTTCAAAAAAAAAAAAAAAAAAAAAAGGATATTTTGAAAATCTATAAAATAATTTTAAATAGTTCAAATTTGTATTAGATCCATTTTCTTGAGAGACTTTTGGTCATTTTACTTATGGTAAAAAAAAAATTTTTCGGTAATTTTGTGACGTTGAATTCCGAATTTTTAAAATTTCTACATTGGTGGAATTTTGCAGAGTAAACTTTATATTGAACCAAATTTTTATATCAAAGAATTTTTATTTAACTAAATTATTATTTAAAGGAATTTTTATTTAACCGAATTTTTTATGTCAGATTCTATAATTTACTGAACAATAATTTAATAAAAAATTTTATTCATTATATTCAAACGAATTTGTAAGTAATCTGAATTTTTTTTAACCGAATACTTATCCTACGAAATTTACATTTAACAAAGTTTCTATTTAACAGTAATTTTTTAAGACAAATTCTTTAGTTTGCTCAATTTTAAATTAACAAAATTTAAATATTAAAGGAGTTTCTATTAAACAGAACCAGCAGAACTTTATTTAACGGAATTATTTATTTTAAGGAGATTTAACCAATTAATATATGCCCAATATAAACAAATTATATATTTGTTTTTAAAAACAAATAAAATATAATTAAAATTTATTTCATTAAATTTTTAAAAATGTAAAATTACAAAAAAAAATTTTTTTAACGAAAATTTATTGTTAAACAGATAATAATTATTTATAACTTTTCTATTTAAAGTTAATAAATGATTATAATTTTATCCAATTTTTATAAACAATTGCTGAATTTGTTCATTGAAAAATTCTCTACAATTCTGTTTGTTAAATATTTTAATAATGTTTTGTTTATTTTTAAACAAAATATTATTTAACAAAAACTAACAAACAGAATTGTAGAAAATGTTTTAAATTGATTTTTTTTATGTTCTACGTCTTTTAAAAATCAGAAAAAATGTTAAAAAACAATTACAACTCTAAGGAATCAAAATCTGTTGAAAAAATTTACTAGCAATTATTTTAAAAGTTGTGATAAAAATTATATAACTCGGTTTAGTGTCATAAACTTTGAATACTAATATTACTTCCTTTTTTTAAATAATAAGAAAAATTCAAAAATACTAATATTAATTCGTTTTTTAAAATAATAAAAAAATTTGAAAAAATACCTTGAACTTCATGGAACTGAGTTGATAAAGTATATTGCCCATACTATCTCTAATGACATTCCATGTGATTTTGTTATCCGACTGAGCAGTGGATTCCACGGCGTGCCTTGACATATCATAAAATGCAATCATGTTACGTAACATGCCCACAGTTTTGTAGAACGGACAGAATCGATCGTACGGTGAGTAACTATAACAAAATTATATTCAATTTTATTTTTAAAAATAGTCAAAATCAACAATTCCTTTCTTTTCTTCTTCATAAATTAAATTGTTTTTTTTTATTTGATAAATAGAAAAAAAAATTAAACAAGTATGAAATTCAGAAGTTTAACATTTAGATTGCATTTTTTTGTGTGTGTGAAACAAACCTGTTTTGTTGGAGAAAATCATCTTTGAGAAGTTTTGCAACTTCAAGTGTAATTTTGTCTCCTTCGGCAAGAGAAGCTTTACCAACCAATTGTACAATTTCTGATAAATCTTCTTCCTCTTGAAGAATTTCTTTAACTTTCGTCCTAAGGGGAACGAATTCCTGGAAGTTCTTGTCATAAAAATCATCCAAAGCACGAAGATATTTACTGTAGGAAATCAACCAATTAATGGAAGGGAAATGTTTGCGTTGAGCAAGTTTCTTATCTAAACCCCAAAATACCTGAAAAAATTATTTTATATTCAATTATATATTAATTATTACAATGTGTAATTTTTTTAAAATAAATCATTTTATAAAGCACAACTTACTTGAACAATACCAAGAGTAGCGCTCGTAACAGGATCAGAGAAGTCACCACCGGGTGGAGAAACAGCTCCGACAATACTGACTGAACCTTCACGATCTGGATTTCCTAAACATTTAACTCTGGAAGAAAATTTTTTTTTAATTATTATAACAGCGACAAGGAATTGATTAAATAAAAATTTTTGTCATTGGCATTTAAAAAACTTCGTTTAAAATACCTTCCAGCTCTTTCGTAGAAACTGGCGAGTCGAGCACCCAAATAAGCTGGATAACCGGAATCGGCAGGCATTTCTGCCAAACGTCCGGAAATTTCACGAAGAGCTTCGGCCCAACGTGATGTAGAATCTGCCATCATTGATACATTATAACCCATATCTCTGAAGTATTCGGAAAGAGTGATACCTAAAACAAGAAGAAAGGATTTTTAAGATCAATTTTCTTTTCTCATTAATTTATTTAAAATAATGATTTAATTTTTCGAAGAATATTGAATAAACAAGATATAGAATTTTAGGCCTCGAACCGTTTTCGATATTAAAAATTACGTATTTTACGTATCAAAGAAGAAAAAAAATTATTGACCAATTTATGTACTAAAATTTCATTTATATTTCTAAAAAAATTTTAAATTAAATTAATTCAAAATTAAATTTTTTAAAATTTTGCTTGCTTTATTATATAAATATGCAATAAATAAAAAAAGTTACATTTTGTCAAAATTACGGACTTTTACGTAAAAATTTAAAAATTTGATAATTTTTCTTAATTTGTGTACTTGGTTCGCGGCCTGCTGAATTTAGGTATAAATGAAAAATAAAATCTTACCAGTGTAAATGGAAGCTTCACGAGCAGCTACAGGCATGTTTGATGTATTTGCGACCAAAGCGGTACGTTTCATAATAGATTCGGTCACTCCATCAATTTCGACAGTAAGTTCAGGGAAATCACGCAATACTTCAGACATTTCATTACCACGTTCTCCACAACCAACATAAATAATTACATCAGAATTGGAGTATTTGGAAAGTGCTTGAGAAATTACAGTTTTTCCACAACCAAAAGCACCAGGAATTGCAGTTGTTCCACCCTGAACACAACTAGATAAAAATAAAAAGAATATTACTTCTAAATTATCCATTTCGAAGTGTTGATAAATTACAAATTTTACATTTATAATAATTAATTCTACAAAAAAATAATTATGAAATATTTAGAAATGATAACAAAAATATTAGGAATTTTAAGAATGAAATTTTACATCTACAATATTCAATTCTACAAAGAATAAATATTGACTAGGAAATATTTGGGAATGATAAAAAAATATTATGAATCTAACAAATGTTATAATAAGGAGAAAAATATCTACAATTTCAAGTCCTTTGACAATTATTTTAAATAATTTTTAAATATGTAGAAAATAAATCTTACGGGAATAAAGAATCCAAAACTCGTTGTCCAGTAAGTAGAGGATGATTGGCAGGTAATTTTTCTGTCACTGGTCGTGGTTGACGTACAGGCCATACCTGCGAATTAAATAATATAGGCATTAATATTATTGTACATGCAATGCAATTATCACAGCGAAGTTAAAAATAAATAATTAACAAAATTTATTATTTATAACAGATTCATTGACAATTTCAAGATTTTTGACAATCAAAGCCTGCTTTTTTATATAAAAAAAACTATAATTTAAATAATAAATAAAATTTTAATTGTTCTTACCTGCAGCATAGTATATTTTTGTCTCTCGCCATCAAATTCAGTTTCCAAAACAATATCCTGAAAAAAATTAATAAATTAATTAATGCTATCGAATTAATTGCGAAAAATTAATTATTTGAATACAATTTAAAGGGGATGATAAAATCAATAGAAATGAACTCACATCAACGGTGTAATTTCCAGCAGGTGCAATATAGGTGACGGTACCTTTGCTCTTTGGTGGCAAAATCATTTTATGTTTGACGAGTGTATTCTCGTGAACGATTGCATATAAATCACCTCCAGTAATATGACTTCCATTTTTAATATTGAGTGGATTAAATTCCCAGGAAGCCGTGCGCGATAAAGCTGGAACATTCACACCTTTTGGGATGTAAATTGAACTTGTGAGTTCATTAATGTCCTTCAAGGGACGTTGAATACCATCAAAAATACTGCCCAAAATTCCAGGTCCCAATTCAACAGAAAGAGGTTTTCCAGTTCTTAAAACTGGATCACCCACAGTGACACCGCTTGTTTCTTCGTATACCTAATTTTAAAAAATATTTAAATTAAACATTTTTTTCAAATTTCAAAAATTTGTCGTTTCCAAAAACTAAGTTGTAAATAGAGACGTATGAATAAGCTCGAAAACTAATTTGTTAGACATTTAAATTGACATAATTTCTTTACTTAGAATTTACTTTTAACCAAATTTTTATTTCTTCGAATTATTATTTAACAGAATGCGTCAATTTTTTTTTCTAGAATTATTTAAGATAAAAAATTATTATATATTATTAAAATTAAATTTAAAAATATTTTTGACTATTCTAAAAATTTTGTTCAATAAATTAAAATTTTTTCAAAATCTATACGATTGATTATTTAGAATCATGAAAAAAAAATATAAAAAATATTGAAAATAAGAAAAATTGTAAGTTGAATTTTTAAAAAATCACCAGTAAAATTTAAACCAATCAAACTTGACCTGGTTTAAAGAGGACAATTTTTTCAGAACCTAAATATGAAAAATTAAGAAAAGTAATTTTTATCCATTTTATAACTTTTTTTTAAGTTTTGAAAAAAATTTAACATTTGTAGGGCATTTTTATTATATAAACATTTAGACCTTAAAGATAAAAATTAAAATACGTTTTTTTTTTAAAAAGAGATAAATTAATTTGTTTTCTCTAAAAATTGTTTAAATATTGTTATTTTCTAAAAAAATTTTTTTTAATATTCTTACTTGAATAGTGGCCATATCTCCTTCCAATCGAATAATTTCTCCCACTAGTTCATAATAACCGACACGAACCAGTTCGTACATAGCAGATCCGGACATTTTTTCCGCGGTAACCACTGTAAATAATTAATAATTAGTAATGAAGGAAAACACTCAAAAAAAGTTAATTAAATAAAAATAAAAAGAATTAAAAAAAGGAAATTTTAAATATTTATTTTATTATAATTTGAACAAATTTTTGAAATGTGTTTTAAATTTCTTACCGGGTCCGGATACTGCGTAAACATAACCGAAGTTTGATTCCTTGTCTTCATTCCTTATCTTTGGTAAAGTCATTTTGTTTGTTCACTATAAAACAAAAAAAAAAAATTAGAAATAGTTTACATTACCCATATTTATATATCTTATTCAGAAATGAATTTGAAATAAATTAGAAATAAACAATGAAGTAAATGAAGAACGAAAAAATGTTTTCCAAATGCCCATTAGAAAAGACATATATTTAAAAACCTATTAAAAAAAATATAATTGTTTTCTTTATAGAAAAAAACTGATGCTCCACCTGTTGATGACAATATCTTGAAAAAATGTTCTTTAAATTAAAAATAACAAATTTCGAAAAATAAAGTTTAATTAAAATTTTTTTAATTATAATGTAAAATGAAAAACAAATAAACCTCACTATATTATCAAGTTCTCAGAACTTGTCAATTATTGTAATTTTTCTAATTTTTATATAAGGCGTAAATAAAACAAAAGTGAATCACAGGAAAGATTTTTAATTAATATTTTTTTATTAATTTAATCATATTTAATAATCATACAAAAATTAAATAAATAAAGTTCTAAAATTACAAGTTTAGAGAAAAATTAATAATTTAGATTTAATACGTGTACAGAACAGTAAATATTTCGTCAAACAGACACAGATATAAATTCTCAAAAGTAAAATATTTGTTTAAAAACGTAAAAAAAACATTTTAGAGCTCATTACCAGGGATTCACGTGAGCGTTCAAGCCGTTCAAAAAATAGGCGTAGCCCTTTTAAATACCGAAACGTCTGTGTTATAATTCACTTTTTATCAAATTATTTCTGACAAAATTAATACAACACTAAAATTCGCGTATCATTTAAGTGATATTAATGAAATTAAATATCCTCTCACAACAAAACAGTATCAATTTTAAAGACCATTTATATCAAAGACGATGGCGCAGAGTAAACTCGATCGATACTGTATAGTGCGTGTATATGTCAATACCATTGTTAATTTACCAAGTTTTTGAATACAAAATTATCGCGATGATTTTATAGTATTTATAAAAAAGCACAATATTAATGAAAAAAAGTAAATATTAAATTTAATATGTTGAAAAAACTTACAGTGATGTTAAACGTACTGTTACAAGTCCACCCAACAATTCAACAACTAGAGACGAGTTGACTGCTATCATAAGACAGGTCAGCTGACTGCACGTGGTGTCTGCGTACAACCAATCAAATTTCTCGCCCTTCCAATTGTGTAAATTGACCTTAAAACTAACTGGCGGGAAATTCAAATCTCAAAAAAAAACCAAGTGTAATTAAGTAATTCTTTTTTTTCCAGTTTAGTTAAAAATATTTATTATTACTATCAGTCGTAAGGTAAAATTTTTAATTTTCGAATAATTAAAAAAATAAATTTAATTCGTTCAATAGTTTTAAATTACAAAACAAATATTATTTTTCTGTAATTGGCATTTGTATAATAATTTACAAGTCTAATTATAAATTAACTTTGGATCCTTAGATATTAATACCTAATAATAATAATTTATTATAATATATAGTAATACTACATAATATATAATACAATACTAAATAAAAAAAAATTTATATGTTAAAAAATTAGTTAATTAATAATAATTGGAATTAAAATTATAGTAATTTAATAATTCCAATATTGTAAGTAATTCTCATTCAAAATGTAATATAATTTTATTATCTATTTTTTAAAAATAAATATTACATAAGAATTTTATTGATTTTTTTTCTTTTTTATTTGTATATTTATATATTGCGTAGATATTTTTTTGTTGAAGATTCTATATTTTTAATTTACATAATAAAAATTCTCATTAAGAAGTTTCTTTTCTGTAATGACTTCTCCTTTCATAATTGCATGACTTCAAAGAAGAGAAAAAGCCATTAAAATTTTCTTTGTAGTCGCTATTCGTTATATATATACTACTACTACTCATAAAACTTTTTTCCATAAAAATAATACTCTTATTTTGATATATATTTCCGTTTATTTTTAAGTTTTATAATGCATTTTATGAATTTTTTATTTTCGCCATTTTCTTTTAGGAGCTTAAAGTTCACTTTTCTTCATGAAGAGATGGTGATTCTCCTAAAACTGGTCATTTTCGGGAGAGAATTTTTTTTTTTAAGTAACTGAAATTTTTTTTTATTAATTTCTATTTATTTTCATCAAACACAGTATTTTAGATTTTCAGTATAATTATTGTTTCAAAATTTTTAATCCGTTAAATTTTATAATAAGAAGAAAAATGCTATGTAGTACCAGTATTAGCCGGAAGTGCGTAATAAGTAAATTCTTGTACAAATAACTTTTGCGCATCTTCGTGCGCAACTTGTTCTGTATCATAACCTGCAATTATTATTGTTTTGATGTTTTCGTGATTCTGTATAAACATGTAAAAATTGTATGTAAATACTTGTTTAAGTTTATAAATAAAATAATAAAGTAAACCTACTTAATGTAAAAGAAAGATTAAAAAATATATACGACAGTTGTCATTATAGAATAAGCGTAATTTTTTGGCAACTATGAAGTTAAAAGTTTAATATTAACAAAATTAATTTTTGTATTAAACCAAGTCCACTTCTGGGCCGAAAGGCTGAAGCTTAATTAATAACATTAATTCAATTACCTATTACAAACAATTTTATTAATTAAATATATTATTTCTTTATTTAATTATTTCCTTTTAATATTATTTAATTAAACTGACGGATTATTTGAAAATAATAATAATAATATAATGTTTGAAAAGACTATTATTAAATTTAAATGTTCGAATGTGTCTGTTCAATAAGCGTATTTATACATATTTCTTCTGTAATCAAGTTCGATGCTTTCAAAACTATGTTTTGCCTAAAGGCAAATTGCCTTTTGTCTGCTGACAAATATACGACCCTTTCAGTCGCGTGGATATAAATTTTACCCTTTGAAGCAAAAAAAAATATATAAAAAAAATAATAATCCCATAGAAAATGGTTCTCGAATAGTAAAATTAATATTCTTTTTTATTACATATATCAGAGTTTCTCTTATTTTTCCATGATAATGCAAGAAGCTTGTTTTTATATTTTAAACCGTTGTTATACAAAGCCTTTTTTTAAAGTCCATGCAAAGATATTCCAATCAATATTCAAATTGAGAAAAATTTAAAGAGTAATAATATGTAAGAGGTTTGCATGACTCCAAAAATTTGTGTTAGTCCGAAAACATTTTTTGGACACATTAAATTATTTACTGTTGCAAATATAAATAGAATACAATGTAAAAATAATTATTTCCATGAGAAAAAAATTACAAAGAGTTAAAAAATTATTACTATAAATAAAAAGTGAAACTTAACTTTTAAAAATTATTAATATAAAAAAAGGGCTACAAATAAAATATTAAAAAATGTTAGTAAAAGAAAATGTTCGTTTTCTTCAACTTCCGATTTGTATACAAGGGAATTTAAAAAAAATATTATCAAAATCATTAGATATTAGTCTAATCTTTAATGAAATCTTTTTTTTATCGTTTTTTCTTGCCTGAACTGAATAAGATCGCACAGTATAAAAACCAGAAAGTGTGTAGGTAAATATACCTTCATTGTTTCAATTTCATTGCATTCCTCAAGCAATATAAGAGCTCACAAAAAATAAATTAATTTTGAAAAAAATATTTACCATCATCTCCCTTATACATGTATAAGAAACAATTTAATTTTTTTTTAACATCAGTGTATAAATACAATAAATATTTTGATCTAAGTTTTAAATTAAAATTTTTATATCGTTTTCTTCTATAAAAATGAGATCAACTTTATAATTAAAATTTTTAACTTCAAAGGAAAAATTAATTAATATATTCCGCATCAAAAACGTAATTGATATATTAAAAGTTTCGAGTAAAATCTAAATAAACTTTTTACATAATACGCAAAACATAAATGATATATATGTACGAATATATTTATTCCCGTATTTTCATATTCACATTATGAAAATTGATGTATATGTTAATATTAACTTAAATTTTCCTAACTTTAAATTATAATAAAAAAACCTCTCATTTAAAAATTCAGCTAAGTAGAATTTCTATTAAATGACAAATCTATTAAATAAAAATTAGGTCAAATATAAATTTTCTTTATTAAAAGATTTGTTGAATAAGAATTTTGTTAAATAAAAATTATACGTTAAATGTAAATTCAATTTATGAAAAATATTCTCAAGTGAATATTTGAATAAATAGAAATTCAAAAAAAAAAATAATTCTGTTAAGTAAAAATAATTTTTTATGAAAATTTTTCTATAAATAAATTAAAGAATTCAAAAATTCCGTCAGGCCTAATGTGGGGAATATCGAACTGCTTATTTTTTTCATTGATTAACTAAACAAAAATTGAGAAAATTAATAATTTATAGTTAACAAGAAATATAATAATTTGCCATGTATATGTTAATTAATATTGTAAGTAATTTGAGGATCTAATATGTCACATTTATGACCTTCGAAAACCCTGTCAATTAAAAGCAATGATAATGAAGATAAAGCACGTCTTCACTTACAAACTTATTAACACAGCATATATTAAATCAAGATTATTATTATACATAAATTTTAAAAAGTTTCAAATCTTTATTTTTAACTTTCTTATATTCATAATTACAAAAGGGTAAGAAAAATTAATAATTCATAATAATAGTTTTCTATGTATTAGCATTTATTTATTTTTTAATTTAATGCGAAATATAGAATAAAAAATTTTTTATTAAAATATAATTGATACTGTAAGAAAATTTCAACAATAAAAGAAACTACCAATATGTAAACATGCAAGAAATTTAATTTTTAATTTAATTTATTATTTTTATTCGAACCAAATATAATTTAAATCAAAATTTAAATAAAACTATATTTGTCTCAATATGTATAATAACGCAATTTAATTCTTTGAAATAAAAATTCTGTTTGCCACAGATAAAAATTTTATTTGAACCAAATAAAATTTTATATTTGTCGCAAACAATAATTTTACTTGAATCAAATAAATATTTATGAAGCGGTTAAAGAAAGTATGTATTTCTTCTCTTTAGGTGTGTAATCAAAATTTTGAAGAAGATGTCAAAATAATAATTATATAATAGCTATGCACTTGTTATTTGGTATTATGTTATATATAAAATATGCAACATTTAATTAAAAAATTGAAAAATGTAACAAATATTCATTCATACAGTTGAAAAATTGTTGGAAAAATTAAAAAATACAAACTTTGAATTACAAAATATAACAATTCTTTTTGGCAGACTTGATACAATCATATTTTCTTTAAAATCAATTGTCGTACCCTTTTGGACGTCATAGAGAAATATCAGCCTACAGAGAATGCGGGTTTGGCACATCTCCAAAAAGTGAAATTGTGTCTCTCTGGCGCCCCAGATCAGCCTACTCGACAAATATATATAATATTAAGAAAAATCGATTCTCCAATTTATTTCCGGTCATTTTTTGATAAACTACAATTACCCTTGTTTTTAAATCAAAATATTTCAAACTATTTTTACAAATTTAAAAAAAAGAATACGTTTTTTTCTTGTCTTAAAAAAATATTCTTACAATTTTTTTCCCCTTGAGAATAATAATTTTGACTTTCAAATGTGTGTGTGAATATAAGTATAATATAAAAATTTTTTACTGCAGGTAATAAAAGTTTTTCTCAGTTTTTTCTTCCTATTTTTTAGATAAAAATGATGAAATAAAATTTAATCTTAGCTTAAAGATTAAAAGTAGAATTTATTTTTGCAGAGCTTGAACTCTATATTTAGTTTAACTAATGATAAAATGTTAGAAACTACTGAAGGGGGGTTGCATGAGGAGGGAGCTTTTTTCCTGCGACCCTGCCCCTGTCATTGTGATCACCCGTTTTACACGCGAGCACGTAGGCGCGAAATATTTTACAGGGGCAAGTGCAATAAAACTATCAGATTCTCGAGACAGGAAATATTCATGACTTGACCCTGACAATTGTAAATTCGTTTGTTTGCATATACGAAAGGTATATATTGTACGAATAATTAATTTCTAACGTGAAAACACATTAATTTCTGTTTTTATTTTTGATAATTTATATACGTACTTTTTAATTTTTTTATATAAGTGCCCGAATATAATTAATCATTTTTTGAGTAAAAACAATTGTTTATTTAAAAGATACAACAATAAATATTGAAAAAGTTTACTTTGAAACGTCTACACAAATAAAACTGGCTTAAGGGGCTGTGACGGTTGAAAAATAAGTTGTTTTTTGGGATAATATTTTTTAAAGAAAAGTTTTCTATCGAATGTTTTCAAACTTTACCAATATATTTTACTACAAATCAAAAATAAAAAAATTTTTTTAAGCCTAAATAGCTACATAGTAGGGACTTATCCCCTGCTTTGTAACGCTTCTAAAAAAAAGTCCTTCAACCGTACGTTGCCACGATTCCAGTCGATCCAGTCACTGAATTTATAAAATCGAAATATGCGGTTAGACTGTTAGGTATTCTGCGTAAAATGAACTGGGATATTTAACCAATATTGAAAATTGACAAAATCGCGGAGTTTTCAAAAAACGTCGTTTTTTCACCGAAAAAAAAATATTCTTGTATTCAGAGGAAAATTCCTCTTACAGAATCCTCTTGAATTTTATTCTTAAAACAAGAGTATTACTCTGTAAATAATAATATTTTCCTCTAATTTCAAGAGGATCGAAACAAAAGGACTATTCTAGAGCATTCCTCTTATATTCAGAATAATCTTTTTAGAATAAAAATAATACTCTTAGAATTTAGAATAATCTTCTATGTTTAAGAATATTCCTCTAAATTCTAAGAGGATTTTCCATAGAAAGTCGCTCATGCGAAAAGATGATTGCGTCATAAATCGCATATCATGCGTAAAAAAGTTTTAGTTTCTGTGTGAAAAAAGGGGAATTAAACAAAATGGATAATAATCTTTTAAATATCTTGATAGAGTTGCATCTTACACAATACGTGCCTATTTTTGAAGGTAAAAGAAATTTTTAAAAGTAATTTTTAAAAGTAATTTTTAAAAAAAATTTTTAAATTTTGAGGTTATGCTATTTAAAATTTTATTTTATTACGATTTTTATTTATTTTAATTTTATTTAAAATTTATTTTAAATAAATTTTCAAATTTAATGAATTATATGTTTTGCGCATAAAAATATTATTAAAAATAGATTTAGTTGATTTATTCAAAAAAATTAAAATCAAATTTATTATTTATACTCAAATAGATGTAAATCATGGAATAACAAATTTTATTCCTTTTAATTTTATAGATTATATCTATGACATACAAATTAGATGATTGCATTTTTATTATTTCAGACTTCTTTTTATGATGATATTTTCCTCTTAAAATAAGAGTATCCACTTAAATTAAGAGGAATAATTTTACTAGAGGACAATCCTCTTAAACCTAGAGGACATCCTTTTGCAGCATATACTAGAGGAAAATATGCATTGAAATAAGAGGAATCCTCTTGAAACAAGAGAATTTTTTTCGGTGTGGATCCCTCAGACCCAAACAATTTGCTTCTTCATCTACTTCTATTTAAGAACATTTTTTTTAAAATCTTTATCAAATTGGATAAGCTGATGCTATAACGTACATTTAAAAAAAGAAAGAGAATTTTTTTATGTAAAACTCTTTCTAATATATTATTTTATAGCTCTTATGTACGCAGTTGCCTGAGCTGGGTCCCTCGGACCCAGACAACTTTTTTTTCATGTACGTCAACATATTTGCTTGAAATTCGTTACTCGGGGGTTTTCGGGGTCGCTGATTACGAATTCAGTGTCCGTTTTTCAAAATTCAAAATGACGGATCCAATATGGCCGACGACTTTTGAAAAATTTAATGTATTCATTTGAAAATAGTTACTCGGGGGTATTCTGGATCGCTGATTACAAATCTGATGTTACTTTTTCAAAATTCAAAATGGTGGAACCAATATGGCGGTTTTGATTGAAACTCGTTGTTCAGAGGTTTTCAATTGTATTGATTTTTAATTTTTCCTGTCCGCCATATTGGATCTGACATTTAAAATTTTTAAAAACTTATATCAGATTCGAAATCAGCGACCCTGAAAACCCCCGAGTAACGATTTTCAAGCGAATCCGAACGATTATTTAAAAATTCGTCCGCTATATTGGATCGGCCATTTTGAATTTTCCAAATCAGACGTCTGATTTGTAATCAGCTATCTCAAAAACCTAAGAATACCCAGTAATACTTAAATTAAATTAATTACTTTTTTTGTATTGTACACTCAAATTTGCCCTGTCGAAAAAGGTGTAAACAAAAAAATGCGTGTGTATGCAAAAACTTCCTGAAAAAACCTAGATTTTTGATAATTTAAAAATTAAAATATTATTTTTAAAACTGTTTTTATTCTCCGATTTAAAAAAAAGATTTCAATAAAATTGAACTTTCTTTTACAAAATTTTTAATATTTTAGGAAAATGCATGTCATATAGATAGTTTTCTACACCCTAATAAAATTTAAAAAAAAATATTGTTACCATGATTATTCTCATTATAGTATTTTTTTTATCTTCTGTAATATTATATTTATTAATTGAAAAATTATTATTTTTACATCCCGAATAAGAAATATAAAAAATTTCGAAATTTGAATAACAACATCGTATATAGGTATATTATAATGGTTTAGATAACGACTGAATAAACAAATATGGATTTTAATTAAAGTAACTGAGCCGTGTGTATGTGTGTCTATGTGTTGGTTTTCGAATTGATTGGAAAGTTGGATAATTTATTTATATTCTATTTTTCTTTTTGTTAATATACCGGGGGAAAGATTTCCTGAATGAAAGTTTTTTAATTAGGAGGGCTCGATAATTAAGAGTACAGCTTTGATGAAGCTTCGGCAGATAATTTCGGCCTGAACGAGTTTACTTTGTAAAAGAGGATGATGCGCGTATATGCTTGAATTGCAATCGATATAGTTATCCGTCGAAGTGGCGCCGAAAGAAGTTCTTTATTATACATATATATACATATATACAGAACATCACACTGGACCCTTATATTTTTTTTCTCAAATAACCTACGGCACAATTTAAATATTATAGGTATACAAAAATAATTATAAAAACTCGAAAAATAGTTATTTATGATACAAGTGCGTAAAGTAAATGATTATAAGAGTGTGACATTTGCAGCACGAGGCGAAGTAGCCGAGTGATACAAATCACACGAGTATAATCAAATTTACGTATGTGTATCATGAAACATTTTTTGCTACACCCACCTCTAAAGTTAAGTACCTATTATGAAGAATTCCAACTCTCTATTAGAATAATTTCGATTGTATAGAATTAAAAAAATCAATCGAAGATCAGGAAAAATATCATTAAGCAGTAGGGTATAAATTTAAAAGTAAAGTTCGTTCTTTACACAGAAAATTAAAAGGCATTAAAATAATAAGCGTTACAGCTTATTTTAATACCTTTTAATTTTCTGTGTAATTTTGTGGTTTTGTATGGTCTAAAAAAATCCTTATATTATGTGAGAAAAATTTCAGTGCGTAAAGTGAATCACTTTGCACATCGTTTTAAAAAGAGCTTCTTTACACACACTTTTCGGTGTGTAAAATTTAACTTTAGAGGTTAGTGTTGCAAAAAAACTTTTTTAACACAACAGATTTTAACTTCAGCTAATTTTTTCTAATTCTAAACTGAAAAAAAGTTTATTTTTATTAAATAAATATTTATTTAATAATAGTCAACTAACCGATTATTTGAAACCATTTTTTTTTAAGTTTATATAATCCCAAAAACTCATGAAAAATAATTTTTCATTATAATTTATAATATAATTATGCATTTACTATTTGGTAAATTATTCATTAAAAGTTTGGAAAATTTTTTTTTTATGTAAAATCCACTCAACATTTTAATATGTAAATTTTCATTATTTTAGAAGCTGTCGAGAGAATATGTAGGACAAAATTGTATTACATTTTCAATTTTGGGACAAAGGTATATAATTAAGTCACTTTTAACATTAACGACTAATGAAGTTGAAATAATTTGTGCACTTTGTGGAACAAAAAAAACGCATTTTGAAAAAAATAGATCATTCCTTTCTTCAATAAAAGTAATCTATCAAGTAAAACTTATCACAAACAGTATAATTAATCATTTATCTTTGTTCTTGTTCTATATAAGTAGAGAAGTTTGTTTGTGGTCAGACAAACTTTGTAACGATCAGGATGAGTTCAATTTTCATTTGAAAACTTGTGTTTATATAGAAAGTTTATTTTTGCAATTAAATTTAATTTAATGAAATTCTATTATATCCGCACATTTGTTTATAATTTAAATTTTCATTCAACGATTATTTAACACACATATTGTGAAGGTAAATTTAATTATAAAAGAACGTATAATATATAAATAAAATGGATATACGATTGTGAAAATTAAATTATAACTTTAAATATTTATAAGAATAGAATTTCTGGAGGATTTATTAAATGTTTGCCTCGAGTCTTAATAAAATTCTTCAAGAAATTCTAGAACATCTTGAAGAACTCTTCAAGGAAAAATATACATTCCATGGCAGAAGTATAAATATAGTTTCAATATTATTTACTTTTGAATAAAAAAATTTCTATTATTACGAATGTATTTTTCAAAATGTCCTTAAGAAAAATATTATATTATAGAATTATGACTTAAAAATTACAATTTAATGAATTCTCTACAATCGTCAACTTTTTTCAATTGTTAAAAGTATATTTTTAAAAAATTATGATAACAATACAAATTTTATTTATTTAACCCTAGAAAGAGTAACTGGGGTGTCTAGATACCCCAGTTACCCTTTAGAGGGTAAGAAAATTCATATACTTCTTCTAGGGTTAATAATTTTTTTAATAATATACTTTTAACAACTGAAAAAAGTTGACGATTGTAGAGAATATTATAATAATGTAATATTATAACATTTGGATAAAAATTGCGATTTTTGACTGTTCTATAAAGAAAAAACTGAAAATATTTAAAAAATAATTATTTAACAGAAGATTTGACTTAAGTCAATTAAAATTTCTAAAAATTGATTTAAAACTTAAGTCAATTAAAATTTGGAGAAATTGAAATTCGGATAATTTAAAACTTAAATCAATTAAAATTTGGACAATTTAAAATTGGCATAATTTAAAACTTAAATCAATTCAAATTTGAATAATTTGAAATTTAAGTCAATTAAAATTTGGACAAATTGAAATTGGGATAACTTGAAAGTTAAATCAATTAAAATTTGAGTTAATTGGAATGTGGATAATTTGAAAATTAAGTCAATTAAAATTTTGAAAAATTGAAATTGGGATAATTTAAAACTTAAGCCAATTAAAATTTGGATATATTGATATTCGGATAATTTAAAATTTAAATCAATCAAAATTCGTCTAATTTGATACTTAAGTTAATTAAAATTTAGACAAATTGAAGTTTCGTTAAGTTTAATAATCGATCGATTGAATTTGCATTAAAATTAAAATTGTAATTATAATAAATTTCGTTCATTGACCAATAAAAATTAAAATTGATTGAAAATATCAATAGAAATTTAAATTCAAATTCAATTAGAAATGAAATTTGGATCGTTTAAAATTTGTATCGAATTTAATTAGGGGAGATCGGGGCTGAAAGTACCGGGGGTAAGTTGTGGATTGTTGGAAAAAAAATTCTCTTTAACTTAATAAATTATTTTTACTATAAATCAGAGTTTTTGAAAGATTCAAGGTTTTTGATATTTAAAATTTTTTCTCTAAAATTAAGGAATATTAGTTAAAAATTATAATTTTGAGTTAAACATTTATGAATTCAAATAAAAAAAATATCCCAAAGATTAATCTTTAAATTCAAAAAAGTTAGACGCGGTATAAAAAAAATTGAAAGTGGTACACTGTAGTACCGCTGTGCTTCAAAGGGTTCAGTAATAAAAATATACTGTTAAAAATAAGTTTCCTTGTAATTTATAAAAAAAGGTAATAATTCATGTAAACAGTTTTAAGTGTTTCAATTTCATATTTTTTGTTTTCAAAAAAAAATTGCATTTTTTTTTTCTTTGAAGAAGAAATTTTTCTAAGAAAATTGAACAAAAAGAGAATTGTGACAGTGTGTTTGATAGCTGTTAAATAAAGAAGGTATAATAAAAAAAAAAAAAATTTTATAGACAGGAAGATCAAAATCCGGATCGAGGCTCTCTCTTGTTTTCAGAGGAGCATAAAGTGGAATCGATCCTGAAGGATAAAAGGCGACGTCTCGACGGACCCTGGCGAATATTCCCTGTCTGACTAGTACCTCTCTATTTTCACTGAAAATCACAATGTGGAAGGGTGCTTTTTCCCCAACCAGCCAATGTTTTTATGAAAGCTTGTATGTGGCGTCGGAGAGGGCGCCGTTCTGACGACGCTCACCAGTCGCCCCTGGACGCTTCAAAGGGGTAGAATCACTCTTTAAAAGAAAATTTCATTATCAACCAAAAAGGCGATGTCCAAACGAAATTTTGCCTAAATAAAAACATTTTTTTTCACCCCCCAACAAAATGTTGTTACGCCCTCAACAAGAATTATGATATTCAGTGGATATTCTTTTTTACATGAAATTATCGCGAAACAAAGGTACAATTAATTCTTTATAAATAAAAAAAAAAATAGTGCGCCCTATTTGTTTATACATCTATAGGAAAATATAAATTTGTTTTCTAACACTTATTTCGTCATATCTGCTTTTTTTCTTTTAAATTACATCAATGTGCAATAATGTTTTTTTTTAATTTTTTTTTTTTTTTGCAAAAAGTTGAAAAATTTGTTTTTGAAAAAAAAAGAAAATTTTAAGTGTGTAAACTAATAAAGTTTTGAAAATATTTGTGAAAAATGAAAGTTTATGTTAGATAGACTAAAAATATAATTTTGTTATAATATTTCGGTAATTTTTTCATTGAAAAAAGTGGGAGTTGATATTTTTTTTTGTGAAGGGTGAAAGTTTTGCCGACGGTTCCATAAGACGGGGAAACCTTAAAAAAATAGAAGCAACTGGTGATTTACGCACGTGCTTAAATTACTCTTGGAAAAAAAGGTAATTTGCGTAAAAGAGATAATTTGATTTTTAAAATATGAGAGTAAGTTTTTCGAAATTTAACTTTTTTAAAATAAAAAAATTAGTCTTTAGATCCAATATAAAAAAAATTATATTGATAGTTTATGAAAAACGAATTTTCTTACATTTTGTAAAATATAATTTTAAAAAATAAGTTTCTTTTACCAAAACAGTAATCAATATATATAAACATTCGAATGATGAAACAGTTATAATAAGTATTACGAAATAATAATATTGATTAATAAAATAAATAACTATTATACAATCTTCAGGAATTAATTAAAATTAAATTATTATCAATTATCATTATAATTACATGATGTTTGAAAAAATTATCAAATCTTCTATAATTTTTATATGCTTAAATTTTATTACATAGAATTAATTTTAAAAAAATGATAATATTGTGAGTAAAAAATATTAAAATCAATGTTACACAACTTGTTTTTCAATTTTCAGTATTATTTTTTTCTTTTTCTTCTATTTTTCTATCCTTTCCTTTCATATGATTTTTATTCTAGCTATTTATAAATTTTATTATTATTTCAGAACTATTTTAAGACTTTATATTTAATGAAAAATATTTTGTTCTTTATTCAGATATAAATATTTATTTAAATTTCTTTGAGTTTTTTTCTTCATTTCAATTTTTAAAGAATTTACAATGATAATATGGGGAAAATTACAGCAAAAGGCAATAATCCAATTGGATCTCATTCCTGAGGGAAAACCTGTTTCATATTTTACAATTGTTACTTCATTTTTAAGTAGGTCAATTTTTATCTGAAACTATTTTCTAGCTAGATTGTTTACTTTTATATTTCAAAAAAAAAAAAAAATTTCCTTTATTATCAAAACGAGCGTTTTAATATCGAATTAAAAAGGATTGCAATAGAAACCAATTTGATTTAAATCACAATTTAAATCAAAGGGTCATTTATATTTAAATCCTGATTTAAATTAAGAGTCGTTTACATTAAAATTTTTTAAACATTTCTTAAAAAAATTATTTTTAATATATTCTTTACATTCAATTTTCTATATTCTAAGGTTCAAAATTCATTTTTTATTAGCGAATATTCTGTTGACATTTTATCCAGAGTTATTTATTACTTTTTAAGAATAAATTTTTTTAAATATGTATATGGCTTTTTGAAATATTTCTTTAAAAATTTTTTTATAACGTCAAAACCATAACAATCATTTATTTATTTATTTACAGTTACTAACCAACTTAAACAAAATTAAACTACCCTTTCGTACAACAAAATTATTAAAATAATATATAATATTCACATTATTGCACAAATATTTAACAGGGTGTTCAGTACATTTGTTAAAAAAACTTCTTTTATTTTTTAATTTTTTTTTTTAACTATTTGAGTATTAATATTTTTGATTTGATTTTTGAGTCGAAATCAAAACATAACAAAATTTTTCTAAAATTTTTTAGATTAAATAAATAATAAATACTATTATTTTTATATTCAATGTTTTTACTTTTGTTATTTTAATTATTTATCATTTCTCTTTGACTGCTTTCTTTACATTGAAGAACTTTCTTTTTGTTATTTTTTATATAAAATTTTGTTATCAAAAAAATTTATAAAAAATTAAAATTTTTTTATTACATAACAACAAATTTTAGTTCATTATTTTGTTTATAACATTTTTCTTAAACATTAAAAAAATTTGTATTTATACAAATTAACAAACTTAAAACAAAAATTTATGTGCAAAATAACAAATTTAAAAAAGATTTATGTAAAAAATAACAAAAAAAAAAAAAAATTTTCAATGTTCAAAATAATAAACTACATTTTATTCAATGGGAAAAAAGTAAGAAAAATTATAAATAATTAAAATAACAAAAGTAAAAACATCGAATTCAAAAATAACAATATATTTATGTTTTATTCAATCAAACATTTGTTTGAAAAATTTTATGTAATTTTGACACTTTTGTTGAATTTAAATCTTAAATAAGAAAGACATTAAAATATCTTTGAAATATTAAAAAAAAATTTATGAAATAAAAATCACAATTTTTTTATACATAGCTATCATCGACAAAGAAAGGAATATATAATAGAAAAATGAATCACATGAAATATCGATGAAACAAGTTAATGTATATTTCAATTTCAATTTCTCCAATATCGCAAGATTTGCTTTTATATATATTTACTTTAAAATATAAATTTGCATTATGGTATACATATTGTATAATAAAATTACGTTTTCTAGGCAATGAATTCAAACATGAAAGAAAGGATGAAAATCAATTGAAATGTTGCGTATCTGATGTAAATTTAAGTGGGATTTAAGATGAATCGTGATAATGAGGAAGTGAGTCTTTTAATATAATAAATTAATTATTTTTATACTCTAATATATATTCAGAAATTGAAAATAATTTTATATATTTTTTATGATTGGTTCTTACACTCAGAGAAAAATTTTGTTTGAACAAAATATATCAATTTTTTGGATTAACAGAATTTTTTGATTATTTTATACAAAATTGGTATCAATCAAATAAATATATTTATTTGATTTAAATAAACGTTTGGTTTATTATAAAAAATTTTTCGAACGAAGAAAGAATTTGATTGAACCAAATAAACTTTTTGATTTAAACAAAAGTTTTTTTATCTACCAAAATTTATTTGGTAGATTCAACAAAAAATTTGGTTGTTTCAAACAAATTTTATTCTGAGTGTTTACGTCGGTGAAGTTCATAACGTTTATGATCAGCGATTGAAAACTAAAAATTTATTCATCTAAAAAATAATAAAATGCAAAAAAAATTTTTTTTAAATTGTTGATCGAGTAATTGTAAAATACATGGGATTTAGTACAACTTATAATAGTTAAGTGCCACGAACGAGCGCAAATGGGAAATAAAACAAATGAATGACTACACTACTTATATTTTTTCTGACATATTGGATCCGCCATATTGAATTTTGAAAATTTTGGGAAAGTTTGGTGATAGAGGCTTTTCAATTACGAATTAAAATTAACTAATCCCTGCTGAGACCCGTGTGGAAAAGTCGACTGGGCCCCAATTTGGTCCAGACTGGGTTTCCCAATGTCCAAAGTGGGCAACCCAGATAACGCCCAAACTGGGCAGCGTAACGCTGATCCCAAAGATTTCCCAAGGTTGGGAAATCCCAGCTGGGGCCAGATTGAGTTATTCCATTTTTATTTATAATTGTTAATTAATAATTATATAAATAATTTAACAACAAAAGAGTAAATTAAATGAATAAATATAATTTCCTTTTAAATTAAATTGTATTAAAGATGACGACTAACAAACAATGTATAAAGTAAAAAAAATATTTGTGACGCGTCGCCAAGAAAGGGACCTAAGCGTCCAAGAATTGTAGGTTAAGTTTGTGTCAGTTTCATATTGATTAAATCTTTTTTTTTAATTGTGTAACAGTAAAAGCAGTTTTTAATAAATATTTTCGATATAATGAAGAGATAAGCATTAATGGTTAATATTGAAAATTGATCCACTTTGTACATTTTCTTTTCAAATATGGCAAACATAACCTGAAACTCCTGGACGCTTAGGTCCCTTTCTTGGCGACGCGTCACATTTATATAATTTAAAAGTTAAATAATAGTGTATGTATTAGATTTTCAAGTTTTGGTACAACTTATAAATGAAAATCTAGAAATAACGCAAAAAACTGCGCACGAGGGGAATCGAACCTACGACCTACGGACTTATAGATTAACGCTCTAACCACTATGCTAACGACGCGTACCTGCAGACAAGTTTTAATTTCTCAGTATCAAAGATGTGAAAAATATGATTAGGTTAGACAATAAATTAAAATATAATCACTTACTTCATTTCATTTATTTTAATTTAACATTTTTACCAGTAATTAATAAGTACCAAAGTATTTTTCCTTAAATGTGAATTTTGCCCATATTGGCTTTTGGAAAAATCTCCAAACGGCATATAAATTAAATATAAATATAATTAACTAGTTTTATTATTTCTCATTTGTTCTCAAGTCTTTTATTTATTTATAACAGAATATTAAATTAAATTTCAGTTTGGGAATACTTTGGGAAATCCCAGTTGGGGCCAGGTTGGGTTGACCCAAACTTTGCCCAAGTACAATGAAAAACAAACATTTTTTTCAGCTTTTCACAGTTGCGCTTTTTTGTATATTTCTTCAGCATATTATTTAAATAATAATTTAATTAACTTAATTCTTTTATTTCTTCATTTTTCAAACTTTGGGAAGCCAAGTTGGGCCCAGATTGGCGCCCAGTCTCACTTTGGGCGACTTTGTGAAGATTTCCACACGGGGATGTACTAAATCCCATGTAATTTACAATTTTTTAGGATGAATTATTTCTGGTATTTTTTGATAAATCAAAAAACGGTTTGGGGAGATTGTATAGCATACGAAGGAGATCAAACTTTTCATAATATCAAACGATTTGAGAAAGGCCTAAAAAACGGCGTTATTGACCCTCATCTTTTGTTAGAAAAATTATAATAATTTGCTTTTAACAATATTGTTTCTTCTAAATCATTAATTATAAATATTGTGAACTTCACTGCTATGTGTTCTTATTTGAAAAATATAATTAGATAAATTTTTTCATACCTCGGTTTTGAAATGTGAAATTTGCTTTGTTTTCTGTGTAGTCTAGTTCGTTAATTTCAAATTTTATATATTTATATGAAGTTGAGTAACTATTATTTGAGTCTTGTTAAACTTACAGCAAAAAGCAGTTTCCCAAACTCTCTGTGGCGCATTGCAGAAAGAAGCTAATTGCAAATGTTTGGTACTTTCTGTACTCATTTATGGATGCCTTGCTGCCGTTACATGGTGTCGTTGCGCTAATGTTACTAAGGTCTGTGAAAAATATTCCAATTTTAGTAAAAGCATAAAGACGTTGTCATTTTTTGTTTTTCAAAACATATTTTTAAAATATTTTATTTATTTTTTCTACACTTTTTATTATAAGTACTTTTTATTAAAGTACTTCACCGGCAATATTCGAAAAAGAGTCACACTTATCAAATTTTGACAGTTTGTTCTTTAGGTCAATTTAGAAAAATATGATTTTTTTCAGAATTTTTTACAATGTAGTTTTTTAGAAAAAAAATTAAAATCGAATACGTAACAATTATTTTTTTAAATTACTAGTGCTCTTGCTGTTAAAAACCACGGGAAATTGGAGGTTAAAGTTTCGTGGGTGGTACGCTTGCGCATAATCATATATATTGCCAACTTAATTTCCATTGTTTAGAAAGCATATTTATCAATGTTTACAGTATTTAAAAAGAAAAAAAATGGGGATTACGTATTTTTACTTTTTAAAATACATAAATCCATTAATAACATAAACATATGTGACGCGCTCTGAAGAAAAGGACCTTAGAAGCGAACGAATTATAGGTTATGTTTACGGTAGTTTTACCTTGATTAAACGTTTATTTTTATTTATGTAAAATTAAATTCAGTTTTTATTAAATATTTTAGATGTAATAAAAACTTCAATATTAATTATTTGTATTGAGAGTTGATCCTCTTTGTGTATTTTCACTTCGAAATTTCAAAACATAACCTACAATTTTCTGCTTTTCTAAGGTTCCTTTCTTCAAAGCGCGTCACATATGGTTTTTCTTCAAACTTGTAAAACCGCACCACCGGACAATCCTTAAGGAAGTTCTCTCCCTCCAACGTCAGTCAAATCAATGCCCATTTAAGTTTTCATTTGTATCGCGTAGTACTAGCTCAACGCTTGGCAACGTTGGATTATATTTCCTCCGTTCCGTTTCGTGTCGTCTGCTATTGTTTGATTTATTTTCGTTAAATAATAATAATAATAATTTATTATTTTAAAAATCTTAATTTTTTATAAGCAAATTCAAATTATTATTCATTATTATGAATCTTTGAAGAATATACTATTACATGTATATACTACTTATATTACTTTCAAATTTCGCGCTTTTTCTATTCCTAACCTACAAGACGCAACGTTGCCAAGCGTTCCCAGATAACAAACGTGTCTGGCACGTTACAGGCACAACGAGCGGCGGACCGTGTCCCTGCTGTAACGCACCTTTTGTGCCACCTACTTTATGACAAGACCGACTGTGCCAGCATCGTGCTCGCAATATTCCTGACATATTATCCGGATCTTTTGTCCAGGATATATCTGCCAATAGGCTTGTTTAAATTTCTGTTTTTGAATCTTCATTATAAATAAAAAAAGTATTACTTTCACTAATAAAATTAAATAATTTATAAATAAATTAATTTTTATTGATATTTTATTTTTTTGTAGTGATAAGCAAAACAAGTTTGCAATAATTTTTTTTATGGTTCAAAATATATAAAAATATAAATAAAAGAATAAATCTAGGGATAAGAGAAAATAACAAGATTTATTAAAAAATAATTCACAAATTTTTAAAAATGTAGAATACTTTTTAAAATATCTAAAAAATCATGAATAAAAAATTTAAAAAGTAAAGTAAATTATCAAAAAGATGAGAAAAATATAAGCCAACAAATTTTTAATAAATTAAGCAGTTTAATAAGTATAAAAATCCTAATAATTTAAGTTTTGTAAAACACACTATAGAAATGTTAAGAAAAGAAAATTCTTAAAATATAAGAAAGTTAAGGAGATTATTCATAAAATGAAGGAGTTTAAAAAATGTAAGAACAAAGCTTTAAAGAACGAAAAAAGCTTAAAATATTTAAAAATGCCCAAAACAAAAACTAAACAGCTTTAAATTTTAAAAAAATTATGAAATGTTAAAAATTGTATAAAATAAAATGTTGTAAGAAAATAGAAGAATTTATAAACGAATATAAAAAGAATCTGAAAATTAAAAAAAATTGAAATGAATTACAGAAATATTTTTTAAAAATTAAAGAAAATGTTATAACAGAACGAAAAACTATTGAAATATAGGAACGATTGGGAAATTTGTAAAAATACAGGAAAAAATGCAAAAAAAACTGACTAGAATCTATTAAAAAAGAATAATATAAGGAAAAAGTTATTCAGTTTAGAGAAGGGACAACATTTCTAAGAAATGAAAAAATTATGAAAAACTATAAAATTTATTAAATGAGCAAAGAATGATAAAAAATTATAAAGGAACTTAACAACACAATGAGAAAATAACGTATAAACACACACAGCACATGATATTTTCTAAATATTTCTGAAATATTTCATTGAAATTTTGAAATATTCCAATGTAAAGTCCTTGAAATATTGCTGAAATTAGGGAAATGTCCGCCTATAAGTAATATTGCCGTGTAATTTTGCTGAAATATTTCATTAAAATATTATAGAAAAATTCCAACTTAAATGATGCTAAGGATCCTAAGGTGTTGAACATGTTAGAAAATAACGATTGATTTCATATTTTAAAAAAGTTTCTAACTTTGAAATATTTTTTGAATATTGCAGAGTCTTCATTTGTAATATTGCAGGAGTCTTAATGTGTAATATTTCAACAAAATTTCACGGCAATATTTCTTATAGGCGGACATTTTCCTGTTTTGATCAACATTTCATGAACCTTGCATTGAAATATTTCAAATCTTTCAATGAAATATTCATGAAATGTTTATGAAATATAATGTGATGTGTGGGAAAAAAAGAAAATCCTTAAAAAAATTAAACGATTAACTGAAAAGTTTTTTAAAAATTGTACTAAATATTAAACAAATAAAAATTCATGAAACGAATTGAATTAATTGAATAATAAATTGAAAATTGGATGGAATAAATTTTAAAAAAACTATGAAAACTTTTAATAATGCTAATAAGTTTATTTTTGTCTTACTTTAACAAAGAAATAAATTAATGAATTAATAAAATAAAGATAAATTTAATTATTAATGTTACATTGAGAATTTATATCGATGGCTCCTAAATGAAAACACGTTATTCGCGAGAGCAAACAAAAAACACCCTTATTTACGAAAAAAAATAGAAAACTCATCTGAAAATTTTGTAACCTAATTTGCTTAACTTTTGCTATGTTTTTATTTTAAGCCAATATCAAATGTCTAAATAAAGTAATTTAAGGATACAACGTTAGTTTGACACAATATAAACGTTTAAATTAATTTAAATTTTAATGTATCATTCATACTTTAAAAATAACCATTAATTAAAATTGTAACATAGCCTTCAAACAACTGTCATTTTGAATAAGATGTTTTCTATTTGTTTTTCTTAATAAAGTGTTTTCTATCTGCACTCGCGAAAAACGTGTTTTCATTTAGGGGCCATCGATATAATTTACAAGAATAATTTTAGAATTTCTTTTGTAACTTGTTTGCTACTTAAGTTTGATGAATTCGTAAATATAATTAATCATTAGTGAAAAATTTATTATTTTAATGAATATAATATATATTGCATTTAACAATCATGCGATTATACGAATATTCTTAATAACACAAAAAATAATCATAGAATATCTTGAAAATTATTACAATCTATATAATAATATTCAAAATGTTTGATCTATTTATAATAAAAATAATTAATTCTAAGAAGAATATTTGAATAAATGAAATTTTGAAAAACAATAATTTTAAATAAAAGTATTTTATAGTTCATT
Source organism: Leptopilina boulardi (assembly GCF_019393585.1). Taxonomy (NCBI): domain Eukaryota; kingdom Metazoa; phylum Arthropoda; class Insecta; order Hymenoptera; family Figitidae; genus Leptopilina; species Leptopilina boulardi. The sequence continues at coordinate 1,097,985 of NW_026137778.1, forward strand.
TTTAGGACAGAATTCTTGTAAATAAAAGCAAGTGCGTTGATAGATCAGTTGGTTAGGCATTAGGTTTAGTTTGCGTTAGGTCGCGGTTTCGATTCCCCTTGCGTGCGTGAGATAATTTAACTTTAAGATAAGTATTGTAAATAATCATACTGAATTAAATATATGCATTTCCGTGATTAAATTCCGAAAACAGCTCATTTTTTACTAACGAAATATTTTTGAACACTATTTTTTTAGCTATTTAATCAATGAGATGGTTGATTATCTGATAAAAAAAGTTACCAGAGCACATTTTCAAAATGTTAATCAGCACGTGTAATTTTTTTACTGAAATTGTTTAAATAATCATTAAACGTATCTACATAGACGCAGTTTCAATTTTTATTTTAGTAAAAAACATTTTCTGTACTTTAATGGATCGGACCGCGGGCGGGCGATATCGCCAGCAATGGCGCGTACATTGCGCTGCTTATGTGCCGGCACGTTGGTCCGATCAATCGGACTGAGGTCCGGCACACGGCCTGCAATTATGCAGGCATTTTGTTATCTGGGCGTTGTGCTAAGTAATTTCTGATTGTCAAAATACGGTGTTTTTTTAGACAAAATAATTAATTGTGAGTCTCCTAAGCCAGGTCTGATCAATTTTATTAAAAGTAAGTGAACATTGGCTATTAAACTTTATGTATATAAAGTTCCAGTAATATCTTTTCGTCAGATTTTTCACAATTTGAGATTTCAGACCAAAAAATTCAATTTCCCATAAGAACCCGTGTTAAATGTGAAAAGAGAAAATTATTTATATCTTTTGTCAAAATCCACCTAGACCTCTAAAAATTTAACTACATCTTCTTTAAACCATTATCTATCAGTTTATCAAGTTTGATAATTAACTCTTCGTCATTTCTGTTTGCGAGAGAACTTCCTTAATAAATATTACATAATTATCTTCACCACTTTAAACAAAACATGATAATACTAATAGATTGTATAGAGTTCCAGAAAATTAATTCTTTGAATATAGCTAAATTGCATCGCCTTGAAGACTATTTTTTAGGACAAGACGATGCGCGCGCATCCGTTGCCAATCGTTGACTAAAAATATATTTCTTCACATAATCTACTCTTCTTACAATTTCAGTTTATTAATATTATTGAAATTATAAAACATTTTATCTGAGAGGATATAATTTTTTTTTATAATTTTAATAATATTAATTAGCTGAAATTGTAGGAATAGTGGAACACGTGAAATAAATTTGTTTGTCAACAGTTGGCAATGGATGCGCGCGCATCCTGTCGTCCTAAAAAATCACTTTGAAACAGCCCATTGTGGAACCGACTTTAATGTACAGAATGACATTTTTTTAATGTTTAGAATATTCCTTATGTTACACTCTTTCATGATAAATAATAAAGTGTAAATCCGCAATATTAAAATTCGTTCAAGATTAAAAAATGATTTTTAACTACGTTTTTAACGCAAACAAAAATATTTAAAAAATCAATTTGAATCAATTTTGTATAAGATATAGTTATTCACTTTTCAGAAAAAATAATGTTGAGTCAAAATTTTGTGTCAAATAATTATTTTTTTAACATTTTAATTTTTCATTTGTTAGAATTTACATTTTTAAAAATTCTTAAAACTTCAAATTTTTATTTTACAGAAGTTTTATTATTGTCCGAATAAATATCTAGGTAGAAAAATTTTGGGCATAAAGTTTAAAATTAACCAATCATAATTTTCTTGATAACTTCTGATTGATTAATTTTATACTTTGCGTCCAAATTTTTCTGCCAAATATTTATTTGAACAAATGAAAGTTGATTTTCTGGAACTTCAAACCATTAAATACAATATGTACTACCTATTACACCGTCCGACAAAATTCAAAATTCTTTTTCACACACGAAAAAATCAATGATTTTCAGAAACTAGGACCAAAAAAAAGATACCCGTGTCTGGCCGTTTTGCTAGATCAGGTCATTTTTTGCTTTTAGGGGTAAAAACAACCCTTAAATGAAAGGTGATAGGAAATCTTGTACAAAAAAATAATTTTTTATGAAACCTGGTATCTCGGGGTTTTCCGGGTCGCTGATTACGAATCTGATGTCAGATTTTCAAAATTGAAAATGGCGGATCCAATATGGCGGTCGAAATTTATAAAAATTCACCAATTCATTTGAAAGTTGTTACTTGAAGGTTTTTGGAGTCGCTGATAACGAATATGATGTCAGATTTTGATAATTCAAAATGGCGGATCCAATATGGCGGTCGAAATTTCTAAATATTAATTATTTTTTATAAAACTTGGTGTCTATTATTTATAAAAAATAATTAATATTTATAAATTTCGACCGCCATGTTGGATCCGCCATTTTGAATTATTAAAATCTGACATATTCGTTATCAGCGACCCTAAAAACCTTCAAGTAACAAGTTTCAAGTGAATTCGATGAACTTTTATAAATTTCGACCGCTATATTGAATCCGCCATTTTGAATTTTGAAAATCTGACATCATATTCGTAATCAGCGACCCCAAAAACCCATAAGTAACAACTTTCAAATGAATTGGTGAATTTTTATAAATTTCGACCGCCATATTGGATCCGCCATTTTGAATTTGAAAAATCTGACATCAGATTCGTAATCAGCGACCCGGAAAACCCTGAGATACCAGGTTTCATAAAAAATTATTTTTTTGTACAAGATTTCCTATCACCTTTCATTTAAGGGTTGTTTTTACCCCTTAAAGCAAAAAATGACCTGATCTAGCAAAACGGCCAGACACGGGTATCTTTTTTTTGGTCCTAGTTTCTAAAAATCATTGATTTTTTCGTGTGTGCAAAATCATGTCGGACGGTGTTATTCAAATTCGTCAATGTGCTAAAAAAATTGATAAATTTTTCTTAAATTTCACAAATTCATCTAGAAATATATTATTTTATTATCCTTTTATAGGTCGTCATCAATTTTATGAAAATACCCATTCGAAGCACAAAAAATGTTTCGCCCTGTGACGATGGTTACATATACATACCTGTAAGTAGAAAAATTAATTAATTTTATCTAAAGAAGACATCATGTAATTTTTCTAATCAATGTCTCAGGTTGCATTTATGGGAATGTTATATCTTGTTTATTTGGTGGAATGTTATCATTCTCCAATCAGAATTGACCTTCTACATGCGGAGGGCCAAAGCAGTGTTCTTGCCAAGTTGACCCAACTGAAAATTGCTCAGCCAACAATTTGGTGGAAGGCCATTTCCTATCATTATGTGCGTAGAAAGAGACAAATCACTCGTTACAGAAATGGTGATAATTATACAACAACTCAGGTCAGCTCTTCATTTCAGAAGTAGAAAATAAAACTAGGAATTAAAAAATTTATAAATAATAAAAATAAATACAATCATTCTAATTACTATTCAAATATAAATATTTTATTTGCATCAAATAAATTTATTTCAATTAAATAAACTCAAATGATAATAGTCAACTAACGGAGTATTTGAATAATTTTTTTTTCTATTAATATAAAAAATTTACGTCAATAGGTTTATTACGAGAGAGTGAATACACATGCTGCAACATCTTTTTATTTTTACGATTATTGTGGAGTCAAAGACATCAGTAAAGAGTTAATTCTCGATCCAAAAGTACCAATTACAAAAATCACTCTAACGAAAGGATTCGCATTTTCCAACGTGAGATCGGCCACCGAATTCGAAGAAGCGAGATCACGTTTTTTTGCAGAACAAGTATATATTTTATTCTAATTTTCATTTATTGCGCGCGATGAAAATTTAAAATTTTTTAACGATATTACACTATCTTCTTTTTATTATCATTATAGGAATTTAGAGACGATTACATGGAAATGAGAGAGAGTCTCGACTTGGGGTACAATTTCAATCCTATTACTTTGGTAGCGGTCCTTGGTAATCCCTGGTTCACCAATTCCTATGTATATTGGTGTCTGAGTGCTCTTTTACTGAGCTGGCCACTTAGGATCATCATTGAATATAAAACTCAATATGCAGATTATCAGGTAATTTCTTTTCGCTAACAAGCACTTTGAAAAAAATGTTCTACTTTCTTTCTACTGAGATATATATACGTAAAAAAGATCATTTTCAAACAGCGAGAAAGTGAGAGAGAGAGAGACACGAAATTGGAAGTGCAGCCTTGTAACTTGATTCAGAAAAGCGCGAGAGATGAATATATTATTTTTAGAAAATTCTTGAATTTCTGATTCCGGATGGTAAATTGAATTTTTTAAAAATTACCTGTAACTTTAGAAGAGATAAAGAAAGTTTGAGAATAATGTCTCGCAATTTGTTTGCAAAATATGTACCAAGTTTGTCGTAGGCAAAATAAATTTTTAATTTTAATTCATAATTTACCATTTTGGATTTTTATAATGTATATATTGTACATATGTAAAAATTGCGTCTCGGTATTCTTGCATAATGAAATAAAATTAACATCACGAATTTATTAATTAATTAAGAAGAGGGAGCAGTAAAATTTCGATTTAATATTCATGTTGTTTCGGGGTGCCAATTTATTTTCCGACATTATTAAGAATTTAAAATTATCGTACAACATGAAAAAATTGAAAATTTTTTGATAGAATTAAGGTTACAAAAAATTTTTCAAAAAAAAAAATGTTAAATTGAATAAAACATAAATGCCTATTGTTATTTTTACATTTAATGTTTTTTTTAATTTTAATTATGTATAATTTTTATTGAACTACTTTTTTACATTAAAAAAATTTTATTTTTCTTACTTTTTCAATTTAACAATTTTTTAATTTATTTCGGACATAAATTTTTTTTTACATTAAAAAATTTTGTTTATACAAATAAGTTTAAAAAAAATTTATGTAAAAAAAGCAAAGTAAAATTCGACGGATTAAAATTTTACTGTTCCACATCCCGTTAATTACAAAAATTTATTGTTCGTTTTATTTTATAATCATAAATTTTAATAATTGTTTTTCTACTACAAAATGAAAATTAGAACCAATTGACATCGATGAAGTTCACGTTTATGATCAACGAATTAGAAGAAAAATTATTCTTCTATCCTATAAATTATTATAATTTTTTGTCTAAAAATATTTTTGCAACATTTCTCGATTAATAAATTTTTAGAACAAAAATTGGTAAGCAAAAATTTTTATTATTTTTAGCGTGAAAAATATTTTTTATTTTTAATCGTCGATCATAAACGTAGTAAACTTCACCGACAACCCGATTGGATAGTAATTTATATTTAGTTGTCACATTTACTTACCATAAATGTATGTTAGATACTCGCCACTTAATAATTACAAATTTTTTTGTAATGTGTATATCGAAACATAACCTCTAAACCTCAACTTTCATCAAGAATGAATATTAATATTTAACAATCCTTATGATTCATGTCACTGAACACACAATACTGACGACTGACATTTAAATAGTTTTTAATATTTTTTGATTCTCTACTGTAAACAACTGCGTATACATATAAGGGGGATTTTACATGAGGCTACTTCCACCACTTCTACAATAGCTAAATCAAATTGCCTTGAAGAAGCAGACGGTGCGCACGCATCCATTGCCAACTGTCAAGAAAAGAATTATTTCGTGCGTGTTCCACTGTTCCTGCAATTTCAGTTTGTTAATGTATTATTGATTTATTGATTATATTATTGATTATATCTTTAAAAAATTTTTTTTTTATAATTTCAATAATATTTAACAAGCTGGAATTGTAGCTGTAGGAATAGTGAAACACGTGAAATAAATAAAGCTATTGTAGAAGCAGCTTGAAATGATCGAACGTTTCTTTTCAAACGCGCTCATTCTTTAGTAATTTTTTAAATTAAGAATGTTGATCATTTTCTGAAATTCTTAGCACGTTAAAATGATAAATATTGATTTTAAAATACTGTTTTCTTGAAACACAGACTCATTTAACAAATTCGTCTGAAATACCAAAGATCCTTATCTTACAAATTTCCCAAATCCGAAAGATTGTGCGAATCAACGACTTTGATCCCTGCATGCTTCTGCCATCTGACGACGAAAGGACGTAATGAACCTGTCATTATATTACTTTCCTACTTTTCGTTTTGCAATGTTTATAAGTTAAGGATCCTTGATATTTTGGCCGATTTTATAGGTCGATAATTAAAGGACTCTCTTTGACAAAGAATTTCAAAGGCTGTTCTTAAATAATGAAATGAAATTTGTTCTCAATATCAATTTTATTTCGATTAGTAAAATGCATTTTTGAAAAAATAAATTTTTTTTTACTCACTTTAAAGTTCTCTATTAACAATAGACCTTTTCATGCTGATCGTTTTATCCTTATCTAGCGCATTCAATGACACATGAGTTGGTAAGGACAGAATGATCACCATGAAAAGGTCTATCCGGTTATTATAGATTTAACAATTCCTTTTTCCAACTAAAACTATTTGTTAAAATGAAAGTCAATGCAATGTATGTTATTTTGATTTTAGATAACAAAACTTTTTGGTGTAAATTACGACACACCAATGACATCACAAATACATGCGTCTTCCAGTCAAATAAGTGCTCCAGGATCATATATGTTAGCACCGAGTTATAGCGAAGCACTTTTAATGGAACCTGTAATATCAAGAACGGAAGAAACATCAGAAAGAGAAAATCTCATAGAGGCATTTGAATCGGATATGGTACCAAGTTATTCCGAGGCACTTCTTTACGAACGAGCACAACAGAATTCTTTGCAAACTGATATCAATATCCAATATCATCAGATTCAATCCTCAGAACCTTGTGAGTGTCCATGTCACATTGGAGAATTAGAAAGACCCAATGAATTAGATCCAGAAGCTTCCACTTCCAAAATGGAAAATAATAATAATAATCCTCGAGATGAAAGAATACAAATAGAAAATACAATTCAAACAAGATCGGAAACTATTAATTTTAGAGAATCTGAAACATCAACAGCAATATATCAAACAAGAAATCGACTAAGTGATTGTAATTATACTACACAATTGAAAATTTGTAGTGACTGTCTAAGAAGTTCAGCGAGTGATCCCAATAGATTGAATCGTGATTTAAGTGAAATTGGATGTAGTCGATTTTTATCTCAATTGAGGCGGACAAATTCTCGAGAGAGTTCCTTAGAATTATTAAACGCAGCAGCAGCATGTGCAAATACAACGAGAAATTTCAACAGAGATATTTCAGAACCAGATCTACGAAAAAATTCAGAATTAGTTGATCCCACATTGAAATTCCTCTTGGCAAATGGTCGAAGTTTAGAGAATATTTTAGAAAATGAAGAATCCGATGTATTGAAAAAGAGAGCAATGTCTGAGCGAGCTGAAGCATTGATTTTAGAAGATCAAATTGATTCAATTTCCACTGTAACGCATGAGGAAATGATTTCAAGAGGTGCAATACCAAAAAAATTGTCTAACAAAAGTAGAGTTACTGTAAATCCTATTTCGGAAGTAGTTAAAAGAATCCCCACGTCGAAGACTTATTTTTGTCTTAAGTCAATTCTGAAAAATAAACAGAGACGATATACAATGGTGACTCCTGAAGAATTTCAAGCACTTGATCCAGATAAATCTAGCGGTGAAATAGAATTTTGTAGAAATAGAGAAACTATTCTTCATCTAACCGATGTTTCGGCTCAATGTCGATGTAGCAACTGTGATAATGATAATGTTAATGGCGTCAATAGAGAATCTGACGATTTTTCCCGAGAGAACTGTAGTTTGAAATCGGAGAATTCTAGGTAAGGCTTAAGGGTGTTGGAGCCATGACAAAAAATTAACAATTATTCTAAGTTCTATCACATGAAGTAGATTAGCAGATTAGCAGAAAAGATTTTAACCAATCAAAATGGAGTTGCTTACGGCAAATATTACCTTGCTGCAAGAGACTAAATTTTGATTAGTTAAAATCTATTCTGCTAATTTGCTAATCTGCTCCATGTGACAGAGCCTTTAAACCATGTTTAGTTTGAGGTTATTTTCTTTGCTTGAACCTCCTTAAATTTCGTTTAGCTTAAAAAAATGGTTCTTTATAAACTAAATTGTAAAAATTCTTATAGGACGCTGATATTTGCAAATCCAATTCAGAAGATTTGTCCATCGGATCCATTTCAAGGGAAAAATGTCGTTCAAAGTGATAACACGGCAAATAATGAAGATTTTTCAAACTTACCCGTCTTATCAAGGTTCAGGAGATCATTGACTGAGAGAGAAGTTTCTGCTTCAAGTAGCCGAAGTCAATGGACGCAGCATCGAACCATAAGTACAGGACCTGATGAAATTTTTTCTGAAAGACACGATCCTGCCATTTCCCTTCCATCGTACGACGGTATGACGATACCTCCCGATTCTAGAATAAATTTGCCGAACAACGATATTCTTTCAATAAATAATTGTCCGTCATTGTCACAAGAGGACCAAGCAAGTCAAAATCAATTTGGGTCTGATGACCAATCGAGTTCACAATTCAACATAGAAAGGCCCAGATTGACTCGATCATTAACTGAAAGGAGAGTCAAATCAGACCAAAGAAAACGCGATCCAATTCTACGTAATAGCTTCACAGACAGAATAGATTATTCATTTAAAGGAAGCGATGGCAAACGCACGAATCTCAATATGGAGACTTCCTTGTAAATTATATGGGATTAGAGCTCATATGCACTGTAAAAAATTTCAGTATATAATTACATGATGCAAGTAATTTTACACAAAATTGAAATGTAGTAAATTTACTACGTCTGGACAATAGGACGAGACGCCTACTTTTTCCTCAATTTTTAAATAACCGAATTTTTAATTAACATAATTTAAAATTACAAAAGTGTTAATAAACCGAATTTAAATATTTCAGAATTTTTAAAAAACCGAATTTTTATAGTTCCAAATTTTCAGTTTACACAATAAAAAAATAATCGAAATACCATTGGTTATAATTTTTATGTTCTCGAATATTAAAATTACAGAAAATGAAAAGAGCAGAAGTTTCACTTGACAGACTTTCTGTTCAACCTAATTGCGATCGGACAAAATTTTAAGAGAACAGAAATATCAGTTAACATAATTTCAATTTTGCAGAATTTTTAGTTAACATAATTTAAAATAAACAGAAATGTCATTTGACATAATTTTTATGTTCTCGAATTTTAACTTTTCCGAAAATAAAAATAACAGAAATTTAACTTGACAGACTTTCTATTCAACCTAATTGCGATTGGACAGAATTTTTAGATAACGGAAATATCAGTTAACATAATTTCAATTTTGCAGAATTTTTAGTTTACATAATTAAAAATAAACATAAATGTCATTTGTCATAATTTTTATGTTCTCGAATCTCAAATTAACCGAAAATAAAAACAGCAGAACTTTCATTTGATAGAATAAATCCATTGTTGATGATTGTTTAAACAATGAATACACAATGGATTTGGTATGTCAAGTGAAACTTCTGCTGTTTTCATTTTCGGTTAATTTGAGATTCGAGAACATAAAAATTATGACAAATGACATTTATGTTTATTTTTAATTATGTAAACTAAAAATTCTGCAAAATTGAAATTATGTTAACTGATATTTCCGTTATCTAAAAATTCTGTCCAATCGCAATTAGGTTGAATAGAAAGTCTGTCAAGTTAAATTTCTGTTATTTTTATTTTCGGAAAAGTTAAAATTCGAGAACATAAAAATTATGTCAAATGACATTTCTGTTTATTTTAAATTATGTTAACTAAAAATTCTGCAAAATTGAAATTATGTTAACTGATATTTCTGTTCTCTTAAAATTTTGTCCGATCGCAATTAGGTTGAACAGAAAGTCTGTCAAGTGAAACTTCTGCTCTTTTCATTTTCTGTAATTTTAATATTCGAGAACATAAAAATTATAACCAATGGTATTTCGATTATTTTTTTATTGTGTAAACTGAAAATTTGGAACTATAAAAATTCGGTTTTTTAAAAATTCTGAAATATTTAAATTCGGTTTATTAACACTTTTGTAATTTTAAATTATGTTAATTAAAAATTCGGTTATTTAAAAATTGAGGAAAAAGTAGGCGTCTCAATAGGACTGTTTAGGCTAACGCAGAATAGCTCCACGATTAGGCCTAAGCAGAATAAAATCTCTAATCGTAAATCTTAAGCTTTTACATGAGAGAGAAAAGGACAAAAGATATTTCTATCCTTTTCTCTTTCATGTAAAAGCTTAAGATTTACTATTAGAGATTTCATTCTGCATTGGCCCATAGGTTCATGAGATAGAGAAGAACACGAATATATTTCTGTCATGCTTTACCGTTCGCGAAGCTATTCTGCTTATATAGGCCTTTATGCTGAATCTACAATGGCTGCGCAAACGTTCACGTCGACTTTTGCGCAGCCAATGTAGGTCCATCATCCAAACGGCTTGCTCAATTAAGGCCTGAGCAGAATAGAAACGTAACTGGAATCGTAATCACAAACGCAACCAGAAAAATGAGTTAGAGAAAGATAGACATATTGTTTGTCCTTCTTTAACTCATTATTCAGGTTGCGTTTGCGGTTACGATTCATGTTACGTTTAAATTCTGTTCAGGCCTGTAGGTAGTTCAAGTTGGGTGGGGTCTATTTAATACAATATAATTAGTAAAAAAAAATAAAATCGTTTTTTATTATTGTATTAAATAGGTCATTAAAAATAGAAACTAAATTCCTAATATACTTAGGTTCCAAAATTTCATTTAAGCAAGATATTAAAAAAATTCGACTTAATCCCGTACATTTATAATGTTTGTGCACCAGTTTACCCCCACCTTGACTCTTCCCCCCCAAACTTGAGCTACCTAAAGGATGTTCTACAATAAATGCAAAAGGCCAGTGCAAGTCCAAAAAACCATAAGTGCAAGAGAGATAGCTAGACTATATATCTCTTTTGCACTCATGGTTTTCTTGGACTTGTCTTTTGCATCTATTGTAGAACCTCCTTAATAAAGGCCTGAGCAGAATAGAAACGTAATCGGAATCGTAATCGCAACCGGAGAATGAGTTAGAGAAAGATAGACATATTTTTTGTCTTCTTCTAATTCATTCTTCTGGTCGCGATTCTGGTTACGTTTCTATCGTTTCTATTTTGTAACTTGTTTTTTTTTCTTTACTTATAGATTATGTATGTTGCCCATTATGTTTTTTCTTTTTAAAAAATATAGAGATTAAAATTATGGAAAATTTATTCCATGGAAGGTAGAAATAATTATTTCTATCAAATTTTCCATAATTTTAATCTCTATTTTTTTAAAATGAAGAAACATAATGAGCAATATAACCTAAATAAAGTTACAAGTAGTATATTTATAAGTTTTGCACGGCAGCAGGTGACCACAATTTTCAGCGTTGGACGTTGTAAAATTACACAGAAATTTTTTACAGTGTATAAATATATAATATTGTGATTTAGAGCCCAATTGACGAATTTCATTAACGGAAAACATTACGGAAATTCTCCTTATTCTCTATTACTATACCTAATAAAATATAAATAATAATTGTAGATGAATCAAAATGAAAAATCAAAATTTTCTGAAAGAACAAAATAAAAATTATTCAAAGTGTTAGCCATATATATTTTTCGATGAATTAAAATTGAAGAATAATTTTTCAAGCACTTTAAGAGAAACTAGAAAAATGCAATTAAATGTCAAATTAGATAGAAGCAAAAAAAAAATGTCAATATATAATATTATTGTTTTCGTAATGTTTCTCCACTTGAAAACCTTTTCTACCGGAGTGTTCATCGCGTGTAACTTCTCTCAATGTCGGAGTAATTATTATTATATAATAAAAAAAAATATTTCTACCTAAGTCCTTCGTATTAAAAAAGTAAAAAAAGCAAAAAAAAAAAAAAATAGGTGTCTGATAAAAAATTGATTGATAGATGACATGAATGTTTTGATTAAATTCGGCTTTCCGTACCTGCTATAGTAATTAAACAACTATCGATGTGAAAGCTAAAAACTAATTAGTGAAAATTATATTTAAAAAATTGAAATTTAACATTGAAGAAAAAATATTCTTCGTTTAAGGAGAGGGTTTGTCTTCTAAAATTGACTACAATTTTATACTTAAAACGAAAGTATTAGTCTTCGATTGAGATTATTTTCCTCTCATTTTAAGAAGAATGATAACCGTAACATAACCTCAAACTAAAAAATGGTTTTTAACGCAAACAAAAATATTAGAAAAATTAATTTCAATCAATTTTGGAAGATCCAATTATATACATACATATTTTAGAAAAAATATTTTTTTAAAAAATTATTTAATAAAAACAAACATTAATGTGTATTTTTTCTTTTCCTATTAGACAATATTGCTCAAAAAATTATAAAATCTAATTTGATTTATTTGGCCTCAAATTTTATATATAATAACCAATGGTTTTCTTTATTTTGAAATTTTTTAGAAACTTCTATTTTTTATGAAATTTTATATCGTAATCTAGAGAAAATGTATAAAAATGAGAAGAATTCTCTCAAACGAAGAATATTTTTTTTTACAGTAAAAATGTGAAGTTGTTTGTATATCAGTACAAACGCATCAGTAAAATCGATTCTGAAGTATATGAAACAATTTTTTTAAAATTGGTCTTTCGCACAGATTGACGTTAAATATTGAAATTTACGATAGAAAAGTAATTTATAATAGACACACATTACTTCCAAAACTAGAGTTGCTAGAAACTGATTTTTTTAAATATCATTTTCATATTCTTTAATTATTTATTAATTTAATTAGATTACATTTGTCAAGTGTTAATTACTGCAATTTCAATTGGAACGTTAGAAAATAATTTCTAATTTTAATAAACAACTCTATTTTTGTAGAAATAAAATAATGCGGACAATCATTTAAAGCGGGGGCAACTATTTTCGAAAATGGACAAGATTAATTATTATAAAAGCTTTTAGCTTGAAAATATTTACATACTAATATAATTAAAGTTAATTAAAAATAAATTAAAACTTATTTTACATAGTTTAAAGTATTTTCAAGTAAAAAGGTTCATGTATAAAAAAACGCCCCCGTAATGATTAGAAGAAAACAAATTACGAAATTCTTGTGCCACTAAACAATTGTGCTCTAGATTTAGAAAAAGAGAAAAAAATTAAAACAGTATTATTTTCCGTCCGGCTGTAATAAATTTTCTAAGGTACTTAAAAGAAAATGCCAAAAAACGATTTTTCGAAACTGGTTACTCTATATAGATATTAAGATCAGCTCAATTCCACAGATAGTTCTAGTTCGTTAATAATTATTGTAAAAAAAAAAAATTAAAAACTAAATTACATCTTTTCAAATCCTTCCCTTTCTCCTATCTACATTTTTCAAAATCTTATATTTTTTAAATAAAAAAACTTTACAAATATTCCCATAGCAGTAGATTATCAAAAAATATTTTTTAATGTAATAAATTAAAAAGAATTTTTATTTAAATTTTAATAATCTAAAATAAAAAAATTTCATATTTTCTCTAGTGAAAAAGTTTAATCAAAAGAAAAAGAACTATCTGTGAATCTTACGAAAAAATATTATAGACTTGCCAATACATAATTTTCTTGAATCTTTTTTTTTGATAGCCTATATTTACCTAGGAGACTCATTATAATAAAAAAATTCATTCAAAAAATTCCATTATAAGAAAAACAATAGAATAAAATTATTAAAAAAAATTTATTATAAATCGTATCAATATTTATTTTTCATCATATTCTTTTAACTAGATATAAAAAAAAAGTTAAAATTTTTTTTTCAATCTACACCTCGTATAAGTTTTTAATTGTTTTCTTTTATACTACTTCACAAACTTTTAATTTTATAACTTTTTTATGTTAAGAGCTGTTAATTAAATTTTAAAATTTCAAAAACTAAAATTTTTTTCCACCGGTCAAATTATAAATGAAGTAAAATTTAAATAACATATTTTTTAAGAATAGACTTTTTTTTATTGAAAAAATGAATAAATTTTTTTTAACTATAATATTTTTTCGTAAAGATAACTTAGAACGAGATATTTAATCGCTTCATTTATTATGCAATAAAAAGTTAGAAAAAAAAAATTAAATCTGATGAAAGTATAAAGAAGCGAACTGGTCGATATAAGTGATGCGTAAGTTGCGTTCACAATAGCTCAAAAATAATCGATTATATAATTTAAATGAAAAGCTATTTAGCTTTTTGAAGTATACAATTACGAAAATAACACAAAAAGTATGGGATTTACTATTATAAATATTGTAAATACCTAAACCTTATATTTAAATTAAAATATCAAGTATATTTGTTGTATTTGTATTTTAAAGCTCATACGTGTATTTTCGACTAAAACGTTATTAATGGCACATTACTGCTGTCAATTTAAGCTTATGCGACTCTGGTATAACGATAGTTGGAAAACTTTTTTGGGTCTGAAAACAAAAAAAAAAATATGGCTTACAAAAGAAATTCAAACTTGGTAGATTATTTTTTAGATAGAGAAAAAACAAATCTCACACTGCACACGCAGATCGATATTTTTCACTGCACTTAGATTCATCAAAAAAAAAAAAAAAAAAAAAAAAAATGAAAAGTTTTCAACCCAAAGAGTACAATTTTACTTAAATATAACAAATATATATTGTATATTCGATAAACAATATGCAACTTATGCCGTCTCAAAAAAAAGTGCTCTTGTAACTAAAGTAATAGTGCAAGTTTTTATGTAAAAATTAAACAAACAAAAAAAACGATGCATTAGTTGCAGAAATTTATATAATGCACTTGCTCGAAATCAGCGCGTCCACTTGTATATTAATACGCTAAAGCGAAATTTTACAGTATATTTAGTGATATTAATATAATTATTTACAAAACAATTCGTGTGTCAGAATTGTAACAACATAAAAGCGTGAAATTCATGGTTGACGTATAAATAAATGTTGAAGTACAAAAAAAAACTGACTTATTTCAATTTTCCATTTCTATGGGGTATTTCTCAGGAAATATTCTTTTTGCCTGTCCTCAAGATATTTGAAATTTTTTTACATTTATTAAATTATCTCCATGAGAAAGCAAAGTGTTCATGAATTCGAACACAAAAAATTCATACATCAACAGTTTTTTTATATTTATTTTTTAAATTCCAACTCACAAAACAAAATATTTCAGAAAAATGAACAACAGTAAAAGAGATTTCTTTTTGCTCAATATATTTCTCAAAAAACACACAATATATGAAATATAATTGTTTCTTCTTCCGATAAAACAAATGCATGGTATACAGATGTTATTTAAACACTAAAACGCAAATAAATAAAATTATTTTCATTTAAAAATGATCAATTCGCAAGATTAGAATTTTTATTCATTCAAAATAAAACATCTTCTACATATATATATTTTTTTTTATTTTTAAATGAAAGTAAAATTTTTAAAAAAAGAATTATATAGTAATTTTAAATTTGGATTCTTAAGAAAAAATTCTATTCTCGAGAATTAAAATTCGTTTATATTGTATATAATAATAAGACACATATGAAACAATACAATATATATATAGAATGACTATAAATAAAATTTTTTTTTTAAAGGAAGAATATTATGCTGTATAATTTGCCACATTTTAAAATTGCACAAATTATAATTTAATTGATAATTATCTTTTATTTTTTTTACAATAAAAATTTATGCAGTTCTTCCTTTAAAAATGCATAAAAAAATTATTATATTAAAATTCAACATTTTTCAAATTTATATTTTATAAATATAGTTGAAAGTGCAAAGTGTGTTCATTACACCGTACACAAAAAAAAAATATTTTATGATGATATAGTAATAATAATAATTATGTGAATCACCAGACTCGGATCATTAATACGTCAATTAAGAATTGTGTGCTCTCTAAATCTGAATTATTAAAAATTTTAAAATTCGAACTCATGACTTTTATATACTATAAATCAGTTAATTTTTATTCTTTACTAATCATTTAACAAAAAACGAACAAAAAATTTTCACTAATTTGTTGATAAAATTTAATTAATTTATAGCAAAAAGTCAATTACTAATTCAAATTAATTAATATTATTTTAATAATTTAAATTTAGAGAATAATATTTTTTTTCATTTATAAATGTGACAAAACTCAACAACTTTGTTCCGCAATGGCATAATTTTTACAATACAGGATTAAAAAAGTATCCTATGCAACTACACAATAAATATATATATATATTTTTTTTCGAGGAATATATTCCTCGCTTTACATGAAAATAGGTCACAGAGCTTTTTTTTGCCAAATTAGCATTAATAATAGACTGACGCAGATGTGTCGGTGGCTAGTGTTCAACAAATACACATTTAAATTGTAATAACTTTGATTTTTAATTTTTGTTTATGACACTAGATACTAATTCTTCGTTACGCAGGGCGTTGTGCAATAAACTCTGTAATAAAGTGTTTTACTTCGCCAAAGTGAATAGGAATTGTCAAACTTGAGAAGGTATACACCCTGGAAAATAAGTTTATTAAATATTTATTGCCCAATTTTTCTTTATTCGTTATTTATTTATTTTTATTAATTTTTTAAAATTATTTTCTCCAGATATTTTTAATTATTTAAATTGTAGAATTTTAATTTTTTAATATTATCTAAACTACATTTTTTTACATTAATATTTGTTTCCAATAAAATTTTTAGGCCAAGAAAAAATATGTTTTCAATTTTAAAAATTAATTTATAAAAATAAGTAGAAATAAATAAATAAAGCTTTTGTTCGATTTATAATTCCTTTAATTTATGTTCAAAATAAAATTGGAAATATGTCCTATTCTCATTAATTTCCTTGAAATGTATTTCTAAAATTTTTTTAATTCAAAAACAAAAGGAACAATTTTTTCAATTTCGATTTAAATCAAAGATCTAAAATTTGATTAAAAACTCACCTCGCCAGGATATTGATGACTACCAGCATAAACTTCGTCTTGTGAATCTCTCCTATAAATCTACAAAAACCAGATTTATTAAAAATTTGTTTAACTTTTAAAAAAAGTTCTTTTTGTAAAATTAATTAAATGATTTAAATTAAAAAGTTGTCTACATTAAAATGTTTTTGAACAAAAAATTATATTAAATTTTAATTTAAATTAAATTTTTTTATAATTTTACTAATATTAAATACATTTTTCACATTTAATTTTGGATATTCTAAAGTTAAAAATACATCTTTTAACCTATTGGCGAAAATTGAATTGACATTTTATCCAGTTATTGACCTTTTAAAATTAAAAAATTGTAAACACGAAATTTTAAAATATTTGTTTAAAATCTTTACATATTACGTCAAAAATATTATAATTAGTTAAAAGAATATTTTAATTTTTGTATTCATAGCGACAGATTTTAAAACAAACTAGTTTTTATGGTTACATAAACTAAAATTTAATTTTAATTTATCAAATTTTGTTCAAAAAATTATAACATTTTACATAAAATATAAAATATAAATTAATACATCTTATAGTTTATAATCTGATATTAATTTTCAAATTTAATGTAGAGAAATTCAAAATATTTTGTCTTCGAAAACAAACTCACGTCGTTTTTTTAAATTTTCCGAGTTTTGTTTGTCAAATTTTAAAAAACTAAGGAAAGATTCGAATTCTTTTCCAATTATAAGTTTTTATAACTTTTTATAATAAAAGTTTCGTATTTTAACTATAGTTTCAATAACAAAATTTGAAAATTCCAAGGTGAAACAATTTTACTATTAATTAACTATTAATTAACTTTTATTAACGATTACTATTAATAGTTATCACATGTAATCGTAAAATTGCAAAAAAAATCTTACTGGAAAGTTTTCGTAGAATTCGAAACTGTTCTTAGTTTGTTAAAATTCGACAAAGAAAACTCGGAAAATTTGAAAAAGAGCCAGCGGGTCAAAAGTCTTTACAGTTTTCCAGAATTTCTTGGATTTCTCTGCCGTAAGGAAAATTCGCTATAAAAACGATATTTCTTTTACAATTTTTTGAACAAAATTTGACAAATTAAAATCAAATTTTAGTTTGTGTAATCACAAAAATCTGTTCTTTTTTAAATTCGCCACTGAGAAAATATAAAAATTTAAATTAAAAAAAGCGAGAGAAGGTTTTGTCCTTTTCTTTTCAGAAAATGTTCAGAAAGATACTACGAATAAATTAAAACAGAAATTGTCGAAAGAATGCAACTTGAATGTTGAAATTGTTTCCAAGGTACCGTGAAATAATAACGATTTTTATCAACCCTGTTGTAAATGAAAAATGAAAATTGTAAAAAGAAAAAATGCAACTTACAGGCACAATAACACTGATTCGTGATACAAATGGCTTATTAGATTCCTGCCTTGGTTCTCCATCAACAGCACCACTTTCCAAATCTTCCCTTGACTCATAATCTTCATCGTCTTCGTCTTCGTCGTCAGATTCACTAACGTGAACAGTAACTTGATTGGTGTCCGATTTAATCCATTCAAAATAAACCCCAAATCCAATATCGTAACCGTCAGTTGCAAATTCCCAAAAGAGACACGAAGCATTATCTTGCGTTGGCACTCGAACTGTAATTGTTTTACCATGTCCAACTTTAATTACCGCATCGCCAGCTTCTTTTTTAATCATATTTTTAAAATCCTCCACTCCCTCTTTTGTCCACATTTGTGATGGTTCTATTGGCGGCCAATCTTGTTGCTCGTCAGAATCTTCTTCATTAACTCCTTCCTCATTCAAAAGTAAAGGTGCGTCTTCAGTTTCTTTAATTTTCATCTCGCCACTATTGTCACCACCTTTCAATGGTTCATGATCCTCAATGAGAATTTGATTTTGATGCAATTGTTGCATATATTTATGATAATGTTGTTCCTGCAATTGTCTTATGAGAACGCCTTGCTGTTCGGGATTACCTGGATATTGTTGTTCAGCGTAAGCACGAAATTGATGATAAGTTTGTTGATTAAGTGCCTCTTGTATTTGTCGCCTTTGATTTTCTTGTTTTAAACGTTCCTCCTCTTCTTTTTCCTTCTCCTCTTCGAGTTCTTTCAGTCTTTTTTCCTCCTCAACTTTTTTCACTTCCTCTTCTTTTTGTAAACGCTTCTTTTCTTCGATGTCACGTTTCAATGCTTCGACGACAGTTTTAAAAAGAGGACACAATTTATCGAGTAAAACAACAAAACCTTCCATTGCCTCGTCTTTTGTGATATCACCGAGATTTTGCCATGCCAATCTTCTGTCTTTTCCAATTACATCTAAAACACCTAAAGGCGGTGCATTTTCGGCAGTGCATTTTCCATGAGTTACTTGCTGTGTAAAGGCAACGAGTTTCAATTTATCTTCGTACGATAGATGAACTGCTTTTCCTTCTTTTTCTAGACAAAAAAAATTTTATTTATTTTAATATTTTATTTCAAAAAAAAAATATATATATGTATATATATATGTACATTTATGATAATTTTATGATGAGCCAAAAGTTTTGAACGTTCAAATGAACGAAATTTTTTTTGCAACTTCTTTAAGTATGAATTTCATTACAAAATTTTGTTTTAAATATCTAAGAAGTTATTAATTTAATAATTCTTTAATTTACTGTTTTCTTTTACATTGATATTATAATTTTTAATAATTTATAGATTAAACAAAAATATCGTTTATGTGAACAATCAGAACTTTTGGTTCAAATTTTATGTACATTTGTGCTGCAAATTTAAAAAAAAATAGAACTCGAATTTCAAAAAAAAACATTAAGCTTTGCAATGCCAATTATATGTAACTAAAAATAAACAATTATTTAAGATCAGAACAAAAAAAATTCAGACAACAATTTTAAAATCCTTTAGTAGTAATAAATTATTCAAATTTAAGTCCGATTTAAATTTAAAAAACGATTTTTAAACTAGAAATTTCAAAAAAAAATTTCAAAAAATTTTTGTTCGAATTGTGCGAGTTCAGCACAAAAAGAAACAAATAAAACATCTACGAAAAATTTTTTTAAAAGAGTTTAATTTAAAAGTTCAAAAATAGGTTTTTTTGTTCAGAATTATTAAAAAATTATTGCTTTGCAAAAATATATTTTTTTATAAATCTAAAAGTTTTCAACGTTTTTTAAATTTTTTACACTTACGGACCTAAGGCCATAAACTTAAAATATTTATGAATATTTCTAGATAAAAAAATATTTTATTGAATTTAAAAGTTGAATTATTTTCAAAAATTTTTAATTTTAAGTACATGTTTTATTTATTTATTTCATATCTATACAGTTATGTTGGAAAAAATCTCAGCTTTCAAATAAAAATAACAAAAAAAAATGTAGTTTAATCAAATATACAAAATATATTTTATAATTATTTCTTGTCTAAAAACAAAATTCACAAGAAAATTTAAACTACCAAAACTTTAGGATTGAACTTATTTCCAACCTATTGTGTATATTTTTCACGTAAAGATATGATATCGATATGATAAACAAAGTTAGTTCCGTTTTAAAAAATGATATTAATGTTTAATTAAATTTGCCACGTATGATGATAATTTTCTCTTACTTTTTAGTTTTCGTCAGTAAATATTTATAATAATAATTTTTGATCAATATGCATAACTAGACTTTTTAAATAAGTAAGCGACTTTAACTCAGTTCTTAGAGGTTATAACCTTATGCAGTACATCGACATTGAGAAGAAATTTAATGTGAGTTAGAGGTATATTACACAAGGGCAAGACTACTTCAACTGAATAATTTACAAGAATATGCCTGTGTTAAATGTCAATACTTTTATGGATTGCCAGTATATCGGTCGCGATGAATAAATAATACGAATGGATAAACACAAAATCTTAGTTGTTTAAACTGACATTGAAGCATTTTGATTAATAAAGATATATTTATGAAATAAAAAAAAGGGATAAGAGAAAAACAAAAAAAGTTTTTTAATTAATTAATGAGGGTTTTTTTTTAATTAAGTAAAATAAACGAGATAATCAACCCTATATTGTCAAAAAAAATACATATATAAAGCTAAAATGTCAAAATATTCTTACCTTTATAAAAGTTAAGGGCGATTTTATAAAGTTCCCGCATCTCGAAACCTGAGAGATGAGGTTCGAAAATTTTTGTACTTTTCGATTCATTTGAATCATTTTTAATTTTCTCATCGGATAATTCTAATTTTTCAATTTTTTCCTCCACCGCGGAGATGTTGTTGCCGTTCGTCGACGCCATTTGTAATTTACTGACACGTCAATGTGCAGTGATGCCAATAGTAAAACATCACCGTATAAGGTTTTATAAACACTGTCAATTTTCAAAAAATTCTAAAATCACTATCTTTCTGACAAATTTATTTAAAGTAAATAATAAAGGTTTGTTTATTTTCTTACTTTATAATTAAGTGAAATTCATATTAAATTGAAAAAATCAATAGCAATTGTTCAAATAATCTACCTTACAGTAATACCAATCACTAGGGGATAGCACTAGTCATATTTAAACATAATAAAATAATTTATTGATGAAATAATTAAAAAATAACATTTATTACAAACAAACAAAATTGAATATATTAATTTTAAATATTTTTAAAAATAAATAAACATGTCAGTAAGTTTTAAAAACCGAATAATTTTTAATATATAATAAAACACAGAGGTTTCTAATTTGACTAGTGTATTTGCTTTTATGAGAGGGAGTTTCAAAATACTTTCTTTTGATTTGATTATACGAAAAACAATAATGTTAATTTATTTTTTCAATTCACTTAAAATTCTTAATGTAAATTTGACAAATTTAAACCCCGTTTAAATGATTCTATTATTTGTTTCTAATGATTGTAAAACTAGAGATTTAAAAAAAATAAATATTTAAAGAAGATGAATTATAAAATATTGTAATGAACAATAATAAAAAATTTAATGTCTAATAAATAATTTTTGAATTTAATATTAAGACATTAAACTTTTTTCATATATTATAGACAATAATAATAATAATTTCTAAAAATGTATATGTAAAAAAATTACATTTTTCTTAAAAAGCAATGTTAAATTTTTATTAAAAAAATTTTAATATTAAATTAAAGACACAATTTTTCCATTAAAATTTTTTATTTTTATTTATTTATTTCTTAATTAAAAAAAGAAATTTAAAAAAATTTGACCATATCTTCTAAAATGTGGAGGGGAGAAATTAAAATGGGAACAGAGATCGATATGAAATAACTGTCATTTTTATTTGAAATTAATATAGATATAAGGCTAAGCAATTTTTTAGAATTTCTTATCAATACAAAGATAACAATTTTGCTTTGAACCAGAGATAAATATCCTATCAAATGCCACTAATAAATCTATATATACATATATATTGAAAGAAGGGCGAATGTTATGCCTAAAATTTTTAACATTTCTACATTTGAAAATTTTTTTTTTAAATTAATTTTAATATATGATCAATTTTTAATAAAATTAAAAAATTTTTTAAAGTTATTTTTAAAAATAAATTTTTATTTAAATTTAAATTTTAGTTTTTTATATAATTTTTAATTAATTTATTATTTATTTAAATTGTTATTTAAAAAAAAATTATTTATTTATTTTTTTAAGTAATTTATTTTAATAGTTATTCAAAAATATACAGTTATTAATAAAAATTATTATTTAAAAAAAAATGAATAAACATTTTATAATATTTAAGTATAATCGATTATATGAATGAAATAAAATTTTTTAAAGCACACTTTAGTTAAATTAACTTAATACATTCATTGAGCACTTAAAGATTTA
The DNA here is from genome assembly GCF_019393585.1 of Leptopilina boulardi. Taxonomy (NCBI): domain Eukaryota; kingdom Metazoa; phylum Arthropoda; class Insecta; order Hymenoptera; family Figitidae; genus Leptopilina; species Leptopilina boulardi. The sequence continues at coordinate 1,120,870 of NW_026137778.1, forward strand.
TATATATAGTTAAGTCAACCAAATGTTTCCTTCACGGTTAAAAATTTGTTTCACGTAACTAAATTTTTTTATCGATCAAATAAATTATTAAATTTAGACAAATATTTAAATCGAATTAATTTTTGGTTAGGTTAAATAAATAATATTTAAAATAACTTAACATACATATGATTATACAGAAAAAAATAATTTATCTGTCTGAAATATATTTTTTTTCTAATTGGCCAGAACACTCAAACAAATCCTGTAAATTAATTATTTATTTTTTAATTATAATATAATAAAATTATAAATTAATTTTATTAAAATATTTAGAATAATTAATAAATAATTATAATAAATTATTTAATACGTACTTTTGTGCATTCGTGATTATGGGTTAAATTCATATTTTTCACGAATAGGGCATCTCCCTCATTATTTGCTGCAAACATAATAAATGCTGGGCAATTTGTTTTGAAAGTCCTGGAAAAAGAAATGAAATTTTGTTATTATTAAAATTTTGTTTATTATAAATAAATTCCAAATTAATAAACTTTTTATTACCAGGACTCTCGATCACCAGTACTGGTGGATTGCATATTGTGGCCAACCTTTTTACAGCAGAGTTTGAGATTGTGATATTCTATTCCATCCTTTAAAACCTTTTTTCGCTTCTTCTTCAGCCCTTCAGCTTTAGATAAGCAATTTCGTTTATAAAAGATGGAATAGGTTTCATTTTGCAACTCATTCACCTTTTTTTCAAGTTCCGCTAAACTGGAAAACGTGTCTCCAATTTTGAGACGTCCGTTAGAAGTATTATTTCCTATAATATATACGTATTCACAAAATAAAAAAATGTATTTGTATTTCTAAAATTAATTTTATTTGGAAATTTAAATTTTAAATATTAAAAAATTAAATAAACTATTTATTAATAATTTATTAGAAAATAAATATATTGTAAAAAATTTTTCTTAAAAATTTAGTTTAAAAAAATTGTTTAAATTTTTTTCTGCAACAACATTAATTTAATAATTAATTAAATGAAATTAAAGAATAATAATAGAAAACAAATATGTCTCCAATTTTGAAACGTCCGTTAACGTATTATGTTCTAAAAATTTTTATTTTAAAATTTAAAGTTTAAATATAAAAAAAAAAAAATAAACTATTTTTTAATAATTTATTAGAAAATAATTATAACAACAATATTAAATAATAATTTAAAAATTGACGTACCTTCTACAGTTTCACAAATTTCACTCATTATTCAAATACTATAACGATAACTTTGATTATAATAATCTAATAACCACAAGGGTTGACACACGACTACACTCACGAAATACAAATTTTGGATAACAATAATTTTTGACAGTTGACAATACTCACCTTATTTAAACGAATAGTCTAAAATAAACAACCCTACCAAAACACTTCATTTTGGAGCTAATAAACTTTGTATTAAATCACATTTATATATTTAAATAAACGATTGCCTTATTTTAAATTGAATTTTATATACATTTTATATAATAAAATATATTTTATTATTCTAGAATAAATAAGTAAAATACAAATATATGTTAAATACATACTGAAAAATGAATAGTTTTCATTTTGATGATTTTTTAAAATAAGCGGGCTAAATAGCCAAAATCCCGTATTTCTCCCGCTAGCGGGCTAAATAATCTATCACCACTATTCCTCCCGTTAGCGGGCTAAATAGACACAGCGTATTTCTTAAACTAATAAGTGTCAGATTTTGTTATCAAAAGGCCAAGGGGAAAGAAGATGAAAAAGATTTTGTGAATTTTAATTTAAAAACTGTAGTAATTTCAATATAATTTACTTTCAGTTCGTTACAATGCAAAAGATGCAATTACAATTAAAAAAATTTAAAAAATTGGCTTTTACTGATTTGTTTAATCGATTTTTATTCAAATTCAACTGTCACTTTGAGGTTATGATGTTTTTCATGTAAAATTTCATATCGCCAAACATTCAGTTTTGATTAAATATTTAGCTATTATGGCGAAAAAATTCTTAGATACTGTTGTACTTTTTTCGGTTTACAAATAAACGAATATATTAAAAAAATGCGTTAAAAATCATATTTATAAAAATAGAATATACAAAAGTTGACAGGTAGTGTATTCGAAATATACATAGAGTTTGCGAAATATATTTGTGAAATAAAAAATTGACCAGAAAAATCCAGATTTAAATTTATCAGACTTTTATTTCGTTTAGACAGAATACAATCAATCTATTGTCACCAATATCAAATAGATCAAATAGATAACGTTGTCGGCGTTCCTATCTCTAATCTGGTAGCAACATTTTTGATAGAATGTATAGTTGATCAATATATTTCCTGAAATTATTATCAGTAAGTGAAAACATATGAATACGATCGGTTCAAATGTTAAACTGATTTCAGTGAAAATTTGTCAATTTTTTTATGTACCTTTTTTTTAAACATATATAGAGTATATTATAAGAATATTCCAATTTAAAAATTAATTATTAAAACAATTATTTGCTTGTAAACAAACTTAATTTAAAAAAAAATAACAATCCAAAATGAATAACCTATAGTAAATATGTACTAATTTAAAAAATTGAATAATAAAGTTTCATAATAAAATAAAAAATTGGTAAGACAAAAAATAAAATTAGTTTTTATAAAAAAATATAATGTTAAAATAATTTTTTAAACTAATATACATATTTGCAAGTAATTTTTGCTGTACAATATTTTTTTTGTATAAAAATCAATAATTTTATTTATTTACACAATTTTAAAGTTTTTTAATATTAAAAAATTTTTTACAACTTGTTTTATGTATTTTTTTTTGTCTCTTGTATAGAGCGAAAATTGAATAACATGTAACAATTATAATAATTTCATGTCAAATTGATAAAAATCTAAAGATATATAAAGTTCAAGAGTGAAAGTGTTTTAAATCATATAATATAAAATCCCGAAAGTTAAAAGAAAAAAGTTTTTTTTTTTTTTTGAGAAAGTGTCTCTTCAAAAAAATATATAACAAAATGACTTCCACTTTTGATGATTGCTATGATTCTTCTTGGCATTTAATTCCACCGGATTATGTTAGTAACGAAGAAGATTACAGGCAAGTATTATTTATCCTGCGAATACAAACGTCAACTTAAAAAAAAAAGAAAAACTAATTTTCTTCTTTTAAAAAAAAATGTCTTACCTATTTATTTTGTATGGGTACTATACAATAGATTTTATAAATTCGATGCACAGAAAAATAAAATAAGCCTAAATTTCTTTTTAATGTATCAAAAGTACAATTGTTATAAATAAGAAAGAAAAAATTAAAACTCAATAATTTTTTTGTGTTAATTTTATCTATTAATAATAAGAAATATTTATGAAATTTAATTATTGTATATTTTGACATAATGAAAAAAAAATTGCAATTTGCAATAAAGAGCGGAGTGTCTCTTTGAAAAAAAATGCAACCAAAAACGGAAATGAGCATTTAAGAGGGTCACGCATATTATAGGGTGACTGAATATAAAGTGGTACGTCATGTTACCAATGATGACTAAAATCGAAAGGGCCGATTGCAGAATATTGAGCACCTGTTGGTTTCCACCATAAATTTGAAAATAGCCGTAACTCGATCTATATGATGAGCATCGCTCATGTAACGATTATTATCCTCATCTAATCTTGTTAATTAATTTATTATTATCATTTTTATTTTTCATTTAAATTATCTTTATAGGGTATACACAAAAATTAAAATCTATATTATTTTTACACAAACATGTAGAATTTGATTTTAATTATATTTATTTGAAAAAAAATGTTATGTTATTATAAATTATTCTCTTTAATTACGAAAAATTATTATTTTTAATATTATAAGGGTTTATCAATATCAGAACATAATCTCAAAATAAAAATGCGCTTCATTTTGGAAAAATACTCGATAATTTTGTTGCAAATAAAAAAATATAATAATAAAATAGTTAAATATAAAAATTGAAAATTGTTGTTTACATATAATAAAACTTAATTTCAATTAATTTTGGAAGATTTAGTTATATTCACTTTTAAGAAAAAATTATGTTGAGTCTAAAAAATTATATTTTTAACATTTTGATTTTTTTAAGGCCAACGCAGAATAGAAACGTAACCGGAATCGTAACCGCAAACGCAACCGGAATAATGAGTTAGAGAAGGACAAACAATATGTCTATCCTTCTCTAACTCATTCTTCCATTTGCGTTTGCAATTACGACTTCGGTTACGTTTCTATTCTGCTCAGGCCTTTAATGAGTGAAATAAGCCATTAAATTTTTTTTTAGTCATTTTTCAGTTTTGAGGTTAATTTATAGCATAGTTTGTAAGTTTAATTCTAATATATGGAAAATATCTATCACTTTCATTTAAAAATATTAACGTTAATTTCCACTGGAAATCAAGTAGAACGTCCGAAATATGACATATTTTTATATTTTTTCCACCTGCTTCACCCTGCTTTTTTCTATTCTATAGTTGCCCGCCGTGTATCGAAAAAAGCTATCATTCCCTGCAAAGTGTCAAAATCGAACGTTCCACTGATTACTTTATAAATTTATTGTCAATAAGATTTTGACATGATTCTTAACCAAAAAAATTATTATTCGTGTACCGTGGATGTACCAGTTACCGTCCATGTCCCAGTTTCCGTCCATTTTACAAATATCTCGTATAGTAATTTAAATTATTTTTTAACAATAATTTATTCCTTTTGGCACACAATCGACTTATTAGTTTAAGTAAACAAATAAAAGAAAATAATTTTTTTATAAATGTTATTTTGAAAATTAAACTGGACGGAAACTAGGTCTTAGGTGGACGGTAACTGGGACATCCACGGTATATTTTATTCTATGTGTGTATTAAATTTACTATATTTTTATCCGTGTACACTTTGTATAAAAGTTTATTAAAAAAAACAGATATAAAAATAACATTTACAAAACACGCATAAAAGAATACGGTTATAAGACTGACAGCAGTTTGAAAACATTTGAGTAGTTGCCATGATAACATTTTATTTTCTATATGCTTTTCAAATTTCTTATACGGTAAAATATTTTTCGAGAATTTGACCGAATTAAGAGACATTCGTTCAATATACTGCGAGTACGTTGGGAAAATTAGAATTTTACAAACGCAAACAAATGAATGCAGATTTTGCTAACGGATATTTCTCGATTATTACGATTATTACATATAGTATTTTAATTTTATATTTCTTTTTATCACAAAAATGATAAAAAAATGAAATAATCGAAATTTTGTAAATGTAAATAATTTTATCAGTTTTCATTATTTAAATAAATAACTGTATATTGTACATTATTGTTACTTTTTATTAACCAAACAGGAAGTGTGAAAAAAATGAAATAAAAATAAAACGATTGAAATTGTAAGAAATATATAGGTAGAATTAAGAAAAAAAAAAGAAAACTAAAAAAGTCTTAAAAAATATAGGAAACGAGGGGATTTGGGCAATGAAAAGGAAAGCAAAACTGGTGGAAATAACTTCTTAAACGGTTCGTAAAAAAAGAAAACTGTCTCGTTTTGTAGTAAAAAGGGAGGTATTAACTAGCCGTACGAAGTTTGGGTCACGTTTTCAAGATTGGTGTGTGATGTTGAAGCTGTTGAGTGTATATACATGAGACCCTTGGGAGAAAAATGGCCCTCGAAGGGACACCCGTGGCGATTTCTACGAGGTCGCTACGAGACGTAGTACTACGTAATTCATTCATTCACAAACATACATATAGAGATACACATATATAGGACCCGCTGAGGCTTTCAAACCAATTTATGAATGAACGTAAAAACGCTATACTTTCATTCATGCTTCTGGCCTTTTTTTACCTCTTCTCCTTCTTCCTTCTTTTTTCACTTTGGATTCATTGGAATTTTGTCACCTTTACCCAAGAATGCCGGAAACTCATAGGAAATACTTTCAGTGCGGTCACATTCACATTTCCAAAAGGCATTAAAGCTGCATTCCTCTATTCTTTATTTATATCAAAAAAAAAAAAAAAAGTTTGTTCCCTTTTTGTGCAAAATGTATTTTAAAAGTGGAAAATTTCCTCTCTTTTCATTCAAATAATAAAATGTATATTTGCTCTTATATACAATTTTTATTTGTCTACAACAATAAAATCATGTAATAGGTTTCCATTTTTACGTTAAGAATACAGAGGAAAAAAAAATGTTCAAAATTTCTAAATCTGTGTTTTTAGAAATGTGATAGAAAAGTCAGTTGAGCTCAATTTTTTCTTTTTTTTTTTTTTGAAAGTCAAATAGAGTTTAAAAGTTTTCTCAATGAGTACTTATATCCTATTGAATTTTTTGAGAATTTTAATACTTTCGAGGGTATAAGGATAAAGAATTCGAGGAATTGAAAAGTTGAATTTTTTGAAATTATTCTGAAAGCTTGACTCGAAATATGAAAAAAACTCGAAATTTTGAATATAAATCTTTTTGAACAAGCTTAGAATTTTCAAATTCTTGATGCTGAAAGTCTACAACGTTTATGATCAACGATTAGAAAACAAATTATTTTTTCAAACGGAGAATTATAAAATTTTTATCTAAAAAAATGTTTTTTTTAAAATAATTTTTAAACAATGAAAAAAAATCGATAAAATAGAAATTTTATTGAATGAATTTTCGGTAACGACAAAATTCTGTAATATGAAAAATAGGTTAATTGGAAATTTTGTCAAATAATAATTCGAACAAATGAAACAAATTCTTTTAAAAGAAAATTTTTTGTAATCAAAGAATAAAAATTCTTTTAAATGGCAATTTTCATTATTTTTCATTGCAGATTTTTTTAATATACTTTTTTCATGTTTCTGAACAATCAATTGTATGGATTTTGAAACAATAAAATTTCTGAAAAATAAAAAAAAAATTGTAAAATTAAAAATTACTTTCTTCATTTTTCATATAGTAAAATATGATTTAAAGCACGGAAAGAAAATAAATACCTATGAAATTTTATAAAAGCATTTTCAAATTATTTGTAAAAGTATATTTTCAAGTCGTGGTAAACATTGTAAAAAGCGAAATTTCCATATAGGTAATCTTTAATAAACTTTATACAGGATATTATAAAATTTAGTATCATTTAATAATGAATCAAATACGTTCTATCAAATTTTATAATAACTATTTTAAATTTCATAAAAGTTTATTAAAGATTAGTATTTCTTATATAAAAATTTCGCTTTTTACAATATTTTCCACGACTTAAAAATACTTTTACAAAATTTAAAAATGCTTTTATAAAATTTGATATTTATTTTCTTTCCGTGGGTTCTAAAAAAATTTTTAAAAAATTGTTACCCCTAAACAAGACCAATTATGTTTTATTTAAATTTATCAATTATTCCTTAAAAATTCAACTTCTTCCACAATTTTTATTATATTTTAACAGCAATTTTTTGTAGGCATTTTTTCATAATTCTGCGAACAGTCAATCGTAGGGAATTAAATTTTTTTTAATATTTTCCAAAAATAAAATTTCTAAAATGGTCAAAAAATTTTTTTTTAATTTTGATAATTCACAATAATTTTAGATCCCAAATAATGACAGAAAAAAAATTGACACACCTTAACAACATTAATTTCGATGAATTGAAATTTCACCGATTTTTCCCCTTAATTTTTACAAATTTTCATTTGTATATAAGAATTATTTTTTAATAGAATTTTTAAAGCTCTGAATTTTCATTTATGTGAAATTGAAAATGCCCAAACAAATAGCTGACAGAAAGTTTTTCGCGCTGTTTTTAAAATTTTCCTATCACGATTTTTTTGATAATTTTTTATTGGTCAATTTTATGAATCGCGCCAAAATCTTTCTGACGATCTTATATTCGGACATTTAAAATTTCGGACAAACGAAAAATCGTCGTTTTAAGAATTATATTAAATAAGAAATTGTGCAAATGAAGATTTGATATGAATTAGAAATTTTGATACATAAAAATGCATATTACTTAAAATTCTATTAAATTAGAATTAAACTTAATTAAAATTCGGTTAAATTAGATTTCTTTTAAATAAAAAATTGGATAAAAAAAATTCTTTGAAATAACAAGTTCGGTACCTAAAATTAAATTTTGGGACAAATGAAAATTCTATCAATTAGAAATTCTGTTAAATGATTTTTCAGTAAGTAAAAATTCTGTAGTATGAGAAATCGGTTATATGGAAATTATATAAAATAATAATTCGAACAAATCAAAATTCATCTGAAAGAAAAATCTATGCAATGAAATTCTACCCAATAAAAATTCTTTAAAATCTCTATTTATGTTAAATGAAAATTCGAACAAATAAAAATTCTGCGAAGTGAATTTTCAGTTATATAAAAATTCTGTATTACAGAAAATCAATTGTTGAAAATTGCTGCAAAATACTAATTCGAACAAATAAAAATTCGGCTCAAAAATAATTATGATAAATGAAATTCCACAAAATGAAAATTCTAACTAATGATTTTTAGAACATAATCATGTGTCCCAAAATTTTGTTAAGTAAAAATCTGCGTTCAAAAAGAAATTACAGTAAAGGATAATTCAAAAAATGAAAATTCGTCTAAAAATAATTATATCTAATAAAATTCTTTAAATTGAAAATTTTTCTTAAATCATAAAATTCTTCCAATAATAATTACTTTTTTTTAGGTAAAAGTCGTATACATACTTTACTGAAAAGAGAATAAAATTAAAAAGAAAAAAAAACCTGTAATTCCAGAAAAAAAAGTTGGAACACTAATGGAAAAAAATGGAGTTTCTATATATCAGTATATATCTCAGAGGATGAGGCACTATTTTCCATGAGAAAACGTTAGATTCTCAATATAATAAAGTTTGAAAACCTATAAGGTTTACAGTGATTTTTGTCAGGTGTGAGGAAAACGTGCCGTCGTGAATGGAAGTTCACCCATTTATAAGATATCCACAATTCAATATTAACATGACAATATTAGTACCTGTTGAGAGTGAGAGAGAGAGAGGCATTGGGAACCAAGTGGCAAGTGTAGAGCTGTAGGTGAGGGGAGGCGGGTCACAAGACACCTGAGAGAACTCACCCCTGGATGGTTACTACAGGTCGCTATTGCCCTCTCTTATATTTATTACCAGTACGTGCCTACGCAAACTTTTTCCAAATTTTCAAATTTGACGCGTATTCCCTTCTGCATTGTCAATAACTTATTTTAAACTTTAAATGTTTATAAGAAGTGGGGGAGGATCCATTCTTCACGAACGTAAAATGTTGGAATTTTAATTTCTAAAATCTTCTTGCCAAGTCGAGTATTAGACACTTGTAAAGGATTCTTAACTCTGAGTGGATATTCGAGTGCCATATAATCTCGAGTACCAATAAACCGTCCGGCAGGTACCACTCAGAGGATGATTTTCGGATTATCTCAAATAACAATTGAGAGTCATTTTTGTTAAAATAGAACCTGCACCTGACAAATACGTTGTAATGTGCGAAGGTTGGGGAGGAGCTGTAAATTTTCTAAACACAAGCCTCTTCAAGTTTTCAAAAATTTTCACTATGTACACTCTCTCTCATAAAGCTAATTGCAAACAGATGTTGAATCTTTTGCAACTTTCTTTGCATTTCGACAACTAAGAAAAGCGTTTTTATTTTCATCTCTCGACTTTCAAGGAAAGTGGTTTTTTTTTTTTTTTTTGAAAAACTAACTTTGAGGTTTTTTTTGTATTCCAATATATTGAATTTTGAGTTGAAGTGAAACTTTTTTTTTACATTTTCTTCAATTTACCCGAATTTATATTTTAATTTATTATTATTGTATTATTTTAATTTATACTTAAAATTTATTATGTGAAACATTTTGATTTTTGTAAGAGAAAAGAAAAGATTTTTTTTTATTCTATCAATAATTTTTTATGTAACGAAAAGATATGTACGATAAGATAGATTTCTTTTTTTTTTAATTTTTGAGCTACTTTAATATATTTTCTATTATCACACGCTGACTATTATCTCGATCGACATTCTAATCAGAGATCAAATGTGATAGAAGAATCGTGATCTAAAAATGTATATAAGCATTTTCGTTGTCGCACGACAATCATCCGCGTTGATATATCGTGACTGAAATATCATCCTGCATAACATATACCTATATATGTTGTAAATTAACATTTATCTTCTTCAATTTGTTATAATAAATGAAAATATAAATAAGGAAAAAAGATATATAAGTGAAAAATATATCAAAATATTCTAAATTTAAAAAGAGCTCCAAAAAATTTACTTTTAATGTAATAAAAAAAACATACTTAAGTAAAGAATAATATATAAAATAAAATTTATTTACTTCAAATAATCGGTTACTTGATTATTATCAAATAAATATATACTTAAACCAAATAATTTTTTTTTCAGTGTAGATTATAAAAGCTTATCATTTAATTCCAAAAACAATAAAATTAAAAAATGTATATTCAAACCTATTTAAACCACTAGTATTTGACTAGTACATAATTTTAATTATTTTAAAAAATTCAATTTCTTTAAATTAAAGTATATTTAAAAATTCAGTTATTATAAAATAAGTACAATTATTTTCTATTTTAAAAATTTGTTGATTCCATTATTTTGTAAATTCAATTCTTTACATACTTATTTAATAGTTTTTCTATATGACCAATTTTTCACAAGTAAAGAAAGATAAAAAAAATTAAAATTTCCAAAGAAAATTTTTTCCAAAATCAATATTTTTAAAAAATAATTTTTTCCAATACGTATTATACGTTTGCTAAAATATTTTTCTTTTAACAACATTATTTAGTATTTTTATAAAAAAAGTCTTTTTTCAAAATTTGAATTTTATATATTACTTGGACAAAAAATGTAATAATATTTTTATAATAATAATTATAATAATATAATTAATATTTAAATTTATTTTTGTGCCATTCCATGAGTTTTTTAGCACTTTTCGGAGTAACCTTTCCAAATTAAATGAAACATTTTTTTTATAATATTTATTAATATAAAGGTCCAAAATAATCACTTTTTAAGTAAAAACAATTGTTTATTTAAAAAAAACAACAATAAGTAATGAAAAAAATTCACTTTTTTTCTGCTATAGTTGCGCGCGTCGTTCGGAAATTGTCGCTCTCGTTATTGAGCAGAAGCTCATTACACTATAGCGTATAGTAGAAAACATGTTGTGTAAAAAGTAAACAAACATTGTTTAATAAATTGTGAGTTAACTGTTTTCTAATACATTATTTTTCTTGTGCGGTATTAAAGCGTGAAAAATAAGGAAAATTTTGATCTTTAAACCAATTTATTTGGAGTAGCAGAAAAAAAGTGAATTTTTTTCATTACTTATTGTTGTATTTTTTAAATAAACAATTGTTTTTACTCAAAAAGTGATTATTTTGGATCTTTATATTAATAAATATTATAAAAAAAAATGTTTCATTTAATTTGGAAAGGTTACTCCGAAAAGTGCTAAAAAACTCATGGAATGGCACTTTTATAAAAAAAATTAAAGTGTTTGATAAAAATTGTATTTAAAAGTCAATTGAACAAAATCACCATTATTATGTCGAAGGTCGTGTATAAAAATATTATACATCTTGAGCTTCATTTCATGGAGTATAAAAAAAGGATCCTTTTAAAAGAAAAATTCAAAAATATTTTTAATTTAAAAAAAATGGTTAAATTTTTAATTTTTTAAAAAATTGTTTGCACCTTTTGAAAGAGCAGGAAAAAACTTTTACTCTACTGTTTTTAATAGTTATGATTTAAAAAAAAAATCCAATTCATTTCCCCCTTCTACAATTTTTGATAAAAATTAATAATAATATTGTAAATTATATAAAACAAAATAGTAATGAAAAATAGTAATGAAAAATAGTAATGAAGCCCAAGTTTTGACGTTATGTTTATGTAAATAAAAAAAATTTAATTAATATTTTAAAAATTGTTAAATTCAAAAAGTGAAGTTATAAATTCATTAAATTTTACAAAAACATTTTTTCATACAATATGATTAAATACATACTCTATATTTTTCCTCTATTTTTTTTTCTATTTGTCCTTTAAATTCCAAAAGTTTCCATTCAATTCGAAACTTAAGCAGTGCGAAAATCTCGACTTAGCGCCTATGAGAAGAAGCTAAACAGCTTCAGAACTGTGAGAAAACGATTTTCCGGAAGTTTATAAGAAAGAAAAGAAAAAGAGACGAGTCAAGCAGCTCACCCTTTTGTTGTGTGTCTTGTGGCCGTTTTTCAGCAATTCTAAGCATCTAAAAGTAGTGGGAGGGAATGTTGTTAGTATCTCAAAAGTTTTCAAGAAGTATTTAGTGATTAACTCCAAAAACTCTTCTCTCGGGGTCCCCAGTTAAAATATTTCGTAAATTTAAAAACCGTTCTTAATATAATATCTCTTTTCAAGTAAAATTCTAGATTTCTCAAATTCCGCACTCTCTGTGTTAAAAGTTAGACTATTTCAAACAAATCAGGAAGCAGGTCACAACCAGTTAATCCATAGGGCAATATAAGATAAATATATTATAAAAACCATAATACGCAGCCAAGGATTTTCTTTAAAAGCTTTTCAATTTTTTTTCTCACACCTTTAAAAATTAGAACCAGTTAAAAGATATATATATATATATATATATATATATATATATATATATATATATATATATATATATATATATATATACCTTATTCTGATTGATTAACCAGGTATATCTATATTTTATTTTTTTATTACTGATAAAAATCTTATATTACCAATAATCAAATTTTGAAAAATTCACATTTTTGTTTACGTTTATTTAATACAAATAAATGATTTATTGGTCTATTATCCATTTAAAGCAAATATTTACTAGACCTAAATATTTTATTTTATCGTATCTAATAAGTAGTAATTTTAAAATAAAATATATAGCTATTTTAACTGAAATAAAAAATTATTTAATTCAAGTTAACGTCTTTCTTCATTCAAATTTTTGTACATCGAAATTAAATCTAAGAGTTAAATTAAGTAACGAAAATTAAGTTAAATTGAATACATAAATTAAATTAATTAAAATAACCTTACAAAACCTTCTCATTATAAAATTAATTTAAAAAAAAAAGTTTTAAAAAAAGGAAAAAATAAAAACAGAATATGTTGCTTAATTTTTGAAAATTGCACAAAAGAAAATGATTAATTACTCAATGATTTAGGATCATCACTCGATCTTGAAGATCGCTAGCGAATTGTGTGGTGGTAAAACAACGAGACGTAGACAAATTGGGTTGCGTGTTTGAAACAAGTTGGCACAGCTATCGCCAAACAGTCGTGGGATCCTCGCAAATGTTTGACGATCACTCTTCCCTAAAGCTTTTTCTTCGTTTCTCCTTTTTTTCCCAACCTTTTTTTTTCCTCTACTTTCACGACGAGTAACAAGGGGGCTTCAACGACACGGCAGTTTCATCTTTAAACTTGATTCTAACCGAATTAGATGAGAATGACGAGGGCAGGACTTCCTTTCTTTCCTTTTTTTAGCACGATTCTCTATTTCGTCAAAAAAAAGGAAAAAAAAATTCTGAGAAATTTGATAATCACACGAAGAAGAAATTAGAATACATATTTCTCCTTTGCGTTTATGAAATTTCTCAGAATTTTTTTTATTTATTATTATATAAGTATGTGATAATTTTTTATATATAACTCAGAGAAAAATGTTTTGTTTGAATTAAATTTGTATGAACATAATTTTTTTCTTTTTGTAAACAATAAATAATAATATTGTATTCTCTTAAAAAATATTGTAGAAAATAGAAATTTTTTTTTATCAATCGCAAAACAATTATGTAATTAAAATAACAATGGTATGTAGAAATAATAATAATTACACTGCAGACGACACAACTATGGTAACATTCACCAGAGTTGGGAATGTAAATTACTAGTCATTTACAGTAAAAAGTCCAAAATGTGAAATCTTCGGGGAAGTTTTTTAATGGTGTGTTTACACACCTCACTAGTATATTGGTTAAGCCATTCGGATGGGTTGAATTTTCACGGCCGTGTCACTTAATTTGATTGGCTGTACTAAAACTTTCATTTTCACAGTTTTAATCTTTAGAAAACAAAAATGGAATTTATTGTACATTCAAGCAAATTCAACGATACGACCGTGAAAATTCAATCCAATAAGTGATTTCTTGACCAAAATACTGGAGGTATAAAAGCACCTTAACAAAAAAAAATTAATTATTATTTTTAAAATTATATTATAATATTTCTGAAAAATATTATGGTACAAAGAGAAATGATGAATAAATTATAATTGTAATATAGAATAAACATAAAACTTTTAAAAAACTGGTTCGAAAAAGGTATCACATTTTGGACGTTTTACTGTAAATTGCATACATAATAATTTAGATTCCCAACTCTGGTATGACTATACCAATGTGTCGTCCCCTACTGAAAATCCCTGTACAAGATCTTGTACAATTTCCTGTACAGGATCAGCAACTGAACTTGTACAAGTTCTGACCAGTTCCTGTACAGGAAAATGCATACGAATTTGGAACAAGTTCATGTGTGAGATCTTGTACAAGATCTGGTGCAAGATCTTGTACAAGAAAGATACTTGTACAAGAAAATGTACATGATCTTGTATAATTTCATGTATAAGTACTTGTACATGAACAAGTTCATGTTCTTGCACATGTATAGTTGTAAAATTTTTTTTCTTTAATAAAATTGGAGATTTTGATAATATTTAACCACTAAGATTCGTAACTCATGCATGCTAAAAACTATTGCGCAGCTGTAAAGGTTAAAGTAAACTATTGCGCAGCCTTTGAAGTTTTTAATTTTTAGTAAAGAAAAACATGAATTAACTTGTGCAAGAACATGGACGTGTTCATGTACAAGTACTTATACATGAAATTGTACAAGATCATGTACATTTTCTTGCACAAGTATCTTTCTTGTACAAGATCTTGCACCAGATCTTGTACAAGATCTCACAAATGAACTTGTTCCAAATTCGTATGCATTTTCCTGTACAGGAACTGGTCAGAACTTGTACAAGTTCAGTTGCTGATCCTGTACAGGAAATTGTACAAGATCTTGTACAGGGATTTTCAGTAGGGTCTGCAGTTTAATATTTATTATTTCTACATTCCATTGTTATTTCAATTACATAATTATTTTGTGGCTGATTGTGGTTTCAATAATCGCATTTTCATAAAATAATAATTTTAATTATTCAAAAATATTAATAATATTATTATTTATTATTAATAATATAGTAAAATCAAGAAATGAATTTATAAACTTTTTAGTGTAACTGCATACAGTCCATAAAAATTTTACTTCGATACCAATTTTAGGTATCAAAAAATGATTTCAAATAATTTCCAAAAATAATCCTACACTGTTAGAAAAAATTGTAAATTTACAACACTTTCATACAGAAAATGATTGAAAATTTCAAAAATTTGTATACGAAATAATTTCAAACACAAATGTTTGAAAGTGTTGTAAATGCGGATTAAGTTGATACCACTTATGGGTATCAAAACGTTATATACATAATAATTTGATCAAAATTTTAGGATGAAATTAATAACTTCAGAAAAACTGTTAAAAACGAAAAGAATTTTATTTTCATATTACGGTAATTTCCTCCATGTAAACTATAAAAGAAAAACGGTAGCAATTTGTAAATAGCGTGATATAAGATTTTTCTAAAATATAGGTAAAACTTTATATTAACATATATAAACGTAACCGGTCACTTTGATCATATAGAGATTTCGGGCGGGATCAATATATTCCGGCGATAAATCAAGGAGTCAAAATCATATACCATGAGAAATTTCAGAAGATGCGGTCCGCCCTCTTCCGTACTTTTTGACTTTTTCGTATATGGCCCATAGATGTGAGGACAATAAAAACACGTTGAATGAACCGGAAATCGGCTCCTGCACTTTAAAAATGTTATAGGGGCATATATGTATATATATACCTGTTTCCCTACGCGCTTTATATACACTTCACTTCATTCTTGGACAAGCACTCGGTCCACTCGGATGTTGGGGTACTTAATACCTATTAAATTTGGACCTCCCTTTTACATCGACGCGTAACACCGGGATACAATACAAGTTCGACTCCTATCCGCAAAAGAAGAAGAAGAAGAAGAGGAATGGTAGACTCTTGAAAACTTGACATCTAAAATGGTGCGTGTGACTCAAGAGACAAGAATGCTTAAAAAAAGTGACCTGAGAAGATCAGGCCAATCGGACCGACAAATGACAATCTCGTCACATCGAAATTTATTTTATATACAAACAATTTTTAATATGTTTTAAATAAATTATTTATTGTTTGATAAATTTAATTTTTTTAAGTTAATTTTTAGAATAACTTAATTTTCATTGAAAAAAGTAAAAATGAAAGTTTCAAATTCAGTTTTCATGACGTTCGACATTTAAATCTTTTTTTGAAAATTGCTTAAAAAATTGTTTAAAGTAAGTTGATTATGTGTGCCAAATTTCAGAATGGCATCTTTTGTGGTTTAATACTTATATTTATAATTTAGAAAGCCATTGTGTTTCAAACAGAAAATGAGTGATGATTATAGACGATTTCAAATATATGCAACTGAGTTTTTTTTTGTTGATTATATGGCCTATTGTAATGCAGGTAGCCAAAACAAACTGAGTTCACAGTAATGTTTAAATAAGAGACATATTTTGAATTTCCTTCAGTTTATAACCACAAAAATTCGTATTATTTTTGTGGTTATAAACTTAAAATTAAAAGTTACTAAAGGCCAACGCAGAATAGAATAACGTAACCGGAATCGTAACCGCAAACACAACCGAAATAATGAGTCAGAAAAGGGCAAACAATATGTGTATCCTTCTCTAACTCATTCTTCCGGTTGCGATTACGATTCCGGTTAAGGCCTTTCTCCAATAGGTTCCTGAGTTTTTGCGTTGAGTGACTGACGCGTTGGTTTGCAAGCGCAGTGACGTCATCAAAGCAATGATACCAATCGCGAACAAACAGTTTGGTTTATGATTTTAAGAAACTGAATTTTTTAATTATATATATTAAATAATTAGAATTATTAAAAGCCGTCGAGAAACATTTGCATTAAAGTTTGTAAAGTTGGAAAACAGGGATAAAAGGAACATAAACCAAACTTTTTGTTCGCGATTCTGGTATCAATGCTTTGATGACGTCACTGCGCTTGCGAACCAACGCGCCAGTCACACAACGCGCAAACATTTAGGAACATATTGGAGATGAAAGGCCTTTACGTTTCTATTCTGCTCAGGCCTTAAATTTTCACTAGAGCAGGGTGCGGTAGTTGACAAGAATTATGACAAATGGCGACTGGGGCGGACAATGGAGACCAACCAATTGGGATCTAAAATACTGCGATACGCCATCTGGTGAGAGCCTTGTTGTGGTGGCCATGTTTTTATTTCGTGTTTCTCTAACATATACAAAAGAAAGAGATAAAAAACCAAGATGGTTGTCACAAGAAGGCTCAGGGGTGGGTCAGTTTCGCGTGATTCCTGATCCCAATTATATTGAAGCTGCTATATTAATGAACGAAAAAATTTTAGTTTAAAAATCTCTTGTGAATTCATAATAGTACAAGACACCGGCATTATATTAAGTAATATCTTTGCAAAAGCCGTTCGCGAACGTGAGTTAGAAAAGGATAGAGATATATTTGTGTCCTTTCCTATCTCAGGCCGCTTCCACAATAGCTAAATCGCATTATATGAAGACGATTGGTTGGTTTCTATTGTCCCCACTCGCCATTTGTCATAACTCTCGTCAACTATCGCACCCTAGTATAAAATTTTAGTGACTTTCTTGTTAAAATTAAAAGTTACTATAAAGTGACTAAATTTTTACTAGAGTAGGGTGCGGTAGATGACGAGAATTATTACAAATTGCAAGTAGGGATTTTGGCGAGTGAGGACAATGGAAACCAACCGACATTATATATATAGGACCATTGCCAACTATGTAGACCAAAAAATTTATTTCACTTGTTCCACTATTCCTACAATTTCAGCTTGTGAAATTATACAACATTTTACCTGGGAGGATATAAAAGTTTTGTTTTTTTTATAACAAAGCAAATTTTTGTATATTATTTTAATAATATTAATAAGCTGAAATTGTAGGAATAGTGGAACAAATGAAAAACAATTTGGCCAAAGCACAACTGAGTCGAGTACGCAAGTCGGATACGGGATACGTAAGTTCCCGCAACCGTCTTTAATTGTGCGCGTTAAAAAATGGTTGCGCTAAATATTGGCGGAACCGTTTTTTCAACGCACAATTAAAGACGGTTGCGGGAACTTACACGGGGAAAAGAGAAACGTTGGGTTAATACCGTTTTCCGATTGGTTCAACGTCAGTGGGCCCTGTCACGATTTCGGCATTGATTCAACAGACTTTTACTGTTGAACCTACTGTCCATCTATTGTTACAAGTAAGTTGATCTAACAGACACTGCCTACAGCGCTCCTTGCCGTTGAACCAATCGGAAAACGGTATTAATCCAACGTTTTTCTTTTTCCCGTGTACATATCCCGTATTCGACTTGTGTACCCGACTCAGTTGTACTTAGGCCATTAAAGCTATTCAAAAATATAAAATTCTTTTTTTTCGGAGATTAATACATATAGGAAGTAAAATTTGAGGAGTTCAAATTTTTTAAGTCTGAATTTTTTTACAGTGTATCTGGTTAAAATGTTATTTAATTTTTATAAAACCAGAAATTTTTTTGTAAAATTTTAAGACTAATAAATAGAATTTTGAAAAGTTTAATGTCATTTGTTGGATCCATTACTTAAAATTTTGCAAATTGAATATTAAATTCATAAATAAAAATATATTTAAATAAGGAAATAAAACAATGAATTATACTTATAAAATTATTATGTCTAGAATGCAATTGCGAATAAGAAGAACAGGTAATATATATATGTATAAGTATCAGTTTCTCTTGGACAATAGTACACCTTTCAACCCACTTTCACCCCTTATCGACCAGTTAAGATCTGTATGGATATATAAAAAAATAATAAAAAAAAAGAATGAGAGTGGAAAAAAAAGTGGAGTGAGTGGAAAGCCAAAGTGACACGGTAAAAGCACCACTAATGCTTTTGCGCATTAAAACTAGACTCCTAATAAAGTGTTCCCTGGGGTTAAAAAAAATACTGATCGATGAAGCTACCCGATTGGTCAACTTGCACACTGAAAGGGGTTTGGTCGTTTCTAAATTGAGAATTCGTACTGGTTACCATTTGAGGGTTGTTTCCGCCCCTATGGAATTGAAAATATCCCTGGCTCCACCCCTTATTTTGTGCTCACACATTTACCAGGAAACTTTACCAGTTTCCACTTCTCTTCTATATACCTGCTCTTCTCATAAGTGCCCCTTCTTCCTTATATGTATAGTATGAGCTATCTTTTATTCCTTTTATGTACACATTATGCAAACAAATATTCACATAAACATGCATTCAAAAATCGTGTATATGTCAAAAATTTATGCTGACTAAAATGCATTATTATTATTATTATTATTTGGTAAAATAATTATTCTATATCATTTCCACTATTTTTTAAAAAAATTTAAATTTTTTTTAATAATTATTTTTACAATTATAGGGTAAGTGCATCAATTACGGCGAATTCATAAAAATAACTATTATTATTATTATTATATTTAATATAATTGTTGCAAAATGATTTTAAAAAATTATTTTAATCTTTTTTTTGATACATAAGCCTTTTGGTTGAATAAGTCTTAAATTGGGTGAGTTCTAATCCAGAGATCCCGTTCCGAATAGGTTGCTTATGCTTAAGCTTACTCCTATATCGGACATTTATGTATTTTTCTAAGACTTTATCAATAAATTAAGTACATAGGTTTCCTCTCGAGATTAATAGATCAATAATTAGTTAATTTCGGTTAATCATTAATTGATCTATTCTTCTCGTTAGGTTTTTCCTCCGTTTTAAACGGTAAATTTAATTGTCTTTATTTAAACTTTCCGCTTTCTTAAAGAATTTAACTATAAGATTGAATCCGCGAATCAAAGAGCGAAATTGACGCTTGCGCGTTAAATATGCAATTCAGCTCGTAACAAAATTGGGGCTCGTCCGGGATAATAATAAAATTTATTTAATTCAAGGATGGAAAAAATTTTTTTTCAATACTTTGTACAATAGAAATGTCGAATTTTTTATTTCAAAGGTGTTTTGACTTGAATCGCGCCGTAATAGGTGCATTTTCCCTAATATATTACAAATTTAACAGAACTTATTTTTTAACAAAATATTACTTTACTTATTTGATTTGATCTGTATAATTATTTTGACTGAAACTTTTTTTTCATCAAAAACAATATAAAAAACTGTATTTCAAAAATTTTTAAATTTAGCGCTTTTTTTAATTTCGTTAATTTATTATAAATTGCGCAGTTTCGAGAATTGTTGGAAATTCAGAAAAAAAAATTCCGGATAAATAAAAGCTAAAATATAAATGAAAAAAAATTGAATATAAAACAGAAATTTCGTCATTTAAATTTTAGACAAATGGAAAGTCGTCATATTTAGAAATTTTGTGGAAATAAAAATTAAAATACATAAATGAAAAATTTAAAGAGAACGAAATTTGGACAAAAAATTTTAGAAAAAGGAAAATTTCAAACTATATATACAATGAAATTCTATATGAACTAAAAATTCGAATTTTTAGGGAAATTTAAATAAAACAAAATTTAGACTATATAATTATTAAATTCAGAATAAAATATATAGAAATTCAAATAAAAAAAATTTCTGACCAACAAGAATTATAAAATAAATGAAAATTTAGATAATTAAATTTTAGACAAATAAAATTTCAGTCAAATATAAAAATTCGTATACTTAGAAATTCAAATAAACTAAATTTCAGATAAACGAATAATTATAATAAAAAAATTTTTTAAGAGAAATTAAGAGAAATAAATGTTTGAATAAATAAAAATGTTTAAAAACGAAAATTCGCATTCTTGGAAATTCATATAAACAAAATTTCAGATAAATAAACATTAAAATAAATGAAAATTCGTTCAATTAATATATATTTTGGACAAATTAAATTAAGGCCAATAAATGAAAAAATAAATGAAAATTCTGATAAACGGAAATTCTAATAATTACATTTTGGGAAAATGGAAATTTAAAAAAATATGAAATTTGAGACAAATAAAAAAAATTCAACCAATTATTATGTTTTGTACAAATTAAATTTCGACCAAATAAATGAAAAAATAAATGAAAATTTTATAAAAATTAAATTTTGAGAAATGGAAATTTAAAAAACATATGAAATTTCGAACAAATAAAAATTCGTTTGTTGGAAATTCTGACAAACAAAATTTCGAACAAATATAGAATTGGAATAAAAAAAAAATTTTAAACAAAAATTACAATATTTCTTTAAAATTTAAACGATTACTCGAATTTTGAACAAATAATTTCCAATACTTTGAAATTCAGACAAAAAAAAATTTTGATAAAAAATAAATGAAAATTCTAAAAAACGGCAATTTGAACAAATAAAAATAAAGTCAAAGGGCGATATTAGATTTTATCAAAACCCACTTTATTCATAAATATTTATTTTCCGCATATAAAAGCGCATATAGGATAAAATAAAGTTGTAAATATAAATTCGAATCTTAAAAAGTTTCTAATGAAAATAGCAGCTCTTCATCGAATTAAATGAAAGTTGGAAAAAAGAAAAGTAGACTTGAACTCTGTATAGCGTAAACTGCCTTCTTAAATCGCCCTCTAAGTCTAAAGTACCTCGAGTTTCTCGACAGAGAAATAAAGAAAAATCGTATAGAACGAGGAATAACGGGTCTTGAAAACTCATACTATCCTCAAACACCCCCCCCCCCACCCTTAAAGTCTGAATATGTAAGGGGGTGTAGGCAACCCTCCACGCATCGTTCAGGATGCGCCGACAATACTAGAAGAGAAATTTCCGTAACTTTTCACCGTATAGGAAAATTTCAAATCCCGCCCCAAAGAAGAACCGCCCTCGGCGTCAAGGGTGCTTGAAAACTCAAACTCAACAGAGGTAGGGAACACTAGTTGTCAAGTGTTCGTCGAGGACACTCAAAAACTACAACGTTTGCCCTTCGTCCTTCATAAACGATCTCTTATATTTTCTTCACAAAATCCCCTGTGTTAACAAATATTTTCTATATTTTAGGAAAAAAAAATCAGTTTTAATTAAGTGATTGTATTTTAGTTAAAATATTAAATATTTGGAAAAAAAGTGATTCGAGTGTTGGATTATTAATTATATTCGATATATATATAGTGCTATTACAGTGATTGCGAGGAAAGTGGTTTTTTTTCTTTTGAAGAAAAAAAAGTGCTGTTAGTTGGATATATATAATATGTACTGACAAAAATAATTGATAGGAGGATATTTGTAATAATGGACCTTCTGAAAATGGCGGACAAAAATAAAATAGTGCCATGGTGGTTACCCTATCAACTTAATCATGTTTGGTATAGTCAACAGCTTCTTAAATCAAGGTAATTAATAATTCGAGCTGGAAATTTTCAATAATTTTTCTCACATATATTTTATATGAAGAATTTTTTTAAATTGAACCTTTCTTATGCATCAGAGAAAATTCAAATTATTCTTTAAATTTGAATAAGAATTCATTGTTTGATTAAATTTTTTAAAATTTCTACCAATTTTTAGAGAATTTTCACTAATTCCTTAGTAAACAAAAAAATATTACTAAAACCAAATAGTAATACTATTTTGATTATAAATTTACGTATATAATTATTTAATGAACAATTATTAGGATTAAATAATAATTGAAATTTTAGGATGAAAATAGTTAATAGTAAAGGATTATTAATTGATATTTTATTGATTTATTCTTTCCAAAATTTATACCACAAAATTATTTAAAAATTTAGGGTCGGTATTATTTTGACACAAAATTTTTCATATATGTATTGTACAACCGGTAATAATGTTAGTTTCTACTATTGTTATATTTTTATTTAAAAAAAATAAATTATTTTTATTTATACAAAATAACATTTAAAATTTTAATCCTTGTACAAAACAACATTATCGCCGGTTGTACAATATAATAATTGTTACGAAAAAAACAAATTTGTGTCAAAATAAAATATACTGATACGAAATTTAAAATTAAAAAGTTCTCCACAGTGTAACAATAATAATATCGTACAGAATTACGAAATATTTCTTACACGTGGATCAAGATAGGTCACTTTTCCTTATCTTGTTGCCTTATATCCCTTATCAAAACTTATTTTCTCAACATCTATAATAATTGTTGATCGACACAATTTTTTATTTAAAAAGCACCTTCCGCACGTGAAAGCGTGCATTGAATATAAAAACTTGCTATTTTTAGACTGAGAGAATAATTTTAAATCAGATAATTAATAAGTATAATAAAATTATTATCTTTTTTTAACTAAAAGTGTAAATAATAAAATAAATCGAGAATTATCATACATATATTTTTTTTGCGGTGTCACCCCGTGGTTTTATTTCATGAGACGCACCAATCTTATATAGCTTTTGGAGATTTAAACCCTCCGACATTTTCCTCAATATTTATAGTCATTTCGGTGATTCCGATGCTGGGTTGTGTAGAAATTTTCGATTTTTTTTACTGATTAGTATAAAAGAACCTAATTATTAAATAATAATTATTTGAGTTAATTAAAAGGTATTTATTTTGAATACAGAAATTTTTGGTTAAAATACAGTTTATTTAATTCAAATAAAAATTATTTGGCTTCAGTAAATATTTATTTAATAATAGGCATAAGTAAATGATTATTTAAATCAAATTTTTTTCCAGTGGAATTAATTACTAAATTATTATCTTTATAATAGATTTTTTTTATATATTAAATTATTAATAAATAATAAAAAGATGATATCGTTGACATTTAAATATTTCTTAAAATTATGAGTGTCAGATTTAGTGAATTTTAGTTTTAAATAGTAATTTATTGAATAATTAAAATACTTTCAATTAGTTACAATTCAAAAGCTATAAATCAATTACAATTAAAAAGGAATTGCAAATTTTCTTTTATTATTGATTCTATTAGTAGATTTACTCAACTATTACTTTGAGGTTATGTATTGTTTTTTTAAGTAAAATTCCATGCCAAACAATATATCGTTCGTTCATTTTTGACTAAATGTTTATAGCTATATATCATGACAAAAAATTATTAGACAGTTGTACTCGTTTCCATAAATTAACATATTTATAGAGACGGAGGAAATGTCTTTTTAAAATTAACAAAAAAAACTTTTTCTAAAAAAAGAAATGAAGGCAAATATCGAATATATAATATGAAGAAGAATAAAAAAAAACGTTCTGAAAATTATAACAAAGACGATTTAAATATATATATATGAGAGGCTCTAAACCAAGGAAAAATGGAAAAATCACGTTAATTCTAAGAATCCTTTTTTTTCTTCTCCATAAAATTTAAAGGAGCAAACTGAAAATTCGACGATAATACCTATTTAGCGAAAAATTCTTATGGACTAGTTGATGGGGGATGATGTTATTGAAACGATGGAAAAGAATGGCAACGAAGCGTGTGGCTGTACGTGCCACGATAATGGCACGTTTAGCTTACGGTTTTCAAGGCTTGAAATTTGGTTTTGTCGAAAGTTGTTCAGAATTGGCAGGTTGTTTAGGGACCTCCGGCCAAGGTTGCAAAGCAGGTGAGAGAGAGAGAGAGACTCGAATCGGCTTTTCCAATATACCTATAAAGGACACGCATTTTAATTGTCTTGAAAAAGAATTCTGGTGGCTTCTTGACCAAGTGTCATACCTTTAACAAGTCTCAACTTATTTCACACAAACCATTTCCGGTAAGCGGAAAGAGAGAGAAAAAAGGGAGTGCGAGGGTGAGAGGTATAGTTTCCAAATTGGATTGCAGGTCCTTTCCAACTTTAATCGCATTGTATTCGCTCCGACAAACTTTACGTGAAACGGCTGAAATAATAAACGAAAAGCGAAACTAGATCCAATTACAGGTTCACTTCAAAAAACTTTACCATTTCAAAAACTTTTGTCAAAAAAAAAGAGTTGCTCTTTTTCTTTTCATTTTTTATCTTTTGTTATTTCATATTTTTTAAATATATTAACTATTTTATAGACAATTAAAGTGAAGAAAAATTTATTTGGTTCAAATAATCGGTTATACTTGCGTCTATTATAAAATAAATGAATGAATATAAAGATTATTATAATATAAATAATATTCATTTGGACCAAGTAATAATTTTGGTATTTAAAATAAATATCTTATTATTTAAATCAAATAAATCTTTTTTTTCTGTTACTAAATAAAAAAAAATTAAAAATGATTATATACATATTATATTCGTTTGCTTATCTTAAGGCCTTTATTTTCTTCAAAGCAAATTAAATTTATTTGAAATAAATAAATTTTTATTTGGCTCTAAAGTTGTCTCTAAATCCGAATTAGGTTTAAAAACAATTATAATTATTATAGTAAAACCTTAGCTCACTTTTTGCCTCGCAGCAATTAGTAAAAAATTACTAATTTAAAAAAAAAATTCGATTTAACTAATTTAACTAATTTTTTACTATCAAATTAGTTGTTTAAAAAAATCTAAACTTCTAAAATTGAATTATAAACGCAATATTTATAATTTAGTTTAAACTAGAGGACAATGTGATATTAAATAATTGAATAAAATGTATAAAAACCTTACAAGTGAATATAATTATCAACGAAAATTTAATTTTTTAAACAAATTTATGTTGCAGATTGTTACAAGAAAGTATAAAAATGCCTCCAAGAACTGGATTCCATATTAGTGATATTTTAGGATCAAATGACACGAAACCAGCGCCGGAAGAAACCGATGTACAAAGTAAGTTTAATATATTAAATTAAAAAAATTTTATTTAATTTGAAAATTAAAATCAAAATTAAATTTGAATTATCAATTACTAATAAGAGTAATAATAAATAATAATTACTATTATTAGTAATAATATCAAAAATTAATAATTTATTAAAAAATTTAAATAAATAAATTTAAAATTGTATTTTCAGTATTTTCTTTAAAACAGAATTCATTATTGTTTTCAGATGGAACGACGGTTTTATCATCAGTAAACGAAATACCTTTTGCCTATCAACAACTTTTGGATGCGGCAATGCTTCATCCGTCGGTTCCAGTTCATGGGACCAATTTTAATATAAACAGGGTGTCTGGACCAACGGCTCCTGGAGCTCCTGCTGGAGGTTTATTGGGATGCTGGCATAATCCAGTTGTTCCAAATTTACCTTCATCTTTACCTCAATCAATGGACGAAGTCGGTGGTAAGTCTCGATATTTTTTTTTTATTATTTCTTTTTTATATATTATTTCGAAATTTCTTTATTATACAATTAAAAAAAAAGAAAATTATTTAAATGCCTTAAATTAATTTGTTAGAATTTTTATTTGATAAAATTTCCTTTAAGGCGAATTTTTATTTGTTCGAATCGCACATTTTTTAAAATTTTCTTTTAGCCAAATTTTTATTATAATTTGTACTTTTTTTTATAGAATCTTCATTAAACCAATTTTCTAAACAGAATTAATTTATCAAAATTTCCGACGTAATTTCTGATTATGGTTAATTTTGAAATTCACACCCAAAAGCTTCTGGTATAGTAGTATTATATAATTCGAACAAAGTTCCGTCAAATAAACATTCGAACCTAAAAAGAGGTTTTTAGTAAAAAATACTAAAGTCAAGCTGCGACAAAAATAAAATAAATATCCTAAATCCTGAAATATTTATCAAAAAAAAAGAGTGGGGAAATTTTTTTACGGTAAAACGATTACATTTTTCATCCTAAAAATTCCATTGTAAATATAAGATTATAATAAATTTCATAAGAGAGAGGGCACGGGACAATCAAAATGTAAAAACCGGATGTGACAATGATCATAGTCAAAGTCAAGAGAGTTTGAAAAAAACACAAATTCTTTTTTTTCTGTTTAGATACGCGTTGCCGAATCTCAAACATTCAAACAATCTTCAAATCTTTCCTTCATGGTTTTTTTTTCCTTCTTGAGACATATATATATTTTTTTTCTTTATTCCTCTCACTCCAATATATATATATAAGGTCGCGCGTTAAACTGGTCGCAGGGGATAGGTTTCAAGCAACCCTTATTTATTTAGCACCCTCCAATTGGTCCGTGTCGGCTAAGCAGGATCTAATAGGTCTATAAAAGATCCTCGTGTTCTGATGCGGCGATTGGTTGTGCGCCAAAAGGAACAGATGTCCTCATCTAGTATGTGGGGACAGATGCGTGCCCATGTACTAAGATTCGACCGCAGCTTTTTTTTTCTCTCTCTCATCAATGAATTGAATTTCTGTCACGCCCAGAAGCGTATTGTTACAAATATATAAGGCCACCCATTTTTTTTCTTCCTCTATCTTATTCCTTTTTTATAAAATTTTCCACTTTAAAGAATTAGGGTCTAGCGTGTGCTTGCACTAGACAGATTGTATCGCATCCGGATACCTTTTTATCTTTTTTTTTTTTAAAGAAGAAAACTTCCTAACTTTATTGTATAGGATAAACTGACTTACCTCGAGTTTTAAACAGAATTAGTGTTGCTGGAAACTTCTTAACAAGATTTGAATGGATTGGTTCCTTTTTTTAAATTGGACGTTTCGGCGCGTTTTATTGAAGCTATTTTTCACGCTCTCAATGCACGGGGCTGTATCATTAATTCGAGAATCATTGAAATCTTTTTTCAACATTTCTTACATATATGACAAATTGGTGTATAAAAGTGGAAGATTTTTTTAAATTTTCGTCAACTTTTTATTTTTCTGAAATAAATTTTTATAGTTTGCTATTTAACATTTGTGGTATTCAATGAATCGTTTTTCTTTTTCTATAATTTTCTTTAGTATTTAAACGCTAAAATTGAAATGAATGAAGGAAAGATTCAACTCCACATAATTCAAATTGGTTAAAAATTTTACCAATTCAAATTTATAATTCGAACTTTGGAGATTTATGACGGACTTAAAAAATGTTTCAAGGGTTAAGATATGGTTTTTCTTTAGCGTACTTATCATTTAAAATAAAAAATTATTTTTGTTTTTTGTTGTTGTTGTAAATATAATGCAACAATGAATAGAGTATATATGTGATAACATATATAATGGAATTAGAAATTAGTCGAATCGCTGATTGTTGAGTTAGTTCCTAATTGAAATCACACAGAGTGTGACTGTTGGTCCAAAGTAATCTCCCATGAAAACGATACTTTTGATTCTCCATAAGTCCTTATATATATGGGGTCGTGTAGATATCAAATGGGCTTTATATTAGTTCACACCCTCCTCGAGTTTTAGGGGTCGAGCATCGTTCCCAAATATATTGTACGTTTCAAGAACGAAACCCACGATACATACATCGTCCAACATTTAATGTTTGAAGCTCTCTTTTCATATACATATACATACAGCAACCGTATATATACTTGGTTTTAATCTGCTATTCTGCTGGTTAAATTTTAGGGGAGGGGGTTGTAATTTCACGGCACTGCGTTACGTACGCGTGTGTGATGTTCACTAACCGCTTTTTTCTTCCTCAAACAATATATTCTTCTTCCTTTGTCTGTATAAAGCACAAAATTATAGGTTATTTTATCATGATATGTGACACTCCGCGACAAAAGCTATACCTAATCTCCCAAAATTTTTAGGTTATATTTGGTGATAGCTTTACCTCAAAAAAAAGTTCTATTTTAATTAGGCAAAATTAAAAATAGATTTTCTTGAATATTTTGTAGATGTAATAAAGACTTAAACATCCTGTAGTTTGTATAAATAGTTGATTTATGTATATTTTCACTTTAAAAATCAAAAATATAACCTAAAAATGTTGGGAGCTTAGGTACCTTATTTGTTGCGGAGCGTTAAATATAGTTTTGTCTATACCATAAAGATCATATATCATCATATCAATTTCATTCCAAACTATCATAAACATAACCTGTGTAATTTTTTTGCTTTTTATATGTTTCTTTTCTAAGAAGAGTTTAAAATATGATAAAAAATGTTTGTTTTCTGCGAAAATCGTAATATTTTGTTGAATTATTATAAAATTATTGTAAATTTATAGAAAATTCGAACGGTGACGTCACTCCTAACCTCAAATTTTCTGACAATTTCAAAGTATTTTATAATAATTAATTCAACAAAATATCATTATTAATTATTATAAAATACTTGGAAATTTTCGGAAACTTTGAGGTTAGGAGTGACGTCAGCGTTTAAATTTTCTAGATTTCCAATTACTTTATAATAATTGAACAAAATTTTACAATTTTCGAACACAAGAAAAACATTCCTCATCATATTTTTAAGACTTCTTTATAAAATATCAACTCAATTCATTCAGTATTTTACAAGAAAAATAGTCGAAAAATTAACAATCACGTGACCTTTAACTATAAGAAATTTTTTAAAAGAATTTTCTTTAAATGTTGCGATGATGAAATTATTATCTGACAATAAAAAAATATACTTTTATATATATGTGAGGTTGAAAAATCAATGCATCATCGTTAAATGTTGAACATATATATTTTTTAGAGAAACGAAATGGATTTAAAATATACAATATTAAATATTGATTTGTAGGTATATATACATCTGCCTTTGATCAAATTTAGGTATACAATAATTATATATTTGAAGACTGATGTCGATAATCCTAGGCTTTTTAAAAAGTGCAGCTGCACTCTTTCGTAATCATCATTTAGGGTTACTCATATCGACCACGTCATTGCCAATAGGGTCTTGTTCTAAATCTCTTCTTCCAACACATTTTTCTCTTTTTACTAATTACTTCACGTCACTTAAAAAAGAAAAATGAGTTTTATTCGAGTCAATTCATTCTCTCAATAATAATTATAGTTAATAAAAAGCAAATTCTAAAAATTCAGCTAGAAACAAAATTCCATTTATAATATGAAATTCTATGAAACGAAAATTATAACAAATTAATTTTTTTCTCCGTGAATAATTTTTTTATAATAACAATTGTTTCTATTACAATTCTTTCGATAAAACTTATTTTCTTTTATAGTTTGTCTAAGTAAGTTTTTTTTATGATTACAGCTCTTCAACAACCAGACTCGACAAGTCCAACAATTTCTGATCTCTCCTATCCTAGTCAACGGGAAAATAATAATCTTCCTGAATGCAAAGAAGAAGATGAACTTCAAGAAGAGGAACTTCTTGATGATGACGATGACGACGATGATGACGACGATGAAAGTCGTGAGGAGAAGAAAAAAAATAAAGATTTATTGGACGATTCAAAAATGAAAAGTCCACGTCAACGTCGTTCACAAGAAATGGCTGAGGAGGAAGCTGAGCATAAAAAGAGAAAAAGACGTGTTCTATTTTCAAAAGCACAAACATACGAATTGGAAAGAAGATTTCGACAACAGAGATATCTTAGTGCACCTGAGAGAGAACATTTAGCATCGATTATTCGTCTAACGCCAACGCAAGTGAAAATATGGTTTCAAAATCATAGGTACAAGACGAAAAGAGCAGCAACCGAGAGAGTTGAAGCGGCTGGTAATCGTTTGGATTGTTCACCAAGAAGAGTGGCTGTTCCAGTTTTAGTAAGGGATGGAAAACCATGTCAATCAAAACTTCTTGAACCATGTTCGGCTGCAGCTGCAGTGGCGGCCGCTGCTGCGTCAGCCAATGCTGCAGCAGTTTATGCCACGCCAAATGGTTTGCCAATGCATTCTTATATGCATCGATGGTGGTAGTATAGTTGTTGTTGTTTCAGGATTGTGATAAAAATGTGGAATAAGAAGACAGTATGATTATTTAAATACTAATACCGACCAAATGTTTTCTTATTATTGAGAAACTTAAATTCAATTAATTAGACGCTTCTAAATAATTATTTAGTCGAAACATTTGGAGCGCATGAATTTTCTATAATTTTCTAAGAATTTTATTTAGATACAATTATTTTTTAGCCGAATTATCATTTTTTGAAATTAGTAAGAATTATTCTTTTTAAACCAATTGGAAATTACCCGGAAAATTGTGATTGGTTAATTTTAAAACTCACGCCGAAATCTTTCTGTCGATTATTTTTTCGGACCATTGATTTTTATCGGAAATTCATGCACCCGGATATTTTCAACAACAATTTTTTTTTACTATTTGCAAAATAATTTCCTGCATATGCAAATAACAAAAGTTCAATTTTAAAATATTATTTTACTTCTTATTCCACTTTTCATATAGAAATATCAAATCTTAAAAAATTAGGATTGAAATTTTTTTGTAAAAAAAAGAGAAAAAAGAAAGCGAAGAAAAGTGCTATTTGTTATAAAAAATGTGAAGTTCGCGTCGTGGCGCCCACTGCGAAGAAAAACAAGAGTAATTTGGTGCAAAGAAAAATGTCAGTTTTATCTCTCGATTGAATCGAGATTTATCTGTCGTTTTTTTTCCTTCTTCAATATCCAGTGTGTCCCAGTTAGAAATTTTTTAGGCTCAATATTAAGATCTCATTCTCACGTGTATATACAAAATTATTAATGCTTGCGATGAAAATTAAGTATATAGAAAATAAGGCATAAATAATAAATTATGCCAATATATATATATACATTTAGGTAGCAGAATCTCGTAAGTTTTTTCCACAAAATATTGTTGAGTGTAATTTAAAAATGCGCGTGAATTTTTTTTTCACTCTTTGTATATTATAACATTTTTCAATTAGAATTCAAAGTATAAATATTAATTTTTTAAAAAAAGATTTCATATTAGAGAATTCGATAATTATGATATCGATAAATTGATCTCCGATTGCGAAAATAATTTTCCCATTGATCTCACTAATAAATAAAAAAAGAAAGCAGTCAAAAGAGACAAATTTCTCGAATTGTGAAAAACTTTTCTCATTCGTATAAGAATCAAGTAACATTTTCCATTGGACATTGAACACGAATTCGAAAAAATCGACGCGATGAAAATAAAAATTGACCTAAATTGAATTGCGAAAAATGTACAGGATGTGTTTGTCGAAGAATTTGAGACACCAAAGAAAAAGTAAAGCATATTGCACATTGTGTTCCTTTTGTTGAGCAGAAAGAGCCTTAAAATGTCATGTTTTAGGTTCTGAAAACTATCTTTTATGAGGAAGTTTCGCTCTTGCACTGTATGCGACTTTTATCGAAAATCTTATACTGATGCTGAATTTATACTATATTATATATGTTAGAGTAAAAGATTCTGTTATGTTCGAAAAGAACTTCCTTTTTCAATTTCCAAATTTATTTTACAATGTAAATTTATAGCAAAAAGGACATTGTAAATTCTAATGATGACTCATTCTGAAAATGATAATAATAAAATGAACAAATATTGAAATAGTAAATTTCAACAAAATTCAAATAGTCAAATAATAAAAAAAATAAAATAAATAAAATAGCAAATACAATTTTTTAAAAATTAAAAATACAGTAAAAGTATAAAAAAAATTTAAATTGCTATTTTCTGTATTTCTATTTAATTTGTTCTTTTTATTAAATTATATCATCCTTTTTGATAAAAACTATTTATAAGTTTTGAAATTTTATAAATAAAACTAAATTTATTACTGTAAATAAATATATTTATATATAAATCGAAAAAAATATTATTGCAAGAAAAACAGAATCTTTTTATAATGTATTTGCGTCTACCTAAATATATATGTATTCTATATATTAATTCGAAAAGTGACGTATAAGTACGTCTTTAAATTTTTTTCCATTAGTGATGTCACGCGAGCGATAGAAAAAAAAATCGAAACAAATTGTGTGGGTGTCGACGCTGCGCGATGTTAATATTTTACCTCCGTCATCAATGACGCATCTTTTTCTCACTTTAAAAAAAAAAAACAAAAACATATTTCGTGGATTTCAAAGAAATCCTACACTGTGCAAAAAACCGGAAATAGTTTTAAAAAAATGGTAAATCGTTAATTAAAAATACAAATTTTTAATAATAATTTCACATTGAAATGAAGATACAAAAAAACAGAAAAAAATAAAAAAAATTTAGAAAAAATAAAATAAGTTTTAGGCAGATATTTAAAATGATTAACGATTTACAATTTTGAAAGAGACAAAAGATTTTAAAAAATCATTTTTTTCCGGTAAAACTTAGATTAAATGTATAAGAGAGTATGTATAAGAAAATGAATAAGATCAAAGTGTGTAGTGTTGTTATAGAAAAAAAGCAAAAGTTTTCTTATATCGTGAATTTTAGTTTAATTCGTATTATAAAAATTTGTATATATGTACATTGTGTATAATATTCTATAGTGAACTAATATATCAGACGCATATTTAATAAATCAGATTCATTTGAAAAATTATAAATTTTAGTTTTGATTTTGTTTATTTTCCTTTATATATTCCTCCAAATCCTTTAATAAAATGAAAATTACTGCAAAATACATAATTTAACAAAATATTTGCTGATTTTGAAAAATTGATTTCTCTAGTGTAAATTACAATCTAATATTAAAATCCATCAATTTTTTTATTAATACCTTTTTTAATAAATAATTTTTTCAATTTTTAAAAATTAATTTCTACAAAATTTTGTTTAAAAGTTATTATAATAATAATAAAATAAATTCCAAATACAAAATAATTAGTAAATACGAATAATAATTAAATAATTCAACTTTTTGTTTATCATCTATTTCTATCAGAATCTTCTTTAATCCAAATAAGATGATAATACAGAGTACCCAAAAAAAATATTTAAAAAGAAAATAAAAAACTTTAGAGGTGTATGAAAGAAACGGAATTTCTCGTCTCGTCTCGCATGGCTTCAACGAAAGATTCGCTACCTTCCCTTTTTCATGGAGCACCGGAAGAGTCCGCAGTTTGAGTGACGCGCTTCCGACTTCCGTTTCCGAGCGGCCATGTTGTTACCGGTTTAGATTTCCTGAGGGCATGCACTGGATCGAAAAGTCAGGAAAGTTTTCGAGGAGCCCCATTAAGTTGAGTTGCTAATAAAAATTAATAACACATCTATTTGAGAGATCTTACAAAAAAGTTTATTATCAACGCTTTATTTAGAATGGATTAATTTCAATTAACGCCAAATAAAATCATTTCTTAAAAAAGACAAAAAAATATTAATAAACAAAATTTATTTTTAAAATAAGAATAGTATATACTGAATTTTGAGATAACTTCGAATAATAATATACCACCTAATCCAAGCTTGCATGGTAAGCTTGCCGAAAGATTGTACAGTAAGATTATCGCAAGATTGCTCAGTGAGCTTGCACGGTAAGCTTATCGCAAGGTTGGTGCAAAGTTGCCAAATAACCTTGCCAATCAGCACAGATGGTTGCAGCAAGTTTGCTCGGCAAGCTTGGTGCAAGCTTGCGGAATATAACAAAAAAATTTTGGGCGGAGGAATTTAATTTTGTACATACATTGAGCACCAGTTGCTGGGAGGTCAAAAAATTTACTGCGCAGCCGTAAGTGCTTGTCATTGCAAGTGCGCATAGTGCTCATTTTCAATGCAAACTTCTGTGCTGATTGGACAAGGTTATTGGCAACCTTGCACCAATTTTGTTACAAGCTTACCGTGCAATCTTGCAGTAACCTTACATTGCAATCTTTAGGCAAACTTACCATGCAAGCTTGAGTTAGGTAGGACATTTGAAGCTTGCCGTGCAAGCTTGGCAATAGAATAACCAGAATTCTGGTTAAATTAACTAGAAATTAATGTTAAATATAGCCTAATAAGAATTTTTAAAAATTTTTTTAAGTGTGAGCTGTAATCAAACCCTTAGCAGAATTTTCATTGGACAGAATCTCGATCTATAGCAGAAATTTCGAATAGCAGACCTATTGGACAGAACTTTGATTGGTCAGAATTTTCATCTGACAGAATTATCACATAATGGAAATCTCACCTTATAGAATTCTCATTAGACAGCCACTGAAAAAAAATTCTAGTTAGAATAACCAGAATTCTGGTTATTGTAACTAGAATTCTGCGGTTAGAGTATATTTAACATTGTGATTCTAGTTAGGTTAACCAGAATTCTGGTTATTTTAATAATAATTCTATAGTTAATGCAACTAGAATTCTGGTTAACTTAACTAGAAATTAATTTTAAATATAGCCTAACCAGAATTTTTTTTCAGTGAGAATATATGAATTTTGCAAAACTTTCATTGGACAGATCAAAGTCATTGTTAAAATTTTTAAATATGCTTTTTAACAATGGCTTTGTCCGTGTTCAAATGAAAGTTCTGCAACATTCATATTATGTCAAATGAGAATTCTATCAGGTGAGATTTCTCAATTTCTGTTAAGTAATAATTCTGTTAGATGAAAATTATGATCAATCAAAGTTCTGTCCAATACAAGCTCTACTATTGGAAACTCCTGCTAGACCGATATTTTGTCCAATGAAAATTCTGCTACACTCATAATCTGTTAAATGAAAATTTCGTTAGGTGAGAATTCTACTAAGAAGCATTTCTGTTGGATGAAAATTCTGTCCAACTAAAATGCTTGTTGCCTTATACTTCTGTTTAATAGAAATTCTGTCAAATGCAATTTCTGTTATACATAAATTTCTGTCAATTCGAATTTCTGTAATATGAACGTTTGGAGATTTTAATGCGTCTCATAAAAATTACTAATATAACCTAAAATTTGTTGCCTCGAAAGTTTATTTTCTTGTGGAGCGTCACAAAACTTTTTTTGTCGGTTGATTCAAATATATAGTGGTACGAATATATATAACCAAATATAGTTAAAAGCTTCTTTCTTAGAGAATATAATACACCTTACAGGATAACGAAATTTACAAAACTAAAGTATCTAGCAAATTTTTAACTATAGGACGTTTGAAGAAATAATCTCCCCATAAAAACAAGTTTTGCCATGTACTGCGTCAGATATTGAAGATGAGACATATATTTTTTCTGAAAAGAATATTGAGCATATTATCCCCAGTACACGATAAAGATACATAAACCCATATCATTTTTGTAACGAAATACACACATATATATATATGGGAAGAGAGGAGAAGAGATTAAGGTCCCTTTTGCTTTGAGTCGTTCGCGGATTGGACGATGACATTGCAAAATAAATGGGGTGGACAGCGGCCGGCATATGCTTTCAGAATCTAGTATATATATACAGTACTTATGTACGTCATCAACCCTATATAGAATATTCTACATGGAAACGTGTGAAATGGCTGTGCGACCAACCGGAAGTACTAGATAACATTCAAGCTGATGGTGCTGCTATGATTTATATGACCACCTCTAATCTTGATCTGGACACAGGTCACCAGTCACCTTTGTCAAGTATTGGACCTGAAGTGACTTCTTCATAAATCTACCTATATATATATACTGGTTCTATTGAATTTAATAAAAGAAATAAACAACACCAACTTTTTCAGTTTTTGATAAAACGGTTTGGAAATTGGAGCATAATTGAAAATTAATAAAAACTATACATCTTATATGATTTTGAAAATCGTCTTAATGTATATATGCCCTACCAAAAATTAATTTATTTTAGGGGATTGATAAGAATTACAGAACAAAACCCCAAATAGTAGGGCATTTATTTGATTTAAAATATTAGAGCTCTAGTCAGGGCTCCCCAGTTTTGCTATTTTAAAAAAATGTGAATAAATTAAGATTCAAAATTTTGTTTAAAGGATAAAAATTATCTTCAAAAAAAAAACTTATAATTTTGTAGTTTAGATAAAAAAAAATTAATTTGAGACTAAGACGAGCAATAAGAAAAGGTATATCATTCAGAACACTTTTTCAATCAAAGACCCTTTACAGGAGTGGTTGAATTACTAAATTGCACATTAATGGTTATATAGCTCTGAACCATAATACATATTAAATTATGATTTCCAAGTGGGCGAATTTTTTGGAGAATTAAATTAAATTATTTAAATTTCTTCAAATTGATTCAACCTTTTTTGGGAAATATTTGTTAACTTAACAAATTTTTTACTCTATAACTAATATTTAGAGAAAAATGGCCAGAGTCTTATCAGTATTTTTAGAAAACAAAAAACTTTAATTTATATATTTTCATATATTGTCTATTATAAATAATATCAAATATTTTTGGTAATTAATTTTTATATTAATTCAATAATAATAAAAGAAATTAAAATAATCAAACTATAGTTTACCTATAAATACAAATATACTCTAAAATAGGGAAAACTAGTCAGGGCCTCAATAGGTTTTTTTACTTCTGAATGAAAGTATAAATTTTTTAAAATAATTACCTTATTTTTAATTTTAATTATGCACCCACATACAATTTCTTTTTTTTTGACCTATTTACAGACCATGTTACCACCTATATGTTTTTGGGGTTGTTGAAATAGAATCCAGTCTTTTTCACCCCATCACGTCAAATTTTTGACATAACCTCAAAAATTCTTTAAAGTATCTGAAAAAAAATATTTCTTCCCTGATTACTTTATGTTTTTGGGATCGCAGAAATTAAATTTGAAGTCCATTTTACCCCATTACTTCAAATTTTTTATATAACCTCAAAAATTCTTTACAGTATCTCAAAAAAATTCATCTTTGGGATCAGGGAATTTTTACTTTATATTTTTGTAGTCGCTGAAACCAAATCCGAAGTTCATTTTACTCCATCATGTCAGGTTTTTGACATATAATCACAAAAATTTTTTACAGTAACTCAAAAAAAAAAATTCTTGCCACGGTGTTAATACATGGCATTTTTACTTATTTTTTTAAAGTTATATTAAAAACCTGACATGATGGGGGTAAAACATAGATTTCAAATTCGGTTGAAGTGTTTCAATAGAACTTGGGATCTTCCAACAGTTCAAAATTTCTATACTGCACTGAAAAAAAAATTATATTTGATTCAAGTAATCGGTTACTTGATTATTATTAAATAAATATTTACTTAAACCAAATAATTTTTATTTGAATTAAATGAACTATATTTGAAACAAATACCATTTAATTGACTCAAATATTAATTATTTGATACAAATAAATATTTATTTGATAATAATCAAGTAACCGATTATATTTGAATCAAATAAATTTTTTTCAATGTGATTTTAAAAAAATGATAATTTTTACTAATCCAATTTCATGTAATTATTTCCATTAGTCTAAATTACGTCTCTAATAGAATTTGGCATCTCTCTCGCGCGCGTGGTTAATCGCCTGTATCAATGAGGCCCGATTCACTAGACCAGTGGATTTTTATCCACCGACGAAATGTGGAATCCTATCAATCGAAAAAAAACCGAAGGGTCAGTAAATCGCGGAGTTTCGATCAATAGGACAAAATAAATTGATAGTTGTCGACTGGCGGGACGTCCCCTAATATTTCCGAATGTAATCGAGGGGGTGTATATGTATATGCACTTTCGCAAAAGGAGAGTAAAAGAGAGAGAGAAAGAGTGAAACATAAAAAATCCTGTATAGAAAATAGTGAAATAGAATGATAAAGAGAGAAAGAGAGAAAGGGTCAATGTAAAAAAAAAACGAAAAAACTTGAACAATATAGTTAGGGGTCAGGGACTCGGGACAGGCCGAGGACATCGTGTCCGGGGGTGTTTTATTAGCCGGTTTCCGTGGGGTGAAAATTCGCGTAACATACGAGATGCTTTCCTGAATTCTCTTATTTAACTCTCTGAATAACAGTCGTTTGATTCTACTTTTCTCTTTTGTTCAAATTTGATCATCGCTATATAGAGAAATTTTTAATTTATCTGCTACGTGTATTGTTAATTTTTATTTTACAATATTAAAATAATTTTAATATTTATTTCTTGTTAAAACCGTTTTTTGTATTAATAATTTTAGGCCCCTTCATTTTATATAATTACAAAATAATTTTAAATTCAGAAAAACCGAAAACCTTTAAAGTTTCCTAATATCAAAAATGGAACTAAGAAAAAATTGGGGGAATGAATTTTTTTTATAAAAATCGCA
This sequence comes from Leptopilina boulardi, assembly GCF_019393585.1. NCBI lineage: Eukaryota > Metazoa > Arthropoda > Insecta > Hymenoptera > Figitidae > Leptopilina > Leptopilina boulardi. The sequence goes on from NW_026137778.1 coordinate 1,160,164, forward strand.
ATATTTAAACTTTTCTTTTAAAAAAATGTTCTTATATATAATAATTTTTTTGACGAATTTTCTTTTTTCTAATTAGAATTTGACAGGAATCTTTTAAAATAAAATTTTTAGGTATCGGATTTTTAATTGACGGAATTTTTGTTTGCCAATTTTTATTTTAAAAATTCTAATTTAACTGAATATTAAATTAACACAATTCTCATTCAACAGAATTTTAAATATCAGAATTTCCACTTCACCAAATCTTCACCGAATGTTTATTTGCACGAATAGTTTTATTTGAAGCGAATTCTTAAAATGCCGAATTTCCATTTGTCCGAAATCGCAAACGAGAGAATAAACAATCGAAAGCAAGATTTAGGCGCTAATTTTAAAATTAACCAATCCCAATTTCGGATAATTAAAGGTTTGGTGAATTGTAAATTGTATGTCATTTTAAAATTCAAAAAATTTAAATCACTGTTAAATAAGAATTAGTTTAAGAAAATTTTAAGGTTATAATTATTGGAAAATTTGAAAATATCTGAAATATTATAATGTCAAGGAAAGTGAAAAACTTGTTATGTTTTAAAATATATGCAATAGATATAGATGAGAATAGCAAACGACAAAGGGAGGTGACGATGTAGATATAGAAATTAAACAATAAGGTAACTCAGTCTTTTAAAATGAAAAAAAATAGTAATAAGTGAATCGATATCAATTAGGTTGCTCCTTCCGGTCACGTGTATTGGCACCCCCGATATAATGCCGGCACGTGGCGTGCTCTCGCCTTAAAATTCGGCTTCCGGTTTCCTCGAAACGGAGAACCCTGCTCAACTTGTCGCGCTTTTTATCACAAGTCAAAAGCTTTCTCATCTCTTCTCGGTCACACGACCTTAATGGTTACCAAGTGCATGCCATTTCAATTTTATCATTATCATCTTTATTATACACATATAGGTATACATTAATTCACTTTTACGGACGAAGATTCGAAAATATACAATATAATTAACTCTTTTCACGCAAACTCTTTCCGCGAGAAACATATTATTATATTATTTTCTAAAACCCATTATTGTAGATATATAATTGCGGTATTGAAAATAAATTCGCTGAAATACATTCTTCTAGATGTAAAAACAATTTATTGCAAAAGCAGTAAATTATACTTTTCTATCTGTCATTTCACAACATAACCTCAAATGCTCTTTATTTGTAAAGTTGCTTTTATTTTTTTGTATTTCTCTAATATAGTGTACAATATACGTATAAAAACACACTTTTTATTCAAAAGAATTCTTCTTAATACGAATTTTTATTTATCAGAATTCTTATTAAACATAATTTCGTCTTTGTCAAATTTTTAAATGACAGAATTTTCATGAAACCAATAATTCTTCATTTGTCTGAATTTTTATTAACACAAAATGTCGTTTAATAGAAATCTTAAAACTGAGAATTTTCATTTACCCTAGTAGAAATTTGTCCTAGCTATTTTAAAGGAACTGCCTAGTCGCGCTGGAGTCTGTCTAGTTACTTGACTGACCAGCTAGCTAAAAACTCGAATGTCATGTCACGCTTTTTTCATCAAGTTATTATCCAGCCCAACTTGATAATTATTTATCAATAGGACTTTTGAAAAACTAGTCAAATTAATTCTTTTAAATATTTCGAAATTCATTTAATAATAAGATTTAATGTAGTAAACACGTTTATTTTATGTAATTAAAAAAAATATTCCAATTATCAACAAAAATTATTATAAGAAAATATATTGCACTAAATATAGTAATTCGTTATAAAAATGTAATTTTTCATTCACAATTAAACTGGATTTAAAAAAAAAATTTACATAAGTAAAACGATTGAAGCAACATCTTGACCTGAACTGTTAACAACACTGAAACAATTATAATTTTTATATTAATATGAATGTCATAACATAAACCTTAAAACACTTCTCGCAGTTTCAACGAAAAAATCTTGGGGCTACCGGGGAGCGAACACGGGTCCGCTGGGCGGGAACGAAAGAAACGCACGCTTTACGCAACTCGGCCGTTCTGATCAGTGATATTAGAATAAATGCTTGACGTATTTCACTGTACCTAATAATATTATGAATTTGTGCATATTATTTTTATTATTTTCTAGGCAAATAAACATTTTAGATGTTTATTTGATTTTAAATGATTTACTTATAATTTAATTTAAACATTAGACAATTATAAAAAACTAATTACTAATTTTTTTTATTTATTATCCTCAAAAATTATATGTAAAATTTTATAAATAAAATTATTTTAATAAATTAATAATTATTGATATAATATAATATTATTATTATTATTATTATTATTATTATTATTATTATTATTATTATATTATTATAATATACTCAAACAGAAAAATAATATTCTACTATATTTGTAAAATTTGTCTGAAAATAATAATAATTGTTTAATCATTTTTTTTTAAAAACTAAAAACACTTTTTATTCAAGGTAATATTATTTTCATAATAATTTAATTTATTGCAATTATTTTATTATAATTTAATAAATTTTATTATTTTAAAAAAGCGCGCGCTATTTTGTCTTGGGCCAATCAAGTGATTTCAACTAAATATAGGTTATGTTCGTTTCTGATTCATGACAGCTGGCAAACATTTACAACAAATAATATTTTGCAAGTGTATATTTATTGCAAGAAGATAAGTTATGCAAAAAATATATATGTGGAACAATAATTTACAGTGATTTTCATAAAATGAATATTGATTTAGATGCTCTGGAAAGCAAAGTTCATTTTTTCTTAAATTCAATTTTTTCGACCACCGAGATATTTCGATACATTTTCATGTGTTTTGTATGCACTGTCTTTTTTTGAGAAAGGAATATTAATATTATTATTATTAATTTTTATAAACAAGTTGTAATTTTTTTAAATCAAGCAAGCGAAATGTCAATACACAAAATCCTAGCATAGCTGTCCAGTTACTAGACTTATTGAAGCGCCACCGCCATGACAAGGATATGAATTTAATTTCGAGCAGCACTGGACAGTGCCATTAAAAAAACTGGATAGCTTTGAGTCGTGGAATTATCAAGTTCAACTTGAATTTCTTTCAAAAAGCACTGATCAGTAACTTCACAGTTATTTATCAGTTCAGCTAGAATCAGCGTCCGCGAGAAAAACTGTCAAGTAACTTGAGTCAATCTAGTGCATCCACGACAAATTTCTACTAGGGTTATCCTTCATTGTAAATGGTAGAATAAATGGCAGAAATATTTCGGCGCCAATTTTAAAATTGACCAATCATGATTTTCTTGACAGTTTCTGATTGGTTAATTTTAAAATTGAATGACATTTTGTGTTAATGAAAATTCAGACAAATGAAGATTTGGTTTAATGAAACTTCTGGCATTTAAAAATTCGACAAAGACGGATCGAATTCTGTTTAATAAGAATTCTGATAAATAAAAATTCGTGTTTAAGATGAATTCTTTTGAATAAAAAGTGTGCAAAATGGAAATTATATGTTGAAAGAATATTTTATTAAATTAAATTTGATTACATAGAAATTCTGTTATAGTCTTATTTCTGCAATTTTTTGGGATTGCATTATATGAATATATGGACTGAGGTTTTATAAAATATTGAAATTTCTTCGAATCTCATTTATAAAAAAAAGTTTATAAACATTTGTTTAGTGATTCTTCCGGAAAGTCAAGCGTGCTTGGCGGAAGTTTATAAATGTTCGTCCGACGTTGACGAAAACCTAGGGGAGTGGAAGAAAAAGCAAAAGAAAGGAAGAGTAAAAAAAAGAGAGAATATGGAGGACGAGGAAAAGTAGTTTAGCGAAAGTTTTTCAATTCGGAAAGTTTCACCCACCAGTTTATTGTGTTGTTAGTAGTTTGAATGGGGTTGCGCTTCAGAAGGTTCATGTGATTCTCGTTTAAAAGATTTTAGCTATATATATATATATTTGTGTTGCACCTCACAATTTTATCCAATTTCTCATCTATTTATCAAAATAAATATTTTAATAAAATTTTTCTTTTAAAAATAAATGTTCTTAAAGAAAACTCACTTTCTTTTTTCTTACTTAAATTAAAAATTTAAAGAATAAACTTTAATTGCACATAAAATTAAAAAACCCTAAAAAAAGTGATTTCAAGGAGTCTTATTAAAATAATAATAATTCGCGTTTGATCGTAGATTAGAGTTTTCTGAGACCGCGCACAATGAGAAAATTGGAGTCGAGCCATGGTCCAAGGCAGAAATGCATTGAACGATAAGTTTCGCGGACAGAAAAACCTCGGGAAATTAATCAAAGCGAATTTCAGAGCGCGCCGAGCAACCGTCGACAAAGCATATTCCCCGTAAGAATGGATCGTTTCCGGTTCCGTTCTCTTTATGGTACATTGCGGCTCAGCGATGTATTAAGATTACTTAATCGATAAAGCTCTGAACGGAAAACTAATCCGTTTTTCATTTCTACATATATGCCGTCTTCACTCTCCAGTTATATATCCCAAAAACCCATTCAATTTCGTTTAACCTTTTTATCACTTTTCCTGCTCTCTTTATTTCACATATATATGTTTTAATATTGCGATTTCTATTCGCTATAGCACTGAAATCTAATAAAATTGTTTTTAATTTAAATTCGTTATTTTCAAAAATTTATTTCAAAATTTTTAAAATTTAAAAAGATTAAATAATAAATTACGAATAATAATAAGTAAATAATAATAAAATAAGTGTTATATTATATATATTTTATGATTATTATTATAATTATTAAATAATATGTTATTAACTAAAAAAACATTGTTTAGTTAAAATATATTCGGCTTTAACCTAAAAATTATGTTTTCTTTTTTACCGAATTTCAAACTGTATAATAAAAATTTAGATAAATATCAATCTTGCGAATTTTATATTGGAAACATGTTTTTTTACCTTGAATAACTATTTAACCAAAATTATTTTTATGCGAAATTTATATCGACTTTCTAATTATTATAAATATAAATTAGTACAATTTTTATTTTCCGAAATTGAAAGTAATACAATTTTAATATATTAAAATAAATGTTTGTTATAACTTTTATTAAATCGAATTGATATTTAAAATAATTATAATAACTTTTGTCAATTTAAAAAATTTTTTTTTCATTCCTTGTTGAACATCTTTATTTTATCATAAAAAAGAGAAATTCAGTGGGGGAAGACAATAAAGTTAAGTATACCAGAAGGCTGGGCTGGTAAATTTTGCCCAACAATGACTTTTTTAAAAAAATATATATTTCCGAATAGCTGATACCACCGCAGAATAATTTCGGTCATTTCGACCCCCCCCCCTTCAAGGTTTTTTTAAAAAGGAAGTCGATGTACGCGGCCTTTGGTCGCGCAATGTTCTTCTCTTTTGCGATTTAAAGAAATCTTGGCGAAGGGGAGTCAGATATAACCGAAAGTATTTATACGTAAATTACGTAAAATGCGAAAAAATTCGTAAAATACGTATTATACTTAAATTAGACAAAAGTACGAAAAAAAACTTACGCGGTCACTTGGGCCGCTGCTGCGGAACCCACCAGACTTTGTCTGTAAAATACTTTTGGTCATATCCAACCCCCACTCCAAGCTCAAACAGGGGAAATCCCCCACTTTCCCAACTCCAATATTTTTTTCAGTATATTGAAAACAATTGAGGTATGAAAATGCCTTTAAAAAACTCACTCGAAAAGGGTGTCACAATTAGGACGTTGTACTGTAAAATGCACATAGTAATTTACCTTCCGAACTCTGGTGACTACATGTTACGTATGGGCCAACGCAAAATAGGTTCGCGAAAGAGATGCATGAGATAGAAAAGGTCGGAGATATCCTTTTCTATCTCATGCATCTTTCTCGTTCGATACGATTTTCGCGAATCTATTGTGGGTTGGCCTTTATACCGCAGTTATCTGTCGACTGCTGTTTAATAATATCAATTATTTTTTTACCTTCAAAAAATTTCTACAAAATAGATAAAAAAATATTAATTTTTAATATGAAGAAAAAATGTGTTTAAAGATTTAATTTTTCATAATAAAATAAAGAAAAGACGGTTTTCTTTTTTGTAATGAATGTTAATGGTGAAAGTAAATTTTATTAGCATCTCTATTGTAAATATTATGTGAGATATTTTTCTTACACCCTGGGGAACGATGAAACAAGTATATAGTAGTAGTGGGTGTTTATTGAATCGAATTTCACGCGCAGACCAGTCAAATCCCAATGGAATGGATATTATTTGTAAGGAGCGACATATCGGTGCAAACATCGTTTAATGGTCCGGTTGCACGTGCCTTGTGGCTATTGTCCCATTATAAATAGGCAGCTGATGACTCTCCCCACATATATATGTATATATATTGAAACTTTCGAAATTCGTGTGAGTTAGCTCGCGTGCAACAACTTTTGAGGATGTTCCGAGGGGCTCATGAACTAAAACCAATTGCGCATTTCTGCCATCAGGAGATGTTTCGATACTAATTAAATCACAATAAATTTCAAATTACTTTCACACATAAGAGATTTCAGTAAAACAAATAATATAAAGTTTCACATATATATTATTACAATGTCAAAATTTATTTATTTTTTAATTTAAATAATTATTAAATAAATAATAATAATTAAAGGAAATAATTATTTGAAAATTAATAAATTTTTTTCAATCACTTGTATGTAATTCGCATATTACTTTTTTATGTTATCAAAGATTTAATTAGCTGAAGTATATAGGTTAGTTTTTGCTATATATATAATATAAGAAACGAAGAATGACGAGGAAAGTAAAATGAAATAAAGTAATCGTCTAAGTAACACGATTTTATGAGAAGTAGGTATTTAATTTCTACTTCATGTTTCACCCTCCGTGTCAACTTAAGACACCTTAATCTCTTCTCGTTTTGCTCTGTTAGACATTTTCTGGCTTAAATCAGAAAGAGAAAATAAATTTGTTTTTTTTTATCAGAACATGACTGGCAAGAAACTATTTTTCTCAATATAATCTGATATAATTCTGATTAATCATGTATCCTTAATCATTTATACCTTTTAATGAAAAGTATATATACAGAAGTGTCAATTTATTTAAAATTTTAAAAATAAAGTAAATTCCCGAGGCGAAATTTAAGCCCTAATTTACAAGGAGTAAAGTAGAGTTAAACAGACCCTCTTTAGCTTCCTCAACTAGTCGCAAATTTCCCTTTCTTCCACGTTTGGATTCAAAGTAGGGTCTAAAAATTGATTAAAATATTGAAAATTTTGAAATTGCTCTAATTCTATTAATTTTTTGAAAACGCTTCAAAATATGTTAATTCCAGTTTTTAAAGGGTAATTAAAGAAATATTATGTGAAGAAAAAATTCATTTTGCTTTAATCAAAATAATTAAAAGAGTTTTTTTTTTTTGCATTTTTTTGTACTTTTTTAATCGAACTAGACCCTCTTTAGCTTCCTCAACCAGTCGCAAATTTACCTTTCTTCCACGTTTGGATTCAAAGGAGGGCCTACGGGAGTCTACAAGATCGTAAAGAGGGCCTATTTAGGTTCTAAGGGAAGCTAAAGAGGATTCAAATTTCGCCTCGGGTTATTACAATTATAAAACAAATATATAAATTATAAATAAATTTAAGGCCTACTTTACAAGGAGTAAAGTAGGGTTAAACAAACCCTTTTTAGCTTCCTACTAGTCGCAAATTTCCCTTTCTTCTATGTTTGGATTCAAAGGAGGGTTTACGGGAGTCTACAAGATCCAAAAGAGGGCATATATTTAGGTTCTAAGGGTAGCTAAAGAGGATCCAAATTTCGTCTCGAATTGATTTATTAATATTTTTTAATAAAGATATTCATTGCTAATTAAGTTTTATTTAAAAGAACTCTAATTTAACCGATTTTAAAATTTAAATTTTAGAATTTTCAGTTCACTGAATCTTCATTTGTCCCAATTATTATTTGATAGAATTCTTAAAACGACGAATCATTATTTGTCCGAAATTGCAAATGACCGAATAAAAATTCTACAGAAAGATTACTGCCGACTGTGTGTTCAGACTCAAATTTCTACTCATTATACGATATACTTATTGATACTTTTTAGTTACATCACAGGTGCTATTCTGTAATTTCACTTTCATTCCACTTTCATGTTACTTCACTTTGATACTTCAAATGTCCCACCTGACCAAAACTTGCATGGTAATAGCTTCCGAAAGATTGCTCAGTAACCCTACCGAAAGATTGCAGTGTAAAAGATTATCGCAAGATTGTAAGGTTGCCAAAAAACCTTGCTTTAAACCTAAAAATTTTTTTTTAAATGTTTCGTCAAATTTATTTAATCAAATTTATATAATAAAATTGTATAAATGAGACGAAACATTAAAAAAAAATTATTTAGGTTCAAAGTAAGGTTATTTTGCAACCTTGCACCAACCTTGCTACTAGCTTACCGTGAAAGCTTACCGAGCAATGTTGCGATAATCTTATTGTGCAATCTTACAGTAACCTTACACTGCAATCTTTCGGTAAGCTTACCATGCAAGCTTGGGTCAGGTGGGACATTTGAAGTTTGCAGTAAGTTTTCGGCAAGTTTGCTATGCAAGGTTGGTAATATTGCGCGGCAAGCTTGTCGCAAGGTTGCTGCAAGCTTACGTGCTATCTGGGAGAATAAAGTATCAAAGTGAAGTAACATGAAAGTGAAGTGAAGTGAAAGTGAAATTACAGAAAAGCACCTCCGATGTAAATGAAAAGTTTCAATATATATCATATAAGAGAAGAAATTTGAGTCCAGGTTTTTTTGGTGATTACAACACAGAAAAAACCTTACTCAAAATAAGTTCAATTAGACTTAATTTAAAGTGCAAAAAAAATGAGTCAATGCTAAACGACATAATGTGACACCATTTTAGTGACTCATTTTTGTTGCACATCAAATTGAGTCTAAATTTAACTCATTTTGAGTTCAAATTTTTTCTCTAAACCTTTATTCGCAACCCTTATTTTTATTCTGATTTATTGTTTATATTATTAAAAATGTTTGTAACCACTGTCAAACCTTGTATATATATATATAAACTGTGGGAAAAATAAGACTGCGTATATATTTCTGTTTTTTCAGCACTTCTCTCAATGGTTTATATGTAAGTACGTCTGAAACATATATATATATTTATATACACTGAGAGATTGACAATATTATTTGAAAAAACATATCCATGTTTCTGCTCAAACGCATCCATCGAGCTTCATTGAAATTTGAAATTTGTCAAATTGTGTATAGTAGTTTCTTAAGTATATATTGAATGGGATCACACAACGATAGGAGATAATCCCAAGGATTTTGCTGCTTGCTTTCTTCATCCGTCGCCTTCTCTCCACTTTTTTTTTCAAATAATTTTTCAGGACCAAAATGGTAGCAGAGAGACGTGTGTATATGTATATATTCGTGTTCCATTCATTGACAAAAAAAATCGAGTCTCTTCCCTTCCATTGAGAGGGGGCGTTAGTGCGTGCATTGATTTCTCGCTCAATTTTCTCGGGAGTATTTTTCGAGGTAAATCCAATGCACTATGCATGCAGTATAAGCTTCGTCTGTCTGTGTCTCTCTCTCTCTCTCTCTCTCTCTCTCTCTTGAAAAGCTTGCACTGATCGTAAACGTTTACAGAATAACAGAATTGAGACACAATAAAGGGTCGGACTTGAACGCGGATAAGCCCGTTAAACACGCACGGTGTGTAAAGCTGCTGAATCCTATATTTTTTTCCTATGGCCTTTCATGGTCTGATTCGCATATTTTGCTCTGAATTTCCTTTTTTCATGAATCACTGACCATTTATCCATATTAATGTTTCAAACTTGTGGTTTTATATTTTCAATTGTGCGTTTATCGGATTATGCAATTCAAAATATTTAGGTACAAATTTTATATATGTATACATGAGTTCTTAACTTATTGTATGGTTTTTCTTTTTTAAGTTTTTGTTTTGATTTTCTATAAAAGAATTTTTGTTGTTTGTTTACTAAAATTAAAAAAGGAAATGTTAAATCCAATAACCGTATTATTAATACAGAACTATCAAATTTAGTTTGTCGTGAAAACAAATTTTTTGTTTTCTCAACATGTTTTACATCAGTTAATACAACAATTTCAAAATGGTAGACGAACAAAACATTTTTGCACCAAAAAATATAAGATTTGTTAGAATATTTGAATTCTAATTTTAATAATATTTAAGAATACTGAATTTAAGTATAAAAAATATTCTAAAACAAATCCAAAGTATATATATATTCTAAATTTCGGAATGTTTTTTTTTGAGTATTAATTTTTGAAATACCTGATGCTATAGTGATTTCACCACTGTTGAGAATCAGTATAGCATATTGCTTTCAGCAGCTTGAAAATATTTCGTTTTTTTTATTATTTCAAGCGCACAATTACCTTGAATTTTAAAACTAAGTATCGAAATGTTTTTCTTTTAACCATTAAATTTTAGACTCCAAACTCTTCAGCCAAAAACATTATTACGAAAAAGATAAAAATTATATTCAATTGAAAATCATTAGATATAGATTCGAATATTGAAAATTTTTTTGCTTTTTAATAGCAAAAACATTATCTGCACTCTTCCGGAACTTTTAGCTTCCATTTCTTTTGTGTTTCGTCGTTGTCTTTTCTCCCGACGGGAAAATAAGGGTAGCTTTTGCTTCCCGGGGCAGCGCCAATATCGACCACTCTCAAGTCAAGCCACGCCTTTTCCCAGGTGAGAGCAGAATTTCACAGGGTTGCCGCCCCATTCTCTCAAACAAAAACTTTACAAACACAACTTTATATATGTGAACATTTATATATAGAAGAAAAGATAAATGATCATGTAAGGAAATATAAATGCAAAAACATAGTTTGTTCTATACTATCACAATCTTTTGACCGCACAAAGACACAAAGTCAATCCCTAAGGGGTTTACAAGTCGTGAATTAAGGTGTACGCACTTATATGCTTTGAATTATGTTTGAAACATCTTTAAGTATCCATTTATGTATATATGAGTTATATTATTATATACTGAATATCATCAAGTACTTTAAAATCTATCTTGAATATTTAGAAATAAAAAATTTTTTAAATAATTTCAAATACTCATAGAATAATAAAATTATTTCAAAATTTATGAAAATTTGTTAATGATATATGGATAAATTGAATTGTCTGCATTTTTCTACCTGAAATATATCTAAACTATTTTGCAGCAATACAATATGTTCCACTAATTTTACGAAAATTTATTTTTCAATACTGTCAACCGGGGTAATTATACCACCACATCGCAGGGGCTATTATATATACCCATTGATAGTTTTTAATAAATAAAATTTTTATTTTAAAATATTTACATATGTGGCTTGATGTATTTTTTTATATATACATTTTTAAAATATTTTTGGGTCAAAAAAGTATAAAAACTTAAGTCAATTATAATTTTACAATGAGACGCCTTATTTTGGCCAAAATCTCCAAAGATCGAAATTCCATAAAGTCGAATAAAATCATTTTATGAAATTAGTAAACAATTTAATTTCTCAAAGTACAAATCATCAAAAGATTGAATATCGTTAAAAGTTTAAATTATCAAAAAATCGAATTTATAAAAGTTTGAATATTAGAAAAAGATCGAATTTTTACAAATTTGAATTATCAAAAGTTCGAATAACCAAAAACTGGAATTGTTAAAATTTTGTATTACCAAAAGATTGATTTCATAGGACTTACTAAATAATATAATTTTAAAAAATTCAAATGATTAAAAGTTCAAATTACCAAAAAGTCGAATTTTTAAAATGTTCGAATTAAAATGGGATCGAATTTTCAAAAAGCTCAAATATCTAATAGTTCGGATTTTTATTTGACCAAGTTTCCAAAAAGATCAAAACTTTTTACTTATGTTTACTTTTTGTATTTTATATAGCCATAGTGCATTTTATTTTCTCGAAAAATTCAAAATCAATATAGAAATTACAAAAGTTCGAATTTTCATTTGATCGAAAATTCAATTCGAAAATTCATTGAATTAGAAATACGAATTTTTAACAATTCTTTCTTTTAATAATTCCAAATTTTAAGAATTCATGCAAAAAATTTAGAAAAATTAGCTGCAATAAGTCAAATAAATTTTGCATTTTCAATTTTTAAATATTCTAGATGTCATTATAAAATTTTTTTCTATAAATTTTAAAAAGACTTATAGAAATTGGCAAAGATCCAAAATTAATATATATATATATATTATAGTGTACGAAATCTACGAAAGTCGACAGATTTGTGCTGAAAAATCTCTCTTAAAAAATTATAAGAATATACTTTTTCTTTTTCTTTCATTCGTCCCACATTTTCTGAAGGTTTCACTAAAATTTTTCTGCGCCGCTATAATTGGAGACGCGAAGTTAAAAAATACTATTTTTAAAAAAATATACACATCACTAAATTTTTAACCATGACGAACGAATTTTATATACATTTGCGCCTTGGCCCAAATTTTTTTATTAAAAATTTTTTAAAATCAACTTTTCATTTTTGAAATTAACTATAGACCTAAAGGTCATTTTTTTATTTTTTTATATGGGAGAATTCCATGTGTGATTTTCATTAAAAAATTATTGTTTTTACTAGAAAATTTTTTTCGAATTCTTTAAGAAAAATAAAAAAATAAGAATTTATTTCTTTATTTGAAATTAATCTTTTTGTTTTTTGGGACCTTTCTTTATTTGATAAAAATTATGGAAGTTATGATTTTTTTAAATTTAACGTCGTCAAAGACCAAGTACTTTTGATATGCGTTTTTCTCTATCCTATACTAACAGAAAAAAAATAATATTATATAACAGTTTTTCGATTTTTTTAAAAAATATTTTAAATATGTAGTAAAAAAATAATGTAATTACAACGGAAACATTTAAAAAATTAAAAAATAAAGTCTATAAAGTTACTTCACTCAAAACAGAGAAAAACGCATTTCAAAAGTATATATATACTTGACTTGTGATGACGTTAAATTTAAAAAAAATAATAACTTCCATAATTTTTATCAAATCGAAAAATAAAAAAATACGCATTTTCTTATTTTTCAGAAAAATTTCGAAAAAAATGTTAGTAAAAAAAAATTTGAATGAAAATCTCACGTGAAATGCCCCATATATAATAATTAGTCCGCTTATTTTTGTTACTTTAATTTTTGAAACAGTCGCGTGTGTAAAAGTTTCTAATATTATTATATATATATATAACTTTTGAAAGAAAATGCGTATAAAGCATTATTTTTGAAAGTGCACATCATTGCCGTGTCATGATAAATGAAAGGTGGCTCTTATTAACTCCCTTTGAAGAAGCACCATGCCAAGATTGGCTGACGTGGATGCTCGTCAACAATATGAGTTGCTAAGTGCTGCTTTCTGTTGCCGGAAGTTCCATAATAGCCTAACGCGCGTTGGAGTTCATCATATATCGAACATCATTGTCTTTCACTTTTGCGTGTGTAAAAAGGAGTGGTCCTTAAATCATAGTTCAAAAAAAAGAGACGTCATCATTTTCTTTTAGACAAGACAAAAAAATTTATATATAAAAGATATATTTATATTTTCAAAGACTTGCCCATATTTTATTTTCACTGAAAAAAAATTATTTCATTTAAATAAAATCGGTTACTTGACTATTATAAGAATTTTTAATTTAAATATATCTGTTTAAACAATTCTTTTTATTTAACACAGTTCCACTGGAAATCCAGTAGAACGTCCGAAATATGTCATATCCCTGACAGCTGCCTCACTCTGCTTTTTTTTATTCTAGTTCCTCTTCATTTATCGAAAAAAGCTACCATTCCCTGCAAAGTGTCACAATTCGGATGTTCCACTGATTATTATATAAATTTATTGTCAATAAGATTTTGTCAAGATTCTTAACATAAAAAATTATTATTTGTGTATCGTTCGGAGCATTTGAAACAAATATACCAATTAAGGTTATTTAGCCCATTAACATAACCTCAAACTAAAAAGTTGTTTTTAACAATAAATAAAATTAATTTTATTAAATTTTTGAAGATTCAGTTGTACGATCAATTTTCAAAATAAATTATTTTGCTGAAAAATGTGTTGTTAAATAAAAATTCTTACAAACAACAGCCCATTTTTCTCTTTGAAAGATTTTCTACAATTCTGTTCATTAAATTTTATTATAACAATATTTTGATCAAAAGTTAATAAACAAATACAATTTTTATTTTTTATATTTTTTAAACAAACCATTAATAAAAACAACACAAAATCAGAATTGTAGAGAATGAGACATTTATATCAAAATTAGATGATAATTAGTATTAATTGTTCACTAACTTTTAAGAATAAATACAAAATGATTATTAATTATTATTTAACAACAAAATTTAATTCAAAATAACTTCGTTTGAAAATTGTACAACTGGATCTTTCGATTTTAGGTGAAATTAATTTTAAAAATATTTTTAGTTCTGTTAAAAATTACTTTTTAGTTTGAAATTATGTTAATGATTTGAACCTCCTTAATTGACAAAAATAATAATTATTTAATAAAAATAAATAATTATTTAATACTAATAAATATTTTTTAAACATAATTAAGTATTTAGCAAAGTTGTTTCGTTTGTTCATATATATATATATTAATCTAAATTTATTTGTAATTATCAAATTAAATATTTATTTAATACAAATAAATATAAATTTGATAATAGTCAAGTAATGGATTATTTGAATGAAATAAATTTTTTTCAGTATACATTTTATTTCCTTTCTTTGTATGGAATATTGAAAAAGTTATAAGCATCGAATACAAATTATATAAATGAAAAATTCTGAATGAATGAAATAAGGAAATATACATCACACGATAAATACTATATATCTCGAAAACTCCAAAGTTAGTATCCAGTTTAGAAGTCATTCATAAAATATATATATTTTTTCAAGGAAATTACCTGCGTGATTCCCTCAAAACGAAATCCGGTAGCATTTCAAATTGTCAAGCGCATTCAATGATGCTTATAAGCGATTTGGGTGGGCAAAAGTTTTTCCTTCCTTTTTCCTCTGCTTTTTTCTTTTTTTCTACTAATATTTTTTCCTTCTTTTTTCCTCCTCGTCCTCTTGTTCATTCACAAGATTTTCTTGACCACAGTCCATTCTGTGGCACTTGGGGATATGGGACCCCCTACTCATAACTTCCGCCACAATATATGTATATATGCAGGAACTTGGTTGTCACAATGCGTGAAAAATACAAATATTTTGTAATGGCTTTTGTAATGGCTCGCACGATTTCACACCACAAAGCAAATCAACGTCGCTGTCGACTTTTGATGAAAGTGCGACGTGTATCGCGTCTCCTTCAAAAATTTTTCAAGCAAATCGTCCTGCTGGGACTTTTGGGATATCGAACAGCTGGAAAATTAGCCAGGATCAACTGTATATGTGGCATCTTCTCTTTATATTCATCTTTTATTAAATGATTTTCTGAAAGATCCCACTTTTATCCATTTATTATTACAATTGAATAGATAAAAGCCTCATAAAAAGTTTTTTTTTTTTGCCTTTTACAATCTTCTTGTTGCTGGATCATTAATGTCTATCTCTTTTGACAATAAATTTTTGATCTTTCAATTCAAATTTATTGAAAATGACTTGTGAAATTATTATAAATATATATGAGTGATTCTCCAGAAGCAATTAATTTTCGAGGGAGAAGTTTTTTTTCAACTTTTAAACTAACTGGAAATTCGATTTCACTTATCAATTTCTTTTTGTTCGCATCAAACATAATTATACTTGAATTGATTACAAAATATATTATTTTAAAGATAGAAGACGGTATGGAGACAAAAATTCCAATGTACCTACGGACCCAAAGTATTATTTTCCCAAAGAACATTTTTTCCAAAGTATCTTTTTAATAGTCAATTTTTTCAATCATTGTTTTGCTTTTATTTTTCCAATTTGAAAATGCAACTTCAAATCAGAAAACTTTCATTTGTTGTTATTTTCAGTGTACATTGACATTCGTTGTTTCCAAAATTATAGTGACATTATAAATTTCAAATTATAAATTAAATTGTAAATAGTAAAATTATAAATTTTAGTTAAATTATAAATATTAAAACTAAAAATTAAATGAAATTAATTAAACATTAAACTAAAAAATAATTTTTGGATTCTTTGATGTGGGAACTTTTTTCTTGGAAATTTCAGTTTGGAACTTTTGTACCCTAAATTTCAAAAAATAAATATTTTGCCAAATTGTACTCATTAGTACAAAAATTAGTTTTTCGAAAAATTCAAAATTCTGGGCTTGAAAACAAAAAATATTTTAAAATTGACACAATTTTCAAATTAAAACCGAAAATGTTTCAAGGCGACATCACATTACGAGAAACGAAACTTAAAAAACGATCGCTGTTTTGGCCAAAGTGAAAATCTTTGGTCAATATCTCAACATATATTGGTGAAAGAGTACTGCTAATTTATACTTTATGTCACTTTATAATAAAGATTTTGAAATTCCTCGTTTACAGTATTCAAAATGTATAGCTAAAAACATAATTCTGGTGAATAGTTATAAAGATTAGACTGAAAGCAAACAAAAAATGCGTGCAGTTTATAGAAAATGATGTAAAATACAGAAAATAATAATTAAATGATTATATAATAACAAAATTCTAAATTTAAATATTGTTAAATCATATCTTGTGTTTACAAAATTATAATTTACGGATTTTGAAATTTGAGGTTATGTTTTCAGTGAAATATTTGTTTTTTTAATATAAATAAAAATTATTTTATACAACAAATTTAATTTAATGGTTCAAATAAAGTAAAGTATTTATTAATACAAATAATTTATTATTTATTGCTAATACATTATTTTCTTAAAAATATTTCGATGAAATAAATAATTGATTTAAACGATAAAAATCAAATTTTTTTAAATAAAACAATGAATTATTTGAAAAAATTAGTGGGACCTATGAATATTCCTCATATTTAACTTATAAGAATTTCTGCGGCGTCAAATCTTAAATTATTGAATTTCTATTCAGCAAATGTGGATTTCACATTAAAAAAATTTTTTATATCGATAAATTTTGATTGAATTGAAATTAGATTTAAAAGAATTTGTATCACAGATTAATCACTTGCGGCCACCTTAATTTTTTCGATACACTCACACACTGTACTGTAGGGATTTTGACTATCGCCAAATTACTGATGTTCGCATAATTAAACCGACTACATGTCTTGCGCTGTTGGGTGTATATTTTGCTGCTTTATTTGAAAGACATGTTTGTTTCTGTTATTTAAAAATAATAGAGAATTTCTTAATAAAGGAAATTTGCCATTTCAGCGATAACATAAAAAGTGCCAATTCTTTTTAAAAAATTTACTGGCAATAGCTGAACAGATTCTAAAAATGAATTGTATATGTATATCTATTTCAGCTTTATTTCCAATATCGCTCGTTCGCATCGATAGATTTTTTCCGTGCGTTATTCTACTCATTTACCATAACTTAACGCAAAAATAATAAAAATAAAGCAATAAATAGGAAAATAATGTATTATATAGTAGTTGATTCAGCGGCCACTCGCTCGAATTGGCGCTGTTTACTGGAGCACTGACGCACTCAAGCAACGTCTGTGTATGCGCCGTCATGTTTCTTTTCATTTTTGTTTAAAAATCACACTTTTTAAACTTCATTTTTTAATAATTTAACGCAAAATTATGTATTTTTCGGAGAACAGCGAGATTCCTTGAACCCTAATCTATCATCCCTCAAAATTTTAGACAAAAATCTTTTCTCATTTTAGAATAAAAAGTATACTACCTAAATACTTTTTCCCATACTGGGTCACGTGGGAGGTTCCCATATACCCTTAAACACTTTTTTTTCTTGAAATATTTTGTATGTCACAATTGAACAAACGGAACGCACAATTGGGCACAATATCAGTTTTAAAAATTTTAATTTTAGTCGTTTCAAAATTTATTTATTTATTTTTTTAAATTTTAATTTTAGACGTTTTTTGAAAATTTTAATTGTAGAAGTTTTAAAAATTTTGCAAATTCCATAATATTTATTATGATAAATGAGTACTTAACCCATAAATTATTATTAATTTTTATCAAAAACTGTAGAGGGGGAAAAGGATTAAAGTTTTGGTCAAATGTGAACCATCGATTTTTTTCAAAAATCATAAATATTGTATATAAAAGGAACAAAAAATTTGATCTGTATATGTTTTCGAAAGGTTTTTTTCTGCTTTTTCGAATGGTCAAAAAACTTTTTTAAAAAATTCAAAATTTAACTCTATTTTAAATATATTAATTGGTAAATTTTGAATTTAAAAAAAAAATTTGCACCATTCGAAAGAGCGGGAAAAAACCTTTTAAATACATACAAGCTAAAATCTTTTTCACCCTTTTGTATAATTTTTATAATTCTTCAAAAAATTAAATGTTCTCATTTTTATTGTTGGATCAGTTAAGAAATTTTGCCCAATATAATTTAAATGGATTGATGTGAGATTTTGTGAAGATGTTATGTATGAAAATTACGATATTTGATTGAAATAATTATTATAAAATACTTT
This sequence comes from Leptopilina boulardi, assembly GCF_019393585.1. Classification (NCBI taxonomy): domain Eukaryota; kingdom Metazoa; phylum Arthropoda; class Insecta; order Hymenoptera; family Figitidae; genus Leptopilina; species Leptopilina boulardi. The sequence continues at coordinate 1,178,872 of NW_026137778.1, forward strand.
GGAAATTTTTTATAAAAAGTGAGGTTAGGGTTGGCGTCACTTCTGAGTATTTTATAATAATTAATATTGTCCCTCAAAACAAAAGTTTCCAAAAAAAAGTTCGAGGTTCAATCTGTCTTCGATGCTAATTATAAAACTATACAACAGAGGATGAACGCGCGCAGAAATGTTGTTCGAAATGCGTGAAATATATTAAAATTGACTAACGGTATTAGTGAGTAATTTAAAAACTATTAGTCAAATGGTATAGGAAAGCGTGAAGCGAAACATATATAGAGAGTCGGGATTTAGGATTTCCTAAGACATCTAATAAGAGAAGAAGAAGAAGATTTCTGTACCTAATATCGTATGTATAAGATTGACGCACCTGGTCGTCCCTCATTCATTTATATAGGGTTCCTTCATATAAACTAGAATTTGTCAGCGCTCCCTTCTCGCCATTTTTCCAGTAATACTGTATGTATACCGTTTCGAAGAGATATTTCCGAAATTTCACGCCCATTACCATTGTCAATGGGCAGATGCCGGTGTCCTAATGCCATTTAACTGAAAAGAGGCGCGAGTCAAACCATCAAGCGACATGCAGAGTCCCTGTTTTGGTTCTCCACACGAATCCTCATTCACTAGCAATACGTATTTCATTTTAAATTTCTCAAAAACTATAATAAAAGTCGATGCAATCTGCACCAGTTTTTCAAAAATAACAGTCGTCGAGTATTTTTTTTCAATGCAAAAAGAGCCCACACGTCAACGATCTCACTATAATGTAGAATAATAAATTTTATTTATTCAAAGAGCACGTGCGTTCACAACAATGGATATTGTGCTTAATTTTTATTTTTCAGTTAACTTTTGTATCTATTTATCGTGTATAAAAATATACTAATTGAAATGCCTTAAAACTTTTATTGGAAAATTCTCTATTTAAAATTATTGTATTAGTTTCATTTCATTTAAATTGTCATTTTCAGTTTCAACAAAAGTTGAAGTGGCAAGTTACGATTTTGGCATTGAAACCAATTTTTTTAAACAGTTATATATATTAGATAAACGAAATTCATAGTGGTCACGAAATTAGTATATTTCACATAATACACGCTTTTCAGCAAAAATCGTCAAAATTTTTAAAGTTTTTTTTCTGAGAATTTTTATTTTATAGAATTTCATTTGTCATAATTATTTTTGAGCTGAATTTTTATTTGTTCGAATCAATAATTTGCACAATTTTCATCAAACCGATTTTCTATATTACAGAATTTTTATATAAAAATTCAATTCACAGAATTTTTATTTGCTCGAATTTTCATTTAAAATAGTGGGAATTTTAAAGAAATTTTATTCGACGCGATTTTTAAAATCAACCAATCACAATATATCAAATAATAATTCAAACAAATGAAAATTCATCTGAAAGAAAGCTCTATGCAATAAAATTCTACCCGATAAAAATTCTATAAAATGCCTATTATGTTAAATGGAAATTCGAACAAATAAAAATTCTGACAAATAAAAATTCGAACAAATAAGAATTCTGTGAAGTGAATTTTCGGTTATATAAAAATTCTGTAATATAGAAAAACGGTTTGATGAAAATTCTGCAAAATTCTAATTCGAACAAATAAAAATTCGGCTCAAAAATAATTATGACAAATGAAATTCTACAAAATGAAAATTCTAACTAATGATTTTTACAACATAATCATGCATTCCGAAAATTCTCTATCTAAAATTATTGTATTAAAGTGTAGTGTACTAATATATGTCTATCATATCATCTTCATCGCATGAGAAAATCTACAGCGTTGAAACGTATGTATAGAAGAGATTTATATAACTCCTTAAACATTATGAATAGTCAGAGGGTCCATTCTTTTTTCCAAATCCATAAATTAACTGTAAAACCAGTCAATTTGATTACATGATAGTGGGGCAAAAAAGAGGAGGGTATGAAAGGTCGTTGTCTCAGCAGATTTTGGGAAAAGTGCCGGCGTCGAGTCACCCTCGTAAACGTATTCATGACCCTATAGTGGATGGCAGGGGTTATACGAATAACGTTCTGGAATCACGACTGTCCATATGAAGTCTTGCTATAGCTAATAAAGATCGATTGACTTTAATTAAATGCTCAATGAAAACGATACTCGTCAATTTTACAGGATAGGGTATAATATATTTTAGTATTGAGTTAAAATCCAAATATACCCTTTAACAGCATGTGATTGTTAGGTTCCGAGGTAATAATGTTAATTTAGTCGGGAAGTTTACCCTTCAAATATTTAATAATGGACTGAGCTGAGAATTTGTAGAAAAGTCACAAATATAATAAGGAATACGAAAAAAAATTAAGTTCAGTTAATTTTACATAACTTTTCTTCGGACTAGCGTATATAGGGTCAAAGAAATGTTTTCTTTAATTTAAAGAAAATTTTTTTATTCAATCTGACTATATTCTCTATTTGTTTTTTGGGGTTGAAGAATCCGAGGACCATTTGACCCCATCAGTTCAGGGTTCGGCCATAACCTCAAAAGTCACATTAGCAACATATTTTTTGAGGTTATGTCAGAATCCTGAATTCATGGGGTTAAATGGGCCTCAGATTGGGATTCCGCAACCCCAAAGACATAATATAGTTAACATGGTTAGACCCCCAGATCAGAAAAACATCACGGTATAATTGTTTTTGTATAATTTTGTATAAGAATTAGTGAAAATATTAGCGAGTAAAAAATAATAATTAATTTATGAAAGTTAAAAATGAAAAGAAAAAAAAATGAAAACAAATCGATTCTTTGGTTTAGCTTATATTAGACACATGGATTAGAACGGACATAAAGTTGTGTATAATGGTTGCAGCGCCTTGAGTAAATAGTGACTGCGGGGTATATATGTATACTCATGAAATCGCATTAAGAGAGCTTTTAGTATCGTGTAAGCGATTCTGTATAGGATTCTTTGGTCTCAGAGCGTTGGTTAGTTATAGCTCAATGAAAATGAACCCCGAATCGTGATTGTACAGAGAGAATATATATGTGTATATGAGAACATGAAAATTGAACATGTATATGGCAATGGCACGTGAGAATGAGTAGCTTTTCATATGGTAATAGGGTTGTCCGATATGAGACCGCACTGCGTCTAATATCGACCAACATAAGCCTATGGCTTAAGGCTTACGATGCTGCCAGTCTTTCTGGCAGAGGGTTCGCGTTCTATGACAAGTATATTACTGCCTTCGTTTATATCAATTAGCCTTGACGTTTCGGGGGCGGACCGACTTGCCAAAGTTAAACGTTAAAAGGGTGCTTTACACCCCCTTCGAGAAAAAGTAGGCGCAGTGTTTGCGCGCACTTATCACGTTCAATTGTTCTTTTTCAGCCTTCATATTATATCCATATCTATACATTTACAATATAATTTTATTGTAAAACAAATTTTAAAAAAAATTATAAATTAATGGGTCAGAATTTCTCAAACGGATCACATCAACTTAACAAAAATTTTCAAGTTAAATGTTTCTTTTACTCTGCCCGAATTTCCACTGAATCTTGAACTGAAACAATATTCGCATCTTCATTTAATTTCACAGAAAAAATGCTGGGTAAATTTTGTTGCGGGGAATTTTCACCAATGCTAATTCACATAGACGGTGGCGCCCTCAACTAGGATAAAATTTGTTGCAGGTAATTTTTATACCGATTTTGGGGTAAAAATTCCACTTTTTTTTTCGTGTGTTATCACAGATCTTAAAAGTCCTTTAGTGATAGGAAGTAGAACTTAATCTTTAACATTTTGAAAAATATAATTAAACGAACGTATTTGACAATGTCAATATATACACAAAAGATCATTCGCCATTTCCAGACAAGACTGTTCCATAAACTATAAAATTTTTAATGATTGGGAATCGAAGATATCTACTCTCTAAATCTGAATTAGTAGTTTTCTACTAATGAAAGAGTGCGTATTCATTTACCAATTGAATTAGTAACAGTTTTGACTAATTTTTAGTAAAAAAAACTACTTAGTAGGAAACTACAAATTCATTAGTAAGTCGTATTTTTACTATTTCAAATTAGTAAGCCGATTTACTCCATGAATTAGTAGTTTTTTTTACTAAAAATTAGTCAAAACTGTTACTAATTCAATTGGTAAACGAATATGCACTCTTTCATTAGTAAGTAGAAAACTACTAATTCAGATTTAGAGAGTAGTAAGCGGTATGTTTCCGCCAAGTGTGATCGCACCCTTAAACATATTAAGTGGAACATCCAAAATGTAACCGGTCTGACATAAGTAATTAGTCTTTTAAAATTGTTTGAAATAAATTTTTGATTTAAAAACTATTTTTCAGTTCTGGGGCCTCCATCTTCCTTAAAATAAAATATAATTAATGTACTCATATAATATATAAATATATGTATTTATATTTCTCCTTGAGAAAAAAATATTTCTGAAAAGAGTTGAGAAAGCATTCTTCGATGATGGATTTGTCGGAATAAAAATTTTGAAGTTCAACATTTTTCTCCTCCTATATATATATATAACGAGAATGAAACTTGTCAACTTTAAAGATTGATAACCAACGATCGATATAAAATAGGGATGAAAATAAGGGAAAATTCTTTTTGTTAGTTTAATGAAATGCAGTACATTCACTACACAAACAAAGAGCTTGACTTTATACATACATGTATATATATATATAGAGCAAGGTCAAACTATTCAAAAAGAATCTCTACGGGGTTTCATAATGCATATAAAAGAATCCTTCAAATATGTTAAACGGTTCTCTATAATTGTGGGAGATTTCTAAATTGCAATTTAAGCTGAAACATATATTTAATAATTCTGAACCCTACAATGAAAAATCAATGATAAACAAAAACGAAACGGATTAAAAAAAATTATAAATATATCAATTCGAGTAATAGGTCAACGTTTAGCCTCGAAAGTTTATTTTAAAAACATTTCTTATTTTTTTTTAAAATACACGCAACGCAGGGACGTTTGAAGGCTAATGGCAAGAAAAATTCCTCCGATTGCAAAACATTCTATAGTGTGAACGAAATATATGTATAATAGAAATTTATGAGGTGTCAATTTAAAAATAAAGCTTCTTCTCTTTAATGCAATTAATATCAAAATAAATTTTTATTAATCTATTATTTTTTAAAATTAAATTATTATATAACTTTATTTATTAAACAAAACAAAGATATGTAACAAAAAAATGTAGAATTTCAAATAATGGGAAGTTAATGTGTTTTCGGATCGGAAGTGAAATAATCAATTTTGCAGGGTGTCGATCGACGGCTTTTGAGAGTGCGATCGACGATTTTTGGAAGACGAATGGGTCCTAAATGTTGTCTTTTATTCGATGGCTAAATGATACTCACACGCATGTATATATATATTATTCAGCAACGGGGCGCGACGCTATATGGTTTTTCCGGTTAGTTTCGGGTCCCACCCCTACTTTCCTAGATACTTTTCAGGGCGTTATATAGTCGCACCCTAAATGGCATAAATGTTCCACAATACAGAATGAAAGCCCGCTACCAACTTTACAATGGGAAACATCCGGCCAATTGTCGCGCCTCCAATACATATACGTATTATAGACCCAAAAACCGTCAGTCGATGTGATTGTGTGCTATAATTATTATTGTCCTGTGGGTTACGAGGTCGATGTCATTCTGCAACCTCAAGTCTCGAGATTCCTTTTGCCCTTTTTTTATACATATATATGTATCTATATGGTTTTTATGTATAGGTTTTGGACCGGGTCAAATATATAATATGATCGGAGTATAATAACAAATATCAAAATATCTTTAATATTTATTTTTATTTTACAGAATTTCTCTATAATAAACACTTAAAAGAATTCTAATTTATACGATTTAAATTTCTGAATTTCTATTCAAGAGAGTTAAAAAGTGATTCGAAGTTTTTAATACAATTTCTGATTTAATTTTAAAAATCCTGCTAAAATGCTGTTCGGCCATTTGCAATTTCGGTCAAATGAAAGGGACGCATGAATATTGCCTTCATTAGACTTGACGGAATTTTTGTGGTGTCAAATTAAAAATTATCGAATTTACATTTATGTAGTTGAATTTTAATAAAGAGATTTTATAATGAGCCAAATTTTAATGTCGACAAATTACTATTGAACAAAATTGTGATTTTATAGAATTTCTATTTCACTGGACTGTGATAAAGGTGATTTTCTAATATATCGAATTTTCAAATAATACAATTTCCATTTAACAAAATTCATATCTAGAAAAATGTTCATAAAAAAGAATTTTTATTTATCCGAATATTCACTTAAAAGTATTTTTATTAACAGAATTTCCAACAAAAAAAATTTCTATATAACAAAAGAGTTATTCAAAAAATTTCTATACAATCTAATTTTTATTTAGTAGAATTGTCATTTAATAGAAATTCTAATTAACTAAATTATTGAGACAGAGATATTCTATTTCCCCGATACTTCATTTGACAAAAGTTTCACTTATTCGAATTTTCATTCGATAGAATTCTTAAAAAGTCGAATTTCTTTTTAATCGAACTTTCATATATCAGATTATCCATTTGGTATACAAATTTCAGAGGGAGTTTTAAAATCAACCAATCAAAAATTATTAAGAAAATTGTGATTGGTTGATTTTAAAACTCCCGCTGAAATTTGTATACCAAATGGATAATCTGATATATGAAAGTTCGATTAAATGGAAATTCGACATTGTTCTTCGGTCATTTACAATTTCTGTCAAGTCAAAATTTAGATAAATGAAGATTCGGTGACTTAAAAATTCTGTCATTTAAACATTCTGTTGAATAAGAATTCTGCTAAATTAAAAATTAAGGACTATCCTGCGGGTGATGCGCGGTAAGGGTATTTTTTTCAAATCCTATGCATAAAATTCATCTATAAAAGAAAATTCTATCCACTGAAATTCTTTGAAGTGAAAATTTTAACTAATGATTTTTATGGAAAAATCATATGCTCCAACATAATTTAAGAAAGTAAATATTTTTTGAAAGTGAAGTCTAAAAATATTGAAGAATGGAAAATAAAAATTACTGACAAAATCTGAAAAAGAAATTCGATCAATATAATGAAGAGGGCATTACCCGGCACAAATAATATATCGATATATTTCTATGAGATATATGTCGATCTATAGTGAAAAATTTCCGGCCATCGAATGTGCTTCCGTATCTGTATGCTTAAAAGTCACATTCTCCATTCTTCATTCTGCGTATATCGTTTGTTCGATATATAATAATAAAAATCATCGCCTCTGGACCTGGAGGCGTGTAAGACTATTTGCACAGCCGGCGAAGACACGAGAGATTTAAACGAAAGAGACTTTCGACCTTCGACCCCGAGCATACATCTTTTGAGGTATATACAACATGGGATTTTTTTGTCAAAATCTTGTGACCGTTTCAAGAATATCATGAGTTTCACCTTATTTACAATTTTTTAAATTTCTTTCCGAATTTTTATTTTTAAAATTTTTTGTAACGATTTTTATGAGAATACTTATAGGATATGTGTCAATTGTATATAAAATTTTCTCTGCTTAATAATCACATTTTCTTTTTGTGAAACATATAGGAAAATATCAATACCGCGCGCCTTACTAAAAAAAAAAGATATTTCATATTTTTAAGAATATAACGTTTAAGGTCTCAAAATGTTCCTCTTGAAGTACTTTTTCATTTAAAACACAGCCTTTTAAAAAATTCAATATGGCGGCAAAAATGACACATTATGAAAAATTAAAAATTTATAATTAAAACATTATAAAGGTAGGAAAAAATGTTCAAATTATCTTTAAATTAAGCACCAGTAATGTTAAAATATTACAAATTGAAAATATATGGACAGTTTTCAAAAATTCAAACTGGCTGATCCAATATGGCGTAAAATTTTTTTTAATGATTGAATTCGCTTGAAACTTATTACACGAAGGTTTTATTTTTTATTTTATTTTTTACTAACAACAAGCATCCAAAAGCCCTATATGAGGTATTTTTGTTCAATTTTAGTTAAATAACAATAAAAAATGAAATATCTTACAAACAAATAAAGTTATCGTAAATCTAAACTAACCAATTGAAAGTTAAGCTAATTCCGCATCCAACGAGCCCTATATGAAGTATTTTGGATAAGTAGATTGTTAATAAACAATTGCAATGTTAACTAATTGTTTATTAACAATCTACTTATCCAAAATACTTCATATAGGGCTCGTTGGATGCGGAATTACGTTAACTTTCAATTACTAACTTCAGAATTACGGTAACTTTATTCGTTTGTAAAATATTTGATTTGCTATAAACATTAATTAATTAATTAATTAATATCTCAAAAACTTTAAAAGATCCCACTCTGAAAATTACATGTTTTGTAGGAAATTAGTCAAGCTTTCCATTGAGATAGTTAAAAATAATTTTAAAAAATCCGATTTTGAGATAATCGTAAATTAACATTTTGACCTTGAATTTCAAGGTCAAATGTTAATTAAAAAAAAAAAAATTTATTAACAGCGTGTAGCTCGGCAAAAAAGCTTTAAAAATCATTATATATATGTTAACTTTTATGCATTCTACTTATAAATATTGTACATTGAAAAAAATTTTTTTCTTCAAAAGTCAAAAATTAAAAACGTTGTAATTCAAAAACTATTTTATTAAATTCAATAATAATTGATTTTTAGACTTTCACCAACAATAACAACATTTTAGAAAAGTATGGATTAAATTCGAGAACTTTTAATTTTTTGTTCGGACATTTCAGGAATTTTGCCTCATATATATTTTGCATAACTTACTTAATTGCAATAAATATACACTTGCAAAGTATTTATTTGTTTTAAATATTTGCAGCTGTCATGAATCAGACACGAACATAACCTACATTTAGTTCAAATCACTTCATTGGCCCAAGACAAAATAGCGCGCGCTTTTTTAAAATAATGAAATTTATTAAATTAAAATAAAATAATTGTAATAAATTAAATTATTATGAAAATAATATTACCTTGAATAAAAAAGTGTTTTTAGTTTTAAAAAAAAATTATTCAACAATTATTATTATTTTTAGACAAATTTTACAAATATAATAGTATTATTTTTCTGTTTGAAACTTTCTCTATAATTACATGCCTTTTTGTAATTTGTTAACAATATTATTAAATATTTAATAAAATAATTGTAATAAATTATGAAACATAAATTGAAAGTTAAATTGAATGGACAAAGAATAGAAGCAACAGAGACGGCCAAAGGCCGTCGGAGGCGATAGTTCAAAGATAATATGAACATTTTTTCCTACTTTTATAATGTGTCATATTTTGGTTGCCATATTAAATTTTTTATTTTCTATTTTTTCTGTAGTTACTAGCTTTCATGGTTTTTTTCAATTTTATTTAGAAAGCCGCGTTTACGATATATAATTTTTTAAAAATTTCAGAACTTTAATGATTTTTTATTTTATTTTTGAATACTCGTAACTTTCTTAAAAATGCACCAATTTTAAGTTTTTTTTAATTGTTTGTTTTTACATGAACTTTTTGAAAATTCGGTGCAAAAAAATTCTAGAAAAATAATTTATTATATTTTTTTGGATAAATTCCTCATAAATACTGTGAAATAGATAGAAGTTGTTCTTTTAATTTAAATTAAAATAAATAATATTTGAAACATTTAATTTTTTAATTCGTCAAAAAAATAATAATAAATTCAATTTATATTAAATTAAAGAAATGTAACTAGGGCCATTCCACGTGAAGTGATCAAAGGGGAAAAAATGTCGGTGTACCGTAAAACCCCAAAACTTTCACTCCATCTATGAGTACTACAAATGCCTTGAATTTAAGCATGATCGGAGAAATTTTTTTTTTACTTTGATCACTTCACCTGAAATACCCCAATATTGTAAATTTTAAAAAATTTCTGAAAATTCCCCAAAAAAAACAGTAGCTTTTAGTAGCTCAAGGCTGAAAAAGTAGAAAAATAGTAGCTTTTAGTAAAGACGAGCAAAGTCTGAATAATCTTTTAAAATTTGTTTGTTTGTATATAATAAAGATTTTAATTTTGAAAGCTCGTGAGAATATAGTTTGAATAAAAATATCTTCTGTCGACAGCTATTTATCAGAAGTAAAGAAATGAGGGAAAATAATGAAAGAGCAACAGTGCGGCTATATAGTTTGTTAAACGTGCACGAATGAGAAGAGGGTGACTCGCGTTATCGTGCCCCTTGCTGGGTACAAAATCTCATAAGTTTCAATTTAGCAAGGATCAGTGTTCTACGGTGCTAAATAGGCAGTGTGAAGACTCTAAAGACGACTTTATTGATTTCGTTCGAGCAACTTGGATTTTGTCCTCACGTTTCACCCCACACGAAACTAACAATGACTAAATCTCATTTTCGTCTTTTTTTTATTAACAACTCCTACAATTCAATTTAATACGAGACAGTAATAACAAAAACCTATTTTTCTTTATTAATCTATATATTTATTGAAAATTCAAGTCATGATCCTTTTTTTATATTATTGCGTAATGACTATAATTCGCGGACGCATAATAAAAATATGACTAAAAATAAAATTGAGGAAATGTATATTCACGGAAGAATATAGAATGGATATTATGAGTAAAAATATAATAGGAATTTTGCGAATGTTCTAAAAATAAATTCAATATCATAATTCGTCATTGAAAGTTGTAAACATTTATCGTAGAGCGGTTGTAAGCACTAACATTACAATATATGTATATATATATATATATATATTAGTGGAAGTGTTCCTTGGCGTAGGAGGAAGAGGAAATAAATGTTGCACGTATATGCATGCCTAAAATTCAAGCTAACTTATTACGACATGCATGAATGAGAGACGCGATCAAAACTAAGCTCCTATAACGAATGACTTTGAACCTTGAAGGTGATAAATAGATCTCAAGCTATATACTAAATTATAAGCGTACAAACTTCGACACTAATTTAAATTAGAAAAATCATATATATTTTATATTTGCACCTTGGAGTTTTAATTATATTTATGCAAAACATTGGACACTATATTTATTTATCTAATTTTCATATAGAAATTAATTATGAAATTATTTTTTTTAGTGTTATATTCCGTTAAAACTTTTCTTTTTCGAAGTAGTAACATTTTATAATCAATTCCTTTTTACTAAATTTATTAACCATACCGATGGTGTCCCAGTTTCCGTCCAAGACCCAGTTTCCGTACACTTTTACAAATATCTCGTATAATAATTTAAATTATTTTTTAACAATATTTTATTCTTTTTGGCATGCAACGGACTTATTAGTTGAATGTAAACAAATAAAAGAAAATAATTTTTTTATAAATGTTATCTTCAAAATTAAAGTGGACGGAAACTGGGTCTTAGCTGGACGGAAACTGGACCACCTATGGTATACATAATGTATAATACACCCAAAAAAATATATTTTATATAAATAAATATTACTCACATTAGAGCTGTAGGAATTTTTGTTGCGTCCAATTTTTATTTAGCAACATTTTATAAAGTGAATTTTCTAATGAGTTTAATTATCATATCGAAGAATTTCTATGTAACTAAATTCCGATTTAACAGAATTTCTATTTAACTAAACTTTAATAAAGCAGATTTTTTAATACGTGAAAATTTTCAAATTATACAATTTTAATTTAACAGAATTTATGTTGCATTTTTTCAATTTTTCAATTTCAATTTCAGTTCAATTTTTTTCTATGCAACATAATTGCAAAATGAGTTACTCATTTTTGTAGTAACTCAATTTGAGTTGGAAATCGAATTGAGTAAGCGACAAACTTCAAGTTACTCAAAATAATTCTGGACAAAATTTCAGATTTTGTAGGTTGGCATCATTTGCAGAGTGATTTTAAATTAAACAATTATTTTTTCTAATATTTTAACAATACCTAACCTAGAAAATATTTATGGGATTTTGTAAATATTTTAAACCTTAAATTCAGTTAAATATTTATTCGAGGTAAAAAAAATTATTGCAAAATGTAAATCGCAAGATTGATATTAGAACAAATTTTTATAATACTGTTTGAAATTCGATAAAAAAAGAATTACGATTACGAATCTAAAGTCAGATTTTAAAAATTCAAAATGGCGCAACCAATATGGCGGATAATTTTTCTAAAAATATCAAAAATTAATTAAAATTGCTTGAAATTTGTTACTCGAGGGTTTTTGCGGTTGTTAATCGCGAATTTGAAGTCAGATTTTAAAAATGAAAATAGCGGAAACAATATAACGGCCAATTTTTTAAAAAATGTCAAAAAATTAATTAACATCGCTTAAAATTTGTTAGTTAGATAAAAAATAAGAAAGAAAATGTACTTACCCGTGTGGAAAAGTGATGTGGGCCCCCAGCGGGGGCCCTTATGGATCGCCCTCATGCCATGAGGGCCGCATATGGATGATCCATAGGGGCCCCTCATGGAAACGACATGCTCATCGATGAGGGCGCCCGCATGGGCGATCCATGAGGGTGCCCCTACGGGCGCCCTTATGGGCCCTCACGTTTGCCCTCATCTTGCCCTCAAGTTTGCCATAATGTTTTTTAATCAATAATATTAATAATAAAAGTTAATTAATAATAAATAAGCTTAAGTTATGAATAAATAACATATTTATTTAATAATTATTCAATTTTAAATTAAATTCTTACTCAAATTGAATTTATTAATTAACGTTCTAATTAATTAACTGTCGGATATAATTAAAAGTAATAATAAATTAATTAATTAAAAAATTTAAAAATATGTAATTTATGCATACTATTAACGGATATTTTCATTTTTCAATTAATTCATACATAGAATTAATGATTAAACGCAAACCTGAGAAATAAATAAATCTAACGCATGGGGGGAATCGAACCTACGACCTACGGACTATGAACCTAACGCTTTACCAACTACGCTACGCACGCTACTTCAAAACGAATGCTAACTTCTTGATGCTATTTAAACTTAAAAAATACCTAACAAAGAAAAGTGCTTAACATCATTTAGTTAAAGTTAAGATATTAAATTATATTTTCCAATCAAATGCAATTTATAAAATATAATTAATTATATGCTTTATGATTATTATCATGAATCATCTCAGGTGAATTTTCAAAAAAGTGTAAATATATTTTTATTAAAAACGTGTTTTTCGTTGTTCTGAATCATTATAAACATTAATTTTTTGGTGATAAAAAAATATTTGATTTTTGGACTTAGAAAATTTTGCTAATCGATCATGAGGGCGATCCATGTGGGGCCCCTACGGTGCCCCTCATGGATTCGCCATATGGATCAGCCCTCATGGGCCCCGAACTCTTGAGGGCAAGATCGTGGCTTTTTCCACACGGGTAGATGTTTTTTTTTAATTTATTTTTATTATTTTAGTGTAGAGACAATAAATAACTGCGACACTATATAAAAAGACTATATATGTTGAATGTATTATTAAAGTTTGCACACTACACTGTTGTGAACCTCTCCTGCGTTAATTCAAAACTATTTATCTTACAGGGAATTAATTTTGAAGGAAAAGAAAAACTTTCTGCAACAAAAGAATTGTAGAATTAGAATGGAAAGGTGATCTTTTGATTTGGCACTACTCGATTCTTTAGTAACATACCGGGTGGTCTAAATGCAGGGCTATTTTCGTTTCTGTATTCCGTCCCGGCTGTATGCAGAGAAGCATCTTTATTTTCAAATCGGCCACGGCCAAATCTGTAAAGCGGCTTACTGTTTCATTACATATTTCTCTCCATACTTTTTCGTCTCAAATTCAATATTTTATATTCACATAAGAGTATCTTATTGCATAATTAGGTCACGCTCTCGTTTTTCAAAATAAAATTATATTAATAATGATATAATGATTCACGAATATCAAAGAAATCGTTAAATTCATATATTTATTTTAAATAGGGTCACAATTTCTCAAACGGATAACCTAAAATTAACAAAATTTAATTTTCAATGTTAAATGGTTTTTTTTTGCTTCTACTGTGATCAAAAAATAACTGTTATTTAATTTAGAATCATTTATTTTTACAACGGTTTTACACTCAGAAATGTGTACGGAATATAAAACAATTTTTAATTTTTACATAGGAGATGAAGAATATATTTTTCATTAACATTTTATAAATAATTTAAAAAACTACACTGAAAAAATTTTGGTGCAACAGCTGCCACAAATGAAAAATTTTTATATTGAATTAACTTCATACTTAATATTTACCATCAGAGTTTTTATATGAGTCAAATTAACAGAATATAAAAATTTGTCGATCTTGACATTTGCTGCACTAACATTTTTAGTGTATTTAATTGTTTATAAGTTTAACAACAAATTTTATTTGGTCTAATATTTCTAAAAACTTATTTTGATCACAGTAGGAGTAAAAAAAACATAACATTGAGAATTTAATTTTGTTCATTGATATATTCTGACCCAATAATAAGTTAGGCTTATCAAAAAATAATGTATAATAAAGATCGCAATTACTTAAATGTTTTAAACAGTTGTTTTCTCTTACATTCATGTATATGATTTTTCATATTTAAGTAAAAAATAAATATATCTGACATAGGCTTAAGAATTTTTTTAATATGAGTATTTGTATGTCATTTTTCTTTGAATTTCAATTAGACATTTTTTTTTAATTGAATGACAAATATTGTCATTTGGTATCCATTTTATTAGACTGCTTTCTCTTGCAAAAATACAGATGCGATTCTTACAACATTCTTGTTTTCAGAGTTCGACCCAATTCTCAAGACGAATGTGGTCTCGATTTAAAATTAGAAATTCACGTTTGAATATAACTCCCACGCCACGCATTCAAATTAATCCTGTTTGCAATTTCAGGATAATTATTTTTATAAATTAACACATGAATAAACTAAATTCAAAATTTTATTCACATATCAGAATAGACTTTTAATGCAATATAGCTTAGTTTTGTTTTTCCAATAAGAACCCTATTTTGATTTAATGAATATAAAAAAATTCTATGGAATTTTTCCAAAACGATGGAATCTCTATTATATCTAGCGGATTCTTCTTTTTTTAATACGATGCTGAAGTCCATGTTTATTATCAACGATCAAAAAACAAATTTATTTTAAAACGGAAAATTATAAAAAAATTTTTTTAATTTATTGTTAAACTTGAACTTAAAATGATCTTCGAACGATATACAAAGAATAATTTTTTAGGTTAAGAATCATGTCAAAATCTTATTGACAATTGACAACCATGTTCCTTTTTTGTCTTTCTTTAATTAACACGATAGAAAGAGAAATAAAAACCAAAATATCTGACAAAGCAGGTAAAAGTCACTAGACAGCCAATCTCAATAAATAAAAAATAATCAGTGGAACATCCGAATTGTGACATTTTACTACCGCACCCTGCTGTAGTGAAAGTTTATGTGAAAATGGCAACTGTGGGAGTAGTATGGGTTAAAATTTTTTAAGATTTTATCCATAGTTGGTCCACTATGGGGCAAGTATGGGTTTTGTCCAAATCCCATAGTCAAACTTTGGCGATTTACAAGTCCAATACTTGATAATATTTTGCCGCGAGTTGGTCCATACTGTGGGTCAAGTATGGGGTTTCTTAAAATCACTTGATTTAATTTTAGGATTAGATTTTTTTAATTTTAACCATTTTTTAAACAATTGTTACACAAAAAACTTATAAAAATTGTATTTTTTTTCATATGAAAAATGGAAATTTTTAGTTTTTTCAAAATGAAAAAGTGATTTCAAAAACTGTTCAAATTTTAATTTTTATCATTGAAAACATATATAAATATTTCTGAGGTTATTACATAAAAATTTCCTTGTTATAATTAACTTGTCTTTTTGTTAAATAAATTTTTATTTTATCAAATTCTCTTTTTAATAAATAAATACTTTATTTAAAATAAAATTTTTTGTTTTGTGAAATGATAAATTTTCAAATATTTGGAAACTTCAAAAAAATTAAAATTTTTAGAATTGTTTTAAATAATTTTTTATTCTTGATAAATAGACTGTTAAATCATTTATTTTTTTAACAGAATCAGTCGTATGTAATAAAACAAATCAATATTTAGCTTATGCTAAAATATCCTTAAAAAAAGGAAATCAAAATTTAAATTTATTCGAAAAGAATCATTTAAAAGTAATTATTTAGCTTATTGCTTGAAAAAAAATTGAAAATTGAAAATAAGATATATTTAAATACGAATAATTTATAATATATAATAAAAATATACCATAAAATTATAAATAAAATTATACTATTGAAATATTAAAAAAAGTTCTTGAAACTATTTTAATAATATTCATAATAAAAATATATGTTTTTTATACATTTTTGTGTAATAATTGGTTAAAAAATGGTTCAAATTAAAAAAAATATGATCCTAAAATTAAATCAAGTGATTTTGACTATGGGATTTGGACAAAACCCATACTTTCCCCATAGTGGCCCAACTATGGATAAAATCTTAAAAAATTTTAACCCATACTACTCCCACAATTGCCATTTTCACGCGGCTAATGACTTTATAGTAACTTTTAATTTAAAAAAAAGTCACCAAATTTTCACTAGTACAGGATGCGGTAGTTGACGTGACGAGAATTACGACAAATGGTGAGTTGGGACAATGGCAACCTGCCGCGGGGAACTAGAAAAGAGAAAATCAGAGTGAGGCAGGCGTCAGAAATATAAACATATACATATGTCATATTTCAGACATTCTACTAGAATTCCAGTGAAAAGAGTGGAAGTTTTCATGCGTTCATTCTGAACTAACCCTTCGATTTAAATCAAACATATTATAATTTTCAATTTCAAACAAATAATATTTTTCAATGAAAATGACAGATATTTTCCATATGTTAAAATAAAATTTACATACGGTGTTAAAGTAAAAAAATTCATTTTCAAACGTATCTCTATATTTAAATAGAATTCTTTTATGAAAGTTTAGAAAGGATTAATATTATCTCATTTTCTCTGAACCTTTTTTTACAAAAACATTGAATTACTTATTCGTTAAAAAGCATTAATTTTCATAAAATGTGATATAAAATAGCAGCTATAATATGAATTAAATATATAAATAAAAATTATGAAACTACATAAATTCAATAATTTAAACTGAAAAATGAGAAATGGCAGTTGTCGTGTCAAAATAATGACACTTTTAAGTTTAAGCTTATATACAAAATGTTGAAATTGTCTGAAACTTTTTGGGCGCGTGTTTCTAATGTTTCAATTCAGAGAAATCTCATAGAGATATATACAAGTATTTTGTTTCCAAATTTTCGTGTTTATTATTTATTAAAATAGTTTATTATTATATATTTGTTGAAAGAAAATTTAAACTTCCTGTTGCCAGCTGGCAAAGAATTTCCTAAATATTGTACTTCTTGAAATTTCTATTGCTTAAGTTTAAAATCTATATGTATGTATATAGTCTACAAAATAATAATATGTATATATCCGTATGCAAAATTTATCTAATCTCATATTTACGAAACATATGATGTCATATTCAGTTCCGCATATATAAATCAAAATTTAGTTTTAAAACTAGAAATTTAACAATATTTTTCACTTTCTTCAAAGCAACAAATTTCACTTGAAATAAATGTTTTAATTCTTTTTATGAATGAAAAGACGACTGAATTGTGACATCCGAAATTGTTCAAAATTAAGGGTTGAATCTACCCCCCTTGTAATTGTTCAAAATCCCCCCCAAAAAAACATAAAAATGTGGTCATTTTTGAAATTTTGATTCGACATTTTGAATTTTGTAAATCTGACTTCAAATTAGTAATCAGCCACCCCAAAAAATGTTATATAAAATTTTTAAGGAAATTAAATTTGCGACCATATTTTTTCTACCTTTTTGGGGTTTTTGAACTTTTTGATATTTTTTTTCTAAACTTTTTGTAGAACGTTTTTAAGGGTAATTATAATCTCATTTTAACCTTAGAGTTGAAAAAAAATTTGTTGATTCAATTAAGATAAATAAAAACACTTCCCCCTTAGCCAACTTATCCCTATTAATTATTAAGTGGGGAATTAAAAAAGAGTGTTTTGACATTTGTTGACATCTATTAGAAAAAATAAGGAGAATAATATATTTATGAATTCTGAGCAATTTACAGGCGAGCTTGATCAAAATATAAGTAAATACTAACACTTTCTGTACGAAAATAATATATAGTACATACTATAGTATATACACGGAGAGAAATAGATGGTACGGGGTACTATCTAGATAGTATCAGGTATCATATTTGATCTTACATATACGGACAGAAATCTAGATTGTAAAATATTAAAAAATCATTTTGAAAAACTTTGATTGCTATTTAATTTTTATCCAATTAAAAAAGTGCGTGACTTGACGACGAAAAATTAAAATTTTTCATTCAAGTAGATAAAACTGGTTCAGTCAGACATTGCGTAGTGAAATTGTCAAAAAAATAAAAAAAATCTTTATATAAACCCTAATTATTCAGAATTTTGAAAAAATATATATATAATAAATTATTTTCTAATAACCCTTCGAGGTCACACTTCGTTTTTGATCGCGAAGGTCACACTGGGTGGTTGCCACCCTCAGTCATTTTTAAGTGGCTGTAATTTGGCAATGGTTAATTTACAGAAATCATCAAAATTTGTGCATACATTTCAATGCTTTAAATATCTGTTTCCTTATGTTCTGAATAAAAATATAAAATCCGTGTTATCGATAAAATTTCATGAATCTTTCAAGTTTTTCAGAAAAATATCAAAAGTTGAAAATATTGATGGGTGACAGCCACCCAGTGTGACCTCGAAGAAATAAATTTAATAATTTCTAAGAGATATAAAAATTTAATAAAATCAGAATAAAACATTTTCACAAAAAGAAAACAAATAAAATATATAAACAACAGTGACAACAATTTCTGGCACATAACCAAAATAATTCACTAAAATCGGAAGACTTTTTGCTCCCTCTTTCTCTCACACTTTAATTTTCCATTTCATATTCAACACAAAATGTCACAGTACATAAAATAAATCATCAATATTTATAATTATTTTGAATCAATATAATTATATTTAACGAAGTATCTATACAAACGGTTGTTAAATAACATAATCGACAATTATTAATATTTAATTTATATATATACATAACACAAAAATGTTCTCTTGAAGCATACTTCACGTCAAAAACGTTTTTCATAAAATCCTAAATAAACTCAACAAACTGTAGCAGCTAGATGCGTAATTGTTTTTCACCATGGTTAGACAGGTTGTGAGAGTTGAATATGATGGTTGTGCACAATGAAGTCAATAAGTGTATATATTGTTAGTTGCTTTCTTTGGACGAAAATCTTAGAAATATCTTCAACAAATAATTATTATGATGGATTGATAAAACACCTAAACGAAAAACAACCTCGTCAAGTGGTGTTTATTCTTGAAAATGAACTTGATATTGATGATCCAGTAATGAATTCTCTTATGACAGCAATTAATATGAATTTCCCATCATTGATTATGACCTATGACATAATAAATCGTCAAAGTCGAAAAGAATTGGACTATTATTTTAAATTAGGAGATTCAACAATGTTTGTTCTACAAAATAAAACTAATAAATGTGAGGATATACTAGTAAAGATCCCTTATATTTTTAAGCCAAGAATTTTAATTATAAATTCTTGTCTTTCAAGTCAAAATGATCTTAACAACAAGTTACAATTGCAATGGTGGAAAAAAAGTTTAGATATTTCTGTATTGTCACACAATCAACAATGGAAAGTTATGCTTAACGAAAGTCATAAACACGAGGTACCTTTTATAAGTCAAATAAGTCGTTGTGCTAAAACAGTTTTCTTTGAAAATTTGTCATCTGAAAGCCAATGGTTTCGAAATTCCTGTAATCATAATTTTAAATTAAAAAATATTGTTAAATCAACATTAAGTTCAAAAGTTCTGGAAAAAAACGATTTTTTAAGACGGCTGGTGACTATTTTAGGATTTAACAATTATAAGTTTGTTATTCCAAAGACGTTTAAACACTCTAATGACCTGATTCTGTCTGAAGAATTTGGAAACTTACTCTTGGGAACAATTGGCATGATTGGCATCATCCGATTAGCAGCTTTTTATATGAAATTCGAGAGAAATACATGGCAAATATTAAATATCAGTCAAATTATAATTGGAATGCCTACTGCTCGTGAACCGAGAAAATTTTCGGAAAGATTAGTTTATGGTTCACTATTGATAACATGCATTGTCTATTCTAGTTATTTTTATTCAGTTATTTTGGACATCACTTGTCCACTAAATTCCAATATAATCACTCTCGAAGAACTTGCTAATTCATCTTTAAAAATTATAGGCAGTTTCGAAAAAACTATTTCATTAGAATTATTAAGTCATCATAATCCTAACATTGCAAAAATAGTAAAAAAAATAGAATATTCACCTAACAAAGAAGAAGAATACAATGATTATTGTATGAGATACTTGATTGAACATCAGAACATATCTTGTCTTTTCCTGAATGCTGAGAACGTCGTTAATGAGTACTGCGGTAAAAATGAGGTAAATGTTAAAATAGTGGACGAAATTATTTATCAAGATATCAATGCCATCTTTACTTCGCTGTTTTGTCCTAAAACTCGCCCTGGTACTCGCCAAAGTAAATTACTTCGATATGCTATTGAATTTGGGCTGCTTAAAGATCTTTTTCCCTCAAATGTACGGAACACCAACATTTTGCTGCCAGAGAATACTGAGAAGGAAAAATTGTTCTTTGTACTATTTCGTGTATTAGCTATTGGATATTCTCTTTCTTTAATTTCTTTTCTGATTGAAATTTCTACAGCAATATTTGGACGCAGAATGTATGCTCTTTACACGAGATTTAGATTTGCAAATTAAAGAAACTTATATTATGTGGCAAAAATAATAATTCTACAACTGAGGTAAAAATAGTTTACTTTTTTATATATTTATTTTGATCAGAATAATTATTAATAATCCTTAAGATTTTAATATGAAAATTAAAAAAACCGCTGCCAAGTTGAAGTATGTATTTTTGTGTTCATTCCATGAACACTTTGCTTCCTCATGGAGATATTTTGCGATCAGTTTACGATTGTAGGTGTCATAACATTTTTTTAAAGTTATGAGCAAAAAACGATTTTTTATGATTTTTAAAATGTCAATAACTTTGGATAAAATAATCGTAAACTGTTCGTTAATAGGTCAAAAGATGCGTCTTGAAAATCTCTACAAAATGAGACTAAGAAAACTGTAGGTGTCATAACATTTTTTTAAAGTTATAAGCAAAAAACGATTTTTTATGATTTTTAAAATGTCAATAACTTTGGATAAAATGATAGCAGATTGTTCGTCAATAGCTCAAAAAATGCGTCTTAAAAAACTCTACAAAATTAAGTAAAAACATCCCAACTTTCAAAACATGTGTTTCAAGTTATGGGCAAAAAACGATTTTTCAAAAATTTTAAAAGTCAAAAAAAATATAGTTAATATGTATTAATTTGTCCCAAAGTTTTCTCATTTTATGTCCTCAAGTGAGATCTACAATTTAAAAAAAAATTCAGCCCTAAAGCTCTTATAGAATTTGAGATATTTATGAAAATGTAATGTATATACACACACACACACATACGGAATGACATTTTCTAAAAATGTCATTTTTGGATTCCTGAGGTCAAAAAACATAAAGATATGTCAAAAAAATGAGTTCGAAAACAATACTTCCTCCATGAGGAAGCAATAATAAATAAATTTAACCATAAGATAATAATTTAGCACCATAATACCACTAAAATATTATCTTAATTTTTCTATTTAGACTAATGTTATATAAATATCTCAAATTACTTAAAAATTACAGATTTTACCTTTAAAATTCAAACACAGAAAATTAAAAGGCATTAAAATAAGCTGCAACGCTTCTTATTTTAATCCAATTTTGCTTATTTTAATACCAAAATGGATTAAAATAAGCAAAATTAGATTAAAATAAGAAGCGTTGCAGCTTATTTTAATGCCTTTTAATTTTCTGTGAATTCGTAGCGAAAAATGGTTAAGAAGAAAAAATGATTTTCTTGGGCAGATGTAAAAATGGAAAGAATTGAGAAGAGGAATTTTCAAGTAAATGAAAGTGATCTTATAATAAAATATTGTTTTGAAACAATTATCTGCAACTATTATATTATAACTATATTAATTATCTATTTAATCATTTAATGTATTAATATTTATACCAACCCATTTTTAATAGGACTTTAATATTTTGCAAGGGTGTGTTTTCTAATATTTATTTAATTGCGTAATTTGAACAGAGAATTTTTAATTTTTGATTAGAAACTACCAAATAATACTCAGATTCATCCGTACATGTCGCTTTTTTGTAGGGATGTGTTATCAATGAAAAAATGTATTTTTCTCGAAAAGGGCTCCAACGATTATTTTCTTTTTTGTTTAAAAATACTCTGGGAACGTCAAAGATTCAAAATCCACAATAAATTTTAGAGTGCAAGCAATTTTCATTTAAATACATTTCAGGCGCACCGTGGTATAGTGAATTAACGTATTAGCATGTTTAATTAGCAAATTAAAGGTCGAAAAAGAATAGTTGGAGTGCTACGATCTTTATAAAATTTTGATGATATTTCTAATTATGTATACTTTCAAAAAATGAAATAAAAAGAATCGATTTTTTGAAAATTCTAAATGTAGTAGACCCCTTAAGTGAATCTAATTTTCAAAAAATTTGTGTTACATAAAAATTAAAATCTAACATGTTTTTTGAGGAAAAAAAATTTCTGACGTGATGGAGCAAATCTGATCTCAGATGCGTGTTCAGCGCACCAAAGTATATGGGGGTAGGGTACTCGGTGTAGTCGCACTGGATACTTTTTACACTATGACACAATATAGGGTTATGTAATATATTTTAAAATAAAATATTTTTCTCAAAAAGTCGAAGAAAATTTTTGATAGCAACGGCAATTTTCCTTATGAAATCTCTAGTAATAATACTACTTTTGAAAATACATATGCAAAAATAGAAAAATACCAAATATTGTAATTTTGATATTTCGAATATTGGGATTTTCAACTCCGGGGTGAATTTCCTTTCCTTGACAGTAAATTAGATATTTTTTTTAAGAGAATAATAATCGTTTCCACATTCAAAGAGGTGAAATGACTAATGACGGCGAAATTACAGCAGATGGGAAAATTCCATTACCGAACGTAACCTTACCATGTTTAAAATTGCAATTATCTATAGAAGAATTGAGAATTTTTTTTACCAAACTAAGAAATATTGACATTTTTAATATGGTACAATTACTTGTTTATGTAAAAGTGGGTAATAATCGTTACTTCTTTCAAACAGGAAAAATTTCCTTAATACTTTTTACAGTGTAAGTAAAAAAACAAGTTACGGTAATTCAGTTTTTCACGGCAAACTCGTTGTGATATTATAATTTGTTGTTTATACAAATAAAAGAGACGAAAATAAAAGAATGACTTTTTTGTTTGTGCTGATAGTACACGTGGAGTGATTTCGTGACCACCACCGCCGCGACCTTCGTCTTCTCTCTCTCGAGTCATTGACGCATCGTAGGAAGCTCGCGTGAAAACGCAAGCGGGAAATACGTGGGAAGATACATCACAGCTAGCCCGAATTTTTTCACAAATACTGCTGCTGGTGGTCTCTCATATAGTGGGGGTTGCCATAAATGTCTCGTGATCGTTACCAAATTTTATCTCGTCGCGGCGCCACTTGTATCCTCAATCAGGTATACTAGTTCGCAATTTTGGCGGCAGTTACCCAGTCTAAGCTCCAACTCTCGAACCGAACGGTCATCCGAAACTAGGTAAAATAAAAAAGGATCCACACGATCTAATTAACGATCGATCATCGAGTTTTCAAAAATCATATAAATATAATATAACATCAAAAAAGAAAATAGATCGATACAAAGAATTTTTTTAACGAAATTTCGTGACGTGAGGAAAAAAAATATTATTATTGTGCTTCGGTAAATATAAAAGACGTGTTCAATAAAACGCGAGTGTTCTATTTAATTTTCCTAACAGGAAACTCGACAATCGATCTAGTGTGTGACAAAAAGTGTGAAAATCATTTTTCTTCGGATCGTCATTTTTTCGATATATCACAACCGTATTATCAGTAGGAAAATATCATCTCTGTTACCAAAGTAACATTCACGCATCAATTGTACAATAAAAAAAAAATTTCTAGTTATGATTCAATTTTTTCAATTTAGTTTTGTGAACTTACAATTAATGAGAATTGAATTTTTTAATTTTTTTTAATTTTCTAAATTTAAGTTTTGAATTTTCAACTATAGTGAGAATTGAATTGTTTTTTCAGAATTTTGAAAATCGAAACAAATTTCTACTTATGATACAATTTTCTAAATTTAATTTTTAAATTAAATTTACATTTTGTTGAACTTACATCAAATAAGAATTAATTTAACTCTTTTAAAAAAATTTTAAAATCAAATCAAATTTCTAGTTATGATTCAATTCTCAAATTTTAATTTTTGAATTTCCAACTATAGTGAGAATTGATTTTTTTTAGAATTTTGAAAATAAATTTTGTAAAATTTTCGAATTTGAAAAACGGTTCTAAATTTCATTGAATTGTACAATTATGTGGGAAATATTAACTACTAATTTAACATGTAACTACATTGTTTGCTTGTACCTATACTAATCAATTAAAAACATTAACAAAAGTATTTTTGTGAGATTTTTTATGTAACTAATCCCGATTCCTATATCCCAATCTCTCCAAATAATCATTTTTATAGTCAAATGAATGAATAAATAAATCTTGAGAGGATTTTAAAAAAAAAAAAATATTTTCCCAAGAAAAGACAAAATTAGAAATAGATAATTTATATATATACATACTCGAAAATTCATTTGCATGCCCTGCTTTGGGAAATGAAAGACGAGTGTTTGCCCCAATGAGGCATTCGAGTTTGTTTATAATAATTGGCATCGATTTGTTTGACGATTATGTAATGCTTCTTTATTTATACGGCGGACGAAAATAGTCCCTTGTAGAGTGGCCAGCCAGTTACCACTTCGATTGGCTCACTCTTTTTCCGACTCTAATTTGAAGATCCGTGTTATATTTTAATTCAAATGCACAAGAATTGTAAATTAAAAAAAAAATTTTTTTTGCTTATCAATTTTCTGTTCTTTCTAAATTTGAATTAGTTGACAAATAACTAATTTAATATTAGCAAAATTAAGTCTTTTATTCAAATATAGAGTAATATTTCATACTAATCAGTTAAAAATAACTAATGTCAGTTAAATTAATTTTTAGGTTATGTCAAAATAACTAAAATGTCAGTCTATTGACTAGTTCAATTATATAGTCGAATTTGACTTTTTTTTACTGATATAATTATAGTCATTTTTTTATTAATACTTAGTTATTTTTCACTTAATAAAAAGTTAAGATTTTTTTCCGTGTAGTATTTAGTAAATATCTTTACAAGTTGTACTCATTTATTTTCTTGTAAATTGACTTGTACTACTAAATGTACTATACTTGTACTACTTGACCTTTACTACTAAAATTTGTTTTTTTACTTTAATTTTACTCTTGATCTGAACCTAAATTCCGAAAATTGTTTTAAATATATTGTGTTAATTCAAGTTTTGACGCAGATTACTACTTTCCCTGAGCTGACAATATTGACCTGTTCTACTTACAGGTTTACTCTTACTACTTAAATTTATCTGTCACTACTTAAAAAATACAATATTAAATTCTTAAATTCGACATACTCACTATAACGGTTAAAATATTATTTAATTTAATAATAGAATATTTAATTATATCGAAAATTGGATCTTTGCAATAATTCAGTGCTGAATTTTTTATAGATTTTTAGAGTCCTTATTTGTAATAAAGAAAACTATTTTGGTTTTGTTCTTCAAACGTTTCGACCCTTATTTAAGTTATCTTAAATAAAAATTTCTTATTTTCTATAAATTACATAATTTATTTATTTCAATTTAATTTATAATTTTAATTTATCTTTAATATAAATTAAATATTTAATTTGAATAGAAAATTTTTCTGGGTGAAATAAATTTTTCTTACAGGATATAATTTAAATTTTTTAAAATCAATGTAAAATATTGTTTTATTTGAGTTTTCTAAGTTCAAGTCTGATATATATATATAGATTAATGAAGTAAAATCAAGATTTGTAAAAATAAGAATATATTGTTGCGTAAATAGAATTTTATAACTGTATACGAGACGAATAAAATTTGTGTGGCATTTTGCCAAAAAAATAACCCAATATACTCACGATTATCCAACAGACTAGAAAAAAAAATTAGAAATATAAATGAAATTTTTTTAGAGAAATTTAAATATCGTAGTTTTTGAATAATATCACAATTGTTGATTTTTTAATTTTTCAAGTAAAATACGGATATAATCATATTGTGAGAATATATGTATAATAATAATAATAATTATTATTATTATTATTATTATTATTATTGAAATATTTTACATCCGTTTTTAATTATTATGTTGTTGATAAATTTTTATAAAATAATAATAATAACATGTAATAAAAGCAGCTGCAAAATTTTAGGTTATGTTAACTAAGTGATTCTGAGAAATAATTAAAAAATTTTATTTAACTTTTAAAAAATTATAATTACTTAAAATAATTCATTTAATATTATTATTGTATTATCTGTTTGTAATATCGCAAAGAGTGTAAATCAGTGAAAAAATAGTCACTTTGCATAAAATAGACGCGATAAATATAGGAAACGTTTTAAGAGACAATTTTTTTTGTGAAGGTTTAAAAATATAAATTTGACTTACCCGTTTGTCAGTCTAGACGTCATAAACTTCAAACCAATCAGGACACGTGTCAATTTTCGTCTGCCATTTTCGATCTATAAACACAAATAAAAAAAAAAAAATTAGTTCTCACTATAAATATAAAGTATAAAGTCAATTTTTCATCAATATTTAAATTGAAAAAATTTAATAATGATAAATTATTTAAAATAATGTAAATTAAAATATTTATTGAAATCACTATTTACTAAAAGTATAGGATAATAAATATACATTACAATAACAATACAAGTAGGAAGTGTCTTATAAATCACTGCTATTGTTAAATTCACAGAATTATAAAAAGTCGGAAAATTTAAAGATAGTAAACTTAACAGATGAAAATATTCGGTATGTCCTAACCTCTAAGTATAAAAATTTAATTATTTAATTATTACATAATAATCCCTTAAGGCGTTTTCGACAGATGCTCCAAGAAAACTCCGGAGCATTTTATGGTCCAATGACCAATTAATTCCATTGGATCCAGTTAATCAAAAAATGCTTTAGAGCACTCCGAAGCATCTGCCGAAAACGTCCGTCTGAATTATTAATTGAGGGTAGTTTCCCGTTTATTCTGACAGCTGAAAGGGCTAAAAGTACTTTACCCATAAAAATCGTCTGCCTTTAAGGTTATGTGACTGTTGTGATGTTACACGTTTATATTCTACGCAGGTTTTCTCGAAAATTTTTTGATAGATTTTTATTTCTGCCTGTAAAATAATTTTGTGATCACATTAAGTACCTTTAACTACACTGGAACCACTAACCCTTGCAGCTTGATCTTCTTATGTGCGAGGGATATGGAAATTTTATCCTTGACGCCACTTACGACGAAAACTGTAAACATTCAGGGACGTACTAATATACAGTATCTAATTTCCATTTATCTTTAAAAATACAGTATTTAATATTCAGATTTCAGTTGAAGCAAACAAAAGCATAAAGAACACGAAACTTTTGACGCTACTGATCACTAAGCTTCGATGAGCCGCCACAAGAGTTAAGGATGCAAGGGTTAGAGGTTCCAGTGTATATATTTGAGGCCAATAAATGGAAATTGATGAAAAAAATCGAATTTTCAGTTACCTAAAAAAAAATTCTCGATAATGACCAGTTTGACATAATAACATAATTTCGCCAGAGACATGAAACAGAAGTCTTCAGGTGGAATTCGATAACGATATGCACCCACCTACGTTAAAAGTCAAACACGCGAAATGTATTTCAGTTTTGGACCTATGCCCCGGATGATTCGCTCGGCTACGCCATTCGTATTTTTAGAGCATTTATCTAGATTAGACGTCTTTATAAATGAAACACACACACACACAAGACTATTATCTTCATTTCCCATATATGACGCTCCAAGAGAAAAGGGAACAAATTTTAGGTTATATTTGTAATTTTTATATATTGAAAATTCACAAAGAGAGTCAATGCTAAATAGAAACCACTGATCTTCACTATATCTAAAATATTCATTAACTGGTTTTTATTATACATTATTAAAAATGAAGCTAAAAACTACATAACCTAAAATTCCCTTTCAACGTAGATCGTCTAATACTAATGTTTCTTTTTCTTTCTCTCACAAAATGATAATTTAAAAAAAAAACATTTTTCAATTATTTCAAAATTGTGGTGGTTTTTCGCACTGTTGGAAAAATATATATAATTAACAAGTTTTGAATCCAAAAATGTGATACACTACAGTTTACCCTCGACAGTGACCTAATTTACATAAAGAGGTTGTGTTTGCAAAGTATATGTGAGTCTTGGCACCTTGTTTCTCTCATTTCTTATTCTTCCTGTTTGAATAACTAACTCAAAATAGTTTTGTCTCGACGCTTTTCTGTGCGACTTTGTTCTGAATTCGAAACATGGCCCCCTTTTATTGTCACACATTAATTACATATGTATCCATACTGAATCAGATTAGAAATTTAATTTTATAATATTTTCATTTGTGAATTTATATTATTCTAAAAATTTTTAAGTGCCTAATGTAAATATGATTTAAAAAAACAAATCAAGATTTTTAATTGACATATTATTTGTACTTTGAAAAAGAAGCTCAAAACTTGATTTTTTTCTTTTGTTCAAATGGACAGTAATTTTTAATTTTTAAGGAAAAAACCAAATGCGACAAAAAAAAGTTAAACTAGAATAAGTCAAAAAACTCGTACATTCCTAGGTACTAAATTGTAATTTTTTTCTATTTTGATACCTAAAAGCGGTACTATTTCAGTACTTTCTTTTTACAGTGCAAAAAGTGAAAAAAATCATAGTTTTAAAATTATAATAATTTTTTTTTAATTAAATATTTTAAGATGGTATAAAAATATTTTAAAATTCTAAAAAGTGTTTTTAAATTTGCTCTATTAGTTTATTTCAATCTGAAGCATTCTTTCCCTGTGAATATGGAAAATTTTCATCGCCAATCAATGAAAAAAAGTATAATTTTGTCAACGAAAGAGGCCAATTTTGCTTTAAAAGTGTTTTTCTTAGAAGAGCAAAAATAAATGGAACAGCGTGAAATTTAAATTTAGAAAAAGTTTACTTTATTGTCGTAAATAAACCAATATAGGTTTTTGATAGCAATTTTTAATTATTACGAATTTTGCATTTGAGTTGCAAAAACTTTAAATAATATTTATTTATTTAATCAAATATAACCAAAAAGTACAATTTTTTGGTTATTTAAAAACAAACAAATTTTTTAGTATTGTAAATTGTTAAATGATATATTATTTTACTATTTTAAATTTGAAAAAATTCATTTGTGCGGTTAATTTAAAAAAATGACACAAAATTGTCAAATCATTTTTTTTAACAAATAAATATTTTTAAAATGTCATAAATGAGTCATGTTCGAAAATAAAAATAATTAAATTTTGATTTCGAAATGATTTTTAAATAAAGAATATAATTACTCAAGGTTCGTTGCACTATTAATGTTTGTTTACCAATTGCGATTAATTATAATATGGCACTTCCTTTGCGAAGTCTATTAAAAGTCAAGGCTGACATTCTTAGTAGATGACATACTAGTGACAAACAGGAACCATTTCCTGTTTATATTTATATATATATAGTTTATTTATATTTCTATCTAGAAAAATATAATATTATTTATTTTAAATATCATAATTTAAATTATTTAATAAATTTATTAATTATAAACAGAAAAAAATGGAAAATTTTTTCTTATAAAAAAAACAAGTTTTTAAAGAAGAATCGCATGGACAATCAAAACAAAAGTTCATCAAATTTCACATTTTTAATAAAAAAATTAATTTTTAATTTTTTATAATTGTTCAGTAAAAAAAGTTCATTTGGATAAAAATTAAAAAACTTTGCAATTGTAAGAAACTCTCTTTAATGTTTAACATTTTTTTTAAATTAAATTATTTACCCTTGCACTGAAATACTTTCAGAGTTAAAATTTTTTTTTTTATCTTTTTTTTTTATTTCTATTCTTCAAAACAAAATTTTTCAAGTTTAAATATTAAAGTATTATCTAAGAGAAAAAAAAATCTATTTTTTAGTTCCTTCAAAATTTTAAAATATAGGAAACATTTTTTCAACTATTTGTTAGTTTAATATTAAAATTTAATAATAATAATAATAATACAAAATAGTAATTTAATTTTTTTGCTGATTCATATGTATAATAATTATACAAAAAATTAACTAAAAGATAAAAGAAATAAAAATTGAATATTGTTATTACTCAGATCAGGAATGATCAATTTTTTCATATTATTAGAAATTAAATTTTTTTAAAAGAGAAGAATTGTTTAAAAAAGAAAATAATTTATATAAAAATTTTCCAAATATATATTCATCAATGATAACAAAGCGCAAAGAGAAAATAAAAATGCGCTGCCCAAAAAAAAAAAAGTGCAAATGAACTTTCTTCTATTCTGAGAAATTTAGTTTGACCTTTGAAGCTAAAAATAATGATGTAATGGCAAGGTCAAAGTCAACTAATTGGTGTATAGTTTTAATGGGAGAAAGTAAATTCAGACAGGGTTGAAAATCGGTCAAAGTCACCAAGACTTGTTTAGTGTATATGGTGGCGCGCGTGACACTTTCGCATAGTTTTTGTTCTTCCAACGCAAACGGTCGTACTTGGATGTCCACCTGTTTTCCAAACTAAAAACAGCCCGGCCCGGGCAACCTAAAAATATAACGACCGCAAAGACAGAAAAAGAGAGAGAGACAGAGAAAACGAGATTTAACCAATATTGCGTCACACGCATTCATATAATTCGTCACAGACGAATTCATCTGTTTTTATCGCTTTCCCATCCACATTTTCAAAAAATAGACAATTCTATGTATTTTGCAAAATTTCCAAAAAAAAGGAACTTTTCACTGATTATAATATATAATATAATGAGTTTTCAATTTTTAATTTTCTATGTATAAAATAATTTATCTTTATTCACAAAGTCTTAACTAGTTAAAAATAACTGTTAGTAAAATCTTGGCTGATTTTTTGTTCTAGCAATTACTGAAAAAATAACTCTAATTATCAGTCAAAAATTACCTAAAAAATCATAGTCGAATTTTACTAATTAAATAAATTAATAAAAATTTACAAAATTATTCTTAACAATATTTTTTTTGCAAAAAAAAAAATGTAAATAAAAATTAAATAACTAAAAAATTTTAAAAAAAGTCATTTTAAAAATACCTTTTGCTTTCTTTTTAAAATGTTGAGTAGAAGAAGTGACATTTTAGTCAGACGTCCGAAGTAATACATAATTTGGCATCAGCGCTTCCCACGTGTCTGATCAGCTGGCTTACTGTAACTGACATTATCTTCTTAACGAATTTAAATCTTGCGAAACTCTCTTGAAGTTTCTAACCATTAATTAAATTTTTTAAAAGATTATTTTAAACATTATTAGCCATTTCCAATTATTTTCATCTTGCAATACTCAATCTCCTTTATCAAAATCTCAATTAGTTTTTGGCTACTTCCAATAATGTCTTTTATTTATTTATTGATATTAATTATACTATTATTACAAATGGAATTGATTTATTATTTCTATTTATTATTATAAAAATTATTAATTATTTACTAAAAATAAAAAAATACAAAGTGTACAATGAAGAAATATATTTTATCTTCATCTTCATAAAAAATAGAATAAATATTAAATTAATAAATGAAAAAAAATAATTTCTATAAAAGTTTTGACTTACTTTTTTCAAAAAAATTAATTATTTTTGACAAAATATTTAGAAAATTCATTATCGAAAATTATTAACAAATTCGGATTTACAGGGTAATTTATTTTACCGCAACAACTGCAAAAATTGCGTTATACAAAACATATTAACAAATCAATAATGCTCTTCTATTATTATTGAAATTAACTATCATGACCTACTTGCAAGATTTATGACAAGAAATATTACTAATGACTACTTCGGTTATCACGTGAATCGTGATGCATCATGAAAAGCATTTCCCTTAACGCTTTATTTAGCAACTATATATAAATATAAATTTACTCAAAAATGGTGTCACAATTATTATAAATTTCTACAAAAATATAGTTTTGTTTCGATATTAAATTTGTCAATTTTAAATAATTTTTCTATAGGGGAAAATTTATTTCAAAATTGATTTTGCGCACAATTTTCTAAATAGCTGTAGATAATAAATTAAACCGCTAAAAATATTTTTCTTAGAGGGCATCGCGGTGGCGTCTAAAGAGACGCCTACGCATCGATAAAATTCAAATTACATTGAATGAATCGATGCCAAAATGCTAAAAGCTCATTGACGTTGATCGATCATTTTTCAATAATTCTTCGAGTCTAAAAATATATCATCATACTAGTAACATGTACTTCAAAATTTTGTTTTCAAATTCAGTTTATGTCAAAAAATAAAGATTTAAACAAAATTCTCTCAATATCATTATTTTTCGTTCTGCATTTGCCATTAATAAAATTATGATTTGTAAATCCAAAATTCAATAAAAATTTTCCTACCAAAATCTCACAAAAATGTTTCCTTCTTTGCATTCATAAACTTATTATCATTTATGTGAGAAAAAAAATTCGGAAATTATTTCAAATAATAACGTTAAAATAATTAACAATAGTATATTAATTATTTTTCTATTTATGATTTTTTTTAGCAAACGAACAAAGTTAGTAAATCAGTAGAACAGAAAAAATGGACGCAAGATTCAGAAGCAATCTCGACATGATCGGGCGCAACGAACCAATCACAAGAAAAGCAAAGTTTTGGCAAAGTTATGTACGAGCCTTAAAAGGTAAATTTTCAAATGATAAAATTCTTAAAATTAATTAAAAAATATTAACAATAAATATTGTGAATTTTTTATTATTATATTATCACTCGGACGTTAAAATCCAAAATCTTAAACAAAAGTTTTGGATTGATTTCATTCCGAATAAATCCGTTTCCAAGTCAATAAGATTGATTCAAAATGAAATTTCAGTATTCAAAAGGCCAAAATTTATTCTTGGAATGAAGCGAATTGATTTGGAAATAATATTTTATTAAAAAATATCAAAATTAAAATTTGTATAGACACTGATTGGCTAGGAAACAAATTTCGAAATATCACAGAATAAAAATTATTAAAACTAATTGAAATTAAATCCAAAACTTTCGTCAATGACATTATAATTTTAGATTAGATGGTGGAAATTACGCTATTTTTATTTGATATGTTTAATGAAAATGTAATTATATAAATGAAAATTGCGCGCATATTTAGAAAGAGGAAATTCGCTCAAATGAGATAATCTAATTTTATCTATCTAGTTTATGAGAATTTCGCGCTTGTGCTAAAATTATCAAAAATTTAATTTAATTTATATAATTTAAGTTTAAATTCAAATTACCGAAAATTTAATGAGGAACATGAATCTTCAGGAACAGACGACATGAGGGCTCCAGAACACACTCACAGGCCCCGTGGTATTTTCCGCTCCGATTTCCCTGAACTGCATTCCGCATCATGGCCGTACGGAAAATCAATTTTCGACGATCCCGTTCACGCTGGTGACCGCATCAATGTTCCTGGTTACAGGTAAAAATAATTTACAAATTTCTCTTTATATTTTACATATGAAATTTCATATTAATTGTATAATACAAGTAGAAAATATTTTTTAATGAAAACTTTTACTTTCACTACCCCACTTCATATTGTTTAACACTTCGCGGAGAATTGAATTTTTCCAATCAAATTTTCGCAATATTACAAAAATTCGTAATTATTATCTATTTCATTGTTAGAATTAAAGAACAAACACTTTAATACTTAATTGAAACACTCAATGATTGTTAATTAACAAAAAAATTGCACGTGTCAAAATACTCAAAATAGAGGTTATATTAACTTTTTAGTTGATGACCAGGGATGGGTAAATATATTAGTATTATTCGATATATCGAATAATCTCGATTGAATTTGATTGGTTGAGATTTTTAAAGGCTAACACACAATTGTTTCTTAAACGGAAATGCAAACGTAGGAATGAAAGACAGCTATATACGCCCGTCCTTTTCTATCTCATACTCCGTTTGCGTTTACATTTAAGAAGCAATTATGCGTTGGCCTTAATGTAATTTCTCTAAAAAAAATAATTTTTTTAAAACTACTTTCCAACCTACAAAATACTTTTGTTAAAATTATTTATGCCAAAGCAGAATGAATTTACGTATAAGGCCTGAAGAATAGAAATGTAAGCGGAACCGTAATCGCCAACGCAACTGGAAGAATGGGTTAGAGAAAGATAGACATATTGTTTGTCCTTTATTAACTCATTCTTCCGGTTGCGTTTGAGGTTACGTTTCCATTCTGCGTTGCGCTATTCGCAGGGTTTAGTATTTTTATTACATGTTTGAAATTGATTCCACAATAGGAAAAATCGTATCATCTTGAAGATGTTTTTCCTGCCAAAATTATGCGCGCGCATGCTTTTTCTAGTGTCGCCAATCTTTTTGTTATGAAAATCGTCTTCATTACGCTACGGTTGAACAATAATTCTCTTCAAATATAAAAAATAATCTAAAAAATCACATTTTTCAGTAAAAATGTTGCACGATATTTAATTCTAAAAAATTAATTTATAATCATTTTCCCTAAAAGTACTTTTTGACAAGCATATTTTTATTTATTTATCTAGATTAATAGAATAATTTATTGATCAAATAAAAATTTGAGTGCAATGCAAATTCTCTCAAAAATAACAATTTAATTAAATGAGAAAATGAAATTCTGTTAAGAGTGTCGAGCGGTCTCTGAAATTCTTTGGCAAAAAGGGACCTTTAATTATCGTCCTCTAAAAACGGCACTGAATTTGAAAATAATAAACATTGATTTTAAAATACTTTTTTCTCGAAACACGGACATTTTTTACAAAAGCGGCCAAAATGCCAAGGATCTTTATCTTATAAATTTCTTAAGGCGCTTGTATATCTCACCGATCCCGAGTATACTTGCGTCGTGTACCATTGGAGTAAAAGAGACGAAAATATCGTACACGACAGAAGTATACTCGGGATCGGTGAGGTATACAAGCGCCTTTAAATTCGAAAAATTGTGCAAATCCATGCAAAAACGCGATTGCAAAAACGAAAAGTTGGAAAGTAATATAATGACAGGTTCATTACGTCCTACCGCCATCAGATGGCAGAAGCATGCAGGGAGCACAAAGTCGCAGCCGTTATTTTACTTTACTCTCCTACTTTAAGGCCAACGCAGAATAGAAACGTATTGTTATCGCAATCGCAATCGAAAACGGAAGAATGAGTTACAGAAGGATAGTCATATATTGTTGTTCCTCTCTTACTAATTCTTCCATTTGCGATTACGATTCAAATCACGTTCTATTGTGCTTAGGCCTTTATGTTTCGCAATTGCGTTTTTGTACGGGAAGCATGAGACAGAAAAGGACAGAATATCTCTATCCTTTTTTATCTTATTGCTTCCCGTACTCCTATATATAATAATATTCGTAAACAACTTGATTCTGCTTGGAACATTATTATTATCATTTAGAAATGATTTGAAATGAATATTTTTCAGGTACCTGCCAGTACATCGTGAGATCTATGGCTACTCGCCGAGACAGATATACCCGCACCAGTACAAACCAGTAGAGCGCTTTGTCCCCGGTATGTACTAAAACCCTCGAAATGAAAACAGATCAGTGTCGAAAGCTCGAAACTACGCAAGACTTTTAATCACGAAGCCGATCGACGATTAAACGAATCGACGTGTCAAAATAATGCAAGCAAAACAGAGACACGAATGAAAAAAAATGAACAAGTGAACAATAAACAAAGAAAATGAAAAACCTACGCATGATGTCATCGGACATGGCATCCCATATAAATAATTATATATATATAACAACCAATAATCGTCGCTCACACTCTGAATCTCCTAGATACTAAGAATTCATTTTGTAACTTCCAGTGCTTTCAGCTTTTCTCATAAATATATACAAATCCAAATTTCAAGCAAATTCACAAACATTTACAATGTTCTACCAATCGCGATTGATAAATATTTTTCTTATAAGTCATTAGATTAACTGATTAATTAATTACTCTCTAATGATTTATAAGTCTATTTCGTAATTTGCTTGAAATTTGCAATTTGAATGAAAAATGATTTTCAGAAAATTAAGATTCGGATGTAAGTCGCCAGGCCAACGACTTACATAAAAATCTTAATTGTAAATAAATATTATTTATTTAGTAAAATATTTATTTCAATTTTAATAAATTAATAACTTTTTTTTAAATCTAAAATGGCAACTTTTACTTATATTATACAAGCGAATAGTTCTTCAAGTAAAACTCACATTTTACTTCCAAGTAAACGCAGTTCTTATATACAGTAAAGTAAAATTTACATTTTACTTATAAGATACAAGTAAAGTTTCCCAAAAAAAAAAATTTCAGAAAATATTTTATTATCTAAATCAAAAGCTGAAAGCATAAATCCGAAGATATGCACGATAACGTGTTATTTCCTGATCCGAGTCCCGATTCCTCCATTTCAATCCCACGTAAACATGAAAAATTATTAAAATTAAATTTTAATGTGAAAAATAATTGAAATTAATTTTGAATAATTTTATTTTTCTTTGCTTTTTGTAAATTGTAGTTTACGTGGGATTGAAATTCGATGTACTAGACACGTGAAACGATCAGTAATTAAACTATAATATGGCAACTCATTAAGTATAATCTATAGTCTTTATATCGTCATGTTAGAACATGTGTAACGATACTAATTTCATCCTCTGTAATGTTTGTATCTGTACATCGTTGTACCTATATATATATATAATATAAATTACACTCCATCACGCGCACAATGCACAAGCACGCATGATCACATGTATACATATGTATATCTTTATAGAAATCATTTTCAAAAAAAAAAAAAAATTCATCTTATTTTTCCTATATTATAATATATTCTCATCATCGAATTTCCAGTGGATTTTTCTGTTTTAAATTCACGAGACGAAAAAGAAAGTTTAGGAAAATTTTTTCCTTCTCCCCTTTTTGTACTTTTCGCTTCAAAGTCTACTGGTATAATTCCTTTTGTTTCTAAAATTCATTTTTCGATAATTTTGTGGATCAAAGTAGAAAATCATCATAATTTGTGTTTTTGTAGATGGCATAGGAATCATGAGGATTTTTTAATACAATCATTCGTTTTGTCAACGAAAAGTGTGTTTCGTCTTGGAATCAAAGAATCATACTTCAATTGAGTCGAAATAATTAATATTCATTTCTTCGTTTAATGTTCCATGATTTCGCATCAAAAAAATAAAAAAAAGCGCGACGACTTTGATTCTAATTTTTTCCAGGGTCTGTTTCTTCCAAATGGACGTATATGTATCGCATGTTGGACTTGAGCGAGCTTAAACGACAACAGATTTCGCGAAAATGGGAAAGAAAAGAAATGACCGGACCCGTTTCTCGGTGTCGGATTATTAGACGTTACAACGAAAAGACCCTTCCACCCTTCCCTTATATTCTTCAAACTCCCCGAGAGACAATTGTGTATTTTAAATACTGAAAAAAGCTTTACAAAATAAAAAAACAATTATTAATTAATTTTTAATAATTATTAATTAATAATTGATTTTTAATAATTAATCATTTATATTTAATTATTAATAATTGATATTCAATAATTAATAATTAATCAAGTTTATTTATAATTAATCAAATTTTTTATTTTTAAAAAAAATTTGATTTTATAAAAACAAAAAAATGCTTAATGAAGCAAGAAAATTGAAATATATTTCTAAATTGTAAATATAGAAATTCAGATTAAAATATTCTTTTCAATATTAATAACACTCTCGTTCACATAATTATTAAGAAAAATTGAGTATACCTATTTGTCCTTTTTGAAGAAAAAAAGAAATCCAATTCAACATCAGTGTGTGACCCTAAAAGCAGATGTAATTTTCTGTTTCTAGATAAAAGAAAACTTTTTTTCCCTTGCGTGTGTCATCATGGCCGTATTCGTTATCCTTGGCCCCCAAAGGAACTCTTTTTTGAAAAAGACGTTATCGCTTTACAGCTGATGAGAAACTAAAATTCGCTGCCACAAAAAAAAAATATTCCAGGATCTTCAAATTCCCCAAAAATATTGTCTATAAAAACAGAAAATTATTATTCCATCAATAAAAAGATTTAATATTATTTTTTTGTTTTGAATATTCATCGATTGATATCAAAATGAAATTTCTCTTTTGAAAATTATTTTCTTGGTGAATTTTCTTTTGATGGAAAAAAAGTTGATTTTCTTCCAAGAGATTCGAACATCGTTGCCTTTTTCTTATAGGGTGGAATTAATTTTTC
Source organism: Leptopilina boulardi (assembly GCF_019393585.1). NCBI lineage: Eukaryota > Metazoa > Arthropoda > Insecta > Hymenoptera > Figitidae > Leptopilina > Leptopilina boulardi. The sequence goes on from NW_026137778.1 coordinate 1,217,848, forward strand.
CCTGATTCTATATTTATATAAATATATTATAATATTTGAAACACAATATTGTATACATAGGTTACATGCATGTGTGCGACATTTAAAAAAAAAAAGATTTAGAATTAAGTGCCGAAAGGATTTAATTAATAATTGATATATTATTTATCTGATAATTTTTAAGTAAACGAAAGCACAATCGAGATTGAGAATAAAAAAAACGTATGTACCAGTCGTGAAATTGTAATATAAGAAACGAAATTCGAAAACACTGTTGAAAATTATTGCAATTTAGTGAATTATACGATAAAATTAATAATAATTTACAATATATTATAAGATATAATATTTATTATATAATTTATTAATTTCATTTATATATTAATATATTATTTATTTAATTTATAAAAAAATAATAATAAATAAAAATAATTGCTTTTTATATTTTACATTACACAAATGTAGAAACTAAAAGCGAAAATTTTGTACGTAAATAGAATATTGATTAGTAATGAATTTTTAGTACAAAATTAATATTTTTATTTTTAAAAAAAGTTTATTTAATATTATATTTTTAAATTATTATTATTTGAGATAAAAGCAAATATTTTCAGCAGTTCACGATTTGTACATACATCAAAAAAAAAGAATGCAGAAGAATATTATTTGAAAAAATACAGAAAACGAGAGAATACGAAAAAAAATTGATTCACATAGCCACCAAACTTGAAAAAGCTAGAAATTTTATTTTGAGTTTCGCGGAATTAAAAAAAAAATCTTTTTCAAATTTTTCATTCTATTAGAAAACGAGACTAAATAATTTTAAAAAAATTTTGTGTTATAAAATGTTACAATTTTTCAAAATAGAAATTTATTTTTGATAATAACTTTTAAAAGTAACGAAAACTGTTTTTTATGTGCTTGCAAAAACGATTGTTTTTAGTGCGATTTCAAAAATATATTAAAATATATTTCATATTACAAAAAGTTTAAAGAGTGTATTTGCTAAACTGTTCGAGCATGATCAAAAAGCGTGGTTGGCAAAGGGAAATCTGAAAAAGAAAGAAATATAAATATTAAAGAAAAATATTATCAACGCTTTTATTCTACAAATATATTAAATTAATATAGTAGAGACACAGGGGCATTACTAACAAAGCTAATAGCATTATTTTAATCGAATTCGATAAAAAGTAGAATCGTGATTTAAAAAATTTCTGCCTTTTTCAGGAGATGGCATGTCTGTTTTCTTTTAATACAACCTTCCCTTCAAACCACCTCACTTTCACCAAATGTAATTTTTTCCCCGTTGTTAATAATAATTAGCAAAAAACAAAAAAAAAAATAGTTTTTATGAAAATTAATTTTTTTCACAACTACAATGTTTTAAAATACAATTCCCTATATAAAATTTTTAACATCGATAAAATGTTTCATGTCCAAATTATCACGTTTTTAATTAATATTGAATTAATTATACGTGTAGAAAATTATGTTTGGTTCCCTTTAATATAAAAATTACATTTAACACAATTTTGCGTCATTTATACGAAACGGAGTACATCCATTTTTTTATAAGTTTTAAACCGGGGAAAATTCACTTTTGGAAAAAACAAAATCGGCACTTCTTTTTTACAACTGAAACTTCGTGCTGATATCATCGATTAAGTAAAACGGGGAGGGAATGATTTTTTTCCTGGACGCATTTTTTTACAGGTCAGTATATTTTTATATTCATGTGTCATTTTTTTTTTGTTTGCAAGTATTATTATTGTTTTTTTTTAAGTTATGTATCTCATCTGTAGAATATTGATTCAAAAATTTTTTTTTCTGATTTTATTAGAGGGAAAGGAAATGCACGGCTTACATTTAGAAAAACAAAAAAAAACCGTCACACAAACGGAAGTGTGATTTTTCTTTATATTTTTTAATTAATTTCTTTTTTTATTTTTCACTTTCTAATATTTGACTCGTTTTCTTCTAAATACTATTGAATTGGAAAAAAAAAATGTTTTTTTTTCAAACTTTATTGTCTTCATTTTTCAAAATCTCAAGCGTCGTACACGATCTACGCTTGCTTGCGTGTGTTGCACGAAAAATTATTATGTACATGTAAAAAAAAGTTTTTCAAAATTCAATTCTTTGTATTATTGAAAAAAATATACGCAATTTTAAATTCTACAAAAGCAAATGCGTTGAGACACTTTTCTGTATTCTAAATATTATTGAATGTTTCCATCCTTATTATACCTTTTGTCACCACTTTTTGTGATGTGCTCGATCAAAAAACGAAAATGACTCTACAATTTTATTACTGATTAATGTTTAATAAAAAAAGGCATGTAAAAAGTTTTCTGTCTATTTTTACATTAGAGCAAATACCACATGAAACGGTAAATTTTCATTAAAAAAGAAAAAAATTTATAAAAATGTTAATACTTTCATTTGTCATAAAAAAAATTTTCATCTTATCAAAAAAAATTCTTCTACAAATAACAGAGTCAATTATTATAAAAAATTAGAAATTATAAAAAAATTGAAATATGTAATTATAAAAATAAAAGAAATTTACTTAAAATTTTTGATAAGAAATCTATAGAAAATAGTAAGAAAAAATATGTGACTAATTGAAAAGGAAATTTATAAAATTGTTTTTGCATAAAAACTAGCGCAACCCTTCGACGCAGATAAGGCATGGAAAGATCATCTAAATCGTTTGGCTGATATTGACAGACTTTATCCCAGCAGATCACCTCTTTTGGCACGTCATTCGCCAAGTCTTCTTTCTCCCAAAAGACTCTTTGACATACATGGTAAGAAATTAACTATTTTCAATAAAAAAAATTTGGTCAATTCTACAAAAAGAGCGTGTTTTTGTGTTATAATTTTGAAGCCAATAAATGGAAATTGATAAAATTAATCAAATTTTCGAAAATGACCAGTTTTTGGAGGAATCACCCGCATTTAAGACATATATTCTACCTTCTGAATACTTTTTCAAATTATTTTTGTTCTGTTTAAACTTCTAAAACATATTTACGAAAAAATGTTTCTCCTGTAAAATATTAATTTTAATAATTTAATTAAATTTTTTCAAGACGCATGCATTAATCTAAAATTAATTTCTTAGAACTTACATTTGACAATATTTAATTTCCTAAAATTTACTTTTAGTCGAATTCTTATTTAACAAAAATTCCATTTAAACGAATTTTCATTTTACAGACTTTTTATTTCATCGAATTTGACAGAATTATTATTTACTTTGAATTTTTAATAAAACAGAATACAGATTTGAAAGAATTTTTATTTTACAGAAAGAATATTAGAAAGAGTTATTTTCTAACTGAATTTTTATTTGTTTGAATTTACATTTTAAAAAATTCTTAAGACGCCGAATTTTTATTTTACAAAGCTTTCATTTGTCGAAATAAATATCTGGCAGAAAAATTTGGGCACAAAATTCAAAATTAATGAAAAAGAAGTTATTAACCCCCAATTTTTCTGCCCCGTATATTTATTCGGACAAATGAAAGTTTTATATTTAATAAAAATTCGGCGTTTTAAAAATTCTGTACAATGTAAATTCAGCTAGAAAAGAATTCTTTCTAATATTCTTTCTGTAAAATAAAAATTCTTTCAAATCAGTATTCTGTGTCATAAAAATTCGAGAAAATAATAATTCTGTTAAATTCAAATTCAATGAAATAAAAAATCTGTACAATAAAAATTCATTTAAGTAACAATTCTGTAATATAGAAATTCGGTTAAATGGAATTAAAATGGAAAAAAAATATTAAAAATTAATTAACGTAAATAAACTTTTACAGGAAATCTTCTAGATGATATTTTGCCATCGTTCCCATCGTTGTTGAGAAAGAAACCTTTGTTCGATATTTTGGAACCCTCGCCACATGCACCTATCACTGCCTTCAATAGGGATCCATGGTGGTATCCAAGTTACGCTCCTTATATTCCGAGATATGCACAATGTGGGACCCCCTTCTTCTTAAGGGACAGCTATCTTAGTCCTGTAAAGCGGAACTATCTCTGGAGCCGACATCCGCTCAGGCCATTAGGTACGTTTTCTTCTAAAAAAACAAACAAATTAAATTTTTAAACTCTCTCAAAACATTTATTATATAACATTCCTTACAAAAAATAAATACATTCATTATCTATATAAAAATCAAAATCTAATTGAAAATGCAAAATAAGAAAATTTATTGACGTTTTGCAAAACATGATATTAGATTTTGATTTCATAACACTAATAATAATAATTTATTCTCACCAGCTATTATTAACTTTTAATTTCAAAAGCAAATATTTTGTATAGTACATTGAAAGCGCTACACTATATTAATAATAACAATTAAAAAATTAATTTTATCTGAATTCTATTATTTTCTTTTTTATTTTATTTTTTTTTGTACATTTAGCTTATTTAAATAAATCCGTAAATTATCTTTATTGGTAACATAGTTTTAACCTTTAAAAACACATTTAAAAAAAATAGAATATAAAAAAAATGACAAAATTCGGTTAAATGAAACACCAATCAAAAGCAAATTCGGTTAAATAAAAATTTTATCAAATGAAAAATATATAGTAAATGCAAATTTGGTGAATTTTTTAAACAGATTTACAAAAAAAAAGTTGGAATCAACAAAAAAATATCGAATTTTTTAAAAATTCGATTTATTAAAAGTTCCAATTTAATTTTAATTTATCAGAAAATCAAATTTTCAAAAGTTCGAATTATGATAAAATATAATCTTTTGATAATTCGAATATTTGAATATTCGATTAATTAGACATTCAGATTTTTAAAAAATCGATTTTCTAATAATTCGAATTTTCAATAATTCAAAATTTCTAATATTTCGATCTTTTAATAATTCGAATTTTTAAACATTCCATCTTTTTGTAATTCGATATTTTTGGTTATTCTATACTTTATGGATTTCGATCTTTTGAGATTTATGACAAAATAATAAGCGACTTAAAAATTAAACTCATTATAAAATCCACTTTATAAAATTCTGCTAAATAAAAATTCGACAGTTTTTATTTCGACACGACAAAAAAAATGAGATCAAAAGAAAGTTAAAAGAAAAATTCGATCAAGTGAAAATTTAATAAAATGTTAATTCTGTTAAAGAACAATTAAATTACATCCTAATTTAAACAATTACATATTTCTATGACGTTCTTTGTCGATAAGTATTACAAATGTTATAGAAAACTGTGTAATACTATAATGAATCTAATATTAAAAATTATAAGGTCTCTAATTTTTAATTAAATCGAGAATTAAATATACTCAATAGATACTAAATATTTGATAATTTTAATTAAATAATTTTTCAATAGCTATACTCTAAAAAATTATCTTTAGATAAAAAATAAATTACCTTCAGATTATAAAAAAAACACAAATTACGTAATCAGTTTTTAAATTTAAAAGAATAATTTTATATAGAAAAGTTATTTTTTCCAATATGCGCAATTACTTGATGATCTTGACGTGGTACTTGTTAATATGAATAAACTATTTATAGTTTAAAAAAAAATCTAAAAGAGCATAAGTGCTGCTCTTTTGCATCTATGGGATTATTATTTACGCTTTAAAGCTCAATTAGCTGACATTCACCTACGCATTCAAGCTTCAGAAATGAGGCGATCAATGCTCGCAGCATTTCCAGGTATAACGGAGTCTTCAAAATCGCATATTGAATGCATTTTTAAAAATAAAAAAAAAAACCTCTTTTGCTGATGCTATAATCTGTAGAATTATTATTTTTTTAAAACCAAAATAATATTTTCAAAGTGTGGCTTTAATTTTATTTTTTTTAAATCATTTTAATTATCTAAATTAAATATTATATAATTATGCTAATTAATTCTATTTTTAATTAGAATTTAATTTTTTTTCCACTATTAATATTTGATATAATTCTAATTTTGACAAAAACATGAAACTTACATTTTATGATCCCTAAAAAAAATCCAGAAAATAAAAACTGGCATAAATTTCCATCTGCAACAAAAAAAAAACAAAACAAAAAAGCAATAATTATAAAACAAGAAGCAAATTTTTGGTGCTCATTAACGCTATAGATTTTTCATGAACGTGAAATTTCGTTCAACTTTTTTTCCAGACCTGGAGGGCCTTTGGCTAGCCACTTTGTTTAAATAGAGACGTGAGCACTTTTTCACAATTTTTAAGACTTCCACCGAAGTCTTGCACTTAATTTTTTTTTTGTCATGCAGCTTCTTTTTAGCAATAAGCATGAAAATCCGCCAAATAATTTTTTTTTCTTTTCTTTTAGATTATTAGCAAATTGAAAGTGCCATAAACAGCCTCTTAGCAGCCAATAAAAATAATTGTTTCCCTCATATATATAATAAAATGTTCACAATTCCACATTTATAACGTGGTACGAAATTATCATCGGAGTAATAATAATAATAATGCTAAACGAATTATTGAAATCAGTTTATATGTTATTTATTATTATATTTATTTTTGTATGTAGACAGAGAATTAATTATTTTTAATTTAAAATAGAAGTTTAAAATTTTAGCACAGAGAATATTTCAATGAAAATTACTTAATTTTAATTTTTTCTTGTACATAATTTTTTTCAATTACCTTTTTTTAGGTGAAATTTTATTTAAAAATTTACGTAGAAAACTAATTTGGAGATGAACTGATGCTGATTTTGTTAAATGTCTTTAAAAAAAAAATGTATCTGTCGCTTTTCTCGTTATATACATAGTATGTTATTGTTATCAAGATTTTCTTTGAAATGATTATCTGTCATTTCAGGATCACCACAAACATACTACTATTATTCGATGCCCGTACCACGAGTTCACTGTACCAGCCCCTGGTACAATCGTAGACCCCTTTGAAGTGAGCAGACAATCAATTTTCATTTTGAGTCTATATACCCCCCCACCTTTTAATAATAATCAATTTCCAATATTTTGAAAATTATAACTGTAACGTCCTTGCATACCTTGAATGAAACAAAATTGAGTTTGTCTCTCCCTTTAATTAATTTACATATATTAATTATTATTAATTACAATTACAAATTACTGCAAACAGATGTGTGACGCGTCACGAGAAAAATTACCGAAGCAAAAAAATGTAGGTTATGTTTAGTAATAGTTTTAGACTTGATAACGTTCAATTTTAATGTGAAATTAAAATTTTAACTTAATATTTTGAATTTAATGCAGACTTAAAAATCAGTGGTTTATATTGTAAAAATATTTTGCCCGATTTGCAAATCAAAAATGAATCATGTAAAATATTTTTTACAGTGTATTTTCAGTCCGAAAATTACAAACATAATTTTTTTGCCTGTAAGGTATTATTTCTCGTTGCGCGTCACAATAATATATATTTTTCTAAGAAAATAGAAAAATTGATTTGAAAAATTAAAAAAAGAAATATCTGTTTTCAGTAATTTTTTTAGTCTCGAAACAAAAATAGTTATTTGTCTCGAGATTTTATTATTAAAAAAGAAAAAAGAAACTCACACGTTTATTTGAACCATTGATCCTTTTAAAATACCTAAGACTTACAGATTCTTGCAAGACGAAATGAATAATATGCCAGATGATGAAAAGGTTCTCCTACTTTAAAAATTGACAGTGTCTCTAAAACCGCAGGAAACAAGTGTATAATCCACATCAAGCTTGCAATTTTCATCATCATAAATAATAATAAAAAAAAAATCATTTTGTGACAAAATCTAAAAAAAAAAACTGCAATAGAAGCATTGCTGCAAATTTTACTCTGCTTGAGAAGTGAATAAGAGAAATCAAATTTGTGCATGATTTCGTTTCCAAATTTCAGGTTTCAATGTTGTTTTTTTTCTCTGTTCAACCCGTTATTAATATTAATATTTTGTTAATAACGTTTCAGAAGTCTAAAATGTAAATTTTTTGCAAAAATATATTTTATTTTTAATAACATTTTATTATTTAAATGTGTAATAAAAAATAATTTTCGATTATATGTAATTAGAAAATTTTTGGAACGTTTAGATTATTATTGTTATAATTTCAATAATTTTATTAATTTCTTTTTTTTACAGCATACGTCCACTAGGGATTTCTACGTCGTCCTTCTTGGAATATGTCAATCATTATCAAGAACGAAACCGAAAAAAAGAAAATTTAAAAAAAAAAAACCAAAAAAAAAATGAACAACTATTTACATCATCCTCAACCAACTTTTCCTCGCAGTTACAGGTTGTTAACGGAATTTTATTTATTATTAATTAACAGTATCTTCAATATTGAATACTTTATTGCTACAAATATGAAAATAAAATCTCAAACAAAATTTTATTAAATGACATTCTTTTTTCACCCTTCAATAATAAATCTTCCAGTTCCTAATAAAAATATATTTAAAAAATCCAGTAAATTTAATTGTAGTGAAAGACACTCTGACCCATTAATAAAATGAACAATATTTAAACCACTATTTAAATAACATTAATATTTATAAATATTATCACTATTATTCAGATTTAATGTACCAAAAAAGTGAAAGTAAATTTTGAAAAAATTGTGAATTTTTTATTAAGAATCGTTTAACCCCTTTGTTATAATATAAATAAATATATAAAAAAATTAAATTTCAAATTTAGCAATAGTTCTCTACTATACATACCTGAAAAATGTAACTATTTCCATATTTCATTTCTGTAAACTTTAATAAATTAAATAGAGGTTATATTGAAAAAAATAATATAAAAAAAATTATGTACATGTCGCACCGTTCACACTATACGATGAAGAAACAATGTTTAAGACTACGTTTTTCTTCTGTAAATAGAATTTATATTTTTTTTGTTATTCTTAAATAAATGTTGGTCTCTAAACAAAAACGTTGCGGAAAAAAAGTTCTGGTCCGATTACTTTAATTTAAGATTTAAGGTTATATGTGATTGTTTTGATTTCACGCAAGTAAATTGTCTGCTGAATTTCTCGCAAAAAATATTTGATAAATTGAACTACAACTTCGTGACGAAATCAAAAATAGTATTAAGAGTCGCTGTTGCTAGAATATTAATAATTCATCAAAAAATTTATTTTTTAAAAATTACAAATTTCAGGAAAATTCAATATGGCAGCAGTGATTTTCTTAAATATGCAATTTTTTAATACATTTTTTGAGTTCTTTTCAAAATTTTATCTTAATCTGTCAAGTACTCTGCGAGAAAATCTGCGGAGAATATTTACATGTGAAATCACAACAATCACATGACCTTAAGCAACGTTGAACGCGATTTGTACTTGGATGGGTTAGGAGTAGCGCGTAATGTTGCCTTTTTTTCTTTTTCTCATTTTCCAATGTTTTTATTAATAAAATGAAAACATTTTTAACCAACTTCAAAAACTTTTCTTTTCAATATTAAGTATAAGGATGTTTCAATTAATTAAAATTAAATATAATTAATAAAGATAAAGATGTTTTAAAATAATTAAAATTTTTTAATTACATTTAAAACTATAAAAACGAAACTGAAATGATTTTGCACTTTTATAATTACAACTAAAAATAAGTATCTGAAAATATAAAAATAGAAAATAAAATCGTACAACTATTATGGCATTTATAAAGGTCTGTGAAATAAACATCACTCCACTGATACAACAATATACATGTTTATTATTTGTATGATGTACAGTTTAAAGTTTTGTCAAATCGGTGCGTCTACTGCGATTACATGAGTGTGCCGCACACACTATAATTCTTTAATTAGAATACTTAAATTTAAAACGTTCTTTTTATACGGCAAATTTTTTTTTTTTCGATCCGCAGCAGACGTGCCCTTTACAAATTATTGCTCACGTGTAATTCGTGTATACATCTCTTTGCCCTTATTCATTTATTATTATTATTTTTTTTTTTTTATTCACGAAGTAGAGAATCACAGAAGAATTCCTCCTTTGCCCTGCCTTGCCAAAGCTGCAAAATTTACACGGAATGGGCGCTAATCTCTGATTTCTATCTTTGGTCATTATTACAATTCGTAAACAAGTAAAATTAATTCTATTCATTCAGTTATTTTTTTTTAATTCTAAAAATAATGTAAAATTACATTAAAGATTAATTTTAAGTAAAATTACATAAATAACTAGAGTTTGAAAAATATTCTTTTAACAAAACAAAATATTTGTATAGACTTTCGTGAATAATAAAGAAATAAGTTAGAAAATAAAAAAAAAAAAAAAAGAAATAAATTATTTGTTTTTTAAAGCCACCCTGTGCACATTTTGTCAGACTTTGGACGTCGACTTTTTAAAATCAATAATAGTGTTTCATCAAATCCAACGAAATAATATATATATATATTTATATAATTATTTATAATAATCTTGTTCTAAAAAATAACGTCAAAAATTATTATGATCCCTCGAAGCTCAATTATAAACGATTGGAATCAATCATTTGCCAGGGTAGACAGAGATCTAAATTCTAAGAGTAACAATATTAAATATACTGATTAATCTCCCTATCCAGTGAAATTAATTGTAACTTAGGTCAATTTGATCATATATGATCATTTCTTTTTTTTTGCATTTATGTTCACTTTTAATACTAATTTTCGGTGTATTTTATTATTTTTTAATTTCTGACAAACATGTTACTTTTTTTTTATCTCATAGTCTTACAAACAATTAACAATAAGCTAGCGACAAAGTTTCCAAGCAAAATTGCAAGGATTAAAAGCGCTTAGCAATAACAGAAATGTCAATGAACATTAATAATAATAATAATAATAATAATAGTGGTAGTATTATAGTAGTGCGTAGAACTGATCAGATTATTTACTGAACGGAAGACAATATCTTAAATATAAAAATTAATTTGACAAATAATTGAAAAAAAATACCATCGAAAAAAATTTTTTTTTTGAACTTCTGTCAAAAAATGAAAAAAAAAACATTGATTTAAGTAACAATACATTTCTCTGGTATGGCAGCTTTCATACAATTAGAAATGAAACCATCTTGCTTACGATTTTCAAAATACAAAAAAAAAAAATACTCAAAACTGAGAAAAATTAAATACTGTAGGCTAAGAAGATTTTCTTCCTAAAAAAAAGAATACAAATGGGGGAAATATTTTCGAAAAACGAAGCAAGTAGTAACAAAACAAATACAGAGTAAATATACTGAAAGGTCTACGACTATTTGATAAGCAAAATGCTTATGATCGATAACGTTAAATACTGAGTTCGAGTAAAAATATCACCATTCTTGGCAATACGCAATTATTTACAGAGCATTCTCTATATTTTTTCAAAATATATTATATTATAGAATATTTATATATATTACATTATTATTATTATTATTATTTATATTTAAATATTATATTTTAATATTACATTTTAATATTAATCTCAAGTCAACAAATTAAGTTTTCAAGAAAAGTTCAATATTCTAAAAATAAATTCATCTCTCTCTCTCTTTCTCTCTCACTTTCTTACTTCTAGAAAAAAAATTTAAAAAAAAAAAAAAAAAAAATACAATGAAACATTTTTAAAACGTGAATGCTCTGCAAATATTTGATTAATATAAAACATGGCTTCCCGATACTCAATGAACGAATAAATTGAATTAGCAGAAATGCGTGTATTAATACTAATTATAATTAATTTACTAACAGACAATAAATAAATGAAATTTTAAAAATTTCTTTCGTGTAGAAATGCAGGCTGGAAGCCACATCTAAACAATTATAATTATTATTTATAAGTAGGAAGTGAGATTTGTCCTTATAAATCACCTTATTGAGTAAATTTATACAAAGAATAAAAAGGATAATTCCATGCTTTTTATATTTTTGTTGTGTAATGGTATAGATCCGTAGCGTGGCGCTCCGCATAGCTGAAAATATAAAATTCTAAAATCAAGAATTTAAAAAAAAAATAAAAATTGCTTGCGGCATTCGCAAAGCTACGTTTTCTATACTATTCTAAATAGCAATAAAACAAGATTAAGAAATTACTTTTGTACTGCTTTATAAAAATTTGAAAAAAAAATAACAAAACAAAACCCACGGAGGAGCTACTTCGTGTTTTTTTTATGATGATTTCTCAAAAAGTTACACTACAAGAGGTGTGCAAATTTTTTTTTTTTTTTTTTGAAAATTGTTATTTATTTCCTGTGTGTGTGTGTGAAGCAATATTTAAAATTTTGTTCGTGCTTCGAAAACTCTTGGCTTCATGCCTTGTGAGGTAATTTGTCGTCAAAAACAAAATTTATTAATAAACTGGAGAAGTTATTAAAAAGTCTGAGTCATTATAAACGTGTCATATATATTACTTCATGGACGATTTGGATACAATTCAAAAAATTACATAATTTATACAAAAACGTTGTTTCTCATATAAAATATGTTTTTATTGTTATTTTTTTCGAAAAGTGATTTATTATTTTTGATTTAAAAGCCCAGAAGCAAAGTTTTGGAAGCACGATTTTTTTTTTAAATTGAATTTCAGTTTTTTTTTGAGAAAAATTTTTTTTACCGTAATTTATATATTTTTTTAGGAAGTGTTTGCACACCTTGATTTATTGCCCTCTACTCGCAATTTATATCTTACCTAAAAAAAACAAAAAAACGCCAATTTATGAGGCTATGCACCAAAGTCCACCGAATATTCAGTCGAAAGTGGTCATTTTTTCTTTGTTGGATTTCTTTGTGGCGTTGATGGCCTAACAGCCTGACCCATGTTCATTCCCGAGTACTGATATTTTGCCTTTTTTTCCGATGGTTTCAGAATCTGTGAAAAAATAAATATAAACATGTATTTGTTTATTAACTTAAAAACAAACTATATTTCTATTTAAAACATGAGAAATTCATTGTTTTTCATTGAAATAAATAATTACTAGGTATTATAATAAATAAAGAACTTTAAAATACCTGAAAACTGCACATGAGAGTTTCATCAACGCTCATCATTCCACCAGCGTTGTCGAATTCTCCACAATAATTTGGAGCCGAAAATAATGTGACAAGCTGTCGTTTCGCAAAGAATTCATAACCGTCTTCAACGACTTGATGTGCCCTACAAATGAGATCCATATCGTGTCGATGGAGGAACTTTGAAACTACATCTGGCCCAAAAGTGAAGGACACTCCCCTATCATTTTCACCCCATCCCTAAAAAATTATCAAAATTTTTTTATTATTATAATATATATTAACGAACTATATTATAAATAAGAGGCAAAAAAAAGGCATCGGATCGACTTTAAGGCGCATAAATAGTTGAAAAAATCCATTTTATTAATTCCATAATAAGAAATAATTAATTAAATTTTATAAAATTGAAAATAATTTATCAAAAAATTTTAGATAACATTTTTTAAAAGTAATTTCAAAGAATTACAATTTATATTTTTGAAATTAATTGAACTTCAAGTGATTTTTAATTAAAATTTTTGGTGCTTTCTGTTGATGAAGAATTTATTAGAAATTAAAGACAAAAATAGAATTTCAAGTTTTTAATTGAAAAATGCTTTCAGATAATTGAATTTTCGAAAAATATTATAAAAACAAAAGAAAATATTATAAATAATTGAATTTCGGAAGAGTTATAATTTGGTAATTTTATTTGATTTTTCTTAAAATTGTAAACAATTATTGTAGAAATTCATAAAAATTTTAATTGAAAAATAATTTAGGATAATTCAATTTAGTTGAAAAATTTTGTAAAAAAATGTAAAAAAAAGTCGTATAATCCGCGGCTTGACTATTATTAAATAAATTAATTAACTTTATTTCTAAACAAAAATAATTCTTAAAAAAAAAATTTCAAATTTGAATTTAGTCAATAAAATACACTTAACCGGGTCTATTCTGAATTAATAATTAATAATTATTCTGAATAACGCTAATTTTTAATTAATTTATTTATTTACAGGGTTGCCACGCTTTTGCTTTACTTCATTGACTTTTTCAGATTTTCCAGGACAAAAAACGGTATTTTTGCAGGTTATTTATAACAAATTTTATAAATAATAATAATAATAATAATTCATAAGATTTTAACATTTGAATTTAAATTTCTTTTATAAAAGTATAACTGAAGAAAAACATTTTAAAAATTTCAATCATTCCAATCTAATAATTAAAAATATCTTCAAATATTTAATTAAATAAAATAATATTGAAAATATTTTTTTATTTTTTACTATTTATAAATTATTATTAACGAAAAAATCAGTTAAACCAATATATTAAAAAATAAAAACAGATTAATTTTTATTAAAAAGAAGAAAATGTTTAAAAAAAAATACCTGAACATCTTTATCCGGATCGGACCAGAGTAGATCGCATAACAATCCCGTATCAGGAACATCAGTCGGCCGCATAATTCTCCTGATTTGTTCCATTCCCTGCGAAAAATAAAATAGAAAAAAAAATTAGAAATCAAATTATCTAGAAAATTTTATTCTCCAATCTTGAGAATAAGATTATATTACATAGGTATAGTTGAATTATGTGCTGTTGTATATGCGATAGAAAAATCGAACCTCAACAGAATTTTATTACGATTTATCACGCGAGGAAATAAATTAACATAATAAAGAGTTTTCTCGAGAAAGAAAATTTTACTATCTATTATATATACACGAGTCAAAAATATATGTGCATTAACATACTTGATTATTCAAAAAAAAAAAATAAATAAACTAGAAAAATAAAAAAATATTTTTAAAAGTGAAGGTTGAAAAATTACACTTTACAAATGTAATTACTATATAAATTTTGTTACTTTTGACCTCATAAGACAACTGTAGAAAAATAAAATAATTTGTTTTTTTTTAAATAGCACACCATTATTACATTTAACGCAATTGTAGAATTAATTTAAGTTTCTTAGGTCATCGTGTCCACCTACGCTTATTATACAAGTACAAACAATATTAATGTTTAAAATTAAGATATCATCTTTATCATAACAATGTTGCGTTTTCTCAATGAATAAGTTTCCAATAAAATGAACACCCTTTTTCCTCTATAAAACTTTTAATAGTGTACCTTATTATATTATAATATATAAATAAAACAAAGGTCTTGGTCACCTGTAGGTCAGGGCTGAGTCCCCCATGGCAGCAGAATATTTTCTCATCAATGATGGCTGCTATTGGTAGACAATTAAAACAGTCGGTGAACGTTTTCCATAATTTAATATTATACCTGCGTTTGCATTCATCATAAAAGCCATATATCCTATTTATACTGGCGCATTCATGATTACCACGGAGGAGGAAAAAATTTTCTGGATATTTTATTTTATATGCAAGTAGAAGACAAATTGTTTCTAATGATTGTTTTCCTCTATCGACGTAATCGCCAAGAAAAAGATAGTTGGCTTCTGGTGGAAATCCGCCGTATTCGAAAAGCCGTAGAAGGTCAGTATATTGACCGTGAATATCGCCACAAATTTTCAAAGGTGCCTCTAATTCCAAAAGTATTGGTTGTTGAAGAAATATCTCTCTTGATTTTAAACAGAGACCACGAACTTCAGCCTCTGACATAACAACTGATTTTCCAGGACGACATCCTCGAACTGTATAATAGAAATTAAAAATCAATTCATTTTTTTCAATTCATATTATGTAAATACACATCAAAGCTAACAACTCTAAATTTAGCTTCAATTTCAGAATGATATTGAATAACTATTATTATTTTGGTATAAGGAATTTTTTATTTTTTTGGTCAACAAATATTTGTAATTTTTATTAAGTCAATACTACTATGACGTTCTAATGCGAGGGTAGAGTATACAAATATATATAAGCAGTCAATCCGATTTCATTTGAGCAAAAATCAATAGTGGAATCTTTTTTTCTCTTTTTTTTTATAAAATAGTAAGTGACCAAATGATTGTCGTACAATAGTGCAGTTGTAGTATTTATAGACAACCATGGAGAACTTTACTACACGGTTGAATTGATGTCACAATGATTATTGGAAAATTCAATAATACCAAGGTTATATGAATGAGAAAACTGAGATTTTAAAGTAAAATATATAGGTATATCAATTTTGAAATGATGGTTTTTTTCTAATTGTGAACATTGAATAGCGTATATATAGTTCATTGAGAGCCGTGGGTGTTGAAAAATCAACTCTTTCGTTAAATATCATAATCCTAATGGAAAACTTCGTGTAACTTCCAAAAAAATTTTCAAATCTCAAAATTAAATTAGATTTTAAAAATACTTTTCATCCATAAACACTGGGATATATATTAAAACACGAGAAGCAAAAGCGTTGAAAATTGAGCGAATAATATAATTAATATGGAAATACATATATGAACTTTTCAATATATCGTTACTTAAATATACCTATATAAACATTGAGTGCAACGATATTGAAATGTAGAACATAGTCTATTCTGAAAATAGCACCTATCGCAATCATGAACTGAAAATAAATTGACATCGACTCTTTTCAGTTTTTAGGAACTTTTTTTCAATTTTTCAAAATATTACATCAATTTTTGAAAAGTTTTAAAAATTATTTAATTATTAAAAAAAAAATAATTGTATAAATTAATTTTTTGTTATCTGTAAACATTTAGTAATTTTTAATTCAAAGTACAAATATTATATTACTTAATTTATTTTATAATAAGAAATGTAATCTACAAAAAGTTATCCACCGTAACAAACTTGATTGACATTTCATGAAAAAAATCCAGTAATTTTATTCTATAAGAAGATAACTGACTTAAATTTAAATTTATATTCATCTTTTGTCCTAGTTAAAGACCAAATTTTCATGTCGTGTCGAATATTACCATGAATACAAACTCTTAAATCATAACTTAAGAATTCAATTTATAATCAGATAAAACTAAATCTTAGAATATATATATAATAAAATTCAAGGTGTCTAGTTATTTCGACGAATCAAATTTCTATCGTCATTTACCTATTTCTTTCCGTTAATGAAATTATATAATATTTCATTTTAATTGTTACTAATAATTTAAAAATTATTATTGAATGTTTCATATATTTTTTTAAATTTGTTAAAATTATTATTTTTTTAAAAATAAATTTAAACGTAAACTACAAATTAATAAATAAATCGAATAAATTCAAAGAAAGATGGAGAAAAACTCCCCTAAGAAAAGAGAATTTGAAGAACAATTTTTTAAAAAATTAAAAAAGAATAATAAACAACACGAGAGTTCAGGAAATAAAAACAAAAAAGAAAAACTTAGTAAATATAGGAATTCGGGAAAATTTTTTAAATTTTAAATGCGAGTCTAAAAAATGGGTCCTTTTTGCAAAGTCTAAAAAAATCTTCTTAATGAGAATTTTAAGCGAGTTTATAAAGGAAAAATAAATGAATACATTTTAGAAATTTCAAAGCAACAGAATTTGAAAAAAAATTTTTTAAAAAGAATGAAAAAAACGGAAAATTTAAAAAATATAAAAAAATAAACAATTGACAGAAATAAAAAATCGTAGAAAAGAACAAAATTGAAAGAAAAATAAATTATTTTAAGAATTCCAAAAAAACAAGAATTCGAGGGAAAAAATGAGAATTTTGTCCCAATTTTTGAAAATAAATAAATTTTATGAATTTTCGAAGAATAATTTTAAAAAAAAAATAAAATTTAAGAAAAAAATCGAAAAAAACAGGAAAATTTTATGAAAAATGAATGGATATAAAAAAACTCAAAATAAAATAGAAAAAATTTTCCCAAAAAGAGAGAATTTGAAGGAAAAATTGAAAAACACGAAGAATTTGAGGGAAAAAATGAGAATTTCGTCCCATTTATAAAAATAAATAAATTTTTTGTATTTTATAAAACAAGGAGAATTTTATAGCGAAAAAAGAGAAATTTTTCAATTTTATTTTATATTTTGATTAAAAGTCTCGATTTGATAACAAAATTTCTAAGTAATTTGCATTTATTCCTCAATTACTAGACACCCTGAAATTCTAATTAAAATTTTTTTTATTTATGAAATAAAAAAAGTAGTTGAAAAAAACTTCTTATAAAAAAATGTAATGTCCAATACGGGTAAAAAATTCTTATTTTTATAATATTAATTCTATAATTTAAATCTAAACATAACCTTAAAACATCAATAAAACATACGAATTTCATTATAACATATACTTTATTCTTGAATTTTTTTCAGATTTTTCAAGAAAAAAAATTCTTTCTGAAATATTTTTTAAAATTTTTTCTGTTTTTTTATAAGAAGAAAATAATCAATTTTGTTTTATAAATGAAAAAAAAACCAATAATGTTCGAAACTTAAAGTATAATTTTTTAAAACACATAACCTTATTAAGGTCTTTTTATTATATAATTATTATAATAAGATGGTTAAAAAAAATAAAACTAAAAAATTGATTAAAATTTTAGACAATCTTTTAATTAAATTAATTAATCGAATGAAAATAAAATTTTTTGTTTTTCTTTTTTTTATCAAACTAAGTATTATTTCTAGCATATAAGAAAAATAAAGAAGCACGTATGATACAAATAATAAATAAAGGGTATAAATATACGGCTTAAACTAACATTGACGAACGTGCATTTTAGTATTACACTCGAGTTTGTAAGCTTAATCACACGTGCTGCATTTAACAAGTTAAAATAATTATAGCTCATCTAACGCTATGTAACATCCTATCAAACACTTATTGTTTCACTATACATATATATTTTATATTATATATATTCTAACAACAAGCCTCGTGCAACGTAAATATACACATTTTGTCTTCTTTTTAATAATAAATCAAAAGACACATTTTTCAATATAATTTAAATCGAGAACTTCCACATTTTTTTCCCGAAATATTTTATTTTCACACTGGAATTTTTTTACAAAAAAAAAAAACAATTTTGTTTTCAATTTCTTAAAATAAAAAAAAAAAAAAATTATTTTTGAATTTTGTTTCAAATTATTTAACATTTAATCGCATTTAAACGCACTACAATATTACGAACATCCTATCCTGGAAAATCTAAAACTTAAAAGCTTCAATTCAATTAAACATCATGACTACAAATTTTTGCCTCTTTACTTTTAAATTTCTTTCTGTATTCATTTTTTTAAAAAAAGGTAGAAAATTTACTCTAAATTTAAAATAAATTTTTTTGAAAATTGAATTTAAAAATCATTTCAAGATCTCTTTCAAGATTTTGAAAATTATTAATAAAAACATTAGAAATTATTTATACTTACTGCAATTGTTTTAAATTGTAATTCTTATTGTGATTTACAGTACAGTCAAAATAGAATGACAGAAAGAAATATACCTACGTCTTAACACTGCTGGGTAAAATGTTTTTGAGTGATTTTTTTTTATTTTTGTTTATCATTTGTGATGCAACTATAACGAGACAAGCAGATTAATTAACACCCATGCAGAGTTAAGGCGGTAAGACTAAAACAAATTTTTTTTTCATTTTTTTTTTTTAAATCAAAAAGCTACGTGGAATGGTTCCTTGTTGCGTACCAACAAAATCTGAGGAGAAAATATCTTTAAGCTTGGCTTTCTTCTGAACCTGGTCATTCTGGGTGTGGTATACTTTACCCCGCAAAAGGTCCCGAAACGTAGCATGAGAAAAGAAGAAATAAAAAACATTGTTTCTGTTTTCTAAAAAAAAAACTAATTTTTTTTTGTCAACTAGAAAAAACAAAGTCAATAAATACAGGTGTTAAAAAGCATAACTCGCGCGATCACAAATCGAACCACACGATGATATATATCAAGAATAATATTGTCGCGCGACTTCTTGATTTGCAGTTAATAATAAAAAATGACATTCAAGGAGAAGGAGCGTTTTTGGCGTTCAACAACAATACCTGTAAGCCGGGCTAAGCCTTTTTTTTAATTAAACTTGCGGTTAACAACAAACAATATATATATACACGCAGTACACATTCGAGGTATACGGTTGACATTGATCCTCGATTTCTTTTTTCTTTTTCCTTTTTCACACAGTATTACATGCCGAACGCCTCTAACCGCATTTCAAATTGAAATTTCAATAATTAAAGAAACGAAGCAATAAAGTTTTCTTGCAAAAATATACGTTTATTCACGTACCTTCCAATAATCTTTGTATGAGGCTGTCGATATTCAAGTCGACCTCCGCCATTTTTTGTTGCAACTGGCCGACTGACTAGAAGCAAGCTCAATGTTTCCGGATCCGGTAGTAGCACACAATTCAATTCGCGCATGCGACACTAATCTCTATATGCCACTGACGTAAAATGTAATAATTAGAGCCCTTTCTCATGCGCCCTTAAATGCGATTTTTTCTCACTTTTCATGCGCTATTTAATTAAATTTGCCTACAAATTAATGAAATTATGAAAATACAATCAATAGACTAAAAATAGACATTAAATTCAGAAAAATAAATTCCGAAACATTAAACATAAAAAGGGCGGTAAATTCAAAAATACAAATCCTAATTTTCTATTTTTATTATTATTTTAATGAATTTTGGCATTTTCGAACAAAAAAATATACTTTTTATGTTTTAAAAAAAAGTTAAAATAAAATGTAAACTAAATACAAATTGACAATTATTATAATTTTTTTTTATTAAAGATCATAAACATCGATTGTGTATGAGCATTCCATACGTAATTTCTATTGTTTTAAATATCATGATTTAAAAATAATATATCAAATATATGTACAGTTTCTCGCGATTAGAATATAAATTGCTAAGATTCATTCAGCAAAGTTTATCAAAAAAAAAAGAAAAAAGAAAGGTATAAAAAAAATGATGACTTATGATTGAGAATTTTTTCGTTGATATTCCAATGTGGATTCTGGATAGTCTTGTTGAAGGTCAAAAAGGCTGTCTTTGTTTTTCTGCATATATTGAAGAAAATCGTGAAATCTAAGTGTGAGAACTTGAACGCTTCTCTCATCCATTTCAATATACGAAAGCATACTGCCAAGTTTTACTAAAAATTATTATTAAATTAAAAAAAATCAATAATTTTAAATACAATACTTAAGACTAAATTAGAATTAAAGCGATGTGTTTACTAATTTTATTTATTTTCCTTTTCTTTTATTTATTTTCATTCCATTAATAATAAATTAATATTTAATAAAATTATCGATTTTCAATATTTTTACGATCTTTAAGTAAATAAAAAAAATTGTGTTATAAAAGAAATAATAATCTCAGATTGTTTTTTGAAAAAATCGTTTAATATTATTAAATATTCATTATTAATTACTACTATTAAATAAAAATAAATTAATTAATTACACTAATTCTTTAAATAATTGACAATAAATTTTAGACAAAATTTCAAGCTTCAATTCCGAAAAGTGTATTTTGAAAAAATTTAGCAGTAATTTAAAAATTATACAAGATTCATTTAAAGTTTTATAAAATAAATAATTCATGAAATATTGTTGAGTTAAATATTAAAAGAATTTTTTTTTTTTAGAATAATTCTCCAGAACTGAACTCAAATATTTATAGTTGAAATTTTTTTTTAATTATAAGTCGAACAAAAAAAAATTTAATTAAAAAAATATTATTCAGTCAAATAGATAATTGAAATAATATTTAATCATTTAAAATAAATTAAAATATTTTCGAATCTTCTTCATGTTTGATTTAGTTTTTTATGATATAAGGTGTAAAAAAATTATTAAACTTTTTGAACATATGTTGCTTTTCCACGGTACAAAAAAATTAAGTGTTGAATTAAAAATTATCGAAATTTTATTTAGCCGAATTTTATAAAATAAATTTTTAATTCGACACCACAAAAATGAGTTTTTTTTTATTAGTAGAAACTATGAAAAGGAAAATTAAAATTAAGACATACCAAAAAGACGCAACAAATGGAAGGCTCCGTACAATTGACTTGGTAAAGAGTCAGGATTTTCTCTCGTTATATCTTCAAATTGTAATTTTTCCCATTTATAAAGCAACTGTTGACCAAGAGAAATATTAAAATATTCCCTAATTCCTTTTGTTACTTCCAATGCACTTTCTCTATTAACAAATGTAAATATAAACTTTTTAATTTTATTAATTCTCTTTATTTTATGTAAATAAAGAGTCGGGGCTGCAATGATTTAAATAACAATTCAAATCAAAGGGTCATTTATATTTAAATCAATAAGACTTTAATATTAAAAGTTTTAAAAAATTTTTTAAAAAAATGTATATTTAATATATTTTTGTATATTTTAATATACAATTGTAACAATTAATTATCATTTTTGAAAAAAATTTCTTTTTGGATAATTTTATTTCAAAATTTTTTATGTCAATTCTAATAATTTCTAAAAAAAAGTTTTGGTAATTAGATTAAAATAAAAGATGTCTCTTTTATTTTATTTTTATCGCCCCTGTAAAAGAGTACAAAAATTAACATACCTGCAAGAATCATTAACATGATCTTTCTCTTGAAATGCTACGTAATCGTTTAAAATTTTTTCAACCGTTATTCGCATTGGAAGTGTCGGTAACTGTTTGTTTATTAATAATGCTTCATGTTCTTCTACAAGTAAAACTTTTAAATCATGTGGAATTAAAATTTTTAATTCAACTTTAGTGAAAAATTCTTCTGATTCACCAGATGTTTCCAAACGACTGAAAAAAAATTTGTTATATTAATTATTATATTATAATATAATAATAATTATTAATTTAATTAATAAATTTAAATTAGTTTTTTTTCGCAAAAAAAAAAAGAAATTATAACGTAAATCAAAAATATATTTATGAAATTTGTTTTACCCTCTTCGCTTTCTAGGTGCTTCTGATATTGAATCATGAGATGTGATTGACAGTGATCCAGTGCTATATTTTCCTGTGCGACTAGTTGCTTTTTCAACATTAGCAACCGGCGTACTTGCTCTACTATCACTATCTTTTTCCCGGCCACCTTCACTTCGGCGCCCCTGTGTTTTTGTTGCCGTTGTACTTTTTCTACTTTTCTGCGAGGATTGTTGATTTGAATGTGCACGTTGCACTTCCCTTTGTTTCTGGCAATTTGCCTCATTATATTTTAATACTCTACTTTCCGGTACCCATTCATCCCAACTATTGATTTTCAAATTTTCAATTTAAAAAAACAATTAATTTACAAATTTAACATTAAAAATTAGAAAAAACAATTTTTATTTATAAATATACAAAAATTAAAAATTTATTACAATCAATATAAATTATTTAAAATTACATTTTTTACGATTAACTCACTTTTTATTCCAACCAGCGTAGTGAATGAAATACTTGACTTGTTTTTCTTTTGTTATTTGTGATTTCAAACATTTCGCTTCATAAATCAAAGGACCATGAAAACACAATACTTTTTCTCCTTTAAAAGAAAAAGAAAATTATTATTAAAATAAATAAAAACATAAGAAATAAAACAATTCATTTTTTAACGATATTGTTTACACTTTTGAAAACATCCTTTTGATTGTGGGATGAATCACAATAAAATTGAACCCAATTCAAATTCCAACCTGTAATAAACAATCGTCGACTTGTACCTTCTTGAAATTTGTGTTTCGGTGGCATTTTATGTGCTTAAATAAAGTTTTTTTTTAAATTATAAACACACTCAATTATAATCAATTTGACAGCTATACAGCTGCAAAACCGAGAAATTTTTAGGTTAAGTCCACCGGAGAAGCCGAAAGGAGTAAACCACTGAGTGAACATATTCAGAGTATACAGTGATTGGTTGATCCAACAGAATATCAACGCTGATTGGTTATATAAATTTGCCGGAACTTTTGATATTTTTCATTTAAAATTACAAATTCTAATAAATTTCAATAAAATTAATTATAAATTAATTATTTATTAAACTTAAATTTGAAGAAAATTTAAAAATACAATACGAAATGTTTGTATGACATTAACAAACATAGATTAATAACAGATTTTGAAATATAAAATTTTCAGCGCTCTCTGGTGGGAAAAAATGAAATAACACCCCCGCGTTTTTCTATCGTTTGTTGCTTATCTAGAATTAGTAATCAACAACGAGAGTTGCTCGCGACGACAGGTCCCGACGGGCACGACGGGCTCGCGGTGATATTTGTCATCATCGTCGTCTGTGTTGTCAAAAAAAAAAAGTCGAGTCAGTGAAAACAAGTGATTTGAAAATAAATAAAAATGGGTGACGGAAAGGAGGGCGAACGTGAGCCCTTAATCAGGACAGGAGGGAATGTTTTTGTTCAACCTTACACTAGCGAAATTACAGGTAAATAAAAAGTAGCTGTCATTGTATATGTATATACATAATGACGACGGACATTTGGTGCAATATATCTGTCATTTTCTCGCAGAAGATATTCAACCAAATGTAAACGTTCAACCGAACGTAAATACAGTTTCCCCAATTGGACCCGATGAATTGCCACCACCATTTCAATCTGCTAGTCAGGGTGGTTTGCCTATGGTTACCTGCAGGGTTTGTCAAGCCATGATAGACATTTCCGGCAAACGAGAGCAGCATGTCGTTAAATGCAATCAATGCAATGAAGCTACTGTATGTTTCTCTAATTCTTTTTTTTCTCTCTTTTTCATTCCTATATAAAACATTATAGCTGTCTTCCATTTTCTTGTTCGTCTTTTTTTTTTCTGTATTCACTCTTTGACGACCTGATAAATCATTTCTAGTCATCTAGGAAATTATTTTTTTTATCTTAGATACTTTTTAATAAACATCTGTCTAATAAAGTATTTGTAAAAATAAACAGGATTAATTTCAATCTTCTTTTCATTTTTCTTTGTTCTCGCCCTAGCAACTAAAATAATTACAGGCCTCGGATTGTACTTTTTCGACTATTGTTTAGAAATTTTTTAATACGACTTCTTTTAGTTACTTAACAATAATTACTTAATTACTTAACAAATTTTTGAATAAAATTCTTCGCTAAGTTAATTATTTTCAATAATTTTAAAAAAATTCAATAATTTGACATTTTTAAAAAAAAATTTCGTCAAATAAAATTACCAAAAATTTCAATTCACATTCACATAAAATTTAATTATTTCCAAAAATCTAAACTTAATAATTAATAATAATTTCATAGATAATAAAAAAATTTTTCAGCAATTAAAATTTTCAAAAAATTTCCATTTGAAATTTTTTGAAATACAAATATACCTACTTCTAAAAATTTCAATGTAAAACCTACAATTTATTTACTCATAAATTTTTAATATAAAAATCTCAATTATAACTCTGAAAATTCAATTGTTATAAAAAAATGTTATCTTAAATTAATTGTTAAATTATTGTTAACTAATAATTTTCATTAAATTTTTTGAAAATTGAATTAAGTTATTTAAATACATTTCAATTAAAATCTTGAAAATAACAATAGTTATTTGAAATAAAATATTTATAAACTAATTAAATTTATTAAAAATAAAAAATCAACTTTTTTTTTTTTCGAATATAAATCCGAGATCTGTAATTATGTATAAACATTTTTTTTTGTTAACGAAATTTTGGATTTAAAGAAACTGATTAGAAAAATAATTATTTAGACTTATTTAATTATATAGATAATTGATTAAGATTAATTAATTAATGAAATAAATTATTTTCGATAGCCAATAAGAAACGCACCACCTGGAAAAAAATACGTACGTTGTCCATGCAATTGTCTTCTAATATGCAAAAGCTCTTCACAGCGAATTGCATGTCCAAGGCCAAATTGCAAACGTATAATTAATCTTGCACCAAGCCCTGTTACACCTCCTGTTCTTTCGATGCCAGGAATGTGCAGAGTTTGCTGTGCTCATTGTCATGATACATTTTTGGTAAGGAAATTAAATTTCCATATTTATTTAAATAGTTTTCAATTTAATTATTGTATATTTAATTTTTTCACAGTTTAATACACTAAACAATGCTTTGGCTCGATGTCCACATTGTCGAAAAGTATCTTCAGTTGGTCCTGATTTTGCTCGAGGTCGTGGAATTTTATTCATTATCCTTGGAATTGTTTGTTTAACAATTGGAGTTGTTGTCACGGTGAGTAATTTTCAAATTCTTATCACAACTTCGCTGAACTTTACGTTTATGATCAACGTTTTAGAAGAAAAAAATTACTTTTGAATATAATTTTTTTCCTAATTAAAATATGAAAAACAAATTTTTGCACCGTTTTTTATCGAGCAATTTTTAAAAGCAAAAATTTTTAGGCAAATTTTATTATTTTCCGCGTGAAAAAATATTTTTTATTTTTAATCGTTAATCGTAATTGTTGTAAATTTTACCTGGCATTCATAACTTTTGTTACATTTTAAAAACATTTTTTTTAAGTTCTTGTATTTTTTAAAGAAAAAAATTACTATTTAAATATTATTTTTTTTTTCAATTACAAATAGTAATGCAAATAATATGAAGAAGTAAATTGAAGATTAAATGAAACTTATCAAAGTAAAAATTGCCTATAAATTCAACTATGACATTCAATCTCTTCTATTGCGTTTGTTGTTTTATCTTCATATAACTTTTCATCCTCTTTTTAGTATTAATCTTAACAATTTCGAAATTATAAAGGAAGTTGAATATTCAAAGAAATCTAGATAAATTTTTGTATTTCGATTAATTAATTTAAAATTTAATTTAAAAAAATTTTTCACATTTTTCGATCAACAATTTTTGAATGAAAAATTTGTAGACAACAAATGAATTATTTTCCGAATGAAAAATATTTTTTTTCTTTCAATCTTTGATCATAAACGTTATGAACTTCACCGACGTAAAGAAAGGATATAATAGAGAATTTTTTTTTAATGATTTAATCGAAAAAAATAACATTAAATATTAGTGAATATTGAGAAAAGAAATTAAATTAATACATATATAATTATTTTGCTCTTTGGTACAAAAGTACTAAATTATAATTACAAGAGAAAAAAATTAAACACTTTAAACATCAGTATCTCTATTGTGGTACCAATAAAAACAAAAAGTAATTTACTAATAATCCCTTATGATATTTAATTATAAAATTTTGTAATATGTAATCTAATAATTATTAATAATATTTAATATATTTTCTTTATAATTTTATTTTATAATTGTAAAATGTTAGTATTATAAAATAAATTAGTCCATTTAAAAAGTTTGGCCAATTTTCCAAATTTCAATCTCGTTGTCATTATATTCCTATTGCTGAATATGTCAGTGATAACTAAATGTGTGCCAGCGGAATATAAATTACTCTCATGAATCATACTACACTCTTCATTGCACAAAGGCATACCACTACATTTTATTATGAGATCAATCTTTTTCACATATACGTCGATGTTTCATGTTTACATATATATACAAATACAGTCTTATAGATACTAAGAACGCGTTTTTGAAGTTGCTTATCAACGTATATATATAAATATATATTATATATATATATTTTTTCTAATAAATGTTTATTCTGCAATTTTAATGTCACTGACTTTAACTGTGGGTACATTTCTTTTAATTATTTTTATTTAACAGTAATTAATTCCTTCAAATTACTATACTTCTTTTCTAATTATTATTTTTTTATTATTTGTTGATATTTTTTGGTTTTAAATTTTAAAACTGACAGGATTGATACTCTATTTAAAAATCTGAAAGTCCTGGAAAAGTAAGAAAATTTTATGAAGAAAAATCCTGCCAAAGTCAAGGATTTTTGCTCCAAATCTTGAAAAACAAGCAATTTTCAATTTATAGTTAAAAGTTTTGTGATTTTCTTGATATTTTGCTAAATTGTTGTCCTATTTAAAAGCAATAAATTCCTAAAATAAAATAAATTCAACAAAAAAAATTCTAAAAAGTATCTTTAACACAATAATAAATTTTTATTTTTAAACACCGGGAATATTGAAGGATTTTCCATGTAGTTTTGAATACAAAAAAAAATTTAAACCCCCCTTTTTTAAAATCTAGTCTTATTTTTCAGATTTATCTCAGTTGGGTATTTTCTTTTTTTTATTTTCATTGAAAAGCGGAGAATTTTCCCGATAAAATATATAAAGATGAACGAGGGACAAAAAAAAATTTTTTCAAATTTTTTAAATTCGAAAATCTTTTGTTATTCCACTTTTAAATTGAGATTTATAGCTTTATTGGAAAAAAACTCATCTTTCCTGTGAAAATAAAAAAACTTTAAAATTTGCCAAAGGGGTCATCCATAAATC
Organism: Leptopilina boulardi; assembly: GCF_019393585.1. Lineage (NCBI taxonomy): Eukaryota > Metazoa > Arthropoda > Insecta > Hymenoptera > Figitidae > Leptopilina > Leptopilina boulardi. Next base: position 1,246,092 of record NW_026137778.1, read on the forward strand.
ATGTGATAGATTTTTTTGAAATTTTAACACTACCCCCTTATTTATTATTTTAGTATTAATTATAAAAATTTTAGCTACTTTAAATTAGTGACAAACTTTTTCTTATGATTTAGTTAAATTTTATGAATAAATTAGTAAAATAATTATAAAAAAAATCAGATATTGTGAAAAAAAAATTTTAGTATTAATTTTTTGTTAACTTGTTAATTTTGTTAATTAAACTTGTTAATTCTCATAAAAATTCTCATTTTTAAAATTCAGTTATTTAAAAATAAAATTCAATTATTTTTTTAAATTCAATGATTTTTAAAATAAAATTTTTTATCAACTATTTTTATATTTTTCTTATGAATTTCTAATATATTAAGTTTTAGATTTTTCATGCAAAAGCAAACGTATTTTTCACATAGTTTATCAATTTCTTTAAATTATGAGTTAAATTCTCTACATTTTTTTTTATCAATTTCGTGCTTTGAAAAAAGATAGGTATTTGCATAGGGTATTTATCTAAAAAACAAAGTTGAAATAATTTCTAATTTAAAAAACATATTTTTAAACTTATTTTTTTTAGAAGTTACAGAAACGTAAAGTCGTATGTATATTAATTATCTCCGTGATTGGGACTAAGTATTATACTAAGTATTATATTATAAATTTGTTTATTTATAAAATAGCTTAATAAATTCTTTTACATTCTATAAAAGTAAAGAAAATATTAAAAATTATTATTTTTTAATTATTTTTTTTCAATTATTATGTTTTAATTATTGTTTTTAATATATATATATATAGTGATTTAAGATTCGTATTTCACTTTCTGCAAAGTTATCAATTTACAGAAACTAGAGAGGGATATCTCGCTTTCAACATTATGAAAGAAAATTAGAAATAGATTTGCGGAGTTTAGTTATTTGATTACTGAATTCAGAAGAATTGAATAAGGCGCATATTGTTATCTGAAATTGCGTTTATTACAAACCAAAAAAAAAGTGCGTTCGACGTAATTTGTATTTCCCTTCAGATATAAATGCTCTATTTTGGTATTTATTATTATCAGAAGGAAAAAATATCAGTCATTAAGCATATTACAAATTAGAGGAAGTTAATTTAAGATTAACTGTCTTTTCTCATATTAGGTCTTCTAATTATAATTGTCAATAATTATGATATCTGTATACATATTGAAAAAAATATCAATTCTTATTATGCAATAATTTTTAATCTACTTGAAAAATTGTTTGTTTTATTGCTCATTATCAAAAATTAATTTTTTTTTATTATCGTTGAGTATTAATCTTCAATTAATTATTTATAAGGTATCAATGAGATTCAATATTTAATGTTTCTTTTTATTGTATTACTTATGATTTCGTTTTTTCAGGTTTCTACTTATAGGCTGGTAAGGGAAAATGGTGGAATATACGTTGCTTATGTTGGTGAGTATCATATTTCTTATGATGTGTAGATAATTTATTAAAATATTTTTAGCAAAAATTTAATATAATTTAAAATTTTTTGGTTTAATTAAATACAAAATTAGGAAATTAAAAAAAAATTATTTTATTTATAATAATTTTTAATTAAATTATAATAATATAATGTAATCTATTTCTCAGGTGCATTCCTATTGGCTCTTCTATTCCTGGGTCGAAGTCTTTATTATTGTACCATGAAAATCAGTCTGATAGAAGGTCCCATTTAGTCTTCTTGACTCATCTTGCATTCTTTTATCAAAAACTATTTTTCAAGGTCAATGTCATGTATAATCAGTTTAGATAAGAGATTTCCATCAACAATAATAATAACAACAACAAAAAAGCTCCTTCTTGTTTCGCTTGAAGACAAAACAAAGCGTGAAAATCTGATGTTTAAGCAGAGGATAAACAGGAAAGAAATTAGAGCAACTCATTGAAAATGTATTCAGTCAGATTTATCCTCGGATATATTATAAAATAGTGCAGAGCACTGACAATGGGGAATGAACAATTTTTATCAAACGCTGATGATTATCGTTCGAAGTTCACTTTGTTCTGTTCACATATTGCGAACGAAGAATGAACACACGTTTCATTTAGTGTAAGAATAGAACAATGAACATATTATTATTTACACCAAAAGAAAAAGAAAGAAAGAAAGAAATAAAATTACTAGAACATACCTACAAGTTTGTTGGTAAAATACTAGTGGTTGTAATTAAAAAATAATAAAAATTATATACGGCGCATAATAATAAAGCGCGTAATAGTTGACGATTGAGTCTCGCAGAATTACAATAAATTTCTTTTTTTTGTATTCTAATCTTTCAAGTGCGTTTTGACTCAAAGAAATTTAATTTTCTTTATTTGAAGAAAATTATATTTAATATAATGAAATTTTTTTTAAATCCCATTTTTTGCACTTTTTGCATTCCCATTGAAACTTAGTTTTAAATCAATTATAACTATTGATGAATTTTTTGTAATAATGAGTGATTGAATTTTTCAAGAAAAAGAAAGATTTCTTTTTAATTAATACATAATAGATTTGAAGATTATGTAGAGAGAAGGGATAAATTTGTAATTTTAAATTTGTAAATTCGATTAGTTTCAATTTTAAGAAAATACTCTTCATGTATGAATTGTGTGACCAAGGTTATTAATGAAAGCGAGCATCCACATTGATTAATAATTTTTATTAATTAGTATATATCGCATTATAAATACGGTAGACACTAGTTCGGAACGCAAGTCTGGTTTTTTAATCTATATTTGCCTATATTATTATTATTATTATTATTATTATTATTATTATTATTATCTGTAATTAAAATAAAATATACTTACTGTAAAAGTTTATCGTCTATTTTTTAATTTTCAACTATTAAAATTAAATTATTTATTATTTCGAACTGAATTCTATAATAAATTTAATCAATATGTTTTTTTTTATTTAAATTACGAGTAATGTCACACGCAAAGTTATTTCATAAAAAAATAAAAATTCTATTCATAATATTTGAATGTCCTTATTTTTTTTAATTGGTTCAATATGATCTAGCAAATAATATATTTTTTCTTATTTTGATTTTCAATTCACATAAAATTGAAATTTTCATAATTAGTTTTTAGTTTTCCCATTAAAATTTTGCCATTTTGGAGAACCGCCTTGTTTTTTGTTAAAAAAAAATGTCAAATAATTGAAGTTGAAAAAATATTTATTATTGTATATATTAATTTTTCTAAACACAATATTCACACGTAGCATAATAAAATTTACAATAAAATAATAATTTTTCATCTGTAGCAGTACAAAAATGACCTTTCTTAAATAATTTTTACACAAAGTGACACTTAGAATTTTTGGACATTTTTCTTTTAAAAATAAATGACGAAAAAAATTTTTTAACGGAAAATAAACAAAAGACAAGCTATTTTGGTAACGGAAAATATATTATTATTATTATTATGTATATTTTTTAATTAAAACTAATGTAATTCTAAAACTAAACAAATTCTAAACAATCATAACGCAAATAATATTATTTGAATAATGTCACACTTAATCGCATTATAAATATAATAAACGTAACAAAAGTAAAATAAAAAAATACTTCCAAATTTAAAAGAAATTACTTTTGATTATCACATCAGTTGGAAAATTATTATCTTCATCATGAGAAGAAAATTATTCTAAAAATAAATTACCGTAATATATAATTTACTTCTTCGATATTACAGTGTTTTAATTCATGTAGATTTTCAACTACAGAAAGCTGCAATTTATTAAAAATCAAGAAATTTAAAAATTGTGTAGAATGTAGAAAAATAACTTTTTCGTGATAATTATTTTTTTTTAAAATTATTGTCTCAAGATAAATATCTTAAACTTCAGTTACTATTTAACGAATGTACTAATTAAAATTTGATAGATTGTCCTTATGTTTTAAATTTGACAAAGATATTAAAATTATGTTTCCTTATGTTTTGTTAAGTACGTTAGTTCAGCAACCTTCGATAATTGCTCAAACATAGCTCGTCCTGTTTCTCTAACCAAAGAAGTAAATTGTCCGTGTTGGTTTTGAAGAAGAATGTGCGGATGATCGAATTCCTGAAATATTTTTTTTTTCATTTAAATTAATAAGGCTAAATATCATAATAATTTGTATTGAATTTTTTTTTTCATGAATGTTAAGAAATACATCGATGTGAAAAAAATAAATTAGTCAGTAACATTAATAGGATTCTGTAAAATTTTTTAAGAATTGAAAATATTTGAGAAATCTTACCGCCATTTGTCCTGCATCCAAGACTAAAACTTTGTCGCTGTCCATAATTGTGTTCAGTCGATGAGCAACAGTGAGTACAGTGCAAGGAGCGAATTTAGTTCTTATGGTTCTTTGAATCAGAGCATCCGTTTGTGGATCCACATTTGCTGTGGCTTCGTCCAACATTAGAATCCGATTGTTCCTCAAAATTGCTCTTGCGAGGCAAATCAACTGGCGCTGTCCAACACTGAAATTACTTCCTCTGTCGGACACTCGACTGTCCAATCCATTGACGGCTGCAATCGCTTCTTTCAGTTCCACCTGTTCGGCATTTACAAAAATTATTTACATTTCATACCGGAAAATTAATTTATAATTCAAAATTTCAAAGTCTAACCCTCTATTTAGAACTGTTAATTTAAAAATAAGGAAATCACCTCTTCGAGAACCTCCCACAGTAATCTGTCGGGAAATTCGCTAAAGGGATCCAGATTTCTTCTGATTGTACCAGAAAATAGAACAGGATCCTGTGGAATAATAGAAATTTGACGTCGAAGATCTTCCAGACATACGGTTCCCGTGTCTATATTGTCGATTTCAATGACTCCATCGATTTTGGCGAGACGAAAGAGAGCCGCGATTAACGACGTTTTTCCTGCACCGGTTCTCCCAACCACTCCCACCTAAAAGAAAATTTTTTAATTACAAATTTTGCTAAAACATAACATTTTCTGTTTGAAATGTACTGTTGGTTAATGAAAACAAAATTAATATCAATTAAATAAGTACGAATTGTATAATAATTAGTGATTCACCTTTTCAGTTGGGTGAATGACGATATTGAGGTCCTGCAAAACAGGAGGATCCTCATTGGAATATTTCAAGTACATATTTCGGAATCTAATGGAACCCAAAGTGGGCCAATCTTTCGGAGGCGTAACAATTGACTCAATCATACTTTGTTTTCGCTTCTTTTTGGACATAACTCCTTTGTCTCGTAAATTAGGTTCGGAAGGAAGTTCAGCATATTCTAAAACTCTTTCGACCGACATTAATTGATTTGTCACTTCTGCACTTTGACGCATTCCCCATTGAATCATTCCCATCATTGACATCACTTGTGTAATAGCCAAACCCACTTTTCCTCCATTTTCTGTCGATGCTGAAAATAGAGTATGCTTTAAAATTGTCTGTTTTCAATATTAAAATTTAATTTTAAATATTTGAATTTTTTCCTCCCTACAATGTATCAAAATTCTTTTAATTGTATTATATGTTTGGTAAATTTTCGAAATTATGCGATTTAGAAAAATGTAAAAGTTTTGTCTCAACTTTCTTCTAACAAATTATTATTAAGAAAAATTTTAAAATTTAAAGAAAAGTGTTGATATTTTTTTGATACTTACAATCACTGCTAATAAGAGAAGTAAAAGTCACCACAGTCACAAAGATAAAAGTAAAAACATCCAAGGAATATCCAAAAGCAGAACTTGTCACAATAAACATAAACCACGAAGAGGTATGTAAATCTTGGAATTTGTCAAATTCATGTTTGAGTATTTCTTGAGCTCCAAAGGCTCTGATTGTCGTCAGTCCATTGAGTGTTGCGTTGAGATGAGTAAATACTGGTGAACGTGCTAGTTGAAAAATTAATAAAAATTTAAATCAACAAATTATTTATAAAAATTCATTTCTTTATAAACATTCGCTAGAGTAAAAATTAATAAAACAGTGCAATTAAATTTTCTAATATTAAATTCAATAAAAATTATTATAATACAAAAAAATAATACTTACTCATTCCCTCAAGGCGTTTGACATTTTTACTAGTCTTGAGAAAAACTTTTCGAATCCAATAAAATACAGCGCCAAGTAGGACAATTGGAATGATATAGTAATAACTTATAATACAAGTGACAATCAATGTTCCCATTGTCATCATGATTATTTGTCCAGCATCCAAAAGAGCTTTTGGCAATAATTCATCTATGGCTACCAAGTCTTTTGAAAATCTGTTAAGAATTCGACCACTTGGATTTGTATCGAAAAATCGCATTCCCGTTCTAATAAATGCACTGAATACCATGTCGTGTAAACGTTGACTTGCTCTCATACACAAAGCGTAAAATGCGAAAGATCTAATAATTCCGATTAGAAATATCGACATAACTATTCCACTATATACATAAAGGTAAACTTCCTGTGACCATGGTTGAACTTTAAAAAGTCCCTCATCCGTTTGATTTCGTGTTATATTTACAGCTTTATATAATTTTGCTTCTTCTGCTGTTATTCTAAGAATTTAAATTTCATATTACATAAATTGTTATCATATTTAAGTTATATATTTATAAATATGTGCATTGTTTTTCGATTTTACAGACTTACAGAAAAGGGACATAAAGGTCATTTAAACTGGCAGCGAATTGAGTTGCAATGAATAAAATAAACACGATGAAACCAAAAAATAAATTAGCTCCAGCTCTAAAATAATTGAGGAAAATTGAACCCTTTACAGTTCCTTTTGAAGTTCCTTCCACCAATTTGTCTATATTTTCGGAATGTTGCTCGTTTTCTTCAATCTCCATATCACCGCAAGCTTCTGACACTTTACTCTTTGAAAAAAAAATGCATTTTTATTCCTTTGAGAATCAATGTTGCTTTCAAGTAGTATAAATATAATTTTTTTTTCTTAAGCATAAGTTTCTTAATTTTTAAAGTCAATATTGAATCAAAATTTTTCATTTAATCTAGTATAGTTTCAATTCTAAACTTTGGTTTTTAGACAAAAAAATTATTTAAAAATCAAAAATCATGAATTTTTAAGACATAAATTTCGTCCTCGAAAGATTATATTCCACGCCGAATTCGAAATCCATTTGCAATTGCATCTACGATTTTTTTGAAACTTTTTTTTCTTTTTGTATACTAATTGATATCAGTTTTCATGATTTTTTTCCAAATTTTTTTAGCAAGCCATTTTTGAGATATGGATTTTTCAAAATTTCAGGATTTTAATGACTTTTTGTTTTTGAATACTTATAACTTTCTTAAAAATGCATCAATTTTAAAAGTTTTCTTTTCAAAATGTGTTTTTAAACCTATTTTAAAAAAAAAAATCGAAAATTCTTTTCTAATGATATTACTATCAAATTTTTAAGTTTTAAAGATGGAAAAGTAATTTTTTTCAATTGACGCACTGATCGGTTTTTTTTTAAATTAAAAAAAAACTATTTCCTTTTACGAAAATTTTAAGCCTAGTCAGAATTTGGCGTGGAAATACATCATAGTAGATAATTAAAAAAAAAACTGATGAAATTGTTAACATTTGTCTACTGTAAATGAAATAAGTGAAAATGAAAAAATTTAATTCTCCTATGCAATAAAAACATACTTTATTACTTATAGTTGAAAATTTTCTTTGCATTGTACTTATTTCCATGAATGATTCTTCATTATTGTTAGAATTTTCAGCAGCTATGAGAGGCATGTATTCTGGATGACTTTGAAGAAGCTGCTGATAATTCTTGTAAAATTTCATCTTTCCTTGATCCAGAAGAATAATCGCGTCAACTCCTTTGATATATTGAAGTTGATGCGTTGCCAAAATTCGAGTCTTACCGGATAAATAGTGTTTTATACACTCTTCAAATAAATGTTTCCCCACGTGTGCGTCCACCTAATTAACATTCCAATATTATTTGAAATTTGCGTTTTTAATTCTAAACTTGAAAATATATTTGAACGTAACTATTATTTTCAAAAAGTGGCAGAAATGGTAAATGAATTAAAATTACCGCACTGAGAGGATCGTCGAAGAGGTAAATGTCGGCCTGCCTGTAGACAGCCCTCGCCAAGTTGATTCTGGCCTTCTGCCCTCCCGACAAGGAACTTCCCCTGTCGCCAACAATGGTCTGGTCTCCTTGGGGAAACTGTTTGAAGTCTCTGAGAAGGGCGCACGCTTTGACGACTCTCTGGTACCTTTGTCTGTCGTAGGCTTGGCCGAAGAGAATATTCTGTCTGACGGATGATCCGAAAACCCAGGATTCCTGACCTGCATAACTCAAACCGCCCTTGACTCTAATACTTCCCTCTGTAAGTGCGATTTCTTTTAAAATTGCAGACAGCAAGGAACTCTTTCCAGCTCCAACCATTCCAATTACCATGTACAATTTTCCGGTTTCGATTTCCAGATTAATTTTTTCCAAAGTGTTCTCCGCTTGATCTGACTCCCATTTCGCAGTCACATTATCCAGCTTGACTGCCCATGTCTCTGGGGCTTCGTCCAACACGTCTATTTTTCAATAAACAAACAAATATTTATGTCAATTAAAAATAATTAAAAACTTTCTTTTTAAACTATTACCTTTAACGCAATTAGAATTGTTATTAAAATGATCATTATTAATCAACAACCCATTTTGCCTGATTCTCAAGTCGTCAACAAAACCTTCATTAATAAAATGAAAATTAGATTTGACTGAATTTCTTTTATCTGTCTTTTTAATTGTTCTCGCATGATAAGACTGATGGGGATTCATTTCTTCGAATTCTTCGTACATTAAAAAATGTTGTAATCTTCGAATAGCCACCAGGCATTCTGCAATTTCCGCGAAACCTCGTACAAACATACCAGACATTGTGTGTGAAAGAATAGCAAAATATGACGAAATAACAAAAACTTTGTCTGCTGTTAATTGTTCTTTGTATAAAAGCATTGTTAGTAAAGTTGAAAATAAAGCAATTCTTGTTGTGAAAATATTGAAAGTCATGTAAATTCCTCGAATGTAGGAACTTTTTGTCACTATCTTCAGTTCAAGTTTACGAGCAATTTCCACTAAAGCGCAAAATGGCTTTTCCCAAGCGTACATTTTTATCACTTGAACCCCTGAGATTATTTCGTCCATAAGTCGTACTCTCTCGTCTGTTTTTATTGCAGTTTGGAGTCTATAAATTGATGACAGCTTGCCAGTGTATGCTAAAATAAATATGGAAAATTAAGACAAAAAATTATTTTAAAGTTCAAGTCAAATTATACTCAGTTTTTTGCCGTCGTCTTTTTTTTAAATTCCAATGTAAATAAACAAAATTTTATTTGATAATCATCAAAAAGTGGATTGTTATATAGTTTTAAAAAATGATAATGATTTATAAGATTTTTCTAAAAATAGACAGCAACGACTTTAGGTGAAATATTATAATGGATTGATCAATTTTCAAGTTTGAATTTAAAAACTAAAGAAAAGTAGTAGAACTTATTCCAAGAAAATTCTGCTTTTGTAAAAATTACATTGTATTGGTACAACGATAAAAATAACAGCAATTCCAATAACCCCAGCATATCCAGCTTGATTATATAAAAAATATGCAATAATCAAAGCCGTGAGAGGTGCTGACCACATATAATGGATCAAAATCGAAACGAGATCAAATCTGTTAACATCATTTGCGACTAAATTCACTATTTTCCCTGGAGCCGTTTCTCCCAGTGCAGTCTTACTAAGTTTCAAAGCCTGCAAAATAATTAATCCAATTAAGTTTATTTATTATTTGAATTATTGTGTAGTATCATTTTTGTAAAATGTTACAAAGAAACGACATGATTGTCTCATAAAAATCATTAGTTAGAATTTTTATCTGGGTCATTCCATTTTATTTCACCTATAGTCGTTGCGGCCTATTTTTAGAAAAATTTGGTATTTTGTATTAATGACTTTTAATATCCTGACAATTCATTTTTGACAATTATTTTATGAAATTTTTTTTTATTTACATTGAAATTTAGTTTTTAAGTTGAGTTGAACGGGAAATAGGTTAGTTTGACAGCTTTGGAAATTTTGTATAAAAGAACAAAAATAATTCAGTTAGTAAATTTTTTTTCATTGATATTTGTTGAAAATAATCTAATTTATCAATGTTAATTGATAATTGTGTGAAAAAGGCCAAAATACTACGTGAAAATTAATATTCAAACTTACCTGTAAAATGTCAAAATTTGTCATATTTTATTTATATTTTTCAAGAAAGTTTATAAATATTATAAAATTTATTACTACCTAACAATAAGTACTTCCCATGTACTTTCACATGATATGTTGGCTTTTTATTTTTATAATATAGAAATATGAGAAATTTTACCTTGAATATAGATTTATTTGTATGAATTTTATTTATACAAATACTTGTTTTTTAACCTTCAAATTCGTATTTTACGGTGAATTTTTTGATAATTTTGTCCGTCTACGTATATTTTAAGGAAACCTTGGAGGAAGGGAGGGGGGGGTCGGAAATGCCCGTAAGTATTCTGCGGTCAAAGTCGGGTGGATATAGACGGACGTTTAGACGTTTTTTGATGGACGTTTAAACACTTTGATTCTTTAAAGTGAATAAAAATAAAAAGTAGCTCGTTCTCCATCACCAAATTTTGATAAGATGAATAAAGAAGATTTAACTTAAATTTTAAAACCAAAATGGGATTTTTTCATTAATCGCTTGCGAAGATATAATTGTTCAAAACCAGATAAAATCCTGAAAAGTTCAACATTCAAGGTAAAATTTCTCATATTTCTATATTATAAAAATAAAAAGCCAACATATCATGTGACAGTACATGGAAAGTACTTATTGTTAGGTAGTAATAAATTTTATAATATTTATAACGTTTCTGGGAAAATAAAAATAAAATGTGACAAATTTTGACATTTTACAGGTAAGTTTGAATATTAATTTTCACGTAGTATTTTGGCCTTTTTTACACAATTATCAATTAACATTGGTAAATTAGAATATTTTCAACAAATATCAACGAAAAAAAATTTACTAACTAAATTATTTTCGTTTTTTTTTTATAAAATTTCCAAAGTTTTCAAACTAACCTATTTTCCGGGCAACTCAATTTAAAAACTAAATTTCAACGTAAATAAAAAAAAAATTTCATAAAATAATTGTCAAAATTGAATTGTCAGGATATTAAAAGTCATTAATACAAAATACACCAAATTTTTCTAAAAATAGGCCGCAACGACTATAGGTGAAATAAAATGTAATGACCCACCTTCAACAATTTTATTGGATATAATTATTTTTTAAACCAAGTTTTATTTTTAGAATTTTCATTTAACAAAATTTTTATGTATCAAATTTTCATTTATTTATTTTTTATTTATCGAATTTCTTTTTAGTAAAGTTTTTATTTAGTAGAATTCTAATTTAACAGAATTTTTATTAAGCATAATTCTTATTAAACTGAATTTTAAGTGATTCAAATTTTCAAATGTCAAAATTTTCAATTTACTAAATCTTTAATTGTTCGAATTTTTATTTGATTTCGACGCAATTTTTAAAATTGATTAATCAAAAATTATCAAGAAAATCTTGATTGGTAAATTTTAAAAGTCGACCCAAAATCTTACTGTCGATTGTTTATTCGGTAATTTGCAATTTCGGACAACACTGAAAATTCAGTATTTTAAAAAATCTATCAAATGACAATTCGTATAAACAAAAATTCGAACAAATAAATGAAGCTGAAGTACTTCAGCTTAGTTAAATAAAGATTCGGTGAATTTGAAATTCCGTCATTTGAAAATTCGAATCACTTAAAATTCAGTTGCATGAGAATTATGTTAAATTAAAATTCTGTTGAATTATAATTATTTTAAATAAAAAGTTGTGTAAAGAGAAATTTTGTGAAATAAAAATTCGGTACCTAAAAATTCTTTGATGTAAATATTTTTTAAAAAAAATTCTATTAATATTAAATGCCAATTTAAAAAAAAAGAAAATTTGTCTAAAAAATAATTATATCTAATAAAATTCTTGAAAATACAAATTCTACGAAATAATTTTTATGGGAATTTTTGGTTGAATTTACAATATTTTTTTGTAAATTTATTCCCTTATTGATCTGATTTACAGAAAATAGGTGTTAAATCTGTTTAAAAATCTGTAACTCTTACAGAAATGATGTATTAAATTTCCATTTTGTCAGAATTTGCAGCAACCACATACATATATCTACCTTTCTGTAAACAAGTGAGCAAACAGCAATTCGTACTCTGCCTCCAATATGTAAAGCACCATATAAGGATTGATTTATGGAAATCACTTTTAGAATAGACGTAAGGCAAATTCCTCCAGCAAAAATAAATGCTATGTGGTAAGGAACATCTGTATTTGGTTTAAAATATTTCAAAAAGCCACCTAAAAAAAATGGTGTTGCCAATCTGTAATTATAATAAAAATTTTAATATTATATGAAATAACACTCAATATTTATTTAATATTATAATAAAATTTTTAAACTTTAATTTCTTCTATTTGCAATTTAATTATTATAATATAAATAATTTTGACAAACCTTAAGATAAATTCATTAAATATCTGAAGTAAACCAAGAAGTGAATATTCCCATAAAAAAGTTCGAAAAATTGTTTTCAATAAACTTACTTTCTTCTTATGTTTTTTCGCATTTTCTACTTCTATTTTCCATTGCCTGAAAAAAAGATGCATTTAATATTAAAAAAATGCTTTCAAATATTTATAAAATTTTAAATAACAGACACTAACGTTTCTAGTCTGTCCCCAAGAACGGATGATTTGTCTGTTTTTAATGGATCGTATAAATCTTCGGTTCCCAATACTTTTGTATATCCCGTCTTGAAAATACGTACCGTCCACCTAAAAATAGTTTTTGTTGAATAATATAAACTAGTCATTAATTAAATTACTTTGATACATACCACCATAATAAAACTGATAAACAAGATGCTTTTTCCCTAGGATTTGGATGTACAATTGTTTTTTTTGCATCCATCTTCTAAATCACTCATTGATTCCATGCAACTTGTATATTAAAAAAGACAAATTTTAAGTTATAAAATCAAATATTTAAAGAATGAGAAAATTGATTTCATTAATTTTTTTTTTTGTATTTTTATGCAAAAAAACAGAATTTAATAATAATAAACTTCTTGAAACTTCTATTGCGTACTTTATATTTCAATATACTAAATTCTCAAACAGTTGATCTAGTTCATTCTAAAAAAATTGTAGAATTGATTTAATACACCTGCGACTACATTGAATAAGTTGTTATCAGACATACGTTTCTTTTATATAAATAGTTCATTATTTTAACATATTTATCTATTACTTCAATCTATAGTAAATATTTATATACACATTTTTTACATATAAACTTTATTGCTTATTAGTAATTCTTTTGTTATCATAGGCTTTATAAAGTTTCTTTTCAAGAATTTTTCATGTACTTTTCAATGCCAAAAAAATGTTTACTTCATTTTTATCAAAATCAGGGTTGCCACGCTATCTGGAAAATTGGAAATCCTCGAAAAGTCAGGGAATTTTATATATCTGGAAAAATTCTTTAAATATTAATTAATTTGAAAAAAATGGTAGAAAGTATCTTTAATACAAATTAATTAATTTTTTATTTTTAAACAGAGGTTTTTGAAGTATTTTGTCGTATAGAGGTAACAAGAAACAAATTAAATTTTCTTAAAAAAGTGTATAAACTACGTGAGTAAAATTTTATAATTTTTGATCTAATAGAAAGATAACATTCAATATTCAGATGTATTTTTACGATTAAAATAAAATAATCGAGTTTTATACATTTTTTTCTAAAAATAAAATTTTTCATAAGAAACGATTTTTTTTTCTTTAACTTTTGCAATTCTTTATTCAAAAATGGTAAAATGTGACAATCTTTAGTATTTTCATGTGTATAGTTAGAAAATTGGAATATTTCAATATTTAAAAACAAAGTGTACAAAAAATTTGCGAAAATTTTGCGATTTATTTGAAATAAAATCATTTGAAGTAAAATTAATTTGATATAAATCTTAAATGACATAAATTTCATTCGACATAATTCTCATTTGACATAAAATTCATTTGATATAATTCGCATTTGAAATAAAACTCATTTGTCATAAAAATAGCATTGTCTATGCTTGTCTTACATATAAGCTTCTGTGTGTGTGTGGGAAAAGGACAGACGGAGCAACTTTTATGACAAATGAATTTTATAACAAATAAGTTTTATGTTAAATATGAGATTTATATCGAATGAATTTTATGTTAAATGAAATTTGGGGTTTAGTCATGCGATTTGAATTATATAACATGTACCTGTTAATTTCGTTTTTATGAGTATAGTTGACATTTAAGTATGATTAAGTAATTCAAAATAATTAATAATCACTTTCCTAATAAAAATTGTAGTTAATAGTTTTGAAATAATGATAAGAATTATTTTTATCATTATTCTTTATCTTTTTTTTTTATTACTATATTTTACATTCAAATAATCGAAAAACTGCTGGTGTCAAAATAAAATTTTAAATCATTCTTGGTAGGGTTTAATTTATCGCATTTTTTAATATCTTGCAATTTTGGCCAATATAATTAAATTGCAGTAATACATTTATGTACATTCTAATTAATTTATTAAAAATCATTAATTGTTCAGATGTCAGAAAATAATATATTTGAATTTTAAAAATAGTTCTTGTAATTAAACAATTAATATTCGTCATAAAGTTTGGATATTTTATAAATATTAAATTAAATTAATTATTTTTTAAAAAATTTTTATATAAATTTAAAATTATTATGAACAACTTGGAGAATATTTATAAAATATTACGAAGTTATAGATGTTAAAACTCTATCTTTGTAAACGCCCAAAAAATATGAGTGTATCAAAATAAAATATAATAATATTAATGATAATAAAATATTAAATTTTAATCTGAAAAGAGGAGTTATGCAAAACAAAATAATCACCTTGAAAATTTTAACTACGTGAGTGATAGGTTAAAGTGTTACCTGTTTGTTTTGCACCAAATATAATCCACAATTTTTCTTTACACTCTCACTATATACAAAAACATTTTTAACTTTATGAAAATTTGTATCTTACGTCTTTATGAATTTTAACAGTATTTTTATTCTATTTTTAATTTAGATAAATTATAAATAAACAAAAAATGTATGGCGCACTTTTTGATTGGTCCAGCGGATGCTGAGCTACACTAGAAAACAAATATGGAAAAAATGTAGAAAAATTAAATTTGCGAGATAATCGTTCCGGAATACCGCCAATAAAATAGGGAAAAAGTTTCGAACAAAAAATGTATGGTGCACTTTTAGATTGGTCCAGCGGATGCTGAGCTACACTCAAATAAATTTATGAAAAATTTTCGAAAAATTAAATTTTCGAGATAATCGTTCGGGAATACCGCCAAAGTGTTTAGCAAAAAGTAGCGAACAAAAAATGTATGGCGCACTTTTTGATTGGTCCAGCGGATGCTGAGCTACACTAGAAAACAAATTTGGAAAAATTTTCAAAAAATTAAATACGCTACATAATCGTTCGGGAATACCGCTATAGTGATTAGAAGAAGGTTCTGAGCAAAAAATGTATGGCGCACTTTTTGATTGGTAAAATTTAATATATATTTCATTTTTCATAAAAATAAAAAGAGCATTGTTTATCCTTGTCTTACATATAAGCTTTCGTGTTTGGGAAAAGGACAGACGAAGTAATTTTTATGTCAAATGATATTTATGTGAAATGAAATTTGGGGTTTAATCGTGCCAGTCGATGATACTCAAAAAACGTCTTTTTATTTTTTCTAATAATTACGTTAAGTAGGATTAATTCTGAATTTTTTCTGAAATCTGAAGTCTCCAGGTCGTTGATATGGGTTGAGTTGCTGTAATATAATTATCGAATTCCGACCTTGCCGATACTTCAGTGGTAATGTTTTCTTTCTCAATCTAAAAATTTGAATCAAAAATTATAATATTATATAGTTACTTTGTTTAATGATGTTTTACCTTTTTATAATCTGCTTCCAATGATTTATGAAAAATGGATACAATGCTCGCTTTCGAAGCAATTAAATTATCCAATTGTTCCATAATACTAGAAGCAGACAACAAAGTTTCATTTCTCTCATTTTCTGTTGTGTATTCCGCAATTTCATAAACTGGACCTAAAAGGATCAAAAGTCCCGGGGTAGGTACTTTTGTTTTTTCTTGAAAAACTTTCGTCAATTCTATTTCTCTTAACAAAAAGTTGTTGAAATTTCCCCTGATATATTTACAGGTTGAAAAAACAACGAAATGTAGTAGATCAGGGCTTTTTTTCTTAGATTCCTCAAAAAGATGTTTGGTAAACAAATATCTCGAACTAGAAGACCTTGTTGATAAATTATTAGTTCCTTGAAGATCGAAAATGGCATCTATTGTACCAAGAGCATTGACTTCCTCAAGAAGAGTATTTACATTCTGTTGATGAGTAAATTCCAATTCTTCTTTTACTACAACTGAAACTCCATTCTTTTTCCACAAATTTATTTTATGTTTACTGTAAGCTCCTGTATTTTTTGATTCAGAAGTTATAATAATATTTTTGGCACCTCTAACAACTAAAAAATCAACTAGTTCAAATCCAAAGGCATTCAATCCTTCAATTATCAAACAAGATCCTTCACTTCTACATAAGAAACGAGGAACTGCCAGAGCTGTATTGCTACCGTTATCCGGCTGCACTTTGACAATGATCTACAAAGATATAAGCATAGCTATAAAAGAAAATGTTAAAAAATTCTGTTTTTTTTTAAATAAAAAAATGGAAAAGTCAAAGTGAAGAAACGAATAATTACAGTAGAACGTCGATTATTAGAATCCATTGGGACCGGACATAGTTCGAATTATCGAAAGTACAGATAATAAAAATCGCAACAATTTTTAAAATTGAAACCAGTATTTTTTGAAAGTGAAACAGTTGAATTACTTTTTATGAATGTGTCGCGAAAATATTATCGAGGTTCTACTATATAATTTTACCTTTTCAAAGAAATCTTTTGAAGCTTCGTTAATAAAACCGTGTTTTAACATTTGTCTTGGATAGACACGTTTGGGTATTGGTTTTACAATTTGCCTTGATATTCCATTTTCAATCATTTGTGACAATTTTCTTTTTGTGTCTAGATTCAGATTTCTTAATTTCTTGGGAATGATTGAGGACATAATAACATTCTCATCAAAGACTTCCATGCCTACTGACATACCAAATGCTTCATGCAAATTTCCAATGACAATAATTCTTCCAAATTTTTTAACATTCTTTACGCAACTTTCTAAATTACTTAAATCATCATTATTATAAATCACTAAATTAACTCCCTTTCCTTTAGTTTGTGACCAGAATTGTTGACTAAAACCTTTTGTTATTTGAATAAAATTGTTTTCAGGAATATTTGGATAATTATTTTTCAGGAAGTTTTTATCTCTATTGCTAGTGTGTCCAAGGAAAACTTGAGATGTAATATTTAATGCTAAATTAACAATAGCTTGACCAATAGAACAACTAGCATTGTATAGAAAAATAGATTCATTGTTTAGTAGATTTCCCTTTAAGACTAGAGACAAATATGCCACTATATAGGCTACAGGTACAGTAGCAGCATCTTCTAATGACCATTTATCAGGTATGTTCCAAGTGAAATCACTATCGGGTATTATGTAATTTGAAAGTATATTATTTGTAGCAATTCCCATAACTCTAGTTCCTTTGGAATTAATTCCAGAATATTCTTGTTCAACTGATTTTATATCAATTCTATTTTTCGTAATGTCTTCTAATGTTGGTTTATCAGTTTGTAATAGAAAATCTGCTTGATTTATTGCGGAATACTCGACTTTGACTGTCTTTGTACTTTTTGTAGGAAATCCCTCGACCCAAGAAATAGAATCTAATGCGGAAGAATTCTGATATTCTGCTGTCCAATTTGATACGTTTTGAAGATTGGAGACAATTGGAAAATATTTGTATGTTCCCCAAATTTTACCTGGCAAAAGAATATTCATTTTTAAATTTAGATCCATGTGTGAATTGTATAATGGATCTTGTAAAGAGAATTCTAAAACTTGTGGATCTTGTATGTCTACTATTTGAATTTTATTTCCATGTAGCTCTTCCTGAAGTATTGCAAGTTTTTGACAAAGATTGGAATACTCGTTAGATCTAAATACAATTATGAGACGATCACAATCTGCAGATGTAATTATTGTTCTTATTTTATTGGACCAATCTTTATCATCATTGATATTCAAAACAGAAGATTTATTGAAGAAGTGTTTCTGACGAAAGAGCAAAGCAACTCGACCGTTGGGAAGATATTTTTTAAGAACAAGTCCTAATCCTGCAAAATCGAACATTTTCAAAACTAAACTTTCGTTTTGGGGTTCTGCAAATGTTAAAAAGAAGGTTCCACTTGCTATCATTTTCGTGAGATCCTGTTGAGTGTATTGCATTATATTGCAAAGTACCAAAAGTGCAATAAGACTAGATTTTGGTTTATTGTTGAACAACCAGGAAGAAGGTACCATATCGATTTTAAACCTACTTTCTATAGTATCATTAATAACGGTGTGCATGATTTCTCTTATTTCTTTCACATCAATAGAGCCGTCATCAACGATAGAAATCAAATTTGATTTTTTTGTATTTTCTTCTAAAAATTGAAGAGTCATATTTAAGATCTCTGATAAAGTAGATAAAGCCCCATCTGTTCCCGGAAGAATTTCAATTTTTTTAACAACAACTTTATTTTTCCCAGACTCATTCAGTATAGATTTAAAATTGATTCCTTCCATTTGTACACCACTTGCACTAATAGTTTGTAATTTCTTATAAACTGATACAGGTATTTCTGAAAATAGTGTTTTTATTAATTATTTATATTTTCTTAAAATTAATTCATTTTATGCGAAATGAAATAGTTACCATCTGAGTTATTAACAATTTCCTTATGCACTTTCAAGTTAATAATAATTTTTCTAATTTTAAATGGCACTTGAATTTTTTTGACATTATTTCCAAAGTCATACATCTGAATTATTCCATCTAAAAATGATGTCCAATTATCATTCCATACTAAAGTTCCCTTAGACCCATTAGTTGATGATTTACGAATTGTTCTAAAAGGTCCTGAATATTGTAAACCTCGATTCTGTAATTCACTGTAAACGTCACTTTCACTCAAATACTGATAAATTTGATCGTCTTTTTCATCAATTTGAATACAGTGTTGATTAGGAGCATCAGTCACTTGCAATATTCCGGAACATAGTAGAATTTCGTTATTGGTAACTTGAAAGAAACCACTGCCTAGAAAAGCAATAAAAAATTTTATCATGAAAAAAAATGAATAATTTGAACATTTTATATCAATTATACTGAAAAATAGATTTTATCTTAATCATCTATCTACCTTTTTGAACCATTGTTACTAATACGATATTTTCGTCGTCTGGTATCTCCACTTGTTGTTTGTGAATTGTTACATTTTGGTAAAGTATTGAGAATTCAGAATTATTTTGTAACGACTTTAAAACATCCCAGGCGAGTGTTAAATACATAGAATTAGGAATAACAATTTTGCCATTGATCCTGGCATGTTTCAAATATTTCCACTCATCATTCTTTAGATTTATTACGAAGTTCATCTCTCCTTTCTTAATTTTAGTAATTTCCTTGAGTGAATTAGTGTTCCTAAAGTTAAACAACTATTTTATACTTCATTTAAAAAATTATTCTTATTAGTACTAATTAATTTAATTCTTATTCTGAAACTGAAAGAATGCTATTTTACCACTTAGTTGAATGATCCCATTTAATTAAAGACGAAATTGAGGGCGTTCCACGTGATACTGGATAGCTGATTTTAGGATAAAGATTGGACACTTTAAAATTGCAACCAGCATTGTATACTTTACCTAAAGCTTCAAAAAGAAATGAGACATTATCTGGATGATATCTTTTGGTTAAGGGAACGTTAAGAACATTTTCAGGCAATGATTTTTTTACAATTGCCTGTAGAAGACCATGGGGGGCTATTTCGATAACAACTGCATGTGGAGGAATAAGTTTTGCACTTTCGGCAAACAGAACATGATTTAGAAAATTATTTGTGTGATATTCCGCAGATGATAGTCGACCTAACGCAGAATTCCATTTATCTTGAGGAACTGAACTACTTATCCATTTGTTACTTCGAAGTTTTGGATGAGGTATTATTTCTTGAAGGTATTTTCTTAATTTTTTACCAGCCATTGCTATGTATCGACTGTGGTAGGCAATGTTACCGCACTTCACTTCTTTGACAAAAATATTGTTTGCCTGGAAAGAAGAAATTGTTTATTACAAATAGGAAAAACTTTGTTGGATTAGAAAATTTGAATTAAATTAGGGCTATAATGCATTTCTACCGTCAATTGTTCGGTAAAGTTTTTTAAAGAATCTGCAGGACCACTGATAGTACAATTATCTTCACTATTGTGACAAGCTACTTCAATATCAGGTGGACATAGATTTTTGATTTTTTTATATCCAAGACCAACTGCAGCCATTGATCCTTTTATCATATCTGTTTCTATAGAAGCTAAACCCCTAGCTAAGGCACAAAGAATCATTTGCTCTGCTGTGAGACATTCATCAGCATAAGCACAACCTAATTCTCCGATTGAATGGCCAATTACAAAATCTGGCTTTAATCCAATAGAGTTTAATAAGTCTACTAATCCAATCTAAAAAAAATAATAAATATTCTTCATAAATTTTTATTAAGCTTATATGTTAAGGTTTATTTATTATAGGTTTTATATATAATTTCAAACCTTGTGTTATTTTATATTGATTGTTTAAAACTTCAGATACCTGGATAGCAGCAATTCCAACAAAAGCATTGATGATGTTATCAAAAATTTTTGGATCATTTTCTGTAATGATGCGGAAAATGTCTATGCCCCGGGTTTTAAGGACTTTATCGCATTTCTTTATGCCTTCCTCAAAAACAGGTATTTGTAATAAAGCTTTTCCTATTTTTTAAATTAAACATCATTGTATTAATTATTTATTGATACATTTAGTTTTGAAAGAGTTTAACAAACCCTACCCATTTCGGTCCATTGGGAACCCATACCGGAAAACATGTACCAAATTTCTTTCTTAAAACTAGAAATATATTGAATTTCTCTTGCTTTGCATTTTGTTGATTCATTAGGAGAAAGTAGTGTATATCCTCTATACATGTGAGCTGGAATTTCAGTTTCAAATATATCGTACATAAGCTGAAGCATTTCCACATCGACTGATCTTCTTTCTAGCTGCAAAACATATTTTTTTAGTATCTTAAAAAATCATATCAGGATAGGTTTAATAAAAACTCCTTAATAAATCTTTATATTATAAAATTATATAGTTTTCTACTATGATATGATTAATAATACTAACTAACATCACATAGAATGAAATTAACAGCTTCTTCTGTGCAACCAGAACATATGACTAATCTTGGAAAACAGTCGTCAGGTTTTCCTGAATTTTTCTTATACTTTTTGAAATCTTTTAATATAATATTAGCACTAGCACCAGTTATGGCTAGACTATTAACAACTGCATAGTCTCCGGTCCAAGGAGTTAATTCCGTTACAACTTTACACCGACCTTCTTTAAGAGCAGGAATTTTGTCAGATATTTTTTTAAAATGAAGATTTGGTGGAATGTATCCAAACTCCATTGCGGTGATAATCTATACAGAAGTTCGTATAGTGAAATGTAAATAACAAAACAAAACCAATATATTGTTGTGCAATAAATTTAAAATACAAAAACCTTAATAATTCCTATAAGTGGATTTGTTGCTTCACAAGATCCGAGGTTAGATTTGACAGAACCAATATAAAGAGGTAATTTTCTTCCTTCATTGTAAACTTCATCAATGGCTTTTACCTCTTCAGAATCAACAACTTTAATTCCTGAACCATCGGCTTCTATAAATGAAATATCTTTACCAGAAAGACCACATTCTTTCAAAGTATTTCTCATTATATTTGCTTGAGAATCATGGCTTGGATAGAAAAGCAAATTGTCATTATTGTTAATTCCAAAACAAATGTTGGCATTTTTCACTTCTGCATAAATCCGTTTTGCATCGCGAGCCTTTTGAAGAAATAGGACTACACTTCCTTCGCTGCGAGTATAACCATTAGCTGCATCGTCAAATGATTTTGTTTTCCCATCGGGTGATAAATGTCCTAAAAATGATGTTGAAATTTTGAATATTATGTTGTTTTTATCCTTTCTATAACACTAAAGTTCTTGAACTACTTCTACCTAACAAAAATAATTGTAGAGACTTTTGTGGATGTAAAACCACATTACTGGCACCAATAATAGCATTTTCAGCTCGTCCATCTCTAATTGCCATAAATCCTTCGTGTAATGCATTGGCACCTCCACAGCAGCTAGAATCAATATTGACACTTGGCCCAGTAAGACCGAAGAAAAATGAAATTCGATTTGGTAACATAGCCCGATTGATTCCTAGTAATCCGTATCCATTTTGCTGAAAAACAATAAAGATTAAGACGATTTCAAGCTGTTGTCAGTTTATTGAATACGGAAACTAATTTTTTGTTTTTTTTAATAACTTCTATAATTACACAGCTACACAATGACATAAATTTGTCTGAACCAGAAATCAGTTTATAGTTTTTCTAATTTAAATTAACAATTTTCTTCACATTAACAAATAAAAATCGTCATACCACAAATTTTTCATAAAATATTGATTTTTCTGACTCTGAAGAACTGATTCCAGTAAAAACTGCCGATTTAGATCCTTTCAAATTTTTTGGATTAATTCCAGCATCTGTAATTGCTTCGTAAGCCGTTTCTATTGTTATTCTTATTAAAGGATCCATATAATCTACCATTTTTCCATGAACTCCAAAAAATACACGATCAAAAGTGTCAATATTTTTTATTGTACCGATTCGTGATGGAATTTGAGGATGTTCTGCAAGATTATCAATTATTAATAATAATAAAATTCTTGAAGTACTCGTTAACTTTGCTGTTTATTTCTTAAAAACGTCCTTATCTTTACATAGAAAAAAAATTTTCTGCCTCTTTTTTTGAAACAAGTATTTAAAACTTACAACGAATAAAATACTAACGCATTTAACTTAATTTATGTACTTTAAATATAACACTCATACCGTTGTCCCAACGAACATTGCTGTCACCAATGCAGTCTGTTTTATTTAAAAGATTCTTCTGCAATTCTCTAATATTTTCACTATTTGGAAATTTTCCAGCTATACCAGATATTACTATTTCATCTCCCGATAGTTTTGGTTCCATTTTTAAATAATTTTTTTTTCTTTTTATTTAATTTTTAAATTACATATAAAGAAATAAAGTATTTTTTCTTGATATTTAATGTCTCTTCTGTTTAATACACTTTTTTTGGAGTAAATTAGTTTCTTATTTTTTTCACGTATACGTATATAATATAAAAACGTCTTTATATGTTCATTGTCAAAAAGCAATTATTTGTTTTATGATTATTTGCATTATTTGCTCAAATTAAAAATATTGAAATTTTTTGTCGTATGTGATTATTGTTTTGGAAAATTCACTTCTTAAATTTACATTGCATGGAGATCAAAGTTTAAATACATAATTCGAGACTTATTTCTAAAATTAAAAATTATAATTTCTAAAACATACATTGTATGCAGATCAAGGTAGAATAACGCTTCCAAAATATATCCATCTTTTTGCTTATCCAAAAATGAATATGTTTCATCTACAAATTTTAAATTAAAAAATATACGAATACTTTGAAAATCTTGCGAAGGCTTTTAGTTTCAAGTTGATTTTATAGTATTTAATATTGAACTAGTTGTTTTACAGCGATCTGAGAAAGCTGGGTAATTTCGTGAGAGAGTTAAGGGTCATTTCTCAGATTTTTCTTATTGTTTGTTTATAAGTAGTATTTTAGATCTTAAATGACTGTACCAAATATAAATTAGATATTGTTATTATTTTTCAAGATATTTGCATTGCAAATTTCATGACATTTTTTTCACTTGATTATAATTCCTTCATTTTTCAAAATTTTTAAAATATTTTAAGAATCTTTTTTACGTCAAAAACATTGAAGTTTAGTAAAATAATTTAAAAATTAAAAAATATCAATTTTTTAAACAATTTATTTATTAATTAATGTTTATTTTTAATATTTAAATATGTGCGCAATCAGATTTTGTTCTAAAAGATTTTTTCAGCGCGAATTTCAAAATTGACCGCAATCGCAATTTTAATGATAATTTTTAATTGGCCAATTTTGAAATTCGCTCCAAAAAAGTCGGTAAAATGACAATTCTGTTACATTTTTTTTTTTTTATATGTATCGTATACTTTATGGATGATCTCTTGATCCATTGTAACCTACTACTTATTTAATGTATTCATATAATTTATAATTAAATGATTTTCAATTATTTGCAAAGATTATTTTGTCTTCTTTTGTATAATTCTTGATCTGAAAAGAGAATAATTTATTAACATAACTTTATTTACATTCTAAAAATAATTTAAATAATACAATGTTTATTGGAATAAAATTAATGTGTAATATATTTCTTACGGTTTTATTTTCGTAACAATTGTCTTTCTTTTTATCATTGCATTAAAAATATTTCTGACTGGAAATTCTATTACAATGGCTAAGAATAATGCCAGGCCTATAGAATATATTATATCTACTATAAAAAATTTAATCTGTAAATGGAAATATTTTGAAAATTAAAATGATAAATTTTGCTACATAATTTAAAATCAATATTATTAAGAACTTACCGCATTGTACATTGAAAAGGTTGATGGAGTTCTTGATGTTCCATCAAACTGAAGTACTATTGTATGAACAAGAAAAATTCCATAAGAAACACGTGAAAGCGGTTGTAGCCATCTTGCAGTTAGTATATTGTTATAGAAACCTAAAACAAAAATGTACAAATAGTTATTTATTAATTTTATCTTTAGTGTATAGTAAAAATTATTAATTATCAAAATTTTCTTTTAACCTAAGCCATCGCCTATTGTCAGGAGAAGAGGAATTGAACTAACACTGAATGCGAAAATTGTTCTATGCAGACTTGCATACAGGGCTTTTTGAAAAGCAGTAGTTTTCAAATTTGGATTTACAAAAAGTGTTCCAGTCCATGCGGCAGTTGAACTCAATATAAAGACGAAAATAATAAACAAAATTTGTGACCAGGTCTAAAAAATCAAGCAAAAAAAGTGTACAGTTAATCTAACACTATGATAAAAATTTGCTTTAATTATTGGCAAGGATGCATAATAAAAATAATATTATTTTACCTTTGAGAGACGCCAATTAGAGTTTTTATGATCAAAAATAAAAACCCCTACAATTAATCCGATAATATAAGATGCCATACGCATATGAGTTTTACTATAATAATTTAAAAAATATTCACTGTCCTCTAATCTTCTTGGACTAAAAAAGTAGATTTACAAATTACAAAATAATAATTTGAAATATATAATTCTTTTGTATAATATTATAAAATAATTAAATCGTACTTAGTAATGGAGGTAAATATTGGATCTGCATTATTTTTATATGTGACGTAAAAAGGAATACAAGTTGTTAAAAATAGCATACAACCCAAAAATATAAAACCAATTTTACGAGACATTTTGTGAAATGCAATAATTAACAATAATCCAATTAAATAACAATGGAAATCCACAGCTAAATACCAACACTGCATCACGCACTAAACAAAAATAAATAATTTGAATTGGTTTCATAATAAATACGATAAAATTCGGACAAATGGATTTTAATAATATTTTCTTCAACGTTTCGAAATCACACTGATTTCCTCTTCAGAGAGTCTAATAATACCAAAAAATTATAAAATTAAATTAAAAAACAATAAAAATTATTTTATTTTATATTATTTCATTGACGATCGTGAGAATGACTGACTGCTAATTTTAGTTTCACTGTTTTATTTGGTAAATTGTATTTATATTTATTTTATAGGAGTCATAAGTTCAACTATTATATATCTACTACAAATTTTTTTTCAAGTTTTTTCATCCCTGAATACAGTAATATACTTGAGGAAACTTTTTTCTCAAAAGTTTCTTAAAAACTATACTGTCCCCATTTACCCCAAATTTTATGAAATTTTCTAAATTTTGGCGTAAATGGGGACAGTTAGTTTCATGCGTTTAAAGCTTATTTAAATTTTTTTCTGCTGCATAAAATTAATCCTGGGAACGTAAATAATAACTTTAAAAAAAATAAACCTGCAAATATTACCTTTTAAAGGAAGAAACTAACGTAATTTGTGAAAAATAGTGATTTTGTCCCCATTTACCCCAACTGACCCTATTGTTTTTTATTTTTTGTATTTTTTATTTTTATTCATCTTTTTTTTTTTTTATTTATTTTGTATATATGTATAGTTTATTTATTTTATTTAATTAGCTAACTATTTTTTGTATTTTTGTTTTTGTTATTAATTCATCTCTTATTAATTTAATTTGATTTCTTTGTATTTTTGTTTTTGATTTAATTTTATAATTTTTTTTGTATTGTTACCCACTTGGAAAGATTCCCCGGAAAGTGCCCCCTGGAGGTTCTATCAGAATTCCGCCAGAACTTCCAACGTAATTCCGTCGGAATTCCATCGGAAATTCTTTAGAACTCCGATGGAATTACGTTGGAAGTTCCGGCGGAATTCTGATAGAACCTCCAGGGGGCACTTTCCGGGGAATCTTTCCAAGTGGGTAGACTCACTGAAGAGGAAATCAGTGTAATTTCGAAAAGTTGGACAAAATATTATTAAAATCCATTTATCCGATTGTTATCGTTTTTATTTATTATGAAACCAATTCAAATATATTCTACTCGGACGTTAAAGAATTAATAATAAAAATAAATAAAATAGAAAGGTTACAAAAAATTCTAATTAATTTTTTTTACTATACCTTATTATTGCCTCCAAAATAATTATTGATAAAAAACAAATTAGTCCACCAATAAGAAGAACAAGAATCTCTAAAGACTCCCATAGTTGACTCCCAGAATGGTCCAGAACCTAATCGATGAAATACAGTTGCATATGCGAATGTAACAAACATATATGATGGCAATATTCTGAAAAAAATTTATTAATTTTTAATAATAAGCGTAAAGTTAGACTAAACTAAAATAAAAATTTCCAGATATAATCAAAAATTCTTTTGTATAGTTTTAAGAATTTAAAATTTTTAGTAGTTGTTTTATACCCCCCACTTTAAATATATGCTAATATTTTATCATGAATATTGTAAATTATTTTTTTTAACTCACAACTCCAGAAGCCGTTCACAACTCGAATTATTTACAATTATTATAAAAAGTTAATTTTTAATTTTATACAATACCTTACTAATCGTTTTACAATTAGAAGCGTAATATTAATATTTTTTGATACACTCAAGTCTCCCAATAAAGAGTAAGACAATAAAAGTCCTCCAACACCGAAGAATCCATCTACTATGATGGGAAGATTGTGCAGTATCCCGAAAATAGGTTTTGACATAACCTATGGAATTATAAATCTAATTTGTCAATAGGAAAAAATAATTTTATTAATTACTTACCCATTCCAAATATTTTCCAGAAATATTTGATCCGTACATATACAGCAATTGTCTGTGCAATGCAACAATAAGAACTGCAAGCAATACTCGAATAAAGTGAATAGAATCAAGTCCTGGATGTTCATAATTTATACTTAAAATTTCGTTCAAATTTTTACGAGCAGAGAAACAATGTAATAAAGAAAACTCTTTGTTTTTATCATAATTAAAGTCAATCAGAGTGCTAACTATGACGAGACTCAATATTATTAGAAATGTCAAACTGTAAATTAGGAAATTATTTATAATAGAATTCTGAGCAAAGGAGTAGAAAATTTGAAATTATTCTTACTAGAAAATTATATCGTAAATAGAAAATTTTTGAGCTTCTTTTGAGGCACAATACATAGGTATAATTGATGCTTCGACTTGAAGATCATATTCTGCACCAAATTTATCCAAAGGTTGTTTTAACGCTGCAACAATATCCTCCGTTTGACATTTTGAAGGAAAACATAGTGCCATTTGTAAAATATATCTTTTGTATCTTCGAAAATCGCCTTTTTCCTAAATTATAATTTAATTTATTAATTCAATCAGATATACACATAAAAATTCTGCGACCGAAACCTTTAAACTGTTTTAGCGGTCTGTGGGACCACTAACTAAAATTATTTCGCTTCTTACTTTTTTTCAAAGTACAATAGAAACTTCAGCTTTTCAGTATTGTAACATAAATGAAAATAAAAAAATTGCAAAAAAATATTATAGAAATAGGATAAGTGTACCAATTACGGCGCGTTCATAAAAAATAACTATTATTACTATTATATTTAATATAACTGTTGCAAAATGATTTTAAAAAATTATTTTAATCTTTTTTTGATACAATTACTAATAAAGATGCACATTTAAAAAATTATTAATTTAATTATTTGAGATCAAATTTTTTCCCTCGACGTAATTGAAATATTTTTAACATTTCCATTGGCTTCAATTACAGCGGGCAAAGAATCATCAAAATACACGTAATTTTGGTCACCGTAATTGATACACCGAAACTGATGCAAACGCGCAGTAATAGAAAATTACGGTATTAGTTTTAATTTCTCATATTTGTTTAAATAACACTGGGTTACAAAAAAAATGGTCAAGTCGTGTTTATTTAAAATTTTCTGTGTTTATTGAAAGTTTAGGTGTCACTAAACAAGAATATACCCAAAAAAAATTTTCCATTCGGTCAGTTCCGTAGAAAACGAGATTAAAGTGTCAAAAAATCGCTTTTTTAGCACTTTTTGAAGCGTTGTAAAACGAAAACGCAACAAGATAAAAACCTTCACGAGGGCTTGAATGAAAGCTTAAACCTTCAACTTTGAGTCCCAAAACTAAAAAGTGCATGATAATTGCGCAGAAAATTTATTTAACATGAAATAACTATCTCAAATAGTCAAAATAGTTGGGATAGAGAGCACTTGTTAAAAATCGATTTTCATTACTGAATTTATTTGGAACTTGTTACTTGGAAGTTTTCAACGTTTCTATTGACGTTTCGAAAGTTGAATTTAAAAAATTCAAAATGGCGAATTAAAAATGGCGTTCAAATATTTCAAAAACCCCGGAGGAAAAAACTGCGAAAAAATTCACTCCATTTTTGAAATTTTTGAACGCCATTTTTAATCCGACATTTTGAATTTTTTAAATCCAACTTTCGAAACGGCAATAGAAACGTTAAAAACTTCCAAGTAACAAGTTCCAAATAAATTCGGTTGTGAAAATCGATTTTTAACAAGTGCTCTCTATCCCAGCTATTTTGACTATTTGAGATATTCATTTCATGTTATATAAATTTTCTGCGCAATTATCATTCACTTTTCAGTTTTGGGACTCAAAGTTGAAGATTGAAGCTTTCATTCAAGCCCTCGTGAAGATTTTTATCTTGTTGCGTTTTCATTTTACAACGCTTCAAAAAGTGCTAAAAAGGCGATTTTTTTAACACTTTAATCTCGTTTTCTACGGAACTGACCGAATGGACAAATTTTTTTTGGGTATATTCTTGTTCAGTGACACCTAAACTTTCAATAAACACAAAAAATTTTAAATAAACACGACTTGACCATTTTTTTGTAACCCAGTGTAATATTAAGATTTTTAAAAAGTTAAATTTTTTTTAATATCTAAATACCATAAGCTTTTAGTTTATTAAGTCTTCAATTTACTTAATACAATAGGAATGTCGAATTTTCTATTTCAAAGGTATTTTGACTCGAATCGCGCCGTAATTAGTACATTTACCCTAGTCTATTTATTGTAAAAAAATAAAAATACATACGATAATTGTCATTACATAATTTACTAGAAAAACACAAAAGTATAGGAAACAGCGGTCTGACAGACCGCTAAAAACACTAGGCGTGATTTTTTTCCACGGTGCAGTTTAAAGGTTAATTACACCTACAGATATGTAATTTAATTTTTACTAATAATAATAATAATAAATAAATAACTTGGTAACATTGTTTACTTTAACAGAAAATGACTATTAGGTATAAAATATGATAAAAAAAGGGTTATAATATGCGTGTTATTTTTTTAGAATTAATTACCCATTTTAAAATACTTAGACATTAATGGAAAATATAAAAAGTAAAATTACTACTCACTCTGTATTTTATATAATAGGTAAATGCACTAATTATGGCGCGATTAGAGTCAAAACACCTTTGAAATAGAAAATTCGACATTTCTGTTGTATAAAGTATATTGAAGACTTATTAAACTAAAAGCTTATGTTAGGTATTTAGATATTAAAAAAAAATTTGCACTTTATAAAAATCGATTATTTAAACAAATATGAGAAATTAAAACTAATACCGTGATTTTCTATTACTGCGCGTTTGTATCAGTTTTGGTGTATCAATTACGGTGACCAAAATTACGTGAATTTTGAAGATACTTTGCCCGCTGTAATTGAAGCCAATATGTAAATCTTAAAAATGTTTCAATTACGGCGAGGGAAAAAATTTGATCTCAAATAATTAAATTAATAATTTTTTAAATATGCATCTTTATTAGTAATTGTATCAAAAAAAGATTAAAATAATTTTTTTAAATCATTTTGCAACAGTTATATTAAATATAATAGTAATAATAGTTATTTTTTATGAATGCGCCGTAATTGAAGTACTTACCCTAAATTTCTCAATTTTTTATACTAATTCAAAAAAATCTCAACAATTTTACATATTACAGTTCAAAATTGAATATTACATGCGTTAATACATTCTGTAAATAGAACGTACTCTAATTGCTTCCCAGGCAGAAACTTGCGGATCAAAATATATATTGTGTTCTCCAGTAAAATTTGTTTCTTCATTTTCTTTTTTAAATTTTATATCCACTAAACAATATCTACTGTCTATTTCCTCAATTTTTCCATCTTCATTATTTAATATTTTTGTTTGAATTCGATTACACTGATCAAAACTTCCCAAATGCCGAGTGAAACCATCAAAAACACCATAAGGATATTTAGCTGATGAATCAAACACTAAAAAAATTTAAGTTAAAATACCAATTTTTTTGATAATGAATAAAATTTCCCACATTTCAAGTGATTTTTATGTTCCGGACCTCATAAAAATTTTTTTTTAATCTCATTTTTTTCTTTTTTTAATAAAAAAAAGTGAAATTAAAAAATAAAAATAAAATTGTTTACAAGTATTCTAAACAATAAAGTAGTAATACTCACTTTCTGTCGCCCATAATGTGCCATTTTTTAAATGATCAAAATATAATTGTAATTGCCTTTTACAAGAACCTTCAGGAATTGAATTTGAAGTTGCAACTATTATCGGCAATAGTGGTATATTTAAGAACCAAGGAGACTTTACTACATTTTTACTTTCTTCATTATAAATACTTTCAGAATTCGATTCAATTTTTGCGGTATAATAATTTGTTTCCTTACATTCTTTAATTAGAAATTCTCTATTCGATAATGTATGTTGTCCAATCACAATTGGGAAAATAAAAAAATTTAACATCAATTCGCCAATAACACAAATTATGCAAAAGCTTAAATTCATCTTGTCTTTTGTATATAAAAAAACCTAAGATTTTCTCGATAATTTTGAATTACAAAATATAATTGTTTTAATAATTATATAAAATTTTCATTATTTATTTAATTAATTTAATTTAATTTTAATTTTGCTAATTTAATATATCTTTCACTGTTTTACACTTCAATGAAAATTTTATTCTACCGATCACTTGTCTTTGACATATATTCTAGTTTTATATAAGAGATGCATATATGCGAATATATTAAAATTGTTGAAAAAAGATAAGGAGTGAAATATTTTCTTGTAATTAACGAAGTGAGAAGTTTGTAAAAACCTTGTAATGGGTATTATACAAAGAAATAAATTATTATTATAAGAGATGCATACGTTATTGATCTTTTTTTTATTAATTATTTAAATGAATAGAATTTTTTTTAAACTAATTACAATCTACTGATGTGTTTGTAAATAACTGTTCTTTATTTTATAAGTACACATAGGCTAATACAGGGACAGTAATGACACCGATTCTCAGTAGTTCTAATTTGACAAACTTATGGGCCGAATCTCGTCCCATTACTGGTATTAATTTTTGGTAAAAATATTTTTTCATTTAGTCTAATATTTTCCGAGGGGGAGGGGGTAAAAGTTTTTGTTTGGAAATTTACTGTACAGCGCATATTTTAATAATTTTTTTTTCTTAAATATTAAAATAAAATTTTCTTATTAATAAAAATAGTTATTTTCGTATCAAGGGCGCAAAATAGGTGATTGTGGCGAAGGCGAGATTAGAGAAACCAAGGGGACCCGAAGCGCCCGAGGCGAAGCCGAGGGTGCGTAGGGTCGCCGAGGTTTCTTCATAATCTCGCCTGAGACACTATCACCTTTTGCGCCCGTGCTGCGAACAACATTTTTTGTCCTGTCTGCATGGAAAGTGTATTATTGAGTGCATGCAAGTCCGCTTGTTTCAATGTTCCATCAGGGTTGGGAAGATAATATACTTAAGGTAAATTACATGTAGTTGTTTACGTATATTACGTATGTTTATTATGTCACAAAAATGAAAACAATACATTTTTTAGTGGTGCGGGCGCGAATGTATTTTGCGCCCGCTTCTATGACGTCAGCGGGCGCGAATGTACTTTGCGCCCGCATCTATGACGTCAGTGGGCGCGAATGTACTTTGCGCCCGCTCACCCCATCTCTGGGCGGGAATCACTTACTTTGCGACCGCCTCAAGTGCACGAAATAACACACTTTCCGTGCAGGTAGGACAAAAATGAAATTTTTGACCAAAAAAATTAAACTCAAAAATAAATTTTACTTTTTCGGGGTAAATGGTACGATTTTTTCTTTTTTTTTTAATCGAAAGCTGAGGTTTTTTCTTATAAAAATATGTAGTTGAAAATGTGGCACAAGAATGTTTAAATATTGATAATTAACATTTTTTGCATTCTTTTTATCATTTTTGGCTACTTTTGATCATTTTTTTACTATACCCAGAGAAATGATATATTTTTCTCAGAGCATAATAAATTTTTATTTGATTTAAATAAAAAATTTTATTTACACCAAATAAATAGGCTAGTAGGCTGTAAGACAAATATACGTTTATTTAATGTAAATATATTATATTTGGTTCAAATAAAACATTTCTCTGGGTGTATTATTTATCAATATTTAAACATTCTTGTCACATTTTTACAACTATATATTTTTATAGGAAAAAACCTCAACTTTTGATTTAAAAAAAATCGTACTTTTCATTCAGAAAATGTCAAATTTATTTTTGAGTTACATTTTTTCTGGTCAAAAATTTTTTTTTCAAAAGTACATATATTACCAATTGAAAAAGCATCAAAAAAGCTTTCGAAACTGATATTAATAAAATTTTTTATTTTAATATTTAAGAGAAAAAAAATAATTAGGTACTAGAACAAAATTATTTTTCCCGTTTGATCACTTCACGTGAAATCCCCCAAATATAATTATGAATTAGTTAATTAGTTAATTAGTTAATTAGCTAATTAATTAATTAATAATTAAAATTTTGAAAAAATTATTTAAACTTTGACAATACATGAAAATATTGAAAATTGAATATTTCAATAATTATTACATATTAAAACTGAAATGCATTTGTCTGTTTATGTTACTGGATTAATTATCGGATCTCTAATTTATAATTACAAAAATGTTAACTGGCTCCTCGCAAAGACAAAAACAGTAAAAAAATTCCTATTATAAAATGAAAAGCTTAATGTCACTTTTCATTACATGTCATTAATCACACATGTGACATATGTCATTTGTCTCAGGATATTATAACAGTAATTTAATAATTTTAAAAACCTGTTTTATTTACGAAGCTAATGCGTCTTCGATCTAAGAGAACATGCAAGGAAACCAATGCGAATATAACAATATCATTATAAAAATTTAGTTAAATTGGATCGTTTTCGACTTATCTTCATATTATGTATGTAATTATTATTCTTCTTTTTTAATGATTTTTGAGGATCTGAAAATAAAATTTAATTAGAATTAGACTTTTAATCAAGTTATTAACAAAATGTGAAAAAGTATTTTTTTTACTGTTGTTGTTGTCTACCTTTTTAAAATTAAGCTTCCAAAGTTTCTAAATGGAAATTCAATTAGAATAGCAAAGAATAATCCAAGGAGGACAGAAAAAATAAAATCACCTACAATGTATTTTACCTGTGAAAAAAAACGAATTTCAATAAAATGAAATATTAAAAATTTTAATCATTCAATATCAAAGATTTGACTTACTCCATTGTAAAAGGTAAATGTAAATGATGTTTTTGTTGTTCCAAGTTCATAGAGAAATATCGCATAATGAGTAAGATAAATTGAAAAAGTTATTCTTGATATAGGTTGCAACCATTTTATATTTATAATTTTATAATAAAATTCTACAAGAACAATAGACAACTTTTTAGTTATTTCACATAAATGTCTACTCACTATAAAATGAGTATATATCAAAATTACAAAAAAATTTTTCAAAAATAATGTTAAATTAAACAAAACTTATATAAATATTGTTATTTTCAAATTTATTATTTTTACTTTTGTTATTTTAATTATTTATAATTGCTTTTTTATATGGAAAACATATTTTTTATTGTTTGTTATTTTTGATATTGAAAATTTTTGTTTTTTTACATACATTTTTCCTATTTGTTAGTAATTAAATAAAATATTATTTGGTGTAAGATGTTAATATTGTTCTAAATCTAAAAATATAAATGTTTTATTCAATTTAAAATTTTTTTTGTAATTTTGATACTGTCTCTGTAAAATTAATAATAATTTATTATTTTCATAATTACCTAAACCGTCTCCAATTGAAAAGAGAAGGGGAATAGCACAAATACAGAAGGAGAAAATTGGTCTATGAAGACTTGCGTAAAGAGCTTTTAGGAAAGCATTTATTTTTAAATTTGGATTCATGAAAAGTGTTCCACTCCACGTTAAAGTATAAGCCAAGAAAGTTGCACTAAGATAAAAAATTTGTGACCACATCTGCAAAAAATAAAACAATTATTTTAATATTATTATTAATATATTCTCATTATTATTAAACTATTATTGATTTTACCTTTGATATGCGCCATCTAGTTTTTTTGCAGTCATATAACAGAGCCCCGAAAATTAATCCGGTAATATAGGC
This sequence comes from Leptopilina boulardi, assembly GCF_019393585.1. Taxonomy (NCBI): domain Eukaryota; kingdom Metazoa; phylum Arthropoda; class Insecta; order Hymenoptera; family Figitidae; genus Leptopilina; species Leptopilina boulardi. Next base: position 1,281,653 of record NW_026137778.1, read on the forward strand.
AGCCAAACGCAAATGAGATTTAACGTAATAATTAAGAAAATAATCCATTTCTTCTGCTATTCTAAACCTATAAAGGAAATTAGTTATCTAATATGTTTAATTTATTATTAAATGAAAATAATACCATTTTGATAGATAAAAACAAAACTCTTTAAAAAAAAACACAATGAAAAATTAATATCTAAAGAATAAGTTACCATAAACTAAATTCTTACGTGACATAGGAGATTAATATTGGGTCTGCATCATTATTATATGTAAAATAAAATGTCAATGCAGCAGAAAAAATTAAGGTGCAACATAAAAATATGTAACCAATTTTACGAGACATTTTGTTAAATGCAGTAATTAACAATAATCCAATTAAAAAACAATGAAAATCCACAGCTAAATACCAAGACTGAATTACGCACTGAACAAGAGTAAATTTAATAAATGCATCGATAACATTAAAAATTATTAATATAAATGTATCTTGGAAATATTGAGTCTTAAAATAGATTTTATGGTACCTTGTTGTCACCACTAAAATAATTATTGATGAAAAACAAATTTGACCACCAATGAGAAGAACAAGAATCTCGATTAAGACCAACAGCAACTTCCCAAAATGGTCCAGAACCAAATCGATGAAAAATCGTTGCATATCCAAAAGTCACAAAAATATAAAGTGGTAACAATCTGCAAAATTAATTATCAATATGAAATAATTAGTATAAAATTAATTTAGTTTTTTATCACTGGTGTTTTTTTTATTTTAAGTATTACAGCACCTCATTACTCGATTTAAAATCAAATGTACGTAATCTAATTTTCTTGTTTTATTCAATGTCTCCAATAATGCGTAAGAAAGTAATAGCCCTCCCAAACCGAAGAATCCATCGACAACAATTCCAAAATTGTGAAGTAATCCAAAAATGGGATCAGACGATATCTACAGATTAATTAATGTCAATTAGTTAATTGTTAATTAATTTTGTTAATAATTGAATTGAATTTTTTTATTTTAGCATTGCTTATAATAACCCATTCAAAATAACGTCCATTCATTGTTCCTGAATATAAGTATTGAATTTGTCTGTGAGCAATAACAGCCAAACCTGTCAATATTACTCGAATAGAATGTATGGAGTCTAATGCAGGATGTACATAATTTATTTTAAAAATGTTGTTCCAATTTTTGCGAGCAGAAAAACAGAATAGTAGATTCTTTAATAAGGACGGCTCATTCTTTTCGTCAGAATTTATGTCAATAATGGTACTTATGACGATAATAGTAAATATTAAAAGAAATGTTAAACTGAAAATTGAAAAAATTATTTAAATTGGGAATTTTTTGATATTTTTACGAGCAGAATAAAAAATTGATGTTCAATGTAAATATCCAAATATACATATGGGAAATTTCATCTTAAAGGATCAAGGTAAAGAAAAAATTTCTTTCCAAACCCATTCATGATTAGGTACAAATTTTTGACAACTAAACATAATACTGCAAACGATGGAGAATACAAAAAAAGTAATTATTCGAATATGCGTATAACTTTAACATAAGTTTATGGATTTTAATTTTCTACTAGTGTTTTTTAAAGGATTTTTCATGTACTTTTCAATGCCATAAAAAGTTTTTTCGAAAATCAATTTTCAACCCCATTTATTTCCAAAATTAACCCTTCTTTTTTCTACAAATTTTATTTAAATGAACTAATATATTTTAGGGATTTGTTACACTCATATAGGACAACAATTTACCAAAGTTACAAGCCAGTTCAATAACTTCGAATTTTTGACTTGAACAATTCAGGAATTTCATCCCATTATAAAATAATAATTTATTTATTTTCCTTGGAGGAATGATGCTGATTAATCAAGCTGGTTGCTGGTATACTACTCACTTTTACAATAAGTAGTTGGATTTCAATGAGACAAGCGCTGAGTCGTTGTATAAAGAATTTGATTCATATTTAGTTTCAATGAAAGAAACTATTGGGACGCAGAAATAAGCTCTAAAATAAATTTTTTAAAATTATAATTTTATACAATCTTACTCAGTAGAATATTTCTTTTGCCGAATATTAAATTGTTAAAGTATTAATTTTTCAGTATTTCCATTAAACCGATTATCAATGTTGCTGAAATTTTATTTAGACAAAAATTAATGTGTCATAAATTTTTAATCAAATCTCAATTTGTGAGAAACATTCATTGAAAACAATTTGGTACTGCAGCTGTTCTAAACGAAAAATTTCTATATTTTATTAACTTTATACTTAACATTTATCATGAGTTTTTATGAGTAAAAATATGAAAATTTTTCAATTGGGACAGCTGCCGCAAAACAAATTTTTCAGTGTTGTCTTGTTAAATATTAATTTTGCAGATTAGTAATTATAAGAATAGTAATTTTGTAGAAAAAAATGAACAGAATATTCATTTTTTTTTAATATTAATATTTAATATTAATTTAAAATTATTGTTCTAGAAAATACAAATTTTCGATATAATATGTTTAATGAAAATTGTGCAAAAATTCTACAGAATAAGATTTTCTCAAATCATAATTCTAAAAAAATTATTTGTTAGAAAGAATTCTTCTTCTTGTGTAATTTTCACAACTCGAAATATTTTTATAACAATAGTTTTTCACTTTTTCTAAATGTTGCTTCACTTCACTTGCACCTGTTATAGGAAGTGTCAAATAGAAGCGATTTGCACCAAATATAGAAAGAATTTATAAAAATTTACTCTAATTCACCGGAAAGAATATATAACAACTTTCACGTAAAATAAACTGAAGGATCGCTCAACAATGATATTACACTAATCACAGGGATTTACACACTGGAACTTTTGACATCCTCTCTGATTTGAGTCGGGGTTTATATACCATTCAAATCATTGCTCTACTGGGGATGATTTAGAAAAAAGAGCACGATTTTTGCTAAAATGTTAATGAGCACGTTTCGTGCAAAAATGTATATGAGCACGTACGATTTTTCTAGGGAAATTGAATCATCATCTTTTAGTTTTATAATACTTAATTATTAAACAAAATAGTTGGTATTCATAATTAACATCTCAGACACAACATCTGATCAACAATTTACTATATTGCTATTTTATAGTATTTATTGAATTTAATTAAAAATGTGTATTTATATATATACTATTTTATTAGTTGGTTTAACTAATTAGTTTTAGTTAGTTACCTTACTAACGAAATGATTACGCTTACTAACCAAATGGTAACAGTAACTAATATAATTTAGTAAAAATACTCTTACTAACGAAATGGTAATCGCTACTAATATAGTTTCTCTCAGTGCATTTTTGTTCACATTGCTTATGATACATCTCTCATTCTTTGCCACTATTCATAAAGAAGATTTCTGTAATAAATCTTATTTCTTTTACTTTATGTATTCTACATTAGCGACGTTTTATGATAATATGTACTTAGATTAATTATTATTTCTTACGATAATTAGATGAGATGGTAAAATATTTTCAAATATTTCACGATTTTCACAAAGACTTTTTAGCTATATAAATTGATATTAAAAGTTTTCTTATTTAATTATTAAAAAAAATTAAAATGTACCTAAAACTATCCCTCACGGAAAATTATAAAATTAGAAATTACCCGCTTTAAGTACGATTTGAGAAAAATTTGTTTCACCTTGATCACTTCATCTGAAATTCCTCATATATGTACATATATAAAAATCCAAGAGTTTCTTTTTCTTAATTATTTTGTGACAAAACGAATTATTTATTTAAAAGAATTTAATTTTTTACCTGAAAATTATTTCATAATTAGAAAATGCATCTTGATTGGAAGCAAGAGAAGAGCAATACATAGGTAAAATTGATGCTTCAACTTTAATATTGTATTTTGTACTAAATTCATCCAAGGGTTCTTTTAGTGCCGTCACAATATCCTCTGTTTGACATTTTGCAGGAAAACACAATGCCATTTGCAAAAAGTATCTTTTGAACCGTCGAAAATCGCCTTTTTCCTAAAATAATCACTTCGTCATATGGAAAATGATTATAATCATTTTCAGAACATAAATTCTTCTATAAAATAAATTTTAATATGTTTATAAAAATAGTGAAAATACTCTGATTGCTTCCCAGGCAGAATCTTGTGAATCAAAAAATAGATTGTATTCTTCAGTAAAATTTGATGGTTCATTTTTTTCTTTAAATTTTACATCCACCAAACAATATCTACTGCGTATTTCCTCAATTTTTCCATCTTCATTATTTATAATTTTTGTTTCAATTCTTTCACACTGATCAAAACTTCCCAAATGCCGAGTGAAACCATCAAAAACACCATATGGATATTTAGCGGATGAATCGAACACTGTAATAAAAAAAAAGAATAAATTTGTTTCGTTATGCTTTTCTTAACAGCATGTAATTATTAGGTCCACAATATTAATTTTGTTGGGAAATTTATTTAAAATATTGAATGAATTGATCCGATAGATATTTTAAGTCGAATCTAATTCCATTTTGCCAAATAGTTTTTAATATTTATAAGCCATATTGAAATATTTTATTTCGATAAATTATTTAAATTCCACATGAGCAGTGTTTATAAAATAATCTCTAAATTAGAGATGTGAAAATATAGCGTTTTTTGATATAAAAATTTTTTTAAATTAAGCACAACACTTATTCCACTATTTCTCAATTTTGTTATCTTACAGAAAATTAAGAAAGACTTTCAAGTATTTTTTTTTTTGAAATATTTATTGTTTATAATTTATTGTAAGTTAAAAATTTTTTCAACATTTTTAGAAAAAAATTAATAATTCACACGAATGTTACATTTCATACTTATCTTTAGATTTCTAAAAGCAAAAATTAGTATTTCCAATTATAAATATAGATATTGCATTGTAAGTGTTGTCGTTCTAAAGATAAATGTGGAATGTATAATTTATATATAAATTACATTATAATTCTCATCTCTAAAGATAATAAGTAATACAAATTGTTTATTAATTTATTACAAAAAAATTAAATTTTATTTCACAATTAAATTTATTTAAAAGAGTATACATTTTTTGACTACTAAAAAAGTCACTATTCATCTATAGCAAACGAATTTTAAGTTATTAATTTTTTTCTAAAACTGTTATAAGAAAAATTACAAAAAATGTTCGTCCCACAGCTAAAGTAGTTTAACGTACTTTTTATACATTAAAATAAAAGTTTAAAAAAAAATTATTTTCTTACAATAATACTTACTTTCAGTCGCCCATAATGTGCCATTTTTTAAATGATTAAAATATAATCGTAATTGTCTTTTACAAGAACCTTCGGGAATTGAATTCGAAGTTGCAACTATTACCGGCAATAGTGGTATATTTAAGAACCAAGGAGAATTTTCCATTTCTTCATTATTACTTTTACTAGATTTCAATTTTTTTGAATTATATTTACTTACATTTAAATCTTTTAAATGCTCTTCATGGTGAGTTAAATTTTTATTTTCTGATAAAGTTGTTTCTCCAAACACTACTGTCAAAACTTGACAATTTAAAACAATAAATACAATTATAATACAAATTTTGATAAAACTTAATTTCATGTTGTCTTTAAAAGTAGAAAAATTACAAAATATGAATATTTGTTAAAATTAAATAAAATTTTAATTTTCTAAAATAAACACTTGAAATAAATAAAGTAAACGTTTTGATTTGTTTACTTGTTTAAGTAAATAAAGTTTTGGAAAATTTTTTAAAGTTACTGATTTTGCTTTCTAGGAGTTGTATAAGAAATTTTTCATGAGCTTTACACTTATGAAGACTAGACTTTACTCTGATGAGCAATCACTCTTGGTTATATATAATACATTCATAACTTTCAAGATTAAGAATACAAATTAGATGCTTATCCAGGTATTATTTTTTCTTAATTAACATAAATTAACACATTTTTAATTTAATTCCTTATTCAGTGCATGGTCTTTCATGCAATTTGTTTGTTTATCTATTATACTTTTAGAAAATAAGTTAGTGAACTTTGATATCTATACAATACATCGAAATTAATGTTGTTTAGAGTTGTCAAATTTTTTTTGACAATATTGAGTATTTAAAATTATTTAAATATACTATGAAAAATTAAAAAACATAATTAATTTGTAAATATTTTTTCAAAATAAAAATAAAAATTCTCCAAAATTTAAAATTTTATCTTCTCTCACAATTTATTTTATTTTTCATTGACGATTCTTTTCTAGGCTAAATTTTAAAAAATTTAAATTCTTTCAAAAAATGAAAATTTTGAAAAATAATAAAAATTTCTATTTTTGAAACTTTTTGCCTCCTCGTGGAGGAAGCTTTGTAGTCCTTTCGTTTATAAAAATTTTCAAAGTGGCGGAAACAAATTTTTTTCTATATAGAAACATGTTATATGAGATCCTGATCAATTGTCCGGATGTGTGTGTGTGTGTGGATCCCTTTTTTGTTTATGAGATAACTTTAACAGGTTTTAATGGATTTAGATAAAATTTGGTAGGCTCATTTATGATATTAATATCTCAAATCTGACCAAAGGATTTTAAAAAATACCAAAAAAAAAATTTTATCGTTTTTTTTCCAAAAATTTTTTTTAATCGAAAAAATTTTTAAATAGAAAAATTTAAGGTTATATATAATAAAATCGTATTCCTTACGTCAAGACAAATCGATTGGTATATATAAAGTATAGTTTCAATTTAAATTTAAAGAATTAATGAAAGTTAAAAAATCAAAAATTCACATTTTGTCAATAAAATTTTGTGATTTTTTAAATTGAAGTTTATATATGAAATAATTGTATTTCTTGCATAATAACGAATTGATTGATATATATAAAGTATACTTTTGGGGTAAATTTAATAAATTAATAAAAATTAAAAAATAAATCCCCATTTTAGCTGAAAAATTTTGTATTTATTTAAATTCAAGTTTAAATATAAAATAATTGTGTTCCTTGCATTGAAACAAACCGATATAATTGTAAATAATTATAAATTATATATTATTTTTCATTAATTTTTAGAAATTTCAGCTATAATGTGAAATTTTGATTTTTTAACTTCCATTAATTTATTAAATTTAACTCAAATGTATACTCAAATGTTTATATTATTGTATTATTAATGTATGTTTATTTTAATGTTAATGCTTTCTCCACGAGGAAGCAAATTTTTTTGCTGGTCGTAAAGAGGAAGCAAAATGTTCATAATGAACATTTGAATTTACATCTTGTTTTTTTTCGTACTAATTGAGACTAGCTTTCACGATTTTTTTTCAAATTTTTTTAGCACGCCGTTATCGAAATATGGATTTTTCAAAATTTCAGAATTTTAATGACTTTCAATTTTTGAATGCTCATAACTTCCTTAAAAATGCATCAATTTTAAAAGTTTTTTTTTCAAAATGTGTGTTTTTAAACATACTTTTCAAAAAAAAAATCGAAAATTTTTTTCAAATGATATTACTATTAAATTTTTAAGTTTTAATGATAAAAAATCATTTTTTTCAATTGACGTACTGATCGAAAATTTTAAACCTAGTCCTAGAAAAATATTTTTGGTTCTTTATTATACTATTGCGTAGTATCAAAAATTGTAATTCTGAAGCAGTTTCGAAAAAAGTGTAAAATTACTGCGTCAGACGTTGGAAAAAAGTGACCACGCTTCGGATGCAGTTTTATTTTTTATCTATGATCGATCTTATAAATTAACATAAGCTCTGTAAAATTACACTTCGAATGTAAATTTACTACGTACATAATCATAAAATTGTTTTTCATTTTATAAATTAATTAATAATTTTTTTATATATCAGTTAATTACTAGCAATTAAGTGTTTTATTTATGTATTGTAATATCATAAAATTATATATATTGACGGTTTTTTTTACTGCGTCCAACGCGTGGTCACTTTTTCCGACGTAGTAACGTTTTTTTTTGTCCGACGTAGTAAAATTGAACTGTAATTTTTTTGTGTGAATGCACCCAATTCTGCGACAAAGAGCATGAGAGAGAGAGTAAGTAAATAGGAGCAGCTTATTTTAATGCCTTTTAATTTTCTGTGATGTTTTTAATCAAAATAAATTTTTATCAATTATTTTGAGATTAATTTTCACTAGGAATAATTTTACTAACTGTTAAAATGTATTTTTTTTTATAAAAATCAACTTTTGAATTGAGCCGCTGGATCTTAGAAGGGCACGTAATTTTATTTCAACCACATTTCAACGAAAACCGGAGTCCCCGGAAAGTAGTGAGTAAAACGATGTTCAGAGGCCTCCCCACTCCACGCGAAATAACTTTACGTACCGTACCCTTCTACGAGCGAGCGGCTCAGCTCAATTTACTCAATTAACATCATAATTATCACAAGAACTTTTTTCTAATACAATAAAATAAATTGAAATTAAATTTATAAATAATAATAATAATAAAAAATAAATAAACATGTATACTTGATTTATTAAGACTTTTAATTTTAATTGCACTTAATAATAATTTTGAAATAATTTAAAATTAATTTTGATTGAAAATAACTAAACATAAAAACAATAAGTTTGATACAATTTTGTTTCTTGTTTTCTTAACACATTTTTTTATATTATAATATTATAAATATACAAGCGTTTTTTTTTACCAATTGAACAGTCCAGTTGTAACGTCCCAATAAATAAAAACCTATTCAATATTTTTGAATCGGTCGGAAGCTGCGTGTTAAATCGGCATTCTTAAAAGGAAATCTCCGATTGACTCCGATTCAAATCATTTACATTTTTCAAGTTTTTCTTCCTCATGAACTGTAAATTGAGAGACAGTGATATGTACCTTTTCAATTTTAAAAGCATTAAGCAAATCAAAAACTTTAGCGTATAATTTATTTACAAAGCTTGTTTATTAAAAATTATTAAATTTTGTGCGAAATATGACAACATAACCTAACATTTTTCGATCCGATTCAAAATTGTCTAAGGAGATATATTTAATTTTTCATTAATAGGAAATTACTCATTGAAAAGATGTCCTATTCAGAATGTTACATTCCGATTGAAAACGTTAATAATGAATCCGCATTCTTAAAATGTCTGATTCACTAGACGGTGCATTTAATAAGATTTTTTTGCTGGGGTCATTGTGCAGACCAAGTAGTAATTTAGCATAGATATTTCTTTTATCGACGTATACTAATACATACTTATATATGTGTTGATAAAAGAAATATTTGCGCTAAATTACCACTTGGTCTGCTCGGTGACGTCACAGTGGACTGCTCAAGTTTTGATGTAAACACAGCCTTAAATGCTTCTGCATGCATGAGATGCGGTGTGACCGTACCTTAATATATGGAACAGAGGAAACTCTAATTATATTTTTTTCTATGGTCTATGCGGTCTGCTTACAGGCGAACCTTTCATAAGACAACCTCTAATAAGACAAATTTCCCCTATCGTGTTCCCCTTCCCTAAAACTTTAGATATATATTGCGTCATGCGCAGTAGCGTCAAGCGGAGCATATGGCTAACAATGTAAACAGAAAATAACCTGCCTAAAAATGTGCAAAAAAACCCCTATCTGTGATCACAGTTATGTAGTTTATATTTAAAGTTTAATATTTCTGTAAGTGTAAAGACTGATTATGTGCAATAAGCAACAGAAGACTCACGTGCATCTTCCATTACAGGAGAAGATTAATATTATAAAAAGCCTCAATAATGGAAGTACAAAAAATAAGTTGAGAGAAATAGCTGAGCAATACCATATTTCACCATCGGTTGTTAGTAGATTGAAGAAAAATTCAGAAAGCCTTAAAGATGTTGAGAATTTAAGTCCAAAAGTCCTGCAAAAGAGGAAGGTCAAAAAACCAGTGCATAATGCTGATTTGGAGAAAGTTTTAATCAGGTGGTTTAACGAGAAACGTGCTGCGGGTGAACCAGTGAGTGGACCGCTGATTTGCGAAAAGGCTTTGGTGTTAAATGAACAATTAAACGGCTCGGAAAATTTTAAAGCTAGCAATGGCTGGCTGCATGCGTTTAAAAAAAGATATGGTATTAGACAGTTATCTATGAAAGGAGAAAAATTATCTGCGGATGTTGATGCTGCCATAAGTTTTGCCTTTTATTTTCAAAATTTAGTTGAAGAGGAAGGCTGCGATTTGAGTTTAATTTTTAATGCAGACGAAAGTGGAGTTTATTGGAAACGGCTGCCAGAAGTAACTCTAGCTGGAGCAAACGAGGATTATGATTGTCCAGGTAAAACACACTTTAATTTAACATTTTCACAGTTTTTCTAACTTTAATAAATTAATATAAAAAAATGTTGGTAGTTTTTAATCTTTTTGACTTGTAATTATATTGAAATTCGTGAATTGCAATAATTATAACCTATAAAACTGCAAAGTTGAATGTGATGATTTTTAAAAACTTACAAAACAATTCACACTTTTTAAATTTAGTTTAAATGGAAATTATAAACTCATTTAAAGTGAAATCTCCATGAAATCTCGACTCATTCCTAATTTATTAAACTAAAAAGATTAAGGATATATGTATCTTTAAACATCAAACTAAGTAGTTTTTAACAAGGAAACTAAAAATATATTTAAAATGTATTTCACTCAATTTTGAAAGATCCAGTTGTACAATTTTCCGAAAAAATTATTTTTACTTAAAATTTGTTGTTTATTAATAATTAAGTAACATTTTGTGTTTTTACTTGAAAGTTAGTCAACGGAATTATTGTAATTTGTATCCAATTTTTATAAACAATCGCTCATTTTAATCTCCAAAAGTTTCTCTACAAATTTATTTCTTGAATTTTGTTAAAAAAAAATTTGTTCAAAAGTTATAAAATAAATAAAATTTTTTTATTTAATATTTTGTTAATGAATCATTTATTAACAAAATTAAACCGCGAACTGAATTATAGAGAATCTTTCAGATATAGTAAAATGAGTTGCTATTTTTAATAAAAATTGGATAAAAATTAAAATTATTCACTAACTTTTAAGAAAAAACACAAAATGTTTATTAATTATTAATAGACAAAAAAATTTTTGCAATTTTCTCTGTAGTGACTCCAATACATATTTATAGTTACAATTTATTTTAATATTTTTTTTATGCAGGTTGGAAATTAAAAAAGGACCGGGTGACCGTTTTATTTTGTTCAAACGCAGATGGTTCTTTCACTCTACCATTACTAGTTATTGGAAAATCTGAAAGACCCCGTTGCTTTAATAATAATTATACTACGTCTTTACCAGTCACGTATACACATCAAGCCTCAGCTTGGATGAATGCAAAGATTTTTTTCAGTTGGTATAAAGATCAGTTTATTCCGTTAGTACAGGCCATGCAAGTGCAAACACAAAAATATGGAAAAGTATTGCTGTTACTCGATAATGCTAACTGCCATCCACCGAAAGAAATTCTAAATAATGTAAACGAAAATTTTAAAGTTGAATTTTTACCTCCCAACGTTACGTCACTCATCCAGCCAATGGATCAAGGCGTATTTGCAAAGGCAAAAACTCTCTATCGAAAGGATCTACTTAGATTGTTAATATTAAAAAATGACCACATTGCTGTTCAGGACTTTATGAAATCTTTTAACCTCAGAGACTGCTGTTGCATGCTTGCAAAGGCATTCCAATCCTTGACTCAGGAGAACTTACAAAATGCTTGGAATAAGCTCCGTGGAATTTCAAGAGTAATGGAAAAGAATAGTAATGATTCTGACAATTCAACAACAATTAGCCAAATGCATGCAATGGTCAACAAAATTAAAGGTAAATTATATCCTACGTTTTTATTCATTTATGTTCATAAAATGGAAATATATTTTTGCAATACTAATTTCTAAATTAGTTTTTTTTTTTCTAAATCAAAGTTTTCAAAATGGTGGATGATCAAAAATAGGTCTTGAAAATGCACTGCAATGTAATAAATGATTTATCATATAATTATTCAAAATAATACAACAATTCTTCTTATTCGTGAGGTTTTTGAGTCTCTAGTCAAGAATCGGATAGCAAAATTTAATTTTTCAAAATTCTGGATTTATGTGATAAATCACTGATTACATTGCAATGCATTTTTAAGACCTATTTTTGATCATCTACCATTTTAAAAATTTTGAATATTTAATTTTTTTTAAAAATGCCAACATAAAGTGTAGCTAAAAATAAAAGAATTTGTGACCTGAAAAATCTTTTGCTCAATAATTGAAAAAGTTATGAATTTTTTTTTTTTTAAAAAAAGTGCATTTTCCCCGTGTACTTTCAATGGGAAATTTCGATTGATTACTGGCACTATGTATTGAAAACGAACTGGGGGGTGGTCCAAATAAAATTCGAAAGTCGACTTTTTTACGGACACTCTAATCCCACGTACATATTTTACACTCTCTTTATTCATCAACACTTGTATCATAAATGTTTGTTTATAGAGCAAAGTTTTTGTTATAAGATTATTATAATTAAAATTTACAATAACTTTCTTATTGTTGAATAGGTCTTGAAAAAGTTGATCGATCTGAGGTGAAAGAATGGTTATCTGAAGATCAGCACGAGCCTGGATGGAAACAACTCAGCGACTGCGAAATTATTGAAATTGTCACAGGAAAAAATCCTCAAACCATTGCGAAGGAAAAGTTACATGAGAGAAAAATCTTCCAATCAATAGAGCCTAACAGTATCAGTATTCCAAGTTCTGAAGATATTAACACCACAGTTCACATTTTACACAATTGGTGTAAACAGAAAAATGAATATACACTTTCGGATTATCGTCTCTTTCGGAAATGGGAGAATCTGACTATGAAAAAATCTCAAGAAGAAGTTTCCAAAAGTTCTGATGCTAACAATAGTGATATAATTCCAAAGCTATAATGTCAAAGAATATACGAATGTTATGAAATGTGTTCTTCATAAATAATTACATTAAAAATATTTATTTTCATTATATATTTAAAACGTTGCTTTATAATATTTTAAATTACATTATGTAAGAAAATTGTTGAAACTCAGATCTTTATTTTAATTCTAAATATATTATGAGACAAATAATAAAAATTACTTAATTCTCGTTACATTTGTACCCTATCTTTTTCATTTATAATAATTATACAAATTACATCATTATATAAATTCTTTTAAATACTTCTAGAATCGATTATCTGTTTCATTTTTTTTTTTTTTTTTGAATTACAACTATTACAATTCATTAATTTAATTTCTAATAAATAACTTTATTTTAGAGGTAGATGGTAATAATTTAAAAGATTAAAGCCAAATATTAAAGTTTGATATTTCCTTGTTAGATAATACTTTGCACACTTAAAAACTACTTATCATATCTCTTACCTGTAATAAAATAAATTCTAAAGAGGTAATTTATATTTTTCAAAAATTTTAAGCCCAATTAAATATCTTCTAAAATACTATGTATTTTTAAATCGAAAAAAACAAAATAACTGCAATATAAAACATAAATAAAATACTTAATAGAAATAAAAAAACAACCACTATTATGAATTGTCAAAACCTATCAAAACACAATAGCATAAATATTAGGCTAATTTTGGTTATGGAAAAAATGCAAGAAAGAAATTTATGATTACTTTCTGTAATTTTTCTACTATTTTTTATATTCATCTCTTTATTTCTTCTAACATAATTTTCAATAAACTCCAACATTATTTTGAAATAGACCGCCATGCGCAAACGGTCACTGCGCATCAATTTCTCCTCTTGCGAAAAACCTGCTTTAAGAGAACCCCCCACTAAAATTGTCTTATGAGAGGTTTCGCTGTATCTGCTACGAGCACGTTATTGAACAATTGCAATTAAACTATAAATAATTCGGTAAGTTAGTAACAATATTATTGATCTTAAACATAATAAATTAATTTCATTTCATATTTTGTACAAGTTTAATCACATTTTAATTTTTAAATACTAATCTAACTACTGATAGTACAAAAATTGTATTGAACTTATCAAATTCGATTTTGATTTCATCTTATATTATCAAAATTAATCATTACCTTTTTAAATTAAAAACAATTATTTCATCATACTTTTTCTTCTAATATCAACCGTTTTTTCACATTTTTGTTTCTCATTACTAAGCGACTGTAACATAAAAGTTTCTTATTATTCATTGCACATTAAAAAATACTTTATGTTTACAGACATGAAGAATAAAACGAAGAAACGAAATATTGATGAGGTTGTTGGAGATGAAGAGTTGAAAAATTTAAACGAAAGCGGACATAAAAAGAAACAAATGAAAAAGCAACATTCAAGTAATGTACATTTGAATAAAAATGTAAAATCTAATTTGACAAAAATTTCTCCAACTGACAATACATCAGTATTTGAAAAATCAAAGAAAAAGAAGAATCTTAACAATAGTGAGAAATTAAATGTAGAACAATCTTCTGTAATTTCTGGTGAAGACGATATTAATGTTAATGAAAATAATATAAACGAAGAAATGAAAGGAAAATCTAAAGATTCAAAAGCAAAAGAAGCAAAACGTGAAAAAAGAAAACAATCTAGAAAAGAACATGGTCAGTATAAAGTGTCAGATACTGTATCAATTGATGTTCTAAAACAAAAAATTGCCGAAATTGAAAGTCGAGAAAATATAAGTAAAACTGCAAAAAGAAAGTTACGTGTATTTAAAAAAAAGTTATCCATTGCTCAAGAAACTCCATCTTCTTCATCATCTGAAATTCCAAAGCTTACAAAAGCTCAAAAAAAGAAATTGAAACAAGAAAAATCTAATTTAGAAACTACAAATGAATCACAGCTTGAACATAAAGAATCTATTGAAAAAAATAATATGAAGAAAAAAATTGAAACTACAGTTGAAAGTAAGAATGTGAAAACTCAAATAAATGATGCAAAATCATTAAATAAGCCATTAAAATCAGAGAATAAAAAAACATTAAAGACTGTACAGAATAGTAAAATGTTGATTGAAAATGAAGTAGACTCTTCTGAGGAAAACAATAGTGATAGTAAAAATGTTGAAAATGAAAGTGAAGATGATAGTTCAGAAGAATCTAGTCAGTTAATGGAAGAGGAGGAAAATGTTGAAATGAATGATAGTAATGCAACTGACGAGGAAAATGATAATAGTGAAGAAGACGAACAAGAAATGAAAGAGCTTGAAATTGAAACCACTAATGATACAGAAAATGATATTAAAAAATCAATTCAAAAACCAACTAAACCAAAGCAACAGAAAAATCAAAATGTTAAAAAAATGTCGAATCAAGAAAATACAGAAAAGAAAAAAAGATATGTCTTATTCGTTGGAAATATTCCATTTCAGTAAGTTGAATTTTTTTTTCAACGATTGAAAAAAAATAGATATATATTTTTCATCTGGAAAATAAACAAATTTTTTTTGACAACTTTTTCTTTAAAAAATTGTTGATCGAGTAAATTTACAAAAAAAAAAATTTTAAGATAAAAATTATAATAATTTGTTTAAAAAAATATTTTTTCTTCTAAATCGTTGATTATAAACGTTTTGAACTTTACTAATATAGATTAACATAATTATTAAGTGTAATTATATGTTAAATGATAATTAAACATTTTTATATTGAATAATTTTCATAATGATATTTTAAATATTGAAATAATTTTTTTTAATTATAGAGCAACTGTAGAAGACATAAAAAAACATTTTCTACAAAAGGTTAATGAAGTTATTAGTGTCCGTATTCCAACAATTAAAGGATCAAAAAAACCACGTGGTTTTGCTTACGTGGAAGTTACAAATAGCGTAGACTATGAGGTAAAATTATATTTGTCTATACACAATTTAGAATTTTAATTTTTCTATGTTTTTTAAAAGCACTCTTGGAGTAACAAATTACAAAGAAAAACACAGTGTATCATTTCCGTTTTCTAGAAAATGAATTACAAAAATCCTACCAAACTTTTCATATAAAATGAATGATTAAATTATATTGTTTTAAAATAATAATCGAATTTGAAAATTTTTTTATTTTATTTATAATTTTTCTAAAAGTTTCAAAAAAATTGGAGATTTCGCAGATTTTTTTTACTAATATAATTTATCATGGCTATTAAAATTCTAGTATTTAAAGTTAACAAAACAATTTTACATCTCTCTGTTCTTTTGTGAGAATAGAGATATAAAATTTTTGAACTCTTAGAATTCATTTTTTCAAGTAAAAAATTTTGAAATTTAATAATTCCGAAACGAAGCAAAATACCTTCGTCAAATTTTAATAGCAGACAAATTATATCAAAAAATATTTGCAAAACATCAAAGTTTTTGGAGCTTTCAGAAAAAAAGTAATAAGCTTCAAAAAATTTTCAAATTTTTAATAAATTTTACACTATAATATCATTATTTTATAGAGTAAATTTTATTTTCTGAACTAATAATTGAACAGAACTCAAAAACATTGATAATTCAATGAACTTAGAATTTCATCAAGTTTCACATATATTAAAAATAGATTTTTTATAAATATAGAATCAACCATTTTCAGAATGATTTTCAGTGGATTGATCCTATTAGATATTTTGAATTTAAAATTGAAAAATTATAAAACTAAAAAATATTTATTAGATTGAAAGAATAAAAATGTATTTTTTAGAAAAAATTCTAAAACTCTACAACTTTAAGCTTATTTATTCTTTTGTAGATAAAATAAAAAAGTATATTAATTTTTAAAAACAATTGAATTTCATAATTAATAATTCTTTAACGTCCGAGTAGAATATATTTGAATTGGTTTCATAATAAAAACGATAACATTCGGACAAATGGATTTTAATAATATTTTCAGTGTGATTTCGAAACGTTGCAGAAAATATTATTAAAATCCATTTGTCCGAATGTTATCGTTTTTATTATGAAACCAATTCAAATTGAATTTCAATTTATGAAAATCGAAAAATTCGTTTATTAACCATTATTTACAAACTGCAATAATTTTACAGAAAGCACTGTCTCTACATCATACAAACATTCAAGGCTTCAAAATAAAAGTGGAATATACTCAAACAGGATCAAAAAATATTAAAAATAAACAAGAAGTTGTGGCAAAAAATCAAAAGTTACATGCTCTTCGCAAAGCGGGAAAATTAGCAGGAAGTAAGAAGTTGAAAAATCAACGTAACTTTAGACGAAAACTTAAAAACAGTCACAGTTCTGAAATAAAGGATAAAACTAATTAGCAACCTTTATATAAGTTTATAATTTTGTAATTTTATATATAATCATATATATAAATGTATATAATTGTAAATTTCCATAAATCTGCCTTATGCCATAAAAAGATCATTTATCACAAGCAATTAAAAATTTGTTTTTTTAAAATCAAAAACTTTCATTAATTCTATGGACAAGTAAGAATCATTAATTAATGAATATGTAAGTGAATACTGTAATTTATTGAGGTACAAAAAATAAAATCTTCTTACCCCTGGTGGGACTCGAACCCACAATCCCCGGTTTAGGAGACCGATGCCTTATCCATTAGGCCACAGGGGCTGTTAAATGTCTCCATAAAAATACACATAGAATTTAATACAAATAGAATATCTATTTAAATAGCCTAAAATTTGGTATATTTACAGACAAAATTATTATAATAAATTATCGTTTATTTTAATTTCGAAATAACTTAATAGTAATGAATAAATTTTAAATTTAAATAAAAGAAACGAAGCTATTATATATATTGTAAAAATATTTTATCATTCTTTGTATCGAAAACAATATTAATATGAAAAAAAAAATTATTAGCAGAAAATTTTTTTTAACGAAATAATACTCATTTCAAGTAGGAAATAATAATTATACAGTAAAATCACATTTTAATTAAACGAAAATGAAAATAAATAAAATTAAAACTTTAATTTACAAAAAAAAAATTTTATATTATGTAGTTATAAAACTTCTTTATAATAATAATTTTTTTTTTAAATTTATAGAAGAAAATTTTTTGAATCCGTCTGTGTACCTAATTTCACTTCTTATCTTCCTTAGCAACGCTTTGATGTCAAATCATAAAGTTCATGTGCATTAAAAATGTTTTTAAAATAAATGTTACCTCAAATAAGTATACGCGTGTGTTGTAAAATTGTATTTCTTCTTTCATGATAAAAACAAGTCTTTATTAAAAACAACAATCAGAAAAAAATGTTTCTGACGAATATTGCAAATCTTTCGCCAGAAATATCAAGGAATTCATTTAATTTTGAAGATAATTTAACTTACATTGATGTATATTGATACAGCTTGAATTTTATTTTTAAATCATAAGCGAATATTTTATATCTATTTCATTTTTCAGGAAGAATTTCCAAGTGATATTGTGTTTCCTCATTCACTCAATACGTTTCTACGAAAAAAAATTCAAGTGCGCGAACATTTATACTAAAAGAAAAATTATTTTGAAAATTTTATAAAAAATTATATATTAATATTGATGATTTATAGGAAATTACATCAGAGAATGGTTGTTTACAAAAATCATTACAAGATGCAGAAGAAAAATTAGAAACTTTATTACAATCATCGACTAATATTTCTGAAAATTCATTTTCATCAGAAACGAAAAATAAAGTAAATTCTAAAGAAGCAATTTTTCAAAGTGAAATAATTAATAAAATGGAGTCTAAATCTTTTTGTAAGGATACAACATTTAAGGAAAATAAATTATATCAAAATCTAAAGAGACAACTTTCAAGAAAGAATGATCAGATTAAAATACTAAATGATAAATTAGATCAGACAAATGATGATATTCTGGTATTGAAAAATATGAATTTAACTTTAAAGCAAGAAGTCACTAAAGCTCAAAAAGGATCATTTTATCGAAAAACAATAGTAGGTTAGATCTTCAACTGAAAGTAAAGAAAAATAATTATTTTTAATTTTAAATAATTTTTATATATGTGAGATTTTACATGAAATAATGCAGGTGAAAAAAAGTTTTATTCCAAACGCGATCATGTTTAAGTAATTTTTTCAATTAAATAACGAAATAATTTTTTTCAAAATGGAAAATTGACTTTTTCTACCAAATGCCTCATAAAATATTTCTAGTGAGTAAAAAATGCTAATTTTCAAGATTTAAACATTTTCGTTAAAAAAAAAATCTTACCTTACATCTACAATCAAAATTTGAGCACTATTAAGGAATATTTTTTTTCACCTTAAAATTTGAAAATTTGTAACTTCACCTAAAATCCCTGATATATCATATTCGAAATTAGATGAAGATTTACGAAATTTGGAGAAAAAACGAAAACAGCAAATTGAAAATTTAACAAAAGAATTAAAAGAATTGGAAATTTCTTTTGAAAATATGAAAATAAAATTGAGTGCATCTAAAGCAAGAATAAAAATGTTGGAGAATGAATTAATTGGCGCAAAAAAAAATATTGCGCTGTTAAATGAAAAGAAAATTTATAATGATCAATTAATAGAAGAATTAAATGTGAGTTTAATATTTTTCTAAATAGCTTATTATAAATAAAAAGGGTGAAAAACCCCCAGCAATTTTTTCCAAAATAGAAAAAAAGTACCCGTATTTTTTTGTCAAATCGGAAAATATAAAAATCAATTAAATCAGTTCTGCTTTGGACCAGTTTTTGAAAAAGGTTTTGAAAATAGTAATACTTTATTTAATAATTTCTTAATAGTAATTAATTTTTTATTTTTCAAAAAAAAAAATTTCATTCACAAATAAAATTTATTATGAATTACTGTTTTTTAAACACTTTTCAAAACTTTACCCGGTGCATTAATTATTTAAGTGATTTTTAAACGATTTTATTGAAAATTTGCAAAAAATGTTTTTTTCCTAATATAAGAAATCGTTAAATTTCATGGGTTTCGAGCACTTTAAAATATTATGCGATTTAAAAAAATACAGGTATTTTTTTTAATTTCGAACAAATTTTAAAGATTGGAGCAAAATAGTTCCAAAAAAAATTTTCCTGTACATTTTTAGACCTAATTTTTATATAAAGTTTAATTGCAAATAATATAATATTTATTTTCCAGAGTAAATTAAAATATACAAAAAATGAGTTATTAAATAGCGAGGTTGATATACAAAATCAAAAGATTAAGTTTGATCGTGAAAAAGATGCTATGAAAAATGAATTAGAAAGTTTGCAGGTTCAAAATAATCAACTTCGACAAAAATTAGAGGAATGTTAAAAAAACACGACGAATTTGTTAAATTTAGTCAGGAATTGTATGTATATAATAAATGTATTAAAAAATATAAAATAACAAATAACAAAATTTACAATAATTGGTATATACAATATATTATTTCATATTTCTCTTTTAATAAATTACATTTAACAAAGAGAAACCAATAATCATTTTATATTTGAAAAAGAAGCTTACTTATAATATTTTGCATTTCCAATTTGAGTAATATTTTTAACAAAAAATAATTATTTTAATAAAATTATTTCACATCTTCCAATTTGTATAGAAACAGAATTTATATATAATTTCTTTCAAAAAAAAATTTCAAAATATAACTAAAATTAAGACATTTTTTAAATATTTTCTCACTTTACCGAATAAAACACTGGTTTAAAAGTAGAAAAATAGCGATTAGTAGATTTTTGAAACAAAAAAGAATTTGTGATAAATATCTGATTATAATTTAATAACCTAATTATGAATATAGTCATGAAAAGATATTAGACAATAAGACTTTTTAACTTCAAAGTAGAAGGATTGGAACTGTAACATGAACTGATAAGAAAATTCACCTGTGACGTTCAAGCAGGTATATAAAACGGAGAACTATGTCCACGTCATGTACATATTCTTGTTCGTTCTCGTTCACATCACACCTATACAGGACATAAATCATTTCTTTTTTTTTCATTTTTTTAAAGTAAAGGGAAAAAGTGGGTAAGTCAATTATTGTTATTTTATATTATGTTCCAAAATTTTCAAAGAAGTAAATATTTACAAAATTATTAAATTCAAATTATAAAATTTCTTTTTTTGTTTATAAATCATTTCTTTTTTTTTTGTTAATGTAATTTTGTGAAAATAAAAAATGTAAATAATATAACATTAAGAATAATATACTCATTGATAAGAATGAAAGTTGTGAGAAATAATTCTAATTAAAACAAAAATTTCTAAAAATTAATTTAAAAAAAAAATTTATCTTATAACACAATTTTACGAAACATTAACAAGTAATTTTTATATCTATATATTTTTCTAGAAACAAATAAATAGACTCTTTGAATATGAATTAAAGTAATTATTTATTTCAAAAATGTTTAAATGAATCCATAAAAAAAAAAATAATTTTCTGTGAACATTTCTTAAAGTTGATCTTCAAAATATTCACTTGTCTTTTCATTATAAAATTAATCAACAATTTTTTTAATAATGAACATTTTAATATTAAACAAATATTTCCAAAATCTCGATGAATATCTTTAATATCAACTTTAGAAAATGTTCCAGAAATTTTTTTTTAACTTATATATAGAAATATTTCAACAAAAAAAAAAATTTATATATAAAAATTGTTTTTACCTCTAATTTATACTTTTGAAAAATAATTTTTCTTTCCGATATTAAGTCTGAAATACGATGGAGATTTCATAATCATATTATTCTTTCCATTGCGCTATATTTAATCAGCTTATCAGTGTCGGTCGCGTTGCTTACAGATGATTTTCGGTAATGTACGTGTATACCTGTTGAGGAACTGTGCTATCAATTCGTTATCACATACTAACTGATAATATAGAGAATAGCTGTCTTTTCCAGAGAGCAATAATTTACAGAATACCTAGAATATTCTTAAATGAGTATATATATATGATCTTATTAAGTATATACGTGTTATAAAAAATACGATAAAGAAAACATTCTTTTCGCTAATAAAAAAAAACTAATAATAATTACTTTTATTACAAAATTAAATTTATATTATCTTTTGTAAATAAATATTAATGATTTTGTAATGTTTACTGTTGTCTTCAGAAATAATAATTTTTATAAAATACAAAATTTTGAAAAAAAAAATTATTCATTAATTTTATAAATTGGAAAAAAATTTTCAATATTTATTTATTTAAACATTTTGTATTTAATAAAAATTATAGTTTCCGAAGAAAGTTATGTTGCTGAAACGTAAACGTTTTCTTTTAATTTTCTTCACTCGGAGTGATTTTTAAGTTTATTTTTTAAAAAACGGATAAAAATAAAATTATCTTTATTTGCATTAGTATATTTTTTTTGTAATATACATAATTTTATTATATTGACAAATAATACTTACAATTTTTTTTCAATATTATAATTACATGATATATTTTCATTTGCACATTTTTCCAGATAGTAAATCAGATATCATTATATTTCAGTTGTACAGATATATTGTGTTTCGTTTATCACTTTTGATAAGACAATATACATATAGTTACAACAATTATTTTTTACAAAAAAAAATAATTATTATATTTATAACATAATTAAAAAATTCTATATTTACAATTAATATTTACTTTGTATTGTCAATATTACATATCGCTGGTTTACTACAAAAAAAGGACACGTGCATTCCATAAAGTCCTCTTTTTCAACAAAAATTTCACGTATTCTTTTTTTCCACTAAACCACCAGTTTCAGAAATATTTTTTTAAAATAAAATTTAATTATTTTCAGTTATATATTAATTAAATATATAAAATTTGGAAAAATATTTTGGTCCGTTTTCGTTTATCCAAATTTATATTTTTAAAAATTAAGGTCCAATAAAAAATTAATTATGTGTTAATAAATTAAATGAATATATCTATATTTAAAAAGTTCAAGTGTTTTCTGTAGAATTTCATATAAAATTTTTAATCTAATTTCAATAAATTCTTTTCTATCTAATAAATAATATACACGTATGTATTGCTGATATATTCAAAGTAGATATTTTTTGGTTGTTTGTGCAGATGCTCTTAGAAAATATCATCTGCACAAATAA
Organism: Leptopilina boulardi; assembly: GCF_019393585.1. NCBI lineage: Eukaryota > Metazoa > Arthropoda > Insecta > Hymenoptera > Figitidae > Leptopilina > Leptopilina boulardi. The sequence goes on from NW_026137778.1 coordinate 1,304,730, forward strand.
TAAAAAAAAAAAGTTATATTCTTTTATTTACTTTCCGAATTAGAAATAAGCAGACTCTTTGCTTTAGAATTTATTATTAATACACCTATACTTTATTAAATGACAATTAATTTTTTTTTTTTTTTTATTTAGATTTTCACTTTATTTGATAAAAATTATATTTGATCAATAAATAATAATTTAAAATATTAATTTAAATTTTGTGAAAAAAATTTTTTTTTTTGTAAAATTTGGGATTAAATTTTTTTTTTAACTTTTAATGAAATTTTTGCATGTTTTGTTGAAACCACATGGTGCGAAAATATTAACAATAATAATAATAATAATAATAATACACGAGACACGAGCTATGTATGGTTATGTGCAATCAGGTGGGTGCTAAACAGAAAAACGGCTCGCACTTCCCTGATAATTGGACTGGTTTCATGCTCAACGGAAAACACATTCTGGTTATATTCTGCCCTCATATTTAGCAGCAAAAACGTACATATTTTAAATTGTGTAGATTTTTTTTTCTTTTTAGGTAATTTTAATTTTTATACTTTCATTATGACCCAGTTAAAAGTTTCTTAAAAAATACACAGGTACTTTTTTATGATATGGAATTGCTTAGAATCCCTCAGAGATCCCTGGCTCGTTTGTTACAAAAAAAAGTTCAATTTTATTAAATAGTAATAATATAGGTAATTCCTCAAAGTGATTCGTTTTTGATCGAAAAAATAAGAAATAAAAATTTTAAATTTTCTGAATTTTTTTTTCAAAAAAAAAGTTATCTAAAGATGTTTAAAAATAAAAATATGTTGCGCAAAATTAAATTTCCAAAAATACGACCTCCATGAAGCATTTTAGTCATGTGTTTTAAAGGTTAAATATTGTATTTAAAATTGATGTTTGAAAAAAATGCCATCAAAATATATTTTGCATAATAAAATAAGTTATAATTTATTATTTCAATATTTACGTACAAAAAATCTACTTTTCAATTTTCCATAACCAAACACCACATTTGATTTGAGGGTTTTAGGTTTTTTTAAACTATTTTTTTCTGTAAGAATTGTGTCTATTCCCTCAAAAAAAATTTATTTTTCGTTTTCATTTGTTTTTTTTTGGTAAAAATATTCTTTTTCTAAAATGCATTTTATCTATTGAGAGGGTATTAAAAATGAAATATATCAAAATTTTGTATTGAGAAAAAAATTTATTTCATTATTTAAAAAGAAAAAAATTATTGTGTAGACGCGGTCCAAATGGAAATTTTTTTTTTTTTGCAAAAAATTACAATTCAGTATTAAAACTATTAATTACCCAAGTTTGAACACGATTAGATAAAAATTTTTTATATCACTTTATCTGAAATCGCTCAAATATAAATATAATATCTGTTTTACTTCAATAATGAGCATTTCCATGAAAATTTTCGTCCGTGCGTTACGATGACTAAAACGACTTTATATTTTTTCAATTTTCTTATAAAATCAAAAAATCTGTTGGACAAGTTTTCTATATTTTCTTATCTTTTTCATGTAACAAATTTTTATTTCATAATAATTTTAAAAAAAAAGTTACAGTAATTTGTTGCACAGACAGAATGTCCGCTTTTTCATAGAAATGCACTATAATATATTATTTATACACGCAGCACATAATAAAAATCACTAAATAAAAATGTTAATTTAGTTTTTCATTTAGAACAAATAAAAAATATAAAAAATATATGATGCATTCCACGCAAAATTTTAAGTCCGTCTGCAATTGCATTTCCGATTTTTCAGAAAAACTTTTTTTTCTTTTAGTACTAATTGAGACTAGCTTTCATGATTCTTTTCAAATTTTATTAGCAAGCCGTTTTTGAGATATAAATTTTTCAAAATTTATGAATTTTAATCACTTTTAATTTTTGAATGCTTATAATTTCCTTAAATATGCATCAATTTTAAAAGTTTTTTTTCAAAATGTGTGTTTTTAAACGTACTTTGGAAAAAAAATTGAAAATTTTCTTCAAATATATTACTATTAAATTTTTAAGTTTTCTCAATTGACGTACTGATCGATTTTTTTAAAAAAAAACTACTTCTTTTTACAAAAATTTTAAGCCTATTCCAATCGTGGGTAAACAATTTTTACCTATTTTCGGAATTTTTAAAAAAATTTGAATTTTTTAAAATTATTTTTGGTTTTTTTTATACTACGTACTTTTATGTATTTTGGTGCGCTGATGACGAAATTATAATAACAATATCCGAAAATTTGATTTTTATGATGAAAACCATTAAAAAGTTCTAAAATTTATGGTGTTTTTTTTTCGTTTATTGGGTAAAATATGCTTGAACCGCTAGGTATTTTTAAATAATATTTTTTTAAATATTGTTGAAAAATAATATGAAAATATACATTTAAATGTGTGAGAAAAAAATGAATATAAAGTCCATGTGGAATTTTTTTTTTACAAATATTAATGCATTTTTTCAGTTGTATTTACAATGACACTTGTGAAAATGAAAGATCTAAAGTAAATAAAGTACATGATACTGTGTCTGTACTGTGTATGGATATATTATTACGCACATATATAAAATAAAATAATAATTTTTATTAATATTATGTTAATTTTTTGAAGGTATATTATGCAGAAATGGACACTGGAAGTTCCTGATGCTCCAAAGTAAGGCCTAAGAATATGATTGCATTTTATAACTGTAATGCAAATGAGCTTATGCTGTGTGCTGAAGAAAAGAGAAGAAATTTGGGAACAATTAAAAAAAGCACGATTTTTATAAAGAGAGCTAACCATCGACAGTATGGTACAATTTCACTGTCATGGAGTTGCTCTCTTTGTGGATGTCGCTTAAATCATCAACTTTTATTGAAGACGCGGCAATAGTGTATAATAATAATTATAAGTTTATTTATTATTTCGCGGGTGATTATGTGAGAAATGTTATCGACCGAAAAAATCGAATTTTTTTAAATCATGGTTTCTTATAGTTTAAGAATTAAAAAATGCAATGCGACAATTTTTAAACAAAATTTTTTTTTGGTCGATATCACCCTTTTCTCAGACACGATCACATTATATCATCAAATTATTATGGTTATGCATTTTTAAAATAAAGTAATTTATTATCTTCGTAGTTAAGAATTTTATTTAAAAAAAATTTTTAATTTTACTTTTATATTATTTTTATATTATTTATTTAATTTCCTTAAATATTATTATTAATCAATATATTTTTATTCATTATTATTTTCTTTCTATATTTAGTCGATGACTCCAATCTCTATTGTTTTCCAACGTTTATTCTATTTTAATTGTACTTGATGAATTTGTGAATTATGATGGATGAAAAATGGACTGAAATGAATTGTGATAATGGAATCAATCATTCATTTTTAATTTTTATTATTTTATTTATTTTGGTAAGAATTTTATATTGTTAATTTTCTGAACTCCTTTTTGTTAGTATTAATTTTTAATTTATTATTGTAATTTGATAGACTCCCTGAAGAGGAAATCGTACAGATTTCGAAACGTTGGAGAAATATATTTATAACATTTGGTCCGAATGTCTTCGTTTATTTTATTTATCTTACTTAATACTACTCGGACGTAAAAGATTATTCATAATTCATAGAATTAAGAATTTCATAAGAACATTAAAAATGTTCGGCAAAATAATTCTGTATATTTATAGATAATTTTACTACTTTAATTAATATTTTATTAAATTTATTTTAAATATAAAAATACGTGTAATGAAATTTAATACAAAACTCAAGGTAGCGCTAGATACATGTGCTCAATGTATTCATGTTTCATGTATAGTTGAATGAAATTCTTACTCGAAAAGTCTTTTGTTTTTCCATAACGAATAGGCTGTTTGTATTATCGCAACACGTTTAAAAAAAAAAACCTTAGACAAAAGCAAGGTTTCATTGAAAAGATAAATATATTTCCGTTTCTTATTATATCCAATGTTATAGGGGAATTGATGTGTACCTAATTTTTTAGAAATATATAATATTTACACAAAATAAAAATATATATGATTTGGCATTTAATGTAGGGATTTCATGTAAAGTGCGAGATACAAAAAGAAAATGTTCTCAAATATGCAAAAATCTAAATTAAAAAAAAAAATTTTCGACATTTTTTTCAATAAATATTTTGTCAGTTTTATATTCGAATTATTCAAAACAGATATGTATTAATGACAAAAAAATTCAAAATCTGTATTTTGATTATTATTTTCTGACAAATCGTTTTAAGACAAATTTCAAATTTCGATTTTTTTTTCGAACCATGAATTTTTTTTACCATAAATTCAGAGAGATTTTTTAAAAAAAGTAACAGAACTTTTTCAAAGTGTTTAGAAAAATTTCAAAAATTATTTAATTTTTCTCACATTGTATCATTGTATCACTATACTACTTTCTGGCCTTATGTATTATTAACGTTCTTCTGAAGAGTTCCTAATAAGCTGAGCGACAAAAAATTTTTTTGCCGGAACTACAGAAAATATTTATAAATCGTTTAAAAATCATTTTTAATTGTTGTATCTATCTGAAATCTTTTCTGTAGGTAGATAAAAAAAAATAACGTAAATTTAAAAATTAACATTGAAATTTTATTAAAACCTATATTTATTAAAAAGAAATCATTTTTTTTTAAATTAAAATTTTTAGGTTATAAGTAAACGACTCAATATAATTTCAAATAAAATTTTTAAGTTTTATTAAGAGAAAAAGTTAACTTGAAAAACAAATATTAATGACAGTTATATTTTTGAAGTTATGTTACAGCCCTATTGTAAACTTATAATAATACACTAAAAAATCTTTTTGGAGATTATAAATCCACAATTTGTATTTGTATTAAAATTTGTAAAATTGCTATATTCAATAAGGTTATGTTACCACATTAAAAAGAGCGCACTTTTACCTTTTTTTTGTAAATTTACTACTTTCAAAGTTGACGGATGCAACAACTAATTATGTGTTAACTATTACTCACTTTGAAAATAGTAAATTTACAGAAAATGGTAAAAGTGCTCTTTTTAATGTGGTAACATAAACTTATATAATGCAAATATATAATATAAAAAATAGATTAAACAGGAACATAAATTAATTGAATTCTAATTCAACTTCACTTTTTTTCCTCTTTTCATTGTTTTGTATTTCATTTGAAATCGCGCGGAGAAGTTGACAAATATGTTCGTGGACTTTGGCAGGCACTGATTGGTTAATTTTTCTTGCGTGCGTGTGGTGAGACCTTTATTTTGCTGCATGCTGCTAGTGCAGCAAACCTGTTCACCTTTAACCATGTTTACATTATTGTTTATTGTCATTTATTGTGTTTCCTTATATCAACAGAAGTAGCAAATATCTTTGCAATTTACAGTTTTTTTTGCAGTCAAAAAGCACAACAGTACCCACAGCATCTGACAACATAGAGCAAAGCAAAAAAAAGAATAATGTCTAATATTAGCATATCAAATGTTTCAACTTCTAGTCCTCGATCAAAGTAAGTAAAACTATAAATTTATAAGGGCCTCGGATAATACGACTTTTTTTTTTTTTGCATTTTTTACAAAATTTTTTAAACAAAATACGTCTTTTTATTATATCACTTGAAATCTCAATTATTTTCAAAAATTTCAATTTATAACCTACAATTTAACAATAATAAATAATTATTAATTGTTTGAAAATATTTTGAAATTCAATTAAAAAATTCCAACTGTTACTCTCTCAAAATTCAATTATTTTTAATATTTCTTTAAAAATTAGGCTGCGTCTAGTAGTCCGTCTAGACGGATGAATTTAAATTGTCCGTCTATAGACGGATAATATAAATTGTCCGTCTAGTGCCAGTATTTACTGGCACAGTAGACGGATGAAATATTTTTTGTTAAAACTGTCCGTCTACCCGTATATATTTATATAAATATACATACATATAAACATTCAGCGCGAAATTCAAACTCTTTAAAGTTTAAATCGAAATTTTTTTTCAAATGATATTACATACCATTAAATTTTGAAGTTATAAAGATGAAAAGTCATTTTTCTTAATTGACGTACTGATCGATTTTTTCAAAAAAACTACTTCCTTTTATGAAAATTTTAAGCCTAGTCTGATCGTGGGCAAACAATTTTTACAATATTTTCGTAATTTTTCAAAATTTTTTGTATATTTTAAAAATATTTTTGGTTTTTATACTACGTACTTTTATGTATTTTGATGCGCTGATTACGAAAATCTTAGTGACAATACCCGAAAATTTGATTTTTATGGTGAAAACCATAAAAAATGTCCTAAAGTTTATGGTTTTTTCCTTTATTGGGTAAAATATACAAAAAATTTAAAAAAATTCATAAGATATAAAAAAAGTATTTTAATAAGATCTATACCTTTTGTCGGGTAAGGATACTACTAAGATTTTCGTAATCAGCGAATCAAAATACCTAGTCTTAGTCCACGATCAGACTAGGCTTAAAATTTTCGTAAAAGGAAGTAATTTTTTTGAAAATTTTTGAAAAAAATCTATCACTACGTCAATTAAGAAAAATGACTTTTTATCTTTATAACTTCAAAATTTAATAGTAATATTATTTGAAAAAAATTTCCATTTTTTTTAAAGTACGTTTAAAAACATACATTTTGAAAAAAAACTTTTAAAATTGATGCATTTTTAAAGAAGTTATGAGCATTCAAAAATTAAAAGTCATGAAAATTCTGCAATTTTGAAAATTTCATAACTCAAAAATGGCTAGCTAAAAAAGATTTTTAAAAATATAAAAAAAAAATTTTAAAAGCTTCTATAGATTTTGAATTACAAAATAAGAAAAAAATTTGGTTTTTTGTTTTAAGTCAAAAACTGAAAAAGATTTTCTACCGGCCTTACACTTCTGCATAAAAAAGGGTTTTTGTAGATCGACTGTCTTTGCCGCAATTTTAATTGTTTTACCTTATGAAAATAATTTTTTAATGTATTAAAATTAAATTTTAATATGTACTTAAAAATAATATATAATTGATTTTTTAATTCTGTTCTTGAAAAAAAATCTTAAAAATGGGTCTGATTTTCGGTCTTTACAGTGGTCTAACCCCTTAATATTTTAATTAGTAAAATATTCAATTTAATGTATATAGTTTTGATTTTTTATAATAAAATTACCTTTAACGGTTAGCAGTAACTGTTTCTTATGAATATTTCTTTTTTTATTTTGAATCCAATTGGATGAGTTTTTTAAAGGCGCGTGGCAGGACCTTGTTAGTTGGATCGTGACTTATTATTAATAATTATTTTCTTAAGAGTAGACGGACAAATTTTAATCCATTTATTTCATCCGGATACTGTCTGATACTTTTAACAGTAATGCCAGTATAATAGACGGACAAAAATATTTATCCGTCTAGACGGACGACTAGCAGTAATTTCGTATCCGTCTAGACGGACGACTAGCCACTTCGTAAAAATTAAATTAATTTAAAAAGTTTCAAATAAAAACTCTAAAATTTAATTGTCAGAAATTTAAAAAAAAACTACAACTGTTTAATTTGCAAAATTTTTATTTCAAAATTAAAATCTACAATTCAATTATTTCAAAAAAAAAATTTAATTTAAAAATCTGTAAAACTTAATTATTTGATTAAAGATTTTTTATAATTTATGGCTCAATGACTTTTATTTTATTAATTAACACGATTTTTACGACACGTACTTAATTATTGTCCGACATTTTTTTTACCATTAAAACTAAAAATTATACAAAAATTTTAAATTCTTATAAATTGCTTAAATCAGACTTCAAAAAATTTTAAAAATGGAAAATTAAGAATTTTTTTTATAAATCTGTCCTTAATTAAAATTTTAAAAAATTTGTCTTTAGTTTAATTCTGAAATATTCGAAATAAATTTTCTTAATAATATTCTTAAAGAATTATTCTTATTAAGGAATTAATAAAATGAATTTAATATCTAATAACACCAGTTATTAAAATTAAAATATTTATTAACTAATTAAATTTAGTAAAAAAAAAAATCGACTTTTTCGACTGTATTTTGGAATAATTAAATCGACTTTTCTTGCGCCTTAAATTCGATCCGAGGCCTATTTATATTATATTTAGTTACTGCATCTTTAGTACAGGTAATTTATTAAATTTCATGACAGTATAAAAATTGCTGCCGGAGCAGTAGTTTGTGATGAAAGTATTCTTAAAGGAGATATAACAATTGGTCCAAGAACTGTAATTCATCCAAAAGCAATAATTATAGCAGAAGCAGGTCCCATTATTATAGGCGAAGGAAATATTATCGAAGAAATGGCAACAATAGTTAACAAGTATATCTATTTTATAATATACACTCAAAAAAATTTATTTGATTCAAATAATCGTTTACTTGACTATTATCAAATAAATATTTATTTGAATCAAATAATTTTTATTTGAATTAAATAAACTGTATTTGAACCAATAATTTCAGTTTTTCAAACAAATTGACTCAAATAAATATTTATTTGATAATAGTCAAGTAAACGATTATTTGAATCAAATAAATTTTTTTTAGTGTATGCTTTTGTTATTTAATTAATTGGAATAAAATATAATAAATGTGTGCGTTAATTTATTAGATTGCCTGACGATACACCAAGACTTGCAACAGTTCCAGTTCAAATTATCGGAAATTATAATGTTTTTGAAGTTGACAGCACATGCGAAGCAAGTAAAGTTGGTGACAATAATATTCTTGAAACAAAAGGTATGAAAATAATTATTAAACATTTAATTATATTCAAAGGAATCAAATTTTACGATATATTTATTTCTACAGCATTCGTTGGTCGAGAAGTTGAATTGACTAATGGCTGCATAATAGGTGCTGCTTGTTCTATATCGGAATCAGAAATTTTACCTGAAAATACTATTGTTTATGGAAGCCAGTGTCAGCGTAGAGAAATGAGTGATAAACCATACGTGAGTAAAATATTATCAAACATTTTTAGAAAGAGCATTCGAACAAAGTCTAAAATTAATTTTTGTTAGAATTTTCATTTTACAGAATTTTATTTAGAATTTATTTTTATTCGAATTTCTTCAAATTATTATTTAACAGAAATTCCATTTAAACCAAATTCAAAATTTCGGGAAAAAATTAAACAAACATTTTTTTATAACATCTAAAACTAATAAAAAAATGTTATGCCAAATTGTGCTCTTTTGTGCATAATTTCTTTTTTTCAAAAACTTAAAATTCTGGAAAAAAAATTTAAAATTTTCAAAAAAAAAAACAAATCTTGTACTGAATTATGTTGGAATTATTCTCTTTTGTACACAAATTCATTTTATGAAAAATTCAAAATTCTGAGCAAAAAAATTAAAAAAGATTTTTAAAACAATTATATATTCAATTTAGGAAAAATTGGATTTTTTTTAATTCTGTTAGTCGAGCACAATTCAGCACAACTTTGGTTTTTTAAATTCGCTTGAAAAAAAATTGTTCAAACATAGTTTCTATATCAAAAAATGCAGATTTATTCTAATATACATTAATTTTTTTTATAAAAGATTGTTACGTTTTAAATAAAAATTAATTGTAAATTTTTTTTCACTAAAACTATTTAAAAGTCGAAGAAAAAGTAAAACATTTCTTCTCTTTTGGCAAAAAGTTTCTAAGTTCATTAATTTTGGAGTCATATATGCCATTGAAAATAGGGATACTTTTAAGAAATAAGAATTTTGCATATTTATAACTCGAAAAGTTTTTCATTTAAACGACAGTAAAAATAAAAAATAGATAAATATTTTCTTTCGAAAAAGAAAGAAAATTGCCCGAATTGAAAATGTATGGAATTGGCGAAAAATTTATTATTTTTTTACATTTTTTGTAGCCGCAAGTTGGACAATTGGATTTTTTAATGCGTGTACTACCGAATTATCATCATCTTCGAAAACCTAATATGAAATTAAAGACTGATTCAACCATGCAATAGATTGTAACTTATTGTTTCTAAAAGATATTTATTTTGTTTCTATTTTGTAATTAATATGCAATATATATATTAAATTATACATGCTTGTTTTTTCATCTCCCTATATTACAAAAAGATATTACCTGAACCAAAACCAAAATTAGGTCACAGTTCAGGGTTAAAATACTAATAAATCAAGAGGACGGTGAATTTGAGATAAAAATCGGTAAACGTAACCTCAAAATTAGATCAATTTTTTGGTCAACAAACATAAAGTCAAAATTCAAGAGATTCAAGATAAAATTTTATGTTCTTAGACCAAAGGGTTAAAATTAGTAAACATAACCTCAAAATCAGGTCAAAATTCAGAGCTAAAAAAGATACATAATCTCAAAAATTCAAGATTAGATATAGGGAATTGGCTTCTTTGCTCGATCGGTAAAAATACAATTTATTTCAAATATTCACTCGATAGGTGGTACTACTTATACAATTTCTCAATTCTTTGTCGAGAATTTTAAAAGTATATATTTTATTTTTACATCAATTTTCAAATAGAAATAATAACTATGTAAAAATTATTTTTAAAGCATATTATTAATTAAAGGATTTATTTAAGCTCAAAAAAGTCATATAAATTTATTAAATATCAATATTAAATAAAATGTATTTAGTATTTTAATAAAAAAAAAAAAAAACTATATAAAAACAGCACAAGTCGCATATTGTTGCTAATTTCGGATATCAGTCAGACATTCTAAATTTACGAAGTAAAGAAGAAAATAATTTTGTAATAAGATTTTGATAAAGTTATTAAAACAAATGTTATAAAATATTTTATGTTTAAATTTAAATAAAAGTGAAATATATACAAATAACTTGGTGGATAAATATTAAATACGTTTATATAATAAAATTAATTTTTAATGAAATTTATCTTTATCTTTTCAATATAAATATTAACATAAAGATGGAATATGGAATTTAATTTTCTTATTTCTTGAGAGTAATGTAAGAGACAACGAGGTGTAATGATGTATATTTCCATAATTGTTTAAATAATTTTGCATTTATCTCAAATTAATAATATATTTATTCTATTCATTGAGAGTTGAAATTTAGTATTGAGAATACAATTTTGATAACTGATTATTGATTTTGATATACTTCAAATTAAATATTTAACAATCACATCTTGGGTGGTATTGGCTCTTTTCGAGTAATTTTGAATTCTAACAAAATTATTCAATCAAGTTGAAATTTTCATAATTAACATATTAATAGGTACCCAAAGACACTTCTTTAAATAAAATAACCGGAGAATTAAATATGTATGTACGTCTGCAGATATTATAAACAATCATTAGTGATTTTACTTTGAGGGAAACCCAAATAAAACAATTATGTTTTAAAATAAAAAAGAAACTTCGGGAAAAAAACTTTAAAAATTAAAAAAAAAAATTGTGCTCTTTTACACATAAATTCATTTTTTGAAAAACTCAAAATTCCGACCAATAAAATTTAAAATATTTTAAAAATGTTTAAAAATGTTTTTCAATTTTTTTTTCCTGGAATTTTGAATCTTCAGGGAGTCGAGCACATTTGCCAAATAAAATTCCAGGACTTTTCCTGATTTTTCAGGTAAAAAATTTTTTTTCCAGGTATGTACTATTTTAATAAATTTTAATAACAAATATATATATATATATATATATATCTTTTCTCATGCTTTTTAAAAATATATTAAGTGTACAAGATTAAATTAATTTAAATCATTTTAGTCGATTTTTTTTTTTTTTTTTTATTTATGTATTTAAGGTCGCTGTTGAACAGCTAGGGTCTTAAGCGTCCGCAATGATACAATAATTGTTAAATATAGCTTTATACAAAAGTCGAAGTATTGTTTAAATTTTTAGTCGATTTACATTACAAGAAAACTCAAAAAAGTCACTTCTTTTATTTTTAAATAAATACAATTATAGTAAATATTTTATTATTATCAAACAATTGTTATTAGAAATTAAATAAATTTTATTACACTGAAAAAAGGGTTTGGTATTGACAACCAAACGTTTGGTTGGTATTTACGCAACCAAAATTTTTTTGTTGAATCAACAAAATTTTAATTGTCTCAATCAAAATTTGTTTGACACAACCAAAATTAGAAAAAAAGAATTTTTGTTGTCCTAACTAAAGTTTGATTGGAACAATCAAAATTTTGTTGATTCAATAAAAAAAATTTGGTTGCTTAAATACCAACCAAACGTTTGGTTGTAAATACGAAACCCTTTTTTCAGTGTAATTTCTAATAAAAATGTTTCATAATATTTTCAAGAAATTTTATTTACAATATTTCAGAATTGAACTAAGACAAATTTTTAAGAATTTAATTCAGTATAGAACAAATTTTAAAAAATAATTTAAAATTACTTTAAAAAAAATTTTCGAAATATTATTATTATTATTATTATTTATGCAAATGTTTTCGAATTCAGAAGTTTAGAAAATGTTTTAAATAATCAAATTTTCGAAAAACTTCATTAAAATATTATTGTAAAATATGAATTTAGTAAAAATTTTAGAAATAATTGAAATTTAAAAAATTGTAGTTAAAATTTTTAGAAGTAAATGAATTTCAGATAATTTTAAATTTGGCAGAATTTGGCACAAGATTTGATTTTTTGAAAATTTAAACTTTAGGTACTGCTCTAACTTCTTAATTATTTCAATATTAAATTTATATATAAAATGGAATTATTATACTGTCGTCTAAAGTAGATGTTATTTTTTATCATTTCCCTCAGGAAATTTTGATTAGTTTACAATTCTTTCGTTTCAAGATTTCCTTTTAAAATGTTTTTTTTTTGCTTATATACAGTCTACATGACAGTCGAATTTACATTGAATCAAAATCGTTTCTGAATATTATCATAAGTAATAAATTGGTGTGACGAGCGCTGACGGACAGCCCCTGGGGTATCTCTTCTCCCCTGGTTAGATCGCAATGTCAAAACGGCAGACACGAGCTTCACCCTGGAGTTGCACACAAATGACAAGCATTGCAAATTTGAGCTTCGCTTAACGTTTCTATTGTTAATACAACCCCTGTTATAAGTGTACATAGACTACTTAGTTTTCAAAAAATAATCATAACTCTTCTATTAATAAATGTGAATCAAAATTTTCACTATTACAAAATATATAATTATTCCAAAGAAATAAAATCATTATTAATTGAGTGATAAATTATTTTTAACGCAAAATTTAATTAATATTATTTTGTTAGTTAGATAACCAATGCTTCCTTTTTATATTTTCTCCGATATTGGATTTAAAATTTTTAATGTTCTTTACAGATTTTTATATAACTTATGAAATGTTTTTCATTATTGAAAGTTTTTTCAAATTTTCACTTCTTTCTTAAGTATTACATTTTTTCTAAAAAAAAAATCTTTTAGAAGAACAAAAGCAAATTTTTCAAAAATCTTTTTCAAAAAAAGGAGAGGAAATTTTTTTTATCTTTGTCGGTATAGAGTCTATGCCATTTAAAATATAGAATTATACAATCAAGGACCAAAGGAAATGAACCCCTGCCTTTAGCCCAAACTCGAATGCTGAAAAAAACGTGTCAATTTCTACACAGAGACATAGGGGAGATCGGGGCGTAATGCAACATTTCAATTTATTCAAAAGTTCCATTGTTATTCATTCATTTATTGTGGAAAATATGTCGAAGTCATTTACAGATTTTGATACTTTCAAATCTTTAATTTTTTTTGTTTTTTGTTCTTTAAGGAAAAAATATTGAACATTTTTGATTTTTATTTACAATATGATAAAAAATAACCATATATTCTAAAAATACTTCCTCAAGGAGTATTGACGCTTTTTTATAACAAAATTACTATACAATCTTTAAATTACAATACATAATAATTTTTGAATTTTTAAATAATATTTACTCCTGTACTAATATACCCCGACTCCAGGGTAAATTGGCAGATTTGTACTACAAAAGTAATGATTCTATAGAAAAAAAAGTAAAAGCGATATTGGAAAGTTTTCTTTATATATAAAAGCTGAAATATTCAAGTAAAGTTTTTTGTATACAATTAAACGTTTATTAATTAATGTAAAAATGATGAAGTTAAACGACAAAGAGTGAAAAGTTTGACTCCCCTATAAGAAATATTTGATCCTTGCTTTTGTAAACACAAGTGGAATTGATTCTTATCACTTCCCTATTCCCTAAATCGAGAACAGAGGAACTCATCCGTAAAATATACAAAAGGGAAGTTATGCTAATGTCATGTCGTTTACAACGACATGTATATAAAGATTTTGTTGGAACAATAGCGTTTCTATTGTGTATATATATAGGTAATGTGTTAAATACCGTCAAGCTTAATTTCAAAATATATTGTGTAATATACATATATTTAGTCATTTTATTGTAAATATAATTATTATATAATAATCAATAATTTTATTTAAGTAAAAACAAAAACACAAATATATATTAAGGTTGGTCCAAAAAGTCGAAAGTCAGAAATATTTTGAGTAATTTTTATAATAATTGTAATAATAATTGTGCTTTTAAAAAATGTAGAAGATTAACAAAAAACCGCGAAGCTACCCGAGGCGAAATTTAAGCCCTAATTTATAAGGAGTAAAGTAGAGTTAAACAGACCCTCTTTAGCTTCCTCAACCAGTCGCAAATTTCCCTTTCTTCCACGTTTGGATTCAAAGGAGGGTCTAAAAATTGATTAAAATATTGAAAATTTTGAAATTGCTCTAATTCTATTAATTTTTTGAAAACGCTTCAAAATATGTTAATTCCAGTTTTTAAAGGGTAATTAAAGAAATATTGTGTGAAGAAAAAATTCATTTTGCTTTAATCAAAATAATTAAAAGAGTTTTTTTTGCATTTTTTTGTACTTTTTTAATCGAACTAGACCCTCTTTAGCTTCCTCAACCAGTCGCAAATTTACCTTTCTTCCACGTTTGGATTCAAAGGAGGGCCTACGGGAGTCTACAAGATCGTAAAGAGGGCCTATTTAGGTTCTAAGGGAAGCTAAAGAGGATTCAAATTTCGCCTCGGGTAATTATAGTAATGAGAAATTACAAAAAAATTAAAGAACATCCCGAGGCGAAATTTGAATCCTCTTTAGCTTCCCTTAGAACCTAAATAGGCCCTCTTTACGATCTTGTAGACTCCCGTAGGCCCTCCTTTGAATCCAAACGTGGAAGAAAGGTAAATTTGCGACTGGTTGAGGAAGCTAAAGAGGGTCTAGTTCGATTAAAAAAGTACAAAAAAATGCAAAAAAAAACTTTTTTAATTATTTTGATTAAAGCAAAATGAATTTTTTCTTCACACAATATTTCTTTAATTACCCTTTAAAAACTGGAATTAACATATTTTGATGCGTTTTCAAAAAATTAATAGAATTAGAGCAATTTCAAAATTTTCAATATTTTAATCAATTTTTAGACCCTACTTTAAATCCAAACGTGGAAGAAAGGGAAATTTGCGACTAGTTGAGAAAGCTAAAGAGGGTCTGTTTAACTCTACTTTACTCCTTGTAAATTAGGGCTTAAATTTCGCCTTGGGATTTTACTCTGAGAATATATTATGTATATTTAAGAGTGTAAAAATTATTAGTTAAAATTTTCATTTCAAAGAATTTTATTAGATATAATTATTTTTTAGACGAATTTTTATTGGTCCGAAATTGTGAATGGCCGAACAAACAAAATCGACAGAAAATTTTCGGCGCGATGTTTAAAATCCACCAATCATGATTTTCTTGATAACTTTTGATTGATGGATTTTAAAAATCGCGCCGAAATCTTTCTGTCGATTGTCTATAGGAGGTTCATTACGTCCAGTCGCCGTCAGATGGCAGAAGCGTGCAGGGAGCTCAAAGTCGCAGTTATCATTATTTAGAGAGGGTTTAAAAAATAAAAAAATCTATAGTTTATTTAAGAATTTGTTAATTTTAACTATTTTTTATGGTAATTTTTTTAAAAAATGTTATAAACAATTTTTCTTTATTAACAAATTATAAAACTTAATATGAATTACTGTTTTTTAAACACTTTTTAAAAACTGGTCCTGTGTACATTAATGATAGAACGTCCAAGGAGCCTACCGGCAAGCCAACTTGGCCTTCCGGAAACCTTTATTTCAAGACGTTATAAAATTAATATGGATTTAGTTAAAAACAAAGTTTAATATATGGTAGGAAAAGTAATCAAACAAGTTTTTTAGCTCACGAAAGATCAAAAGTCTAAATTGAAATACCAGGACTGGGCAGCTGAAAGAATTTTTGAAGTCTATTTACATGCGTTCGAAACGACTGTATGGCCTTCCGACAGGTCAAAGTAAATATTTTTTGCAGGCAAAGTTTTTTTTACATTTTCCTTATATTTTGAAATTTATTATTATTATGTATTATCATTTATTATTTTTTACCTTATTTATCATAAACATATTGAAAATAGATAATTAAACATATTTAGATTGTTTATTCTTAAATTAGCGTATGGGCTTCGGCAAGCCAAGCGCTTGGACGTTCTATATATGGTTAATGATTTAAGTGATTTTTGACGATTTTATTGCAAATTTACAAAAAAGTGCTATATATATACAATTTTAAGACAAATTATTTGAAAGTATATAGTCCGTGAAATATGTAAAGTATTTTTTGTCCTTGTATAAGAATATCAGGATGTGAGACAAGCATTAGCACGACCGCAAATGCGTTCAATCTTCTTGTCTTGAAGCAAAAAAAGATGTGTAAGAAAATAAGATGTCAGCTATTAATACTGAAATTAATTTGCCACGACGTACACAGGAGCATCTCTTCGTCAATTTGACGTCGGCGCCGCCCTTTCTTGACGTTCACTATACTTCTTCAAATATAATCTGCCGCTATCATTCTTTAACCATATATACAAATAAATAAAAATAACTTTATAAAGCGTTGCTAGAGAAACATTATCCAATAAGCGCACGAAAACACAGAAAGGTTGCTATGGAAGCTTGTAGCGCAGGCTTGCAGAAAGCTTGCTGGAAACTTGTATAATAATACAGAAAAAAATATTTCTGAGTGTATACAGTGAACACTATATCTGGGGAGGTCAAAAAAATTTACTGCGCAGCCGCAGATGCTTTCGATTACAACTGCGCACTGTATTAAAATTTGCAAACTTGCTGTGAGAGAACATTTTGTTATTTGCAGCAAGCATGCTGCATGTTTGCACTAGAATCTTGCACGGCAAACTTCTTCCCATACTATAGAGTCTATCTCAAGAAAAATTGTTTTTAAAATAATAAAACTATTGATTATTTTTACTAGAAAATTAATTTACAACATATTAAGAGTGTTAAATAGTACTAGGGATTTGTTATCATGTACCAGATTATATTAATATTTTGGCAAAAATTAATTTTCCTCAATTATGTAATTTTTTAAAAATAAATTTTTTGATAAAATATTAATTCTCTGGCACATAACATGAGTTATTTGTATACTATTTTTGAGTTCCCTACAAAATTTTAGCTCATTTTACCAAATATTTTGCGAAAAAACCTGCGGTGTAAATTTACGTGTTAAATCACAACGATCACAAAACCTTAAGGTACTTCTACAACAACTTTGTAATCCGTACTTGCTTTGCATCTGATCATGCTCTGCGCAGGTGAGTTGTTTATGTGCGCGAGCAACAATATTCTCAATTGTCAAAAATGAAATTAATTAATTAATAATCAATTCAATATAATTAATTAGTATTAAAATAGTATATTAAATTAGCTAATTGATTATATACTAATTATAATTAAATTTGCTTGCAAGAATAAGATTCATTTTACTTCAACCAAGAAATTTAAAATTTGTATTTAATTTTATACATATTAAAGTATGGTAAATATTAACCTTAAATAATATAAAATATATTGTTTTCTTAAACTTCGAGTACTAAAGTTGAACCCTTTCTTTAAATAATATTTTAATGACAAAAAAAATTAAATTTTCTTCAGTGATGAAAACTATTCCTTCTTTATCAGTGCCTAAACAAAAATTTTAAAAATTGATGACTTCGGTCATAGGTATTTTTTTAATTTTCATAATAATGAATTAGAAAAAAATTGTTCCTATATCCAGTAATATTTTTGATTACAAATCAAAAATATTGGACATAAATATAAAAAAAGTTACCAAATAAGATTATTCTACACTTTTTTAGGGTGAATATGGCATAAAGTTGATATTTAACCAGTGAATCCGTTACATTAAATTCATAATACTTATTTATGCGTTCATTGATGTGTGATGACGTTTAGAAGAAATAATTTCTATGATACAGTAAATCTGACACGTTCGCCGCATCTTTTGTCCTGATTCTATCATGTGCGCACTATCTGAATTATGGGGTATAGATATTTTCCTTTTTTAGAAAAAGTTAATACAACGCTTAGTCATTTTTATATTATTATTTTGTTTATGTAAATAAAAGTTGTTTATTTATCGAGAGTCGATATGAGAAAATATTAGAAAATGAATAAATCTTTTTAATATTATTATTTTTCATAAAATAATATATGTATATAACATAAATTAGTTTTTCGATTTTTTGGAAGATGTAAGGTAAAAGAAAAAACAATCTTTCACTTTTTTAAAAATTTAAGACAACGTTTCGGTAGTCTGGTTCGTCACCATCATCAGGTCACTAATATAAATCAATAAACAAAATCAAATAAATAAACAAAATACAACAAAAATATAAAATATTTAAATTTACAAATCACAAACATATTAATAGAAGTTTGACTAATCACTTCTATTAATAATATGTTTGTGATTTGTAAATTTAAATATTTTATATTTTTGTTGTATTTTGTTTATTTATTTGATTTTATTTATTGATGTGATGTTTATTTATTGATTTAAATTAGTGACCTGATGATGGTGGCGAACCAGACCACCGAAACGTTGTCTTAAATTTTTAAAAAAGTGAAAGATTGTTTTTTCTTTTACCTTAGATCTTCCAAAAAATCGAAAAACTAATTTATTAAATAATTGTGGAAGAATAAACTAAATATTAATAATATATATAACAGATTGATTTGTTTTGGATAGTGACTACAAATTAGTAGTGAATAAATAGCTAAATACATATATATAAAAAAATTTGATACTTCTATATGATTCTCCACTTGAACTCGGTGCAGCTGCGTATATACCAAAATAATTAGTCTTAACGAGACCTTCGCCTGTGTCAAATTAATCACTCGATATATGTATATACGTATATCTATGATGCTATTTTCAGTGGAGGTACTTTAGAATCTTTAGTGGAAATGAGACGAGGTCTAAATTACGCATGAAATGATGGTGACGAAGCGTGTACCCTAAAAAGAATATTTGTCTCCAGGTGGAAATTTCCACAGAGGCTCAAAAACATTGTTAATGGGTAAAAATAATCTTAATCTTTCCTAAAATTTAAAACCATTTCGATTTAAAAGAAATTAATTTTTTTATAATTTAATTAAAACTCACAATATATCGAATTTCAAGGGACCTGAAAAAATATCCGAAGAAAGCGGGAATTCGTTTTAATTTGATATTTATATTGTGACGTTATTTTTTGTGATTGACGTCACAATTGCACCAATCACAACTAAAACTTTTGAATTTTTGTACTTTTGAGCTTCGATATAAATAACGATTTAATGTTTACCGTATTTGAGAATTTCCTATACTTGACACAAGTCCAGTTGAAATACTGGCGCTCCATTTTTAAGGAATTTTGCATTAATTTAGTTTAAGTTAGTTTTAGGTTGGCAGGCTTTGTCGAATTTCCGGTATGACAGGTTCCAATATTCAAGTATCGCGGGCTTGATATTGGAAAAGTCACTTAAGTAGTATTAGTAATTTAGAATTCTGGGAGAAGTAAGGTAGGAAAACGTTTTGATTGGTTTAAATTAAAGAAAATCGTTGCGTCATCTAGTGTCAATTTTAGTGTTAATTAAGAATTTTGTTTTTCAAACTCTCTCTTGCCATCAAGCCCCCATCGAGTCAACATGTTTAAGTTTCAATAGTTTTCGATCATGTTTTTTAAGTTACAGTCGGTTGTGGTTACAGTTACATTAATAAATTTTAAATTAATTCTAAAAGTTTAACAACATTAAGTTCAATTTACTTCAAATTATCGGTAATAACTCGTTTTTTCTACCATGGGTCCAACCAGCATCATACAACATAACTGTAAGTCAATTTTTATATAAATTGTTTTGTGAGAATTTTTATCATTCGATTAAATTGTTATTACCATTGTTATAAAATAATAAATAAAATTTTGCAAGAGTTATTTAAATTGTTATAAGGAGGTCAATTAATGATAATGTTAATGTCAATGGTTTATTTAATAAAATGTAACATTTCTTTTAATTTTGTTTATGAATTATTTATTGTAATAATGAACTCTCTTATTATAAAAACCCATCCCTCTCTCCACGACCTGCATAACTGACTAGCACTGGCACGTGCAGAAGACTTAATTAATATTCTTATTGGTCGATCTTAATTAATATGTTATTAGTTATAAGTTTAAGATTTGTTTATTTGAGATTTGGTTTATAGTTTAGTCCGGTTGACAATACCGGCGATACAAAAGTTGTCTGGCGCCCTTCCATACCGGGGATCGTCCATAAGAATAAAAGTTAAGGGTATGTCCAACATGTGAAATGTAAACAAACATGAAATGTAAACAAACCATGCACATTTTTTCGCAGTTCTCATTTGCGTAGAAAATAAAAATTTGTCGTTTTCTTTATGAAAATGGTAAATTAATGTATTAAAGTTGGTTACTATACTTTTTTAAACTAATTATATGAAAAAATAAGTACAATTATAATGAAATGAAAAGTGCACTGAATTAGCAATTTTTTCAAGGTTTCGAAAAAAAAACCATTTGAGTATATCTGAGGCACGGACGTTGAGCGCCTAGGTGGGAGAAGAATGTTGAGCCATTGGACGGTCACATCTTGGAAAGGGTAAAATTCTGAAATTTTACCCCTTCTCTCACTTTCTCCCACCTAGGTCCTCAACGTCCGTGCCTCAGATATACTCGAATGCTTAAATTTTTCGTAACTGAAAAAATTCATATTTCAGTGTACTTTTCATTTCATAATAATTATAATAATTTGTTCACATAATTAGTTCAATAAAGTATAGTTACCTAGTCTAATATATAAATTTACCATTTTCACAAAGAAAACGAAAAATTTTTATTTTCTACCCAAATGAGAAGTGCGAAAAAAATGAGAAAATTGCTAATTCAGTGAACTTTTCATTTTATTATAATTATACTTATTTGTTCAGAAAAGTTGTTAAAAGAAGTATAGTAACCTAATACAATATATCAATTTACCATTTTCACAAAGAAAGTTACAAATTTTTATTTTCTATTCAAATGAGAACTGCGAAAAAATGGGTATGATTTGTTTAGATTTTGAACAGTTTTTTCGCAGTTCTCATTTGAATAGAAAATAAAAATTTGTAACTTTCTTTGTGAAAATGGTAAATTGATATATTGTATTAGGTTACTATACTTCTTTTAACAACTTTTCTGAACAAATAAGTATAATTATAATAAAATGAAAAGTTCACTGAATTAGCAATTTTCTCATTTTTTTCGCACTTCTCATTTGGGTAGAAAATAAAAATTTTTCGTTTTCTTTGTGAAAATGGTAAATTTATATATTAGACTAGGTAACTATACTTTATTGAACTAATTATGTGAACAAATAAGTATAATTATTATGAAATGAAAAGTACACTGAAATATGAATTTTTTCAGTTACGAAAAATTTAAGCATTCGAGTATATCTGAGGCACGGACGTTGAGGACCTAGGTGGGAGAAAGTGAGAGAAGGGGTAAAATTTCAGAATTTTACCCTTTCCAAGATGTGACCGTCCAATGGCTCAACATTCTTCTCCCACCTAGGCGCTCAACGTCCGTGCCTCAGATATACTCAAATGGTTTTTTTTTCGAAACCTTGAAAAAATTGCTAATTCAGTGCACTTTTCATTTCATTATAATTGTACTTATTTTTTCATATAATTAGTTTAAAAAAGTATAGTAACCAACTTTAATACATTAATTTACCATTTTCATAAAGAAAACGATAAATTTTTATTTTCTACGCAAATGAGAACTGCGAAAAAATGTGCATGGTTTGTTTACATTTCATGTTTGTTTACATTTCACATGTTGGACTTGCCCTTAAGTCGCACAGTAACGTTTATTTTGTTATTTGATTTTTCTAAGATTTAAGGTAACATAAATTAAGTTTCAGAATCGAGTCATTTTGCATTAAAGTTTGAATCCAATTTCGTCCAAGTTAGTAATTGTGATAATTAGAATTATTTGTTGTTTGTTATAATATAGATTAAAATTCAAGTTTGAGAGTAATTTTAGAATCAAGAAAAATACGTTACAATTTGGCGCCCAACGTGGGGCCCGCTACCGCCGGAACAAATTGGACCTGGAGGGATCCCTGGACCACCGGAGGAGGTTGAGGTGAGGCTGGAGGAGGACCCATTCTGGGACCCGATCCGGCCGTTCATCCCTTCGTTGGTCTGGCTGGAGCAATACCGTCCTGGCCTCTTCAGGGCAATTCACGAGATGGTGGCTCGCTACAGCCATCGTGATAACCAGGAGTGCCCCATTAGATGGAGGACGGATCTCGCGGGACGCTCGGCCTTACCCACCGAGATCCAGGAGTGGCCCCTGGAAGAACCCACGATGGTGGACCAGGAGACACAGACGGAGTTCGTTGCCGTTGAGAGGTCAACACAAACGACTCCCCTGACTCCTGCACCAACATCGCCAGCACCACCATCGCCAACACCAACATCGCCGGTAGCAGTCGAAGAGCCCCCAGCCTCGATGGAGTTGGACTCAGTGTCCTCGGCTTCGGAGGATGCACCGGAGACGGTGGATCCGTTCGGACCCTTCCCGAAGCCGAAGGTCCGGCCTGAAAAACCCCAGTGGTGGTCAAGCCACTCAGAGGAAAGCCTCCACTACGAGCGGCGCTACCGAAGACCGAGCCGCCGAAGCAGGAGTCGCGACGGCAGACTCCGCCCCACACCTGGGACGAGTCGCAGCCGTTCAGAGGAGCCGACCTGCTTCATTCGTTGGATCGACGACAGCTCCGAAGACGAGGCACCAGAAACACCTTCATAACCTGCTCCAAGTGAACCGCCCCGCCCGCAACGTCTGTGCTGGAATTGCCATAAGGAGGGACACAATTTCAGCAATTGTGCTGAAACTAGGCGGAAGTTCTGCCAAATGTGCGGAAGGCACGGGCACACCACCCGAACGTGCCCACGCTGTCGCGGAAGATGGGAGGCGATGGGACCATACGTCCCCAAATATGGCACCAACGTCCCTCGAGACTACGACCACCATCGCCATCACCCTTACTAAGACATCGGCGATCACCACAGTAAATATTTTCACCCTATTTTCACTTATTTTCACTTATAAAATTCATTTTATATTCATTTAATTTTCACTTATATCTTCACTTATATTACTTATTTTCACTTATAAAAGTCACTTTATATTAACTTAATTATGTTCACTTATTTTCACTTTATAGTAACTTAATTTCACTTATTTTCACCTTATAATTCACTTTATATTTCACTTTACTTATGTATACTTAACTTATGTTTAACTTTTATGTCACTTATTAGCAATTTATTCACTTAATTTCTTATCAAACAAATAACTGTTAATTGTCGACGATTTTAAATCAAAAAAACGTCATTGTCATTCACTGTGTGAAGGGGGGGGGGGGAGTTTGATAGAATCATTCACAAAACAATTTATATAAAAATTGACTTACAGTTATGTTGTATGATGCTGGTTGGACCCATGGTAGAAAAAACGAGTTATTACCGATAATTTGAAGTAAATTGAACTTAATGTTGTTAAACTTTTAGAATTAATTTAAAATTTATTAATGTAACTGTAACCACAACCGACTGTAACTTAAAAAACATGATCGAAAACTATTGAAACTTAAACATGTTGACTCGATGGGGGCTTGATGGCAAGAGAGAGTTTGAAAAACAAAATTCTTAATTAACACTAAAATTGACACTAGATGACGCAACGATTTTCTTTAATTTAAACCAATCAAAACGTTTTCCTACCTTACTTCTCCCAGAATTCTGAATTACTAATACTACTTAAGTGACTTTTCCAATATCAAGCCCGCGATACTTGAATATTGGAACCTGTCATACCGGAAATTCGACAAAGCCTGCCAACCTAAAACTAACTTAAACTAAATTAATGCAAAATTCCTTAAAAATGGAGCGCCAGTATTTCAACTGGACTTGTGTCAAGTATAGGAAATTCTCAAATACGGTAAACATTAAATCGTTATTTATATCGAAGCTCAAAAATACAAAAATTCAAAAGTTTTAGTTGTGATTGGTGCAATTGTGACGTCAATCACAAAAAATGACGTCACAATATATATATATATGTGACGCTCCACGAGAAAAGGAACCTTATTGTAAAGAAATTTTAGGTTAGGGGCCGTGTACAAATTACGTAAGGGACACAGGGGGGGAGGGGGTGTATGAAATCCTTACGGACGCTTACGTGGGGGGAGGGTAGGTGCGAAGATTTTCTTACGTAAGGCCATATATAAAAAAATTTCTTGAAACTTGCGGGCAGTTCTGCCGGTAAACTTCTACAATAATATATGATCTAATAATATTGAAAAATGTATTTTGTTCTCTACAGTAATGACTGTTTAACTATGTTAACTTTGTTTTAAATATATAATTAAAAAAATTTATTAACATTAAGAATAAAACGTGTAATACATAACTTTAATTTTTGACCTATATTTTCTTTAAACCTTACGTAAGAAAGGGGGGGAGGCTAACAAAATCTTACTTAACCTTACATGGGGGGAGGGGGGGGTTTAAAATGTTTAAAATTGGCCTTACGTAATTTGTACACGGCCCCTTATGTTTACTGATAGTTTTATACACGAAGTAGTATAAGGAGACCCCACTGCTATATTAAGCCCACGAAAAGTTGAAGCTGATTTTCCTGTTTCTCTTACAATTAACAGAGGTGTCGAACCTATCAGAAAAGTTGGGAACTAGTTACCCACACTGGCACAAAATGTGTACATACAGTTACTAACACATAGAACTTTCGCAAAAAGGCTGCCATGACATAACCTGCATAAACTGATTGTTTTTATATCGGTTTGTTTTTTTCTGGTTTTTGTAAATAATTTAAAGAAAAATGAGGAAATATGATTAGTTGTTCTATTAAAGGTTGGAAAACAAATTGTGTTAAAGGCAATACAAAATATACATCTATTTACAAAACTATTCTCAATGAAATCCAAATAATAATGATGAGTTTCATTTTAAATATAAATCTCATTAAAGTATATTTTTATCTCAACCATAATTAAAATAAAATTTAAACAGTTTAATAATTTATATTCACTTGCAGTTACTAATTTATTACTTCGTTACTGTGTTTTACATAATATAAATAATTATATCATGATTATATTCATGGAGATTTTCCATGTTTACATCGCTCATGTCACAACTTGCTTTTTTTCATGTTGTGAAAGCAAAATCGCAAATAAGGTTCACATAATATTTCGATTCCAATGTAAAAAGGTAATTTCTGTGATTACAAACCAAAACCAATAGTTACTTTTGTATTTAACATTATAATTTTTCGTGAAAAGTGGTTTTTAAGGCTGAAAATGTCAAAATTTCACCTGTCCCCACAGAATGTTCAAACAAAAAAGTTAATATTTTTAGCAATGTGCACTAATAAATACAATTTCTGTTGCTATTTTCACAGAAAATTAAAAGGCATTAAAATAAACTGCGAAACGCTTATTATTTTAATCCAATTTTGCTTATTTTAATACCAAAATGGATTAAAATAAGCAAAATTGGATTAAAATAATAAGCGTTGCAGCTTATTTTAATGCCTTTTAATTTTCTGTGTTAGTATTGTATATTGTAGTGGAATTGAATAAAAAAAACGTTTCATCAAAAAAAGAATTATTTTCTTTTTTTTTGCTGTTTATACTTGACTGCACTTTTGTGTGTTATTCTGCGTTTTATTATTAAACCTTGAATTATTTAAATAAAAGTCAAATGTTAATATAGTTCTACTTCAGTAACAGCAAAAGTTATATTCCTTAAGTTGATCCATGAAGAAAGTAATCAATTTTTTAATTGATTTATCCTTTTTTTACACATTTCAAGATTCAAATTTGTACAGGGCATCACAAAATCGTCTCCACCGGCATCCACCGACCCTTCAATATTTTAAAAAAAATAGAATATAATTAAATAATAAAGGTTAAATAAAGTGTAGTTATATTATTTTAGTCTATATATATGTGAAACATATGAAACCAATTAAAAATAAATGATAATTTTCTCAAAAAAAAAATAAAAATTATTAACGTTCGTTCCACCGGTTTGACCGACCCCATAGCGTCTCCACCAGCCACAAAATTTCGACCGTCACTATAGTCCAAGTTTAATACACAATGAAACAAACGAAATTAAAAATATTTATTATAAACTATCATAGCTCCGGTAAGTTTCCTATAACTTACCAAATAAATTTCTATAAATTACCGTATAAATTTCCATAAATTACCGAAATAAAATTTTTAATTGTCGTTCGCTTTATATGTTTTTGTAAATTACCGCGAAAATTTCAATAAATTACCGCGGAAATTTCCGTAAATTACCAAAATTAAAATTTTTAATTGTGATTCATGCTTTACATATTTTTATGATTTTTAGACAAAATTTCTATAAATTTCCATATATTACCTCGAAAATTTCCGTAAATTACCGAAATAAAAATTTTTAATTGTCGTTCGCGCTATAAATATTTTTGTGAATTTCCCCAAAAATTTTCATTAACATTTTAAATCAAATTTCAACTATATTTTATAGAATTCAAAAAGCAAAGAATTTTTTTTTTAATTTGTTTAAAAAAATTAAAAAATTATAAAAAAATTTTCCAGCCCACCATGGATATTTATTTCTTGACAATCTTCAAAAATATGTATTGATTAATTTATCATTTCGATAAAAAAATATTTTTAAAGTTTCAAACACCAAATCGTGCGCTACGCGGAGAATCACCCATATATATATGTGTATGTATTAATTTTTCGCACACATTTTGAATTTAAGAAACAATTTTAAAACTTAAATTATTTAGAATTTAATTACCTTCGATAGAAATGAAAATTACATAATTATGTAAATTTTATATATCTAAATGAAAAATATTTTTTGCATGATTTTTTTCATAAACATAAATTTTTTTAGAAAATAGTTCGGTACAAAAAGCTTTTACATGTTACAACTGAAATCGTTCTGTATAATATATAATTATGTTTCAGAAATATGATTCCCGTAATTTGTTTCTATTATTTTGAAGGTAAAAATAATAGCGTGTGCATATAAGCTTGAGCGTGCGTAACATTCGCAGTATCCCACATTTATAATTTGTAACGAAAAGTGAGCGTGATGTTCGTAAAGCGTGCGCTGGTAAGTGATGTCGATTTTCATGAGCATGTCAATCCATTACTAGAACCTGGAGCAAACGTATGCGGTGAATATTAACGCCCACTAATTTGCTAACTATTAATTTTATTCAAGTGCACGCAAGCGTAGAATAACATTTTATTTTATATATATATATAGTAGACATTATAAATTAAATTGAAAAACTAAGATTTTCCATTTTCATAATCGCATTTTATATTTCACTTTTATTTAAGGAGGATGAAGCGGTCCTAACATAACCTCAAAACTGAAAAATGGTTTTTAACGCAAACAAAACTTTAAAATAAAAATTAAACTCGTAATTAATATACTTCAGAAAAAGGTGTATAATTTTAATAAATTACTCTATAATAATATTAGGTAATATTTAAAGTACATATTTTTTTATTCTTTACAAGGAAGTTTAAATGTAGTATATATATATATATATATGATAAAATATTGCCGTTTTAAACCTTTATACGGCTATTTAAAAGAATTTTCTGCATGACTATGAGAGACATAAAAAAAAAATAAAACCAAAGGATGTTCGGAGGTTCGAGTCATCAAGCATTTAAGCAGAGCGTCACGGACGGTATGATCCACACGTGCTTAGCAGTGCGGGCTGACGCCTTTCAGTCAAAAACAAAAATGCGTTCTTTCCAAGTTGTCACAGAGGTCATGAACAAGTCGTCTGAGTATTTGAATGTTAAATTTCACTTTAAAAAAGTCAATAAATATAGTTATTCGTATACTCTGCTGTACAAATATGTTTGAGGGTATAATGAAGACAAAAGGTCCAAGACAAAAAATCAAATCTGAAAGGATAAATTTAATCCCCCGAAAGGTTAAAGGCAGTAGATGTATTGTGCGCAGATGCAAAATATATCTACAGCCTTTAACCTCTTGGATGATGATTAAATTTATCCACACGGTGAAAACGGCCTCTTAACTTATTTGATCTAAATAAACATTTGGTTTATTTTAATAAATTTTTCAAACGAAGAAAGAAATTCATCAAGGTAAATAAAACTTTTGGTTGATTCAATCAAAAGTTTGGTTAACTATATGTAACATACATTATATAATGTCAATGTAATATTCTTGAATACTCGATACTTTTTATTTAATTATTTTAAAAATATATGTATAATACTTTGATAAGAATAAAAAGTACATAGTTGTATATAGTGTAAACGTGATTTTTAAATTTTATCGATTTCAGCAAAAATTTATCAGAAATAAAATATTTGGAAGTATAAAGAATGAGAGTTAAAGTGAAGCGAATGTCGCGTGCTGCAGCTTGTGTAGGCCGTTTAGAATTTAAAGAAGCACTTTTCTAAGAAGCATTCGATTGTAAAATATATTACATATTATACCACGAAAACATTTTCATGCATCTTGGTTTCACCTCAACAGCGCACAACATATGCATATATGTATTCTGGTATATAATATATATGTATATATGTTTTTACTTCTAAAAACGGGGTGGCACGCACGTTTGTGAACCAGCGCGGTTGACGTTTTATTGAGTTGTTAAGACACGTTGCGTGTCTTCGACTTTTCACAGTTCACTTACAAATTTTATTAGAAGCCCACAAAATTCGTGTATGTATAAGCATTAAAAAAAAGTTCCGTTTGTTTGGCAGTTTAATATATAAATAATTAATAAATATATATATGACATACACTGTTAGAAAATTTTGTTCGGCATTTTTGGAATTTAATACAAATTTTTTAATTGAAATTCGAAACACGCATTTATATAAGATAAATTTCGATTTCGAAAATTACGAATATTCTTAAAAATTTACTGAAATCAATACCCGAGGCGAAATTTGAATCCACTTTAGCTTCCCTTAGAACCTAAATAGGCCCTCTTTTGGATCTTGTAGACTCCCCTAGACCCTCCTTTGAATCCAAACGTGGAAGAAAGGGAAATTTTCGACTGGTTGAGGAAGCTAAAGAGGGTCTAGTTCGATTAAAAGAATACAAAAAAATAAAAAAAAATACTCTTTTAATTATTTTGATTAAAGCAAAATGAATTTTTTTTTTTCACAAAATTTTTCTTTAATTACCCTTTAAAAACTGGAATTAACATATTTTGAAGCGTTTTCAAAAAATTAATAGAATTAGAGCAATTTCAAAATATTCAATATTTTAATCAATTTTTATAGCCTACTTTGAATCCAAACGTGGGAAGAAAGGAAAATTTGCGACTAGTTGAGAAGCTAAAGAGGGTCTGTTTAACCCTACTTTACTCCTTGTAAAGTATATGGGCCTTAAATTTCGCCTCATATTTACCGATAAAATCGAGTTAAAATAACAAGAAAAAACCATTTTTTAAATAAAAATAGCAATTATTTAAATTAAATTTAAAAATTTAAACTTAAAAAATGTTTATATAAAAACTTATTAAATATTCCTAAAACTTCTTATATTTGAGGGTTATCAAAGTCGCACTTACAATAATTATATAACGAATATATCTGATACACGCGGAGAGAAATAGATGGTAAGAATTTATGATCTTAAGATGGTAAAAAGTAGATGTTATCCGGTACTATCATTATGCTACTCGGTACTATCAAAGATGTTACAAAAAGTATGGTTATGTTACCCACTACAATCAAGACGTTACTCCGTACAATCTGGATTGTTACTGATAGAATCTAGATTGCTGTCCGTATATGTAAGATCAAATATGGTACCTGGTACTATCTATTTCTCTCCGTGTATCAGTATTTCAAAATTCAAAATGGCGGATCCAATATGGCAAGTCAAAATCACAAAAAATGGGCGTTTTTTATGAAATTTGTTATTTTATTGTTTTTGGGTCTCTGATGAATTTAAATATGGGTCATTTCATGTCAACTGAGACACCCCTCTGCCCAGAATAGAGTTTTGATTAAAAATTTTTTTTTTAAACAAAAATGATCAATTTTCGCACCATTTTGAATTTTGAAATTCTGACTTTAAATTCGAGTTCAGAGACCTAAAAAACCCCTTTATATGCAGTTTCAAACAAAAATTACAATTTTTTTTAAAATTCTCAGCCTATACAATTTTTGTCACGTTTTTAACATAATTTTTCACTTATAAAATTTTTTTTTAGTTTAAACTCTGTTTTGAGCAGAGATAGTTATATAACTGCACGCGCCAACCCCCTCTATTATTTTCCACTTTAATGATTAATTTTTTAAATGCACGGAGAGACCGCCGGTTGGAAAAATTACTAAAAAGATTTACAAGTAGCGGAAATAAGGTTACTTATTGTCATACAGCATACTTAATAAAACTGTAGACTATAGTAATTTCTATTCCAATTTGTGTACAATTTTACTATAGTCTACAGGTTTATTAAGTATGCTGCTAGTAGAATTTTCGATTTCCTACAGCAATATTTGACAATGTAACCTTATTTCCGCTACTTGTAAATTTTTTTAGTAATTTTTCCAACTGGCGGTCTCTCCGTGTGCGTGCAAATATTAAAAATTTTATCTAAATTTTGAGGTTATGTTCGTTTCTTGGTTAGAGGAATTTGAAGTGGTTTGTCGGGCATAACCTCAAACCCAACGGTTTCTTGGCGAATTTTGAGGTTGTTTGACCTATGACCTTGAATTTTGAGGTTATGTTTAAACTATCTTGAATCCTGTAAACTATGCCCTAGAATTTTGAGGTTATATTTTATTTATCACCTTGAATCCTGGAAACCTATGCCCTAGAATTTTGAGGTTATGTTCGTGGGGAGGGGTTTAAGGTATTAAAATGAGAACTAAAATCACGAAGTAATAATAAGGAGCTGGAACTCTATGGGCGATTGCCTGGCAAAAGCGTGCCGGTTTTCTAGGCATGTACTTAGCAACTAGAATAAACGACAGTGGCGTTTCTTGCGGGTACTTGAAGAAGTTTAATGTTTCCAAGTTTGTTTGTCGTCTGCTTCACTGACAGCACGAAGGCTGACAAAATATAATTTAAACCGAAACATATAAAAGTGTGTTTTAAATATTTATTTTTAAGAAAGTTGTACCCTAGTAGAAATTTGTCCTAGCTATTTTAAAGGAACTGCCTAGTCGCGCTGGAGTCTGTCTAGTTACTTGACTGACCAGCTAGCTAAAAACTCGAATGTCATGTCACGCTTTTTTCATCAAGTTATTATCCAGCCCAACTTGATAATTATTTATCAATAGGACTTTTGAAAAACTAGTCAAATTAATTCTTTTAAATATTTCGAAATTCATTTAATAATAAGATTTAATGTAGTAAACACGTTTATTTTATGTAATTAAAAAAAATATTCCAATTATCAACAAAAATTATTATAAGAAAATATATTGCACTAAATATAGTAATTCGTTATAAAAATGTAATTTTTCATTCACAATTAAACTGGATTTAAAAAAAAAATTTACATAAGTAAAACGATTGAAGCAACATCTTGACCTGAACTGTTAACAACACTGAAACAATTATAATTTTTATATTAATATGAATGTCATAACATAAACCTTAAAACACTTCTCG
The DNA here is from genome assembly GCF_019393585.1 of Leptopilina boulardi. Classification (NCBI taxonomy): domain Eukaryota; kingdom Metazoa; phylum Arthropoda; class Insecta; order Hymenoptera; family Figitidae; genus Leptopilina; species Leptopilina boulardi. Next base: position 1,336,889 of record NW_026137778.1, read on the forward strand.
CAGTTTCAACGAAAAAATCTTGGGGCTACCGGGGAGCGAACACGGGTCCGCTGGGCGGGAACGAAAGAAACGCACGCTTTACGCAACTCGGCCGTTCTGATCAGTGATATTAGAATAAATGCTTGACGTATTTCACTGTACCTAATAATATTATGAATTTGTGCATATTATTTTTATTATTTTCTAGGCAAATAAACATTTTAGATGTTTATTTGATTTTAAATGATTTACTTATAATTTAATTTAAACATTAGACAATTATAAAAAACTAATTACTAATTTTTTTTATTTATTATCCTCAAAAATTATATGTAAAATTTTATAAATAAAATTATTTTAATAAATTAATAATTATTGATATAATATAATATTATTATTATTATTATTATTATTATTATTATTATTATTATTATATTATTATAATATACTCAAACAGAAAAATAATATTCTACTATATTTGTAAAATTTGTCTGAAAATAATAATAATTGTTTAATCATTTTTTTTTAAAAACTAAAAACACTTTTTATTCAAGGTAATATTATTTTCATAATAATTTAATTTATTGCAATTATTTAATTATAATTTAATAAATTTTATTATTTTAAAAAAGCGCGCGCTATTTTGTCTTGGGCCAATCAAGTGATTTCAACTAAATATAGGTTATGTTCGTTTCTGATTCATGACAGCTGGCAAACATTTACAACAAATAATATTTTGCAAGTGTATATTTATTGCAATAAGATAAGTTATGCAAAAAATATATATGTGGAACAATAATTTACAGTGATTTTCATAAAATGAATATTGATTTAGATGCTCTGGAAAGCAAAGTTCATTTTTTCTTAAATTCAATTTTTTCGACCACCGAGATATTTCGATACATTTTCATGTGTTTTGTATGCACTGTCTTTTTTTGAGAAAGGAATATTAATATTATTATTATTAATTTTTATAAACAAGTTGTAATTTTTTTAAATCAAGCAAGCGAAATGTCAATACACAAAATCCTAGCATAGCTGTCCAGTTACTAGACTTATTGAAGCGCCACCGCCATGACAAGGATATGAATTTAATTTCGAGCAGCACTGGACAGTGCCATTAAAAAAACTGGATAGCTTTGAGTCGTGGAATTATCAAGTTCAACTTGAATTTCTTTCAAAAAGCACTGATCAGTAACTTCACAGTTATTTATCAGTTCAGCTAGAATCAGCGTCCGCGAGAAAAACTGTCAAGTAACTTGAGTCAATCTAGTGCATCCACGACAAATTTCTACTAGGGTAAAAGTTTTATATATAATGAGTGTAGAAGAAGGGAAGAAATTCGTAGACGTAAGTATTTAATGTGATTACGCTTTGAATTAAAGTAAACAAAGTTGTAATTAATGTTTTCTGCAATGTTTGTTGATAGTTTTTCATTAAAGTTGTTATTGCATTGGTGAAAATTTATTCTTTTAGTTTTCAGTGTTATAAATTTTAATAAAATGAAAAAAGTGAAAATAAGTAAATGATGCCTGCAAATAATTTTTTTTTTCGTTTGTAGGTTATGGTGCAGTGCTGTTTGGAAGAAAACCAAACCATTGAATTATAAATTAATAATTGAAACGAATTGTATATAATAATTACAATGTAGTGGTATATAAGAACATTAATGTACTAAGAATTTTCGACATTTATATTATTGTATATATGTTGAAAGAATGTGATTTTTACAAAAGAAATAAATTGTATATTATTTTTTAAGAATGTAGTTTATTTTAAATATTTTTAAATAAATATTCAATGTACTTTAAACATTTACGAAGATACAGTAATTTTAAATTATAATTTAAAATTGCAATTTAACATTTTTTTTAAAAATAAACATTTAAGATAAGTTAAACATGTATATAAATCGAAATTTACTTTATAGTTAAGTCTCATTTTTTGAAATTTTCATTTTCAGAAAATAAATTGCCAATGTCTGTGAGACATATATATTACAATAAGAACATATGTTTTAAAACCTTTCTATTTCTTAGGAATAAGAATTTTAAAGTTAAATAGAACTCAGCAAGACCGGCAAACACCAAAAACAAACAAAATGGCGATAAACACATTTCACTATTGATCACGTGATCATCCGTGATTCCACAATTACCCGCAAGGATCGCCACTATCGCTTATTCTAGCTTCTAAGTACTTTACCAAGGGAATCGGCACGCATTTTGCCCACGAGTTCCAGCTCCTTATTATTACTTCGTGACTAAAATACTAATATAGGTATATGGGCCATTCCATGTCAAGAGTAACGAACTTAACCTGCTATAACTTTGTCAAAAACGCATGGGTTGGATGCACTTGATATGGAATGACCGCCATCCTTGTCAAAATATATATAGTCATATATATATTAGTCTTGTAGAATACTTTTTAATGAAATTAAATTTATTAAATAATACCCTCTCTGACATATTTGTTGAAGAATAATTTACATTTCGTAGTATGTTAAATTTTTTTAATTTTGAAAAACTATAACTTCAAATTTGTAATCAGCGACCTCAAAAATAATCCCCGAGTAACGAGTTTTAAGCGAATTCGATCAATTTAAAAAATTCATTCGCCATATTGGATCAGCCATTTTGAATTTTGAAAAACTGAATTAAAATTCGTAATCGCAATCGCACTCCAAAAACCTGTGTATGTACCAAAAGTTTCATAAAAATCAATTACGTTAAGAATGTAACATATTCTTATAATGCTGAAGTTCGCAACGTTTTTATAAACGAAAACGAAAAAATAATTAGACAATATCCATTAATTTTGGTTAAAATTAAAGTTATTCGGGGGTAACTGGTTTTTATAAAAGTATTAATTTCTTGAAAGTTTGTGCAAATCAAAATTAGAGATATAAATTGACATGAAAAAATAATTCTATTTTAATTTTTCGTTTTTGAAAACGTTGCGGACTTCAGCCTCATATATTCTTCTTCGAATTTAGTCAAAATACAATGTTATATTTTATCGGTATAATATTTAAGTTATACATACTTTTGAAATTAGTATACGTGTAATTGTTAATATTAGAATAATAATGTTTCTTCGTAAAACAATGCACGCAAATCTTGTCAACTTGTCATGTAAGCACCCATTATGCCTAATTGCAGACAACCGAATACATTGACAATCAAAAGACGATCTAACAGACTTCTGTATAGGATGAAATCAAGATGGCGGTTTTGCAATTGGGCTTGTCCCCGTGACGTCATTGGTTCACCGTCAACCAGTTAGGACGAAGCGAATGCTTTGAAACTCCGCCTCTACTTTATAGAATTTAACTGACTACACTATACCATCTATACCTATAGAAGACTTGGAAGCTTAAAAAGCAATTCAGTTGTCCGTTGACTGCGGTTCATTACAGTTCGATTATAATAATCTATCCAAAAATAGTATTTCACATTAAGTATTCATGTTTATAAATTCATTATCTTAAAAATGTATTTATTTACCCTCAATCGAAAATTCACCATTTTTACTGGCACAGTAAATTATCATTATCGAAATATATAAAAAAAAAAATTGTGAATAGAAGGTATAGTTTTTCAAAAACATGATCGAGATTTATCAGAAGTGTAATATTAAGCTTAATTTGAAAAATGAAGTTTTAGTGTGATGTTAATTTTTTTTAAAAAGTATTTTTCTGTTTGTGCTTGCAATAGTGAAGTAAAATTATAAGTGAAGAAATATGTGTATTTCTTCTTTTAATCCCTAAACTCGTGGATGTAATAAATATATCAAAAATATGGAATGTTAAGTGAAAAAAATATTTCATCTTGATGTGAAAGTGAATTTAGTTGTGTTATTGAATAAATATTCTTTGTCATGGATTCATCAGTAGAAGAAACTGAACTGGATGTTGAATCTGTAAATGATGAATTGGAGTCTGTTGAAGCTAAAATGCGATCAATTCCAAAACCTTTTACAATTGAAAGTTTAATTGGCAATAAAGGTCAAACAGTGGGAGTCGAAAGGGAATATATAAAACCAAATGAAAAAATACGGGGAAATGAACAAAATTCTGATCAAGAGAAGGAATTTTTTTATCAACAACATTGTCTTGCGACGGCAACATCAGCACTTCCAGGTTTGTAAAAATATTGCTAATATACGATAAATGTGAATTCAAAATTATAACAAAAATGACATATTATTTTTAATTTTTCCTTGTAGGATTATTGTATAACTCATGGTTACCAATAAGAATGTACGGTGGCAATAGTGGTCCAGTGATTCCTTCGCATCTGGCTGCAAATTATCCCTCACAACAAAATCATCAAAGTCAATTGTCTCACAATTTGACTTTTGGTTTAAGCAACTATCATGGTTCTGTTTATTCCGCTAATCATACGCTGCATCAAAGTACAAACTTAACAGATAGCGAAGATGACAGAAGCCTATCACCTGCATCTCCAATTCATGATCTATCCAAGTCACGGCAGGGTAAGTATTATATTTAAAAAAAAATACTTTTCATTTAAATAATCACTAAATTTCAAAGAACAAACGCTAAGTAATGTTCACTCTTCACATACATATATATATATGTCTCCCTCTCCTTCTAATAACACAGTAAAAACAAAGTCTTTAACCGTTTACACCTTAAATTAAGCCCATGTATAAGTCTGTCCTTTGTCTAATTGGTCTCATTCCCTTTACACCTTAAATTCAGCCTTAAAAATAGGCTGAAATCAAGAAAAGAAAGAAAGAAACAGATAAAATCTTATTGTTTAAATAATCGGGTTTTTGTGCTACATCTCCTTTCATAAAAAACTTACAAAATTTATTTGTTTTAATTGTAAGTTTAACAAGATGCTCGACTTTTGACGAGAATTTGTCGATCGATAACCGCGCTTCTTTGTGCATCACTGCGTTTACTATTGTCATTCATTCAGTTCTAATATATATAAAAAACTAAAAAATTTAAGTACATATATATTTGATTTGATTAAATTATTTTTTATTCAAATTTTAAATAAAATAATGATAATAATAATGTTGATTAATTTTAATCAATATCGATGAAAAGGATGTATAAAAGAGACCACTGGCCGCATAAAGAAACCTTATAATTTACAAGCATATATTATAGGTACACTTCTGAATAGAACTCAAAAAAAGAAAGATCTCAAAGAAGATTTTTATACCTGCAGATATAATTTTTTGCACATGTGAACCCAAAAAAATAGATTTCTTTGATTTATTCTTTGATGCAAAGATAGTTTATTTGTTTCAAACAAATTATCTTTGATTCAAAAAGAAATTATCTTCGTTTCCAAGAAATTTTTTATTTAATTCAAATAAATGTTTCTTTGATTTAATGCACAAATTTTCTTTGAAAATAAGATACTTTTTTTGTTTAAAAAAAATTTTACTTTGAATGAAAGAATAAAACAAGTCAAAGAAATTAGTATATAAATTATATAATTTTTTCGTAAAATTTTGAGGTTTAGTATAAAAACGTGTTGGACCAGAGGGATTTGTTTTTTTTAGAACCATTAAAAATCAAAATTGTTGAGGAGGGGAGGGGTCTAGTTACCTGAAGGGGGATTAGAGTTAGTCTCAGCCGCTCAATCGAAGTAGTTATTGCGATGTGGGACAGACATATAGTCCGAATGCCTATAATGCCCTATTACATGGGTACCCTCAATAATTTATTGTTATAATAAATTATTCTTAATATTAATATTGAAATAATATACATATCCGCAGGGTGTCTAACAAGGATTAAGAAAAAAATTCCCTGACTTTTCCCTGACATTTTTTGATTTTTCCTTGACTTTTTAATAACCTTATTACTGCTTTATTTGGACAAAAATATGGTTACTGACATTTAACAATAAATTAATCTCTAATGGTAGTAACAAATGGTAATAAAAACCATTTAAGTTTTTTTTAGATTAAAAAATTTTTAAATTCCCAAAAAATTTTTATTTTTGTAGAAATTTACAGAAATTTCCCTAACTTTAAATAAAATTTTTTGAAATTCCCTGACATTTCCCTGATTTTCCCTGACCGTTAGACACCCTGATATCATATACATGAAGATATTTACTGAAGGATATATATAAATCTGTCCTAAATAATCCACTTTTGAAAAATTTAGATTATTTCTCAATTTTATACATTCACACACTGCCCAATTTCTATTTCATTCAAATGCTTTCGGATACCTCTTAAAAATTGCAGAAAAATGTCAGCTTTCAAATGGTGAGTGTCAAAATTGTCCAATTCAATAAAATCATATAAAAATCTCAAAAAACTAAAAAAGAAAGACAAAATGAAATTGATAAATATTTAAGTACAGTGATTGTTTATTGGTCTTTATTCTGTTCTTAGTAACATATTATAGTACGTACTCTATATACTTTATGTAGACTATGTCGAATGAGTGTAAACCAATATGTCGAATTCAATATAGATGATAAAATGGTTTTAAATTATTGAAATTACTTTATTTTTAAAAAAAATTATATCAAAAAGTTGTCTAATATAGTATGTATTCTTAATGCAAAACTAAAGTTTAATTTCTTAATTTTTATACTTTTTAAAATTTTCATAGTCGCCAAAGAAGTATTTGAATTTGAAAATCTTTTAATTGGCAATTCTTTGTTGCGGCACATAAAACAGTGACTATATTGAGAATTTCTGGAACTTGTGGGAGCTGCAGCAAATCTTGCGTTTAAAAATCTTTTTATTTTGTTGTGTTCTTTTTCAGTATGTCAAAAAAAGTAATAAAATTTTGAAATTTAGATGAAATTCAGATGTGCATTTAGCAACCTAAAAATCGCCATTAACCAGTTTTTCAAAAATTCAGTAATTTTAATAATTTAAAAACATTTTATCGTCTATATTGAATTCGCCATATTGGTTTACACTCATTCCATATACAGTAAATCGGTAAGTATATAGAGTCCAATACAGAATAGACTCCAATAAACAATCACTGTACTTAAATATTTATCAATTTCATTATTTTTTTCAGTTTTTTGAGATTTTCATGATGATCTTATTGAATTGGACAATTTTGACACTATATCATTTGAAAGCTAACATTTTTCTGCAAATTTTAAGGGGTATTATGAAAAAGAAAATGGGCAACATGAATGTAAAATTCAGAAAGAATGCCCCAGATATATAAAATATGGTATTCCGCATTTTAATCCATAGATTTATGCTTAAAGTTTAAGATGTTTAAGACAAAAATATCTCAAAAAGAATCCAGTATAGTTATCTCAAAAGTGACTTTGATTATATATAAAAGTAAATTTTTTTTTAAATTATTTAAAAATTTTTAACCTGTATTAATTAAAATGAAATATGTACTTTGTAAAAAAAAGATTTATAAGTTGTAAAAACTAATTAAACAGAACTTGGAAATTTAACAATATATTTCCACAGGTACTTACGATTAATTGAAATAAAACAGACATAGCTATTCTGAGTATAATCGATTTGTTGATTATAATTAAAATGCTATAATGGTATACATTCTTCAATACACGCTCATATAACTCCAGATCGCTTAAACTGACTCTAATTAACTCGCTTTCATATACTAACGATGCTAGAGGAAGTATATTGTTAGTCTACTATTTGTATTCTGCAGTGAAAATTAATGTCCCGATAAACTGTAATAATATTATGTTCATCTTAATTGGTGTAATCAAAAATATATTTATTTCTATCAAATAATATTTATATTTAAATCAAATAATCTGTATTTAAACAATATAATAATTTTCGTATTTGAAACAAATAAAATTTAACAAATCTGTACTGTCCAAAGAAAATTTGGAGAAAAAAAACAGTTTTCGTAAATTTGATATAAAATCTAGAAAAACCAATATTTTTCAATCAGACTACTTTGTTTCTCTTCAGAAGGGTTTAGAGAAAGAAATACAATTTTTTGTTTAAAATATTTTTCCTTATTAATATTTTTTACAGATTTTTGAAAGAACCTCATAAAAAGGGATAACTTCTTGAAGCTACCCGTCCCTGACGAATTAATTTAAAAATTTGATTTTTGCATGCGCTGAAAGCTTGTTTCCTTACCTTTTAAACCATATGTATTAAACTTTGTGTTTATCTGAATTTATATTCATTTTATAATGTGATTTCGAAGGGACTCACCTGAGTCTTTTTTATCATGCCGGAATAGGACGTTAGACGTTTTGTCATTAAAATAGATATGTCTGTCTCACTTGCACTCATGGGCCACTTTATAGGTTAGATTCTTAAGTGATACTAGAAGAATGTTATTTTAATTTTTATATGTAAATCAACGGATGAAATATTTTCAATTTCATTTTGCCAAATTATTTTTAATATAAATTCATAAGTCATATTGAAATATTTTATTTCAATAAATTATTATTAAATTTGCACATGAGTGCGTATATAAAGATAACTACCAAAGCTGTCATGCTATTAAACATCAGAAGTCGAAGAACTTGAAATTCCCCCAAATTCCCTAAGTATTACTAGGTATGTACCAAACAGATGAATATACACAAAACACAAATATAAAATGGATTTTATCACGTTTTTCACAAAAAAAATTGTAAAATACACTTTTTTTATAAAATTTAAAAATTTTTCTTTAAAAATTAATCACAAAGCATTTCTGATTATAATGTCTAATTTAGATGTATTTCTATTTCTTTGACCAAATCGGTGTGATTAATAATTGAGCCTTAGCGTACAATAACAACAGGTACGCTTGGACTGTCTGTCCCAAAAGCAATATCTACTTCGAGTTGCGCGGTGGAAATGAGAACGGGCCAATAAGCAGATTAAATTCTATCCCCTTCTACGCAACTTGAAGTAGATATTGCGGTTGGGAGAGATAATTCAAGCGTACTTGTTGTTATTGTACGCTGAGGCTCTATTTTTAAAAATTGTTCGCTAATTAATTGTATTATATATTTGCGATGTCTAACTGTGATTACTTCTATAAGTTTTTTTCTAAATCCATAAAAAAAACTAGGGTCAGTCAGGGTAAATCCGAACGGGGGGTAAATCCGAACGCTAATTATTTCAGCTTAATTAAAATTTTTAAAAATAAGTTCGATATGAGAATTTTTACCTCAGATCCTCTTGAAGAGATTCTAAGTATTATCCCATTTTTTGTTTGTTAATTAGCAACAGCATAAACAAAGATAACAAGTATTGCAAAAAAGATTGAAAATCAAAGATGACACTCTTTCAGTATTTTGTCTCGTATTTGAAGAAAAAGAAGCTAAAAATTCATTTTATTATTTATAATTGTTTGTTATGAATACTAGAACAGAAACTATATTTGATTTTTGCCTTCTGTAAAATTTTATTAATAATATCAGACCGTTCGTATTTACCCAAGAAAATTGGAAAACTGGGGTAAATCCGAACGGTATTTTTAATAATTTTTTTTTACATCAGAGCCACACAAAATTGTTTTTATTTGATTATACTATTATTTTAACATTATAAAAGTACATAGAAAAAAGTTTTTCTTTCTATACGTATCCTCGTTAGTAATTAATAAGCAGAAACTTAATCTCTCGAAGGAGTGTTCCACTTTTTTTGCCAAATGGTTTGTTGAAAAAAGTTTTTCAGGATCTTAATAAAATTTGGTATTCTACGGTTTTTGGGGTCGCTAATTACCAATTTGAAGTCAGTTTTTCAAAATTCAAAATAGTGGACGAGAATTAAAAAATTCATTGGATTCGCTCGAAAATTGTTACTCGGGGGTTTCAGGGTTAGCAAATTTGATCATTTTTAAAAATAAGTTTTAGGAAAGTCCGCCATTTTGAATTTAAAAAATTTGACTTTTATTTTTGTATTTACATTCAATCACTCCAAAATACTTTCTGTACCAAGTTTTGCAAAAATCCGTTATGATTTGATAAAGTTATTGAAGGTTTTAATTGTGTAATGCATTTTAATTTTTAACCTGTTTGATTTTTGTATTTATATATGATGCATTATTACATAATAGGTTTATTATCGTATTTTTTTTGAGTTTTTATATAAGTTTAACAATTGCAATACTTTAAATTTATTTTCCCTAAGATTTTTCTGAAATACAGTGGCGTTCGTATTTACCCCCATATTTTAGGAAAGTTGCAAAGTATCGAGGTAAATACGAACGCTAAGTTTCCTGCGATTGTAATTTATCAAAAATTTTTTCTGCCCCATAAAATTGTTCTATGGAAGTAAAGTAACAACTTCATGCACCAGAATACCGGAAGTATTTTTTTTTTAAAGAAAAAACTTATGTTATTGTTGAAACTTACTAAAAGCGTTCGGATTTACCCCAGTTGACCCTATATACAGTCATTATTATTTTACCTGAGTGTGAAAGGGTTATAAGAATTTGTATCGTCATTATATTAACTTAAACCATAAAGTTTTATATTATCTATAAGTATAAATATTGAGTGCGGTTGAAAAATTAACATTGCCGCGCGGTCACACGTGACAACAATCACATGCAGTTCAGGCAACTCATTAAAAGCTTTCACATTTGCAGCGTGTTTAAAAATGAGACATTTATTTATATATACTAAATACTTATACTTAAAAAAATGGTATATATATACCTAATGCTTTCAAAATGAGTACAGCCAACACCCAAATCTTTCTAATTACTTAATTTTTAATAGGCACATAATTAAGGGCTACTTGAGAACTTATAATGGTTTAAAAATAGAACCCAAGCAGATTTTGCCCTTCTTATTTTCTGTGTATACTTACTAAACGTGTCATATTAGTCATCAAAGTTGTTAGAAGTGTATTTTAAAAATAAGGGAGTCTTCATAATAGACACATGACGATGTCACATTTACGATACTTTTTTGTGTCTAATTTTAATTTTCATGAAATATTCATATTGAGATTATATATTTCTCATCTAAGGGCAATTTAAATAGAGACTTATTGGCAAAAAAAATATTTCTAAATATCTCAGAGCATCTTCTCAAGTAAGACATATATTTATATCAGATTTGTATAGAGAATAAAGTAAATTTACACTCATCAGCCTTTTAAATGAGAAAAAGGGGTACATTTTTTTAAATCTGAAGAAAAAATATCGTTTCTATACTTCTGAATATTTACGTAAATTACCTATAGAAAAAGAGAAGAGTTATACTATAATACAAATCAGTGCGTATTTGCACGCAGAACGACGGGGAGTGAATAAATAATTGTTGTACGTATGCTGTCGGGCCATTTATTGATGTTTTGCCGCCTTGAAATTTCGTATGCGAAACGAAAAACCTTCGGGGAATTTATCACTCATTTATAACATACCTATACCTTTTGTTATATGCACTACCGTCCAAGAAGAAGATGTGTTGCAGATTAATCTGAATTAGTATAGTTTTCTGTACTGACGAAAATTTTCTATTTATTATACTATATGACTATATCAATTTTTTTGTACATTAATAATTATAATCACAAATTGAAAAATGAATGTTTTTCGGTAATTTGATTTAGGACAAAAATAATATAATTTTTGAATTAGTTTATAAATTAGTTCATAACGTATGTATATGTTATATTTAGCTTGAATAGAAAATTAATTTGAAGAATACACTTTTTGTATACTCATTGCATTATATATTCATAGAAAGTTTACTAATACACCAGGTTTGTAGTTAGCACAACTTTATATGCAAGTCAAGAACATAATTCTTACGATTAACAGTAATTAGACATTCTCTGTTTAGTCAAACTTATAGTTTAAGTAATTATACTTGTTAAGTAATTCATTTCTTAATTCACGTTACTTTATGAAAATTTTAAATGACTTGAAATATCATAAGTAAACTTGAACTTCTATATTTATATTAAATTTAATTTAAAAGGATTTGATTATGACTTATTTATAATTTTGTAATTAAAATGACAAACTATATATTACTAACAAGTTCTTAATCTTTAAAAAGATTTTAACAGTGGATCATTATTTAGGACTATTTGTCGTCAACTTTGGCTTGTTAGTTAAGAAACACTTTAATTAAGGGGCGTTTAAATTTTGTTCTCATATGTTATAGTACATGTGATAGCTAATTTTGTCCTACAACGGAAAAACATACATTCAAGTGCAGAATAAATCAAACAGAAAAATGAAAAAAAAACACTTCCACAGCACCTAAAATTTCAGTAATATTGCCAACATTACCTCAATAATGCTATTATTTCTGCAATGTTTACTAAAAAATTTCATTTTTAAAGTTTTTTAACATTTTTTAAAAATTAATTTCTTTTTTATTACAAATTTCTAATTTAAAAGATAATAAATATAGATATAATAAATAAATATAATAATATAATATATTATATAACAGCAGCAAAATAGAAATACATCTAAATTAGATATTATAATAAAAAATAAGTTATTGTGCTTAATTTTGTAAAACTTTATATAAAAAAACAGTCTATTTCACAAATTTTTTTTCTTTTAAGGAGGTTATAGGGATTGACTAAACTAATCAAAACTGCTAGAAACCATTATTTTATGACTTGAGTTGTTAGGTACTTTGAAATTTTTAAACAGATAAGACTCAATGTTAATTGTTAAAAAACAAAAACGCTCAAAACTTTTTTCACAAGAACTTAGAGGTCTCAAAAATTTAGCTACATAATTTTCAAACATTTATCTAATAGTGGACCAAGTTTTATTAAATGTTTAATGTTAATTCTATTCCCGCTATAATCTCATTCCTTAATGAAAAACACATTTCCCATTGTGTTTTGGGTACAACGCACTGTCCGCTACATATGTCTATAGTGATACCTATAGGGAATTTCAAGTTGTTCACGGAAAAAAAGGAATTGCTTACAGATGCTAACTGATGTTTGCTATCAGATCTATCAAAATTATAGTAACCACAACTAAATTTTTTACTACATGACAATGAAGAAGTTTGCTATGATAAACAATATCAGTCTTAATTTTTAAAAATTTACTGTCACAGCAAATTTGTTCGCTGCCTCTATATTAGCTAACGTAATTTGATGTGACAGCAAATAATTCGTTTTTATTGAATATTTTCGATGTAATGAAGACTTAAACATCAATTGTTTGTATATTGAGAGTTGATCCTCTTGTGTGCATATTTTTATATCAAACTTTTAAAAACATAACCTATAATATTTTGCTTCTATATAAGGTTCCATTCTTCAGATTACATATATTTTAAATATTAGTAACCATTTTTAAAAGATGCTTTTTATATAATATATAAGATTCAACCACCTGTCGCAACTTAATTTCCCTCTTTAAATATAATAATAGAAAGATATTATTAAAGCTTTCTCTTTTAAACTTTGATGAGATAAAATATACGATATTAATGTACTTAAAAACGATATTCTAAATATAAGAATATATATCCTTATTAAATGAATCTATTTTTGATTATATACCTTGTTAAAAAAAGTTATCTCCTGTACCTACATATATGTATATTTTATATTATGAAGTATATACATATAGGTATATAGCCATTTCAAACAAAATCTTTTTACAATACATAAGAAGATAAAAAAACAAATAATTAGTGACAGAACAATTAATTATTTAATGAATAAAGATAAACTTATATTATAAATAATTTTTATTTGCTCACAACATTTTATATACAATTTATTTTATTCAAGTAAAATATTGTAATAATTATTATATTTTCTTTAAAAAGAAAAGAAGAAAAGAAAAGAAGAAAATAAAATAACAATATTGTAATATTAATAAAAATATAAAAATATTTTAAATGTAAAATGTATATTTCTATTATTAAAATATTAAGAATGCATTTTTTTAATTTTAAATAATATCCAAGAATGTATTCTTAAATTTATAACTAATCATTTTTCAATGCAATTATTCTCCAGCATAATTATTGTTAAATGCGGCTCATACTGAATATGAATCACTTTATTTTCTGCATAGTCTTGATTGAAAAGCACTGAATAAAGTATTCAATGAATTCACAAATGAGTTCATTGAGCTGGAAATAGTACAGATATATTAATTTTTCAATTTTGTTAAATTTTCAATTTATACATTTATCATTATTAATGAATATTGTATATTTTTGAATGGAAGTTTAAATTGTTAAATGATATTATTCTTTGGATATTTTTAAAGATAACAATTTAGTTTAAGTGAGAGAATTTTGTAGGTGAAAAAATTGTTTTGCCGTATATTTCTTAAAAAAAAAATTTTGGTAAATATTTTAACCCTATTCCTAATTTAATTAGTCTTTTAAAAACTGTTTACTTATTTAATTTTTTGTTTTTAATTAATATTAGGGTGATTCTCCCAGAACATTACTTTTGCATGTCTTCATATTTATCTCAATATTTATAATAATTAATGAAATTGTCAATGCATATTTTATTAGTTTATTATTTTTTCTAAAAATCCTAGAAGAAAGATTTGTATATTTTATTAATTTAATGTACTTTTTTAAATATTTTAATTCAAAAAATTAGGTTAATTGGCCTGTCCTATGGCTACTTTTAATTCCTTCAACACTTAAAAAAAATATTTACAACTTAAAAATCAGTAATAAATCAATATTTTCTGAAAGCTATGAGGTTGTAAAACATTTCTCAAAAATATAAATAAAATCGGACTTATATATTTTTACAATAAAGTTATCATCTACGAACATAATAATGCATTTCAAGTTAGCAAAAAATCAATTATTGCTTGTTTCAGGTTACAATTGAATACACTATCAATTGTTTTTATATTCTTAGTGAAAAATAAACTTATAAATATTAAAATTTTCTCTTTTCGTAAGTATTTTGAAATCTATTAGATCTTCTGTACAATAGTAAAAATACTACATATCAAGGTTCAAAAATGATAAATCTTTCAGAGCTTAATTTGATTCAATGCTTTAGAGTATAAGAAATTAATTTTTTTTTTATTTCCATCTAACCAAAATGAATGTTTGTGGAGAATCACCCATTAATATTATTTAAATATAGTTTAAAAATAAATTTTATTAAAAAATTAAAATTATTTCATTTTTAAATTGAAACATAAGGATTTTAATATTTTATACTTAACCGATCAATTGTTTAAAAAACTATTTTTTGAAAAAGGAACCTGATTTTTGTAATACACCATACTTTATTTCTTAAACCGGGTTTTCTTTAAATTAAACGATATTTTAAAATAAACTAGTTTTTTTAAGGAGGTTATAGCGGAAATAGAATTAACATTAAAACATTTAATAAAACTTGGTCCACTATTAGATAAATGTTTGAAAATTATGTAGCTAAATTTTTGAGACCTCTAGGGTCTTGTGAAAAAAGTTATGAGCGTTTTTGTTTTTTAACAATTAACATTGAGTTTTATGGAAATTGAGTATTTTTTCATACATATTTACTCACCACAAATTAATTAACATTAGGAAATTGATGAAACATTTTTTAATACAAAACAGATATATAATGATATATAATTTTTTATATCTGTTAGTCGGAGACTTTATTTCTGAAAAATGTTATATGCTATCTGTAAAGAATTCACTGAAAAAAATATTACAAAAATGAAAATATATACAAAACAGATTATACTGTTATTGTTTGAAACCAATCGAAATCAAAGTCTATTTATTAAATGTATATACATAATATGCGAGCAGACGATCGAAGTATTAAGTGTAAAGTCATGTGACAATAAGTAAATGTTCGATTTTGCGACTGGACTATAACTTAGAACTTTGGAAACAGGTGATATCAGCAGACGCTGAAAAGTTTGTTGGTCGTTGTGCTGTGTTATAAATCGAAGGCCTTTGAATAAATAATAATGCAAAAGTGCAATTATCCGGTTTCTCTATATCTATACAACAGAACCACAAAGCATTGACTGTCACACTTACAATGAATTCTATGATTGATTATTTGATTTCCAGAAAGAATTGCCTTTCTCTAATAAATATTAATCAAGTGTCTACCTATTTTAAATTCTCTATCCACGAATCTGAATCAATTCATTTCTGGAGTAAATGCTTATATTTTATTCTTCTTTCTAATCACTGGAGAAAAAATAAAAATATAATATACCCTACCCATACAAGTTTGCAGTAAATTTATATATCTTGTAAACTTTTGAAATCTAATGTATACACGTACAAGAAGGTGTTTTTTGGGTTTAAAAATTGAATTTTAAAATTGTAATAATTTGAAAAGCAGAAATATCTGTTAAAAATTTTTTAAAACTAATATTTTACACATTTGGAATTTTGATTAACAATGATATGCTGTTGATTTTCAGGGTCAGAAAATGGACGAGTTTCAGCTGAGAGTGAAGATGAAAGTGGAGGAAATGAAGCAGAAAGTATTGGCCAAGGTTCTTCCTTAGCAAACAGTACGAGTAGTTCTAACAACAAAGCACGTCGTCGAAGAACGGCATTTACTTCTGAACAGCTTCTTGAGCTTGAACGTGAGTTTCACGCAAAAAAATATCTCAGTCTCACTGAACGTTCACACATTGCTCACGCATTGAAGCTTTCCGAAGTGCAGGTGAAAATTTGGTTTCAAAATCGTCGTGCAAAATGGAAAAGAGTGAAAGCTGGTCTCACAAGTGGTGGTGCTGGTCCAACTAATCGACATTCCACAGGAGGTCAACATTCGAATTCTGGTCCAAGAATTGTTGTCCCCATCCCTGTTCACGTTAGTCGCTTAGCGGTTCGAGCTCATCATCATCATTTGGAAAAATGTCCTCAATCACAGTCGAGATCAACAAATGGTAATGTTACCAATACATCAGGACTTGGACATTTTGGAAATAGTTTATCTTCTAGAATTTCTTCTTCAACAATTTCCAATGGTACACCATTGAATCTTGGCTCAAATACACTTAGAGCATTTTCCACTCCACAACACACTAGTTCAGGAAGGTAGCCAGTGGCCTCATTGGATTATTAATTTATTTATCCCAACTATATAAATTTTTGTACTTATCTATAATATAAATCTACGATCCCAAAAATACGTTTTTATTACAGACAGCACACATTTACATCTCTTCAATTTTTGAGTAATAGTTATTTAATTTACCCACATATTTTTAACATATGATTTGTCAAAATCCATATATCTTTAATTATACGTTGAAAGTCTACACACAATGGACACAATAATTCACTAAAGACGGATATTCTGTTCAGTATCAGATATAAAGAGTTAACGAGCGACAGATTAATCGACGAAACATGTACTCCATGGAGATTCGCGTCAACCAACAAAGGGTGAAACGTCAAATACATATTCAGTGAATAACCGCGCCCATGGCTTTTGTATTTAATATAGAAACCTACAGAAAGATATATATATATCTTCATAATCAACTTTAAGCGGATTCTACAAAAAAATACAATTGGAGAAAATAAAAATAATATACAAGCTGTAAATGATAAATATAAACATTAAAAATGTTTACTGAAAATATATATTGAACATATAAGAAATATTTTCAATAAATGAGATACAATAAAACATTGTATTATAATTATGTAAAAAATGAATTTGAAGAAAATTGCTTGTAATTATGAAATTCAGATAAATGTTATACATTTTTTTTTATAGTTATTTCAAAAATAATTTATTTATGTTTCAGATTGTATTTTTTATTTTAAAATTTTCATATACATATGAGGCATTTTACGTGGAATGTCCTAAGTTGAAAAATTGATTTCTCCAAAAAAGTGAAACTTGGGAAAATTGTTGTCCTACCTGATAGTATAGAATATTCCAAAAAAAATTATTGACTTTTTTGAAATTTTTGGGTAGATAGAGGGAGGGGGGGTCAATTTTATCAGTTTTCCCTGACAGCGCCTATACTATTTGAAATTTTTGCCTGTCTATAAATGCAATAAAAAAATCTTTGTCAGTTATGTTTTTTGAAGGTTTTTTCATGCTCTTCCAATGGTGAATTATGTTTTTAAAAATTTTTGAGTTTTGACTTTGATTTTCTACACGGAGAGAAATAGATGGTAAGAACTTATGATCTTAAGATGGTAAAAAGTATAGATGTTATCCGGTACTATCAAAGATGTTACAAAAAATAATGTTACCCACTACGATCAAGACGTTACTCCGTACAATCTGGATTGTAACTGATAGAATCTAGATTGCTGTCCGTAAATGTAAAATCAAATATGGTACCTGGTACTATCTAGAAAGTACCCCGTACCATCTATTTCTTTCCGTTTATAATTGAACATAAATTTGCTATTTTCACTAAAATCGATGCTTTTTTTAAAAAAATAAATAGTTTCAAACGAAAGCTGATGAAAAAACCTATCAAGGAGGACAACAATTTTCTCAGGTTTCATTTTTTTCAAGAAATCAATTTTTCAACTTAAGACATTACACGTAAAATGACTCATATATATGTGACGCGCTCATGAAAAAAGTAAACTAAAAAAGTAAAAAACAAACGAATTGTAGGTTATGGTTTTATTCCTACCGAAAGTTTTTTATTTCTTATTTGTAATATAATTTTACAGTTCAGAATATAGAAAAATACAAAATTATAATTTTTTGTTGTCCAAATTATCTTTATTCTAAAGAAATTAATGTTGAGTAAGGCTGCTTCCACAATAGCTAAATCGTATCGTCTGGAAAACGATTCTTTTAGAACGAGACAATGCGCGCGCATCCATTGCCAACTGTCGACAAAAAATTTATTTTACTTGTTCCACAATTCTTACAATTTCAGGTTATAAATATTATTAAAATTATAAAAAAAATTTGTTTTGTTAAAGAAAATAAAAATTTTATATCCTCCCAGGTAAAATGTTTTATAATTTCACACAAGCCAAAAATTGGCAATGGATGCGCGCGCATCGTCTCGTTCTAAAAAAT
The DNA here is from genome assembly GCF_019393585.1 of Leptopilina boulardi. Lineage (NCBI taxonomy): Eukaryota > Metazoa > Arthropoda > Insecta > Hymenoptera > Figitidae > Leptopilina > Leptopilina boulardi. The sequence goes on from NW_026137778.1 coordinate 1,355,804, forward strand.
CGTCTTCAAGACGATACGATTTGGCTACTGTGAAAGCCAGCCTAACTTTCAGAAAATTTTTCTTAATTTTTTTTTATTTTACAACTTTACCGACTTTAAATAAAATAAGTATATTGCAACGACGAAACTCATTATAAAAACAGATTTTGTTATTTTGAAAACCTCACTTAAAAATTTCAAAACATAACCTATAATTTTTTTGCTTCTTCGACACCTTTCTTCAGGCGTCAGATATATATTTAATTATTAATTTTCGAAGACTAATACATCAGAAAATGACTTTACACCAAACAAGATATATTCGATAACAAACAAACAGTATTTGCATTTCGTTTGCATAAATGCATTTTTATTCGCACATATATAATAACGCACCCGCGTAAACATTCGCAGAAATAGACTTAAAATGCTATCAATTTTGATATTCAGATATACGTATAATCATATGGTTGGACACTTACTTTTTATTTTACAAATAAACTATACATATTCCTAATCAATTCTTGTAAATATCATCAATTTGTCATCAATTCGCGCACATATGTATGTAAATATGTGTCAATGCGCAAAAAATTGTGTTTAAAACAAAAATGTATGTATGCGAATTCCGTTCGATTTATGAGAATACGTATTTAGTTATTTAATTATTCTTTTTTAAATAATTTTCTCACTTAATTTTAATGTCAGTCCGTGCATCAGAAAATTTGTGCCATGCGCTTCAAATTCGGGGATGAAACACAATAATGATATTTTGTGTTCTATCATCGACGTGAGCCAAATCGTGAGTTATATATATATTATATCTACTAGAAAAAATCTACCTAGTCATCATCAAATTTTATAAATATACTTTTAGAGTTTGTTAATTTTTTAATACTTTAAAATAATTTTTCAAGAATGAAAAATATTTTATTTAACAAAAATGTTTCAGTTTTAATTGTACATATATATCAAAATGTATTAAATAAATTCATGTGTTTATATATACGTGAATTTATTAAAAATTCATTAAAAATGACTTTACTGTTATTGTATCACTGATGTTCGAGCACAACGTATAGCAAATAACTTTTCTTTTTAAAAAGAGTTTATACAATTTTAATTTTATTATTGAATTAAAAAATATTTACCGGTATTTAAAAAAATTGTAAAAGTTCACAATTATAAAGTATAAATGATATATGTATTATTTATTGTTATTTTATTATGTGTTTATTTTAAGAACGATAAATACATGAGAAATATATATATTTCAAGATAAACTTTCTTTTGTTTTCCTCTTTAAATCTTTTAACAATAATTATGTATTTATATTGTTCTGTATTTAAAAATAAGTTGTAATTGATTTTTGGATAAAATATACAGATGACCTTGGCGTAATGATAAATTTCAAGATTTCTTTCAAAATACATATTGTACTGATTTTGATACATTAAGGGGAGGAGGCACTACCTTTATTTTGAGTCCTTTAAATTTTAATGATGGCAGAGGAAGTTATATTTTTTTTCTTACATCATTTGACTTCAAAAAACACACAGAATGGTCAAGAAAACAAAATTTTAATTTTTGACCATTTTAGAATTTTTATTTTTTGAAAAAATTAAAATTTTTAAAAATCCATATGAGAGATTCTGAAGAATCATTAAAAAAGTGTGAAAAAAATTTGACGTTGAAAAATACTTAAAATTGTGAAAGAAGATATACATATTGAATAGGCGAGTGCAATGATGTTTTTAACTCATAATTTTCTTCTTTTTTTTTAAATATTAAAATTTTTAAAAATCCATACGACAGATTCTTAAGAATCAATAAAAAAGTGTGGAAAAAAATTGTCGATGAAAAATAGTCAAAATATTTAAAATATTAATTTTTTTAAGACTTTAATTTCTAAAATGGTCAAAAATTAAATTTTTTTTTTGCACTACTCCAAAAAGATTGTTCTTGGAAAAAAGCAAAAGTGATATCGGAAATATTTTTTTGTATAATAAAAGTTGAGAGATATTAAATCAACTTGTATATTTTTTTGCAATAGAACTTTTTATCAATAATATACAGGGTGATTTTTATGTTTCGGACCTCTAAAAAATTTTTTTTAATCTAATTTTTTTCGATTTTTAAACAAAAAAAAGTGGAATTAAAAAAAAAATTTAGAATCACCCTGTATACAAATAACGAAGTTAAATTAAATACAAGGAGTAAAAAGAGCATCATTACGCCCCGGTTTCTTCTATTGTATTATATATATAATTAAAAAATTTTAACTTGAACTCTTGTAGAGAACATATTGAAAACTCAACAAATATAATAGTGAATAACAAATATTTGTTGTGCGCAGACAATAAGAAGCTTAAATTCTTTGATAATAATTAAAATTATATATTTAAATAAATATTCACATACTATATATATATACATGTGTATGTGAATATTCATTTACATCAAACGTTATGTATGAAAGACACAATAAAAAAAATGAAATAAATTATTAGAATTTCAAGTTTAATATATATATATATTTTGTTCTTGTTTTATTTTTTGTTAAATTCCTCTGTTTATTCTTAAATATTTTTATGAATAAAAATTTTCTTAGTATTATATGAATGGGTATTCTGTTTTGAAGAGCATATGCCATTTTTTGAGGAAATCTAATACATTATAATATCAAGTGCGTGCGCGGCAAAGAAAAAAATATATATATACATATACAAGAAAAATGAACACGAAAACTTGTAAGATTATATAGTATATAATAATATAAAGGGCGTGAGCGTGCCCCCAGTAGTAGAAGTTTAAAACTTTTTTTTTGTTCAACAATGTGGCTATTTAGATAATTTGTCACTATTGAAAAATGCATGCGACAAGCCCCCTTCAGGATCCGTCCATCCTTTGTCGACTTTTTGACTCCTCTCATGGGATAAGTTCTATACGAGCAATAATGACACGAAAGGTGTTTATATGTATATGTATGTATTCTACAAACTATGAGGGAAGTTTTGTGCAAGGAACGACACGGATTTTTTTTTTTTTTTTGAAAGAGTGTATATATATCTAGTTTCAAAAGGATCCCGAAAACGAAGGCTGACATAAGGCCATATATACCTCGTGGGCGTGACGCACCATATGCGATAAAACTGTTAGGCTTTTTGACCAAGTATAATGCTCGTTATAATTCGGTAAAGCTAATTCGTTTATTTCGAATTCATATATATAAGGGCACTCGCAAACATAGATGTACCGGTATGAAATTTGCTTTGCATCATTGCGTATGTTATTTTATTTTTTTCAAAACCATTGTTACTTTTTAGCGCAGGTGCAGATATACATATTATAATTTCTACAGTGTTTTTTCTCGACTGTTGATATTTACAACATTGTTTCATTTTTGTTATCTATAACTGCCATTAAAAATAATAACTCAAAATATTAATTTTTAACAATAAAATCATGTAATTATTTGCTTTTGGCAAAAATGTCAGTTAAAGATTTCTTCACTATATAATACGTTATAAAAATACTACATTTTTTTATATTTTAGTTGAAAATAACATTTAACAGCTAAAAAATAGAATTTCGGTGTTTCCTAACCTTTGCGTGTTCACTAAACTTTAAAGTATTATAAAAACGGAACTATAACATTTTTTAAAAATTATTTTTTTTTAAAACAAATTTTTAAAAATGTAAAAAAAATTGAAACTTACAAAAAATAGAAGTCTTCATTTGATTCTGCGGAAAAAATTACTGGCATGAATAAGTTGTTCGATTTCTGCCACAGAAAATCGAAGGTTAAAATCTTCAGAACGACAATTTATTTTCAACATAAAATTTAAAAATTACCAATACCTATATTGAAATGACAATAACATATATAAATAAATAATAGATATTAAACTGCAGACGACAGATAACTGGTAAATATATTGTCACCAGAGTTCGGAATGTAAATTACTGTATATGCAATTTGAGGTAAAACGTCCAAAAGGTGACATCTTTTTTTAGGTGAATTTTGTAAAGGCGTATATTTCTATATATATACCATTGTTATATACTTAAAGTGCATAATTATTGTGTAATTTATTGTGGTTTCAATAATGATTTGGATTAAAAACAATAATTTTAAACATTAAAAAATATGTGAATTGTAAACTCACCTTTAATATGTTGTGCCAACGGTAACACATAAATTAGTGTATTTTATAGGTACTTTATTGTTGAAGAAGTGTTTTTTTGTATTCGACCATTTATTTTACACAATTTTTCTTCTATTTCACACCTCATAATCAAAATAAAATCATTCTCGATATTGTCAAAAATATAGTGAAATCAAAAAATCAATTCATAAATTTTTCAGCAACTGCATAGCGACCATGACAGTTACATTAATTTGAGGTTAGTTCCGTATTAGGCGACAATAGAAACAGTATGTGCGCGCATAGTTTTGTCTTGAAAATCGTCTTCATGACAATTTTGCATAAGGTTGGTTTTACAATAAGCAAAATCGTATCGTCTTGAAGACGATTTTCATGACAAAAGCATGCGCGCGCATGCTTTTTCCATTGTCATCGATCTTTAGGCCGCTTCTAGAATGGAGCTAAACGCAACGCAAACGCATCCCCATTCGATTAGGCCGATTCCAGAATGGAGACGCAAACGCTGACGCATCCCAATGCTAATTTGAATGGGGATGCGTCTGCGTCTCTATTCTGGAATCGGACTAATGAAGGCCTTTCTCCAATAGGAACCTAAACTTTTGCGTTGCGTGACTGACGCGTTGATTTTAGCATTGGTTGCCAATAGCAACCGACGCAATGCATACGCAACGCAAGAGTTTAGGATCCTATTGGAGAAAGGCCTTCAAATGGGGATGTGTCGCGTCAACGCTGCGTTCGCCTTGCGTCGAACCCATTGTGGAACCAGCCTTAGGCTGGTTCCAGAATGGAGCCAAACGCAATACGCAGACGCGACGCATCACAATGCTAGGCTGGTTCCACAATGGGGCCAAACGAAACGCTTAGCATTTGCTTAGTATTGGGATGCGTCACGTCTGCGTTGCGTTTGGCTCCATTCTGGAACCTTGAATGGGGATGCGTCTGCGTCTTCATTCTGGAATCGGCCTTAGGCTGGTTCCACAATGGGCTCGACGCAAGGTAAACGCAGCGTTGACGCGACGCATGACACTGCTAAGCAAATGGGGCTGCGTTGTGTTTGGCCCCATTCTGGAACTAGCCAAAGGCTGGTTCCACAATGGGCTCGATGCAAGGTAAACGCAGCGTTGATGCGACGCATCCCCATTTGATTAGCATTGAGATGCGTTGCGTTAACGTTGCGTTTACCTTGCGTCGAGCCCATTGTGGAACCAACCTATGGTTGGTTTCACAATGGAGACGCAAACGTAGACGCGACGTATCGCAATGCTAAGCTTCTGGAGAGGTCCTAAAAATGCTCCATCAAGCAGTGCTAATGTGGCTTTTATATACCTCTAGACCGTTTCCGAATTGGGATTTTTAGCGCACTTTCAATAAAGTGTATACTTTTGTGAAGTATGCAGTGTCTTTGATTTTCAGTGCGAAAAAAAGGACACTGCAGACTTCCCAAGTATACACTTTATCAAAAGTGCGCTAAGAATTCCAATTCGGAAACGGCCTTATTATTTTGGTCAAGCAATGGGCTATATTGAATTTTCACGGAGAATCACTGAATTTGATTGGCTCTAACAAAATTCAATTTTCACGGTGAAAATATAATATTTGTCAGAGTCAATCAAATTCAGTGATACAACCGTGAAAATCCAATCCAGCTTATTGATTGACCAAAATACTGGAGATATAAATGCACCTTAAGAATCAAATATCTTAATTAGCACGAGTTTCGATAAAATTTGCTCAGTACAAAGTTGTAAACAAAACAAGTTTCTAAAAAACGACAGTAGAACATAAGCACACCTGTTTTGGTCCAAAAAACATGAAAAACCCTGTTTCACGCGTGCACCTCTTAATTGAAATGCTTTAACCAATCAGAATCAAGGAAACTAAACTATAATTTTATAAACAGAATCTGAAAAATTCCTCTATTGTGAAACCAACCTTAAGGCCAACGCAAAATAGAAATGTAACTGGAATCGTAATCCCAAACGCAACTGGAGAATGAGTTAGAAAAAGAGAAACAATATGTCTATCTTTGTCTAACTCATTCTTCCGGTAGCGTTTGGGATTAAGATTCTGGTTTCTATTCAGCTCAGGCCTTTATGCTGATTCTACACTCACCTAAAATTTCGCGAGCAGTCCGCTTTTCCGTGACGCTTCCTATATTTAACTATATCTATATATCTAAAAGAAAAACGTAACGGAAAAGCAGAGGAATCGGTAAGTGTAAAATCAGCATTATCAAAAAATGATCCAAATATTGCGGATGATGTTGATACCACTTTTGCGGGTATCAAAACGTTGTAAGTCAAAATGGAAATTTTTCAGAAAAACTATAAAATTTATACAAAAGAATTGGAGAAAAATGGAATTCAGAAAAATTAAATAATTTCTCGCTTCCTACACTATTTAGGATATCTTCTTTTGACAAATGAATTTTATGGTGAAAAATTTTCGTAATTCCTTCTGGAAATGTAATTGTCAAGCATATTATATATAGTTTATCAATTACGACCGTCCGCATCAGCCACCATCAAGTAAAGTGCAATAAGTTGAGAGAATTACGCGGAATGAAGGGAAGTATAAGGGGTGGAAGAGTATAGTTATATGTATACAGGAAAGAGCGCGCGGTCGTTTCATCTTAGCAGTTACCGTTCCTCGATGGGGATAAATCATCTCGGTTCCGCCACGCCTATACCAAAAGGACTCTGATTCCCCTCGTGCGTAACGAACATATATCTGGCTGTTAGAAATTAACAATCAGTAAAAAAAAAAGAAAAAAAAATATTCCTAATATGCCATATCTAACGACTATAAAGTCATAAAAGTAAAACTTGTCAAAGAAAAACATTATGTAGATACACCATATCTCACCTTTCTTTTTCTTCATGTTATACATGTGTTTCGGTATTATTTCCCGATCAATGAATAAATGAGAATGACCGCGCTGAAAAGTGCAATAGCCTCATTAATTGCAAATAACGGACATATAGATTCTTGATACTATGCATTTCTAGAGACACTATACTCTCTGTGTAAAGTGTATAACCGTCATCTTTAACAGGAAAAAGTAACTATATATATTGTTTCATAACAAAATTTCTTTTATAGAGAAAATATTGAACGCAATATTATGCTTATAGGGAAGCTAATGTCACATGAAACTTACATGAAGTCACGTGCTTCTATATATGCACTTAAGGATGATATTTGCGCTTCTCTCTTATTGCATTGTGAGTTATATATCTATTGATAAATATATATAGTTGAAACAGACAAAATATGACGCGTGTCTTTACAAGATGTGGGTGGACCGCAAGAGATTTATTATAGTTATAGAATGGTTCCATTTTGAAAGCCGGAAAATTCTGTACTTGACACAAAAGAAAAAAAAAAGTCCAAGAAAGAAAACCGCAAAGTATATAAAGAAATCGATACAATGACACTTGGAAATAAATGTGAAGGAATATTTTTGTCAAATAAAACACATTGTTGCCGCGTGCCGTTGTCCATATTAACATTTATTATGATGCTGCTTTTACACAGATTTTTCTTTTTTAGAATTTATCCATATTAAAATAACAAAATTTCTACGCAATAGTAAAAAGGGATAAAGAAAAAAAATAAAGTTTTATAATAATTATAAAAACATTTAATATCCACGCAGTTGGCAATAATTGAGAACAAAGATTCGTTGTGCTCTCTTGTGTAATTTCACGGCCACTTTTGGTATATATATAGATCGGGCAAATTGACTCAATTTCATTGGGGTGTAACGTGTGTGAGAAAAAATTATATATAAGTGATCTGAAAAGGGTGACACCTTTCCAAGTAAGGGTGCTTTGGAGATAAAAAAATAAATATATATATGTTAGTTAAAATTTTATATTATAAATAAATAAAAATTATAAATCGACATTCAATACCTATTATTTTTATTTTGTAAATATAATTTTTATATAATTTTATTTTTCAAAATACTTTGAAAATCAATAATTTTCATTTAATCAACGATATATATATATTTATTTATTCCTTTATATACAAATATAACTCCGTTGAATATAGAATAATTAATTCATATCCTTATTCATTCATGAAATTACGTCTGATTCATTGAAATCTATATAATGAAACTTTCACAGGCGTGTAAACTTGTCTCTTTCATCCAATATATGAAAAGTTAAAAATAATTGTTTTAAAATTCACGGAGAAATAGAATTTTATTATATATTGACAATCGAATTATTTAATACACAACTATAACGAATTTGGTTTGTCGCTGATATATATATTGACAAATTTGTTTCCCTGATAACCATTCGAAAATATAAAAAAAAAGATTTATTAAATTAACATAAATTTTTTAAATTGAAATTTAAAATAACAAAATTTACAAAATTAAATACAGTTTTGACAATAATATGTGAATAATAATAATAATAATAATAATAATATGAATTGTAAAAAATTAACATTCTCTTAATAGTTATTTTCCCGCAATGTTTTTCATTTAATCTATAATATATATTTTTAATTTTAAACTCCTGGTTTTCAGACAAGAAACTTTAATTAGTTTTTTATTAAAACTTATTCAAAAATAAAATTGCGTTTTTTGAAGAAAAAATTTGGTCCTCAAATGGTTTAGAGAAAAATATTTAAAAATCGAAGTGTTTAAGACGAAATATCGAAAAAGAAAAAAAGCCATGAGAATTTTAGAAAAAATTGATAAAGAACTTGATAACACCAGAATTTAAAAAATCAAAAGCAAATAGAAAATTTTGAAAGAAAAATCAAGAATTTTTGGAAATTCATAAAATTTTTTTTTTGGTAATTTCTAAAATTGTTGATTTTTCTTTTAAAATTTACCATTTTTCCCAATATATTCTTCCTAAATTGTAAATTTTGGACTAGTTTGTATAATAAATTCATTTTTAAAGTTAAGAGGAATTCCAAAAAATGAAAAAATAATCAGACGAAATAATTTAAAAAATGAAAGAAATAAATTAAGAAACAAAAAGTCGAAGAAATTGATAGAAAAATAGAAATTCGAAAAAATTAAAAATTGTTAAAATAGAAGGGAAATTTGGCGGAAAAAATAAAGAATTTTAGAAATCGTCAAAAAAGAAATTTTTTTTGAAAATTTGATCATTTTTGACCAATTTGTAAAAGTAAAAAATAAATAAATAAATTTTGAATTCAAAAAAAAAAAAATGAAAATTTAAAGAAAATATCATTTTAAAAAATAAAAATTTTAAAAAGAAAATTTAAGGAAACAGAAATAACTTTTAGATAATAAGAAATTAAAAGAAAAATCAAATTTAGAAACAAAATTAAATTAAGTTTATTTATTTATTTAAATGTAAATAAAATTAAAAATAAAATTGTAGAATTAAATTTAAAAAATAGTATTATGAGTTATTAAAATATAATTTTAAGTGATTTAATTAAAGCTTAATTGTTATTATTAAATTCTATTTAAATAATTACAAAAATAGTAAAATAGATGGAAAGTTATTCTATTAATTTCAATTAAAATCAATAATAAACTAAATTTATATTAAATTAAAGAAAATATGTAATATTGAAAATAAATTTGAAAATTTTCTAAAAAAATAGCTTTTAGTAGCAGAAGGCTGAAAAAAGTAGCTAAATAGAAGCAAACTATTAAAAAAGTAGCAAATATTAATTTTTTGTAAATAAATGCGAAGCGTAATACGCAATTAACAATTTCTTCTTCAGATGATGTAATTTCTCAGAATTATATACTTATTGCTTAAATAATTTAACATTGGTATTTATATAAAAGCCTACTTCCTTCTGGAGTTGAATCAAAGGAAATTCAATAAATTTTACTTCTTTAAAATATTTGTTATCTCAAATGGAAAATTTTACTTCCACCTCAAGTAGCTTTTAACTTGAAGATTTTTTTTACAGTATAATGCGCGTATATAAAAATCAAATATTGGATGAAATTCAAGATAGGCGTATGTGTTCTAAAAAGAGAGACAAAGTAAGAGGGATGAAAATGAGAGGTTGGTACATAAGGGTGGGTTAAAGGGGGGTTTTTCTCCCACTTCGATGTGGGTGACCTCAGAGTGTAATTGCTCTTGGGCGTGGTTGATGGGCGGGACGATTCTGATATTATACAACACTACTGTGGAACCTTTAATTTTTCATGGGAAACATTTGGGGACAAAAAAATTAAATGTTTCTTTTGTAATTTTATGCATATAAAATTTGCAATTGAAACAGATGAGCCTTTTTATTATTCATATAGTTCCACTCTCGTGGGCAACAATTTTTTTGTCATCTTCTTAATTCTTCTTTTTTTGAAATATTTTTATATTTACATATAGTAAGAACAAGAAAAGATCAGTTTTCATAAAAGACATCCTAAATAAAAAATTTATACGATGTTAAATATTATTTGAAATCATATATGTTTATATATCAGAAATTGAAATTGGTTTTTAATAGGGTGCTGGTCAGGTTTCCCTGTTTGTAATTGGAATCTGAGGGGGAAAAATAGTTTACTATTTTGTACATAAATTTTTTTTTTTGAAACAATCAAATAATTGTATTGCTATACATAAAATATACAACAAAGAAAAAATTTGATTGAGCCAAATAAACCTTTTGGTTGATGCAACTAAAATTTGGTTGTTTCAAACAAATTCTTTTTTGAGTGTAAGTACGAAATAGTTAAATATATAGATAAGTATAAATATTTTATGATATGGAGGTTATGATTTGTATTCTTTAATATTTATGTTTATATAAATATAAATACGCCAATTTTTACTTTAATAAATTAAAAATTTTTATCTATATTTTTTTAAAAAATAAATCTGACGATTTTAAAAATTTACCTGAAAAATTGTTGAAACTATTCTATTTATTACTATTGTTCGTTTTACTAATATTTTTCCTCACTTTATTGATTTGCCGATATATTTTTTTCCTTTCATGAAACTTCTTACTTCACAAATCTTCCTTGATCGAAGATTTTTCTTTGTTTATTATATTTATCCACACTTTTTTATAAAAAAAATAAATAAAAGTAGGTACAAATGCTGTCAATAGAATGTATAATTTATGTATACATATACTCTCCAATGTGTCACTTTAAATAAGACGCATGCGCGCAAGGTCTAAAGGTGCTTCTACAATGAACCAGAAACGGCTAAAGGCCTAAGCAGAATAGTTTCGCGAACGTGAAACATCAGTTAGAAAAGGACAGAAATATATTCGTGTCCTTTTCTATCTCATGCATCTCGTTCGCGAACGACTTTCGTGAAACTATTGTGCGTTGGCCTTAATATAGTGCCAACGAATACAAATACTACTACTTCTACAATAAACTTATAATGCCAAATGTCAAAGTTGTTGTAGAAACACCTTTATATTTATAATTGAAAGCTAATTACTATGGCGTCTTCCATGGAGAAAAATTTTCCTTTTAAAATCTCTAGTAATAATACTATTTAATGTGGGGAAAGTACATATATGCAAAAATGGAAATATACCAAATATATAGTAATTTTGGTGTTTTGAATATTGGGATTTTCAACTCCGCGGTGAATTTCCTTTTTTTGAGGGTAAATTTGTTTCTCTTAAAGAGGGTAATAATCGTTCCCACATTTAAAGAGGTGAAATGACTAAGGACTGCGAAATTACAGCAGATGGGAAAATTCCATTGCCGAACGTAACCTTACCATTTATTTAAAATGGCAATTATCTAAAAGATAGGAATTTTTTTTTACCAAACCAAGGAATATTGACATTTTTAATTTGGTACAATCACTAGTTTATGTAAAAGTGATATATATTAAAAGTGCGTAAAATTCCTTTAATACTTTTTACAGTGTATAGATTTGTTGATTTTACAAAATACACATTTTGTCTTTTATTTATTTAAAGAACATTTTTTCATTCATGAAATATTGATTTGTAGGTATGACATAATATTTATAATTAAAAATTCGATTATTGGCAATCTTTTTGGAACTCAGTAAAAGACAAAAAAACATATATCTTTGACGTTTCGAGATCGGTACCTCCTAATCAGAATTTATTACTAGAATACAATATAATTCACTAAATAATATAATGCAGTTACACTTTAATAAAAAGAAAGGTAGAAATTTACATACCAATTGATTCTGATCATAACTCAAATATTAATCCTTAGTCAGACTACGACTACACTATAATGATAAGATATCTATAAAAAAGTATATTTTGAGTATTGTTAGGAAGGATGAAGGTTATTATAAATTTTGTTTTAAACTATTACCTGTTCATTAGAATTATTCTAAAAATTAAAAATGTTTTGAAATTAAATTCCAATGAAACCATCATTATAAATGGCAATCGCTGACTGACAGGAGTAATTTCGTGCACTATAATATTTATATTATTAAAGTATGATTTAATGAAATTTAAATATGACGCGTATCTAAGGTTTTGGCTTTTTTCAAGAAAAAGATTTGTTTTTTAAATATACAAATATAAATATAAATTCAGATCCTCCTTTTTGAGATAGTTTTCCCAGAAGCTCGGTTTGCAGTTTTTCAGTTTATTGGACGCATTTAAATGTTACTACGTTTTCGTAATGCTTCTTTAACTTGCAAGACAATTTAGGACAATTCGTGTGGCTATTGGCCTCAGGGTATCATACTGCTTGGTCCACGCCCCGCTGACTGGACTGTTTTTTATTGCCAGCGAACCGATCGAACTGAATAAGAGTTGTCCAACTTGGTTACGACAAAAATACTCTGGATCGTCAGAGACAACAATTTTATCCCTGCGTGTCGTGGAAAACGAGAATCAAGAGGGTGGACATAGTTGTGTTGTTTGAGTCAGCGTTGCTTCGAGGTTTTCGATAAAATCACCACAAAATAAAACAGTCGTATATGGTATATAAATAAAAATTTGTAAATATGATTATATTTAAAAAAAAATATATTTAAAAAAAACCTACCGATCCAGATAGAATTTTGCAAACTTAGCAAATTTTTTATCTCCCTCTCACCGACTTTACGAATTTTTATCTGCTGCTTTCTGACTATTAATGGATATAATAGCCCCTGGGATGGTTGACCCCGGTTGACATATATGTATTTTTCAACTTAAATTATAGTTTATGTTATGTCAACTATAGATCTTAAAAATCATATTGCAACCGTCTAATGTAACATTTTTTAGTCCATGTGACGTTCAACTTTTTTTTACACATAAATTTTTAAGCCTGTTTATTCAAATTGAAAAAATTTTAATTTAATACAAAATATATTCGTCGTGTCATGTTGTATAAATAAATACACACATATATATATAATCCTTTGAAACAGCTATAATAGCTATCTGATAAACTTAAATTGGTTATATTTTTATTAATAAATTTACTTGTCGATGCAATCTTAGCATTGGGTAGGCGTTCTATTAATTTGCTAAGCTGCGGTTAAAGTTAACTCTCGCATCTGTATATACCATAATGAAACTCCATGACCAAGCAAATATTGAACCTTTTATCACAAAGACAGTTTAGAATAAAATAACTACTTACACCCACAATGACAAAGTGAATTTTTTGAAAGAAAATCGCGTTGCATGGAAAAGAGAAATACAATATAAATAACTTATAGTACTTAACAAATTTATGTATAAACAATTCATTTAAAAATTGAAACTAAAGCTATGAATTAAAAAAAAATCTAAACATTACTGAATACTTGAGTGCTTCTATAAAATTTATAAATATAACTAAATATTATTAAATTGTTTAATTTAAATTTTAAAGATAAATTTTAATTTTTAAAATCCTATGAAGAATCTTTTTGACATTACTTAAATTTTTCTATTTTTCGCCGATCTTTTTGTTTTCAAAATCGTCTTTAAGACGATACGATTTTGCCTATTGTGGAATCAATCTAAGTTGGTTTCACAATAAACAAAATATTGAATACGATTTCCAAAACAAAAAGGTTGGCGACAATAAAAAAAGCATGCGCGCGCATTATGGTTTGGAATGAAAATCGTCTTCATGCTGATTCTACACTCACCGAAAACTGAGCGAGCGGTCCGCATTTCCGTCACGCTTCCCATATTCAACTATATCTATATATATAAAAAACGTAACGCAAATGCGGACTGCTCGCGCAGTTTTAGGTGAGTGTATAGAATCAGCATAAAGGCCAAAGCAGAATAGAAACGTACCGGAATAATGAGTTAGAGAAGGACAAACAATATATTTATTCTTTTCTAATTCTTCTGGTTGCGTTTGCGATTACGATTTCTGTTACGTTTCTATTCTGCATTGGCCCTAAATTCTTGTAGGTAACTTCTGCGCATCTTCGTGCGCAACTAGTTCTGTCATTCTCCATAACCTGCAATTATTATTTTGTCGTTTTCGTGATTCTGTAAAAATGTAAATACTTCAATTATTTATAAAATAATTAAATAGACTTTTCAATGTAAAAAAATATATACACACGACAGTTGTCATTATATAATTTAAAATCACTAGAAAAACAAAAAAAGAATAGCGATTAGAAAAAATATATATAATATGTAACGCAAAAAGTAACCGTATGAAGCCTTTTCATTATAAAATTATTTTTGAGTGTCAATAAAGTACAAAAAAGGGTTATGTTGACTTTTTATAGATTATTCAGAAAACGTATCAATTTCATGGTATTGGATTTGGACTTGTGTTTCGCAAGTCGAAAGAACTTTTTTGGCGCGCCGCTACAACAACGTCTGCATATCAAATTATTTGCGACTGCAACATATATATCTATACATGTATTTATATCGCTGGGCATTCAGATCTTTTTTTTTATTTTTCGTTTCTACTCCTGCATTGTACAAGAAGTCTACACCTTCCTCTTTTCATCACTTCAAGTTACCGACAATAATAATTTCCTGTATACATAATAAATCAGTTACAATCACATGCACACAAATTTCCATTAGGTGTTTAATTTATTTTGAACTTTTTGTGCGTTAATAGAATTCAATTTTTTCTGAGTTATTATTTTTAGGGTTCTTTAAAATAATGTTGTATTATTTTTATTTATTTACAATGATGTTAGAATTTTTATTTTTTGAAAATATTGTTAAAAATTCATACGATTGATATAGTTCAAAAAAGTATAAAAAGAAATTTATAAATGAAATACAATAAAAATTGTAAAAGAAATTGAATTTTTAATGAATCACCATCTGTAAAATGTCAAACAATTAAACATTTTATCTTATTTAAAGATGTCAATTTCAGCAAAAATAATTTTTGAACAATTTAGAATTTTTTTTCTTTTTACTTTCTTATGAAGGAAGTATTGTAATAAAAATTTTAAATTCGATTTTTTCACGTATCTTTATGTTTTAATGACATCAGAAATAAAAAATCACATTTTTAGAAAATGTCACATAAAAGCTAAATGATTTTTTTTTTAAATTCTAGGTCTTTCCTGGAGGACATAAAATGAGAGTATTTTGAGCTCGATTGATCAATAAAATTTTTGCCCATATCTCAGATAGCACGTAAGCTTGCAGCAAGCTTGCCGCGCAATACTGCCAACCTTGCACGGCAAACTTGCCGCAAGATTGCTCGGTAAGCTTGTAGAAAGGTTGATGCAAGGTTGCCAAATAACGCTTGCTTTAAACCTAAAAAAATTTTTATAAAAAATTGTTTCGTTTAATTTATATAATAAAATTGTATAAATTAGACGGAACATTAAAAAAAAAATTTTTTAGGTTTAAAGTAAGGTTATTTGGCAACCTTGCACCAACTTTGCTACAAGCTTACCGTGCAAGCTTATTGAGCAGTAATCTTACACTGCAATCTTTCGGTAAGCTTTTTTTACGTTAATTACGTATCTGATCACGGATTTTCAAAATTAAAAATGGCGGATGCAATATGGCAGACAATTTTTTAAAGAATATTTTTAGATTTTCATGCAAATTAATATCTAGGGGTTTTTGGGGTCGCTGATCACGAATCCTATATCAGATTTTAAAAATTCAAAATGGCGAATGCAATATGGAGAATATTTTTAAAAAAATATTTGATGCGCCATTTTGAATTTTGAAAATCTGAGATCAGATTTGCAATTAGAATTTATTAAAAGTTGGATTACTTGAAATTTAAATTTACACTGAATTGAAATTTGGATGAATTAACCCTTAAACTGATGCTTTAGCGGTCTGTGGGACCCGCTATCTAAAATTATTTCGCTTATTAATTTTTTTCAAAGAACAATAGAAGCTTGAGCTTTTCAGTAGCTTCATATTTTTTAAGAATCTATTAGATGACAATTGACACAAAATTAAAAAAAAAATTGAAAAATCAGGATTGTAACATAAATAAAAATAAAAAAATTGCAACAAAATATTATGGAAATAATCTTTTTAATGTAAACAATAAAAATATATACAACAGTTGTCATTATACATAATTTAAAATCACTAGAAAAACACAAAAAAAAGCGTGATTTTTTTCCAGGGTTTAAACTGCACGTTTAAAGGTTAAAATTTAAATAAAGTATTTGAATTGATTGAATTTACGGTTGATTAGAATTCGAATGAATTAAAATCGTTCTATACTGCAGAATTATCCAAAGTTATTAACATTTTAAAAATAGTAAATTTTGAAGAAAATAACTGTACTTTTTAGTATTAAATATATTAATATAAGTTTTAATATATATATTACATTTATTTTATAGACGCTTTAAAAACGTATCGATTAACCTATATTCGAATCTTATCTGTGATTAAAAAGACATTAAAAAAATTGATTTTTTTAAGTCTCATTTGTAAGAGTTAAGTTTTGATATCTTGTTTGAACTCTAATAATATATATTTTTTAAAACTGCATCGATTTATTAATTTTTTAATTTAAGCGACTTAATTATTTTAATTAGATTTACCCTTTATCCATTTAATGCCTTTGGTATTTTTCATAAAAGTCAATAAATTATTCAATATAAATAACAATGGAATATGTATGTCATTCATATATTTGATTATAAATGGACGGTATATCAGCGGTTTAAATTATAAGATATGTGTGTCTAAACTTACACGGTATTTGGTAAAGGTTTTATTGACGGGCCCCCTATAAACTCAGGGTATTAATGTGGTGCAAGAAAATAGGGTGCCTAATGGTACATTCAATGGTCTTATATACTGTAGGGCGAGGAAACGCATTGCTACTTCATTTATAATTTACGTGTGAGTCAAGCGCGCACATCGTACTGAATATGCAGTAATTTTCCAATAATAATTCAATTTTAACTTCTATATACCGCACTCATCTCCAAGGGTATAAATTTAATTATTTCTTTAATTTAGAGGCTTCGGAAAAATTAATTCGCAAATATTATGTAAAGATTAAATGTACATTTATTTTTTACAATTTATTTGGGATCTGCATGATTATGTTCTAAAAATTATTAGTTAGAATTTTCATTTTATGGAATTTCATTTCGGATAAATGAAAATTCTATCAATTAGAAATTCTGTCAAATGATTTTTCGGTTAAGTATAGAAATTCTGTAGTATGAAAAATCCGTTATATCGAAATTATATCAAATAATAATTCGAACAAATGAAAATTCATCTGAAAGAATAAAATGAAAATTCTATGCAATGAAATTCTACACAATAAAAATTCTTTAAAATGCCTATTACGTTAAATGAAATTCGTGCAAATAAAAATTCGGCTCAAAAATAATTATGACAAATGAAATTCTATAAAATGAAAATTCTAACTAATAATTTTTAGAACATAATCATGCGTCTCTTTTTTATCACTTTAAACTCGATAATAATATTGACACAGAATTAAGTTAAAAGAAGAAAATTAAATTTTCACTTACAAAAGGATTCTATAAAAGTCCCATAATTTTTGAGTTGAAAAAAAACAAGTTGTCAATTCAGATGTTCATTACATGAACATTTTGCTTCCAAAAAAATTTGCTTCCTTGTGGAGAAAGCAAAATTTTATTGCCAAAATGTGAATTTTTTATTTTTTAAATTTCATTAATTCTTTAAATTTACCTCAAATGTATACTTTATATATATATATCGATCGATTCGTCTTGACGTAAGGAATACGATTTTATTATATATAACCTTAAATTTTTCTATTTAATAAATAAATAAAGAAAAAAATTTGTTTTCGCCACTTTGAAAAGTTTTATAAACGAAAGGACTATAAAGCTTCCTCCACGAGGAAGCAAAATTTGTGGAGTTAAAATTTTACTCAGTGAGGAGTTGACAAGGAATTCATAAAAAATTCTTATTAAACTAAAATAGTGGTTATAAATAAGAAACAGTCATACATAATAAATTGATTTCGAAAACGTGAATACTCCATTTATTATATAATTATTCCTTGAAATTCATAATATATATATATATATATATATATATATCTGTTGTTGTTTATAAATACAATATGTGCACGAATGTCTATTTATATGTTTACATTAGTTTGTCTATTAAAAAATAAACATTTAAAATTTCATAGAGAAAATGTTACTATATTTAGTGAAAATTTAAAAAAAATGGCTTTCTTTTTTTTTGAAATCTGATAACATTGAACAGTATATGTACTTTAAAGAAATGGCATTGTTCTTAACAAATATCCACCGAATAAACCTCATATATATAATTTACTAAATTATTTCTTTATTTATACATTATTTTACTTCTGTAAAAAATACTGAAAAATGTTTATTTTTTAAGAATGATTCTAATGTATTGCATAAATATATTATATATTAATCTTTAGATATTATATACATTTTCAATTGATTACATTCATATATATGTATATAAGTTTAATTATTCTTGATAGAGTATTAAGAAAAATCATTTTTAAATATCATAATGCCAACAATAAAATTGATTCGTTATTATTATTATTCATGATTCGTTATTCGTATGGTAAAAAAAAAATCAATACTTGTATTTAAAATTATAAATGACAATCCAATTAATAAAAAAAAAGAGAATAATAAAAAAGTTATTGATTTCAATAAAATCGTAAATTGTAAATTTAGGTTGATGACTTTATCAAATTACAATATGTAATAAAAGACTTGATGAAATAATTATATCAATAAAGAATATAATCGATGACCTAGCTATACATTTTCTTTTTTAATTTTTTACTTCCGGACATTTATAATATCGATTAATAACAATATGATACAATACGATTAAATATTTTTAATAACAATATACGAATATAATAATTATAATTTAAACATAATAACACAATTTTTATTCTATAAAACATACCAAAAAAGGTAATACATTTTAACAATAAGTTAAACAATAATAATAAATATGAAATGAAAGAAATTCTACAGCCTTTGCTAAGTGAAATTTTTACGAATATTTTTTTTTTTTATTTTGGATTATACGTTAGTACTAACTAATTAGAAATTACAACTTTGAAGAATTACTTCTAAATAACAAAAAGTAATAAATGATTGATTAAATCGCAAATATGAAATTATGTTTGAAAAAAAAAATTTAATTTTGAAGAAGAAGACAGTATGATTTTAACTAACATGAAAATAGTAATTTTTTCTAGATTTGATAAAACTTTTTTTCAAAAAATCGTCTCAAATTAATTGGCATAAAAAAAAATTTTCCCTAATTATTATTCAAACAACGTTTTCTTCCCTTTAAAGTTCAATTTTATAATTAGTGTTCTTTTATCTTCAAATAACAAAATAACTATTTGAAGCGTATTATTTATTAAAGGACTCATTCATAATTAATAAGTCATATAATATATTTGCTAAAAATACTTCAATATTTAATTAATTATATGCATTTTAATTAAAAAATTATAAAAACTATATAAGTCGGACACTGCTACTATTTTCGGACATAAGTCAGACATTATGAATTTATATAGAATCATGTATCCATTGACCATGAATAATAAAAGAACCCATTAGGCTACAATTATATTTCTCATATATTCTTTATTTAAAAAGTCGTTTTTGCTTCATTAGTTTATTTATAAATTAATCAAGTAAAGAAGAAAATATTTTTATTATATTAAATAATAATTTAATTATTCTCTCGATTAGAGAAAAAAAAAATATATCAATTTTTCTTAGTTGAAACCATACGGTCCCCTTCAGGTATTAATTATCATTTACGAAATATATAATCAAACAAATAAATTAATATCAAATAGTTAAATATATTAAAATTTCAATTTTTGAGGTACATGGAAATGAACTTATACTATATCTAACAAGATCAAAATAAATATTTGATTTTTTCATTGACTAAAAGAAAAAGTTGTCGATACTAGTTGGTTAGTTCTAACAAACTTTATAATATATTTTTTACAATCTTTTCTATAATTTAATAAAAAATAAAAAATATTTTAAAACTATGTTTTAAAATAATTTGTATCTGTCATTTGATACATATTTTTTAATATTTTACTTTCTCTGAAATTTGATATTCACAAAAAAGTTCACTAATGAGAAATATGAGACTTAACAATAAACAAACAAAAATTAAAATTAAAATATGATACAAGAAATTTCACAAACCGTCATCAATGCATTTTGTACTTAACAATTATAGTTTACTATATATCCTGCATATTGTCAATGATGACAGCATTCTTTGGAAAATGGAACATTTACCTAAACTTTCAAAATATTGTAAATATTTATATAATTCATTTGTAACAGAAATAAAATGGCACAAGTTGTCACCTTTTTTTTTTAAATTTAATACATTATATGTAAAAAGGTGAATAAGTGCATTATAATAATTTAAACATTAAATCGAGTTTCAGAACCGTCAGCTAACATTAATGTTACCGTACGATTGTTAATCCAAATGAGACGTGCTAAACGCATTGGATTCAATCTCGTCACATCGTTAATGGGAGCAGTGCTATATGATTTCACGCAACGTGTTTGAGAATTGCCAAGGCCGAACATACCACTACTTGTTTGCTAAAAATTAAATATTTTACTTATTTATAGGTGTTAATCCTTTATATTTCAGCTAAGGTCGTTGTGGAATACTTTTAGAGAAATTTTATAATTCCCAATAATTATTTTTTATATTCGTACAATTTTCAGGCCTCGGATCGACTTTAAGGTACAAAAAAGTCGTTTTAATCGATTTAAATTCCAAAAAAAGTCGATTTTTTTTATTTTAACAAAATTTAATTGGTTAATAAATATTTTACTTTAAATAACTAATGTTATTAGATATTAAATTCATTTTATTAATTCTGTAATGAAAATAATTCTATAAAAATACACTGCGACCTGAGTTTAGCGGCAGGTTTGGTGGGTCGTTCGCTAAACTCAGTAATGAGATTTCCCGAAATCGACGTCAGCAATCAGGGCCGTACGAACTACTTGAAATACGAAATCCTTAAACTCTTTTCTTGAAAATTCTTCATCTTATAATACATAATATTTTTATTGCAATAATTATTATAATTATATTTTAATTTTTAGATTTTATTATCATTATAAACAGTAATAAGTAATACTTAAAATTACTTTTAATAAAAATTCAAATAATTGTACTGATATCAGACAAGAAAGGGGAAAAACTCACCATTTGCCTTATAAATTTTAAATTTATTTGAAATTAAATAATATAAATTTCATCAAATATAACATTGAGAGCAAATATTAAAATTAAGATTTTCATGAAGTAAATTTATAAATTTGCTGGGAGTGAAAACAAAAATAAAATTTGTATACATGTATATAAATAAGCTTTTATAATTTAACAAATTTTTTATTTAAAATTAAAGATTAAACTCATTTTCAACTAGAATGAACCGCGTTGCCTTACTTCTACGCTCCTGCTCGAGTCGGAGCATCTTACGCTTACCGCTTAATTACCATCCTATTGTTGCCGATTCCGAGATTTCGCTAAACTCAGTTTCGCTAAACTCGGGTCGCAGTGTATTATAAAGAAAATTTATTTCAAATACTTATTTCAGAATCGAACTAATTGTAAGACAAATTTTCAAAATTTTATTTAAGTAGGACAAATTTCTAAAAAAAAAGTCTTAAAAGTTCAATTTTTTTATAATTTTTTGAAATCTGATTTAAGGGTATGTGGAAACCTCCCACGTGACCTAGTATGGGAAAATGTGTTTTGGTAGCATAAATTTCACTCTAAAATGAGAAAAGATTTTTGTCTAAAATTTTGAGGGATGATAGATTTGGGTTCAAGGAATCTCGCTGATCTCCGAAAAATACATAATTTTGCGTTAAATTATTAAAAAATGAAGTTTAAAAAGTGTGATTTTTAAACGAAAATGAAAAGAAACATGGCGGCGCATACACAGACGTTGCTTGCGTGCGCCAGTGCTCCAGTAAACAGCGCCAATTCGAGCAAGTGGCCGCTGCATCAACTATGATATAATACATTATTTTACTATTTATTGCTTTATTTTTATTATTTTTGCATTAAGTTATGGTAAATGAGTAGAACAGCGAGATTCCTTGTACCAAATAAAATCATTTCTCCAAATTTTAACCCGAAATCATTTTTTATTTTAGAGAAAGTTTCAAACCACAAAAAAAGTCTTTTGCTTACATACCCTTAAGTAATTTATCCGAATTTAAAATTTTGTCATAGTTTTTAGTTTTTATGGTCAAAAAAAATTTCAAGCAATTACTTAATCAAGTTTTACAGATTTTTAAATAAAAAATATTTTTTTAAATAATAATTTTGAACGAGTTAAAAATGAAATTTTTAGAAATAATTGAATTTCAAAAGATTTTTTTTAGACAATAATTAAATTTTACAAAACTAAAAATAATTTACATTTTTCAAAAATAATTGAATTTTCAAAGATTTACAATTTAGATTTTTGAAATTAATTGAACTTCAAGTAATTTTTAAATTTAATGTTTTTTTAATGATTTTAGTTACTAAAAAATTTATTAGAAATTGCAGACAAAAATACAATAATTTGAAAACTTTTTAAGTAAAAAATGGTTTCAGATAGTTGAACTTTCGAAGAATATTATAAAATTTATTAAAAATAATTGAAATTTTTGAAAATAATTAAATTTCCAGTGATTTTGAATTAAAAATTTTTGGTAATTTTATTTGCTAATTTTTTTTTAATATTATAAACAATTATTTTTCATAAAAATTTTAATTGAAAAATAGTTTAAGGTAATTGAATTTGTGAAGAATTTCATTAAAATTATTAAAAATAATTAATTTAGTAAAAAATTTTTGTTAAAAATTTGTTAAATAATTGAAATAAAGATCTGAAGATATGCATTGTATACTAAAAAAACGTATTTTGTTTAAATTTTTTTTTTAATGTAAAAAAAGTCGTATTTTTGAAAAAAAAGTCGGAAAAAATCTAAATAGTCGTATAATCCGAGGCCTGCATTTTTGACAATTATTTAAAATTATCAAATTATTAATATATATATATATATATCCTGGTTAAACTAAAATTTTTAATACCTATTTCAAAACAAAAATATTTTTGAATATTATAATAATTTAAGATTTTGTTTTAAAATTTAAAATGATTTTTAGATGGAAAATTGTTGCTGGACATAAATCAATAAACTATTCCAAGTGGTATTTACAACTTGATTAAAATATAAAAATTTACAAATTCCTAAACAAAATTCATATTGAAAGAAATTTTTCGCACAGATAATTATTTTTGAGAATCAAATTCTTAAATTTTAAATATCATTAATCATCTTTAAATATGATTGCAAATCGAATAAAATGGTTAAGATAATTGAAATATATTCCCCCCCCCCCAAAGAAAAATTATTAATGAAAAATAGCTTACCTGCCAGAAGCAGAGTTTATTTTCAGAACAAGAATAGCTCACTAGAAATTTGCCATCTGGTGAAAATGCTAAGGCAGTGACTGGTGCTTGATGAGCTGATACTGTTTGGCATTTAACATTTCCACGTAATTCATAAAGAGCCAGCTGACCTCCTCGTCCACCTACTGCAATTCGGCGTGTTGCTGGACAATGACTAACCTGTATTTAAAAAATTAATCAATCACAATTATTGTTCTTTTCATAATAATTTTATCATTCTATTATTAAGAGAGTTGAACGGTCTCTGAAATTCTTTGACAAAGAGAGAACTTTAATTATCGCCCTATAATAACGGCATTGAACGTGATAATGATAAACATTGATTTTAAATTTAATTTTTTCTCGAAATATGGTGACTTTTTTACTAAATCCGAAAGATTGTGCGAATCCATACAAATAGGTTTGCGATTTCAAAACGAAAAGTAGGAAAGTAATATAACGACAGGGTAATTACGTCATGCCGCCGTCAGATGGCAGAAGCATGCAGGGAGCACAAAGTCGTAGCTAATAGAGCATTCAACGTGAGATTTTCTTAAAAAAATTTTTTTTACTTGAACATTTTTTTTCAAAATCTTTATAAAAAAGATTTATTCTCTTTTTATTTTTTGATTTGTTAAAAATTATGGAAGACTATTTTTGCATAATAGGAAAGAAATTCCTTATTTATCAGAGCCAAAGAATTTCAGAGACCGTTCAACACTCTTAAGGAGGATGAAGACCTTAAAACTGAAAAATGGTTTTTAACGCAAACAAAATTTTAATAAAAATTAATTTCAAATAATTTTGGAAGATCTAGTTATACACTATTCGGAAAAAATTATATTGAGTAAAAATCTTTTGTTAAATAATTATTTTTTGTAATATTATGACTTTTTTCAGAGTAGAAAAAAATTGCAATAATATCCAATTTCTTTAAACAATAACTTAATTTACTCAGTGAAACATTCTCTAAAATCGTAAACTTTTTTCAGCTGTTAAAAGTGTTAAAAAATTATTTATTAGGACCTCCATCCCCTTTAAACATATTTGATACTAATATAATAATAAAATAATGAACATACTTGATTAAATCTACAAATTGCTGGGAAAACTTCATTTAATGGTTTTGTTTTTAAATGTCCAGGATCAAGACAATGAAGAATTATGTCCATCACCTATAAATTAAAAATTTTTCAAATAATTTATCAATAATGAGAAAGTTTAAATTTTTTGAAATTAAAAATTTACCTCAACAAGAAGATCGCTCATTTCACTTTGCATTTTTTCTATCAATTCCTCTACTAATTTCAATATTTCAGGTTTTGCACGAGCTAATACACTAGCACCTAGATTAACATTGAGAGTTTGTGCGTTTTGTTGCATTGTATTGAATCTAGCAACTTCTCTCGCCATTGTTGTAATAAAAGCAGCAGGTCTTGCTGTTGCTATTAAAACCAAAGCTCGTCGAGCTGTTCGACATGAATCAGCTTGAGGTGTCAAAGGAAGACCGTAAGTCATATTAGGCACTAATTTATCAGCATCGCAACACATCTCAAGAAGACCCAATAGAACCTACAAAAAGAAAAGTTAAAACACAATTCTCATTTAAAAATTTCCTTTCGGACGTTATTTTAATAATATATATATTATTACTTTAGAAACATCCAAATATGGTTCCCACACAGTGAATCCACGTCCTATGAGATCGATGGCTGCTCTTCTCAAAGCAGTATGCAAAGGTAATTTTGGTGAATGAGGTGCATGTAATAAATGAGTGAGTGCCATACTTGTGTGCCTTGCAAGATTATTATTTCCGATTCCAAAACCTTCGACAACAGAACTTCTTCGCCTTTGTTCATTATTATTTTTTCTTTGGTTTGTTGTTGCAACATCTTGACCAAATTCAGCACCAATCACACCTAATAATACAACAGCTGTTGTTTGTTTTCGTTTAAGTTCAGCTACACTCGAAGGTTTTCTCGATACACTAATTTCTGTAAAAAGAAGAAAAACTAGGTGTTCATATTATGAACATTTTTGTGGTAACCCTACTAAAAAATGAATTATAACTAAAAAAAATTAAAAAAACAAGTTTGTTAATATTTTTTAAAATAAAACTCGAAATTCTGGAAAAATTAACATTTGAACTTCTCTCATAATTTCTATTATTTTTCATTGATGATTTTTTTTATATAAGCTTTTTTCATAATTCTGAATAATTAGTATGAATTTTGAAAAATACCTTCAGCTAATTCCTCTTCTTCGTCCTCCTCTTCAGTTGGAACATCATTAGGTGGAACGGGACTGCCAGGAGGTGGACTTTGATTTTGAGATTGTGGAGCAATTGGCTCTTGGGTGCTGTACTGCGGTAAATACTGTGACCAATTGTCGACTAATGATTTTCTACCCTTTGGACCCATTCTTCCCAATTCTGCGAGTAAAAGGGCCTGAGCAGCATGTCTAATCTATAGTAATTAAAATAAAAAATTATATAAATTCTTTTTTAAAAAAAAAAGAAAAACTATTTTAATAATTATAGAAGGGAAAAATTCGAGATATTTTTAAAATGTTGATATTTTTTTATGTAAATAATTTTATAATTTTCCGTGTTAAATAAAAATTGATTTCTAATTGTTAACTATAAATGTTGCGTACTTCAGAATCGTTGAATTTTAAGTTAACTTTTAATGCAATTTTAAAACTTTTTTTAATTTAATTTTCTCAATTATGTTAAATAATATTGACAGAATGATCCTTTTTATAACATTTTTAAATAAATTTTACAGTTTTGATGTCTGTCGAAACGTTAAATAGTTTGATTTTTTTAATCTTATACTTTCAACTATGACTCGGAAATATCTGAAATTTTTTTTTCCATAATATTCTATATTTATATATGTTAATAATTGTCTGCAATAAATACTTCTATACATTGATGTTGCCACCTTCGTGCCATCATTTCAACTTGAGGTCGTTTAAACGTTTTTGCCCCACCTTGAATTGCTACTTTATCCGGTAGTAATACGCAATGTAATGTTGCTAATAAAGACCAACCCTGTTTTATTTGCGCCTGAGTATTTGTATACAAATCTTCATTTTCCTCCTCAACTTTGTTCCAATTTACCGTAACTCTATTACCTGGTCTTTATTTAAATCGACATATATGAATATTAAACAAATTACACGTAATTTTAATCGAAAAATAAAAGGAAATTTCTCTATTTATTATAATACCTGTGCATTTTTCGTTTTTGTTCTTGTTCTGGTACAAATGTTGCATTATTCATCGACATCAGAGTATAAGCTAAAGCAACAACCGCCAACAAATGATTACTAGTTAATGTTGTTGACAATTCCCAATGTGCTCTTGAAGTAAATGCTCTAGTTAATCTTTCTTGTTTTACAACTTCAGGCGGTAATCTTTGCTCAATTTGAGTCGCTGGCTCTTCATTTGGCTCCAAATGAGTTTGCCATGTAGGAAGTAAAAATGACATATAGCCTGGAAATAAAATGTTTTAATAAATTTATATCATTTTATCGAATAACAAATAAAACAAATTTATTTCGAATATTTCAGAATCAAACTATGACAAATTTTGCAAAATTTTAATTAAGTAGGACAAATTTCTAAAAAAAAGTCTTAAAAGTTCCATTTTTAAAATGTTTTGAAGTTTGATTTAAGCAATTTACTCAAATTCAAAATTATGATATGTTTTTACACTGAAAAAAAAATTTATTTGATTCAAATACTCGATTACTTGACTATTATCAAATAAATATTTACTTGAACCAAATAATTTTTATTTGAATGAAATAAATTGTATTTGAACCAATAATTTCTGTATTTGAGCCAAATACCATTTAATTGACTCAAATAATAATTATTTGATACAAATAAATATTTATTTGATAATAGTCAAGTAATTGAGTATTTGAATCAAATAATTTTTTTTTTAAGTGTAGTTCTAATGGTCAAAAAAATTTCGGGAAATAATTAGGTTTTACAGATTTTTAATTAAAGTTTTTATTTTTTAAATAATTGAATTGCAAAAGATTTTAAATTTGAAATAAATTTTCTGCAAATTTAAAATGATAAAGTTTTTTTTTTATTTTCTAACAACAATTCAATTTTAGAGTTTGTATTTGAAATTTTTTAAAATAATTGAATTTTTGAAAAATATTATAAAAAACATTTAAAATAATTTAATTTTGGAAGAGTTAAAGTTGAAATTTTTAGAAATAATTGAATTTCAAAAGATTTTGTAAAGTTTTAGACCATAATTAAATTTTACAGAGTTGAAAATAATTTACGAATAATTAAAGATAACATTTTACAACTCAAATTTTAAAAAATCATTGAAATTATTAAATTTAAAATAATTGAATTTCGAAAGAGTTATAGTTAAAATTATTAAATTTCAGAAAGTTTTACATGAAAAATTTTAGAAATAATTAAATTTTAGAAGTATCTGAATTGAAATTTTTGGTAATTCTATTTGCCGACTTTTTTAAAAATTTTAAACAATTATTGAATTTCATAAAATTTTTAATTGAAAAATAGTTTAAGATAATTGAATTTTTTAAGGATTACATTACATTGAATATAATTAATTTAGAGAAGAATTTTAGTTAAAAATTTGTTAAATAATTGAAATAAAGAAGATTTGAAGATTTGTATTATATACTAAAAAAGACGTATTTTAAAAATTTTGCCTGCATATATGAAATCCATACACATAACTTTTTTCGAACTTACCACCTTTTGATAAAACGCCAAATGAAACAGGAACTTTAGGCATTAATAATCCTAATTTACTTTCACAAACACGATCAAGATCCGGATCCATACCCCAAGCATGTAAGAGACTCAAAAGTAATTGAGCAATTTCCATTGTTGCATTAGATTCACCAAATGTGCCATTTCGTTTTAAAGAATTTTTCGGCGTGTCATTATTCCAACCATCGCCTATAAATTAATTCAAATACAAATGTAAAAATACTATTTTCATTAAGAATAAATATAAATTACACATGAAAATTAATAGACAAAAAATAAATTGTGCAATTGTCTATTACGGCGTGCTAAAAAACAAAATAAAATTATACAATTAAATTGAAAAATAATATTTAAATATATATGTATAATATACGAACTATACAATATATTTTCTAATTGTTAAACGCAAATAAAATCTTATCACAGATTGCTGTAAAACATAAAAGTATAAATTGAATAAAGCAATATAAACACATTTAATAATATTTATTATACTAAAGCCTGTAATTAAATGAAAGCACTAAAATTATACAAAAAAATAAATATTATCTACATTTAATCATGCAAATTCTATTATTAATTGTGACAACACAAATATGAGTACAAAATTAATGAAAGAAAAATTGATCTAAAAAAATGTAAGTAAAGGAAGGAATGTGAACTTTTTTTTTCCAAAGGTTGGTTATTCATGCACTGGATCTGAAAATACGAAACATTTCATTTGCAATATAATCTAACCTTTACCGTCAAGATTTGACGGCTTCAGACCAACACTTTCTGCCTTGGCCTGTAATTTTGTTTGAACATTTTCAGCACCTTCCTTCATTTTAGCCAAAATACCTAGAGAAGAAGATTCTCCTTAAATGTAACCGTATTTCATAAAGAAACAATGGAACTACTTTTAAGTATTTTTTTTTAATGAAATAAGAAAAGAAAAAAAATATGTAAAACAGATTCACAATGTTAGTAACATGAAAAATTGAAATATATAACTAATTGAATAATACCGTGACGATCTTTCTCCTTCAGGATTCTTTCAACATCGCCTGCTTTATCCTTGACGCGACCGAAAAAGTCTACAAAGTAAGATTAGTGTTTTGTTAAAAAAAAAAAACCCAACATGCTTAAATGAAAGAGGAATGAATGGATGGAATTTTTATATTATTTAATAGCCCTAGTCAGTTGATCTCACCTGCAATTTTTTTATGAGTATCAGGACTTGCTGATCGTGTTAAAGCAGCAACTTTTTGATATTCCGAAGCTGAAATTAAACCTTGCGCTTCTAAAGATCCAGGAGTCATGGCACCATACTCATCACTCAATAATTGTACTGCATGGACATTTAAAAAAAAGATATAATACACGAAATGAAATTATTAATTATTGTCAATTTTAGAAGTTGAGAATTCTCATTTTCCTATAAAGTCATGGAAGTGTATCCTGTAATAGAAAAGCAAATAAATAATATACAATATTTAATAATTTACCTATGAGACCTTCAATGTCGAAAAAGAGTATATGACTTTCTGGATCTTTTGGATTACTCCTGAATCCTTGAATCATTAATGGAGCACCTTTTGCTTTAATTTGATTTCCATGATCATTTCCATGGCCTCCGTGAAGTTGTTGAAGTTGATGTAATCCTCTTTGAGTCGCGTGTCGAATAGCAGAAAGATTTCTGTGTCTTAAGCCTCTGAAAAAATGAACAGCTGGATTTGCCAATCCTAATTCACCTCCCGTTCCCGTACCACCACTATTTGCCAATGAATTCTCATCACAAGCATATAATACTTCTTCTGCTATTATACCTTTAAACAAATTATAAAATTATAAAATCCTCAATTAATGTCTTATAAAATTAATAAATTTTTATTTACCATGAAGAACACGATCCAAATGACCTGTTTCCATTTGCCAAACATAAACAGCTCCATCGGAACATCCGACAATCATAAAATCATCAAGTGGTCGCCATTTAATAGTGACAACAGGAAAGAGATGACGAGATGCTAATACGACACATTTTCTTTCAGCTAATGATAATAAAGTTACACTGTGATCTGATGCGACGCTACAAACACATTTTTGTATTCTAGGCTGCAAAGGAATATAGTGACGAAATTAAAACAAGAATAAATCATATTTTGGTGATTAGAGATAAAGTGATTGCATACACTGCAGTTGTCTGGTGGTACCATCAGTTGTGTAATTTCACCAGCATGAACACAAAAACGGTGAATTAATGTACCTGAATACAAATCCCACAAACACACAGCAAAGTCAACAGAACCAGAAACTAAATGAGCTCGATCGTAACGATTAGCTGCGCCATGTGGATATAAAAGACAATTCACTCTACCAGAATGGCCCAGAAGAACCTGATGTGGTGGCCAGTCTATAAATCATTAAATTAATTTTTTTTTTTACTTTCTATATATAATAATTTCGTGTAAAGGTTAAAGCTTTATGGTTTGATTATGCTTTTCATTTGAGAAATTTAAGAAAATTATTAAAAATATCTAATAAATTTAAAATTTAATTATTGAAACGAAAAAGTACCTAAAATTTCAACAATCAATAAATCTATTAAGAAAATGAATAGAAAACAAATTTTGAAAAAAAATTCAAGGCTTTTTCAAAATTTTCAAAATTACAGAAAACATTAAGAAAAAAAACAGGACAATTTGAGATAGAAAAATAGAAAAATTTAAAAAAAAAACAAAAGAAACTTTAACAGAGAAATCGAGAATTTTAGAAATTTATATAATGAAAGGAGAAAAATTGATAATTTTGGGCCACTTTGTAATAATAAATAAATTAATTAAATGATTTACAAAAAAATAAATATTTATTTATTTATCAATTAAACGGGGGAAAATGTTTTAAAAAACGAAAATTTTAGAAAAATGAAAGCAAATTAAAAATTTAAGAAAATAAAAAGTAGAAAAAATTGAAAGTAAAAAAATGATAATTTTAGGAATTTCAATTACGAGAATTTAGAGAATAATTTGAAAAAAAATAAAAACCATAAATTTTCAAATTAAAAGGAGAAATCGCGTAAAAATTGACAAACTTACTAGTTTGTAAAAGTAAATAAATTTTATAAATTGCAAAAAAAACGTAAATCTAAAAGAAAAATCACTTTAAAAAAGAAAATTTTTAATAATAAAAAGGAATTAAGAAGCAAAAAAGCTATTAGATATTAGAAAAAAGAAATAAAAAAAAATCTAAAAAATCTTCGAGTTTTAAAAAAATTAGAATTTATGATAAAAAATCAAGATCTTTGTTTCGTTTGAAAAAATTAATAAATGGTTAGGAATTTTCAAAAAAAAATTTTACTGAATGCAATTAAATATCCTGTTAGAAAATTTTAATAATTCAAGGTTTTGTTATAAAATTCAAGGAATTTCAAGGTTCAAATTTGAATTAAAAAAAATTTCAAGAGTATATATAAATTTACAAAAAATTTCAATCTCAAATTATCTAAAATTCAATTATTTCCTGTTAATTTTCAAAATGTCAATTATTTTGATACATTTTCAAAAATTCAAAGTGATTAAAATATTTTCAAGGTAAAAAAAAATGCAAGAGAATTCAATGTTTTTAAAGTTCGCTGGACAATTTGATTTTTAACAAATGAAAATTAATACCTTATAATAGAAAATCTAGGTTTATAACATTTTTTCAGCACATTTTTTTTTAAATTCTCTAACTGCCTGAATAATTTAAGATAGATTCGGTGAATAATAATTATTATTATTATTATAAATACATACCCTCGTAGTGTTGATGATTGCCGTGAAGTAATTGCAACATGACTGTTTGTGTTGCTGGCACAATAATAATACTACCATCCTCTCGACCAACAACCAATCTACTTTGCTGTGGTAAGTATATACTGGCAGTGAGTTTAATTCCATGTCCATCATTCATATCTAATTGATCTAATATTCCTACAGGTGGTGGTTTCATTGATTCCCATGCTGCAGCAAGACTTGTTTTTATAGTTGGAGACAACACTGGTGTTGCTGTTCCGTCATTGAAATTGTTTGCTTGAGGCATTTGTTGTGGTGAGCTATCAGGCACAGTCCAAAGAACCACGACACCCTCGCTATCACCTCGTAGTAGATATTTCGAACTTTTATTTTGTCGTTGAACTGTTACTAAACGCATAGCAGGCGGACAGGATAACGGCTATAAATTTTTAAACAATTATTATTATTATTATTTCTAAAACAATATCTCTTAATAACAATATTTACAATTCTCAATGATTCTCATATCAATGATTATGGTTGGGTGGCCACTAAAATTTGCAAATAAAATTCAAGGCATTTTAAAGATTGCGAATTATCAAAAAATATGTTAGAATGAAGTTTTGAAAAAATGTTATTCAGCAAAATTATGTAGTATAATTTTTACTTTATCAAAATTATATTTTGAAAATTAAAATTTGTCCTACATGGTTTCAAATCAGAAATTATTACTTATTTTGGAAAATATTAATATTTGAGAAAAAAAAAACACGGAGAGAATTTTTAGAGCTTTCCTTGTACTGTTGAGCACAATTTTTAATTTTTAGAATTCGTATTTTTTTTAATAAATCAGTTATAAAATTTGTTTTCACAAATTCTTAGTTTTTCATTTTTTCAAGAAACATTTTACTTTGAGGTAGACCAAAATTTTAGAACAATTCATCACAAGTTTCAGCTTAAAAAGAAAATCAAAATTCAAATTTTTAAAAAAATTTCAATGTTGAATTAAGAATTTAAGGCGAATTAACGGTTTTTTCAAGGCGTAACTAAATTCACATAGTTTTTCCGGTTTTCAAGATTCAATGGCCACCCTGTATGATTAAGAAGATCAAAAATTAAATATTGTGCAATTTATAAACTACAAAAATGTATTTGATCCAAATAATCGATTACTTAAATATTATCAAATAAATATTTACACTTGAACCGAATAATTTTTATTTGAATGAAGTAAACTATTTGAAGCAATAATTTCTGTATTTAAAACAAATACAAATATAAATTGACTCAAAAAATAATTATTTCATAAAAATAAATATTTATTTGATAATATAGTCAAGTAACCGATTATTTGAATGAAATAATTTTTTTTTTTCAGTACAGACAAGTTTGATTTTATTTAATAAGATAATAATGAAAATACCTTGTCCCCTGGTTGCGTTAAGGTGCAATACAAATACGGTTGATCGGAATCAGTTGACGCTGTATGAAAGTTTTGATTGTCCGCAACACTGCTGATAAATTAAAGTAATGTATTAAATTTCTAAAATAAATATATCTATTTTTTGTATATTTCATTATTTTGTTAATTGATAATATAAGATTTAGAAGAAAGCAAAAAAGCGTTTGCATTTTATATTTAAATAAACTCAGTATTATGCGGATAATTTTATTCGCTAAAAGTTTTTAAAATTAATTATATATATTTTTTGCATATTAATTCCCCAATAATAGTATTATAACTTTAAGATAATTTAACAAAAGCATACCCATATTAGCACACTCGCAGTTGGTGCAATTGCACAACCAGAAGCTACAATACATGTACATAAAAGTGTCATAAGTACTACTTTATATTATCCTTTATACTAAATTTTTTTTTTGTTTTCAGTTTATTAAAATTCCACACACATAAAAAAAAACACACACACACACACATAGTATGTATTTATGTAGACATCTGTAACAACGAAGGATTGCATTCAATAAAGAATAGGTATTGTTCGACGTCTATTGAAAACTTATATTTTCTTTTAAAAATAGAACGCGAAATATTAAAAAATATCTTTTTTTCTCTAATCAGTTCATTGAATCACAACAGATTTTCTAGTTTTCAATAATTTGACGAAAAACACTTATGATTTCAAAGAATGAGCAAAGCAAATAAAGCTACATGATTATAATTAATAAAATAAAATGATTTACTTTAAGATGATAAAATTTATGAGCAATGATGACAATAAAAATCGAACAATGTGCAAGTAAATGAAGACTGGAATGATGAAGGGTTAAAAGATACATTATCTGGTCTTATATTATGGAAATCAAAAATTGTAATTTATTTTTCTATTTATATAAAAAAAAAAAAAAAAAAATTCAGAAAGAAAAATGCAACTTTTAAAATACCAATTACCATATGTAATATTTTTCATTTTGCAAAAATTAAACTCAACACATTTTAACTACATATATTGATAAAAATAGAAAGAAGAGACACAGTGAAAGGCTTAACAGAAAGTGGCAAAGACAAGAGTTATAGTATGTATTAAATTTAGAGGTAATATGGATTACCTGCTGAGAGCCTTGCCCTTCAGCTTGCTAGAACAGACCAGGACCGCCGTACAGTATGGAAGTTAATGGAAAGATATATATCATTGTGCAAAACAAATCACCAATGAGTTAATTGAAACTTGCATGTTTTTGTGATACTCAATTAATAAAAAAAAGGGAAATTTATGCAATGGTTTTATGAACGTTAATTTCAGAATGATCGTTAAATTAATGTTAATTATTATTAATGGGATAGTGGTGAAAAATCTAACACCGTCTAATAATTAAAAAAAAATTTCTCAATTTGGAAAAATTATTTCACATTATAAAAAATTGTTTAATTATTTAAAATACTTTTTGAAAAAAAAAATATTAACAAGAGTGAATTCACTTTTGGTCATTTTGCTTCTTAAGGATCTGAATGATAAATCTGTAATAAATCCATTTTATTAGTCTCCTTAATATTATAATTTTACCTTTTTAAAATAATGAAATGAAATCTTTGGCCGAAAATATTACCTTTTTTCTATAAATAGAATTTATTATTATTATTACATTGACCAAAGATTTTATACATATAGATGTATATGATAAAATAATAGAGAAATCATACATAAGAAATATGTGCATTGCTAGCAAGTGCTTGATAATAAAATAGCTGACTAGAAAAAAAATTATTTAAATAAATTTGCAGTTTTTATGCCCGCGCGCATTTTTGTGAAAATCAAAATGTTTAAAATAATAAAGCTGTTATAATTATTAATATTTGGTAATTTTAATTTCGAGGATCTCTATTTTTAGATTAAAAACTCAAAAGCCAGATAATTAGTCAAAAAAAACTTTTTGAGTAAAATTATTATCAATACCTTTCTAGTAGAATAATTGCCCTAAAAACGTTTTAATAATGAAGAAAATAATTTTCAAGTGTATAGTCTTTTCATTAATAAAATATAATAGTTTGATAAAATATTTTATAAATTTAATTTTTTTCTCTTTTCTTTGTTGTAGTTAAATATAAATTTTTTTCGATTTAGAAAATAATAAATTCGCTGTCATAATTGTTTTTTTTTTTTTGAAAATGTTGTGAGAATTTATTATTTCTTAAATCGAGAAAAAAAATTTTAATATTTTATTTTTTGACATTTAAATATATAAAATACTCATAATATTTTTCAAAATTAAACATTTGATATGATTCACTTACTTGGCGGGTAATTTGTAAAGATAACCATGACCCTCATCGCTCCAAAGAATAACTCTGTCTGCAGCAAGAAAATCACCAGCCATCCATCGTTCTCCATAAGGTGCAGTAACTGAGCATAGTACCGAAAAATCTCCAGCGTCAAAAATCTAAGAAAATGAAAAAAATTAATTTTCTTGAAATTAATTAAATATTAAAAAAAAAAACTAAGAGAAAGCGAAAAAAAACATACCTGCCAATATTTGGAACATACAATTAGTACTGTACGTTGATTATACGGACAACACGTCATAGCAAGAGCGTTTAAACATCGAATTTGTTTACTTTCATGTTCATATAAAGGCTCACTATTTCGATTTTCATGTCCCAATAATGTCCAAACTTTAACTGTTCCAGTTGTTGTAAGCGCCAAAACAACATCATCTTTAAAAAATTTTCACATATTAATGCAACTGCAAAACATTGATTTTTCTAATATTTATAAACAGACATAAAAATTAATTTATAAAAAGAAAGCTTGAAGCAATGGTTCGCAATCATGAACAAAATAAATATTTCATTACTATGAACGTTATATATAGATAAATATTTTTTTTTCTTTTTTTTTATTCGATGGAATCATTAACCTCAAGAAGCATGTACCATATATACATTCATTAAAATTCTGGTGCTCTTAGACACAATGCTATTTTTATGTAAATAATTATGCTAATATTAAATATTATATATTTAGTATTATAGTCTACCATGCTTAACATTTAATTTAACCTAATAATGTTAAAATAATTTTAATGTATTAATAATAAAATGGTGCATTATAATAGTTTTGTTAACCTTGTACCTCATGCATAATATATAAATATGGAGGAAGGTCCACGCCATTCCAAAATATCGTTCACTTTTACACTTTTGAATTGCCTGAAATTTTTTATTTTTTAGTACTCTACAAAAAAGTGTTGCATAATTTTTTTCAAATTTTTATTACAATTTTAAAAGTATTTTTTTTTTAAATTTACAAAAAAAAACTATTTCTTTTTATAAAATTTTTTAAGTCTTGTCCAATATTTTTCATTTTAGGGAAAAAGTAACAAAATAGGAAATATTTATATAAAAATTACAAAATATATTTTAATTTTAAATAAATGTTTTTCAGATCGTAGTAAATATTTACGAACTTTAATGAAATTTTTAATAATTCTACAAACAATTTTTTGAAAAAAAAGTTCATGTAAAAACACACAATTTCAAAAAAAAAATTTTATTTGATGCATTTATAGGAAAGTCATGTGAATTCAAAAATAAAAATTTTGAAAAATTCATATTTCGTAAAAAGCATGATAAAAAAATTTGAAAAAAATGATGAAACACTTTTTCGTAGAGTACTGAAAGGAAAAAAAAAATTTAGCCAAATCGAAAATATTAACGACAACGATATTTTGAAATAACTCCATATATATGGAAATAAAATATATAACCAGTTATATAATTGTTAAAATTTGTTTAGCTGATTGCAATATCAAGAATTTATAAAATATAAAATATGTTTTAGAAAAAGAATTATAATTTTTAAAAAATGTAAACAACAATCATTACAAAACAAATAACACATTTTTAAATGTATATTTTAAAAATCAAAACATTATTCACACTATATATAAAACAATTGCATTCAGCCTTATTATAAATTTGTTAAGTATTTCTAATTGTAAAGGAAAATTTTATTTCAGGAAAAGTGTATGTATATATATTCATTTAAAGTGTATACTTACAAAGTGTAGTGTATCAGTGTTCAAAGGATTAAGAAAGTTGAAATTGAATAGCCAGGAAAAATAGGTGCTTTATGAAAATAGGAATTATTTTAAAAAAAAAGATTTAATAATATGACTAAAAAAATTTAGTTTAATATGAAATGAATATTAGTAGAGATGCAATGAATAAATGAATTAAAACCAATGATAATGTTAAAATGAAACCAATGGAAAGAAACTTGATATGAAGAAAATTATATATTTATGTTTAAAAAAACACATTTTAACTACCGGCATATATTGTACCAGTTTGTAACCACTTTGAAATACATGCTGTAACATTATAATAGCGATTAAATGTATAAAAACAAGTTTTAATTGTTATAAACAGTACTTCAAAATTTATCTTGCTTTACATCCCTTTAAATCTTACACCCCATTTTATAAAGAGTATAATTTACATATATACAACAAAAAATAATCAACACCTCAATTATAAAGATAAACTTGTAGCTGTAAATATATTATAATTATTTACAGAAATAACTATAATTATATATAATTGTTACTGATAAAGTATATGTTTCTTTCAAATAAGAAAGTTTTATTTTTATTTTCAGTAAATTACCTCTCACGATTGTAATAAAACAAACGATTTCTCATTAATAAGTAACCTTTTAGTGAAAAAATAATCTTTTAATTTGAAATGAATAGAACATACTTAAATAATATAAAAATTTAATAAATTAAAAAAATATAAATTGATAATTTCAACTAAATATACAAAGATTGCGAAGAGTACAGAAAAATAAAAATTAGAAGAATGTCAAAACTTGATGGTAATTTCAAGTTTTTACTTCTTTGACCTTCTTGAGATAGTTTATGAAATAATATTTAAAATTAAATGAACTTTTTTTTGTCGCTTTCTTTTCATATATAAATTAAAATTAAAATATAAAATTAAAAGAATTAAAAAATAATTACTTTGTTAAGTAGAAAAATATAAAAATAATTAACATCATGTATTTTCCCAATGCAAAAGAGAGATATTTCAAGTGAAGTGACGATGGTTAAAATTTTGAATTTCTCTAATATTTTCTATAATTTTTCATTGGCAATTTTTTAAACGCCTTTTTTATGATTCTGAACAATTTTAAGGATTTTGAAAAATTTAAATTTTTTCCAAAATACATACACGGAGAGAAATCTGCTGCGATTTGCGCATGAGCAAGTCCAAAGGAATATAGCATGGACACTTCCAAGCAAAAACCATAAGATTCCATCTGAATATCAGGTGAGACTCATACAATAATACCTCGCTCACTTAGGATTTTTGCTTGAAAGCGTCTGTTACTATATTCCTAAGGACATGCTCATGCGTAAATCGCACCAGATTTCTCTCCGTGTAAAATTAAAAAAAAAATTTGTAAAATAGTGAAATTTTTTTTAAAAATTTTTCATAGTGGAATATAGTTTCGGGTTCTGAAAAAATGTTTAAAAAAAATTTTATTACATATTACATTATTTTTACCGAGTATAACAAGAAGAATGTACACTTTACTACCAAAGTAAATTCCCCTTCGAGATACTGCTAAAAATTGAAAGCATTGTTCAAAACATGATGTTAATCAAATAAATAAATAAATGATAAATGAAAAATTTAAAGTAAAATATTGAAAAACTTAAATTAAAATAACCATGAAAGACAATGGTAGGAATAATGTAAAGATTAAAGGTAAAAAGCATAGGATTGTGATGGAGTGTAACTAACTTGTGTCTTCTGTTACAACGTAGAACCGACCTTTCCGTTTGGCCGGGCGTAGGACGTGTAAAGCACTAATCCAATCTGGATTCACTCTCGAACTGAGTGTAAATAAAACTTCCAAGCTAAATGGATCCATCACTAATACTTCTGGATAGTACCTATTATTATTTATGAAAAAAAGGAACAAATTTAAATAACACACTGCTTAATATTAATAAAAAAATGTTTAACTAATTTAAAAAAAATTACCCTGAACAAAATAATTTGACATCTTCACCGCCAGTTGATACATATGGTAACATTTGAGTGTGAATATTATTAAGTTTTACTGCTTCACGACATTTTCCATCGACTAAATCCCAGGTACACATTTCACCAATTTCACTACTACTAACAATATAATTTTGTTCCATGATAACGCTCGCACGACTAAGACACAATATAGGAGCTGTATGTCCTACAAGCAAGCATCTTGGAGTCATCTGGAAAGAAATTAGAAAAATTTTATAAAATCAATTTCTAAATTTGTCAAAAATTATTTAAAATCATTTAATTAATACTAACTTTCAACGTTTCAGGTTCCACTTGCCATAAGCATATTTGTCCATCGTAGCATCCAGTTATTAGAGTTTTTTGATCTCGAGAAAGATAGATGCACGAAATGCAATGTGTTGGAGCAACACGGCCCCATAGTACTATAGGTACTACTAAACTTGTCCCAGCCGTCATTTTTTATTCATCTAAAGAAATAAATATAATATGCTAATATTATGTGGTCTAATTTTAAAATTAGCAATTAGAAAATATATATAAAAAACAGAATAATTTTTAAAAGGAGTAAAAAGAATTAGTTCTTGTTTAGAATTAATTAATTTATTAATATATTATTGTTTAAAAATTAAAGTAGTAAACAAAATTTGAACGATTGATAAAAATTGTTTTCAAAATTCGTCTTCCAAATAACTTAATTATAGTTTAAGAGATAAAAATATTTATTTACTCTAAATTATTGAAATTTAAAAAATTAAATTAATTAATTAAATTAAATTAATTTTAATTTTTTAATATAATAATTTTATTTCTCCACAAGAAAGTAACTTTAAAGGAAATTTTTTTTAGGTTTTGTTTAGTGATAGTTTAGGCTTAATTAAACATTCATTTTTTCTCTCTAAATCTGAATTAGTGAAAAGTGAGCTACTAATTATACTAATAATAATAATAATAATAATAATAATTTTCATTAAGTTTTAGTCACTTTTTATTAAAACTTTAGTAAAAAAACTTTAAAACTACTAAATCAAATAGTAATATTTTACTAAAAATTAGTAAAAATTCTTACTAATGTGAATTAATAGCTTACTTTTCACTAATTCAAATTTAGAGAGTTAATAATGCAAAAAAACAAATTTTTTTCTTTAAATAGTTTTTTTTAGGTTTTTAAACATAGAAAAATAATTATTAAAAATCTAAAAAATAGTAAATACTCTTTCAAATTTTGTTAGTATTATTTTTTATTAAAATTTGGCATTGTTTTATAATGTTTTTTTTTTACAAAAAATGATATTACTTTTGATATTGTAAAACTAATAACAGACGATAATTTTGAAATATATATTCTCAATTTATTTTATTAATAGTAATTTTATTATTTCCGTTATAAATGAAATAATAAATTGTAAAATATTTGAAAAAATAATAAATTATTTTTCAAAATTATGAAAAAAAAATTTAGTAATGAAAAATAATTAAAATAATGGAAAATGTTGAATTTTATAATAATCACCAGTAAAGTTTAAAACAATCAAAATTTACCTTATTTAGGGGGTGACAATTATTATTTTTTTTTTTTTACATTTTTTCAGAAATTGAAACCATGTTGCAATATAAAAATTTTAAAAAAGTTAATTTTTGATCATTTTATCAGTTTTCTTATTTTGAGATATTTTATTGTTTCAAAAAATAGGAATTTTTCAAAACCAATCTTATGATTGATTGTTCAGAATTATGAAAATAACGTATAAAAAATTGACAATAAAAAATAGATATTATGAGAGAGATTATAATTTTTATATTTCGAGATTTTTGAGTTTTAATGAAAACAATTATTAACTAATTAATAATAATAATTATTAATTTTTGTTAATTTCAGTTATTTAATTCAAATCTATTTGAATTTAATAAATATAAATAATAATAATAATAAAAATAATAATAAATTAATTAATTACTAATAATACTAATAAAAAATGAATAAATTATTTATTCTTGTTTGTTTCCAAAATCTTTCCTGTTAATAATATTATAGGATATAATTTAAAAGACTTTCCTTTCATCATAAAAGGAAATTCTCTTAAATAAATACTAAAAGGAAAATTCGTTTAAGATAAATGGATTCATTCAAAGTAAAATATTGTTTTCTCAGTAGCATAAATTTGATAAAAAAACTGAGATAACGTGTTTTGAGATATTCAATTTTTAACTTCTAAACTCCTAAATACTAAAATTCTTTCAAAACTGCTAATAACAAAAGTAACAAATTTATTAAAATGGAGAAATATTTATTTAAAAATTGTCAACTGTTTACGAGGGGGGGTCTTTTTGAATAGAATGTTCCACATATAAAATTGAAATAACTATAAGCATCGCATTTTTCATTTATCAATAATTGTAGTTTTAAGAAGATATACTTTTATAAATGAATCAAACAATTGTTTGTACTAATTAAATTCAAATATTAAATAAAGCTAACATAATTCTTCGTAAGTAATAATTATAATTGAGGAATATATATATTATGTAAGAAATAGTAATTTTCCATTAATGTAATGTGTAAAAACCCATTTAAAGTAATACAAAAGAAAAAGGATATTACTTCGTAATGATTTTTTGGTACGACAATGATGACAATAATTGATTAGCTATTTATGTAAAAACCGTCTGCTACGTGACATTTTTGACGTTAGTGATTATTTTTCATTTGTTTGGTTATCAAAATTTTGTTTGTTGAGCACAATTAATATTAGATATTTACTTTAAAAAATACTTACCAAATATAACAAAATAATAAATTTGTTTAAACTAATGGAATTTGTTGTAATTATGTCAATAAATTGTCAATTTTTTAATACAATCTTACGTTTACGACCATTGTCTTGAATTAAGTAATCAGCTGTTTTAGGCTCTATTCATAAGACCATAATAAACAACGGGGGTATACCAGGGTTGTGAAGTCACAGTGAAAGATTTAGTACAATTATTTTTTGAGTGGTGCGCTACAATCAATAAGTAGACGTTCCACTTTATCGCAAGTTGTAAATCGTTATTTGGGTCATTTGGGAGAAAATAAAAAATCTTCTATCTTTATCTATCTCATGTTAAATTTTACGATTTACGTCTTACGATTATTCACTGTGAGCTGACCTTAACCATAAAAACATAACCAAGTAAGTTTTATTTTAATCATTTTAATAATAGAAATTTTTGTTTAAAATCAAAAATATCGTTAAAAATTGTAAAAAAATAAACTATTATCGCAAAAGTTAATGTATATAACACTATTAATCAAGGAATCATAATAAACATAATGTAACCTATTCAGTATGAACGGTGAAAATCGTGAGCATAATAAATTTGAGTTCGTACATTAAGTGTGTTATTATGTGCAAGTATATAATTTAAAAAATTATAGTTCAGCACACAGTATTTTGTGAATAAATAATAAATTTTTTTTAATATTCGGCAGTCGGCACAAGTGTATACGTTGGTTTTATTATTGCTTTATCGATTACGCGTGGCTCGATTCCTACTTTACTGATTATAACCTAAAAAAAAAGTGCAGTCTTGATTCTTGAATATATATTGAGACTTGGAATCCACATCCTTCTGCATCAAATATATGTGACCTTGTGACTGATGATCATCTCGCAATTGTATCCTTGATATTAAAATTTTGTGTTATAATAATTATAAAGTTTTAAACAATGTATTTTTAAATTGTAAAATTTTTTTACCTGATTCACAGTTTAGAATTGTAAATTTACAGAAATCTGTAACAGAACATTTTTAATTGTTGAGAATTTACACAATTTACTGTAAATTTAATAATTTTGAAGTAGTAGTTTTACAACCTTTTGTAAATTTACCATTTTTTTAAAGTAGGTAATAAAAGAAGTCGATTATTACCTACTTTAAAAGTGATGGATTTACGAAAAGTTCTAAAACATACGATTTATCAAAATTATCTAAATCGGCAAATTTTATTTATGTAAATCGTTTGTTCCTTCTTTTTTTTTAAAGAATATTTCTACAAATACTCG
Organism: Leptopilina boulardi; assembly: GCF_019393585.1. Taxonomy (NCBI): domain Eukaryota; kingdom Metazoa; phylum Arthropoda; class Insecta; order Hymenoptera; family Figitidae; genus Leptopilina; species Leptopilina boulardi. The sequence goes on from NW_026137778.1 coordinate 1,399,937, forward strand.
TTTACCAAGATTTGGTTAAACATGTAAAATATTAAAATCATTCCATTTAAAAAAATTTTGAAAATTGTGTTTAGGATTTATTAAATTATTAATAACATTATGGTACTTTTCATTTAGGACCATATTACTAAATTATGTTCTCAACATTTACAGATGTACTATTATATATTTTTGTAAATTTACAATACGAAATTGTGAATCAATCAAAATATTTTTTTAAGTAGGTTTATTTTGAAAAAAATTAAATTTATATTTGCTTACAGTTAATCATTGCAATTATTAAAGAAAATTGCCATTGTCTAAAAATTAAAAAATATCTTGATTAATCCTCCGAGAACACTGGGGATTTATGAGATTCCAAACCAATCACAATTTTTTCTGTTTTTTGTTTTAAAACTACTTTTGGCATTACAGTTAGTCCTCTTTGCACCTTTTTCCAATTATTTTGATGATTTGTCTCCTTTTTCACCATTTTTTAATCAAAAGTGTAAAATTTTTTTTGTAAATATTTTGAATTATGTTTACAAGAGACGCATGAAAATACGTTTATTAGATTATGAATTTACTATAATTTTTATTACTTAAAATGATTAATTAATTAAAAAATATTTTCAGCAAATATTTCTTTTATCTATTTTTTATTGACTCCAATTTATTTTCTTCAAAACTTTCAATAATTTTTAATTTTTCAATTTTCAATTTTAATTAAAACCAATTTTTTTGGGGCCTAAATATATATAGAAATTATATAAACCAAATTTTTGATTTAAAAAAAAAACTTTTGATAAAAATTTCAAAATGATAAAAATAGAATTTACAAGAATTATTATCATAATAATAATTAATCACAAAATCATAATTTAATCTATACGTAAATAGAATTATTATAAAACTGTTAAAATTATTATTTATCCTAATTTTTTATTTTTTAAACGTCATTTATTCTAATTGACAAATTCTCAAAATATAAAATTATTAAAAACTTTTGTTATATAAAAACTTTATTCTTCATTAAATCAAATTTTTATACAACATAATTATTATTATCAAAAATTTCTACAAAAAATAATTATTTTTTAAACGAATTTTAATTTCATAGAATATTCACTTATTAGAATCGCCACACACTCTAAAGTTAAATTTCTTTTTTTTTTTGAGATAAAAAAGCGATTGTCATAACCATATTAGTATTATTATGACCAATTGTGACAATCATCTACTGCCTATATGATATAGAGAATAAAAGTTGAAAAATTTTATTATAATTAAAATAAAAGTTATTTTCTATACCAAAAAGTTCAAAACTGTAAGAAATTATATTTCAGTATGAATATATTGTTATCATGACTTTAAACAAATTTTAATTTGTTATATTTTTTATCTCCTTTTTTGGGTAAAAAAATTCCTCTTTTCACCTTTTTTGAGGATAAAGGTTACTGTGATACCTGTGACTTTTTTCAGCATATTTATTTGACATTTAAATATTTTTAATGAGACATTTAATGTATGGAAACTTTTTCTACAATTATTAAAGAGAATTGGACAAAATTTTTTTCTAAATGAAAAAAAAGTATTTCTAAAAAGTATTTTTCTTAATTTTACAGCAGATATATTAATATATAAATATAATAATATATATAATATATATTAGATATATTAATCTCTGAGTTTAATATAAAAAATATTTTAAAAATTTATTAAATGAAATATTGTAATTACTATTTTTAATATTACATACTTAGAGAGCTACAGAATTTAAATAATTTTACAATATTTTACGATTAGAAAAATTACTAATCAGATCCAGGTACGAATATAATAATTTTAATGAATATTTTAACAATGTAAATGTATTGTTATTTATTTACCGCTAAATTGTAAGCCATGAATGTAAACTATTAAAACTGTGAAAATTACATTAAATAAAACTCAATTGAGATTTCCTTTATTTTAAAAATCTTTCCAGGTGTTGAGAATAGTAATATCAAATAATAACAATATTTTGTTTAAGAAAATATTAAAAATATTTTTTTATACCTAATTAATAAATAAATAAATGAAATAAGTAATTAATAAATCATATTTTAATTAAGAATAAAAAATTACATTAGAGTAATCAAATAAAATTAATAGTAAACAATTTTTAAAAAATATTCCAATTTTTTGAATTTTTGGAAGTTTTTGAGATCATTTAAAAAAATGGTAAACATATTTCTTAAAAAAAGTAGAGTAGTCCGATTGAAAAATGGTGATTTTTAATGATTCTACAGTAGATTTACAAAAAAGTGTTTTGTTCCCATAAAAAATATGCATTGTGGCACCATTAAATATTCATTAAAAAATCTCTTTTTTTTCATTTAGAACAAAATTTTGGTCAGGAATGATAAAAATTCGAAAATTTTGAAAATTAGGACCGCCCTAGTGAATATTTTAGAAATACTGTTTGGGGTCTCATAGACCCCCAGTTTCAAAGAAAGTGTTCTCCAAGGGTTAATAATGTTTCTAAAGATTATTATTAATTTTTATAAGCCAAAAGTTCTGAACGTTCAAATGAACAAAATAATTTTTTCAATCTATAAATTATTAAAAATTATAATGTCAATGTAAAATAAAACAGTAAATTAAACAAATATTAAATTAATAACTTCTTTTAAAATATTTAAAACAATATTTTGTAATAAAATTCGTAATTAAAGAAGTTGTAAAAAAAATTTTGTTCATTTGAACGTTCAAAACTTTTGGCTCATTAATTTTTTTTTTTTTTTTTATTAATTTTATTTAAAATTAAAATTTTCCTCAACAAAAATATTAGAAATTGTAGTGACTTGTAAAATACAATGAAATGTCACTATGAAGTACTCGGAGTTCCGAGGAATGCAACAGAGGATGATTTAAAGAAATCTTATAGAAAGTTAGCTTTAAAATGTCATCCCGATAAAAATCCTGATAATCCTGATGAAGCTAAAGAACAATTTCAATTGATACAACAAGCATGGGAAGTGTTAAGTGATCCACATGAGCGTGCGTGGTATGACAATCATCGTGAAGCAATTTTAAAAGGTGGAATTGGTGATAACTATAAAGACGATTCAATTGATCTATTTCAATATTTTTCAACGGGTTGTTTCAAAGGTTACGGTGATGATGAAAAGGGTTTTTATTTTATTTATCGTACTGTTTTTGAGAAATTAGCTGCTGAAGATGCTGATTTTTCAAAAGATGATGACTCCGATGTTGATGTACCAGCATTTGGCGATTCCACAAGTTCTTATGAGGATGTAGTTCATAATTTTTATGCTTATTGGCAAAGTTACAGTACAAAACGATCGTTTGCATGGCTTGATCCTTATGATATTCGCGATACGCCAAATCGACGTGTTCTTAGAATTGTTGAGAAGGAGAATAAAAAAATTCGCGATAAAGCAAAACGCGAGAGAAATGAACAGGTTCGTAATTTAGTTGCTTTTGTTCGTAAACGAGATAAACGTGTTCAAGCATATGCTCAAAAACTTGCTGAACGTGCAAAGGAAAATGCGAAAAAAGTTCAAGAGCGTAAAAAACAACAATTACTGGAGAGACAGAGAGAATTAAAAGAGCACACCGTATCCGAGTGGTCCAAATTTTCTAACATGGAATCAGAATTGAAGAATATTGAGGCGAATCTTGCGGCAGAATTTGGCGAAGATTTATCATCTGATGGAGATTCAGAAAAAACGGATATTATTTGCGATAGTAATGCTTTATATTGTGTGGCTTGTAACAAGATTTTTAAAACTCAAAAAGCATTTATCAATCATGAAAATTCAAAGAAACATAAAGATAATTTGGCAAGTATGAAAGCGGCAATGATTGATGAGGAGGAAGAGTTACAAAGTGATGACGATGATGATGATGACGATGACGACGACGACGATGATGATGATGATGAAAAAAATTCACAAAAATTAGCAACTGGTTCTAATATGCCCGATTTTTTATTAACGCCTGCTGAAAGTAAAATCGATCAAGATAATCAAGATTCTGAAGGCGAAAGGGACTCTGATGCTGAATCAAATAAAAAAGGAAAGCAAACTAAATCAATTAATGCTGCAACAAATTCTCAAATGGGTGATGCTGTTGATTTATCATCACCTAAATCAGATACAGGCAATGACAATAATACGTCTGAAGATGAATTGAATTCAGATCAAGAGGATGAAGGTGATCAAGAAGATGTTGTTGTAAAATTTAAAAAACAGAAGAAAAAAAGAGGGAAAGTAATTCAAAAAAGTTTATTGGAACACAATAGTGACGATGAATCGGACTTTGGTGCTTGTATGGGATTATCAAAAAAGCAGAGGAAAAAACAACAGAATAAAATAGTTTTAGAGCAAATGTCACATATGAAAACAACAGCTGTGAATAAATTGGAAGTACATGAAAGAGGAGAAGTGGAAATGAATGAAGATTCTTTACAGGGAAATCAAAGTAAAGGTGAAGATGGAGACGATGAATCGTTTCAAGAGACAAATATGAGTTCAATTTTAGGTAAACGAAAGGGAAAAAAAGCAAAAGAAATGAGAAGAGCTCAAAAACAATTGTCTGCTGAAGATCGAGGAAAAGGAGATAAACACAAAAGAGATGTGAAATCAGCAGAAATGATTCCAGATACAAGTAATTGTTGTATAACGTGTAAATCTGAATTTCCAAGTAAAAATAAGTTATTTGAACATTTAAAAAAGACTGGTCATTCTGTTTATTTATCAAATGTGGGAAAATCTAAAAAAAGTGTTGAATCAATCAGTAAAGGAAGGGTCAAGTCAAGTAAAAATAGTGATTAAAAGTTATTAGAAAAGAGAATTGTTTAGTTCAATTACATACATTATAATGTGTATGAACTGTTGTAATAAATATCGACATTCTTGTATGAAATAACAAAAAGTTACAAAATTCGTTTTCATTCGCTCCAATCAAAAAAAAAAAAAAATACTTGAATCATTTTCATTGTTTACAGACATTAAATTTCTTCATCAAGGATAATTCTTGAGGAAAAATAAAGTAAGTATTTTTTTTTCATTCAAATTTTAATATAGTTTTTTAATTAATTATTATTATTATAGAATGTGGAGTGGGAAGGAAATTTATGGAGCTGCTGAAAGAAATAAGGAGCCAATATTGTCAGTGTTACGAAATTACATTAAAAAAGAAGTGGCTCAAGTATTTTTGGAAATCGCTTCTGGTTCAGGTCAGCACGTCGCTTATTTTGCTCCCAATTTTCCTCAAGTAACTTTCTATCCATCTGAGAATGGTGATCCTAAATTAATGAAAAGTATTTCCCTACACACTGCTGATATGACTAATGTTAAACCTCCAATTAATATTGACATTGCCACTAATTATAAATCTTGGAATAATGGATTATTTAAGGAAAATACCTTAGATTACATGTACACTTCAAATTTAACGCATGTTTCCCCATTTAAATGTACAATTAGTTTATTTGAAAATGCAGGAAAATTATTAAAGTCCGAAGGACTTTTATTAATGTATGGCCCTTTTGCTGTTGATGGTAATCTTTCACCAGAAAGTAATATTAATTTTGACAAAAATCTTAGAGCTCAAAATTCCGAATTGGGAATACGTGATGTACGAGATTTACGTGAATTAGCTGATAAAAATGGCATAAAACTTCTCAAGATGGAGGATATGCCAGCTAATAATAAAACTCTAATATGGAAAAAGTCATCTCAGTAAATGTTTTTTTTTCTTTTAAACAAAATTTATTACCATTTAATGGAATAAATTTATTATATTCTTTGTTAGTCCTTATCATTTTCATGTTTTTTATCTTGTTTCAAAATAAACAAGTTGTAAAAATATTCTATTTCATTTATAAATATATAAATTAATTTATTAATTAATTTTACAATACTAATTATAATAATTATTTCTTATACTATATGAAATGGAGAAATTTAACACTAATAATAAAAATGAATGGAATAACAAATGTTGATGAAATATTATTGCCGCCATTTAGATACCAATGAGCGAAGAGCGCTGAAACGGAAGTTGGAACATCTAAAATTACAAATAGTAGAAATAACGAATTTATAATTTATATATTTAATTGTGATTTTAGGAATAATTGAATTTATAACAAACCTGCATCTTCCTGTGTAGTGACCCATCCAATAACTGGCTCTAATTGATTTTGTCTTTTTAACCATTGATTCAATGGTTCAAAATATCGAATTAAAGCACCCGCATCTAATCTATTTATTTTTCCTCTCGTCATTTGACGTATAACATCTTTTCTTGAAGTTCCGGCTGATAATATTTCTCTGCATTAAATATAAACAAGTTTAATATTTAAAAAATTTTAATTTTAAAATTAAAAAAAAATTTTTTTTTCTCTTCTACCAGAATCGGGCAAAAGTTAAATTCTTTTAAAAAATATTTTTTACGGTGAATACAATCCACAAAAAACTTTCTTTATTTTATTGACAAATTTTTTTTTATCTTTTTTCGTGATTTAAAACCCTGTTAGACATTTTTTTGAAAATCTCTTTTACACTTTTCATTTGCAAATATTGCCCTAAAATTTTTTCAAGCTTCATTGAAATCGAAGAATTAAGGAATAACTATGATTTTTTTGGTATTGACTGAATTAGATTTGTACACTTACGATAGTAAACGTCCAGCTTCTCGAGATCTATATAAATCGCATGTGTGCAAAACTCCTGTATGTCCTGAGATATCGCACAAAGATTCAAATAATTGAAACTGCAAAATAACTCCCACGAAGTATCTAGAAAGAAATGACAAATTTTTACATATATTCATACAGTACTGTCAGGAATTCGATCTGCACTATTTTTTACAAATTAAATAATTTTTAAACCATTAAAAATGCCATCTAACAATTTGGTATACAGAATCTACACAATTTGAGCTATCATTTAAAATATTGTTAAATGTTTTAACAATGGTCGAAGTCTATGAAAAATTGATTTAAAATTTGTTTTTCAATTTTTTTAATTAAAATTAAACTAATATGAATAGAAAAATTTTTAAATGAAGAATCACCAAAGTTTGAGCACGATTGGATGATTTTTTTTTATTTTTGATCACTTCACTTGAAATCCCTCAAATTATAGGTATAGTTATTACTTTGATTTTACTTACTTGGCGTAAGGAATATCCGCGGGTAGATGATATTTAGAAGCTGGATCAAAGTCTTTTTCCGTTCGTTTTGAAGGTGGTATGATACCTTGATACTGCAGTCTTAACTCCCACCATTTTGTATTCATATCTGCAACTCCATCACTAAATACTCTCCATCTCCACTGATTCAATTATAAAACAATGATTGACTGTATGTATGAGGCATTCTTTGAAAAAAATCCATATCCAAAAAAAAGGGGACGCATGAGATTATGTTCTCAAAATCATTTCTTAGAATTTTCATTTTATGGAATTTCATTTGTTCTAATTATTTTTGAGCCGAATTTTTATTTCTGCGAATTTTTATTTGCTCGAATTTTCATTTAACATAATAGGTATTTTAAAGAATTTTTATTGGGTAGAATTTCATTGCATAGAATTTTCTTTCAGATGAATTGTCATTTGTTCGAATTATTATTTGATATAATTTCCATATAACCGATTTTTCATACTACAGAATTTTTACTTAACCGAAAAATCATTTAACCGAATTTCTAATTGATAGAATTTTTATTTGTCCGAAATTGTAAATGGCCGAACAAACAATAGACAGAAAGATTTCGGCGCGATTTTTAAAATCAACCAATCACAATTTTATAGATAATTTCTTATTTGTCGGCCATTTACAATTTCGGACAAATAAAAATTCTATCAATTAGAAATTCTATTAAATGATTTGTCGGTTAAGTAAAAATTCTGTAGTATGAAAAATCGATTATATGGAAATTATATCAAATAATAATTCGAACAAATGAAAATTCATCTGATTGAAAATTCAATTCAATGAAGTTCTACCCAATAAAAATTCTTTTAAATGCCTATTATGTTAAATGAAAATTCGAGTAAATAAAAATTCTAATAAATAAAAATTGTATCAAGTGAATTTTCGGTTATATAAAAATTCTATAATATAGAAAATCGTTTTGATAAAAATTCTGCAAAATACTAATTCGAACAAATAAATATTCGACTCAATAATAATTATGACAAATGAAATTCCATAAAATGAAAATTCTAACTAATGATTTTTAGAACATAATCATGCGTCTAAAAAAAAGGTTTGAGATTGGGTTGATAGTTTGGTAAATTGTTGTGCTATATCAAAGTAACAACATTTTAAAATATAAACATTATAAACTTATTTTTAAAAAATTATAAAACGTAGAGGGGGTTTTTTGTTGGGTTTGTTCATGTAGTTTTCAATGCCAAAAAAAGTTTTTTTTCAGAATTAACCCCTATTTTTCATATAGGACAATAATTTACCAAAGTATGAAGCCAATCCCACAATTTTTTTTGGGTGGTTTTTTTCCAGAGAATTCTTCATATTGAATTAATGGAATTTTTTTCTAACATGATGGAATAATTACCTGATCAACAATATAAGCAAAAGGTAGGTATGCCACCTTTTGAAGTGCTATGAGCATTAAGAAATTAATACTGCCTTCATAGTCTTCTATTGAATTGTTATATAATCCAACTCTGTGCATATGATGTGGACCTGTTGCAGAAAGGCCAATTGCGTCACTTAGAGCCTCATGAAAACCTACATATACAAACCAAATTTTTAGTACTTGCACATAATTTATAAAAGAAATATTATTTTTTAAATTATTAAATACAAACTACCATCAAGCTATTCTATGGTATGCTGAGAAAAATATTTGGTATCATCCAGAAAAAAAATATATTTATCTCAGTGACAAATAAATATTTATTTGGTTTTATTAAGTAGAGGTACCGGTGAAATTTTAACTCGTCGAAATTAATATTGTTAAGAGGTGTCAATTTTTTTCTGTCATTATTTGGGATCTAAAATTATTGTGAATTATCAAAATTAAAAAAAAATGTTTTTATTTAACTCACATAAATTTTATTTGTCTCAAATAAATGCAAATAAAAGATTTCTCTTGGTGTATATAATAATTTTGTTAGCAACTTTTTAAAAATTATTTTCAAAAAAATATTTATAATTAAAATTTTCAATACGCAGTTTATTTCGAAAAAAGTACCTGGAAGTGCTTCTTCACGAAAAATAAATGGTTGTTCTTTGTATTGCAAATAGTATTGCACATGTGACATTTGATGATACGTTGTAAGTAACTCGTCCATTGTTATTTTGGTGCACTGTTTTATTCTAAAATTGATAGAAATAATTAATTTTTAAAGTTAATTTTATCTATAGATACATAATATCTTCATTATTATTGCTTTACCTATAATCAAATCCGTTGCAAAAATCCCAAGCGCTAGGTGTGCAACTAACTTCTCTATCAATAGGTTTATCAAACATAGAAGATTTCCAAAATTCAGGAGGCATTGGTTTCATTCCTAACGAAGTAAAAAATTCTTCCGCGATTTGAAACATTCTACAAATATAATTCTTTTTCTATTAGGAAATTAGTACTGCCTACCTAAATTATGATTTACTATTTTTATATCCGAATAAATATTTGGCAGAAAAATTTTGGCGCAAATTAAAAAATTTTTAAAAATAAATTTCTGCACAATATAGCACAAAATTTGTGTTTTTTAAATTTTAATTTAAGACGTTTTAAAAATATATTTTGCAATACTTTTGGAAAAAAAATTGTTTTTTTTCGTTTAATAGATATACAAATTTCTATATATGGACAAATAGAAACCAAACGATTTTTCAATAGTATTAATTATTTAATTAAATTTGATTATTTTATTAAAAAATAATTGAAATTACCTTAAAGGTGTGAATCCTTGGATCATCATATCTAAAGTAACATCAAATTTTGCAGCAGCAGGAAATGGTTGAACAATTTTAAAAATACCTTCCCAATTTTGTGCCCACATATTGCCCAATATATGAGCAGGAAGAGGTCCATCTTTTTTTATTCTATCTCCATATCTATCGATCAGTCTTGAACGGACATATGTAAACAATTGTTTATAAAGTGGCATAACTGCTGACATCACTTCAGCCATATTTTGTTGAAAATATTCGTCTTCAAAACTTTCTCTCATTTGATCTCCAGCATCAGCGAAACCTTTAAAATATATTGTTATTTATAATTATAAGAAAATTAAAATAAAAAAAAAACAAAAAAAAATTCGTCACACATACCATTAAGTTTAGAAGCTAAATTTGATAATTGAACATATCTCATGTATTTATTTCTCAATGGTGGTCCAATGGCAGAATGCCAAGAATTCCAATAGTGCAGAAGTTCATCATAATCTCTGGATTGTACCATTATTTTATTAATATCTACAATATTGAAAAGAAAAAAGTTAGATTTGCAGTACTAATATTTGTAAATAATAAAATGATGAAATTATTATTATTATTATTATTATTATATACCGTGATCCAAACTCATATTGCAAATATTATTCATCATTTTATATGGACATAATCTCGTTCTAGAGTATAATTCTTTCATTTCTACTATAAGGTGGTGTATCTGAAAAACAAATTTTTATTTTTTGAAAAATCTTTTACTAAATTCGACTTTTATTTTTTCGATTTACATACTTCATTGAACTTGTCGTTTGAGAGGGAATATCTTCCTTTAACAGCTATCATTTTTAATTGACGTCTTGCCATTGGATCTGAAATTCTGCTCCATGCAAAACTGACAACTTTTTTCCAGGATGCTCTATCAAATTTTAATTTCAGTGTTTGATCTTCTAGCTGAATAATTTAATTTAAAATAAATAAATTTTTGAGATTAGTTTTCTAAAAAGTAAATAGTATGGAGAAAAATATAAACAAATAAAATTTTTATTGTATCAGTTTCTAAATATTAAATATCAATTTATACCTGAAAATTTAATTGTAATTTTAAAAAAATATTTCTTTTTAAATGTATTAAAAAAAACAGTTTTCACGCTTTTGATCTAAAACTTATATTTAGATAAATTTAAAAAAAAGTGCGTATTATACCAAACAAATGTATTGATAAATATTGAAAATAAGTTTTTCAATTTTTTAAAAGGATTTTGGAAATTGTAAATAAAAAGTATTTCTTTTTCCTTTTCTTTCATAATAACTTTTGACTTTGTCAACCTCATAAGATTCTTGTTTTTTTGTACAAAGAACACAAATTAGTACAAAATTAAAAACTTTCACAAAAAACACAACTAATACTTTCTTTTTCAAAAAAAATTATCCAATTAGCTCAAATTAGCTAGATAACAATAGTTGTATATGAATTATTTTTTCAACACTTTAAATTTTTAAAAAGGCAAACAAATTTTTAAAATACCTTTCATTAAAGAAAATTATTGTAAATAATAAATAAACAAAATAAAAATGTAACTAAGTAATATTTTATATAAAAATCTACGAATTCTAAATTAATATGTTATTTTTGAAATTTTGTGTAATCTTTTTAATAAAATAATATTAACCTTTTAGTAGAAAATTTTTTTTTTTTAAACTAAAAATTCAAGGTAAAAAAATGAAAAACATTTTTAAAACGTTTAAAATTAAAATGTTCAAAAAATTGATATTGTGCACAATTTTTCCCAATTGTGATACAATTAGTTATATCATAATTAAGGTCATGTGAAAATTCTATGTTATGAAATTCTATCTAATAAAAATTGATTTAAACATTTATTATATTATGTTAAATGAAAATTTGAACAAATACAAATTCTGTGAAGTGAATTTTAGATTATATGTAAATGCTATAATATGTAACGCGTCGCGAAGAAAGGGACCTTAGAAGCTAAAATTTATAGGTTATATTTTGAAATTTTAAAGTGAAAATACACAAAGAGAATTAATTCTTTATTATATATTTAAAATAATCAATGAAAACTGATTTTGATGTTACAGAAGCGAAAAGAAACTTTTAATCAAAGTAAAACTGTCGTAAACATAACCTATAATTCATTTGCTTCTAAGGTCCCTTTCTTCTCGACGCGTTACATATATAGAAAATCGGTTTAGTGAAAATTCTGTCAAAAAAATAATTCAAATAAATAAAAATTTGGCTAAAAGAAAATTCTATATTATAATGAATTTCTATCAAATAAAAATTCTAATAAATTAGTTTTAGGAATTATATTCATGCTTTTAAAATTTTTATGGAGAACTCAAAAATAGTATAAGAATTCGGTTGCAATGTGCCAGAGTATATTTTTATTTTGTCCAAAAAATTTTTTTTTCAATTTGCCTATTTATGGAAAATTTAATATGGCGATAATACGATTTTAGTCATTTCATTTTAGCCAAGTATGCAATTTTTAAAGAATAAATTTTTTGAAAAAATATATTTTTTTTTATTTCAGCACAAAATTTTAGCTCATTCTATCAGATATTTTTGATTAGATAAAAGAAAAAAAAATAATTTTTTCCATTTAAAATTATATGGTTCTCTCTTAAACAATTTGTTTTTACCATTTTTCGACGATTAATATCTGTCATATTCGTTGCGAAATTCCATTGAGAATTCATTATTTTGTTACACATTGCAGATGCTTCATAGTCATATTGTCTGAGAAATTGAAGAGCTTCACCAAGATTGACGTTTAATCCCTTTCGAAAATTTATATATTTTCAAATCTTTGTGTATATTTATAGTTATATGTATATTTAAATATATTCGTTTAATAATCACCTCTAAATATCGAGCGAGACTTCTTCCACTAATTATATGCAATATCCATATAATTTTTAAAGCTTCTGTTTTACCAGCTTTCATCTCAGATCGTTTCTTGAAGAAAATTATTTATTTATTTTTAAATTGTGATTTAACTTTTTTTTAATAAAATTAAATACATGGGGAAAAAATTTTGCAATATTTCTAAAATAAATATTAATATATTTAAAAATATATATTCAATATTTCTTCCAAATATTAATAATTATTTTTTAGTTTTGATAGTTGCCAACAATATGATGTCATAGCAAATTTGCATCCAGAGAAAAATATATTTCATAACTATAAATAAATATTTATTTGATTCAAATAAATATTTATTTGATTCAAATAATTATTTATTTTTAATTGCGGAATGAAAAATTTCTTTATATAGCAAACACATTAAGCTGTGAAAGCAAAATTATTAGCTTTTAATGTAAAAATAATTGCTATCCTTATAAATAGAAATAGAATTAGCTGAGTTAATTTTGTTTTCTCTCCGCTTATATAGATGTTAAAAATTTGAAATACATACGTTTTTATTTTCTATTTTAAAATTTTCATTCGCCGTATAATTTTTTAAATTTGAATTGAATTTTAAACTTTTTATTTTGCATCTAACACTTTATATTTCTAACACCTAGTTTTTGTGGATGTCACAGTAACACTGAGTTACCTTTTTCAGAATGAGTATCGTCTGTTGTTCAACAGCGCATAAAGCATGACGGGGAAACGGAATTAACGGGGAAGGCATTGTAATTTGTTTCAAAGAAATGTCCAGGGCTCGTTATCCTTGCAAAACGATCATAATAGTTTTGCAAAACATTTATATATACCAACACTAATAGAAATTGTTAAGAAAGGATATATTTCATCAGCACAATCCCTTTTCAAATAGGATAAAGTTTTCAATGAATTTTCATGCAAATATTTTCAAACTAACAAATACAGTGAAAAAAAAATTTCTAGCTGAAGTTACTAGATGAATCTGGTTAAAAAATTTCTAGTTATATTTTAACAGGAAAAAGAAGAAATAAAAATTCTGATTTTAACAAGAATTTTTGGTTTTTACCAGAAATGTAACCAAGAATTTTTTAACCATATTTATTTTCTAATATTTCTAATCAGAAAAAGTACGAAACGCATGAATATGTTGTAAAAATTATTTATTTTATTTTTTTCGAATTAGTATTTTGCAGAATTTTCATCAAACCAATTTTCTATATTACTGAATTTTAATATAATCGAAAATTCACTTCACAATATTTTTATTTGTTCGAATTTTTATTTGTCAGAATTATTATTTGCTCGAATTTTCATTTAACAAAATAGGCATTTTAAAGAATTTTTATTGGATGGAATTTCATTGAATGGAATTTTTATTTTATTCTTTCAGATGAATTTTCATTTGTTCGAATTATTATTTGATATAATTTCCATACAATATAAGGGTGATTCTCCGCGTAGCGCACGATTTGGTGTCTGAAACTTTAAAAATATTTTTTTATCAAAATGATAAATATCAATACATATTTTTGAAGATAAAGTATCAAGAAATAAATATCCATGATGGGCCGGAAAAATTTTTTATAATTTTTTAATTTTTTTAAACAAATTTAAAAAAAAATTCTTTGCTTTTTGAATTCTATAAAATAGTTGAAATTTGATTTAAAATGTTTATTGAAATTTTTGGGGTAATTCACAAATATAGGAGAGAGGATGAAAAAGTCAATTCTACTGATAATAAACAATTATAATTATAAAAAATAATTTTATTTTCCTATTAGTAGTTTGAATTGCAAAAGATTTATTAATTCTACAAAAAAATGTTCTTAAAGCCTATTGAACCACTTTGAGTAGTAAAGTTTACTACTTAAAGTAGTAGTTTCAATTGCAAAATATTTATTAAATGTACCAAAAAAATGTTCTTAAAGCCTATTGAACCACTTTAAGTATAGTAAAATCTACTACTTACATCTTGAGTTGTTTTAACATTTTTAAATTGAGTTAATACAATCACAAAATGTCATTCTACCAATTACATTTTTAATTGGTTTAACTATTTTTATAAAGTTAATAGAACCGTTTAAATTCAGTTGAGGACTTATTGTACTACTCAGAGTAGTTAAAAAGTAGTAAAACCTACTAGTTTTTTTTTCAGTGGACAATTAAAAATTTTTATTTCGGTAATTTACGGAAATTTTCGAGGTAATTTTTGGAAATTTATGCGGTAATTTATAGAAATTTTGTCTAAAATTCATAAAAATATGTAAAACATGAATCACAATTAAAAATTTTAATTTTGGTAATTTATGGAAATTTTCGCGGTAAAATCAAAATCATTTGATATTGTTTGAGAAACATGTATTTAAAAATATATTTATTTTTGCTACAATTTATTTTATATATAGGGTGTCCAAAAATTTCCGAATTCTTATGAATTAAATTCACATTATATTTAGCATAACTATGATGGTATAGAATGTTTTTATTTTTATTCACACTAAAAATTAATATTTTCTAAATCAAGATCTCATTGAACACCTTGTACAAATATGATCATAATAATTTTTTTTATATACATGTAATATTGTCCATTTCGAAAATTGTTGAAATTTATATTCTACATATTATACATACGTTTGTGTTATTAATATATAAATGGTGGAAAATGCTATGATTTTTTTAATAATTAATTTTTTAATTTTTTTTTCAAAGTAATTTTTTCCATTAAATAATGAAATAAAAATTTATTTTTCAATATCAGTTTTGATGAAAATGTAAAATAAATTTTACTTTTATGGGTGAAACACACGTTTAAAAAAAAAACGAAACCTAAAGTTGTTTCTGATAAGAACGTATATAGAAGTTATATAGATTACAGGCATAGAAGATAAAAATAATGTGTCTAAAAAAAATTATTTAAACAATTATACAGTTTTGAAAATTAATTACAACAGTTTTGCCTAATTTAACTTTTGATTAAATTAAATCTTGATAACTATTCGAATACATCCTGATCTTTTATTTCTAAATCGTCAATGTAAAGAATATAAGTTATGTCTCTTTCTTCTATGTTATTTGATCTGATCACAGCTGGTAAACCTCCAATTGAAAATGACATTTCAGCACCTCCGTCAACAAATTCGTTCTATTGAAATAAAATTTAACATATTTTTATAAATTTTTCATTTTAATTTACTTTTTTTTTAAAAAAAGAGTTATATTGTGCAGGAAATTTACAAGATTTTTTACAAGGTTAAAAAAATTGTTATTTTTTGTAGAGAATTAACTTCGAAATTTTTTTATACATATTTTTGTATTCTACGAAAAAGGGTTCCATAATTTTTTTTCGAATTTTTTTTATTAAAATTGTTAAAGAAATATTAATTTTTCAAAATTTCAGATTTTTAAAATGTGGAAAACTTTCAAAAAGTGTATAGGATATAAAAAAATATATTTCAATGAGAACTACAACTTTCATATTATATATATTTGAAAATTTTGCAAATTATACCCCAAAAAATGCAAAAAACAAATTATTTTTGGTGTTTTTTTTTGGTTTTTCGTTATATGAAAATCATATTTGAGAGTATTCTATGATTTTTGTGATTAGCGCATCAAAATACATAAATAAACGTAGTATCAAAAAAAAATTAGAGGTATTTTTTAAAAAATTAAAAATTTGGAAAAGTTGAAATAATTATTTTCCCACAAAATGACTCGAATTAAAATTGTTTTAATATGAAGTAATTTTTTTTTAAATTTTTCAATCTTTAAATTGCAAAAAGTCTAGCAACTTATTTTTCGGTTATTTTTTACATCAAATTTTCGAAAAGTTCACAAAAAACATACATACAATTACAAAGAAAAAAATAATTTTAAATTGATGCATTTTTAAGATAAAGTTATATCTTTAAAAATTTGAAATTTTGAAAAATTCATATCTTGTAAACAGTTTGATAAAAAAATTCGAAAAAATTATGGAACCCTTTTTCGTAGAGAACAAAAAGATAAAAAACTGTTATTTATATTTATAATATTTTATCCTATATATTCTTACCCTAACATCCACTTCTTGAATTCCATTAATCCAAACTGTTTGAGTATTTTTATCTGCAATTTATAAAATTATTTTAATTTATAATTTGAATTTATCCAAGGCTATTTGTTTTACTCTTATTATTTGTCTATTAAATTCTGTAAAATTATTTATTATTGTCTATATTATTTACCCAAAATAATTCTATATTGAATTCCATTTAAAGTTGTTGTCCAACATTTTAAAATTTTTGATTGATTTTGAATAAAATTTTCATAACTTTTCCCATTCACCCACAGGGTGTAGGAATATTTTAATCCTGTAAACATATTTTTCCAATATTTTCATACGAATATTATTTTCAGTATATTAAAAAAATAATATTTAAAATTTAATAATAATAAATTAAAAAAATTTTTTTTTTTTAATTTAAAATTTAAAAATTAATTAATTTATTTAGAAATAATATATATTCACCAGGTATTGGATCAACTCGAATAACAATTTTATTTTTGCCAAGATGAATAATCTCATCTCCAACAAGTCGAAACATCCATTCTCTATTCACAAGGGTTTTACCATTGACCTTTACAACACGTTTTCCAGTCGCTGTTCCGTGTTCAAATTCAACAACATGAGTTTTGCCATCATTTAAAGGAACTTCCCACTTGGCTGCGTTTCCTCCTGACATTTCAAGTGTCCACAAAGTTCTAAAATATATTCAGTAAAAGAAACAATGAAAGAACAATGACGACGAAATACAAGAAATGACAATTTTTATAAATACAAAATTAATGTACATACATATGGGTGTAAGTATATGTTTATAGTATTTGTGTATATACATTTAAATTTTATTTAAGTATTGTTCTAGTATTTAGTGTGGTAACTGGAGCATGGCCATCGGGGCCTGAGGTAGGAGCGTCAGAATTATATTAGAACAAAAAAAAAATAAAAAAATTGAGTACTGTTGATAAATTTTTTTTTAGAAAAATTACAGTGTCTTGTGTTCTTTAAAGACCGGTATTCGTAAAATTTTATTTTTTAGAAATATCGAGATTTGCTATTTTTTTGACATGTTTCGTTGTAATTGGGGTACAAAAGTTCCAAAACTTGTTTCAGTTTGGATAACCAGCTTAAAGTATATTTGAGTACAAATCACCCATGTGTTTTTTAAAATTGGAGTTCTTCTTTAAAAACATGTCATTGTTGAATTTTAAATATTTTATTTTTTTAATAATGTTATATCAATAAAACTATATTTTTCATATTTCTCAAAAGATATCTACAAAAAAAAATCGACTGAATTTCATCAATTTGAGCCAAAGATTTAAGGTTTCAAAGTATTGCGGGGTACAAATCGCCTTTGTGTGTATCGAACGTAAGTTTTTGAACTGTATACTTTAGGGGTAAAAACTAATTGATTGACCTATTTTCGAACCTTTTACAACCAAATATAAAGGAATTATTATCGTTTTAAAAATTAAAAAAAATTTTAAAACGTGACTTTTTTCGATTTTTAATTAATAAATGTTAATCACTTTAAGCAAGAAAAGATACACTACAACTATTGACAGCGATTAATTAAAAAATAAAATAAAAATTCTAAATAAAAAATTTATTTTATTTTAAAACTTAAAATTATAACCTTCAGTTAATGTTAGATAATGAGTAGTACTTTTCTATGTAATTTGTAGAATTTAAAAAAATACTATAAAAATTGTAAAATCAGAATTCGAAAACTATATAATTTTTAGACAATATAAAATATTTCCCGCCCTTTCTTTACTTGTTTGTTTTAAACAAAGTATCGTATCTCAATCGAAAGTCAGGGGCGCAATAATAATTATATAGATAAAATATCTGAAAATATTCAATATACACTGCTGGGGCGCAATAATAGACTAAGATTTCTAGGTTCGACACTGCTTATTATTTATAATAAAAAAAAAAGAATTATTGTAAAAATGTTAAAATAATCAATATACTCACTTTACTGATAAGCGAAACAATCACAGTTTTTGGTGCTTTACATGATTTCATGTAGTAAGTGCATATTTACTATTTTTCAAATTGTAATCTTACAAGCGATTACATGACACTATTTTTTATTTTTACTTACTGAAGCAGAGCGACTGCCATGATTCTCCCTATTATTCTATAGTTCTGTCCTCATTATTGATTGTTTTTTCAGTCAATACTGTAGTAAACTCATTACATACAATAACTTTACACTAACTTTACATATTTCACCTATACTATTGAAATAATCAAATAATATTGATATGTGATAATTAAATTGGATTAACAGTCAACAAAATTTTGCATATGCAATATTCTAAAATAATGAAATAATTTTTGTAAAGACATAATATTTATTTGAATTATACAAAGATATAATGCAGTGGTGAGTATTTTTATTTTGTTTTTGCCGGCAATAGTTTTCCTTTACATGAACCAAAACCAATACGGAATTTATCGCCAACGCAGTAACCTAAAAAAAACCAATATTTTTTATCAAAAAAAAGGGACGCATGATTATGTTCTAAAAATCATTAGTTAGAATTTTCATTTTATGGAATTTCATTTGTCATAATTATTTTTGAGCCGAATTTTTATTTCTTCGAATTTTTATTTGCTCGAATTTTTATCAAAACGATTTTCTATATTACTGAATTTTAATATAACAGAAAATTCACTTCACAAAATTTTTATTCGTTCGAATTTTTATTTGTCAGAATTTTCATTTAATAAAATAGGCATTTTAAAGAATTTTTATTGGATGGAATTTCATTGAATGGAATTTTCATTTTATTCTTTCAGATGAATTTTCATTTGTTCGAATTATTATTTGATATAATTTCCATAAAACCGATTTTTCTGCAGAATTTTTACTTAACCGAAAAATCATTTAACAGAATTTCCAATTGATAGAATTTTCATTTGTCCGAAATTGCAAATAACCGAACAAACAATCGACAGAAAGAATTCGGCGCGATTTTTAAAATCAACCAATAAGAAATTATCCATAAAATTTTGATTGGTTGATTTTAAAAATCGCGCCGAAATCTTTCTGTTGATTGTTTGTTCGGCCATTTGCAATGTCGGACAAATGAAAATTCTACACTGAAAAAAAGGTTTGGTATTGACAACCAAACGTTTAATTGGTATTTAAGCAACCAAAATTTTTTTATTGTTTCAACAAAATTTTGGTTGTCCCAATTAAACTTTAGTTAGGACAACAAAAATCCTTTTTTTCTAATTTTGGTTGTGTTAAACAAATTTTGGTTGAGACAATTAAAATTTTGTTGATTCAACAAAAAAATTTTGGTTGCTTAAATACCAACCAAACGTTTGGTTGTCAATACCAAACCCTTTTTTCAGTGTATCAATTAGAAATTCTGTTAAATGATTTTTCGGTTAAGTAAAAATTCTCCAGTATGAAAAATCAGTTATATGGAAATTATATCAAAAAATAATTCGAACAAATGAAAATTTATGTGAAAGAAAATTCTATACAATGAAATTCTACCGAATAAAAATTCTTTAAAATGCCTATTAAGTTAAATGAAAATTCGATCAAATAAAAATTCTGACAAATAAAAATTCGAAGAAATAAAAATTCTGTAAAGTGAATTTTCTGTTATATAAAAATTCTGTAATATAGAAAATCGGTTTGATAAAAATTCTGCAAAATACTAATTCAAACAAATAAAAATTCGGCTCAAATGTAATTATAACAAATAAAATTCCATAAAATGAAAATTCTAACTAATTATTTTTAGAACATAATCATGCGTCCCAAAAAAATTACTAATGTCAAATATAATTCTTTTGTTGCTTTTTACCGTGCATAATAACTTCATCGCCGTCTTGAAGAAATTTTCTTGTTGTTCCATCTTGCATTTTTATTGGTTGAGTACCTTTCCAACTCAATTCAAGCATACTTCCGTATGAATCAGGAGTCTGGAAATTAAAATTTTTTAAATATTATATTATTGATAAATAAAAATAAAAGAATAGATTGTAAATTTAAATTTTTGTAAATTCCCTTACGTCTCCACTTATTGTTCCAGAGGCCAACAAATCCCCTGGATTTACATTGCATCCAGTTACGGTGTGATGTGCCAATTGTTGTGCTGGTGTCCAATACATAAATTTATAATTACTTCGTGAAACAGTTGTAAAAGATCCGTTTTGTGCTACAAAGAATAGTGAAAACTAATTTTTCATTATGTCGTTAAGATGCAATAATTATAGATTCAACTAAACAATTACAATAAAAATACTTACGTTGTATATGAACTTCAAGTTTAATATCGAAATTACAAGAATAATTATGTTGAAGATATGAAAATGGTTGAGGTTCTTGTGGTACATTTGGCACCTTAAACGGTTCAAGTGCCTCCATTGTTACAATCCAGGGAGAAATTGTTGTTCCAAAATTTTTAGCTCCAAATGGTCCAAGTGGAACGTATTCCCATTTTTGAATATCGCGTGCTTAAAACAATTAAATATATATTTTCAACATAGGTGAGAAAAAATTAAAAATACACCCTTTTTTTTCTTACAGGGGATTATTTCATTAAAAATCATTAGTTCGAATTTTCATTTTAAAAAGTTTTATTAGATATAATTATTTTTTAGTCAAGTTTTAATTTTTCGAATTCGGTGAATTAAAAACTCTGACAATTAAAAATTCGAATCACTTAAAATTCTAATGAATGAGAATTCAGCTAAATTAAAATTCGCTAAAATTAGAATTCATTTAAATATAAATAAAACCTAAAAAATCGGTTAATTTGTTATAAAAAAGAAATTCTGCCAAATGTTAATTCGAAAAATTAAAATTCGTCTAAAAAATAATTACAGTTAATAAAATTCTTTAAAATCATTCTAATTAATGATTTTGAATGGGCTAATCATTCTTACCACTCCAGTCATTCATCACAACCATTCCAAATATGTGATCATAAGCCTCGGATGCAGGAATACTTTCTCCTAATTTTGTTGATGGTCCTCCAACAAAGAAGGCTACTTCTAATTCGAAGTCTAAAAGTCTTGAAGGTCCATAAACAGGCGGTGTTCCTTCAACTGGAACAGTCTGTCCATATGGACGATAGATTGGAGTACCGGAAATCACAATTGAACTTGCTCTACCGTGGTAACCGACAGGAAGATATTTCCTTTAGAAAATCCGCATACATAATACATAATATATTTATAAATTTTATATTACATGCGTATTCGATTTTTTTATTACCAGTTTGGCATAAGGGCATTCTCTTTTCCTCGAAACATAATTCCAACATTTGTTGCATGATGAATGGATGAATAAAAATCAGTGTAATCACCAATCTTAGCAGGTAAATGCATTGTTGCTTTTTCTTGAGGTACAAATGATCTAAACATTTTTATTTATAGGACACATCAAAATGCGAAAGTAAATAATTTTTTTTTTCTTTAATAATGTATAGAAATTATTAAAATTACTTTGCTCTAATTTGTGGATCTTGTAAAGTTGAATTTTCAGCTGATAATAAACGTTGCAATGTATTTCTTGCTTCTATCCAGGATGATCTTCCAAGAGCCATAAATTCATTGAGACTATCTTGACGGAAGACATTTTGTTTTTTCTCCAAAAGTGGTCCAGTGAAATAATTAGCTATTGCGTATAAATCTAAAATTTGATCTCCAATAGCTACCCCTATTCGTTTTTGAGGCTAAAATAATTAGTAGAGGAAAAATTTGTTATACATTAAATTATTACGTAAAGCACTCGTAACAATAGGACACAAAAAAAAATTTATTTAATTCAAATACTCGATTACTTGACTATTATCAAATAAATATTTATTTGTATCAAATAATTATTATTTGAGATGATATTTGTTTCAAATACAATTTATTTAATTTAAATAAAAATTATTTGGTTCAAGTAATCGAATATTTAAATGAAATAAATTTTTTTTCAGTGTAGCGCTTTGTTTTTTATTTATTTTTTTCATAAGTAATTCGTATGATAATAATAATAATTCGATAATGTAATTCGTATTCGTAATTCCTAAGCATTTTTATATTTTCTAAGCGCGGAAACTTTTGTAAATAAATAATTATAAATTTAAATACGCGAAAAAAATTTTTAAATAAAATCTATTAAAAATTTAAGAAAATTCTACTAATAATTTCAAAAATTTTCCAGATTTTAAATAAATAATTTAAAAAATAATAATAAAAAAATTACACAAGAATTATATTTTTTTGAATTTTTAGTAAAATTTGATTTTCTCTTTAACCGTTTCATGATATATATTGTATTTTTTCTAACCGTAAAAGTCGACTGAAGAGAAACAATAGTTGACTGTAGGTATGACTATTGATACCATCAGTCGGTATGTAATCTACGTATTACAATTTTTATCATTAGATGGTGAATAGTATTTCTATTCCCAAGATCTAGTCTATTAACTATAAAAAAATATATCTGAATTATATATACGTATTTTAGTAAATTTAAGTTCTTTGATAAAAAATGTTAATAAATATTTATCATTTCTATTATAGAGATTACAATTACATTAATTTGCAAATTATTTCTTCACTGCATATACGTAAACTTATTTTCATTTGATACCGTTATTCTTTATATTTCCCTAACAGAATTATTTTATTTCACTATCAATCAATCATTATTTATTAGTTATAGATCTATCGTTCTCAAGATTCCTGAAAATGAAAAAAGATCCGAATTTTTTTTTATATTTTAATAACATTTATTTTAAAAAATAAGAGTCATTTTTGTTTTCACTGATTCCAAATTAGGCTAAAAAATAATTAATTCACGAGGTATATTTTCTGGTGTAAACTAGTGTTATCTATCTGTTTTAGCTTAAACTAACAAACTAAAAATTCTGATTTACAATGATAACATTAATAATAAAAAAAAAAAACTTACGCAATCTGTAGTAGAAAAAACTCCATATGGAAGATTTTCAATAGGAAATTCACAATCCGGCGAGTATTCAATAAAAGAATTCATATTTATGTCATATATATATAAGTTGACTGACTACGTGAACGGTTCTAAGGAAACTGTTAAGCATATACTTATGCTGCGATAGCAAAGGTTCGAGGACGACAACAACTCCATATGATAATTTATTCAAACTGTTTAATATACTAAAATAAAACGTGTTGAATGAATAAATTAAATTATTTTTAAATAAATATGTTTTGTATGGGAATAACAAGTACCGATTAAGATGAAAAATAATTAAAATAAACAAATGAAAAATTTATAATTGCAACTATAATAATTGATATAATATAAATAAGAACTTTGGAAAAAATAATTTAAGAAAATGTAAAAATATGCGTAAGTGTCAGGGTATTCTTTATCAATTAAAATTTTTTGCATCTTCATAAATGTAAAATTGACAGGTTGAATCATTAAATTTCACTAAGATTACTAATTAAAAAAATTGTCCCAAGGTAACAAAAATAAATTAACACAGAGTCAATCCATTATATTTCGACTAAAGTCGTTGCTGACTGATTTTTAAAAATTATAATACTTTGCAGGAATATGATTTAGAAGTTATCAATATCATGAAATGAAAAGAATTTTATTAAAAATTTAATTATTTATTGTAAAATATGAATTTAAAGTATATGAGGTGCTGAAAACTGTCAATTTTTTAGCTATTAGGAAATATGAAAGAAAACATAATTTACCATAAAAATAAAAAAAAAATTATTGTAATTTAGTAAGAATGAATAAATTTATCATTATCAATTAATATAATTATTTAAATATGTGAAAAAAATATGATTTTCAAGTGCACTTGTCAAATAACCTAATTTTGCGATTTTTATACATTAATTATAAAAAATAGGAAACATTAAAATAAAAACATACCAAATATGAAGTTCTTGTGATAAAATTTTAGAATTTTTTTGCACTTTTCTTCTTTCTTCTTTAAAAGTATAAAAATTTTGCTTCCTCATGAGGAAGTTTTGCATTCGTGACGATTTTCGATTTTTTAAAATTGGGTTATATGGACTCATTTTCATCTAGAATTAATATATATGAAGTCCTGAGCAAATGTCCAGATGTATGTGTGCGTGTCACAAAATATTGTGTACAAATTATTTCAGAAATATTTTAACGGATTGTCTTGAAATTTTGTATGATTATTGTAATCATTAATACCTAAAATCTGACACAAAGATTTCCGAATATATTCACAACATTTTAGTTTTTACAATTTTTTACAATTAAAACGATCCTTCTTTTAATCTTGAATATAAGTGTATCATGATGAGGAAGCTAAATGGTCATGAAATAAACACCTGTGACGCCGCACGAGAAAAGGTACCTATCCCTAAAATAACATTAGGCTCAGTTTTCCGTGCAGTACTCTAAGCCTAATGTTATTTCGGGGATAGGTACCTTTTCTCGTGCGGCGTCCTATTTAATTTTTTTATTGTTTTTTTCGCATAATATTTTATTAATTTTTTATCCCATCAGAGTTGTTATTTATTTTTTTTAAAAAAAATAGCCATTTTGTTCATTTTCACTATTTTTGAAAGTCAATAACTTTCTTCGAGAAAAATAAAAAAATATGCACTGTAAAAAATCTTTTTGGAGATTTTACATTCACAATTTGTATTTCTGTTAAAATTTGTAAAATTACTATATTCAATAAGGTTATGTTACCACATTAAAAAAAGCACTTTTACAATTTTCTGTAAATTTACTACTTTTAAAGTGGGTAATAGGTAGGTGAAACATAATTAGTTGTTGCATCTGTCACCTATTACCCACTTTGAAAGTAGTAAATTTACAGAAAATTATAAAAGTGCCTTTTTTTAATGTAGTAACATAACCTTATTGAATATAGTAATTTTACAAATTTTAACACAAATAAAAATTGTGAATGTACAATCTCCAAATAGATTTTTTACAGTGTGGGGTTTTGAAATTTAATTTCAAGAAAATTTATACGGAAGTTTGTGTTTTTCCAAATGAAGTTATTATTGTGGAATTTATTTATTATAAATAACACCGAAACTTTTGTGAAATGCAAAGAAAATTTTTTCTATATGTAGGAAAAATTAATCTCATTTAAATTGTTGTATATAAGTTATGTCACTGGGGTCGAAATGCGTTATTCTTTTCTTTAAATCAGAAAATTTATAACTATGTCTTACTTAAGGTTATGTGATTGCTATAATTTCACAAATAAATATTCATTGTAAGTTTTCTCGCGCAAAATACTTGAAGGCAGTGTCAGAATAGGAGCAAAAAGGCCAACGCAGAATAGAAACGTAACCGTTATCGCAATCGTGAACGGAAGAATAAAGGTGCTTTTTACCTCCAGTATTTTGGTCAAGCAATCGGCTGGATTCGATTTTCACGGTTGTATCACTGAATTTGATTGGCTCTGACAAATATTAGATTTTCACTGTGAAAATTGAACTTTTTTAGAGCCAATCAAATTTAGTGATTCTCAGTGAAAATTCAATCCAGCCGATTGCTTGACCAAAATACTAGAGGTATAAAAGTATCTTGAGTTAGATAAGGATAGTCATATATAATTGTTGTTCTTCTCTTACTAATTCTTCCGTTTGCAAATGCGATTACGATTCCGATTACGTTGCTATTGTGCTTAGGCCTAAAGGCAGTGCAAGCTCAAAAAAAGCCATAAGTGCAAGAGAGTTAGGTAGTCTAGCTATCTCTCTTGCACTCATGGTTTTTTTTTGGACTTGCACTGTCTTTTGCACCTATTGTAGAACCTCCGTTCATACTTTGAATTAAAATTTTGCCATTTGTGGAGAACTCAAAAATAGTATAACGATTCGTTGTCATGTGAAAAATGTTCATACTTCTCATTTTATAAAGAAAAATTTAAGGGACAAAAATCGGTTTTTTATTTTTTAAAATATGAAGTACCTTTTCAATCATTTTGGCAAAAATATATATATATGTTATATTTCAGGTGAAAGAAAAAAAAATCGTTTCAAAGTAAAAAAAAAACTTTTTTTAGTGCCTTCCTGTGCGAGAATTTGGTCGCCAATTTTTTTTATAGAAATCGGTTCTGCCGATTTTATTTGAAATCATGAAAAAAGAGTTAATTAAATAAAAAAAAATGATGTATACGTATTATAAATATTGATTCAATCAACAGCAGTTTATTAGACATTGATATACAGAAGGTGTTAAGGGTTAGTTTTTGGATAAATATTTTTTTTTTCCACGGCGGCACAACATGCTCACGAAACAATATAGAAACATATTTATAATTACATATATCATTATCATGTCTCTTTGCAATGTTGATTATTAATTTATACTTTTTTCAGGCCAAGATATGTTATACTTTAATTTTCAACGAGCATACAGTACAATTATTGTATGCATATACATATACAATATATATATAGTACATAGCGAACGCGTTCCTATAATATAATATATATATAATTACACATCGTGTACGACATCATACGCGTAAGTATAATCTTATTGACTGGAAGACGTAAGATTTTGTTGTTATTCATGTTACCTTGTACATATATATTATAACAATTCTCTCATCCTCGACGGTGTATACATATTATTTGTACCGGTTTCCTCACTTTAACAATAAACGTAAATATATAATATATATATGTATATTACTGTATGTATATCTATAAGGCTCTACACTGAAAGAAATTTTTCTTCATTCTGACTAATCCAATATTTTATTGGTGATTTTGTTATACTGTCATAATGCGCTTGACTGTATCGCAAACAAAACAGTAGGCTAAAGGCCTGAGCAGAATAAAAACGTAACCGGAATCGTAATCGCAAACGCAACCGGAAGAATGAGTTAGAGAAGGACAAACAATATGTCTATCCTTCTCTAACTCATTCTTCCGGTTGCGTTTGCGATTACGATTCCGGTTACATTCCTATTCTGCGTTGGCCTAACCTTAATTAAGAAACAGTTCAAACATAAGTTTAAAGCTGTTATTACGAGAGTATTCCTTTAAGTGTATTAACAATATACCTAATAAATTAAAAATGTTTATGCATTAATGCATTATTTGTCTTATTGTCAGCACAGACAGTGTAAATGTTTTTTTTTATTTACATACTTATTATTATGAAGGAAAAATACATTCAGAGAACTTGGGTGACATTAATTGCATATTTACATATAATTATTAATTAAAAACTATTTTCAAATATAAAGAACATTATTGTCAAATTATATGCCTATATAAATTGCATTAAATTTTTTGTTTAAAAAGAAAAAGCCTATAATGCTTTCCAAAAATTGTGTATTTTTGAACCCAAGTAGCACGTAATATTACAAAAAATTTCAAAAAACACTTAAAATTATTTGACTGATTAATTCTTATCTTTTTGTGTTTTATCATAAAAAAAACTTTGAAATTTTTATGTATTTCAAATAAACGTGTAATATTACCATGAGGCGGACATTTTAATATTACTGTAATATTACGTGCTACTTGGGAAAGAATTTATTCAAATAAAATAGTATTTTATAATCTAAATTAAACTCGTAAATATATGTTTTATAAAATTTTGATTATAAAATCAAATATTTAAAATCTGTAAAGAAATTTTGTCAATGTAGTTGTAACTTTATGACGTTTTATTTTCACAGCCAACAATATTCTTATTATACTTAAAATCTACATTCTATTATTTTTAAAGCCTTTTAAATTTTACAATACTTAAAAAAAAGGTTGTAGTTTACATTGTTTTTTTTTTATTGGAAAGTAAAAAATGAGAGGAAATCGGTACAATAACATTTCAATATTTCTTTCACATCATAATATATAACTAAAAAAAAATCAAATAATATTTAATAAATAGTAAAGTACTTCAAACAGAATATTACAATTTTTTAAAAATCCTGCTTTTTGTAATTTTAACGAAGACATAATGCGGATTTTCGTTGAAAATTTTTAAATAAGAAAAATTTTTGTGATAAATATATATATAACCAAATTGATTTAATATATTGATTAAAAATATATATATTCCTTTCAAAATATGGTACTTTATAGAATTGTATAGATTGACTTTGATTTAAATTTATGAATTATATAGGATGTTATTTATATGATTTTGGAAACGGTAACATCAACGGTCAACATCAACAAAATTGATCATATATATTATATAGACAATTTACATATGTTTTAAATATAACGTGCTTCCAAAAATACACTACAGGCCATTTTTATTTTGCACGTACCTTATACAGTATAAACTGCGTTGTGGTATATTGTCTGAGTTTCTTTTACTGGACTGTCATTTTTTTTTTAAGCATTTAAAAATTGTTTAAGGTAATCTTTTTCACCTCATGTATAACGGGCATATATATATACACATCAATTTTATATGAACTGATATTAATTATTTTTTTCTATACACTGAAGAAAAAGTTATTTGGTTCAAATTATCGGTTACTTGACTAATTATTAAATAAATATTTATTTATATTAAATAATTATTATTTGAATCAATTAAATTGTATTTGTTTTAAATAAAGAAATTATTGGTTCAAATACAATTTATATTTCTAATCAAGTAAAAATTATTTGGTTCAAGTAAATATTTATTTGATAATAGTCAAGTATGGTGTCCAGCGGTCCTTGAATATCCTTGAATTTTATAACAAAAAATTGCATTATCTCTTGCTTAAATTTTTAAAAAATAAAAATTTAAAACATATAATTGCAATGATTATGATTTATGATTGATTTATCGTCATAATTAAAAAATTATTTTCATAGTTTTTACGCCGAAAGTGGACATAAAAAAAAAAATGATTTTGAACCTTGAAAAATTTTGTAAAGTCCTTGAATTTTCTTTCAAGAACCATTGAACTCAGGAAACCAAGAAATCGATTATTTTTAATCAAATAAATTTGTTTTCAGTGTACTATGCAATTACAACAAATATATACTCTAAAATAAAATCTTTTCAAAATAAAAATCATTATTCTATTGAAATAAAAGACAAATATGGTCTTAAATTAAAAATTAATCCAGTCCTATATCTTATATATGAAAATTAATTTTTTCTAAACAAAAAATTTAAAACTATTCTATAAAATTTGAACAATATCATGTTTGTTATAAATATGTATCAAACGTATATATGTTCAATAAATTATAGAATTTTTTTTTTAATAATAGAATACCTTCTATATGTTATATATTTGTTTTGTATTTACTTATAATTATTTTTTTTTAATTCCACAGTAGTGAATAATTGCAATTAACTACATGAAATCGAATCAATTGATAATTATGATTCAGATTTTTGTTTACCTTGTACTTAAATAAATTCCTTTATTGTGTTTTACATAGGCTCGGTTTGATAGCATAAATAACAAATTTTAACAGGAATAAACAAAAAAAAAAATTGTTCTTCCAACAAGTTCCAGACATTCACTA
Source organism: Leptopilina boulardi (assembly GCF_019393585.1). Classification (NCBI taxonomy): domain Eukaryota; kingdom Metazoa; phylum Arthropoda; class Insecta; order Hymenoptera; family Figitidae; genus Leptopilina; species Leptopilina boulardi. Next base: position 1,430,294 of record NW_026137778.1, read on the forward strand.
TACATTTTAAAGCGCAAATAAAAACGATTTTTTTCTTTTTCTCATTGAAGGGAATTTTGTTAAAAATGCGTTGAATTTTCAAAAAAAAAAGTAGATATAATGATGTAAAATTAATTATTTATGTGAAAGTATAATTTTAACATATAATTATTTGATAAAACATACTTTCATGGGTTTTGTATTTGTTTATGTTATTGAGGGACTTTCATAAATTACGTAATTTATTTTTCAGAAACTGTTTTGCTACTTTCTCTTTTTCATGATTTAAAAAAAAATTATTTTTTTTTGATAAAAAAACTGAAAAAATATTTTAAGAAAATTTTTAAAAAGATTTTAAAAACTAAAAATTTGTAAAATCATTATAAATTGATAAAATTTGATTTCGTAATATAAAAAATATTAAGATAATATAATTTTGAAAATATTGTTTTCCGAAATTAGTTACGTTATTTATGAATTTAGAAATAGGGTATCACGATACAAAAATGATGGGCTCGGATATTTTTTCCCACATATTTCCATTAGAAATTGTTTCGTATCGATGTTATTTTGAAAAAAAAAATCGTAACCAATATTCTCGCGTGATCAACCTAAATTGATGTCCCCCAAAATATATTTTACTATATTTATATGAATTATATGTATATATTCTTTTCTTTTTATTCATTTTCTTCAAATTCATTAACAATAAACAAATATTTTATATTTTGATGTGTTTTCTTATTTCACATTATATATATATATATATATATATATCTATAAAATGTTTCTCGCAGAAAGTAATAATTTAATAATAAGCAAAAAATATTTCATTTTTGATATAACTTATGAGGTTTAAATTTTGTGTTATTTATAATGAAACAAATCTCTTTTCAATATATTGAATATTAATGAATTTGTATAGATAGTCTCTTATTTATATAACAATAAAAAATAGTTATTTTTTTTAATAGCTTTTAAAATAAATATTCTATATTGCTTTGTCATATTTTATATATAATAAATTTGTTTATCTCACCTTTTTAAAATAGTAATTAGGTATATATTGACTGATGTTAAATTTAAAAACTTATTACAGTGGAACCTCGATTATCCGAACATCTATTATCCGGACCCTCTATTATCCGAACCGAAAAACATTTTATCCGAACTTCTATTATCCGAACTATTTTTTGGTCTCCCGAATTTTAAATTTTATTTTCTCTATTTATTTTATCATTCATATTTTCGCGGGACATTTTGGCAAATTTATGCCAAAAAAATCTTAAAAATTTCCGAATTTTCTGAGTTTTTAATATACATATTATTAATTAATATATATTTACATATATTTATATACACGGAAAAAAAGAAAAAGTAATTTTTACTACTTTCATAGTAAAATTGGACCTGTCCGAAGTTTCTGCGCATCTCTGGCAACTTTTACTCAAAAAATAGTAAAATTTACTATTTTTGTAATAATTTTTACTATTTCTGGAGTAAATTTTACTATTTCTGGAGCAAATTTTACTATTTTTGGAGTAAAAGTTGCCATAGATGCGCAGAAACTTCGGACAGATCCCATTTTACTATGAAAGTAGTAAAAATTACTTTTTCTTTTTTTCCGTGTACTTATGTATATTTAAAAACATATGTAATAAGTTAAATAAATAGTTCAACTGTACATTTTTTTACTTTAATTATAAAAAAAAATTAAAATCTCTATTATCCGAATTTTCGATTATCCGAACCCGGCCTTGCCTAGATTAGTTCGGATAATCGAGGTTGCACTGTATATGCAAGAAGAAATAGTGAAAACGTAATATCAATTTTTTTTTTTGATAAGGCTTTAGATTTTAGGAAAAATGTGTCAGATTAATTATGCATTTTTGAAAATTTTTTTTCGAAAACATATTCTTATAGTGATGAACTGCTTTTTCTTAAATTAAGAAAAATATATTTTTAAACGATAATTTTCCGATTAAATGAGAGAGAGAGAGCTTTACTTGTAGCGATTCTCAGATTATATACCTATAACATATATTTAATTTTCAACTTATAAAGTATATACTTATATGCTGATTGAGAATATTATACGCATCTTTTGCGAACTATTAGAAGCTAATTTAAAATATCTACTATTACAAAGCGCATTATATCTCCACATGCACTTTTTGTTCGCTTCTTACTTTCTTTGATTGGCTGTAAAGACTTCATAAAGACGCCAACACCTACATATATCATCATCGATTTAACAAATTTTTTTTTCTAATATTGCAATGTGCCATAAGAAATGTTAATTTTCATTTTTTATACAGGTACTTAGATACCTATATAATTACAAAACTATAAATTAAACTATTCGACAAAAATGTCTTTTCTTTTTGCCCCTGGAATAGTTTCGAAAAATTTTTTTAAATAAAAATCTGTAAACAAAAATTCTCCAGTAAATGTGGTTTTTGAGAAAATTAGTGTTAAAAAGTCAAAAGTTACAGTACTTTTCATCATTTTCCAAAAATATATTTTTTTAATTAAATCCAATGTTTTAGTAAAAAATAATGTAAAAAATGAACATTAAAAAAATAATTAATAATTAAAGTGAAAATCAAAATCGAATTATATATATTTCAATCCTAAATTTCTATTATAGTTTTAAAAATTATCTTTCTTATTTTCAGTTAAAAATAAATATTATAAAAATGTACGAATTCTTTTGAATGATAATTATTCGAAATTTTTTTAGTTAATTTTTAAAAAAGAATTAAGATAATTGAATACTTTAATTAATTGAAATTTATTTTTGTTATATTAAATGAAAATAATTTAGAATATATTATAAAATATATTCTTATGGAAGAAAAGATTTCTATTTTATATTCTATTTTTATCAATTTATAATTTTTGTTTAGAAAATATAAATGTATTTTGTAATTTAATATGCAACAAATAAATTTTTGTCAAAATTATATTTATTTTTAAATCGTGTTTTATCTTATATTCATTTAAAAAATTCTCAGATACAGTTGTACTTTTTTCCGTGCAGTAAAAATTATATTTTTGAAAATTTTATAAATTTTTTTGAGCCACCATAATATTTAAAAAGAGTTTTTTTTAAACACTTTTTTCAAAAACTAGAAATTTTTCTTTAAAGATTTTTATTTAGCGTGAAAAAATTGATCGAAAGTGATAAATGCTATTCCAGAGGCATTAGTATTAGACAGTGTTAGAATTTAATATTATTATATAGAAAAAAAAATTGTCTAATTTAAAATTAGAAAATTAATTGACAAATGTTGGTATTTCAAAAACTTCTCAATAATAATGCTTTTGTTTATTTAATTTATACTCTTTCTTCTTCATTTCTTATGACTTTTTGCACGTAAACTACCAGTTCACCCATTTATCGGGTAATTGAAATTCTCAGAAAACGAGTAAAATGTAAAATACTATTTATATATATAAATATCCAACAAATAATTATCTAAACAATCAAATCACATTTTATAAAATTTTAAATTATTGCACCTAATTGTAATTTTTTTTTTGAAACTGTCCAAATTATTATATATATATACTATAATAATTAGCAGTATATTCATTCGATGTTCTCAAAATGAAGTTTTTTTATACAAGAAACTTTATATAGAAATAGTTTCAATGATATAGTAATAAAATCATTACTTTTGCTACAAAACAGAAATATTGAAAAAATGATCTTCTTTATATAGAAGAAGCAAAGAACATGTATTTCTAAGATGTACTTTTAAGTGGCAGGTGTATTTTATACTTTGTGGAAAATCGATACACCTGGGTATTGCATTTTTTTTTTGCATATGTTTTATCTTAATATTCGTGGTTGAGATTAATTGGCTTTCAGTGATTTTATACATATTGATATATGACATTTTTCTTATGGTTTTTGTTTACTTGTACGTACCTATTTATATATAGATATTATTTTTTTTTGCAATATATTTCTAGAAATATATGCCATTAAAAAAATGCCATATAACCTTGAGTCACCTGAAAATTTTGATGCGGTCATTATATTTACAGATCATGACCCAATCGATCCATTTCTGCCAATAGGAAATCAACATCAGCTTCTGTTACTGCAGCACTTGATATAATGTTTCTAAAGAAATTTGGTCTTCGATCATCTGGTTGATAACCTACCATCAAAGTACCAGCTTGCATCATTCGACCTTTTAAAATAGGACATATCTGCAAAAAACAAAAAAAAAATTAAATTTAGTTTTGTCTTATTTATACACTGAGAAAAATATGCTATTGAATCAACAGCATTTCTGCCAAAGGTATAAAAATTATTGATTCTAAAGCATATACTACAGAATTTGTAAAATATTATATAGATTCTATAGCACATGCTTTTGAATCAATAATTTTTATACCTTTGGCAGAAATGCTGTTTATTCAATAGCATATTTTTTTCAGTGTATACATAAAACGTCTACGCAGCATAATATCTTTTCTAACTTGTACTTAATAATTAAGACTTGATATCAAAACCATACAAAATTTTTCAAAAAAAATGTTAGATTGGATACAACATAAATGCAGTTATTTTTACATTATAAATATCTACATTCTTATTTTAATTAATTTTATTTTTTTTGAATTGAAAAAATTTTTGTTTGTTTCTTACTTCTGAACACTGAAATTTTTTTTTCTTTTACAAAAAAGATATTATGCCGTGTCGGTTCAGTAATAAAAAAATCTTACTTCTCCTAAGATTTTTTCTCTTTGCGAAGTATGTGGCATGTTACGAACGCGAGATGGCAGGTACCAGAAACATACATTTACTAATTCAGGTTCAAGAATTAAATAAAATTTATCAGACATTTCTTTAATTCGACGAACCATATAATCTGTAAGTTCCATTAGTCGATCCATATGTTTTTCGAAACCATCTGTACCCTATATTAAACAAAATTTTTAACAAAATTGATATACACCTTTATAGAATATAAGATAATAAAATAGTTGTTTTTATCAAATAAAATACCTTGGAACGCCATTGTAACCAAAGTTTGAAGATGTCATTGTGTCGTCCACATTGAATAACTTTGTCGCCAGTATCATATTTTACATCATATAATTTATCAGTCATAAATAAATATTCTGCAGACATTTGGTTGCAACTAATCAGAAGACCCTATAATTTTTAAATCAATTATAATTAATTTCAAAGTATGAATTTTTTTTTTTTTTTTGTAAATTCTTATTTTGTTTTATTTATATGTAGTTTCTTTTCTTATATATTGTCAATCGGAGCTATTACGGTACAAGCTACCCTAATAACACAAGATATCTTGGGATATATTGATAATATCCCGCAGATATCCTAGGGATGTCCTATGGATATCAAAAGGATCTCTTAAGCATATCCAAAAAATCGGCGGTTTGGATATCCTTTGGATATCCCATGGATATCTGAGGATATCCACAGAATATCTTCTGGATATCTCTATAGACTTTCATAAATGTCCTCCAGATATCCCATAGGTATCGTCAGGATATCCCATAGATATCGTCAGGATATCCCATAGATATTGTCAGGATATCCCACATATATTTTCAGGATATTCTCAGTATATCTTCTGGATGTCAAGAAGATATTTTCAGGATACTGTTTTTAAAGTCATTATGAGACTACGAGTGAGAATATTCTATGAATTAAATTTTATATATAAAATAAAATAAAATGCAACTTGTTTTTCGAGAAAGTTGTTTAATTTGAAAAATTATTAACTAATTTTTTTCTCATTCGTGATTCATTTCTTTATTCATATGCTTAATATTGTCAGAAAATAAATTGGCTTTAAACAATATAAATTCTTCCCCGCAAATAACGAATAACTATTAATATTAATTATACATTAAGTGCATGAGTTTATTTAAAAACTTTAAAAAATGCGTTTCAAATCTTCATTTAAAATAAATTAGAAGCTCATAAGATTTTTGTTTTTATTATATATTATTATTTATTATATTAGCTTAACAATTTCAACCTTTAAAAATATATGTTGAGATATTAAATATCCCGTGAATATCTTAAGAATATCACACGGATATCCTGCGATATAATATCCAATAGATATTTTGTGGATGTCTTAGGGATATCCTGTGGATGTCCTGTTGATGTCCCACAGACCGGCGGATTGGATATCCCATTGATATCCAAAGATATCCTGGGGACCATTCTGGGATATCGACCATTGATATGGATATCCTATGGATATCCTTTTGTTATGAGGGTAGTTTTTCATTTGTAAAATATTCATTTCGAAATGTTAAAATTTGTCACCTAGCTGTAATTACAGTTTGACATTTTGGCAAGAAAGTAACTGTAATGTTATTAGTAAATTCGGTTTTAGAAATCATAAAAAAATTTATAATAAGACGAAAACATTTTGTTGAAAATTGGGAAGTTTTGTAAAAATTTACACAAATCATAAAATTCACATGTTTAAAATTTAGTTATTAGTTATGACAATATATACTCGATGAGCTAATTTTTTATTAAATGTTTTAGAAAAAGTGTCTAAAACTGAAAATCTACAATTTGCAAGGTACAAATATTAAAAATAATTATTATACGAAAATTTATTTCCTAATAAGTAAAAAAAAACTTCGGTGCTTCGATTTTTACTGAGGTTTTCGGGGTCACTAATTACGAATCCGAAGACAGTTTTTCAAAATTTAAAATGTCGGATCCAATATGGCGGATAAATTTTTTAAAATTCATCGAATTTGCTTGAAATTTGTTACTCGGGAGTTATCAGGGTCACTAATTACGAATCCGATGTCAGGTTTTCAAAATTTAAAATGGCGGATCCAATATGGAGAATATGAATTTTTTAAAACTCATCTGATTTGCTTGAAAATTGTAACACAGGGATTTTTAAGGTTGGCTAATTACGAATTCGATGTCAGTTTCTTTAAAATTTTAAATTGCAGATCTAATATAGTGAATGAATTTTTTAAAATTCATCGAATTGGCTTGAAACTTATCAGATAAATTTTTGAAAAAAGTTACATTTTAATAAAACTTGGTATTTAAGATATTTTGAAGTCACTGATTGCAAGTTTCAAGCAAATACGATGTAATTTTAAAAAAATTCAGCCGCCATATTTGGTCTACCATTTAAAATTTTAGAAATCTGACTTTAAATTTGTGTTAAGTTCGTAAAAGTATACAAATAGGAAGTGTATTTTGTATATTTTCTATTGATTTTATAGTAAAATGTATAATTCTTGAATTTTTAAAAATATAATTCCTAAAATGGTTTTTTATTTTTATTTAGCAATAAGAATACTTGGACTAGAGTTAGTAATTTAAAAATTTAAGATAACCCGGCAAAAAGAAATCGATTAAATAAATGAATTAAAACGACTACAAATATCGTGGAATTTCAAACGCTTTCAATCCAATAATGTATAATGTCGATTTTGAACTTTCACGTTTTAATTCCTTTGGAGGGCATTCATGTGGATACATGTAAATTCTCTTTTAATTCCTGATGAAAATCGCACACATTTTAATTCCGATACGTTAGCGAGAATTAAAATCAGTTAAATCCTGTTTTATATCTTAAAAATTTGAAACCAATTAAATTCCGTTTAAAACGTAAAAAATACTAGCAATTTAATTCATTTTAATCAAAAGGAATTAAAACGGATTAAAATGTTTGGAAATATGATTATTTAACTTTAGCATAATGGTTTTACCTCTTCTTGCCGGGTTCAAATATTTAAATACTTGTTTAAAAGTTATTATGATTTTAATGAATTTATGATTTACATTAAAGGATTAAGAAATAGTATTTTTTGGAATTGAAAGTTTTTTAATTTGCGTATCAAATGCAGAAAATTATGGAATTATATTTGCCAAAAACAGTTTGTGTAACGGGTCAATAAGAAGATTCGCACGTGCGCAGTGAATATCAAGCAGAACAATATTGAGATTCTAAAATGGCTGTCATATTGCATTATGAAATAGCCATTTTATAATTTTGTTAAATGAAAATAATTAACCTTACATTAAAAAGAAAAAAATATTTCAGTAAAAATAAGTTTGAGGATTGTGAGGTAAAAGATTTCAAAAGCAACCAAATTTTTTATATATTGATAATAATATAAATAAATGCAAATTTTAATTTATCTTTGATGCATATTAAAGATTCTTATCTATATATATATAGATGACAAAAATTTGTATACACGGAATTGAAAAGAAGATTGACGTCATGTAATATATTTATTATTGATCATTCTTTTTTCATAGAAGATTGATTTCTGAAAATGGAGAAAATTTGCAAAAAAAAAGAACGTTCCTCAAAACATTCTTAGGGTGAACAGCAGCCGGTGTACGGAATTTTAATATCTGGAGGGGAAGAACCGAATAGCAATAACTAAACTCCGAAGGGGATGTACCCTCTACTCCCCACTATACACCGAGCTAGCAACATATGTTATCTCTTAGCTTAATTAAATTCCTGCAGTGTCCCGTTTGCGAAGTTGCGTTTGCAAACGTTTTGGAATGTCACTACCACGTCATCGCTTTCGGGGCCGAGGAGGCCGATATGTAAAGAATTTGACCTAAACAGTAATTTTTCTTTTTTCAACGAAAATTTCTTATCAATCAAATTTTTCACTAAACGCATATACATAATCAATTCGATACGGATTTACGGAATTTGGGGTAGTGAAAAATTATTGTATTGTAAAAAAGAGCAACGTCAATTTGAAATAATTTTTTATGTTTAGGGTGATTATAGAAGAAAATCGGGATATTATACCTCCACTTTTTGATTTTTTACACCTACTTTTTTTTCAAAAATTTTACGCATGAAAAAGTAGGATATAAAAAAAGACGCATGTCTTTAAATCAGAACGTTTGGTCACCCTATTTATTTTTATAATTTTAACTGTTCCAGTTGAATAATGATAAGTTGGAGAGATTTTAGTTTCAAATTTTGGAAAATTGCTGCTCTATATGTAACAAATTTATAAAGAAACGTTAAAATTTTGTTTACTCTCTATAATAGGACATTTTGGATATTTTCACTTTCTCTTCTATTAATTTTAATATTCACTTTCATTTCCACTAATTAGAAATTAGTAAAAATGAAAATAAGGCTGTTTCCACAATAGCTTAATCGAATCGTCTTATTTTTAGGACAAGACAATGCGCACGCATCTATTGCCAACTGTCGATAAAAAATTTATGCGATGCGCGCGCATTGTCTTCAAAACGATTCGATTACGTTATTGTGGAAACAGCGTGAAATTGAGAAAAAAAATTAGAAGCAGGGAAAGTGAAAATTATAATTAGTTGAAGGGTGTACTGAGTATGTTTAAAGTCGTATAAATTTATTAAAATTATTACTACTTACATCTTCTTTAAAGTGAATAGTAGAACACTGTAATAAGGCTCCCATCAGTTTATGAGGATTCCAGGTTACCGAATCAGCCCTGAAATATAATATTAATTTTTAATTATTTTCCAATGATTCACAAAACTTTTTTTAGATTATAAAAATGAAAACAATTATTTTGACAGCAAGAAAGGTACTATGCCAACTAAAATGACAGCGCTAAATTTAAAAACATATTAATTTCATTATTATTCAAGTACCTAAATTCCGTTCATGATCATTTTGAGTATTCGATACCCAACTCAAAATGAGTCTAAATTTTTTCTGTATACATAAACTTCATCTTTTAATCCACTATGTATAAGAAATGTCAAACTAAAATATATATATATATATATGACAAGTAAAACATTTGGTGGATTTATAGATAGACATATTAGAGATATATAAAGATGACAGGTCAAAAAAAAGAGTGTGCCAAGATGACTGAAAAAGCCGATCAGCCTCAGCTGGTCGTCAAACCCTCATCCACTCCCACGGGAGGTAATAGGGGATAAAATATGAGTTATCTTTGCCTGTTACCAGGAGGGTCTATCAATTCGAGAGTAGCTATTAATATAGCTGCGGGATCGGATTTATATCCCGTCGTGCTTATAGTCACACCCTTGTGGTAAATTTTATAACCCTTCCTACTGACACTGTCACTTTTATTCAATATATTATACTAATTATCAATTTCTAAACACAAGAATAATATTTATTATCTATGGGCAAATCCACGGAACCAATCGATTTTATATAACTTTTTTTTCATTTTAGAAATATCCTATTAATTATTTTAATATTTCTACTAAAATCGGTTATAAAATATCTCTCAGAACCTATTGGATTAAGAAAATTAAATAAACTTGAAAGTACAAGTTTTGAGTGCCTTGTTTAGAATGGGAGCATGTAAATTTCACTTGGAAATTCAGTAGAAAGTCCGAAATATGTAATTTATCATTTTGTATTTTTGACACCTGCATCACCCTGCTTTTCTCTATTCTAGTTCCCAGCCATGTATCGAAAAAAAGCTACCATTCCCTGCAAAGTGTCACAATTCGGAGGTGCCACTGATTATTTTATATTTTTAATGTCAACAAGATTTTGACATGATTCTTAACTTAAAAAATTATTTTTCATGTATTATTTTTAAATAAAAATCTAATATAATATTTTATTGCAGCGATCATTCAATTGCAATTTTATAAATTGAAGCTTTTTGCTTTTGAAAAAACGAAAAACTTAAATGTGCCATTAGAAGTAAAGGAAATATTACAATAAATGTAAAAAGTGCAAGTATGTGCCTGAAAATACATTAAATGTTTAATGTATTTTTTATTTTTCATTGATGTAGTTTTTTTTTTAAATTTATAGACTAAATAATAATTTAAACAAATGAAAATTCATCTGAAAGAAAATTTTATGCAATGAAATTCTACCCAATAAAAATTTTTGAAAATGCCTATTATGTTAAATGAAAATTCAAGCAAATAAAAATTTTGACAAATAAAAATTCTGTGAAGTGAAATTTCGGTTATATAAAAATTCTGTAATATAGAAAATCGTTTTAATGAAAATTCTGCAAAATACTAATTCGAAAAAATAAAAATTCGGCTCAATAGTGATTATGACAAATGAAAATCCATAAAATGAAAATTCTAACTAATGATGTTTAGAACATAATCATGTATCTCACCAAATAAATGATTTTGTTCATTTGAACGTTCAGAACTTCAGGAACATAAAAGTGGAATACTCTGTCATTTGTTATATTTTCATACTTGTATCGAAATTAGTAGCAGTGATTATAGATTATTGGTTAATTATTGGTTAAAGATGATCGATAATGAAAAATTGTTATTCAAAAAGGAATAACAAAAGAAAAAGCGATAGTTTTGATGAAACTTTGAATCAAATTTTTTTATTTTTATAGTAAGTGAAAATCTAACAATTCTGTGGATTTGTCGATTATTAATCTTCAAATGTTTTTTCAGTATGATAAATGAATTTTCGCCAAAAAAAACCTCTCTGAAGTCTTTTACTCATAAAATTTTTTCAGCACTAAAGGAAAATGGTTCACACAAAAAGATTATTATTCCTGAATATATTTATAACATATACATTTATGAATAAAATGTATGCATGTAATTTGAAATTTTTTTTACAGTTCTAAAGTTAAATCGTATAAGGTGTCGTGAATTTGTCCATATTATATTGGTTCTACAGAAACGCATCAAAGTTGGTGTCAAATTGGATGACCATTTTTGGGATGGTTTTAAGTACAGTATACTCAATTATTTATGCAAGATTGAAGTAGGGTAAGAATAATAACTTTCGTATTATGCATATATTAAAATATTACAGGTATATGCTTATAGCTTTATATTTTATGAGCGGGCTTTGTATTAAATGACAAATGTTATCGATACATGGCAACTGACATATACGCGAAATTCGACCCTTCTGCTTATTGACATTACAGCTGCAGCGAGGGTTCTGATTTCTAGTACTGCAAAAGTGATTTGTGTCACAAACAGGCGTTTACCATTAATCGTTACACAGTGCTCTTCTCAATAAATAACGCGAAAGCATCACAAGCATTAGTTGTGCCATAAACAGGACTTTCTTTGCTCAATAGAAAATTTTTCTAACAATTTTTCTTTGTTCGAGAATTTTCTTTTTTTGTCACAGAACATCGCATGTAAAAAGTGATATCCTTTTTGTTATAACAAATGTTACAATTCAGAAGAGTTAGTTTGAAGTTATTTTTCAAGAAGTAAAAATATTGTGGGTTAATCTTTGTAAAGTTGGATACATTTCTTTTTATGTTGTATATGAACAAAAGATAAAAAGAATTTTTCAGAATTGTTCTATCTTGAATGGAGATATTTTTCAATTGACATTTTGTATATAACGATTATGATACTTTTGTTACATAAAGCAATCGAATAGACTTTTTGCTTTTAAAATCAAAAAAAAAAATTTGTATTCCTTATATTGAAAAGAAGGAAACAAGAGTAATGAAGATAGAGCCGATGAGCGAATCCCTTTGTATGAGTTTAATCCAGCATTGTCAAGGCATGGGCTTTATTTCCAACTTGTGAGCAGCGCTGCAATTCTGTGTCGTGGCAATAAGAGCAGAGTTCTGTTCTGCAAATGCGCTCCAGGGAACAGATCCAGCTGTTGTTCTTCCTTTGGACTTGTGTCTTTTGCTCCTCCGCTTGCCATTTTAATCACGACCTTCAGGAAGGAAGTTCTTTACATGATGTACAGTCTAATGTAAAATGATTTTTTTTTCGCAAAAAATTTTGCAATACAAATAAACTGTACACCATTTTTATATCTGTGTTTTTTTTAGGTGATTGAGTTAATAAAACAAAATTTAAAAGAGTTTTTATGAAAAGTAATCAGAATGATGATATACTTATTAGATATATAGTATTGTTCTAAAATCGTCGAAAATTGCTCTCAAGAGACTCTTACACCCCAGCACTTTTGGGTCAGGAATTGTCTACACTCAAGTTCCAAGTAGGGGAGCGCAGATGCGCCCGGATGCAAATCGTGGATTAATCTCGCCAACCCCATTGAAATCTCGTCCCTATTTCAGGTTTGCCTCCTGCCCTCGTATATACTAAGTTGGAAGGGCTGGAAAATGTGAAAGTTGGCATGTGGTGTGGACAGGAGTCAGTCTTTTCAATCCCTTTTGTATCGCACATTACAACACATTCCCAATAGCCTAAGGAAACTCCTACAAAACGTATTGTAACATCTAAATTACTATCTTCGATTCAAGTTTTATTAACTGTTTCTCAGAGTTTAGAAAAAAAAGAGGAACTGATTAGATTCTTCTGATTAGATATAAAGAATAAAATTTTCATTTAATTTTCCAAAGATTTCAGAACAATTCGAGTTTTTAAGATAATGGTAGTCTTAAGGGCTAAAAAGTTCCTTCATCCAAGTATATATACGGTGGCACTTTCTTTAATCGCGGTTTATGTCGACGATCCATTATGTCCTGACTGACTTAAAGTTTCCCTGAGATTTTCACCAACACCCTCGCTCATTTTCATGTAAAGCTATTTTCCTGTGAGTCGATTGAAACGATCCACCTTGCGCCACCACTCGGAAACCACTGTATTGATTTTACTCTGGAAACCCTATACTGTACTCCTGGCACTGTATTTTTCGATGGATTCCATCAAAATAAGCCCCAATAAACTATAAAACTTAGGGATTAAGCTCGCACTCACACGTCCCCTTATATATATATATATGTATATAGGGTTCGAGAGATTTTCGAAATGTTCATATGTAACTGTCATTTTCAAACATAATCATGTTTAAATATCTTATACTCAATAACTATTCAAACTTTATAATGAAAGTGTCTTTAGTTTCTCACACTTACCGTTCAATACCTGTCAATTGGGGATGTCTGTGTTTCCTGGATAAAAGCAGTCCACCACCCCAAGCCGCCTAAAATCAAAAGAAAATTATTTTTAATAAATTAAAATCTGAAAAAAACATTTTTAAATTAATTTATATGATAATTGAAGTAATTTTAAATAAAGATATTGCGATAAATGTGTAAGATACATTTTCATGTATAGGAACTTTGACAGTTGCTATTTTCAAAATTCCCCTCAAATTGTTAGGGATGTCACGATAAAGCCTGTTGCTTCTCACATTTATTATTAATGCTAAGACTCTTACGCGTTTGGCGTTTACATCCCAGAGTTAAACTGCTGTATAAGTACTATAGATTTGAATGTCATTACTTTATACTTTTCGTTAATCTATCCCTTAAGACTCCTTAGATAAATATCAAGCACTAGGAATCTTATCAACTTGCTTTTAAATATTTAAAAGAATTATTAATTAATAAAAACAGGTTTAGAAAGAAAATGATCAATGATGATTTGAACAAAGTGTAGAAATCAAATCAGAAAGTATTGTTTGCTACGCAGATTATAAAAATCATTAGTTAAAATTTTAATTTTTTGAATTTGGACAAAATTTGTTTAAAAGAATTCAAAAAATGAATTTATTCAGCAAAATTCTTAATCAATCAAATTTTATGTGATTCGAATGTTTAAATACCAAAATTTCCAATTCACCGAATTTTTATTTCTAAGAATTGTTATTTGATAGAATTCTTAAAACGACGAATTTTCATTTGTCCGAAATTGTAAATGTCAGAACAACAAATGAACAGAATGATTTCGGTGCGATTTTTAAAATTTACCAATCACGAGATTGATACTTTTCTGATTGGTCAATTTTAAAAATCGTGTTGAAATTATTCTGTCGATTTTTTGTCCGGACCTTTTCAACTTCAGACAAATGAAAATTTGTCAAAGAATTCTATGAAATAACAATTCTTAGAAATAAAAATTCGGACAAATTAAGATTCGGTGAATTGGAAATTTTGGTATTTAAAAATTCCAATCACATAAATTTTGATTGAATGAGAATTATGCTAAATTAATATTCGGTAAAATTAGAATTCTTTTAACTAAAAATTTGAATAAAGAGAAATTATATAAAATGAAAATTCTGCTAAATAAAAAATTCGATACCTAAAAATTCTATTAAGTAAAAATTCGTTTAAAAAGAAATTCTGTCAAACTGCTAATTCGAAAAATGAAAATTCATCTAAAAAAAAATTATACCAAATAAAATTCTTTAAATAAAAATATACTTACGTCGACATGTAACCATAATTTGTATTTATGACAAATATCAGCAATTTCAGATATAGGATCGAAGGCTCCAATTACTGTTGTACCTGCGGTGGCACTTACAAAAAATGGTATGTGACCTTTGGCTTTGCGTTCTAAAATTAATTCTTCAAGTTTTGATGGAATTAAACGACCTCGTTCATCGCTTGGTACCATAACACAATTGTCAGTGCCTAAGCCACAAACCGAAGCGCAGGATTTTACAGAATAATGACACTGTCAACAAAAAAAACGAAAATCATCATAAAATTTTTGTTTTCGCAAACTATTAACCTTTTGCCATTCATAAACTAACATATGACATTTTTTTGGCGTTAGCAACAATTTGTTATGTACACTCGTGGCCAGATATGCCTTTACACTTTTTTGTCCTTTTCTAACGCACATGTTGTCATGGCAACATGTGTGTTAGAAAATGACAAAAAAGTGTATCATTTAGGTAATATATATACGCAGAAAACCTCAATTTACCCATCCCTGATTATCAACACAAGCACATCGGCTTTTCTTATAATTGGGAAAGTTTCCATTGTCCCCACTAGCCATTTGTTATAATTCTTGTCAACTACCGCACTCTGCTCTAGTGACAATTTAGTGACTTTATAGTAACTTTTAATTTTAACAATAAAATCACTAAATGTGCTTCAATACCTCCGGTATTTTGGACGAGTGAATCGACAGAATGGTTTTTCACGGCGGCCGTGAAAATTCACACCTCTGAATGTGATTGGCTCTATTTCCAGTTCCATTTTCACGGAGTTTTTAGTAAACCGAATCACAATTCAATGGCGTGAATTTTCACGGCCGTGAAAAACCATTCTGTCAATTCACTCGTCCAAAATATCAGAGATATAAAAGCACCTTTATTTTTACCAGATCAGGGTGCGGTAGTTAATGAGAATTATGAAAATGTGGGGACAATGGAAACCTTCAATTGGTTGTTCACCCAGAAAAGACTCTTGGATAAATTTCGTAACACACATGAACGGCAAAAACGGTTAATTTTAATGAATTGGCAAATTGTTAATTATTTTTCTTACTTGATCAGAAGTGAACATCACAAGCTGACCGCCGACTGTCGCAAGGCCTCGCTCTTTGTACTGAGGAAACATTTTATGTCTGGCAGCAAGAAAAGCGTATAGATTGCTAATGGATCCTCCTGGCGCTAGAATTGAATCACCAGTATTCCAGCCAATAAGTTCACGCATTTTTTGTAAAACCACATTTTCCATAAGAATAAAAACAGGAGCTATTTCATAGGTAAACATATTTGTATTTGCAGTTGCAGTAAGCCATTCACCAGCCATAGACACAAGATCTAGACCACAGGAGAGTTGATTGAAAAAATGAGGATGTCCTGTGAATCAAAGAAGAAAAAAAACCAACTATAGGTATAGCAAATATATTTTGACCTCCGTCAAATGTGTGACAAAGTTAAAAATTACAATTTTCCAATTGCATAAATGCTGTCTTTCCGGTTTGACGGTATTTTGAAAAGTCGTGACACTTCTATACACAGAAAATTATAAGGTATTAAAATAAGCTGCAACGCTTATTATTTTAATACCAAAATAGATTAAAATAAGCAAAATTGGATTAAAATAATAAGCGTTGCAGCTTATTTTAATGCCTTTTAATTTTCTGTGTAATAATTAGTTCGTGGCATATGGTGTATAAAGGCCTGAGCAGAATAGAAACGTAACCGGAATCGTAATCGCAAACCCAACCGGAATAATGAGTCAGAGAAGGACAAACAATATGTCTATCCTTCTCTAACTCATTCTTCCGGTTGCGTTTACGATTACGATTCCGGTTACGTTTCTATTCTGCTCAGGCCTTTACATCATACGACATAAACGAATAAAATTATTATAGAAGTGTCACGAATTTTCAAAATTTCAACAAACCGAAAGAATAGAATTTAAGGCCTAAGCAGAATTAAGTATACGAGTACAGGAAATATTAGATAGAAAAGGACATTATTCCCGTTTTGTATACTTGATTCTGCTTAGGCCTTTGTGCAATTGGGTGTATAACTGACACACCTCATTAGTTTTCGATATATGTACCGAAAAAAATAGATACGATTTTTCGGCAGAGAATTTAAAATTAAATTATAATATTTCTGAAAAATATAATGGTATGAAGAAAAATGTTGAATAAATAATTGTAATACATAATAAACTGAAAATTAATTTATATTCTTCATTCCATATTATATTTTTCAAAATTATAATATTCTTTTGAATTCTCCGTCTAAAAATCGTATCTATTTTTTTTTTTTGATATACCGAAATCCGACCGATTCACAAATATTGAATAGGTTTTTATTTCCTGGGTAAATAATATTTTTCAGCTAAAAAGACATTCACTAATGTCTGTTCATTAACTTTTAATTAACTCCTAATTAAATAACACAATTAAACTGAATAAAAGAGTTTTTTTCATTCCAATTTAATTTAGCATATTCGCAAAAAAATTTTATGGCATTCTCTTATTGTTCTTTTGCAGTAACCTCAAAAGCAGTTACTTTAATTAGCCCTGAAATGTGCATCATAAATCACAGTTGAAAATCCATTAGGAAATGCCAAATGCAGTGAAAAATAAATTTCATAATTAATGGTTTAGATAGAATGTACAGCACGCGCCAAACAATTAGAGCAGCATTCAGTTATTGTTTAAAATTTTTGCTTGAAGCTAAAAGTTGAAGGCGCAAGAGGGAAAAGAGCTTTAAGCTCTGACGCTGAGTATGTTGTCATTCGCTCGACTGAACATCGCGCGCGGATCAAACCTAATGCTTCTGTTTGATGGGACCTGGCCCTTCATGTAACTTGGAGGGGAATAGGGCTTACGCCTTCCTTTCTCATATACCGGGTGTCCTGGATTACGTGATTCGGTCAAGTATGCATTTGACGAATAATCCATTAAAATCGTAGTAGGGGACGTTTGCTCTTACATTAGTCGCATGAACGAAACTTCCAGATTATGTCTCAATTTGGCCTATATATATATATATTTCAAACATAATCTATAGAAACATTAAACCAAATTTTCCTCATTTAAACAACGAGATTTGATTTATAACATTGATTTCCCTGAAAGATAGAGTGCACCCAGTAAAAGTAATCAAATCTTCATTTTAGAGGAGTTTTCTCATTTCAATGCAATTTTGAAAAAGGAATTTTTTTCAACAAATCAGCTGCTACAGATGTCCAATTATTTTCTGTTCATTAATTTTCAAACACGCTTGTAACTTTGGTAAATTGTTGCCACATATTTTATTTATTTATTTTATTTATTACAGAGTGTTCAGCGGACCTTGAAATCCGTGAAAAGTCTTTGAATCTATTTTAAACCTTGAAATTCTTGGATTTTTATAACAAAACCTTGAAAATAATTTGTTACTCTTATCTGACAATTGGATTGTTAATAAAGAACTATAATATATCTGGTATAAAATTCTAAATTTCAATTTTTTATTAAAAATACAAATAGCGATCAATTTTATAAATATTGGTAAAATATAAACTTTATATATACATCAATCGATTTGTTTTGATGTCAAGAAAATCTCTGACAAAATTTATTAAAAATTTTCATAAAGAAAAAATTTACTTCAAAAAGTGATTTTTTTCAAAAATTCAAAAATGATTTAATTTATAGATTTTAAGTAAAATATAGACTTCATATAGATTAATCAGTTCGTTTTAATTCGAGAAATTAGTTTTTTGGACAAAAAATAAAATTTACAATGTAAATAATTGTTTGGTAAAAAACGTATTTTCGAATTTTTGAAAAATTGTCAAAAGAAAAATTATGGGGAATATTTTTGGAAATCCTTGTGCCTGATTTTAGATATTGATGACTGCAATAAGTCTACAAAATTTTAGAACAATCCATCAATTGGAGATAATTTTTACACAAGATTTTGTGACGTACATATATTTCTTTAAAACTTCAAATATATGCAATCCAAATAAAAATGAGCCCATATAACCCATTTTCGAATTTTTTTAATTATTCCAGAGGTACTGATGGAAAAATTCAACTTGAGCGAAGACAGCGTTCTAGCTCTCTTCGCAATTGCGTTTAACAATGCAAAAGATTGGGAAAGAGGACGCAAGATGAGGATGAAGTTAGATTTTTAAAGTTCATTTTTGTTGTGTTACTTTTTTTCGTTTATATATTGTATCCTCTATAATCTCATTTTGTTTGAAAAAATAAAAATTTACTAACTAAAATGAAAGGGTTAACAATTTTGTTTATTTCAGTATTTTATTTCGATTTTCAATAATTAATAGTAAAAATAATTTATATAAACAAAATTATTACAAAAGTTAATTGTATTAATTATAAATTATAAATAATAATTACTATTTTAATATTTTTATTATAATATTTTTATTCATAAACCAGATATATAATAAAAGAACTGATTTAAAACTTTACCAATTAGAAATTAAAGTAAACAAACATTTAATAAAAAGTTGAGAAAAATTCGATCCGTGGAAGGAATCAAATAACATAAAAATTGTATGTTATCAATATTGTTTATTGTCACAAAACAAGAAACGACGTTTCGATGACTTGGTTCGTCATCATCTTCAGGTTAAATTTACAAAAAATTAATTTAACCGTTACATCTTAGCGTTAAAATTTAATTTTGCACAGACTATGCTGGCACGTCAGGTTTTTATTTAACCTGAAGATGATGACGAACCAAGTCATCGAAACGTCGTTTCTTGTTTTGTGACAATAAACAATATTAATAACATACAATTTTTATGTTATTTTATTCCTTCCAAGGATCGAATTTTTCTCAACTTTTTATTAAACATTCCGGAAGGGAAAATCCTTACTCTATAAACAAACATTTCTTTATATAAAATCTATATTTTTTAGTTTAAGGAATCACTAAAATTTCAATTATTAATTATAATTTGTGATTTAACTATCTTTATATGATTAAAATGTTAATGTTGAGCAGGAAGAAACATTGTAGTTTTTTCAATACTGTCAAGCCAACCTATTTTTTTGTAATTTAAACAAAATGTTTTACTTGCTATCAATACATCATAATTTATATAATTTTTGTTCACTTAGTTTGTAAAATCTCAAATATTTTTAGCACGAACGGCACTTTATTAATTGCTGAGCTAGAAAATACATACAAACGTGTCTTTTTTTTAATAATGTTAATGACAGGAAAGAGGTTATTAACTGAATTAATTAAACAAAATAATGACATCTGTGGCCCCTTTGATAACCCTATTTGGTCCTTAATTTCAAAATGTATTGTCAGGCCCAGTTCAGGTAAGGTGTTTCATTTGATCATTTCCCTAACTAGGGCCATATTTCGCCTAATCTGGTCCTGATCTGTACCATGTTTCAATTTCTACACGGGATTTTGTATTATTAATAACATTTTGAAATGATTTTTAACTTAAAAAATTATTTTTCGTATATCGTTCAGAGATCATTTTAAGTTAAAATTCATCTTAACCCCCCCCCCAGATACTTATGACGTGTATATGATATAATTTAGTTTTTCTTATACTGAAAAGTTAAATGTTCCACAAATATGCCTATATCTTAATTTCTTTTTAATAATAATATTCTTTGATAATTAAATTTTCGTCGTAGACATATATATATCGGTGAATGAAAGCGCACTTCCTGTATTTGGCAAAAGCTCTTAGGAAGTAGAGATTGAGAAGACAGCTGACCACATGTTGTAGGGTGCATTGAGGCAATATGTATAAGAATTCCCTGGCTCGTGATATCGACTAGTGTTATCCGAGCCGTTTGTCGCACTGTTATTCGCAATTATCTTGGTTGGCGGATCGAGGCACGCGTCCGGTGGGGCGAATTGTACCAAGAGGGCGAACGCAGACGGTCCTTTTTTCCAGATCTCGCGGGGGTGGTTTGCTTCATAGGGTCGAGGGTCGATGGTCCGGAGCGCCCGCATTTTGCGCGTCACACGCGTCGCTGCACGACTAGATTGTTTGCAGAGGCTCTCAAACTCCGAGACGAATTTTTTTTTATAGTTTAAAGAACAAATAAGAACAAAATGATTTAATTTTTGAGACACTTAATCTTGTACTATCACAGAATGCAGGGAAAAAGAGATTTATACTCACAGAAAAATTTTTGTTTGTAACAATAAAATTTTATGTTAACTCAACCTTAATTCTGCTACTGCAAAACTGAAATTAAAATTCTGCAAACGTTTATTTAGTTCAAAGAAATTATGTTTTCTTTTTCTTAAAACCTTTAATTTATCATAATTTTCTTAATTGCTAGAAAAAAAATCTTCCACTAAAGTATGGATGTTGCACTAAAATTGTACGAATATCTTAAAGCTCATATCTTTAAAGAATTTTTCATTGTAGGAAACATTTCAGTGATAATTCATATGAATAGAATTTTACATAACAAATTATTTTTCTTTCAAAAGTTAGTAAGAAATATTACATATCATTTTCATCGTTTTTTTTTTCTTAAAGCACACAAGAGAGGGAGGAAAGTAAAGAAAGAAAAGTCGAACGGGAAGACCTGCTTTGAACAGACCCCCGCTCAGTGATAAATTAGGGGCTTAGGATTTGTATGAAGAGAAGTGTGTAACCCAGGCTCAACTCTAGTACCAACTAATCAATCATGCAATCTATAAAACAGAAAACCTATACAGAATACAGTTTTAATATAGTACTTTGAAGGATTTAATATTTTATATGTAAGTTAATAATTTTACATGAAAATCCAGTTACAATAAACGGAAACGAATTTATTATGTAACTAAGTATGAAAATTAAATTATTCTTTAAACTAATTTTAAACATATAGTAGAATATTTATACTGATTTGTTTTTTAGAATTCGGCTTGTAAAAGTGTGTAATTAAACTGTTTTTTTTTTTTGGAAATTACGGATCAATTTAATTTTTTTCAAGTATGTAAATAAAAATAAATATTTTTTTATTTAAACGCACAGACACGCATAACTTATACGTAAACATACACGCATGCAGGTAGGGTATGGATGGCCCTTCTGACGCTCACCCCTATTTACTGTTTCACTCCACCCTACAAAAGGGAAAATCGTGTAGAAATGGCTCTTAATTACACCGATCCCATTGAATTTACCACCCTAGGTTTATGCCACGTGCATCAGTGCCACAAAACTATTTTTTGACTTCCCCTAGATCACTGAGAGTATCCACTTTGGAATTTCTAAGACGATTCTGTATATTGTCAGTGATTAATTGTTTTTCACCTAATTCTAATTCCGCTTACAGATATTTAAAAATTCTTTAAACAAAAGAAAAAAATTTTTTTTTAAAAAACTTTGACGTATTTGTCTAAAAATATTAACCCGAGGGTTTTTGAGGTTGCTGAATCCAAATTTGATGCCAGAAGTAAAAAATTCCATCCATTTAAAAAATTTCCACCATTTTAGAACGTCAAAATTGAAACAGCAATTTTTAATTTTTTAATTCTGACATTAAATTTTGATTCAGCGACCCTAAATACCTTTAATAACTGATTACGATACTTACATTAGATTTAAAAAATTCAAAATAATGGAAAGTTTCATTAAATCCAGTGTTTGGAAGTAACGCTTTACTTTTAACTTCGTTACCGTTACCGTTACTTATTTTAGATAACAATAATGGTAACGCGTTACTATTTTGAAAACAGTAACGGTAACAAGTTACTTTTTTGGGTAATTTGTAACGAAAAATCGTTACTTTTATCGTTACTTTGTAATTTAGATGTGATGTCACTTATTAATGCTTAATGTTATGTTGTTACCATGCAGATATATAGGTGCCTTTTTACCTAAAACTTATAAGAATTTTGGAAAAAGAACGATGTTACTATTTTACGGTAACGGCGTTACTGTCAAAAAAGTAAAGGTAACGAGTTACTTTTATAAAAAAAGTAACGGTAACGTGTTACTATTTTTTAGTAACGGGACAAACATTGAACAAATTAATCGTATTCTCCTCCAAACTTGTTTTGGATCGCTAAATCCAAATTTAATTGCCAGCAACTTTAAATTTCCAATGATATTCTAATAGGTAAATAAATATAAATTTTTAAAAAATTTTAAGTAGATTTAAAATTTAAATCTATCTTTGAAAAGTATTTTGAAATGTGTCTTATCGCTATATCATTTATTATTTTTATAAATATATTGAAAGATGGTGTGATAATGTAAAATATAAGTGAGAGGAATCTCTTTTGCTTATAGATATGACAGAAAGAGATAAGATGGTTCATAAAAAAAAGTGCAACAGAGATATTGAGATTTGGGGTACATAATCTAATAACGAGTTTTTGTTGGTCTCTGCACGTATCGAGCACACGTCTTTCAATAGCAAAAGGGCGACACCCCTGGCATCGGACGATTCAGTTTGGTTAGATTTCTAGCTTAAGTTTGGTTAGCTTTGGTGTTTGCCAATGGTCCTAGCCATTGTGCATTAGCATCTATTCAAGCCAGTAATCGAATCCAAACCGAGATAGTGAACTTTCGCGAGAACCAACGAGGAGGATTTGTGGTTGACTTCCGTAATTCTCGTATAGCTCTGATAAGCTTATTTGTCGACTATACAATTTCAAACAATCTTCACTATTTTTTTTTTATTATAAATTATATTTTTTTAAATTTTATTTACAATCATAACTTCCATAATTTTTATCAAATCAAAAAATAAGTATTTCACTGAAAAAATCTGAACTCATTTTTTTATAATTCAAAATGAGCCAATGTTAAACGACTTAGAACGTGGCGACATCTACTTGATGTCCCTCACAGCACCGGATATTTAAGGATATCCTAAGGATATCCAAACCGCCGGAATCAAATGGATATCCCTAGGACGTCCCAAGGATATCCTTAAATATCCGGTGCAGTGAGGGGTACACGTTACTTATTTTGAGATTAGGTTTTTTTTGTGTTTTCATAAAAACTTCAAAAGAAAATGTTCAAGTAAAAAAAAAATTTTTTTAAATGAAAATCTCACGTGAAATGCCCCCAAATAATATAGTTATTTTAACAAAATTGATTTTGTAATATTCAAAAATGTTTCTGTTTGCCAAATCTCTTTCCCTACTGAGAGTAGATAGTTTTTTAAGGTCTTTTTTTCTCTAGGTTACTTATCTGCAGGATTTCCTTAAGGGGACTATAGATCGTGAACGGGAATGAAAGTATGCTTATAGTCACCTTATCTTTTCCCCTGTGAATGCGTATGCTAAATTGAATATGAAAATATGCGGACTTATCGCCCTATTCACTCAGCGTTAGTTGGAGAGACAACGAGCCGTTAAATTTCCCTGTCTAAAATTCTGATCAATTCACTTACATGTTATAATATTTTATCATTATATGTTATATAAAATTATTATCATTGGATTTTAATAAAAAATTTAAGTTCTTTGTATCTGCCCGAAATTAAATTTCATTTCTCTCTAAATTTGAATTAGTTAAATTCACTTTTAGGTTATGTAAATATTCACTAATAAAATAGTAAAAAAATAATTAATTCAGTAGTAGAAAATTATTAATATAATAGTAAAAATAAAATAACTAGTTTTTATCTGAAAGAAACATTTATTTATACAGTTAAGTATTGTACATTTTTTATAACATTGAAATCTTAATTTTACTCCATAAAATTATAAAATAAAAACTTAAGAGAGTTGGCAAATTGCACATTAAATACAAAGTGGAATTTAAATTCAAATAAATTATCTCACTTTTTACATTTTAATATATTTTCTAAATTACAAACGAACTGAGTACGTTATTATGCAGATAGTGTTGTTCACGGCATAAAATGGCGTCATATTGTTTCATTTTTGCCTGGAGCACGATGTGTTTGCGCAGAGCAAATGCGCATGCTGAGTTAAATATGGCGCGATTATTTGAAATAATTTTTATGTTAATAAAAATATATATTTAAATAATTACATTAATAATTCTTACTATTTTATTATTATATAAAAATATATTATATTATATAAATGATAACGAGAAAGTAATAAATATATTATGTATATTTTATTATTAATTATATATACTTATATATTATATGTATATTAATTATTAACATAATGGTTCTAAAAATCAGTTCATTTAAAAAAATATATAATTATTTACACTAATATAATTAATAACAGTCAACATTAGCTTTAAAATAATTTACAAGATTTATTGATTTATGTAAAAATAATTAATATTAGTAATAATTAGTCAAACATTTAATTACTAATTTACATTTAGAGAGTAAAGCAAAAAGTCAACCAAGATTTTACTAACAATTAGTTATTTTTAACTACTTCAGATTTAGAGAGTTTTAAAAAAATTTCAAAATTTTGAGCTAAAAGATGTAAAAAAAATGCTTTGAATTGCCATCCGTACTAATACTTCTCGCAAGTAGTAATATCATCGTGCAGTGGGACTTTCTTTCCCTATGTCTGACGTACACTAACTACTTGCAAGTAGTATAGTAAAGGTGATATGGCATGAAGTTAGCGCTAAAACGATGTTTTCTTTCATAAAAATTGAAATACCTTTTGACTATTAATATTCATTTTGTTTTTTTAAGAAAAAGTGGAATCATAAGAAATGTTGTAATACAATAAAATAACATTTTAAAAAATCTTATTAAAGAAATTAAAACTGTCAAAAAATATTTCTAAAAATTTTTTTAGATTAAAATTTTGATTGAACGTTTAAAGAAGTTAGGTCACGTGTTATGTGCAAAAATTGTGATATTTTCCTGAATTAATTATAATTCAGTTTATTAGAAACTTTTTAAATGAAAAGTATGTTTGCAATTTTTTGTTTTGCCTCTATTAGGCACTTTTTTACAATTTCTAATTGTGTACAATTAAAATTTTACGATGAAAATGAAATTGTATTTAAAGTACAACTTCAGTTCGATATTGGATTAGATATTTTTAATTAATTGTCATTAAGGTAATATAGAATGCACAAATAGATTGAAATTTTCTATAGTGTAAACGCAATTAAATTACCAAACAATTTTAATGAAAGCACAGAAAAATAAAAGGCATTAAAATAAGCGTTGCAGCTTATTTTAATGCCTTTTAATTTTCTGTGAGAAAATTATTTTTGAATAATTACCTGTTTTTACTTGATATTTTAAAGTTGTTGAGCAATCAATAAGAAGCTGTTGTAATGTAACTCCAGTGTCAGGTATTTCCAAGTCAAGTAGCTGTATCATTTCAGATGGATGATGAAAGTCTAAAACTTTCGAATTGCGATCATTTGTCGACTTAATGAAATCTAGTAAGATGTCGACTACTTTCATCAAAAATTCTTTTGTCGCTGGATATCCCTCGACATTTTGAGGCAGAATATCTGATAGTAAAGAAAGAATAAGAAAAATTAGTTTACAATTTGCAGATGATATATAAATATATGTATTATTGTTTTCGAGATAGAAAAATTCTTAATAATCTTACAATATTTTTAATATTTTAGAATTTTTGAAAATTAAGGAATAATAAAAAATGATTGAAAAATTATGGTATCATAAAATTATTTTAATAGTAGGTATCTAGGTATTAGAAACGATTATTTCGTGCACAATGACAAACAAAAACATAGACATTATAAACAAACATGAATTTTTGTGTTTTTTCTTACATAGATGAATTTTGTTCTTCCTTTGTTCTTTCTTCCACCCGAATCTTCTTTTTTGTATCTGATTTATGGTGATAAATTTTATGTTGATATGAGTATGATTTCACCTCATCAAACAATTGAAAGTATAGACCTACAATGACACACTCTCACTTGTTTGGTGGGATGATAACAACGTCATCTTCTGCAAATTTTTTTTATTTCGTTGATTTCTTCTCTAACTTATACATGTTTTACTACTCATTAATTTTTAGGTTAGGAAACGTATATAGTTTACTTTAATATTTATTTTATATAATTTACAAGATTCTGCAGTACTACCAATATGAAAATATCACAATGTAGAACATAACCTATTTTTTTTAAGTTTTTCTATTTTGAGTAACTTGAAGTTGGCTGTTAACTAATTTTGATGCAGATCTTCTGAGGTGCAACAGAAATGAGTCCAGCTTTTTTTCTGTGAATAGTATATATGTCTACATGAAATGATAATCCTCATAATAATAATCTTAATAATTGTGAAGAAATTTTATAACAGTAAAAAAATTGATAACATCAAATATTGTATCCTCTTTGAGCCGTCGGTTAGACAAGGAAAATCCCAGGCTTCTTTCCATGGGATTGGCCTATAATCTTACCCCATCAATCTATGCCCTCAAGTTCGACATTCTCTTTTCTTTTATAGTTTTCGTGAAGCGTAAATAAGTCTACAGTATATACTGTCAAATCCCCATTATGGTTTTTGGACCGAAAATAATGAAAAGATATATAGTTGAATTAGGAAATTGATAAATTTGTTAATTCAATATAAGGACAGTATAAATCTTCCAACAAATCAAAGATTTGTAGAAAAAAAAAGATTTGTTTTAATGCAATAGAAGATTGAAATTTTCGAATGCTTTACTAACATTTAAAATGTGCCTGAATTTTTTAGCGCAAAATGAACGAAATCATTTTTTGGTCTCTAAACTTTTTAAAATAAAAATAAAAAAATAAAAGAATATACATTAAATATTTAATAAATTATTTAAAGTTTTTGTTGAATCAAATAAATCATTTTCTTTGTTTTAAAGCACAAATTTCTTTGATTCAAAAAAAATTTTATTTAAAGAAATTTTCAGTTTTAAATTAAAAAACTATTTCTTTGACTCTATTATCAGTGCAAAAATTCCTTTGTTTTAAAAGACAAATTTTTTAATTCAAAAAAATCTATTTAAATCAAAGAAACTTTCTTCTAATCAAAAACGCTGTTTTTATTTTAAAGAAAATTTAATTCTGAATGAATAACTAAACAAGTCAAAAAACAAATTTCTTTAAATCAACAAAAACTTTTTTCTAGGTGGTAGAATGCAATAGTTTATAATAAAATTAGAAGTTAAAAATAATAGTAAACAAATTTTTTTGGTTTCATTTAAACGTTCAGAACTTTAAGCACAGCATTTACGAAAATTTATTAAAAAAATTATCGTATAGATAAAATCTTTTAGAACTCTTGTATGAACTTCACAACTTGAACGTCAATCATATTAAACCATTCACTATTAGTATGGTTGTTTGGCGCCAGCTGTGTTTAAGACCCTCGCATATATAGGTCCGCTTTTAATCAAAGCTTCTTTGGAGGGGTTGGATGCGAATTAGTTCCTTCGATTTACAAGCGGTATTATAAGGGTAATTTATAGTGATAAAAGAAATATAGGGCAGTTAAGTGTTAAACAATTTTTCATTTTAGAAAAATCTACGAAACTTGCTGTTGCAACTAAATCATTTAATAACCGTAATAATTTTTATGCAATTTTGATCGATTCAACCATTCTATGAAGACTAGAAAGAAAAATTTAGATTTTCTTTAACAAAAATTTATTGTATTGAATTCTAAGAGATTATTTATAATAAAATATTTAAAAATTATAATAAAAAAATATTGCTACCAATAAACGACCCATTTTGTTGAGTCAAGTAAATATTTTTTAAATTAACTATATAAAAATATTGTTGACTATCAAAAATGGTCTCAATAAAAAAAAATGTTGTTATAATAACTTAATTTTTTCTCTCCAGTGAAGCGTATGTATGTGGGATACACCTCAAATTAAATTCCACTGTCTTTATTTGATTAAGAGAATTTTGAATGCAAAATATTTGTCCGACGGCACGAACCAGCCCTTATCGCGCCACGGCATATGCCAAAATGCAAACATTGTGAAGCAAAGACGAACCCTTCCATCCCCCTATATGGTATGTAATCTGTCCTCAACCAGTCATCAAATCAGAATTTTTAAGTGTAGTTCTAAATCCTCTATTACTATGCACCCTTTCACTCCTCCGATATATATTGATAGGTACAAAAATGTTGTAGTCAAAATTTTTTTACTTTATATCAATTTTAAAGCTCTCTACAAAAAATTAATTTTTATAATATATGTGACGCTTCGCGACAAAAGCTACCTAAACTCCAAAAAATTTAGAGTATATTTTTGATTTTTTAAATAAAAATATATAAAGAGGATCAACTTTTTATACAAACTATTAATGTTTAAGTTTTTATTACATCCAAAAATATTCAATAAAATCTATTTTTGATTTTTCCAAATTAAAGAAGAACTTTTTATAGAGATAGAAATGTTACTAAACATAACCTAAGATTTTTGGGAGCTTAGGTGCCTTTTTGTTACCTAGCGTCACATATAGTGCGACGAAAATTATACAAAAGTGATACAAATTTTCAAGTTCAATTAGAATATATGGTTAAATCGACGGAATTATACGATTTTATGTTACTCCTGATTTAAATCATTTTAATTACATTATACAATTTTTTTTAGTATCAGAATCTTTTTCCTAAAATATTTATCAGAAAAAGCTAACAAAATCATAATTTTTATGCTGCTCATGTAAAATAAAAAATTGTATAATAAAAAAGGTATTTGATTCAAATAATCGGTTACTTGATTATTATAAAAAAATGTAAAAAATATAAAAAATTATTATGAAATTAATATATTTACTTGGACCAAATAATTTTTATTTGAGTCAATTAAATGGTGTTTGTTTTAAATACAGAAATTATTATTGGTTCAAATAAAAATTATTTGGTTCAAGTAAATATTTATTTGATAATAGTCAAGTAACCGAGTATTTGAATTAAATAAATTTTTTGAAAAAATTAAAATTCAGGGCAAAATAATTAAAAACCATTTTTAATGCGTCTAAAATTAATAAAAAGTATATAAAGAATAAAAATTTTTTGTTTTCAGTTAATTTTTTCAAAAATAACAGAAATTAAAAGAATTTTCCGTTTTCACCTTTCAATATTTTGAAAGATAATTAGCATAAACGATATTATCTGATTTAGAGCACTTTGCATTTTTAGACCAAAATTTTTTGTAGTTTTTTGCCCGAAATTTTAATGTTTTTCAAAAAACGAATTTGTGCATAAGAGAGCTCAAGTAATTTTTCTAATGATAAAAAAGAAGTGTAAAATTCTACAAAATTTATTTTTAAATGATCATTTTAATTTATTTACAAATTTTTATTCATGTACAAACAAATTTTTTCTCTTTAGTTTTCGAAGTCAAAAGTTCCAAATATTTGCCAAGAATCAATAAATTTTTACAGGAAGGTCGTATACAAGATTCGCAAATATAGGTCAAATTGGTACGTTTTTAAAGTATCTACAATTTATTCGAGATATATTAGAACTTAAATAAAAACTCAAAATTAAAATTATGAAAAAAATTATGTTCTTTAAATTAAAATTAAAGAATTATTAATTAAATTCAAATCAGTTATGAAAATAAAAGTAATAATAATCTATATTAGGAAAATAAGTTAATAATGAAGAATATAAGTAAATAAAAATTAGAAAAATAAAAATAAGTTAAAGATTGAAATAACAACAAAATAATGTTGGTCTACCAATTAAGTATAACTACTAAAACTAAAAAAATGTTTATAAAAAAAGGAATTTAACAATAGTCATTGATTTAAATTTTAAAAGTGAAGTAAGTAGAACATGCTTTATATATAGGCAGACATGCGTAAGTAGTACAACTCAAGATAGAATTTCTACAATAGAGGAACAAAATTGTTCTTTCAGCAATAAACAATATTAATATTCTTTTTAATATTCTAATTTATTTTAATTTAATTGATGACATAAAAAAATTTCAATTAATTAAAGTCAATCTAATTATCCTAATTTTAATTTTTCTAATTCCAAAATAATTTTTTTCCAAAAATTTATTTACCAAATGTAACCTGGACAGTAATAAAAAGGACCTAACAGCCGAAAAAATCAATTTTTTATTGCTTGATGATTCTGATAGAAAAAAGTTTTCTCTATCAGAATCACCAATCAATAAAGAATCGATTTTTTTCGGACGTAAGGTCTCTTTTAACTGTTCAGGTCACAAATCATTTTTTTTTTCAAATAAAAAATATTCCAAAAATAAAGTGTGAAATTTAGAATCTGACGTTATAACTGACACTTCTTAAATACGTTAAAACATCTACATTTTAAACATGGATTGTGCGATATGTCGAAACAGTATTAATAATTTGTTCCTGAGCTTGCAATTTCTTCGCATCAATTCCTCTTTTAATTTTCTGTTCTAGTTGTAATTTTATTGTCTAAGCATTATTTCTGTATTAGCTTCCTTTTTTATCATAACATGCGTCCAACAAATCTTATCAGACATATTTGAGTGTTTATAATATAAAAAGCAATTGATGTGAGATTTTAATTGAATTATTTCTGTCATAATTGTTTACAAGAATTTAGAACTTTACATCGAATAATTTTTTACTACAGTCGCAAATTTTATTTTTTAAAGGAAAGCAACATGAAGTTGCAGTGGAATGTGTTTCGTTCGAAATTTTCAGATAACAAATAAACATTGTAAAAAATTGATTTTGGAAATTTTAAATTTTTGAAAAAATGTTCATTGATAAAATTCTTTTGGGAAAAATTATTTGGAAAAATTGACACCCTACCTTGTCCCTACCCTGTTAAATATAAACATAACAAATAGAGACTAATCCATCTGTAGCTTTCAGTAACAATAAAAAACAAATAAATTAAAATTTTAATAATGTTAAATAAATTTCATTACAATTTTTAATTAAAATTATTAGAAAAATTTAATAATTTTAGGAATTTTGGATTAGGAAACAGAATATTGCACGTAATTTGTTCTATGAAATGGTTAATTTTAATAATAAGTTCAGATCATGTAAAATTTTGCCAATGAAAAGATGATAAGTATATAAAAAACGAACAGAAATTTGAGAAATATTTAAAATTAATATTAAGTTATAAAATAAAATATTCTATAAAATTACTTTCGGCCACTGTAAATATTTAATGACATGCGTGCAAGGCATAACAATTGTACAATTATATTAAAAAACTCACCAGAATATTTAAGATTGCAATGCTCCCTAGAAAGGGAGTATGTGTTTTCGGAACTCATGATTCTGGTTGGGGAATGTGTCCTGGCAAAATTCTGAAAAATGAAAACAAAATTTATGTTAATCACTTTAAATTGTCATAAAATAATATATAAAATAGTAGAATTAATATTAGAAATACGGGATAATAATAACAAGACTTGTTTAGTGAATATAAAATAATGTGATAAAGCATGGTGAGATGAGATGAATAGTGGTCTTACATATAAGTATTCCTTGATTGCTGTGATTTTAGTGCCGATCATTTGTACATTATCCATGTCTCTGCAGTGCTCCTCGCCTCAGTTCCTACAACAGTCAATAACAAGAGTTCCGTGTAAGACACGTTTTTGAACCCTTCAATTAAAATTACTCGTATTTTTTTTTTTTTTTTGCAAAGCAATAAGGAACATCATTGACGAAGTTCGAGAGACAAGAGCGACCATAGAAACATGGACATTATTCACTATTAAATTAAAAATAAAAAACTTTTATGTAAAAATGCAAAATAAAATGAGAAAACTAAAATTTGTATATACATAATTTAATAATGCAAAAATTCTATTGCCAAGTGTCAAGAAAATTTTCACATTTAATTCTAAATCAATAATGTCATTTTGAAAATTTCTTTTGATGTATTTCAATATTGGTATATGTTTATCTTTTTATTCTTTTCAAACTGAACAAAATTTTATAATCCCTGTATGTAAATAATTTTTAAATTTTATTCTTTTTTTCTCCTCTGTTTAATATATTATTTTTTCACATAATATTCAAAACAAATATTTCAATTCGACAATGAATCCTAATATAATTACGAATTAGGGGCAACCAACGCACTTTAATGATACATAAATTTGACATATAAAAAAATCTGTTTTTTATAAAATGAGTGTGTGAAAATCAATAAAATGAAACTCACCTTTTTTTTGTCCTTTTCTGCTTTTGGATTAACGAGCACGAAATATTTGTAAAGATGAGAACAAGGACAGTGTTTGAGGATAAGGATGGAAGACGAGAGAGCGAATTTCCGACGACGACGGGCTTTGGGGTGGTATCCGCGGGACTGCGACTAGCGACGCCTGACCGTCTGGCGTTATTCGGCCTGGGGTCTGTCTGACCCAGTTTCTCCTCGAGCTTGCGGGGGATGATTGTGAGAAGGCGTGGTCGTTACGTAAGGGTGGGAAATCACGTGGGCGTTAAACGGGCGGGCTTCCCATGAGCCAATAGTTGGTCTTCGCGTGACGTCAGAGGGGTGTTTTTACTACTTTGGAACGACATATACGATGACGGTTATCCAGAACTTTACGCTCAAACATTTTGAGATCCATCGAATTCAAGTCTAATGTAAAGAATACTTATATATATACATCTACAATAAGAATTTTCCACACATACATTTTTTTTTATGAATTTCAATAGTATACGAAGAAAAATGGATATTTCATTTACATAGCTAGGTCATACTTTTATTTATACTCATTTAGCTAATAATCGGTTCAATAATGTTAAACGAACATTTTTCTTCTTGTATTGTATAAATATATGGATGATTATTCAGAAATTTTCAAGGAAGGGATTTTTTTCAAAACTAAGTGGAAATTCGATTTTATTTGTTCTTTACAAAAAACAATTTTTTTGCTAATTAAAGAGCAACGGATTCGCTTAAAACTCGTGGGTTTTTAAGATCGCTGATTACCAATTTTGGTAACTGTTTTTTAAAATTCAAAATGGCGGATCCAATATGGCAGACGAAAAAATTGAAAAGTAATCTAATTTTCTTGAAATTTGTTATTTTTGAGCTTTTTATGGGTCGACGATTATAAAGATGTCAGTATTTTAAAATTCAAAATAGCGGATCCAATATGACTCTAAAAACCCATTATTAACAAGTTTCAAGATAAAACCGCTACATTTTTTAAAAAGATTTCATCTGTAATGGATCCCCCATTTTGGATTATAAAAAACTGATATAAAATTCCTAATAAGTAACCCAAAAACCCCCAAAATAGCAAGTTTCAAGCAAATCCGATTAGTTTTTAATTTTTTCGTTTTCCATATTCGATTGACCATTTTGAATTTTAAAAAACCTACTTCAAGTTTACAAGCAGTGACTACAAGAAACTCTGAGTAACGTGTTTTAAGTGAATCCGATGAATTTTGAAAAACTAGTCTGCCATATTGAATCCGCCATTTTGAATTTTTCTAAACATAAGTTTGATATCCAGAGGATATGATGTATACCGAAATGCTATTTTTCAGCTGTTAAATATTATTTTCCACTAAATTGATGTAAAAAATTATAGCTTTTTATATGGTATCATAGTTGAAAAAGAATCAGACAAAGAATCGGAACAAAAGTAAAAAAAAAAACAAAAATTAAAAGTTTTTGTGCAAAGGAAACGATTTAGATAACATAACCCATAAATTTTTAATTTTGATTTAAATGCAATTTCTAAATATTTAAAATTTCGACGAAAATTTGAATTAATAAATTAATTAATAATATTAATTTAAAAAAAATTGTTTGAATACAAAAACATAAAAATGCTTCTATTTGAAGAACAACCCATATAAATCATTTCGTGTTGATCAAGATAATGAAATAAATTAAGACATTATTATAAAAATAAATAAAGAAATTATTAATATTTAAAAATTATTTTTTTTGTCTGTATAGAAAAATCGGCGAAATTTCATTGTGCGGTTAAAAAGAAACCATGGGGAAACAAAAGAGAGAAAGATGAGAGTAGGATTTTCAGTGTGGTTAACTGTGACGTTTATAGTACTTAAAGGATTACTACGATGAAGGACAATACTGTATAGGTATATATAACTATATGAATAAAGTATATTCATCTCTATAGAAAGCAGAACGGAAGCGTTATAGATATACTATATCCAGATAAAAGCAATAACGACTATATAGACACGTTTGAATATACCATTGTTGATATATTCCTCTATACAATATTTCTTGGTTTCTTGTTCTACATAATTTAAATGAAAAAAAATACATTTTTAACACTTTTTATAAAAAAAATTTGTATATTCTTTAATAAAAAATATATAAACTACCAAAGTAAAATTTTGGATGCGATTGTGTAATCATTTAAAATTCCTCTTTCACTTACACTATCATATTTACTTTTATCTTTTTTATTTTTACTTTTACTTTAATTTTGATTTTTGGGCCCTTAGTCACAACATATATACAGCACTAATAATATTTCGTGAAAAAAATTCTGAGTCCAGGCATAAGAGTTGGCCGGAATCTTTTTTATGGCAGGCTTAATAGTTCTGTTCAAGAAAATTTTGCCTACCGCTACCTTTTTTCACCTGTTCCTAGAAAAAAAACTGTCTACAGAAATGACCAAAATCGCGAAAAGAACGATAATTACACTTTTTCCAACAAATTGAATTAATTGTTGGGTTTAATATTTATGCACAGAAATTGGATTCATTAAAATCGGCCCAGTAGATCGAGAAATAACACTGTCTTCTTTTTTTTACAATAAAAACAATAATAATTAATATTTTTTAAAAATTCAAAAATGGCTTTATTCCGAAGGATTTAATGAATAAATGATACTTTTTTCAAATTTTTTCAATGAAGATTTTCATATAAAAGTGTCATGCAAAGTCAGGTAATTTCTAAAGTAACAAAAAATAGGGTGCATTTTGATCTATTTTTGCGCCTGTCAGAAAGAAAATTTTTTTTGGAGAAACGGCCTGAAGTATACAAGCTTGTGAGATTCTAAGCTTTCCAAATATTGTTTCTGTTTTTTCCTAGCAATTTTTTTTAAAGGATAATTCAAAGTGAAAGTCTATCATTTTTCAGGGGCCTTGAATTTTCTCGCGGATAGTATTAACATAAATATTTGGATCAAATAATTATTATTATTATACAAATAAATATAATTATATAAAATAAATATATAATTTTATTTAATTCTAATATATATATATTTTTTGCAAATGTTTCTAATTTTTCTTCTACTGATATAATTAATATTTTTATTCTCAGAACCAAATAAATATTTATGTATTTCAAATAAATTTTATATGATAAAAAATTTAATTGCTCTGGAATAGAATTCTATTTGTGTTAAATAATTTTTTTTTTATTTAAAACAAATCAAAATTTTTATCAAATAAACACAGATAAAAGATTTCTCTGGATGTATAGAACTTTTTAAAATTATATATTAGTTTTTCAATTAATGATGATTTTGATTTACTTTTTATTGTCAAAATAATGTAAAATTATCGTGAAGATAGATTCTAATATCATATTGATACTATAATCTTGTACAATATTAATGTGGGAAAGCTGAATTTCTGATTGACCCAATTTTGGGAAAGTGGTATACCAATTATGGCACAATAGCAAATTAAAACGACATTGTTTCGTACGTTATATATATTTAAAAGCATTTAACTTTTGCATGAAAATGAAACATGTCGATTTCAATAAAGATTATTATTTTTGTAACAATGCTAATGCGAATATCGTTTTTATATGATGGATAAAATCAATAATGTCCCATGTTATATGCAGATGTCCATAAATACGTTATATATGGAAATGTGTCTAAATTGGCATGTCGGTTTCCAAAATTGGGACTGGGTGTTTCTAATTTTTCTTCTACTGATATAATTAATATTTTTTCACTTTCCTTATATGTTGTATTGTAATTCTAATGTGGTATGTTTTTACTTTTTCTTCTACTGATATTATCAATTCTTTTTAAAATTTATAACATTATTACGTAAAGGCTGATATTGGTCAAAATATTGAAACAATATTCGATCAAGAAATTTGTTTTATAATTCAACAGACGTAAAATCTGGAAAAGTAATTTTATCGTTTTGAGGTTCAAAAGAATAGGTACAACAAAAAATGCACCATGACATTTATTTGTTCGAATATAACTTTAATATTTTAAAAAATACAAAGTAAATTATTCATATTTTAAAAATATAAACATCAAAATGAAAAGATCAAAATGAAATATTATTGCGTATATACAAACAGATATACAATTTGAAAGTGTAACAAATAACAACTAATCTTCATATATGCAATCTATTGTCATAATTTCAATTATTTTTCATATGTGGTTGTTATAGAACTTAAAAAATGCCTATAATTTCATCAATGACAAAAAGAAACAAAAGAATTGTCATAATAAAATTATTTCAAGTAGAAAAATAAAAAGGTGAAGTGTCCGTATGTCGCTAACGGGATAAAATAATGATAATGACTTGTAACGTGACCTGAAAACTCGGTGATAGGAGTACATTACCGTTGGCGGTAATGCAATTGCCAACGGAACAACAGCTAGAAATTGCTGTGACGCTTGCGCCAAGAGTTCCTCGACCCGTAACGTACAGACTTTGAGAAATGAAGAGGTAGGGGGTTTGGAGGACAAAATGGACGTCGGCCAATGGGGATGCGGGACAATATGGCCGCGAGAGGATTTAATCAATATTTCCTCCGACCTTAGAAGGGATGAGGTTATGTGTAAAGAGACCTTCACAGCTCTCAAACGGATATATATGTATAAATATACCACATTTTGTGTATATGGTCCTCTTTTACACGCATATATAGATATGCACTTCAAATTCACATTAATGTATTATATATACTTTCACAGTAAACGGAACTATGGTCAAAGCGGTCATAACTCGTTTTGAACTCATTAGTGTGATAAAACATAAAGTACTATTGATTCTATTTCCATTGATTCATGTCTCTCACCTATTTGAAGTTGAACAATATATTTTGTATGCGGTCTTCAAATTGTCCACTTTTACAAAGAATAAAAAATTAATTCAACTAGTTTGAAATTTGTTTTCAATTGTTTCCTTATTAGTATCGTTCATAAAAAGAAGTAAAATGGACGGACTTGCATTTATTTTATAATTAGAAAAAAATAATGTTTAGTTTTAGATAATTAATTTTATACAATATATGCATTTAAATGTCTAAAATAAGCGAATATAAATATATGTAAAAGAGTTGACAAAATTTTCAACTCATCCTTTAAAGAATACTGAATAATGAAGGCTCACCTAAATAGTGGCAGAGCTCAATTAAGGTACTTAGGCATTTCATGCACTTATCCTAATTTAAATAATGACTTCCAACGTTGGTATTCAAATCTGTTTAAGTGAGGCATCGTAA
Organism: Leptopilina boulardi; assembly: GCF_019393585.1. Classification (NCBI taxonomy): domain Eukaryota; kingdom Metazoa; phylum Arthropoda; class Insecta; order Hymenoptera; family Figitidae; genus Leptopilina; species Leptopilina boulardi. Next base: position 1,468,770 of record NW_026137778.1, read on the forward strand.
ATTAATTAACCCTTTTTGATTGCGAGTAAAAGAGTTCTGAATAGATTTAATTGATTTTAATTTTTTTTTCTTTAAATTCTTTTATTTTCTTCATATCATTAACGAAAGTTTTACTTAGGAATAATAAAAAATCACTTTTTATATTTTGGATTCGAACATGTATTCAATTAAACATTAATGGAATGTATAAACAATAATTATTAATAAATCATCAAAAAAAAAATTATAATTGAAAGAAAACAATTAAATGTCAATAAAAGTTAAATAATAATATAATGTATAAAAATAATTTAACAACAATGTAATGTACAACAATTAATGTCAGTAAAACAACAAGATAACAACACATAAAATATTAATTATTATAATAACGAATGAATGTTATTAAAAAATAATCAAACAATAATGCAATTTATAACAATATCAATCAAATGCTAATAAAAATTAATTAAATTGTTTACAATGAATTAAACTATATCTTTATATACACAGAAAATTATTCGTCATCCTGTCAACGTTGTTAACACATTTTTACTGTCTGACATAAACTCCAGAGGAAAAAATATTTATATTTCTCTCATACAGTAAATATTTATATTTTAAATAAAAATTTTATTTAATTAAAAAATTAAAATTTTATTTGCATCAACTTTAAAACAGGAACAACTAGAATATATTATTATAAATGAATGAATTTTAAGATATTTAAAAATAATTTTTAGCAAAGTTAAATTTTATAGCTTATATATATGGAGGATCCCAGGTGAAGTGATCAAGATACAAAAAATTTTTCTCCGATCAGGCTTAAACTTGGGGCATTTGTAGTAAACATAGATGTTAATTTTTGGTAAAAATATTTTTTCATTTAGTCCAATATTTTCCGAGGGAGAGGGGGTGAAAGTTTTGGGATTCTACGGTACACAGCATGTTTTAATAATTTTTTTTTCTTAAATATATCAAAATAAAAATTATTTATTAATATCTGTTTCGAATGCTTTTTAGATGCTCTTTCGATAGGTACTATGCGTTTTTGAAAAAAAAATTTTTGACCAAAAAAAGTGAAACTCAAAAATAAATTCAGCTTTTTCGGGGTGAAAGGTACGATTTTTTTTTAATCGTGTTTTTCCTACAAAAATATGTAGTTGAAAAATGGGTCAAGAATGTTCAAATATTGATAATTAATATTTTTTGCTTTTTTTGCCCATTTTTAATAATTTTTTACTATTTTTCAATATTTAAACATTCTTGTCACGTTTTTTCAACTATATATGTTTGTAGGCAAAAGCCTCAGCTTTCGATTAATTAAAAAAAAAAATAAAAAAATCGTTTTCCGAGAAAGTTAAATTTATGTTTGGGTCTCATTTAATTTGGTAAAATTTTTTTTTTCAAAAATGCATATTACCAATCGAAAGAGCATCAAAAAATCTTTTGAAACCGATATTAATAAAAAAAATTTATTTTGATATTTGAGAGAAAAAAAATAATTACAAGAAAAAAGCCATTTTTTCCCATTTCACGTGAAATCCCCTCCCCCCCCCCTATTAGTTATTATTATTAAAAAAAACCTCTTCGTGTATCCAGTTTAAAAACGTGACACGCAATTTTCATTTTAATAAAGAGGAATCTTTTTGGAAATATATGGTGAATTAAATACTCTTATTCTGATACACATGATAAGAATATTTATTACAGTACTCCCGTGATACAAGCCAGAGATAGTGGGACCGAAGGATCTGATATTTGTAAATTTTCTCATCTACATGAATCACAAAATTACTCTCTAAATCTGAATTAGTAAAAATGTTTACTAATTTAAATTAGTGACTCATTTTTTGCTTTAGAATTAGTTAAATTTTACTAATTGTTAGTAAAAGTTACTAATAATTAGTAAAATTTTACTAATTCAGAAGCAAAAAGTGAGTCACTAATTTAAATTAGTAAACATTTTTACTAATTCAGATTTAGAGAGTAAAGAATAAATACCTTACTTATTTCTTTTTAGTTTCAGGTTAAAATATAAATTCATTTTTTTATTTAAATTGAGATCAGAAAAAGTTATATTAATAAATTGATTTATTAGGATTTCGTAAAAACAGGTGAATACCAAACCAAGAATCCACATAAATGTGTGGTGGAATTTATTAAGCACACAATGTCCAAAGTTTGGGTGGTTGGTGTGTATTGATTAACCATCACTTTCATGTGACGCCAGAAAAGTGGGTGTTGCTTCTAGGGCTGATGTGGGATGTACACATAGGAAAATGCGACATGCGCATTTCACATTGGAAGATCACCTTAGGAAGACCAGGACTATTTACTATAAAATAAGAGTGTATCTCAGTTCGACGAAAGCCTCGTTGAGGATCGGGCATCCTAGTCTTCTCAAGCTCATTGTGAATAAACTATCTATAAGCTAGATTAACTTTTCACTAGTTTTTTTGTTTTCTTTTTTTTTTGTTTCTTTTTGTTATGTTTAATCAACATATACAATTAAAGAGCAAAAAATCTTCCTTGCAACGTATGTGATAAGTGATTGCTGAGGTACGTTAGTGTGTATATTTATATTATAAATTGAATGACAACAAAAATTATCTGTGACAGGTAAACTCGATTTATATAGAGAAATTTTTTTTTTTATTACCTAACAGCTATAATAATTTTCTTTCATAATTAGATGTGTTTATACTTCACAGTTAGTGTTTGTTGTCACTACTAAGTTGTTTTGTTGATACAGCTAATTATTATCTATCACAACTAAAGGTGTATTTTTAATTTTACACGAAAAGCTCTCACTAAGATAATACTAAAATACAATATTAACTGAAACCAAACTATTTGAGATTTTGTAATGAATTCCATCATCTATATGGTAATCAGTACAATATTGCCCAGAACAGAACGTGTATTTCATTTTCAATTTTACAAATTCTACCTTGCTCTAAGAGATCAGAAATTTTTTTTATCAAATTTCTAGACTCAAATAAAGAATTTTTAAATTCGGAAAAAATAATAAATCAATCTTATTTTAGGTTTAGATTAAAAATCATGAATTTTAGACAGTGGCTCAATTGGTTATTAATTTTTTTTCACTTAGGGAAATGCCCTTTTTTAACTTTGTATTAACAAATAAATGTTTTGCTGTATAGTTATAAAAGTATCAATCGGGGTTATTCTGATACTATACTTTTTATAAATTTTTTAAAAATAAAAATTTGTTTTCATGTTTAAAGTGCTTTAAATTACCACTATTATTAAACATTTTCTTTCAAAAATTTATTTGTTTATCTTTTTAACGAATTTTATACCATTAAAAGTTTTGAAACTTTTTTTATAGGTTATGTATATATTATATATACCCAGTAAGAACCGAGAAATCAAGAATTAAAAATTTTTAATTCCTTTAAATTCCATTTCTTTTCATAATTCTTTTGTATATACCTAATCATTTGGAGTAATTGAAAATAAATTCAATTGTTTTCAATACCATTTTAAAATTTTATAAGAGAAAAAATTGTCGGTCTGAAGATTTGAACCTTCGATTTTCAGTGCAGAAGTCGAACAACTTGTCCTTGCAGCTATATCAGCTGTACTATATTAAATACTTAATTTTGAAAATATACTTAAAATGAGACTTCAGTATTTAGGAATTTTAGAGAATTAAGTATAGTTTGTGAAAGTATTAAAATGAAATAGATTGGAATTCACTTTCAGGTAAAATTAAGTCCCAACAGTTAGAATACAAAATAATTAGACAGAAATGAAATCCAAAAAGATTGATTTATTTATCATTTTCTATAGAAAGGCAGAAATTTTTAATTTATGTTAATTTTTCGCTTTTTAGTTAAATATTTGTAAATAAATACTCATCCATATGATGGAAGATCGAATTATGTTTGATAGAAGAGTCGCAATACTATAAATTACATAATTTAATATAAATATTTTACACAATAAAATGTATCGTTGTTCATAATAGCCCCAGGGATGTAAAAAATTACCCCAGTTGACGGTACTAATTTTTCGTAAACTGAAATGGTATTTCAATAGTCAACAATTAATATTTACAATTGATATAAAGTATTTAAGAAATTATTAACTAATAAATATTAAGAATAATAGAAAGAGAAGGAAGATATAAAATTCAAGTAAAAAAAATATTAATTAAGTTTAATTTTAACTATTTTATATTGTATAATATATAATAAAAGAATATATAAAAATTGTTGACAAAATATAATTTTAGATTCTTTAAATATTTATGAAATAAAGAAATAAAAATTATTTTATTTTATTGCTAAAAATTAAAATAACTTAATATAATTTTATTAATCATTAAAGTAAAAATCATTTAAAAATTATGGTTAAAATAAAATAATTAAAAAATTATTTTTTTTGAAATATTAAACATTTTAAGAAATTAAATTCAGTTAAAGGAAAATGATTGACAACTAAACAATATGGTAAGGTTCTCGGCAAACGTTAGAAACGGTAATAGAAAGAGAAGAATCGCTTTGTCATTAGTAAAATAGTTTGAATATAATTGGCTACCAAAAAAAGACACCGTGAAAAATGTATAACTAGAGGTCGAAATTGGCGTCAAGAAATATACGGAAGCACACGTAAGAGGTAATGTAAAAGCACCAGTACCTGGACTCTATTGAAGGGGTTTTAAATTTATCGGGGAATTCTGATAATTCTATATAATTTATAAAATGTTTGTATTTTCGTTTTATTTACCTTTAAAGGAAAATAATTAGGCAAAATTATTGATAATAGATGTTTTAATTAAATTAAGATCATGAAATAATGAAATTGCACATTTGCAGCAGAAGTTGGACATGATAAGGTCCAGTAATTGTGTTATGTCATATTTTAAATAATTTTTAATTTTACCTAAGCTGAACTTATAATTGTTCCCTATTCTAATTCCTCAATTTAACTTAGCTAAATTAACTAAGTTGGGAAGAGGTTTATTAAATGAATAATTTAAAAAAAAATACAATATGCAAATTATTTATTTAAAAATGCTGAATGTTCTCAATTATTATTATTACAAGACATTCAAACAATTATGAAATCTATTTAATAAGATTTCGTAAGGCTACCTTATTTTAAATTGTGGTGGAGTTTCCAAATTTTCTTCGTGAGTTTTGTTGATTCGGTATTCTATTGATTTTTTACGACCACTCGTAAAAGTTCTTTATTGATGGGTGTCACTTTTGAAACTTAGATTTTTAACTTCCGTATATATTAGAAATGTATTTTAACACATGAACTCCGTACGTATAATTTTTGGGACTGCCTTCGTAGTGAAAGGTTTCCCTTTATATATATAGTTATATTTTCCAATGTATTTCTCGAGGCGGTACCAGCTCACCTCTTTGGGTTAGATTGAAAATCGGTACCTCACAGACACGAAAAGTGTTTATTGCTTTTTTCTATGTGTTGGTGACTCTGTATGTTGATTTCCTTGTTTGTAGATCGTCTTTCATAATTCCAAATATCAAGAACATTACAACTTTAAGAAATATTACAATTTTACATATTGATTATTTTTAAATATTAATTACATAATTATTTATTTATATTTTCAATATTTGTAACAATTGTTTTTCAAGTATAAATTATTATTTATTTATAAATACATTTGTTTATTTATAAATAATTATCTATTTATAAATACATTTGTTTATTTATAAATAATTATCTATTTATAAATACATTTGTTTATTTATAAATAATTATCTATTTATAAATATATTTGTTTATTTATAAACAATTGTTTATTCACAAATAGGTATTTGTTTATTTAAAAACAATTATTTATTTATAAATATATTTATTTATTTTAAAAAATTAATTAATTTTTAAAATAAATATTTATTTATTTAATTTATTTATTGACCTTAATTATTAATAATAATAATAATTATTTTTTTATAACAAAATTGTTACGATGACGTGACAATTGGACATTAAATAAGTAAAATAAATAAATAATAATTTATTTATTTAGTTATTATTATTATTTAATAAATTAAATAATTTAATTAAAATATAATGAAACTAATTATATTAATTAAATTAATTAAAATGATTGAGTTAATTGAATTCAATCTTTGTCCAACCATTAGGTATACAACACATAAAGCGTTAGGTTAACTTGAACAGTCAATTCAGATATAATTCAGAGTACTTAATTATTAAATTGTAATTAATTTATTTATTTTGATTAATTGGTAAACTAATTAATGTAATTAAAGTAAATAAATTAATTACTTGACGTGTTAATTAAATTTAATCACTGTCCAACTATTAGGTAGTACATATTTTTATAAGCGGCAGGTTATAACTTCGACAGCAATTTTAGAGGAATCGTTTTATATAATTTTTATTGCTCCTACAATTAATAAATTTTATTCTTCCTAAAAGCTAACTCTCTAAAGAGTATCTCAAATTTTTTTTTGCTTAATTTGGGGGCTATTTTAATTTCTCTTTGCTACTGTCCATCTACTGGTTCCAATTTTTTCTTTGTCCATAGGTACTGGTGCTTTTACCTTATAGTATAAATTACCTTATAGTAATATAATATTTACCTTATAGTAATATAAATTATAGAAGCTTCTAGAAAATAAGGGTATAGAGACGAGCTTTTATAAGCCGAGAAAATGCATTTTTGTCTCTTAATTCTAAACAGTGTTATATTGGTGAGAGCTTTCTTTTTTATATTAAATGTAGGGAAGTTTTTCAGAATTATTCTCTCCAAAGTCAAGTTTCTAAAATTTAAAACTGATTGTCAGGGGCTGTCAAATGACTTCCACCAACACTCAGTTTATAATTTTGAGATAAAAAAGATCTTATCGTAAAAAAGAATCTAAAAATTACTTCATTGAAGGAGAACCAATTTTTGTTTACAAGTGCGATCTACACGGAGAGAAATCTGTTACTAATAACGCATGAGCAGACCGTTCGAAAATAGCACAGACACAATCTTGCGTAAATTGCAAGAAATCCATGCTGATTTTTCATGGCTACCGAGCAAAACTCGCACAAGCTGTGTAAAATTAGCACAAGTCTTTGCGATATTAGCAAATGAAGCTCATGAGAAAAGCGCACGCGTAAGTCTTGTGAGATATTCGTAACAGATTTCTCTCCGTGTATGATTATGCAAAATATATAAAATCTTTATAAATATTTGAATAATTTATATACATATATTTACAATTTTTATATTTATAAAATAACAATAGAATTCAAGCACACATATATATTATTCATTTGTTTTAATTTATACAGTGCAGAATCGTATGGAAGTTATCCGCATCACCTATTTTCAAAACTGTACAAATGGAGCTTTGGAATCAAACATCGAGAAACTATTTCATACTTTATGGAAGCAGTGAAAAAACTGAATACCAACGTGAGGTTAATGGAATCTCAAAAATAACCAATGACAAACATGGATGATCATCAAATTAAATATCGCTTAAAAATAGTTGATATTATTATTTCTGATCCTTGTATACACAATCATATGTTTCATATAAGGTGCAAAATGTGATATTTTTAATTAATTATCTTTTTTTCAATTTTTATTTGATTTAATTAGAGATTTATTTCATTTATTTTTGTATTTTAGTAAAGTTTTTACTTTAGACGAAAATAACTTTTTGTGAAGTGATATTCCTTATCAAAAAAATTTAGAAACCATCTTTAGTTATCCAATTTTAATATTTTCTGGTACAACAAATTTTTGTACTACTTAAAAATAAAAACAATGAAAACATATCTCAATCAAGCCCCAATTGGTTGGACTGAATATATTATTATGTTCTTAAAAACTAAATCAGTGAAGAAAAAATTCACTGATTTAGATTTTCTTTTCTCGTATAACACCTGATTAAAAGAATTTGGAATTTTATGGAGAAATATTTAAAATAATAAGGAAGGAGCGAAGATTATGATATTTTTTGAATAAATTATTATTATTACCAAGTATTTTTTAATAATTAATTCAACAAAAAATCATAATTTTTACACATAGCAAACTTTTCTTATTATGTTTTTAGAATTTCTCTAAAAAATTTCAGTTCAATCTAGTCAGTATATATATTTTACGAAAAATCCGTTAAGTAAATCAATAATCAAAAGCATGAAAATTATTAGTTTAAATGCATGTGCTATATAATTTATATCATGCGTATACAGCATATGTTTTTTATATCCATAATCTTTATTCTTCTGGTAAAAATTTTGTTAATTCATTATAGCACATTTTTATCGTTACTAATTTTTTTAGTAATCTGAATTAGTGAATGTTCCATTGACTTTATCAGTGATTATACATTGCTCACAATTTTAAAAATTAAATAAAATTTCAGACATTTCTTGTCAATTGTCTACTAGGAAAAAAGGATAAAACTGCTATCAGTAACAAAAAGTAAAATTTAAGCAGTATTTCTAAATAACTAACATTTTTTTTCTCAAAGAAGTCAATGTAACTTTCAATGATTCAGATTCAAAAGAGAAAATTAAAAAATTTTCTCAATCTTTGTAAAATTTTATTTACTTCTCATATTAGATTAAATATTTTTAGAAACGATGATATATAAAAAATTATTTACGTAAAAATAGATATTCTAAGTATATATTTATATGTAAGTTATAAAACACAAAATCCACGTCTTCCATTATGATATAAAAACTTATTTAAAATAAGAGTGAATAATGAGTATAATATAAATGTTAAGGTATAATGTATTAATTATCATTTTGTAAATATTCTGGCATTTTAGAATATATTTCATGAAAATTATATATATATGGTATGAATGCAATTATAATTAATTAAAATAATAAAATTCTCAATCCCTTATTGAGAAGAAATTAGTACTCCTATTCAAGTCGATTTAGAAAAATTAAATAACTCTAAATCTGAATATTATATTCAACTTAAAATTCACATATTCTTTACCAAATACTTCTTTCAATAATTGAAAACAAATAAATATTCAAAAAACATATATGTGAAAATTTCTTCTATTCAGATTTAGAAAAATGATTAACATCATAATCAAAAGAATCATTTAAATAGTATAAATAATTGTCGTATTTATAATATATATTTAGATTTAAAATCGAATAATGTTCAAACTTTAAATAATACAAAAGTTTGAATAGTAAAATTTTTAATTTCGTTTCTTTCGACAATAAAAATAAGTATTTTTATTGTATTTATATTATATTGTATAATATGTGCTACGTTTAAAGTTGTGACGCGACAATAATAAATAGTTTTTAGGCCACATGTGCAAAATAATATACAAATGAGTATATTGTAAATAGTATTAAGATTTATAAGTGTCATTCATTGTTTGTTATACTCAACAATTGAATTATAAATTTATACAAAGGTGTAACAATTTTACATTATTAAAGTAATTAGTTCAAACAATACAGAAAAATTATAAATTAACAACATCAAGTTTTGTACTTTTTTTTACACTATATCCGTTTATTTATTTTTAATGAAAAATTTCCTATAATCTACCATCTTCCAAAAATTATTATCCGAAACTTAAACACTTTACAGGTAAGTAATTTCAGTCTATCGAAATTAATGTTGTTTAGGGATGTAAATTTTCTGGCATTATTTAGAATCTAAAATTATTATACCTATATTATTAAAATTAAAAAAAGATTATTTTTGTTAATTTTGGAAATTTTATTTTTTGCAAAAATTATAATTTTTTAAAATAAAAAAATTGACGATAAAAAATAATAAAAATTATTATTATAAATAACAAAACATTGTTTCGCACTGTCATTTTTCTTATGTTCTTTTTTTTATACTTTAGTACTCTTGTACGAAAGGGCATTGCCCGTATATATATGTAAATAAATAAATAAATAAAAATTTTGGAAGAATTTTGTTCACTTGAACGTTCAGAACTTCAGATACATAAAATTCTTTTTCTTTTCTAATTTTTTAATTCTAAGAGAAAATTCAACATGATTCCTGCAATGTGTAATAATTTTATTAAAGTCGGGAACAACTTTAATAAAAATATAATTGATTGACTCAAATTTTTTAATATTTATATAATTCATCATTTTTTCTTTTTTTTTGAAAAACTATGCCACTAGATTAAATAGAGAACTTTTTGTTCAGTATGGCTTGAATTACAAGGTAAAAGTATATATCCTTAGTAGATATTGCAGAGCGCTTTACTTCCTATTTCAGATTATTTTACCTTACTGATATAATCTTTTTTACCAACAATAATAAATGAAGTTTAATATAATAAATTAGAATTTATAAACTTTCATCATTCTTAACAAAAATTATTAATAAACAAATGTTTATTTATCGTTTCTAATATTTTTTGATTAAGAAACTATAATAAATAAAAAGTTTTAATCGGTTCTTTATAGTTTCTAAGAGAAACGGGGTCAGACAAAGGGGTTCTAGTCAATATTTGAGTAGCCATCAAAGAGAAACCAAAGGTGATAGATCCTTCTTGAACTACGACTTGCACTTTATAGGCTACAACAACATTTTAGAAAAATTAAATAAACGCTCTATGTTTTTAAGTAACTAGTTTTTATGGCAAATAAAATCTTGTTTTTAGAAAAAAGGCTTTTTTGACTAAAAAAAGGGCAAAATTATTATTATCAAAATTCAAAATGGCGGATCCAATATGGCGGGCGTTGAAATTAAAAATCAATCGGATTAGCTTAAAATTTGTTACTCGGAGGTTTTCAAGGTCGCTGATTACAAATCTTATGTCAGATTTTCAAAATTCAAAATGGGGGATCCAAATGGCGGGCGAAAAGATAAATATTCATAGAATTTTGAAACGTATTCGATATAAAACTGAAAAATCAATTATATTTGCTTAAAAATTGTTACTCGGGAGTTTTAAGGGTAAATGATTACGAATTTAATGTCATATTTTGAAAATTCAAAATGGCGGATCTAATATAGCGAGCGTAAAACTAAAAATCTATCGGATTTGCTTTAAATTTGTCACTAAGGGGTTTTCGGGGTCGCTGATTATGAATCTGACATAATTTTTTCATAATTTGAAAAATTATGAAAAAATTTCTAAATTCTTTGCCTGTATATTTTCACTAAATAAATAAATTTTTAATTTTAATTTTAATTTTAATTTTGAAAAGCTGATGTCAGATTTGAAATCAGCGACCCCAAAAACCTTAAAGTAACGAGTTTCAACCCCAAAGTAACAAATTTTTAGAAAATCCAATTGATTTTTAACTTTACGTCCACCATATTGGATTCACCATTTTGAATTTTGTGATTTTTCAATTTTTTCTTTAATTTCGTAAACTTTTTAACTGTTTTAACGTTGGAGACCTTGTAGAATGTTGAAAATGATTTCTTTTATATATTTTTTACCAAGAAATAAAATTGGAAACAGTGCTTTCACAGAAAATTAAAAGGCATTAAAATAAGCTGCAACACTTATTATTTTTATTCAATTTTGCTTATTTGAATCCATTTTGGTATTAAAATAAGCAAAATTGGATTAAAATAATAAGCTTTGCATCTTATTTTAATACCTTATAATTTTTTGTGTTTGGTCATTTATTCCTCTATATTTTTTTTGAAATTTTAATATTTTAAAAAGGGTCAGACGGCATTAAAAAGTTGACATTTTTACCTTTAACATTAATTTTGAGTATTGTTACATAAAATTGTTTAAACCTTTAACTTTATAATATTAGAAAAATAAATATTTCAGTAAGAAATATAGTATCGTTTAATAATAAATTGATTTCCCATGTGTTAGGAATATAATCAGAACTAGTAAAAACTAAGTTACGTATTCATTAATAGCATCTTTCTAAGGCCCGAAGGAATTCACTTGCTGTATTACTTTGTTATGATCAATTTTTTAAGACAGTATAAAAAAGCTTCAGCGACAGCAGCAGAACACATTGTTTCCTATCTTTCTACGAGACGAACATCAATTAAGGTGAAATTGTTCTTAGTATATTTTAAAGTAACAACGCCTTTTAGTATTATAAATTTTATATAGAGTATATTAAAATCATTATTTCTTATAGTACAATAAACTTATTGTAGTCCATACTTTTTGAAAAATAATATTGCAGTTTTTAGGCCAAACCATGTTATTTCTTATCTATTAAAAAAAATTATATTAATTATTTAATTTACTTATTTATTTAAATGAAGTTTGACAATAGACTTATCTTGAAATTCGTATCAAATAAACTTTTCAATAACTAAGTTTTTTTTAATACTGACCTCCATAAGATTTAATACAACCACATGCATTTGACAGGGATATTTATCTTTTGATTGTTCTATTTAGTATAAAAACAATTGAGGCAAGAAAGTAAAATACAATCTAGCTGTTGACCACTGACGAAACAACTTCTTTTTCAATATTTGCCTTGCAAACCAGGTAAATTTTTTATTGTAAAAGTATATTTTAAATTCAAATATTTCTATGCATAATTTTAAGTTCTTAATTATTATTTATGCCTTTAAACAAAAATTAAAACGTTCCATTTACATCTTTTATTGTTTATTGCAAATATTTATTATTTTAAATATTATATACAGGGTGTTGAAAAATTATGAAAACTTGCAAATATCTCGAAAAGTACACATTTTTGCGATACTTCCTTTTTCAATGTTGGATCCCGGGCCCAATTTTTTCAGTTCAAAAATGTAGATCTTTTTGTTGGGATCAACTTTTGTGTTGAATATTTTTGACGAAAACGCGTACTTTTCGAGATACATGCAAGTTTCCATACTTTTTGAACACCCTGTATATTATTTTCATTCTTATTAATTTTATTTACATATTTTTAAGAATAATTAAAGCTTAGGACTCGATAAAGGTTTCTTTTTAAACATTAGTAATATACTCAAATAATGTGATTAAACAAATTTTTCAATGAATTTCAATAAATTTCCTGTCTACTTTTTAAATATTTTATTGATTTTTATAAAAAAAGAAATTATGCAAAAAAATTTAATATATAAGATTTTAAATTTAAATTTTTAAAAAAATGTACGCCATATTGGATCCGCCATTTTAAAGTTTCGAAAACTGACATTAGATACGTAATTAGCGATCCCGAAAACACTGGAGTAATCATTTTCAAGTGAATCCAATAAATTAAAAAAAAAAATTCTGCCATATTGGGTCAGCCATTTTGAATTTTTAAAAAGTGATACCAGATTTTAAAAAAACGGACACTGAATTCTAAAACAGGGACCCAAAAAACTATTAAACCATGTTGAGATATAAAATTTTCTATGCAAAGTAAATTGATCCGTTTTCGTATATGTACCGATTTTTGCAAGTCAATAAAACCGTAGGAGGGTTAATATAATTTAATAATAATATTTAATACAATTTTAATATTATTAATAATATAATATTTAATAATAAATTAAAAAATCTATAAATCAGTTCATAATAATTGTATTCAATAAACAAAATAGTAATTCAAATCAACAAATCGGTTCGACAAATATTTACTCATGAAATCAAATTTGTCTTTAATACAAATTACTTGTATAATTTATTCAAAATTGAGATAAAAAGTATACTGTGTATAAATATAGTATGTATCTTGATGTGTATCATACCATTCAAATCATTAATTTAAAAATTACTTTTTGAAAAAAGAATTATTAACAAAATTATAAGGGATTATTTTTTATATAACAGTTTTAATTTTTTTTTATAAATCTTTGTAGAAAAAATCGATTGAAACTGATTGCAAAAAATAGGAAAGAAATTTCTATTGTCCTTAATAGAAATTAAGAAACGATTAAGTCGTTTGTGGTTTTTAGGGGCGAAAACAACCCCTAAATAAAAAGTGACAAGATATCTTTTAAAAATTATTAATATTTTATAAAACTTGGTATCTGAGTTTTCGGGGTCGATTATTATGAATCTGATGTCAGATTTTCAAAATTTAAAATGGCCGATATAAAATAAAAAATTAATAACTTTTTAAAATTTTGAACGACATATTGGATCCGCCATTTTGAATTTTAAAAAACTGACATCAGATTAATAATTAGCGACCCCGAAAACCTCCAGATACCAAGTTTTATAAAATATTAATAATTTTTAAAAGATATCTTGTTACGAATGTTAACTCTGGTAGTTATAATATTTAGCTGCCGCGGCAAAACATGTTAGCTATTAATAAAAACTAATTATAACAGAAAAATATGCTATTGAATCAACAGCATTTTAGCCAAAGGTATAAAAATTATTGATTCAAAAGTTTATGCTATAAAATTTGTAAAATATTTTATAGATTCTATAGCATATGTTTTTGAAATTTTTATACCTTTGAAAGAAATGCTATTGATTCAATAGCATATTTTTCTCAGTGTAGCTGTATTAGCTAACAATAATTGCTATCCATATAATACCAATTGGGGTTAGCTGAGGTAACTAAATTTTAGCTAATATAGCTAACTATTTTTCTCCGTGTAGTTTCCGTGTCGGACGGTGTAATAGAATCTATATAAAACCTATTTACAGTTTCATATATAAAATAAGTAAATATTATTTTTCAGCTAAACACACCCTAATTGCAACATGTTGTTTCTACGAGCTGCGCTTTTCATATTTGTCATTATTGTCGTTGCCGTATATGCAGAAGCAGGTTATAGAAAACCTCCATTTAATGGAAGTATTTTTGGCAAAAGATCTGTTGCCATGACTGGTAAGATTATAAAATAAATAGCTATCACAGAAAAAAAAATTAGTATACTTTAAAAATTAAAATTGTTATGCATTTATTTTTAGAAAATATATAATATGCATATAAATTGACACTGTTTTTAATATTTATGTTCATTACTAATCTATCTTGATGCTAATAGGTGACTATGACGTAGCCAATAGAGCTTTAATGGCAATGTGTGAAGTAGCTAGTGAAACATGCACCACTTGGTACAATCGTCAAGACATTAACTGAAAAGCTCCAACAATATTCCAAAGAAATCATAATGATCTACATATAATATACTCACAGAAATCCAATAATTTATAAATTTAAAAATGTACAAAAATGCTTGAAAAATATATTGCTTGTGTAATAATAGTAGTATTTATTTCATATTGTTTTAGTTTTACAATTTTCAATTATATGATATAGTTTATGCACTCAGAAAAAAAATTGTGTAAAATAACCAAATTATGGTTGAATCAACTAAATATAAATGCATTACTATATACAGTTAATCAAACTTTTGTTTGAACCAACCAAAAGTTTATTTGGCCCATTCAAATTCATTCTTTGTTCGAATAATTTATATCCTTTCTTAAACAAAACAGTGGTGCACTGAACTCGATAAATCTCGAAATAAGGAATGAGCATTGAGAATGTGAAATCTTAACAGAAAGGCGAAACTTATATCAAGATTCGAAATGTATAGGTGGAGCTGCAGTCGCTTCTTTCATAAATGAAATATGAGCGCTATTATTTGAATTTATCAGCTAATTTGCTTCTGAACACGTCAAAATTATTTAGATTAATTGATAGTTTCAAATCAACAGATTGAAATGAAAAATTACTCATTTCAATATAAGTTAATATATTGCGTTTTTGCTCATTTTTCATTAAAAAGAAAATATCAAAATTATTATTACTCTTTCGATGACAAATGAATTACAAAATAACTCTAATATTTTAAATTTTTTAATTTTACAAAATAGTAATTTCATTAAATAAAATTTTTAAAACATAAATAAAATGAAATATAATTTTTTCGTTAATTTTGCGGGCAAAGAATTATGAATATTAATTATTAAGTTTGATTTAACAATTGAATAAATAACTCACAAAATTACAAAATGAATAAATATAGTCAGTTTTTCGTAAAACAAAGAAAAAATGAAACAATGTTCATTTTACAAGATGAAAATGAAAAAAATTCAATTAAATTGAAAAATAAATTAATTTTATGGTTCAACAATTTATTTTTAACGTGAATTATTATTCAATTTAAAAATTAATTTAATTGAAGTTGGAGATCCATTTTTTTTAAATATAAAAATATTAAACAATTTTTCATGAATAGAAAATATAATTACAAATTAATTGCATAAAAATTGAATTGATTATTTAAAATTTATTATATAATATATATTATTCAAGTTGGAAATTATATTAGAAAGTAAATTATTATTTTCATTAATTAAAAAATTTGAAAATCAACTTAAATTCAATATTTTGAATTTAAGAATAGGAGCATGGAAGCAACGTAGTCGACGGAGGCGCTAGTTAAAATTAACAAAACATTTATAATTATTATTTAAATAAATATAAAAAAAAAATATTCATTTAAATCAAACAAATTTTATTTGAAATAGACAAAAAATAGAGTAAATACAAAAAAATGGTATATTTGGTTCAAACAAAATTTTTCTCTGAGTGTAACAGATGTTTTACTTTTTAATTATAAATTGCAATTTCTTGCACAAAATACACCCAAAAGTGTAGAAAAAAATTGACAGCCCGATCCGTGTAGAAGAAGACCCCAATTATGACCTTTAAAGCGTATACGGTCAAAAAAAAATTTTCAAAAAAATTCAATTTTTCTTAGGCAGTCTTTTTTATTGCAATTTCTTGCACAAAATACACCTAAAAGTGTAGAAAAAAATGGACAGCCCGATCCGCGTAAAGGAAGACCCCAATTATGACCTTTAAAGCGTTTATCGTAAAAAAAAATTTCAAAAAAATTCAATTTTTCTTAGGCAGACTATTTTATTGCAATTTCTTGCACAAAATACACCCAAAAGTGTAGAAAAAAATTGACAGCCCGATCCGAGTAGAGGAAGACCCCAATTATGCCCTTTAAAGCGTTAACGGTAAAAAAAAAATGTTCAAAAAAATTCAATTTTTCTTAGGCAGACTATTTTATTGCAATTTCTTGCACAAAATACTCCCAAAAGTGTAGAAAAAAATTGACAGCCCGATCCGAGTAGAGGAAGACCCCTATTAGCATCATTAAACACTTTCCGTCATAGAAAAATCGACAAAAAAAATCAATTCTTCTTAGGCAGACGATTTCATTGCAATTTTTTGCAGAAAATACACCCAACATGTTGTAAATTCAGATGTTTATTACATGAACATTTTACTTCCTCTTTACGATCAGCAAAAAAATTTGCTTCTACGTGGAGAAAGCATTAACATTGAAATAAACATACAAAAATAATATAATAATAATATAAACATTTGAGTACCTATAGAGTTGAGTTAAATTTAAAGAATTAATGGAAGTTAAAAAATCAATAATTCACATTTTAGCTGAAATTTCTAAAAATTAATGAAAATTAATTTAGGTATAGTTATTTACAATTATATCGTTTTTTTCAATGCAAGGAACACAATTATTTTATATTTAAACTTGAATTTAAATAAATACAAAATTTTTCAGCTAAAATGAGAATATTTTTTTAACATTCATTAATTTAGTAAATTTACCTTAAATGTATACTTTATATATACCAATCGATTCGTTTTCATGCTAGGAATACAATTATTTCAGATATAAACTTCAATTTGAAAAATCACAAAATTTTATTGCCAAAATGTGAATTTATTGATTTTTTAACTTTTATTAATTCTTTAAATTTAAATTAAAACTATACTTTATATACTGATCGATTTGTATTGACGTAAGGAATACGATTTAATTATTTATAACCTTAAATTTTTCTATTTAAAAATTTTTTCGATTAAAAAAAAATTTTGGAAAAAAGACGATAAAATTTTTTTTTTTTTTGGTATTTTTTAAAATCCTTTGGTCAGATTTGAGATATTAATATGATAAATGAGACTATTAAATTTTATCTAATTCCATTAAAACCTGTTAAAGTTATCGTCTAAACAAAAAAGGGATCCACACACACACATACATCCGGACAATTGATCAGGATCTTGTATAACATGTTTCTATATAGAAAAAAATTTATTTTTCACTACTTTGAAAATTTGTATAAACGAAAAGACTACAAAGCTTCCTCCAGGAGATAGCAAAATCATTAAAATTCTGAAATTTAAAAAAAAATCATATCTCTGTAAAGAGAAAAAAATCATGTAACCCTTTTAGCGGTGAAGTTCTAATAGATAAAAAAAATGTTAGCCAAATCGAATATGTCAAAATCAATTCTATATATCGGAATGGAGTAGACCCCCCGCATATATATCTTCAAAAGTATTTTCATTTTATGTTAAAATTCATTTAATGTAGTGTTCTTAAAATCTGATATGTAAATGAAATTGTCAAGTATGTTTGGCACGTTTCTGTTCACCTGCTGATATAAGGGCTATGACCTCTTTTTTGTTTATATTGGTAGTAATGAAATCTAAATATATATTAGAAGTAAAAGTTTAGACAAAAAAAATATATATTTACAAATAGTATACTATATATTTCTATAAAATTATAGAACCACATACATTTCTAAATATAATTAAAAATTTTATTATTATGATTCAATTCATAAAATGTACATGAAATAACTAGTATTTCTTTTAATATATACAGTAGGAAAACACACATGTAGTTTACAATAGAAACAAAAAACTTTTTTTAAGAGTTAGAATTTTTTTTAACCATTTTACCATAAATGACAATACTTTTTACACCTCCAAGTATTGAAACAGATTTTGTAACAATTATACAAATGTATCAGAGTTTCTAGACACGATCAAACTACATAATGAGATAGTA
Organism: Leptopilina boulardi; assembly: GCF_019393585.1. Classification (NCBI taxonomy): domain Eukaryota; kingdom Metazoa; phylum Arthropoda; class Insecta; order Hymenoptera; family Figitidae; genus Leptopilina; species Leptopilina boulardi. Next base: position 1,487,539 of record NW_026137778.1, read on the forward strand.
CGAAGGTATAAAAAAGATAATGAGATTTAAAATTAGTACATTGCTGAGCAGAACTCGAAAGGTAAGTCAATAATCCTTTATTATATTGAAGCTTTTTTGTGACCAACATAAAAATTTACATTTTCTTTAAAATTTCGATTCTTTTTTGTCCCTAACCTTTAATATTGAAGAAATTAATTTTTTATTTTTAAAATTTAATTTTGCAATTATTTAATTTTTGAATATAAACATATATAAAATTGTGCCTAATCTGAAATTTTACGCAAATCAATTATTATTTATTCAAAAATTTCTAACACTATTGATTTTCAGTGTAACCATCCTTTATTATCTGAACCCATAACTGGCACCATGGGTCCATTTGACCCAAGCATTTTTTCGAGCTCAAATTAATTGAATGTGTAGCTTTTGAATATTTTTTATATTTTAATACATATTAGTTTGACATATTCTTAATAATTTTCTAAGTTTTTTGGTACAACTGATTCGACACAAAGAATAAATTATCTTCAAACATTAATAATCATAATATTAAAATTTAAATAACTCATGAATTTTCAAGTAAGAACACGCAATTTTTGGTTTTTATTTTTCACATTTTTTTTTAACTAACTTAAAATAAATTAATTGCTGTAAAACTAATTAAATTTTAAAAAACACATCATAAGCTACCTCAGATTAAATTTTTGTGCAAAAATATTTAATACTGGATGTACAATACACGTTTGAATTCTTCGGGTCCAGTAGACCCATTGTGCCAGTTAAGGGTTAAAGTTGTAAGCGACCAAACGACAACAAAATTTATATTTTCCTTAAAATTTCGAGTTTTTTTTTTTTGTTTTTTTCTTTCACAATTTTTAATATTTTACATTGTCAATTTTGTTATTTAAAGATTTTTCATGATTCTAAATAATTAATCGTATAAATTTTAAAAGAATTTAATTTTTTCAAAAAATAAAATTTCTAAAATAGAATGTTATGAACATTCAAAAACAAAAAATCATTAAAATTCTAAAAAATTCATATCTTGTAAACGGCATACTAAAAAAAAATTGAAAAAAATCATGAAAGCTAGTCTCAATTAGTATTAAAAGAAAAAAAAGTTTCAAAACAAAATCGGAGATGTAAATGCAAAATGTTGTCTGATTTTTTACAAAGTGAGGCTCACTTTGATAATTTAAAAATTTCTTTTTATTTACATGTTTATATCTTATTGTAAATGTTTTATTTTTATGCGCGTGAGATTGCACACATGACATTTAAATATATTGGTCCAGAAAGACAAACACTTGTCCTTGCCGCATTATATATCCAATACCTTCTTAAAGGTATAGTGGTTACCACGCACAGTTTAGTTTATTGAAGATTCTCGTGAGTGACACATTTATCACTAAAATGTTTCATTTTATATTTTTAAAATTAAAAATTTAAAAATTAAAAAACAATTTCATTAACTTGAAAGATAACGGCTATAAACAAACACTATACAGGTTTAACAAAAAATTTAATAAAATACCTTTTTTCGAAATTCATTATCTTTCTCCAGGTTCCCTCTTTCTTGTATTTATCATTTCATTAATTAATCAATTTTCATAAAAAGAAGAAAAGAGTTCTTGAAATTCAATTTAATGAAATTGTTTCATATTAAGTGCTCAGAAAAACATATTTAACAAATTACTTTGTAACTACTCCTTAGAATTAGTAAAAATTTTAACTAATTTGAATAAGTGACTCACTTTTTGCTTTTAAATTAGTTAAATTTGACTAATTTAATAATTAAAATTATTTTTACTATTACTTAAATTTTACTAATTTAAAAGCAAAAAGTGATTCATTAACTCAAATTAGTTAAAATTTTTACTAATTCAAATTTAGAGAATATAAACCACAAATGTATTAAAAAAATGTTTAATTAACACCAATAAATCAAATTCAATGTATTTCAATTTAAAATAAATATTCAAAATTTAGTCGATAAATATTGAGAAAATTGATAATGTGTGCTATAAAAATTTTCAAGCAATAAATATTTAAATAAGAAACAGACATTTATAAATTTAATTATTAATACTTCTGATATTTAAATTTACAAAAAATTTATTTTACAGTGTATATCATTTCTGTGAATTAAGCAATTACACAAGCAATAGATCTGGATTTAAACAATATTTTATTTAAAAATGTTTATCTTAATGTCTCAAAGCAATAAATCTGAATTTTTTTTTAATGGTAAGATAATATTTAAATATATATGACTATAAAATTTATTGATTCAATAAAATATAAATTATACAATATTGTAAATATTTTAGTGTTTTTTATTGTAATTACAATGATGTTACTTGGAATTGAAAAAGTTAATGCTGATGATAGTTCTCCAGCCTTTTTTCTGAAAATTGCCAAAAATGTACCTCGTATTGGACGAAGTTCGGGGGCAGAAAATTTTTTTTTGAAAGCTTCTAAAAATATACCGAGAATTGGAAAACGTGAAGAGTCGGTGAGTATATCAATTAAAACTATAAAAAAAATTTTAAACCTTGTAATATATAAAATTAAATTTTAAATGTATTACATAAGCATCCAAACAAGGTTCCTTATATAAATACTTCCAATTTATATAATGCAAGAAAAAGAGTTTTTAAAATATATTGGTTGACTGAAACTGACCTTTATAATACTAAAAGTATTTTATTTTAAATAAATGACAATTTTTTATTTTTATCTTAAATTCTATTTAAGATTATTTGAGTGTATAAAACAGTGAAAAATTATTTTGAAAAATCTCACACGCGTGGGGGATCGAACCCAGAACCCTTAGAACGCGAGTCGTGTACTTTGACCACACAGACACATTGGTTTGCAGACCTTTTACTTAACATTTCTTCTTGAATATTAAAACTAAACTATACCTTCTATTTATGATAACAAAATAACTATATTATAGATACATTTTTATATCTAATAATAGTTTATAATACTTTTAAATAATTTATTTTAAAAATTATCAAATAAATTTAGTAGAAAATATAATATTATTATATTATATATATTATATTACTTTTCAATAATGATAGCGAAAAATTTATTTTTAATTTTTAACCCTCGGAGCACACACCTCTTTTTTCGAACAAGTAGCACAGTCTGGGTCGCTGTGACCCTGTTTACTTTACAAAACTCCCCTATTTTTGAACTATTGGACTGATCAACACAAAAAAAATATTTTTTTATTCATTGAACCTTGTAAAATAAGAATATGCAGTTTAGAAATATTATTAAATTATTTGCATATTGAAAAAAAATTCGTGAAGTTAACTAATTAAAAAGAAAAAATTGAATTTAAAAAAAATGTAACTTTTGTAATTTTTAATATTTTAAGCTAAAAATTGGGATTTATATTCTCGAAGTGTGTTAGAATAAGGGAAAAAATACCACCTTATTTTATTTTTTAAAAAAGGTATTTATTTTGAAGTTTAACGAAGGTAACTTTTAAGACGATAAAAATGTGATTTTCGACACAACTTTTTAAAACTATACTTTTTTAATAACATATTTACTAGTATTTTATTATTTTCTTTGGATTATCATGTTACTTATTATTCCTTATTAGTTAGTTACCACTATATGGCCTTAGGTTCGTGTTGTATTGCCGACTTTTCAAATTACACTTCATTGAAATTAATGACAGGGTCTGTGTGACCCAGTATGTGCTCCGAGGGTTAATTAAAAACATAACAATTTTTTTTATAAACAAATTAAGTTTTTTTTTAATTTGGATATGATTTTTAAAAAACCTTTTTTTAAACATACCTGGAAATACTATAAAGATTTTGCAAAAAAATTTAGAGTGGGACGATAAGTTTTATAGATTTAAATAGACATTTAAACACCGTGCGCAGTATTGTGAACATTTTCCCGTAGGTTGAAGAGTTTATTGAACGACACTGTTTTCTTTTTTCTGACTTTAATACAGTTGATATAATCAATACTTTGAAATAAGAAAAAAAAATAATAATAAAAAAATAAATAGTAATTAATAGTAGAAAAATCGTTTATGGGACCAAAAAATTCAAAATGGCGCACCTATGGCGACTCAATATGGCAGAAAATTTTAAAATTGATTCGATTCGTTCAAAACAACTAAAAAAATTTTTTTTTCTTTAATATTAATTTATAAATAAAAATAATAAATATTTCTTAAATATATTGTTATAGTCAATCCTCGAAAACGGATACACGTCATCTCCATACAACAATGATAATCAGTTTTTGAAAGCAACGAAAAGAAGAATTGGTTATCCTGCTAACACAGGTATTATATTTGTATTATATATTCGAGATTTATTTTCTTCTGTTTATATGTATGCGACGTGAACAGTCATTATTGATTTCAATAAAAGAAAGATATACGCTGATTACTAATTTCAAAATTTTAAATTGATCCAATATGGCGGAAACTTTTTTTTAAACTTGACGAAAAAATTCGTTTAAATCTAGTTACTCGAGGACCAAATACAAATTTTACGTTAAATTCCTATATAACTATTGACTGTTAAGAACTTTTAAATTCGGATAAATAATAACAAACTTTGTTTAAAAAAATACAAAAACCGAAAAAAAATTTTCCAATTTAATATACGTGAAAGTATACTAAGACTTTGCAAAAAGTTTCAAAGTAAACCTTCTTGGTCCAACCTAAAGAGATAAATCTTATCCTATTAAAATAATTTGTTTTTAAAAAAAATTTAATTCGTTTTCTTTTCTTTTTTAAAACAACATTTATTTTATTTCACTTTTCTATAAGTGGAGTGAAGGATCTTAGCGCAGACAAAAAACTTTTTATTTTAAAAAATAGAAAAAAAGAAATTTTTTTTGTTTTAAACAAAAGGATTAAACAAAAAAGGATCATCGGGCTCACTCTAAAACTTTTTGCAAAATTTTTTTTTGGAAATTTCAACTCTCCCTCTCTCCCCATATGTAACGCACAGTTACATACATTAGCGCCATTTTTTTCGCTCACCGTAACAAATAGCTTGACCCCCCCCCCCTCACCCTGGAAGCGTTTCGTATTTTGTGAACAGTCCCTTCCAGATATGTAAAACGAAAAAAAGGTAAACTTGTTTTAAATTTTAATTTGAGGTACGGAAACATGGACTTGGGAACATTTTCCTCTCGCAATAGAAGGTCCACCTGAATTATGGAGAACACTTGCAAGATACAGTGATGAAAAAGCTTTTGAATCATCTGACGAGTGAGTAAATAGTTCAGATTTACATAAAGGCGTTTAAGAATTTTATGTTAATATTCAGATTTTGACAAAATATTTTTCGCTAAAAAATATTTAAGAAATTTTTTTAAAATCGTTCCATTTATTCTGTAAATCTGAATTAGTAAAAATGTTTACTAATTTAAATTAGTGACTCACTTTTTGCTTTAGAATTAGTTAAATTTTACTAATTGTTAGTAAAATTTACTAATAATTAGTAAAATTTTACTAATTGATAAGCACAAAGTGAGTCACTAATTCAAATTAGTAAACTTTTTTACTATTTCAGATTTAGAGAGTAATTGAAAACAATTTTCATAGTACTCAGCAAGAAAAATGTTTCTTTGATATAGGGTTGAAGAAAAGTTTTCTTTAATATAAAGAAAATTTATTTTTAATTTAAAAAAAATTGTTTACTTTAATGATAGAACCTCCAACGTCCTTCCTGCAGGATGAAAAAGACTCACGTGAGTCCCTCCGAAATCGCTTTCTAAAATTACCTTGGATTGAGATAAACACAAAAAAATATATTATATATATTATATATTATTATATATTATTATATATTTTTATATATTATATATATTATTTTATTAGTTAGATATTTTGTTTGGTAAATATTCTAAATGAACGACATTTAAAGTGGTCGATATTTTATTTGTTCGATATTCTAAATGATAGAAATTTAGAAGCATCGAATTTTATATCCATCGAAATTTAATTTGGTCGATATTTTAAAAGCTCGACACCTTTTTAGCTATACGAGTTTCCTTTCTATGTAGTTTGTCGGTAAAATACATTGAAATTTTGCGGGAAATTTGAAATTATTGATGTAAATAATAATAACAACATAGAGAGGAAACTCGTATAGCTAAAAAAATGTCGAGCTTTTAAAATATCGACCAAATTAAATTTCGATGGATATAAAATTCGATGCTTCTAAATTTCTATCATTTAGAATATCGAACAAATAAAATATCGACCACTTTAAATGTGGATCATTTAGAATATCGACCAAACAAAATATCGAACTAATAAAATTTCGACCACTTTAAATGTCGATCATTTAGAATTTCGACCAAATAAAATATCGACTTAAAGATACTTAATTCGATCAATTAAAATTTTGAACTTTTTAAGTTTTGGGAAAAATTATGCGCCTCCTGCCGACAGGACTCTTCTTAGTTTATTGATACGATTACCTAGCCCTGATTTTTAAATTTAGAAAGTTGATATTTACATGATCTGATAGCTTTTTTAATTACCTTTCGAATCATATATATTTTCGTATGTTTATCTGAATCCATATTAATTTTATAATGTAATTTCGGAGAGACTCTCACCTGAGTCTTTTTCATCCGTCCTCAATTGCGCTGGATACAAATCTTTGTACATAGTGTTATAATAATAATTACAAACAAAATTCAAGATTAAAAAAAATATAGTGCAGAAAATTTATTTTGTAATTTATGGAAATTTATGAGGTAATTTATGAGATAATTTATGAAATTTTTAGGTAATTTATAATTATAATACAAACAAAATTCAAGATTCAAAAACTATTGCAGAAAATTTACGTGGTAATTTATGGAAATTTATGAAATTTTGAAGGTAATTTATAATATATAAAAGAAAATTTTAAAAAACTAATTTTTGAAATTTATAGGGTAATTTATGGTAATTTATGGAATTTTATGTGGGAATTTAAGAAAATTTAATGGAAATATATGTTTTAAATAAATTGCGTCCTGCCGGCAGGATGGCGCAATGTGCGGAGAAGCATCCTGCCGGCAGTACGCAGCCGCTTGTCCAAACGTCCTGCCGGAAGACCCTTCCAGCAGGATGGGCGCTTGGACGTTCTATCATTAAAGAAAAACTTTTTTAATTTCAAAGTTTTATTTAAAATAAAAAACTTTTCTTTAATCAAATAAATTTTCTTTAAATTAAAGAAAACTTTTCTTTGACCATATATCGAAGAAATATTTTTTTGATTCAAAGAAACATTTTTCTCAGTGTTTATATAAATATATTTTGTTACTAATTTTGATACTAATTTTTAGTATCGACAATGAAATTCTACATCGAGATAAGAGAGCAGAAGAAGAAAATTAATTCCAAATGAAAACATAATAATTCCTGATAGATATTTCCAACTTAATCATCAAAGGTCAATTATTTTTATAAATGGAATAATTAAAATAGAAATTAACTAGTATTTTGTAGTGTTAAAAAGTGTTAAAAATTGTACGCACCTTCTTTAAATAAAGAGCACAATTTTTAAGACTTAAAATTAAAAAAATTTATAAACGAACAAAATTAGTTATTACGAATAAATGTAAATGTACCTGTATTCAAGTTATAGGTGTTGGCAAAATATCTAATAAAAATATATTATAGACAATAATATTGGTTTGTTAATAAAAATAATTTTTTTTTTAAGATGAATTGCTAAAATATTAAAGTTTTTTTTTCATTGACTAAGTGGGATTGATAATTTTCATTTTTTAAAATAATAATTATTTTCAATTTTTTAAGTTGTAATTTAAATTAATAATTTTGTTACTTACTTCTTTATCTTTGCATGAGTATAGTATTAACAGTCGATAATGTAGAAAAGAATTATACCAGTGCCTGCAGTACATATCATACGTCGAGCGTTATTCTTCTCAACTACTAAGTTCCTGATAGATGGAGGCACATTGTAAACTCTACAATACCTCTACATAGACAAAACAATATTTATTAACAACAATAAATATTTTTATATTGAAATTATATTTTAATTGTAAATACTAAATAAATTTATTTTCCTATTTATATTATATTTTAAATTAAGAATCTATTATATCGGATGAGAAAAATTATATTCATAATATGATATATCACCGTTAGATGGCTACTTGTAAAAATATATTTGTATTTAACTTCTGGATTTAGTTTGAAGAAGTTTAGTTTTTTTAATACCTATACAGTTTAATATTATTTTTTATATAAATATGGAAAGTGACAAGCAAAAAAAATGTGCAATGTCCAACGATATTAAACCTATTCTTCCAATGTTTGGCAAAAATTGTATATTACCTTACCATCCAAGATTCATTGGGCCCTGGTCATTGTCTCCATCAGCTGTTTCAAAAACTCCAATTAACTTGGATTGCATTAAAAAAGCCATTGAGGATATGTCGTTAGGTATAACTGATGTTGGATTCAAATCTGATGATGCTTCAACTGATGACAGCGATGCTGAAGGTAGGATTAATGAATTAAATGACAGTCTTAGGTGTCATCCATAAACTACATAGCTCTTCAAGGGAGTGGAATGCGATATTTGCTACAAGAGGAAAAAATGGCGCTATTTTATGAAATTGGGGGGGGGGGGTTAAAAAATAGGCTACATAGTTTATGGATAACTCTTTATGAGGAGCAGCAACAAAAATAATAAAAAAAAAACCAAATTAAATTAAATATTTTACTTGTACCACTTGTACAATTATACCAAATTGGTAAATATTTTAAGGTTATGTTTTTGTACAATATTATACTTTTATAATAATTCTTAAACTATCTAAAATTTCAAATTTGATTTTTAATTTTCATTTATATACTTATCTGCAGCCTTTAAAGGTGCTCTCACATCTTTTTGGTTGCCTACAGGTTACCATATGTCAACGCATGAGAGTGAGTGCGACAGAAAAATGCCATGATAACCTGTAGGCAGCCAAAAAGGTGTGAGTGCCCCATAATCCCTCGGAAGATTAAATTTATCCACTCGGTGAAAATGGGCTCTATCCTTATTGCGACGAAGCTGAAGTACGCAACGTTTATGATAAATGATTTTTAATGAAATAATTTTTTTAAAATGAAAAATTCTATAATTTTATGCCTAAAAAATATTTTTTACAGTTTTCATTAATCAAAAAATTATTTTAAAAAATATTTTTTAGACAAAAAATTATAGAATTTTTCATTTTAAAAAATTATTTCTTTAAAAATCGTTTATCATAAATGTTGCGTATTTCAGCTTTGTCTTATTGCGATGAAAACAGCCTCATAGAACCAATTATGGTATATAATCTTTTGAAGATTTTTTCCCTTACATGTCACACGAAAAAAAAGTAGACTTTTACCCCAAAATCGGTATAAAAATTACCTGCAACAAATTTTATCCTAGTTGAGGGCGCCACCGAATTAGCATTGGTTAAAATTACCCTCAACAAAATTTACCCAGCCTTTTTTTTGTGTAATTTAATTAATTAAAGTTGAATTATTTTTCCGAATTTTAATTTCAATTTATTAATTTTTGTTACAATGTGTATAAACTTTTGGGAAAAAGACATATATACTTTTGTACTTTGTTGTTGTCCCGTTTACAATGAAATAAATAAGTGATTTATACGTAACTAATCAATAATTTTTTACGCCAATATTAAATAAATTAGAGTTCTCATTTTTGGGAAACTAAAATGCAATATACTCTTCGGTTCAAAAAAAAAAAATAAATATACACGTTTGTCGGCTTCGTTTTAATAACAAGTTTTAGAATGTGTCAATAATCTACCATTCCAATACTCATTATGAAGTCAGTTTTCGTATTCATTATTCAATGATCTGTCTATAAAAGAGACTTAAATAGATTTAAAATGTTGTAAATCAAGATTTATTATTTCAGAAATTAATAAGCCCTTAAATTCAATCGTAAATATATATATATATAGAAACATCATAAGGAATATATTGAAACTTATATTATTCTCTCTATAAATATATAAACGGCTACCAATTATTTTAATACCTCTAAATTCTAATTAACGAATAAAAATGGTATATATATATATTCCTACCTTTTTTTAATTGATGTAAATTATTAATCTAATTCAGAATCATATATTGCAACTAAACATTAAAACATTTTATTCACTTTCAAAAAACTATTGTTACTTTTTAAATCGAAAAAAATATTATTCTAATTTAAGGTAATTAAAAGAAACATTTTAAATAATCAACATTTTTAAAATCGTCTATAAAATAAAAACACTGTTAATTTGAAGGTATTTTGGAATGCAACGTTTTAATTCGATAAATAGTACGAAATTAATTATAAATTTCAAAAAAAAGAGAAGCAAAAATTTATATTTATAGTGAGCAGTTGAGTAAGAAAAAATTTGTTTGGAGATATAGTGAAAATATACTAACCTTTATTTATGTTCGTCAACATAGCAGATTCAAGATCAGCTCATATATAATCACAATACTTGAAAATTTTTAATTATTTTTATGGTTCGAATGATTATCAATAATAATTTAATTATAAATGAACAAAAAATTAAACATTGCACATTGATAAATATTTTTCATGCATTGCCATTGAATGCAATTAATAATTTCCTGTCACACAATATCTTAATTGCCTGATGCCATTTGTAAACAAACAGGGTTGGGAATCAAGAGCTCAAAATAAGGTCATCCAAAACAAAGTTGGGTAGGATTGTAATTTTGTCCAATAATAATTTTCGTAAAGTGTACACTTGTGGCCAGAATAGATATATCTACACTTTTTTTTGTTCTTTTCTAACGCACATGTTGTCATGGCAACACGTGTGTTAGAAAAGGACAAAAAAGTGTAGGCATAGGGCCAACGCACAATGGTTTCACGAAAGTCGTTCGCGAACGAAATTCATGCGTTAGAAAAGGACAGTGATATATTTCTGTTCTTTTCTATCTCATGAACCACGTTCGCAAACGACTTTTGGGAAGCTGTTCTGCTTTGGCCTATATTTGGACATGAGTGTACATATATTTAATTACGTAGTTCAAGTATAAAGTTACTAAATTTTTACTAGAGCAGGGTACGGTAGTTGATGAGAATGATGACAAATGTCGAATGGTGACAATGGAAACCAACCGTAATGTTGTGCACTAGATAATCGCAATCTTGGATTTTCCCCCACCCAACTTGAACTACCTAAAGGTTCTTTTATATCTCTAGTATTTTGGTCAAGCAATTGGCTGGATTGGATTTTCACGGTTCTATCACTGAATTTGATTGGCTCTGACGAATGTTACATTGTCACCGTGAAAATTAAATTTTGTTAGAGCCAATCAAATTCAGTGATTCTCTATGAAAATTCAATACAGCCGAATGTTTGACCAAAATACTATAGAGGTGTAAAAGCACCTTAAAACCAAAAGGCCAACGCAGAATAGAAACGTAACCGGAAGAATAAGTTAAGGCACTCTCACACCTTTTTGGCTGCCTGCAGATTACCATCGCAACGCATGAGAGTGAATGCGACAGAAAATTTAAAAATTTGAATATTCAAATTTTCTGTCTCACTCACAATCGTGCGTTGCCATGGTAACCTGCAGGCAGGCAGGCAGCCAAAAAGGTGTGAGAGTGCCTTTATAGAGAAGGACAAACAATCTATCTATCCTTCTCTAACTCATTCTTCTGTTTCGGTTAAATTAAGATATTGTGTGACAGGAAATTATTAATTGCGTTCAATGGCAACGCATGAAAAATATTCATCAAGTGTGTAATGTCTAAATTTTGTTAATTTATAATTAAATTATTAAATTGTTGATAATCATTTAAACCATAAAAAGAAGTTTATATGACGTAAGTATTTTTATTTTTCTTTACAAGGAACAAAAAAAATAACTAATAAAAATAAGAGAGGACTGTGAGACGAGCAAAATATATAATTTTAAGTACAGTATTTTATGATTTTTTTTTTATTCTACTACGTGTCTATATATATATATGTATATAAAGTTCCATTGGCATATAGTTTTAAAATGTATACATATATAGACATCATATTAATAAAAAATCCTCTTTCTTTTCTTATATCCAAAGTTGGTTGCGGGAGCGTGTGAAAAGAAGGTGCAAGTATGAAGCGTCATGCCAGATAATGATAATGATGACGGCGGTGGGACTTGACTTCTTCTTGAAGTGAAAAAAAAAAATTCATTTTTCTTTTATCCTCTAACCTATATGAGAAGGGATCCGCTACCGTCCCGCTCATTGTCCCTCTTGATTTTATATCCGCTATTCAAATGACTATCGAGACCATGTCAAAGTGCTACTGTGATTTGATATGATCATGTATAGTGGTTAGAAGTAATTAATAGTCAGGTATAGAAATATATAGTTATGAGGCGAGGGGTAGGATTGGTACACAACACGTGTTCTCTAGTACCTACCACTTTTGCAAATTTAAAAAGCAAACAACAATTCTACATTGTAGTGAACCTATTAAATAAATATATATAATGCAGAAAATCCCAGCAAAAAATTATTATACTTTCACTAATTTACATTATGTTTATATATATAAATAAAAACAGACTATTTCTTCAAATATATTTGTATATCATATAAATATATAGTAATAATTTTAACACTTCTTCAATTTTCATCTTTTTTAAAAAAAATAACATCATTATCCTTCTCATCTAAAATTTACGTCGAACCCCGGTCGATAAAATCAGACATTAACGATGCCATAGAATTAGTTTTAAAGCTATGAAGGTGAAAGAAACGATCTGTTTACTTTGCCTTTTTTGACCCAAGTGTTTTAACTTTCTGCTCGGTGCCGCCCCAAAAAGAATAAATTCCAATAACCAATTTCTTTTGAGTAATACATTCAAATTTTTGATAACATTTAGAATCTATAGAAAAAAAATTTATATGATTCAAATACTCGACTACTTTACTATTATCAAATAAATATTCACTTGAACCAAATAATTTTTATTCGAATTAAATTGTATTTGAACCAATAATTTCTGTATTTGAAACAAATATCGTCTCAATTAATAATTATTTGATACAAATAAATTTATTTGTTAGTAGCCAAGTAATCGAGTATTTGAATCAAATAATTTTTTTTCAGGGGTTAAATCAAAAATAGTTTTACATTTTATGGATATTATTTTCAAAAATGAATTTAGTAACGATTATTTTTAGCAAAAATTAAAAAAAAAATTATTCCAAAAAATATAGGCCATTTTAATGTTTTATGGTATTAATTTAATCTGCAATTTAATAGTTGATAATTTTAAAACAATATTTTGATTTTAAATTTAAATATACATGTTTTTTAAAACTTACCCCACTATATACAGGGTGTAAAATGTAAAGAAGAGGGTGAGAAAAGTGTCGGTCTGTATCACACTTAAACTCCCGTGGCGAATGTTTGAGCACGAGTCACAGTGCGAGATCAGGCGTTAAATGAAATTAGTGCGGTGATTAGTTAAGCTTATAACCAGACCGTTTAACTGATCCTTTGGGTTATAAATTATTTTAAAATGACTTGCAAAAATTCATTAAAAGACTTTATATCATGTATATATTATAAATGAAAGTTTCTATTTACACCAAAAATGAAAATTTTATATTTGATAATTTTTTAAAAATGTACCATTTAATTTTCAATTATAGCAAATAAATGAAAAAACGGAAGGAATATTTTATTGAGAAAAAATCATTTTAATTGATACAAAATTTAGAAAATTCCAGACTTGAATTATTCAGATAATATTGAATTAAAAAAAAATTTTATTATTTAAGAAGGAATGATACACATTAACATAATCTCAAAACTGAGAAATTGTTTTTTAACAATTTAACGCAAACAAAATTATGATTAAAATTAATTGCAACCAATTTTAAGAGATCTACTATTGTTATTCATTTTGCAGAAAAACTATATATGTTGATTCAAAATATTTTTTTAATTTTATATTTTTTTATATTTTGAAAAATTATATTATTCAGAATTTACTTTGAGAAAATATAATTACAAAAATTGAATTCGTAAAAATTTAGGGAATAACTTTAAACAAATTTCGTAATTACAATTTCTTCCACTGGTCTAATGATTGTTTATAAATTATTGAAAAATTGGTTCGATAAAAAAGACAATTGTAAGATCGTGGAGGCTAAATCTATTTCATCAAAAATTTTAAAAGTAATTATAAGCCCAAATCTTGGATGTACCTGTCGGCGTGTTTCTCGAAAAGGTTAAAAGTAGACCGTCAACTAACTATATATATGAAACAACTCTTTTAAAAACACCGCATTACGTATATATTATTTGTCTGAAATCATTTGTGTTTTTTATACCAAATATTAAGAAATTAAAAATGTGCGCAAAGCTTTTCAGTTATAAAGTACTTAAATTGCAAATAAAAAAACTAAATTACTGATATATTTGATGTCAGTATTACATTATAAATAGAAATAAGAAAAAAGGTTACAAAGTAAAAATAAATTTTAATAAAATTATTAAGTCATAATATAATAAAAAAAGAAATTTATAAGTAATATTTAAGAAAACTATAATGGAAATTGGAAATTATTGTTGCTGCGAAATTTCAACCTGAGGAATAGCGTCAGAGTTCTTGGCGCCGCGTGCGGCAACCGTCAAAGGGGTCCTCCGCCCAGTCTCTGCCTCCGCCCCATAACGTCTTTTACTCATTGACCACTATAAGTCTGACATCTCGTCAGACCATGTGTGTCATCCCTTATGTTTTAAAGCAGGTGTATAAGAGTATATTTCATAGAAACGAAAATTCTACAATTAAGCCTGCAGCATAAAAAAAAAGAGTTTAAACAGTGCTATCAATAAAAAAAAATGTTCCATATATACAAGAATGGATTTTAAAAAATCTCTTTAAAAGAAATTATCTTTTAGAGATTATACTCGAATTAATAATTATTAATTAGAAACATATCCACTTTTATTTAAAAATATTATATATGATTATAATAATGTTTGATTTAAACCTAAGGGAAATAAAAACCAAAATATCTGACGAAGTAGGTAAAAGTCACTAGACCGCCAATCCTAATTGACAATAATTTTAAAATAATCAATGTAACATTCGAATTGTGACGCTTTGCAGGGAATGGTAGCTTTTTTTCGATGCATGGTGGGAAACCAGAATAGAGAAAAGCAGGGTGAGGCAGGTGTCAACACTATAAACTTATGGCATATTTCAGACGTTCTACTTGAATTCCAGTGGAAATTTACATTCGCCCATTCATGTAAATAAAAGTAGAATGCGAGTAGAACATCTGAAATATGTCATAAGTTTATGTTGTTGACACCTGCTTTTCTCTATTCTGGTTCCCCACCATGCAGCGAAAAAAAGCTACCATTCCCTGCAAAGCGTCACAATTCGGATGTTCAACTGATTATTTTATATAATTGGAATGGGTGGTCTAGTGACTTTTATCTACTTCGTCAGACATTTTGGTTTTTATTTTTCTTTTCTATCGTACACGGAAAAAAAGGAATTGCTTACAGATGCTACTTGATGTTACAAAATTAGTAACCACAGCTAAATTTTTTGCTATGACAAGAATGAACTTGGTTAGAGTCTACAGCAAACATTTTATAGAAAATTTCTTTTGCTACGGCATGCAGCATAAAGTTCGCTGCCACAGCAAAATACTTTAATGCATATAGCAAAGATATGCTAATATTTAAATATCATTTTCTCAGTGTATTTTTTATACAAACATCAACAATTATAAAGGGTGCAAAAAAAATCGAACTAAATAATGTGTAAAAAAATTACGCGTGGAGATAATTAATTACTTTTTAAATGGACAATTATCAAGCCTCTCGACACCCCAATCCAGTGAAGAAAGATGAAAGAAAATTTTTGTATGGTCATCGTTGCTACTGCGATCCATCGAATCCACGTCATCCTATATATATCCTATCTTGAGTAAGCTTATATATATATATATATATATATAGAGCTTACAGCTTACTTAACGAAGCGAAGTCGCTGGCGTTTAGTCTGTAACTAATGAAGCCGCGCGCATCCCTGATTCGTTGGGTTTCGAGGATAGGGTCAAACAATCAGAACTGCGGAACAACGGTACATTATATATACCTATATATGAATCTATCAACGAAAGGATGGCGCCAACGCAGTTAGCTTCCTTCGAGATTTAAATTAATGATCTTCTATTCTACTAAATCCTTATTTTGTATTTTGGATGAGCGCTATGGGTAAATTATTATCCGTGACGCCTGTACTATTATTACATTATATGTATATACTTTGACTTTCATTATCTTCGTAACTGTATAGAAATTAATGTTTTATTTACAGTTTTCTTTGAGAGAAAAAGTGAATGAAATAAAAGTTTTTTTTTAAAACAGAACATTAATAATCTTTTTATTATAGCGAACACATGTAAATTTGTTGTTATGGTGTGAAATATATAATTCCATTTATATAATTTTTGGTTTTAAGTTTTTATGAATGAAGAGACATTTAGTCCTAATAGTATAGTACAGTTCATTAGATGATCCCGTTGATTTTGAAAATGTTGGGATATATATATGTATAAATGTATCTACCTGCTCTTTTTTGCTGAGGTTATATCCGGTTGATTAGGCAGTAACTAATGAATCATCTTGGGGCGCTAATTGCTGCTAGGAGTAAACCTATATAGCTGACCTGTGACTCTAGATTACTATAGACAACCTGCGCCGCTTCCTGACCGTGCGACCTTCCAGCTGACCTTCTCAACCCTCCCTATAACTAATTTGGACTTCGTCTCTTCAGAATTTCATTTACATTTCCTTCCCCTTTTCTTTAACCTGTTTGCCATGTTGAAGGTGATGATGATGCTCTAAAAATTTTATTGAAAAGCAAGGTCGAGGGACAAACACTTAGAACCAAATTTTTGAGTCACTTTTTCATCCAATGCAGAGTGAGTTTTAAAAATACCATACCATTTAAATAAATAATATTGTTAAATTAAGCTTTTAAATTTTAATGAACTAAATAAAATATAACTCCTATAACTATAAACTCCTAAAAATTTTAGTTTATGTTTTTGATGGTTTTACCTCAATAAAAAGTTCTATTTTAATTACATAGAAAATTAAAAGGCATTAAAATAAGCTGCAACGCTTATTATTTTAATCTAATTTTGCTTATTTTAATCCATTTTGGTATTAAAATAAGCAAAATTGGATTAAAATAATAAGCGTTGCAGCTTATTTTAATGCCTTTTAATTTTCTGTGTAGGCAAAATCCAGAATAGATTTTATTGAATATTTTTGACTTAAACATGAATGGTTTATATAAAGAGTTTATCCTCTTTGTGTATTTTTACTTCAAAAATCAAAAACATAATCTAAAATTTTTTGGAGCTTACAGGTATATCTTTTGTCACGGAACGTGTACAAGTTGTTATCAATCATAACATTTTCATAACGTTTTCCAACACCTGCTACACACACCGTATATAGAAAAATGCACCTGTTTTTTTAAAATTCCACTTGACATTGAAAACATTTTGAAAACATATGAATGTGAATTCCAAAAAGACACTTCAACTTGTTGAATATTATTTTGAAAGACTGTGCGTCCAGCATAAAATTAGGGATTAAAATTTTTCTCAATATACTCGCGCGCGTACAAAAGAAGAAAGGAAAAAGGGAATCACAGGGTTAATCCCGCCTTTTTTTAACTTAACTTAGACCGACACGGTCGTCATCTCTTCTATATAGTCGTAGATAATTGGCCCCTATACGTGATTTCTAGTTTGGTGCCAGAGGGAATTCTAGGAGTCGGTAGACGGTCAAATCCAGTTTTGGACGGCATTTATGCCGCAAGGACCCCGAGGCATCGTTTACGGCTGATCTAATAAAAGTCCGTTGTTTCTTGGACGTTGTAAACAGGCGAATGTTGCAAAGGTGCTTTTGCAGAGATCAGAGCCTTTCTTTCGTTTTAAAAAGTAGCAAAAAAAAATATATATATATAAAATAATAAAAAAAAATCAACTTTTGGCGCAAAGGGCTCTATAGACCACCAAAGACTTTTTTTTATTCAGATTTCGCATTATAACTTTTATGTCAATTAATTTGTATAAAATCTTCTACTTGTAAATAAATTGTTAAACCATTTTTGATTTAGAAAAAAAATATTCTTGTTTTAAGAGGATTCCTCTTATTTTGATGCATATTTTCCTCTATAGAATACGGCTCAAAAGGATGTCCTCTTAATATGACAGGTATGTCCTCTAGGATTATTCCTCTTAATATATAAGAGGATACTCTTACATTGAGAATAATCTTTTCAGAATGACAATAATATTCTCAGAACAAAAAATAATCTCTTTGGTTTATTAATATTATACTCTAATTTCCAAAAGGATTTCCTATTGGAATTCGCACATGCGCAATAGCTGATTGATTTATATTAATTATGGCGTTATCTAACCTACCCGAGTAAAAATTTAAGACGGCAGATGTAAATCTTACATCGCATCTGTATAGAATTTAAGACGGCCATCTACATAGGCCTTTTGATATACAGTCTAGGTAGGGAATATATAGGCCTTTCTATATAGGTCATTTGATGTCAAACCTATGTAGAATCTATGTAACCTTTTGATGTAGATTCTACATAGGCCTTTTGACATACATTCTACATAATAAATGCATAGGCCTTTCTACATAGGCCATTTGATATCAAAACTATGTAGAATTTATGTAGGCCTTTTGATGTAGATTCTACATAAGCTTTCTAACATACATTCTAGATAATAAATGCATAGGCCTTTCTACATAGGCCATGTGATATCAAAACTATGTAGAAATTATGTAGGCCTTTTGATGTAGATTCTACATAGGCTTTTTGACATACATTCTAGATAATAAATGCATAGGCCTTTTTACATAGGCCATGTGATATCAAAACTATGTAGAAATTATGTAGGCCTTTTGATGTAGATTCTACATAGGCTTTTTGACATACATTCTAGATAATAAATGCATAGGCCTTTTTACATAGGCCATGTGATATCAAAACTATGTAGAAATTATGTAGGCCTTTTGATGTAGATTCTACATAGGCTTTTTGACATACATTCTAGATAATAAATGCATAGGCCTTTTTACATAGGCCATGTGATATCAAAACTATGTAGAAATTATGTAGGCCTTTTGATGTAGATTCTACATAAGCTTTCTAACATACATTCTAGGTTTGAAATGCATAGGCCTTTCTACGTAGGCCATTTGATATCAAAACTATGTAGAATTTATTTAGGCCTTTCGATGTAGGATCTGTATAGGCCTTTTAACATACATTCTATGTAGAAAAAATATCTGCATTTCTATATAGGCCTTAAAATGTAATAACTACATAGCATATACGCAGGCTTGTTTATGTAGGATTTTTATAAGACACATGACATAGGATTGAGATTGTTTTCCTGCAGGTCATTCAATGTAGGTCGTAGGACATAACATATTTTATGTAGAATAGGTCTTTTTATATAGGTGCTTATATTAGAAATATTTTTGAGTCACTTATTTTAAAATTTCAAATTATATTAAAAATTATTTATTAAATTTATTATTTATTTATTAAATTATTAATTTATTATTATTATTTTATTATTATTATTAATTTATTAAATTTGGATTTATTAAAAATTACAAATTGATACTCTGCATGTTTGATATTATTGAACATTTAAGTCATTTTACGTTTTAATATTATTTAAAATAATAATTATACGTTAAAACAAGATTTTTGTTTCATAATGACATTATATTATTGTCATAATTTTTTATGCATAATAATTATTTTATTTGTAAACAAATAATACTAATATAAAATTTTGTTATCCATTTTTAATATAAATCAATATTAATTCAATATAAAGTACTTGCGTACTTGCTGTATTTTATTGTGACTATATAGCGCTATACTTATAATAGTTCTACTGCGTTGCTTTGTAAGAGAACATCTACGCTACTCCACTTGTTTCTTAACTTTGTACGGAACCTTCATAGCCTCCCTTGGTCGAGCGCGTTAAGGCGCCGCTCCCAATGGTTGTAGGCTCCCCTCCCCAGACCCAATTGCACACACAACACTATAGAGTAGAGGGCTCAAATCTCACCTACCATTGTATAGGAAAATCCCGCAAAAATATAAAAGGTACTTTTTTTTATTGAATTTATATTGTTTAGATTATATTGAAATAAACTACTAATTTTCCTGATTTTTTAAATAATAATTTAATTATTAATTAATGAAAATATGCCTTTCAATGTAGGCTCTACGTATGTTAGCCTACGTAGATTGGATGTAGCCAAGCGTTACATTCTTGTGTAGATCCTACATCATCTGGCCTATATACAAGCTAGTATAAAAGTCCTACATAGGTCCTACATCTCGTGGCCTATGTACACCGTATGTAGCCAAGCGTTACATTTCTATGTAGACAGTATGTCAAAAAAAAGTCGCAGGCCTATGTCGCCAGGTAGGCCAACCGTCATAGGTCCTATATAATGTCGACTTTAATTTTTATTCGGGTAATCAATTATTATGGCATCACAAATCGCATGTATTTTCTTCTTACAATTCAAATAATTTTTAGGTTATACACATTATTGTTTAAATATATTAACGTCTATTTAAATAATTTTGAGGTTATGAATTTAAAAATTAATGGCTTCTTATATTTTTCACATAGAAAAATTTATAAAAATAGATTCACTTACATAAGAATTAAAATCGATTAAAATTTATTTATATCCAAAAAATTGTAAATTGTACAATATATACAGCATTTTATATTTATTTCATTTTTAGATCTTATACACTGAAAAAAGGTGTTTTATTCAAATAATTGGTTATTATTTGATTATTATCAAAATAAATATTTACTTGAACAAAATAATTTTTATTTAAATTAAATAAACTTTATTTGAATCAATAATTTCTGTATTTGTAATAAATATTCACTTTTTACATTTCACATTCCACTATTTACATTTCGGATTTCACATTCCACTACTTATATTTCGCATTTCATTATTTACATTCCGCATTTCACTTTCCACATTCCGAATTCCAGTTTTCATATTCGGAATGTGAAAAATGGAATATGAAATGTAAAAAATTTAATGTGGAATATGAAAAGTAAAATTCGGAATATGAAATGCGAAATGTAAAAAATGGAATGTGAAATAGTTACATAATCAATTCAATTTCTGGTAGGATTTCTATAAATTTACACCAAATTAAGAAAAAAAGATTCGAAATTAATTATATATAGAAAGAATATTCATAATCTTTATAAATTTATAAAAAAAATATTGTTAAGAAATATTTCACTATATTTACCGATTGAAATTTCTCTGGAAAAATATATGCGATTGGTATCAAGAGAAGAGTGGTTTCTGTGATCAACTTGCAAATTATAAAAAAAAATCTAATATATACTTGGCATAGTTGCGTGATAACCGAAGGCTACCTACTGTGCTACAGGCTATCAAGAGCGGCCTGACACACCCGTATAAAATAGTAATGAAGGATATAGAGAGATACGAAGGCTCAGTTTTTCCCTCCAAGGAAGTCAGTTCATATTTAAATATTATATATAAATATATAAATGATCGTCAATGCAACTTGGCAACATATCGTCACTCACAAACGGCTTTGAAATAAATAAATTTTAATTCTTCGATTATAAATTCTTATAAATTCTTGCACACATTTTTGTAAAAAATGCAGATGTTATCTTTATATGAAAAATTAACTATTGCAGCAATGTCACATTACTGCGCCAGTATAGTGAATTCTGTCAATTTTTGGTAGGAATGTATATATAGTTAAGTTATATATGTGCTACTAAAAGTCACCTAAAAAAAAAACTAAATGCTTTATGATGAAACGTAAAAATTTTATGATGTTAATTATATGTGTCAAATGTACTACTAATAGTTTTAAAAGAAATTGAGGAAGACGAAAATGACCAAATGTCACTCAATAGAAGGGACAGTTTTGTCCCTATGCAATTAGCCATTCGCTACCACCCTATACGCGGCACTATTGGAAAATTCTGACAAAATGGGGAAGTAGTTTATCTTCGTAAGGAAGGCTTCTAAATTTTATATATATACGGAACTAAAAGAACACCGGTAGTCAAAAGTGACATTTTTGGGGTGAAAAAAGGACTTTCCCATAAAGTGCTATAGCTTCTTTTCAAAGACAAAAAAAAACCACTAAACCCCTCCTAACAGATGTACAACTGACACTACGTCATTAAATAATTTCTAATAAAGGAAACCTGTTCAAATTTGTGGTTCCTTAAATCCATCAAATTTCGCCGTCCTCAGAATTTCTTTTTTAGACAAATATATATACTTTCTTATCAAATATAGATGTAAAATAATTGAAAATTAAGAAAAATTGTTTTTTTCGTGTTTTAATTTTTAGCATATTAATTATAATTTATTTTGTTTAATTCAAACTTCCATTGAACAATTGAATTAAAATGTTATATTTTTTTATAACATTGTTTCAAAATTATTCAAGAGTGTCACATTTTATTTAAAAATTAATTTAAGTATAATATATTAGTCCATCCTTACATCGAAAAAAATAAAATCTCAAAATGAGAAGAATATTCTGTTTAAAAATTAATTTTACATATTATTTTTCGATATATGAATACCTATTCATAAAAAAAATGATTTTTTTTCTTTATTTTAGAATATTTTTGATTAAAAGATAACTTTTAATCATTCATCTTTTAATTGAAATTATCTTTTTGATTTAAGATTTTTTTGTTTAGAAAAAGTAACGATTTTTCATAAACAAATTAAATTTTTTTAAATTTGGGCCCGATTTTTTTTTTTAATTTTACACACATAAAAATAATACGAAAATTTTGTAATAAGTTTTGGAGTGGGCCTGATGATCCTTTTGTTAATATAATTTGTTTTAAAAAAATTTTTACTTTTTTTTGTTTTTTATTTTTTGAAATGAAAAGTGTTTTGGTAGGATCTTTTAGTAAACTCATAGAAAATAGCAAATTAAAATACATTTTATTTTGAAAAAAAAAGGAAAAATTTTTTTTTAAACAAATTATATAAACAAAAGGATTATCAGGCCCACTCCAAAACTTATTACAAAGTTTTCTTAATATTTTCATGTGTGTAAAAATAAAAAAAAAAATTGGTCCCTTTTAAAAAATTTTGAAAGTCGATGAAAATTTTTTTTGTATCGGGTGGTCATAATTCCTAAATTTAATACATTTATAGAGTTAGATGTCATTAAAATTAGGTGTATTTTTAAAAAACTCGAAAAAATCAGATTTTTAAAAATTCATAACTCAAAAATTTGAGCACTTATAAAAAAATTAAAAAATACATAAACCTTTTTTTTCTATAAAGATCGAAAAAATATATATTTATAGAATTTAAAATGTCATAGGTAAATTTCACGTGGAATCGCCCATATGTATTATATTTTTAAGAGATTAAGAAAGTGATTTAGTGTTTCATTTTTCACTCTTCCAATAATAATCGAAAAAAAAATTATTTTTTATATTAGATAAATTATATTAAAAATGATATTGATATTTAAAATTAACATTTGCTATGAATTACATATTATTACAATTTGATGATTTATTTTATTGTTAATTAACATTCAATTTTAATTTTAAATGTAACTAATACTTTGATTAATACAACACTGAAAAAAGGGCTTGGTATTGACAACCAAACGTTTGGTTGTTATTTAAGCAACCAAAATTTTTTTGTTGAATCAACAAAATTTTAATTGTCTCAATCAAAATTTGTTTGACACAACCAAAATTAGAAAAGAAGGATTTTTGTTGCCCTAACTAAAGTTTGATTGGGACAACCAAAATTTTGTTGATTCAACAAAAAAAAATTTGGTTGCTTATATACCAACCAAACGTTTGGTTGTCAATACCAAATCCTTTTTTCAGTGAAATGTTTATATTTATGTATACTTTTAAGGGTGACAAACATATACTCATTTAATAAATACTATAATAAAACACTTTAAATAATTAGTGTTTTAAATCAAGGAATTAAAGAAAGCGTAAATTAAAGCGTAAAACAAGTTAGTAGAATTTTAAATTATGAGAAATTTCCTTCAAATAATATATATTATCTTTTATATGATTTAAACACTGTAAATATTTACTAAAAAAAGGCAAAAGATGGAAATAGAGAAGGAAATTTACACTACTCAATTGATGATTTGCCATATTTTGTAGAATGCATTTTTTCTTTCATGAACTTTGGATTCCCAATAAATCAATCATTGACCTCCTGCCTCTCTTATATTCACATCAATTCTTTGTTCTTCATTTTTTAATATTTTATATATATATATCTTAAGAAAGAAGCTATAGCATTTTTTTCTTTTATCATGAATCATTAGTCATCAATTTTTCACGCAGTATACAGTTGGATTTAAAAAGTTTCAAAAGACACAATCTCATTCACTAGTGATGAAATGCCGACAACATAACGTGTAATAAAGTTTCTTATATAGGTACAATGTATATATATAATCAATATTTTATTGCATTCTATCATTTTAGCAATTGTCTTTTAACTTCTTTTTTGTGATAAAAAAGTTTTTATATAATATGCAATTGAAGCACTGTAAATTTAAAACATATTTTTTTAATTTAAAATATATATTTTTTTAAATTAAAAATTTTTTTTTATTATTTGTTTTTAATCATTTGATGTTTACAGTTGATATGTTCCAAATTTATACAGAAAAAAGTAACCTATATACACGGTGTTCTATGAATGTACAACTGCAAAAGTGGTGGCTTTGCTAAATATAGGAAAAAGGTTTTGGCCGAGAACACGATAATACAGTATAGATTGTAGAACAATGTTTGCTGGCAACGCCCACCAAACTTTTACTGCCGAGCAGCAGTAAAGAACAAAAATTATGATCGGAGCTTGTCACTGCTCCAGGCACTGCGAAACTCACGTCCTATGCAAGAGGTGACCGTTGCTTCAAAGTAAAAAAATAAATAAAAGTATATATATACATATATGTATACAAGTTAGTGGAAGTTAAAAAAAAAAGACGAATCGTAGTTCAACGAGAGAAAGTTTTCAGATTAACTAATTATACCTATATATATATGGAGAAAAATATACTACTTTATATACCCTTAAGAAGCAATAAACTCAATTTAGGCATTTTGCCGACTGCAGAAGAGTGGATTTCATAAATGGCTACGATATTCAACAAGTTTTTTCATTAATTGAAAAAAAAACAATATAAAATTAAAAAAATTACAAATTTTTTTTTTTATCAAAATGAAAATTGTTTTTAATTATACAATATTTTAAAAAGGTTTCAAGTAGAACATATTTAAATTTTATTAAAATTCAAAGAATAGTTTCACAGTTTTCTTGTGTATATCAAATTGATACAAGAATTAAGATCAACTCATGCAACGTTTTCAATCAATATAAGGTATCAAATTGATCCAAATATTTGGATCATTTTCAAGAAATGATCCAGAATATGGGATCATTTTTTGATACCTGAATTGGTATCAAAGTATAACTGTCATGGCTGGCATGCTCTTATTGACAAGTTTATTAATTAATTTATTCACTGCACTGAATATTCAGATATTAAAAATACTTTTATTATGAATTTTAAGAAAGAGAGAAGCGAAAACTTATAAATTGCGAGCAATTAAATAAGAAAAAATTTATTTCGAAATAAAATGAAATACACTAACCTTTATTTATGTTTATCACATAAGATTTAAGTTAAGTTCATAAACACAACACTTGAAAATTTTTAATTATTTTTGTGGTTCAAATAATTATCAATAATTTATTTATTATAAATGAACAAAATTTAAGCAATGCACGCTTGATAAAAATTTCTAATGCGTTGTCAATTAATGCAATTAATAATTTCCTATTACACAATATCATATTCGACATATATGACATTTGTAAACAAACAGGGTTGGGAAACAAGAGCCCAAAATATGTTCGTCCAAAGCAGAGTTGGGTAGGATTCTGTTTCACGGGTTAACGCACATGTAATTTTGAAATAGGGAAAAACTGAATAATTATTTTTTAATAGTTTTGTTAAAAATAATTTGAACTGTAAAAATAATGAAAAAAATTCAAATGTTGCGATCTTTGTTCAGACAAATGAAAATTCTATTAATTAGAAATTCTGATAAGAGTGTCGAACGTTGTCTTGACCAAAAACATGAAAAACTATAGTCTGTTTCACGTTCACCTCTTAATTGCAATGTTTTAACTAATGAAATTTAATGTTTAATGTTAAAATTAAATCTTTAATGTTAATTTAAATTTAATGTTTCAATCAATGAAACTAAACTATACTTTTATAAACAGATTGAGAAGCTTTTCGTGATAACTGAGCGCTCATAGTGAGAATTTGGAAAATGCATACACTTTCTGAAAATTATTGTTGGACATAATTTCAATCCTACCCAACTCTGCTTTGGACGAACATATTTTGGGCTCTTGTTTCCCATCCCTGTTTGTTTACAAATGTCATATATGTCGATTATGATATTGTGTAATAGGAAATTATTAATTGCATTAATTGACAACGCATTAGAAATATTTATCAAGCGTGCATTGCTTAAATTTTGTTCATTTATAATAAATAAATTATTGATAATTATTTGAACCATAAAAATAATTAAAAATTTTCAAGTGTTGTGATTGTGAACTTAACTTAAATCTTATGTGATAAACATAAATAAAGGTTAGTGTATTTCATTTTATTTCGAAATAAATTTTTTCTTATTTCGCTTCTCTCTTTCTTAAAATTCATAATAAAAGTATTTTTAATATCAGAATATTCAGTGCAGTGAATAAATTAATTAATAAACTTGTCAATAAGAGCATGCCAGCCATGACAGTTATACTTTGATACCAATTCATAGGTATCAAAAAATGATCCCATATTCTGGATCATTTCTTGAAAATGATCCAAATATTTGGATCGAACTTATATCGAATCAAAACGTTGCATTCCAAAATGATACCATCAAGTTTACAGTGTTCGTAAATATTAACATTTTTAAAAAAAATCCTATATACGTTTAGGTTTTCCCGAAATGTCGACTTCCTGAGGCGCATGATTTTTCTCAAAAATTAAAAAAGTCGAAAATTTAATTGTTCGAATTACTTTAAGTCGATATTTTATTTGATCGAAATTCTAAATGATCGACATTTTATTTGTTCGATATTCTAACATAGAAAGGAAACTCGTATAGCTAAAAAAGTGTCAAGCTTTTAAAATATCGATCAAATTAAATTTCGAAAGATTTAAAATTTGATGCTTCTAAATTTCTAACATTTAGAATATCCAATAAATGAAATGTCGATCATTTAGAATTTCGACCAAATGAAATATCGACTTAATAAAATGTCGATCATTTAGAATTTGGACCAAATAAAATATCGACTTAAAGTAATTCGATCAATTAAATTTCCGACTTTTTTAATTTTTAGGAAAAATCATGCCCCTCGACTTCCTCGAGTGGACGTTTTTTGGGGAAGCTCAATTTTCTCCAAGATATGAACATAACCTCAAAAATTAGGCTAGTTCAAAAGTCAGGAAACAAAAACTTTTTTCTTATTAAACTAATCTAAGTTTTAAGGTTATGTTATCATAAAAAATATAGTTATTTCACTATTTATACGATATCTTAAGAAAAGGAAATTTCATGATTTCACTTTGTGAATAAACAAATTTAAAAAATAATTAATATAAATTTTATATACTTATTAAATGAAGTTTTACACAATAGATTATTATTATTATTTAATAGGAATAACTACAATGACAGAAATTATCTGTGTATATTAAAAGCAAACAAAGCTACTTGACTTTTATATAATTTATAAATAGATACAATCAACCCTTACATACTGACGAATTGCCGGAATTTTCCCACTCTTTGAACATTACACATTGTCGAGATATAAGCCACACCTCTCGGATCAAACGTGAATATTTTCAGATGTATGTACTTTGAATTTGGAACAGTGGGTTAGAATTTAGATTAAAAATAATAGAATATTATTTAGAACAATTTATGGAATAAAAATAAATAATTTGAATAAATATTATTTTAATTGGTAATTAATTAATTAATAATGTTTTAACTAAATAAAACCATGCTTTTCGATTTTTATTCTATTATTATTTATTTTTTTTTTTTAATTTTTTGGCATTGAAACCTACATGAAAAACCCAATAAAAACCCCTATTGACAAGTTAAAATCCATAAAGTTTTGTATAGGTTATACGGATTTGAAAATAACAGTATATAGTATTACCTAATAACATAAAACACAAAACACCCTGCACTTTTTATAATTTTTTTTAAAAATAAAGCGTTTAAATTTTTAGATTTCGTTACTTTCATATATAGGACAAAAATTTACCAAAATATCAACTTAATTCCAAAACTTTTTTTGGGGGTGGCTTTTCTCAGAGAATGCCTCATATAATAATTAGATGTTATTGTTTTTATTTGAAAGTAATAATTGAAATTTTTCTACAGTTTTTAATCAATTTTCAAGGGAGAATATTTACAATCATCATTTTAAAATACATTAAAGGAAGGCACCACAACCAATTTTGACCCACTTTAAATTTAAATTATTAAACGAGGTTATATATTTTTCTTGCATTATTTGGATTCTAAAAACATATAAGGAGGTCAAAAAATGAAAATTTTAACTTTTGACCATTTCAGAATTTTTATTTTTTGAAAAAAATTAATATTTTTGAAAATCTATGCGAGAGATCCCTGGGATATACTTAGGATATCCAAACCGCCAGAAGCAAATGGATATCCATAGGATGTCCCAGGAATATCCTTAAATATCCGGTACTGTATGGGTTTTATCACCTTTCAAATGTTTTTTTAATGTATTGCTTAAAATTTTTTTCCACTCACCTTGTGAAATATTCCATTAATGAGTAATTAAAGAAGAACAAAATTTTCTTATTTCTCGGTTCAAGTGATTATATAAAAATTTGAACGGATATAAATTTGGTGTCTGCGGTGGACACTTCATCACTTCTACTACTTTTTTCCAAGATTATTATAACATAATTTTTACAAATTTTATCAAAGTGTATTTTGGATCATTGTCTTCTTGAACGATATAAAGTTTATCTCTTTATTATATAAATTATACAAATTAAAAAAAATATATGTATATAATTAAAATAAATTAAATTAAGAGTGTTGAACGATCTCTGAAAAACGGCATTGAGTGTAAAAATGATAAACATTGATTTTTAAATAATTTTTTCTTGAAACGCGTACACTTTTTACAAAATCGAACAAAACACCAAGGATCCTTATCTTATAAATTTCCTAAATCCGAAAAATTGTGCTAATCCGCACACAAAAACGCGAGTGAAAAACGAAAAGTAGGAAAGTAATATAACGATAAGTTCATTACGTTCTGCCGTCGTCAGATGGCAGAAGCATGCAGGGAGCACAACGTTGCAGCTGTCAGTATATTACTTTCCTACTTTTCGTTTTTCACTCACGTTTTTGTATGGATTAGCCCAATTTTTCGGATTTAGGAAATTTATAAGATAAGGATCCTTGGTGTTTTGGCCGATTTTGTGCGTTTCAGGTAAATACCCCAGCTGTTATCGTCGCACCTTTGCTTCAGTAATCGTCACATAAGTAATTTAAGAATTTAAAGCAATGCAATGAAATAATTATTGGAATAATATATTATTTGTATAAAAAAAATTGAAAAAACATCATCTTTATTTCTTTTTAAAACTATATTTTTTGTCATTTTTAACCAGACTGACGATAATAAATGCAGTGCCAATATCTATGGGGCATTTATCTATAATGAATCGTTAAGAAATTTTAAACTTTTGTTTAATGTATAAAATGAAAAAAATCAAGAATGAAATTTAATTTATTACTTAAAATTTTAAATAAATATTAGGTATAAAGAAATATTTAAATTTTTATACCTATTACTTTTGCTTCCTCATGAGGAAGCTTTGCATTCGTGACGTTTTTCGATTTTTTAAAATTGGGCTATATGGACTCATTTTCATCTAGAAATAATATATATGAAGTCCTGAGCAAATATCCAGATGTATATGTGTGTGTATGTCACAAAATATTGTGTACAAATTATCTCAGAAACGTTTTAACGGATTGTCCTGAAATTTTGTATGCTTATTGTAATCATTAATACCCAAAATCTGACACAAGGATTTCCGAATATATTCACATTTTATTTTTACAATTTGTTCAAAATTAAAAAAAAAAAATTTTTTTCAAAATATTTTTTTTTTGTAAATTTAATTTTGTTTAGTAAAAAAACTTATTTCTTGCATTAAAACGAGTCGATTAACCTATATAAAGTTCATATTTTACTGAAATCTATATAGATTAAATCATTTTTTTGAATTTTTGAAAATAATAGTTTTTTGTATTTTTTGAAATAACTTTTTCTGATATAAAAATTTTAATTAATTCTTGTCAAAATTGTATTCCTGGCATAAAAACGAATTGATTGAGGTATACAAAGTTTACATTTTACTAATATTTATAAAATTGATCGCTATTTTAGTTGTAATCATTCTTTAAATCTTGAATACAAGTGTATCATGATGAGGAAGCTAAATGATCATGAAATGAACACCTATAGTCTTTCTTGATGTATAACAACGTTCTTTGATTTTTATAACCTTCTTTTTGAAGATTTCTTCAATGTTAAAATTAAATATATTTAAAGTGATTTATTTTTTCTTTTTCTGGTTGTTTCAGTTTTTTAATTTAATACACATGGAAGTACCTATATGTTTGCATTTATTGTAAAAAGAATTTTTTTTAAGTTTTTTCAAAAAAAAGTTTGAGTAAAGAGAAGCGACAAATACGGGGCATATATTATGATTAATATGTTATAGGAGAGTAGAAGAAATGGAAGGGGAATATTAGAAAGAGGGGTTCGATGCCAATAAGTAATAGAATAAATATATAAAATGGTCAGTTAGCTTTCTCGTTCTTCGTAATTTACTTTGTCGCATGCTCTCAATTTTATTTTATTTGATAAACATATATATATATATATATATATATATATATATATATATATATCATTCAATAGTATGTAAATTTTTTTATCAATATTAACAATATTGATGACAATTATTATTACTTAAAATTATTTCATGGAAATATTAAACAATTTCATTGAAAAAATTTTTTTTCAACTTAATAAATTTAATTTTCAATATTGGTTTTTTTTACTCCTACTGTGATCAAAATAAGTTTCTAAAAATATTAAAGCAAAAAAAAATTGTTTCTTAAAGTTATAAACAATATTAAAACTTTTTGCTGTCTTAAATAAAAAAAAAATTTTCTCGAGATCCAGTTGACAAATTTAAAAAAATAGGTTTTTCTCGTCTTGGAACGTATAGTATTTAAAAATATATATTTTTTTAATTTTTTATTTATACAGTTTTCTAAATTGTTTATCCTTTTAATTTTATTTATTTAAAAAACAAATAATTTCTGGAAATTATTCAAATAATATGCGGATCAAACTGATACCATATTTAATATGGATATATAAAAACGTTGCATATAATTTGGTTTAAATTTTAGGATCATAAATATTGATATCTTCAAGAAATGGTGCAAAAAATTTCTTATAAAATTCAAAATTTACCCCTTTTTTGAAAATCAAGAATTTAAAAAAAAAAATTTTAAGGGTATGTGGGAACCTCCCACGTGACCTAGTATGGAAAAATGTGTTTTGGTAGTATACATCTTACTCTAAACTGAAAAAAGATTTTTGTCTACAATTTTGAGGGATGATAGATTATAGGGTACAAGGAATCTCGCTGTTCTCAGAAAAATACATAATTTTGCGTTAAATTATTAAAAAATGAATCATTTCTCCATAATTTTAACCGGGAATTATTTTTTATTTCCGAGAAAGTTTCATTTTCACTACAAAAAAATTGAGATGTCCTTTTTTGTTATTTTCGAAATATTAATTAATTATTTATTTCAAACATAAACGGGTTTCAAATAAACCCTTTCGTATACAAAGTACTTATAACAATAGTGACATAGAGATAGTCATATGAATATGCCCATATAACTAGAGGTGAGTAGTATAATGCTAGGTTAAGCTATATGATGTTTAATGTAAATCAAAGACAGAATCAATTATACAGTAGTTGTCGTAGACTGGAAATAAGTCTAGGTAACGATATATGCATCAAAAAAATTTAGCGTGTCAGTAACAGCGTTTGCCACCCTGCTTAATCTAACTATACCAAAGACTTATTTGCATAATTTGTTCTATATGAAATTTTACAGCGAATAGTGAGATATATCTAGATGATCTGATTGGTACAGAAAAATTAATCATTGACAGAAGTTGTGATTCGTAATAAATCATCGTAGTTGTGTTCTAAGTATATAATTGAAAGGCAAGTTTAACTGTCTTGCTGCAAATCGAAGAAAACGGTTTTGAACACGCTCGAGTCATTATTAATAAATAAGTATAATAAGCTAACCAAATAATAATACTGATGCATATTGTAGTATATACTCATAACAAAAGCAAAAAACAATATTTTGAGAGTGCGTTCTTTACGAAAGAAGGTTCTGCATTTCTATGACAAAACCAAGTGATATCTAAGTGCTCTACTTATAAGATCTGATGAGATGTGAATGTTGAACCACCCAAGTATGATCCCTTAGAAAAAAAATATGTTTAAATTGCGTCGATTTGCACCCCCTCCTCCATCTTCAATAAAAAAAAACAAACATTAACCCCTTAACTGCTGATGACGACAATTTTGTGCGTCAAATCTTCCCCATCGCAGTTAAGGGGTTAAAAAAAAGACCGATCTTAAAAAAAAGTCAAAAAAATTCTTGATTTTCAAAAAAAGAGTCAAATTTTGAATTTTTTGCACCATTCGAAAGAGCAGGAAAAAAACTTTCGAAAAAAAACATATAAACTTTTTTTCATCTTTCTGTTTAAAAGAAGAATTCACTAGGTATATTTAAATTTTTCAAAAAAATTCAACCCCTTTCTTTTCCTACAGTTTTTGAAAAAACCTAACAATACGATCCGATCAACTTTTTTTTTCACTTAGTACGCTATACAGGAATTTTACAACCATATATATATATATATATATATATATATATATATATATATATATATATACACGGAGAAAAATGGAAAAACGAATAAAGTAACTTTTACTACTTTAAAAGTAAAATTGGACCTGTCCGAAGTTTCTGCGCATCTCTGGCAACTTTTACTCGAAAAATAGTAAAATTGACTATTTCTGTAGTAAATTTTACTGTTTCCGTAGTAATTTTTACTATTTCTGAAGTAAATTTTACTATTTTTGGAGTAAAAGTTGCCAGAGATGCGCAGAAACTTCGGACAGGTCCAATTTTACTTTTAAAGTAGTAAAAGTTACTTTTTCTTTTTTTCCGTGTATATATACAAGATAACATAACTTAATTAATAAAAAATATTTTTTAACAATATATTAGAAGGGACACTGGTTTTATACCCGGAAATAAATACCTTTAAAAAAATGATTTATTTGACATTTAATAAATAATTAATAAAATAATTATCAAAATATCCAATAGAAGAACAGATATTAAAAATTTTAAGAAAAAAATTTTAAACTGACAAAAATTATTTATTGTATTTAATTTATTTATTTGTATATATTAAAAAAAAATTTTAAATAAACCAATTTAAATGAATCAATTATTTTCTTTAAAAAGTAATTCCAAAACATTTTTTAAATATTGATATTTGTTAAAAAGTTTCACATTTCTTAAACAAATAAAAATATTTAAAAATCGGTGCATTTGTATAAAAACCCCTGTGTAGTGAAGATTTTAAGAATTATTTTCTGAAAAAAATAAGCCATGATTCATATTTAAATCAGATCATTTACAATTTTTTTTAAAGAAGAGCGATATATGAAGAAAATTTTAATGATATGAAAAATATCTAAATGTGACGTCAAACGAGAAAAGAGACCTATCCCCGAAATAACAGTAGGCTCAGTTTTCCGTGCACTGTACACGGAAAACTAAGCCTAATGTTAATTTCGGGGATACGTCCCTTTTCTCGTGCGGCGTCACAAATAAACAATTTTTGTAAAGTTAAAAATTTTTTTTTTAAACTTTGTATCTGTTCTTCCAATGGATATTATAATAATATTTAAAATTTTTAAATGTCAAATAAATATTTTTTCTGTAGGTCTGAATTCCCGGGTATAAACGTTCATAAAAAATTTGTATATATACCTTTGTTAATTTTTTTATTTGTATTTCTAAATTTTATGAAAATGAAATTTTTTTAAAATTCTTTTTCTACTTAAAAAAAATAATTTCATCAATAATAGGAGAATATTGCGTGTTATATTTATACTTCAACATCTTCATTTTAACCCTTTCCCTGCATATAGCCACAATTAACTTAAAGAAAGTTAATAAAAACTTATGAAATATTCCTAAAACTTGTTACAAGGGAGTTTTCGGGATCGCTGATTACGAATCTGATATCAGATTTTTAAAATTCAAAATGACGTATGTTGGATCAAACTTTTATTAAAATGGACAGATTTTCATGAAATTTTATATTATATTTTTAGAATTCTAAATCTATAAATATGATATGAAAATTCAATAATTCGAAAAAGTCAAAATGGCGGATCCAGTATGGCAAGTTAAAATTAAGAAAAATGAACGGATTTTTATGAAATTTGTTATACAGTCAATCCTCCACAATGACGTTTTTCACAATGACGGATCCTTCAAAATGACGGTTCGATTTAGTTTGAAACTCCTCCGCAATGATGGATGGCGTAACATGATTTAAGCAAATTTCAGTGCAATATTCTTTGGGAGTTAAGAAATGAAAAATAATCAAAGATGATTATATATTCCCCTAAAGCACCGAAACTTTCCT
Source organism: Leptopilina boulardi (assembly GCF_019393585.1). Classification (NCBI taxonomy): domain Eukaryota; kingdom Metazoa; phylum Arthropoda; class Insecta; order Hymenoptera; family Figitidae; genus Leptopilina; species Leptopilina boulardi. The sequence goes on from NW_026137778.1 coordinate 1,522,675, forward strand.
ATAGATTTCCTAAAGATTTATTTGAAATGTTTGGAATATTTAATTGCAATGTTTAGTGAAAATTGTGTAAAGATTTAAATGTCTTACTTGAATAAATGTTTGCACGAAACTTTCCTGAACATTTATTTAATCGGGACATTTGAATATTTACACAATATTCACTAAACATTGCAATTAAATATTCCGAACATTTCAAATAAATCTTTAGGAAATCTTTAGGAAAGTTTCGGTGCTGTGGGGGTTATTTAATTCTTATTATATTTAATAATTTTAATGATAACTTATTATTTCAACTAATATAAAAATATTGATAAATAAATAGTAGTTAAATTCAATTATGTCATTCATATATTCTGATAATATTTAATAATTTAAATAATTTTTTTATATACTAACAATTAATATTATTATTATGTGAACAATAAAACGGGAAATTTTATAAATTTTTATCAATATTTTAATTATAAAAATAATAATAAATTATTTAATTAATTATTATTATAATAATTAGTATGTTTTAATAAAGAACGTTTATTAAATTTTACTACGAAAAGTCCCCCAGTGTGTTCCAAACAAAATATATGTACAGGGACAGCCCTGGAAAAGTAGTCGGGGGACGTATAGGCACCCGTCAAAGTAAAGGATGAGAGAAGGGGAAATTTTAGGCAAATCCGTCATTGTGGAGGATTGACTGTATATTTGAATGTTTTTGGGTCTTTGAATCCAAATATATCAAAATTTTATAATTATATATAACTCGACAACCGATTGACCGATTTCAAAAATTTGTATTGCATTCTCTTCTGTCGAATTTTCTTTAGCGGCTAAACTGCGAATTAACTTTTAAAACTAGCAAAATTAAAAAAAATAACAAGGTTTTGAAATTAAAAATCCGGAAGAACGTCATTTTTTGATGTTAAATTTTATATTTACAGAAAGTATAAAAAAACGTATAAAAAACATTAAAACATATAATAAACATAATATAAAATGTATTACGCAGTAAAACCCCGTTTATCCGAGGTCTCGATTATCCGAGGTGGTGTCCCATCAGTATAGTAAATTCTGCATTATCCGAGTCTAGTCCGCGTCATTTGAGTTATTTTTAATTTTAGTTTTTTATAAATATGAGTTTATTTTAAATAAATTCAAATTGTTTAAATTATTATGGAATATATAGAATATTATTTACCCGTTTGTAATAAATAATAATTTTTTAAACAATAATAATGTTAAATTGTAATAAATATTTAACAATTCGGATCACTGTAAAATCAAAGGTATTAATTTAATACCGACTTTAGGTACTAAATTGTCATTTGGTTCTATTTTGATACCTAAAATCGGTACTATTTTAGTACTTATTTCTTTTTACAGTGATTAACCGAGTTTTCGCCTTATTCGAGGTAGGACCGGTCCACATTAGCTCGAATAACCGGAGTCCTACTGTATTTATAAAAAGAATGATAAATTTTTACTCTAAATAATAAATATAACAAAGTGACTTTTCAACCCCATACCATGTCGTGCCTCTTGAAATGTTTTCGTAATACTCGTTTAACTCAATCCTTTCATAAAATACGAAAAAATGTTCAAAAAGGATTTTGAAGCATAAGAAGTAAGTTGAAACTATAGTTGGAAATTTGAAAAAAATGAAAAAATACCGATTTTATAACGTAAAAAGTAGAATAAGTGTTTAGTTCAATCTACTCTTTAGCCGCTAATGAAAATTGCACAAAAGAGAATGCAAGAAAAATTTTTGATTTCGGTCAATTGGTTGTCCACATTATGGTGGCATAAATAATATATATACCCACTATAGAACGAAAATATTAATATTTTTTAAAATCATAACTTAATTTTTTTATTATCCTAAATATACATAAAAACATATAAAAAGAGTTAATTTACTATATATTTTGAAACTTATGAAAACAAATTTTTAAAAACCAATTTATGCGGTTTTAAAAATTTACAAGACCCCTTCAAATAAAATTTTCATTTTACACTGAAAAAAGAATTTTGGTTTCCAAAATAAAAAGTTTTTTTTTGTCTATATTTAACAAACAACATTTTTTGTTTCTAATTAAAATTAGAAAAGAAGTATTTTTGTTATAAAAATTTTGGTTGGGATAATAACCAAAAATTTAATTGATGGAACAAAAAATAAATGGTAGCTCAATTTTTAACCAAACGTTTATTTACTATCAAAACCAAACCCTTTTTTCACACACTAACTTAAAAAGTAAAAAATTTAAATTTAAAAGTATCAAATTGATACCATAAATATTTGATATAAATATTTGTATCAATTTGATATACTTATAAATTAGTGCGTGCGCAGAGTGTACATTAGGTATCAAGTGAAAAACTACATCCGAATGATAATGAAAATAATTTCTAAAAAATATTTTTGTCTCAAACAGCAGCTTATATGGTAATGAATTATTACTTATGATGATTAACTGCTGTCATTTTAGATGACTGATATTGAACCGAATAAGATATATGTTAAAGTGCGTTTAAGAGTAATAAAAGTATATAATAATGAATCGTAAAGAAAGTACTGTATACTATAAACATTATAGAAATGCATGTTTTCAACATCTGTTGGAGAAAGTTTCAGATTTACCAAGAAATTCCTGAGAGAAATATGTATCTCATAATTCCTCTGTCAAAATAATAATAATACGGATGCGTAGTAGAAGCTTTAAAGCGTAGTACTCCGCAGTTTCTTCGCAGCTTCCGGATTCAAGTGCATATAGTAAAGAGAGAGAGAGGAAAAGAGTGGCGAGATTCAGAGAGAGGTTGAGATGAAGGAAAGGGAGTAAGAGAGAAAGAGAGTTTTGATGGCGGTTGATCGGGTATGTAGGGTGGGTGGGTACGAGAACCCGAACACTAAAATTTCTGAAAGCTTGCCGCAGAGTAAGGATCCTAGATACCCCCGGCGGTGCGTGTCTATAATCCCAGGTATATAGAGGCACCAAGAACACCTCTGAGGGTGTTAGGGGGCTTCATTTGGGTTCGGTTAGAAATTGGTACGCCTCGTGGACACCATAATGGTCTCAGTTGCGCCAATCGTAACGTGGGACGTCACTTGTTGTCGATGGGGAACAAAATCGTCAGCCAATAGTTACCAGCTCCATCTCAACAGTGGGCGGGGATAAATGTAGCGCCACAACGGCCGTTGCGTGAACCGCACTGTTGAGTTCGGGGAGAGGCTCGGGCTTCATTATGTATCATTATACTGATCCGCGCCGCGCGGTGTACACTACAGTTACTGAGAAAGGCGCGCGTGTTTGTGATTTCTTAGTCTTCTTCGTCATTATATATATTTGTGCTAACAATTTTCCAATTGCCTTGACACTGCGCGCGTGAAAACAATTATGTCTGTAAAAGAAATATAAGTGTCTAATTTTCGTTGGATTTAATGCTAAGTGTTGTTCCCTTATTGTGGATTACTTGTCCCCAGGCATTTTCCGTCGGATTGAGAAAAGTGATGTGTGATTATTTGGATTTTATTTGGGAAATGCAGTTTTCTTTTTCTAGATGATATATAAGACATAAAGTGGAACGATTTCATGGAATGGGAATAGCGACGCGTGTGTGAAGTGTGAAGTGAGTTGAATTGTTATTGAGACCGTAATATATAATAGTGTTCTCTCACAAGCAGTATTAAATCTCGGGGAATTAATAATAGGAGAGTAAGAGATAGTGTTACCAAGTAGGGTGTACATGTTGTCATCAGACAAGTGTGCCCGCTGACCTGAGCGGATACCTGGCCCCAAAATTCGGGCCCCGTGGCGTGTGGAGGACTTTGGAGGTGAGGCGAGGGTGGCTGGGTGCGACTTTGTCGCGTCTAAGGTGGAGCGTCCGGGCAGCACGACGACGCTCAACTTCACGGACCTGGGGAGCCCATTCGGGGCGGGCGACCCCTGTCCGTCGAGTACCCCGACCCCGAACAGCATGTCGGGTGGTGGACCGTCGGGCGGAGGAGGCGGCGGTACCGGAGGCGGTGGTGGAGGTAGTGGTGGAGGCGGCGGCGGATCCGATATGGAGCAACACCTTCATCATTCTGGTTTAGGTTCGGTGACACCTGGTCCACCCGGTGGTACCGGGGGTGATAGTGCCTCCAGCACCCCAGTCTCCCAAAGTGGCAAGTCCGCTTTTATTGAACTTCAGCACAATAACCTTTACAATCCCGCTGGCCTCCGCGGCGGATATCCCGGAAGCCACAATGTCCCCAGTGCACATCAGTTTTCTCACCAAGTCAGTTCTCTCGGACATCAGGGCTCGGGACCCGGTAGTGGCAATCAACAGCATGCTGATGCCGGATTCCCCAGTCCTAGGTCGGCCCTAGCCGGATATCCGTTCGCGCCCATGCATCAGCACAACGCCTATGGATATCACCTGGGATCGTACGCACCCCAATGTCCCTCACCGCCCAAGGACGGTGAGTACCCCAACTGTATGTATTCGCAGCTTTTTTACTCTTATACTCTGTTATTACAATCGTATATATATATATATATATGTAATGCTTCAATTTACCCAATTGGGTTTTCACCGCACTCACTGTCATTGCAATAATAGCGAAAAAGTTACTTACATTTTTAACAAAATAGCCAAATCGAAAAAACATACACTGAATAAGACATTAAAGGGACGTGTTGATACATAGATACATTACACATTTAGATGTTTATCTCTATTTGTTAATTATCACGTATAACTTCGTGTAAATATTGATGATCATCAATTGGATCGTGGATCGGATTTCTGACCTATAAGAACATAGTCGAAGCAATGCGAATTTATTATTAATTTCAATGTGTTCACTGTAAAAAGTAGGCATCTTATTATAACGCTGCAAAAAGAAATAACTTATTTTAAGATGTTTTGGTAGCGTTTTTAAGACATATTCAGATATCTTGATGTCTTGAAAACGCTACCAAAACATCTTAAAATGAGATACTTCTTTTTGCAGTGAAGATATATATTGGTATACTTTTAAGATTTTTCTAAAAAGTTGTCAAAAACATATCTTAAAACACATTATGTTTATAATTTGTACTAAGATATGCGGTTACAGAAGATGTGTGAAAAGTGACAATGTATTTTAAAATACTTATTTTTGCAGTAAATTTTTATATTTCATTCTTATAAAAATGAAAATTATTTTATAACTTTTACGTTTTCTAATATATTAATTTTTAATCGTCGCCAAACTAATTTTTTTCTCAGTATCATTTTTATAAACGCACTGCAAAAAGTATTAAGCATATATTTTATAAGACATATCAATTTTAAGTTGCCAAAAAGTTATCAAAAATATTTTAAAATACGTATTAATTTTTAGAAAGTAAAATGGTTATAATAGAAGATGCGATATGTTTTTAAATATAAAAGTGAATATATTAAGATACTTCTTTTTAAAAATAGATGACCTATTGCTAAATAATGTTATTCTCCTTAAAAAATTGTACAGAAGTAGAAAAAATGTTTTCCTCTGGGTCATACTGACCCAGGGTGTTAACGGAAGGTTCAAATATAGCTTTAAAAATTATTTGGCCATTTCGCATTTGTTGTGAAAAGTTATTCATCCTCTTGTTTTTAATATAGTTTTATCGAATATGTAAATAATTTTCAAATTAAAAAGTTACTTAAACTTAAATATATTAAAGTATATAAAATATACGCGGTAATAATATAGTATATAAATAAACATTAAAACATTGTTCCAAATAATTCTTTGATAAGTGACCGTATATATTTACATAGAAAAAAATTTTGTTAATATATTTTTACATAATATTTTTAATCTTTATAAAGTGCATTATATGCCTACAACAGAAACAGGTGTCTTTGTGGTGGAATTTTTTTCATTTTTCAAATTATTATTAATCTTTTTTATTTTATGTAAAATACATATATATTTAAAGGTTAAATCACGTATGTTTAAAATTTTATTTAATTTGTTTAATTCAGAAATTCATGATAATAATTATTGATTGATTTTAACTAAAGTATAAAAAGTAATATATAAAAATTATATACATTATTTTCACAAATATACACACTCAGAGAAAAGTTTTGTGAATGTATAATTTTTTTTGTATCAGCTCCAATTTTTATTTTTTTTTTTTTTTGTTAATTTAAACAAAATTTGTTAGATACAAATAAATATTTGTTCTAAATAAATGTTTGCTTTATTTTAATAAATTTTTCAAAGAAAGAATTTCATTGAGCCAAATGAACTTTATTTGAAGTTTCATTAATTGTGCAGGTTGATTATTTGGTTTATTTTTTATTTTATTTTGTTGATCCAACAAAAATTTGGTTATTACAAACAAATTTTTTTTCTGAGTGTATACAATATGGCGGAAAGATTTTAAAATTTAAAAGAATGATCAAAAGTTTCACATACTTGAAATAGAAATATGTGTCAGTAGTAAAATGAATTTTCATTATATATTATTTTTTCAACTATTTTATAATAAAAAATAATATATTAATATATACGGATATTATAAATTATAAACTGTCACTATATGTGTATGATGCATTTTTATAGAACGTTATCTTGATTTTATGATTTTTTCTATCAATAAACTAGATAATAAAGTCCCTTGACAAATTCTTATCTTAGTTACAAGTAAATGTGCCCGAATAAGGGAAAACTTTAAAGAAAGCCCTCACGACGTGCGGTGACAGCGTGTCTGACGGTACCAAGGTATTTCGTCCGTTTATTCTACGTCTTGCGGAGAATCGATACATGGTGGCTATAAGCTGAGTCCGCGCGTTAAAAAAAACATACTGTATATATATTCATATAGCTTTTTATTCCTATTGAATCTTGCTATCGTTTTACATTTTATTGACATAAAGGTCAATGATGGTTTTTTTCTATATTTAAGTAAGAAATATGTAAAATTATTTTTCCACTTTTTTTTTTTTTGTAGAATTCTACTGTTAGAAACAGTTAATTACCGTAAAAAGCTTGACTTTCTTAATAACAACGTCGTCGCGCAGACTATTTTACTTTATATATATAGTAGAAAGTCGTTTTTAGAGTGTTAGTTTTGGAAGCAGAGGCAGTAAATTTTTATCGCTTCCTCTATGCTAATTTGAGGGTGACAGATTGAAGAGGCCAGGAAGAGACCACAATGAATATAGAAAACGGAATCTGGAGTAGCAGGTAGCAGTCAATGCCGGTTGTTGGTCAGGTTCACTATAGAGTAGAATGTTTTAATGAAAGCAAGATATACGAGGCCCAGTTCAGATTCTCGTAAAAGACCCCCAATGCTATGAATGAAGTAATTAAAAAAGAGAAAAAAAATGGACGAACCAAATTCCTTCTTTAGAATTTTTTAACTATATATTTAAAATACTTGTTTTTCCGCATCAAGTATATCATATTTGTAAAATTTACAAAATATTACATTTGAAGAAAAATTAAAAATTTACTTTGTAAAATATTTTTAGTTTTCAAACTATACTCTCATGAAAACAAAATCAAAAATAAATTACAGTAACAATGATAAAAAAAATTGAGATGTTTTTATTCTTTTTTCCAACCGCACACATCAGTTAAAAGCTATTACAATTTATAACTTTATTACACATATGTTTTCCATAAACTTTTTATTTTTTTCCGTAGACCCTTTGAACAATTTTCAATTCATAATAACACAGATAGGAGTTTGTCCACAAGTGACGACTTGAATATTTCTTGTTCGAGAAATTATTGCCTTTCAACTTTTGTACAAGGAGACCTTTATAGAACGATATAGGAAATCTGAATCTGCAAAAACGTGAGGGTAATTTTCGTTCTATAACTTGAAGTTGTTCTTCGATGAATTTTAGATCTGAAAAAGGGTTTCCCCTAGAGCAATTGTCTGTTATTGCAATTTTTATAACTACTTTTGATTTTCTTTTTTTTTTTCTTCTTTTTTTTTATGGGAAAGAAAATTTGATTTAATATAGTTGTTTTGATTTTTCCTCTAAGTGGTTAGTTATACTTTATAATCTTGTGGTATATACTTTTAAATTAGAAAACTTTTGTTATATAACAGATGTATATTCTTATTTACATATGTGCTAATTATAAAATATGATGAGAATATAATTATACTTTTTTTTTTTGAGTTACACTTAGTGTAAAGATTTAACTTTTAACAAAGTTGGGTGAATTATACACCTAAAGTATATATTTGTCAATGTTAGCAATTATTATAATGTGGCAATTGTGACTGTCATAAAAAAGAGTCTATGAAAGAAGCAACCAGATTAGAGGAAGAATTATGCAGAGACTAAAGTCGATTGTTATAACTATATATATATAATATCCGTTTATATTCTAGGGGCAATAAAGTCATCAGCACCTACATATTCGGTTGATAATTAATTAAATAATAAATATCGTGTTATGATCGTAATTTGCTTAATTGCTACCAAACACGCTATTGTTTGTATATCCTCTAAGTTATCCGTGCTTATTCGTCATTATTTTGTTATTTATTAAGTACCTTTTTCGCGTATAAACGTTTTTACATCGAAACTTAAGATTTACAAGTGTTTTTTTTTTTGCAAAAAAAAAAGTTAATTGATATGAATTAAAGGTACACGGAATTAATATAATAAATAAATAAAAGAACATTGGCATTGATTTTATTGAATGTTAATAATGAAATATTTATTCAAAGTCGAAAACTAAAAAAAAAAGTATATATTAAGCAGGTGGTCAGTATACTTAAAGGTTGATGAATTCAATCAATAAAATATGAGTGTTTTGCTGTCGTATATATATATAGCTGTAGGGTAACTGGTTTTTTTTTAGTTCGTCGCGAGTGTTTGAAATGATAGAGGGGAAATTCATCTAGTATTTCTTAATGCGTAAAGGGTGTAGCTCCCCTAATGACAACGTCAATACTTACAAAGAGTTACACCCAGAGTGGCGTGATCGAGTCAATATACATGTAACTAAATTTTTTATATGTTTCTCCTTCATCTTTTCTCTGTCACCATTATTTATTATTTAGTAATTTAGAAATTTTTCAAAATAGTTTCACTTTGTAAACATTTTCCTGATGAAAAAAAAGAAATATTCACCAAAAAGTCAATTAAATTTTTATATATGACGCGCCATGAGAAAAGTAAACAAATTTTTAGGTTATATTTGTGATTTTTTGATTGAAAATACATAAAGAGGGTTAATTCTTAATATAAATACACTTTTTCCAAAGGAATCAATGTTTCTTGCAATATTTTGATATACATACCCATTAGTATATCAATTTATATCCGCCGAAAAATGATTTTTTCGACATTTGAATTTATTGGTATATCGACAAATGTCATGCGGACAGTATATTTGCTGAAAAGTTTAGGAATTGATTTTTCGATTTCACTTTTTTTTTGTTTATTGATAATAATATTATTTTCATTTTGAGTATGAAACAAAAAAATATAAAATAGTCGAACAAAAAAACACATTTTTGAAGATAAAGTAGAATACACTATATTAATACATATGAAAGTTGAGTTTACAATTCACATATATTTTTCAACATTCAAAATTATTTTTTTAATCCAAATATGATTATTGAATCTACAATCAATCACAAAATAATTATGCAATTAAAATAACAATAACGTATGGAAATAATAAATATAAAAAAACAGCAGACGACAGATAACTGATAACAATATCCTGTCACCAGAGTTCGGAATCTAGATTACTAAGTGCATTTTAAAGTAAAACGTCCAAAATGTGACACCTTTTTGCGTGAGTTTTTTAAAGGTGCGTTCACTATTGTTTTCGGTACGAAAACAGCAAGCGGCCATCTTCATTAAATCTATTCATTTTCATTAGTAATTAAAATTTCAATGAGTTAATTTGAACAAAATGAAATTGTATATAATTAAAAAGTAAAATTTCTTAAAGAATAGGTTAATAATAATAATAATAATTATTATTATTATTATAATAATAAATCATAATAATAATGAAAAAGATTTGTCAAAATAATCAAAAAATGACTGGAATTTTCGTATTATTTCTAAAAATTATCAGCAATAAATGCGGGATCAAGTTATAATTCCACTTATGCGCGCAAGTATCAAAACGTTGCATAATTCCAATCCAAATTTTAAAATTGAATATTTTCTTTCAGGAAAACTGTATAAATATTTATGTTTAAAATCTTAAATAAAAACTGATTTTGATTTCACATAATTAAAAATGAACCTAATGTTTACTTTTAATAATATATCAATAAACATAACCTAAAATTTTTTCCTCCTTTTCTCGTGTCACATATATAAAAATCAGCAAAAATTAAATATATTTAAATTTTCTTTTTTGCAAATATAATAAAACCTTTTGTTTAAAAACTCTTAAAACCGTTTAGTGTTGCTAATTATTTAAGATTCTTGTCGTCGATTAAATATAGACTTGAGAAAGTTTACTGTCTAATCATCACATCTCGCGCAGTAATATATAGAAAGAGAGAGAGAGAGAGACTAAAAAGTTGGACTTGAAAAAAATTCTTGGCACAAGAAAGTTAATCGCACGGTATCAGAATGAAAACGACTGGGAAATGTCGTTGAAACACGAAAGCGCAACTCGTCTTTATAAAAGTGAGATTTATTAATGGCGAAAAATATGGTTTGGGTCCACACATATCCGCAATGGCTTGTTTATTTCGTGTTGATGGGTCGTTAGATTCGTCTTGTTCTTTAAAAAAAAACGATCTCGTCCGACATCAAATTCAGTAGCACCGTAGGTGGTATATCGGTGACCATAATCTTATCGTTGCGACGACAAACCAACCCAAAGCGGGTTATTATCGGCACGTTCTTGTTGTCCGACATCTTGAAAGCGATTCGAATCAGACTCGCGGAAGAAAATCCAATTAGCAGGTACCTGAGGTCCTGATGGTCAGAAACAGCGGGACATTAGTCTTTTGACTGGACCCGTGCGCGCAACGACGCGGGATCATGTGGGGCGGTATCTATATATATATGTATATATATATGCCCATGCCAACATCGGTGCGAAACGTCCTCTCTGCTTCTGGTATGCCACTGTGATGGATTAGGTATTAAAAGGTTGTTGTTTTCACAAGGATTAGGTTCGTTCATATTTTAAAGGACTCCACTTCATTTTAAGAATTTTAAATCTCATCGTCGATGTAGATATATATCTTAAGTCGGATCAAATCAGCGTACGGGGATTTGTTCGGAAGTCGTGTTTTTTTACTGATTTCTTTTATCGATAAAATTTTTATTTTTTAGAAAATGCAGGTAGTTTCTTATGTATACTTATGAAAAAATAATTTTTTTCCCCGTAAAATGCGTTACGTGTAACTTTGAGGCTTTTTTATATTTCTTATGTTAAGGCCTGAGCAGAATAGAAACGCAACCGAAACAATGAGTTAGAAAAGGATAGATATATTTTTTGTCCTTCTCCAACTCATTATTGCGGATGCGTTTACGGTACGATTCCGGATTACGTTTTTATCCTGCTCAGACCTTTAAGGCGCTTGTACACTTCACAAATTCTAAAGGCGCTTGTATACCTCACCGATCCCGAGTATACTTGCGTCGTGTACCATTGGAGTAAAAGAGACAGAAATATCTTTTGTTTCTTTTACTCCAATGGTACACGACAGAAGTATACTCGGGATTGGTAAGGTATACAAGCGCCTTAAGTATACTCGGAATTTGTCAAAAGTTATATTAATTTTGATTGACTTATAGAGAATTGGAAAATTTCGAAATTGTCTATGAGCAAAGTCAATCAATGTTAGTGAAACTTTTGACAAGTTTCGAGTATACTCAGAATTTGTGCAAGCACCTTTATGTTCGACTTAAGACATAAGGCCAACGCACAATAGATTCGCGAAAGTCGTACTTCACTTTGCATTTTCCGTAATACACATACCTGATAGGTTGTCCACAATGAATCAGATTCTGGACAACCAATCAGGTATGTGTATTTCGGAAAATGCAAAGTGAAAAAATTTTTTTACCGAAGGTGTAAATGCTCCATTAAGACGCTTGTATACCTCACCGATTCCGAGTATACTTCTGTCGTGTACCATTGGAGTAAAAGAGACAAAAGATATTTTCGTCTCTTTTACTCCCATGGTACACGACGCAAGTATACTCGGGATCAGTGAGGTATACAAGCGCCTTTAGGCCAAATAAAAAAAGCCTATTGTAGACATAGCCTATAAGGTTTCCGACGTATATTACATCTTTTACGTATTTTAACGTAAAATACTGTAAACAATTTGTGTACTTTTAAATATGGAGGCAAAAGATAATTAACAACGTGTAGTGACATTTATAGGTTATGTTTACAACAGACGTAAAATACGTAGAAAAACAAAAGTTATAATTTCAAAAAAATTGTTATTACACATTTTTTTAGTCCCTTATAACAATGTTTACTTTTCTATTTTCTTTATTATACAAGTTTATGTGTTTTATTTACAGTAAAATGAAGAAAAATTAATTACCTTGATATCTGTCAATGAACAAGGATAAAATTAATTGTATTTAGTAATAATCATGTACACCCTCTGCCTAATTCTCGACTTTACGACAATAATGTCATACATTAATGAATATAAGTGTAATGACGGTGGTTCTAATGACACAGTATAATGTTTATAGTGACTGCCCGCGTGATGATAAGTTATTATGCTTTCCGGTCAGATGTATACTCTGATTTTATAAATTCAAGCTCGAACCGCGAAACGACAGTAATTAAGCATATCGTTTACACAGATTGGCTCTAGGTTAAATGTATATATATATAAAGACAAATTTCAATCGATTCTCCTCAATAACAGTTTATTGCTCAAAACAAATTTATTCTACCGACGGGAAGTTAAAGGGAACAATGTTATAATTTCAATAATTACTTTAGCTAATGTCACGATGAGCGGTGGTTAATTAGTAAGTCAATTAAATCACGTAGAGACTATGACGTATATATATATGTGGCCTCAAGTGTGAAAGTACGTAATAAATGTTGAAGCTAACGATTTAAGTGAACATAATTTAAACTTGGGTACATATAACTTATTTATCTATATATATTTCTATATAAGTTTATACATTTAAAAAGAGGGAGAAGAATATTTATTAATTTATTTACAAATCAAGTATTTTATTCATATAAAATTTTCAGTAGTTTTATTTTTTAAAAAATTCCTTTTGTTTTTTTACAAAAATTGTTTCATCACAACTACATTTTTTTGTTTAACCAATTTTTTATTTTTCTTTATTCCATTAATAAGTAAAAAATATATTGTTAAATAATAATAATAGTAATAATATTTTTTATATAAATATTTTACGAAAAACAATTTACATAAATTCATTTAAAGGTTAAGATTTCTCATTATTTATTACCTCATACAAATTTATATTTCCATTAACTTGACACTAATAAGTTTCCTTTGATATCTAGACTATTATATAGATATGACTCGAACAATTACACTTGTAATAATTAAGTAATATTATTTATTAATTTTAACTGGAATTTTAGAAAATAATATTATGAAGTACAAAATGTAAATAAATGTTTTTTTAAAAAAAAGATTAACAACTAAAAAGTGTTGTATCGTGAAGTTGCATATTAAATATTATTATCCCATTTGAAAGGTAATCTTAAATATTTATCATTCTAATATGATAAACTTTTGAATTAATTCTTAAATACAGGCCAGGAAAAAGTGTGTTTACAAAATTGATATTTAGCAAATAAAATTTTTTTGAAGTGAATAATGACATTTTTGTCATATTGACATTATTTTGTCATTCGTTTTTACATCACAAATAATCAAATTTTTTTGTTTCTCCCAACAATAAAAGTTCCGAATAAAATTATTTTTATAAAAATTTTCTCAGTATTCTGATGTTATGAAAACTATTTCTTCATAATAGAAGATTTTATTATTTATTAAAAGGATGCAAAAAGAGTATATATTCTCTAAATTTAAATCAGTGAGATTTCAATGACGAAATAGTTGAAATTTTGCAATTGAATTAGTTCAGTAAAATTTCCACTGAAATTCAGTTACATTTCACTGAAAATCAGAAGAATTATTACTGTTTAAAACAGTCAAATCTGTTTTACCGATTAATGATAAGATTTGACTGTTTAAATCAATAATAATTCTACTGATTTTCAGTGAAATGTAACTAAATTTCAGTGAAAATCTTACTAAAGTAATTCAATTGCTAAATTTCAACTATTTCGTCATTGAAATTTCACTGATTCAAAGAAGAGTACTATAATGTTTTCCTTCTTCGATTAAGATGTAATGTTTAGTTTTGAAAAGATTATTATAATTTGAAGCTAAATTTATGTTTTCCATATATCATAAAATAGATATAATCTTTTTGATTAAAATTTAAAAATCAAAAAGTTCATTATAAATGATTAATGGAAACGGAGATTTTTTTTTAATAGTATTTATTTTTCATTAAAATTTAAAGTCTTATGATATATTCTTATCAAATTCATTATACTTTCTAAATATAAATTAATTAAAAATAACTAATTGATAGTAAAATCATGACTGATTTTTTGTTTCATCAAAAAAGAAATTAATAAAAATCATTAATTTTTAGTAAAAAGTAACAAATTTTAAATAGAAGAAAACAGGGAAAAAATACAATTTTTACTTCAAAATCGGTATATAAATTAACTGCAACAAATTTTATATAGTTGAGGGCGCCACTGTTTATGTGAATTAGCATTGGATAAAATTACCCGCAACTAAATTTATCCAGCTTTTTTTCTGTGAATAACTGAAAAAATATTTAAATTTGACTAATTCATAATTTACCAGAAATTTTAGTTATTTTGAAATAACAAAAAACTAAGAATTTAATTAAAAATTTGTTATTTTCAACTCAAAGATTAGTGGAATTATTACTATTTGAATTAATCACTAACTTTTTGCAATGAACTTAGTTATTTTTAACAAATTCCAAATTTAGAGAGTATAGGGTATTATGTCAGTCCAATGGACGCTACTTTATGTTTACAATATATATTATACTATTTATAAATTCACCAGTTGAACTTGCAGTACTTTAATACAACAGTAAGTTTTTTTCCAAGTATTCAAATACATTTTAGCTAATTATAAAGTTTCGCCTTGTGATTATATTAGTCGATGAGTTTAAAACTTTCCAACACTCCGTAAAGTCCGCAGAGTAATATATATGTGACCGCGCGTGCTTTGTCACTTTGTTTAATAAAGTTATTTCAACAATTTCAAATAATAATTCTATATTGGAGCATCAAAAGAACAATAGGAAATAACTGATAAAATATTTAGATATGCAAATTTTAATAGATTATAAACTCGTTCTGCATTTGAAATTCATAACTTGTTTTATATTAATTAAAAATGTTTTTAAATTATGTTTAGGTGACTTTTTTCTAAAACAGTTTTATTATTATTTTATTGAAAAAATGTATTTGATTCAAATAATTGTACTTGACTGTTATCAGATAATTGGTATTAATTAACAATATATTTTTGGAATATTTATTTGATAATAGTCAAGTACTTTATTTGAATGAAATAAATTTTTTTCACATTATGAATTAAAATCTCTTAATCAGATTTAGTTATTAATTTTCTCTTATGAGGATTATTTTTTTTTGTTAGTTTTTCTTTAGTTCTTACATTTTTTGTTAAGAGGATTCTGAAAGTTGATATTAGGGTGGTGTATGTTCACAGACCTCTCGCCTTTGGGTGATAAGGGCGGAAGCCTCGTCGACGAATTAGGAGGCGGTGGCGGTGGTTCTCTCAGGAATGGTAAAGGGAAGAAAATGAGAAAGCCAAGAACCATCTATAGCAGTCTTCAGCTTCAACAATTGAATAGGCGATTTCAAAGAACGCAATATTTGGCATTACCAGAACGAGCCGAACTTGCAGCCAGTTTGGGTTTAACGCAAACACAGGTGAGTTTTTAAATTTTTTTGAGATTTTCAGTTTTAAAATAATGATGATAAATAATTGTGAAACATGAAGAATAGATGATTTAATGTGAAAATTATAATGAAATGAAATTATAGTTTCAAAACGGTCAAATTACGTTTGTGTTATATGCAATGTCGTCGTATATACACGGTAACTGGATCTTTACTGGACAGCATCTGTCTGGTTTATCGGCACAAATGACTTTACTAAATCACTGATTTGCCACGCCCTGGACATCGTGGATAGGGTTGCCTCAGTGTCCAGTGTAGAGCGCGAGTTAACGAGATGGTCATAAATTTTCTTTCCGAGAACCTTTTGCCCTTTCAACGCGGTATATATATATGAACTTTCTGGATACGGGAGTTTTTCCCAAAACTACTATACCATTAACCTTAAAACTTTCCGAATCGTCGCACCCCTCACTTGCTGTATGGTTTCCGGTTCACAATTTATGGAAGCAAGTCACTCGGTAATTATCCCGACGACCGCTAATTGGAAAGTGTGCCTCTTGAGCTTAAATTGCTGGGGCATTGGTGAAAATAAGGGGCGATAGGCAATCGTTTTGTTAATTTTCTCTCAACTCCAAAAAAAATCTGAGTATCAACATTTTTATAATTTTATATACTTTCTCTCTAAATCTGAAATAAAGTACTGCCTGAAGGTATATACAGAATTGCATAAATGCTGTCCTTCCGGTTTGACGGCCTTTTCAAAAATCGTGACACTTCTATAATTTTATTAGTTCGTGGCATAATTCGCCATAAACTAGTAAAATTATTATAAAAGTATCACGACTTTTCAAAATGTCATCAAACCGAAAAGTACAGAATTTATGCAATGTGTATATCAATTCGAACCTAAAATTTTGATCAAAAATTATGAAATTTTTTGATACTTAATGCATTAAAATCTCCGAAAGTTCATATTACAGAAATTCCAATTCACAAAACCCAACAAAATTTTCATTTAACAGAATATGAGTGTAGCAGAATTTTCATTGGTCAGAATCGAGTCCGAGATTCTGTCCAATGAAAATTTTTCTATACGCATATTATTCTGTTAAATAAAAATTCTGATGGGTGAGAATTCTGTTAAGAAGCATTTCTTGGCTGAAAATTCTGTCCAACTAAAAGTCTGTTACCTAACACTTCTGTTAAACTGTAATTCTGTCAAATGAAATTTCTGTTACATAAATTTCTGTCGAATGCAAATTCTGTAATATGAACTTTCGGGGATTTTAATGCTTCTCCTCATAAGTATATATGATTTTCTAAATCTAAAAGCATATATAATACTTCCAAAATTCACAGGAAAATCCGAAGTGCTTGGAATTTTTTGTTATAATTTTTTTCATGCACACCGTGAGCAAAATTTAACTAATTTATTAGCGCATATAATTGGAATCAGTGGTATACTTATCACAGTGGAATTTCGCTAATTCGGATTTAGAGAGTTCGAATATTGAATCGCTGACATTATTTGTCTTTTGAATAATATGTGTGTAGCTCAATATGAGTCTATTAATCTTGACGTATAGTTAGTCACTTAAGTGATGTGCGCGACACGATAACAGTGTGCAATATAATGGTTAGTTAACTGATAGTTCTCTCTCTCTCTGCGATTATTGATAGCGCACACAGGGTTCCAGACAGGATAATTTCATTAGTTCTGGAACCCTACAGAGTGACAACTCACGAAGGCGCATTAGTATATGTATTATGAATTAAGTGCGCTTTTGATTAGAAGTTTCCATATAAGCATAATAATAATTATTCAAATCAACCCCTTGAATATGTGCTACCGTCTCGAATTTCTTGTCATCGCGCGCACCAACCAACATGGCGTAATCTTCCATCTATATCGTTCGTGTGTCTTTCACTTCCTTTTCGCTTGTGAGAAGATGCGAGAAGAAAGAAAAAGAAGGAAATGAAAAAGAAAGGCAACGAGCAAAAGGGGAGTTAGAAGTATTACAGAGCAAGACAGAAGACAAGGCATCTCTTTTTCCTCGAGGCTTCTTCTCTTGGATAAGGTAGCGGGCAAAGAATATAACACATATAGCAAGAAGGTATATATATATATATATGTATCTCATATACTTTCATGCACGCGATGTTACTTTGGGCGTGGTGTATAACCTTTTTTTCTCATCTTTTTTTTTATCAATGTTGATGGTATTTAGGAATTTTGAAAAAATATCTCAATTTTGAATTTCTCCAATTGAAACCCAAAATATCTGTGTCAAATAATATTTTTTTTTGGACGTAATTGTTCCTGTACTCTTCTTCACTCTTGCATTACACGCGATGCCTATTTCGTGGAAAGAGACCTGGTATTGCCCCTTTCTTGCAAATGTGGCAAGGGTCGCGACGTGCAGATGGACATATGGATAAGTATTACTTTTGCATGAATGCATTTATAAGGGTGCTTCTGCGCGAAACTCAGGTGCGTGCGACATATTCTCATATGTCCTTGTCTTGAAATATTCACATGAGAACCAACATAATGTTACATACATACTTAAATTTATTTATTTAAACATACATACCTACATATATATATGTGTGTTCATATTCACCGACATCAAAACTTGTTTCTCCAAGTAATACACTCTCTTATCACAAGAAGAACAGCAATACTTGGAGAGACAAGTTTCGATTGCATCTCAGAAATCAGCGGCTTATTCAGATCACGTTCTTTGATCAGATGATTTCGTATGATGATCTGACCAGTATGTATCTACTGTAACACGGTTGAAAGTATCCACTATATTTACGCTTAAATAGATAGGTATATATATATATAGTTATTTATACCTAAACTCATCTAACGTCTATAAGTCATTGATCGATAAAGACCCTTTGGTATATACGTCATACAGATTATATTATCAATGTAATCTAATTCAACAAAGAAAAAACAGCTTATCACCAGTTAATTTAAAACTATCAAATAATAACTAATAATAATAATAAATAATAATAACTAATAATAACTAATAACTATCAAATTCAGTTTTACGGTTTCTAAAAAGTAAATTTTTGTATATACTTAATTTACTATTAAAAATAAATAATTAGGAATTATTTATCACCAACTATATAGAAATGAGACTTCTCATATATAGTTATAAATTAAGTGTAAAATCGTATGACGTATATAAAAAGAGGTATCAGTTTGAAATAAATAATATCAAATATATAAAAGAACGTGGAAAGTGATATTATGTGTCAAAGTAACCTTAAACATGTCGAACGAGCGATTAGTCGTCTAGTTTTTCCAGCCAACTAACCGGCATTGAACCGACTTATCGGCCTATTATCTCATTGGCGTTGACCAGTTCGTGCGTGTCCAGATAGGGATGACTAACTGTTGTTGGTTCCGTACCATCATTCGTTTACAAATAATGCACAAACCTCGAACCATTATCATTGGCGAATATAATAAAATGAATAAAACTTGGACCGACATGACGTGTCACTATCGGATTATATATCTACCAACTGTCATCTATCAGTGAAATAGTCTACAAAATGGATCACAACTTTTACATATATATATGCACGCGATTCAAAAAGCACCCAGTTTTATATTATTTTTCTTCTATTTCAAGTCAATGTCACAGGATTTAATTGTATTTTTTGTTAATTAAGACTGGAATTTAAATTTTAATTATTTCCGGATATTGTCTGTACACTGTTATGGGTATATATGAATTATAACTATATCTTTAAATAAAAATATTGTATCTCAGTCATATACGATCGAAGTATACACGAGGCTTGTTGTAGAGAAAAGTTACAGATCTATAGTTCTTATTTTCATTGACCCTTTTTAATATATACTTTTATACTTTTGTAGAATGAAACTTGACGCCTACTGTACCGCATATGCCATTCACGTTCGACTTATCGTTAGATAATTATAGAACTGCGACCAAAGGTTTCTAGCACGAACTTTGCGGATAACTAATAAACGTAGTCGCGGCGCATATGAAAAACAAATGCAAAGAGTGTGTATAGTTTGATATGTAGGCGTTGTGATTTCAAACAATAGAGAAGTATATGGTTATGCTTACAATTAGTCAAATCTTTTATGCATTTATGATTGTTACAATATATACATTTCAATTTCAAGCTTAATGTTAAAATTGAAATATTGTTATAGGCTGAACAATTCAAAATTACTTAATTTGTCTCATTTTGAAAATATAATATATATATATATCTTAAGAGAACGAGGATCGTGTGATTTGAAATTTTCTTTTTGCATTAATAATTATTAATGTAAGAAGAAAAATTTCAATTTTAACTGATTATAATTAAGTACCTATGGAATAATAAGTTTCAAATTCTAAAAAAGGTTCCTATTTTCAAAATCATCTACATTTCTTAACGCCTTTTACGGCCTTCGCTACAATATTCTTCACTTAAACTGCATTAAAATTGTGCCTCGTAGGTGGCGCCACGTTCCATGTCGTTTAGCATCGGTTCATTTTGAGCTAATACAAAAATAAGTTTAGATTTTTTCTATTTCAACTTTTATTTCTCGTTTCAAATATTTTAATTGTAAATTTTTTTTCTAGAACCATATATTTGGAAATGATATTAATATATACAATCCAAATCCAATATATATATATTGGATATATAATATATAATAGTGAAGAGTTGTGCATCTTTCACCTCACTTCAAATAGTTTAGTTAACTTTTTGCCGTTTCTTATAGCAAAGTAACTGGAATATTGTTTTCTAAGAAATAAGAGGCTCGGCGAGTCTCTTTGAAGATCCTTTTCTCAAGCTTCTGGCTACCGGAATACCACTCCTATATCCTTCATTGTAACAAGGTATATACACACGCTTGAAATAATATAGGTTACGCGATAATAAGCAGGTACGTCGCTATAGTACTGCGAGTTCGCGTGCTTTTCTACCATGTTTGCTGCGGCATTGGAATGAGAGAAAAGTGCAAAATAAATGGGCAACATTGCAATGCGCACTATACACACGTTATTCCAAATGTGCGAAAATAAATTAATATTCTCAATTCAAGAAAAATTGTTTTAAATCAAAAACAATAATTTTTGGTGAATAGTAAAAATAATGAAAAAGGAAGTATATATATATATATATATGAGAAAAGAGGGAAGATGGGTTAGGCTGGGGTACACACATTATTTCAATGTTGGCAGTAATGCCTGTTATTAAGTGATGATAATGATTGGTATTATCGCGGGTAGGGAGCAGGACTGGTAGCAGCGGATATAAATCATCCTTACTTCCTTCTTGCTGGCAGAGCTGCGGAGAGAGATCTGCTGCTCCATGCCAAGAAGCTGTAAATAACGGCCAAGTTGTACCGCTGTTGCTTCATGGGTACTGGAAAAGGTATAGAAAGGAAGGTAGAATAGTTTCTCTAAACGATAAGTAGGTACGTGGAATATTCTCATACGGGGTTATATAGCTCTCTGCAATCTACGTACCTGTTATCATCATTTTCTGGATATACCGAATAGCAGAAGCTAGAACACTATCTACAAAACCTTAAACATCTCGTTAATGTTTAAAGCTAATCACACACCTTGCGGTATATCGTGCTAGATTTTAGTGTGCATTTTCTATCAACCTCCTCTTTCGTATCCTTCCATTTCATTTAGTAAATTTATGATATGGACGTCGATTCCTAGAACGACGACGAGATGATAAGAATCCTAAAGCAGCGCAAGCGCCATCTCGATCGCCTACAGAAGGGAATATCAGACTAAGGGTTGGATGAAAACGCCCACAACTATCTTGATCTAATAAATTCAACTAAAATTCTCTCTCTCTCTCTCTCTCTTGCTCGAGGTCAGTCGCGTTCGCAGACTGCGAAGGTCTTTAAAACATTGCAAAAATATTTTCTGAATTAAAATTATTGGACAAATGCGAGAAAAATTGAACAATTATAGGAATTCGAAGTCGGCGAACTTGCTCCGATTCTTGATCCTCCAAGAAGAGGGTGCGCTGAGTCGTTTGAACTAGCAGATGCTGAAACTTGATTTCTTATTATCTTCTTTTTCTTTCTTTCTTTCTTGTTTGCTTCCTTCCGTATATGTCCGTCCCTCTTCTGTTTCTCTTCCTTCCTTCTTTCCTTCAACTTGATGTTGGAGCTAAAAGAAAAGGTCTCCTGCGGCACGAGTCTTTCCTAGCCCTTTTGGTATTCGTTTGTTTGATGGCGGCTTCCTCTCACTCCATCGTCTTCGTTGGGAACTCCACGACGCGACGTTACGTATATATATATATATACTGCGCATAGCTGCTGCATTGCTCCAGGCTGAATTTTATTTTACTCTAAGCCCTTGGTAAAATTACTTTTTTTATTCCCGCACTGTAATATTATTTCTTAGTTTCCTAGAAAATAAATTACTTTTATTATTTGAGGTCCTATTTTTTTATATCTTATTCATCATGCAATTTCGAAAAATATGTCTCGCGTCTTTTTTTTTCAATATACCGCTATATTTAATTTAAAATCAGTAGATCCTAGCTAATACACAGGAAATTACAGAGTATATATATAAAAGAGCGACCCGGTTCAACGTCGTCGCGCTGATCAAGAATAATCTATTTAATTTATCGAGACTTGAGTCTCTCCAAAGAGTTGACTGGAGAAAATCAAACTAAGAGAACCTCGTTATAAACATTCTTTAGCGAGCAACGCCCGTCGAACGAAACTGTTTCTTTGACTCTCATCGACCTCGTTCTCCCGGAAGGGACAACGACGAAGTGCAAAAAGGGTGGAAAGGCAGCGAAACACCGTCACTGTGGAGAGATCAGATACAAAGAAAAAGAGAAGAGAGAATCTTTCGCAAGCCGATTAACGATTCCTCTCTCTCTCTTTCTCTTTTGCCACATTTTTCGCGTTCTCCGCACTGAACCAAAAGGAGCAGGCAAGAAGAAAGCGCGCATCGGTATTTGCTGGTCCTCCAAACGATGCGCGCGTATAGTGCAATTCTCACATTTACACACAAACAATATATTCTCTGTGTCTTTGTATATAGACCTTCAACTCAGTTGAGTAATAAAAACCACTAAAAATGTTTGCTCTATAAGTGTATATAGGTGAAGGTACTTAAACTTTTAAAGTTATGAGATTATAACTGCGCGACCCTATATATATACAGAAACAACAAGCAGTTACTTCTTTTTAATTACACATTTCAAGATAATGACTGCAGAATGAGGTGTAAAGATTTTTTTTATACAAAATAAATTGAAAACCATTAGATTTAAATAAACTTATACTGACAACATCAGAGCGTATTCGGAAGACAAAGGAAGTTTAGAAAAATTGAAAAGACAATTAAAAATTAACAATTTTAGAAGACAGAATATAAAAGGGGAACATTTATAAACTACATTGGGAGTGGATTAAGATTCCAAAAAAAACCTTATGTAATTTATGAATCGCCCCAATATTTATTGAAAACCTTAAAAGACAAATAAAAAGCAAAATTCGGTTTTGAATATTTCACCGTATAATTAAAATAACTAAAAGTTTTCGTTTATTTATGTAAAATCCGGAATTTGTGGCGTAGTTTTTGCTTCAAAAATATAGTAAAAACCTACTATTTCCGGAGTAAATTTTTAATTTTTTTTTACATCAGTGATTCTTTTTCTATTTCCGGAATAAAAGTTATACCGGTGATGCACAAGAAATTCCGCACAGTTTACATCTTACTTTGTAAATAGCAAAAAGTTAGTTTATATTTTTTTTCCCGCGTATATATGATGTCAAATTCAGCAAATATAAGAGAGTTTGTCAGCCTTGAAAGTTTTTACGCACATATATATATATATGTATGTATAGAATAAATCAAAATTCATGAGTAAATTTTCAAATAAAGAGATATGTATTGCAAGTTAGGTTCTTTTGCAGTAGCCACCGATTGAGTCCAGTTCATTGAGTATTCAGGCTACGCATGCGCCAGTTGTCACCACTGACACATCGTATGTCAATCGTTTCTGCACACAAAGCTCTATATGTAGAAGAAAAAGGACGATCGGCAGGTAGGATCAACAAGAGGAACATCTCAATCTAAATGTCGAAAGCCAATGTTGGAGATGTCTTTTTCTTTACTTAATTCCACCGATTTATATCACAAAAATCTGGCGAGTGAATTTTTAAGACAATTCGACTAAAGCTATTACCATAAATTTTGTTATTTTTATGTTAAAACTCCGTTTTGTATCAAATTTCAAGTTTTTCGAACTTGATACATATTCATCTATTTGGCGTCATCTTTGTCCATGCTTTTGTCAAACGTCATAACCTAAAAAAATGTGGCGGGAAATTTTAAATTCTATCTTCTACTTACAATCCGTATTTTTAAAATTCTTAAATTTTTGTTGCTTTTTCAAATAGAATCCAAGTTTTGTTTAGTACTGCATATAGAGCATCATCGTTATTCCCATATCTCTCTCTCTCTCTCTTGTTTTCTCTTTATTTCTAATTCTCATTTACTATTTCATAAGAGATGATGTACCGCGTTGATGAGCGTCTCTACTATCTCTAAGAAGGTGGAGGTCGAAGTGGATCGCCTTGGAGCCTGAGAGGCGCCCGTCCCGCCCATCGTCTCGTCTTTGCTCGGAGCCCTTTGAGTTTTGTACTCTTCCACCAAAACTTTATATAGGACTAGAAACCGGACTTAAACTGCTTTAAATGAGTAATATAATTTTATATTGAAACGCAGACATATATACGGCTTTCTCTTCACTCTTACAACTAAAAACAAAGAAATGGTTATATGAATAAAGTAATAATATATTTGATCCTAAAGAAAAAAAATTATACTTTTATCCTTTGATTTTGGGGTAATAATTATCTGCGATGAAACATAAATTCTCCAAGGTTGGATAAATTTTAGCCGAAAAGTAGAATTTTTCTCCCCAAGATTGGATATACAAAATTTTGTCTGCTATAAAACTGTGTTAATATGAAAGAATATCGTGTACAATTTATAAAAAAAAAATTATTTAATTTATAATAGTCAAGTAACCATTTGTTTTAATCAGATAATTTATTTTTTAGTGCATAGTCAAAGAGGTTATGTATCATAGAAAATTAGAAGCAAATGTAAACCATTCTGTCAACATACCGAAGATCATTTAGAATAAAGATCCTATATAATAGTTCAAGTATAATATAACAGGTACTTAAAAATTACTATTGTATTCGAAAGTACTATTAATTTTGAACGTGAGATATTTTCTCAGAAAATCATTTGTGCAGAAATTTCACTATTACCACTTCGGGTACATATCTTTTTTTTTTTTTACTTAAATTTTGTTTACGACAACTTTCGTAGAAAAGGAAATAGGAAAATTAGAATCATAAAGAATATATAGTTTTGAAATTTATATCTTTCAGCACTACACCCAGAAAGTGTTATTAAGATTAACAGTTCTCTCTCTCTCTCTCTCTCCTTGGAGTCTTCGAACATTATTTTAAGTGAACTATTATTTTATGAGAAGGTGGCAGAGAGATTATATAGAGGAAACTTTTCTTTCTTCGCGCAATAAACATTTGGAGCCAATCCAAAAATTAGGACTCTCCTTGCATTCATGTTTATGGAAAGCCAGTACTTTTTTTTATGCGTTATCGGTTTCATGGATCGTTAATTCATTGTTATTATGAAACCCATAGCAATAAGAATAATGATTCGAAGTAATAATAAAAAAAAAACTATCCTATTCGAGAACACTTAATTTGGAAAATTGTCACTGGTTACGCTTTCGTGCGATATAAATAATTTACGGAGAACAAGAAGTATAAGTGCAATATCATAAATCGACAAATTATTGGTATTATAATAACTGATTGGTTAGAGACTAATTGTTCAAGTAAAAAAATGAATGTTGAGGAAAACATAAATAATTGAAATAAGAAGTGAGACATTACTGCAAATAATATTTAAAATGGGATTTATAGTTTATAATAAGATATCCGTTTTTGTTAGAGTGATATATATTAAATTTATTTTATATAGTAGCTAAATTAAATTTTGTTATAACTGCTGTAAATATAGGATTTCCACAAATTCAACTGTTTTTAGAGCCCCTTTTGCACCGTGTGGATAAAAATCTTCCGAGAGGTTAAATTTATCCACAGGGTGAAAACGAGTCCATAGAAGCTAAACTAGATGGCGCAGGAGTTTCTGTAAATTTTTCAGGAAACATTTTCCCGCGTGTAGCTAATTCTGTCATATATCGTATTCCTATCTTTTAATATATTGAAGGAAAACTTTATAACCCCCTTTTTTAAAAACATAATTACACATTCATCAAGAAATTTGAAAAATGAATTTTTATTAATAGTTAGATTTTTCTTACACGTCGTTGAGGACTCATATTGCTTTATAGTAAATCGCTTATAGATATATACTAGAGGCGTTGTGCAACCCACGTATAAATCTATCCACCGAATGACTCAACCAGGGAGACATGTCATGTTCTTGTATATATATATTGGTTTCCCAACGTACTTTTTATTTAATATACATATACATACAAGTTTACATTTACCTACACCCACCAATTTATTGGTGGCTACTGTCGCTTTATATAGTTCAGTCTGAAACATTGCCGGTATATGTACCAGTAAATTTGCCAAGCTGAATCGCCAGTATATATATATATGCAACAGAACGATTACAACGATCACGAAAGGAAACCGGGAAGGAAGAGGCAAAGAAAGAGAAGAACTCACAAAGGCAGGATGCCGCTGCTTCGTGTACGTGGTATGTCGACCTCAAATCTGCGAACCCCGGCGACCTAACCTTACTTTCATATTTCGACTCACATCACATATAACTTACTTTTCATGTATATATATAAATTTTGGTGATACATACAATAAAGTTCCGAGGCAGAAATAGTGGAAACTTTCATAGCGAATAACTATTTGCAAAAAACAATTATCCACTTTGTATTGATTTGTATATTTAAAAGGGATATGAGTATTCGAATCCAAGTATATATCAGAAAAGTCCACTACTGGCAAAGTAGTAATAGTACATTTTTGCTAGGGATATCGTATTGAATTAAATATCGATAAAAAGGATATCTGTTTTATCTGTTAAATGAAGACACTTAGGGTATAAATATACAAGGGGCATAAATTATAGTAACACTTCAGTTAAATGTACTTTATTTATTATTTCTTCAATAAAATAATAAGATATGAGCTCTCTGTGGTATCTCTTGGTATCTGGAACTCGTATATATATATATATATTTCTACTTGAAAAGCCGCGTATTTTGTAGCATGTCAATAATAACTCAATTAACTATATTTATATCATCATTCATTCCACTATTACCTTTTTAAGCACTAATTATAAATAATTACCTGTTTTATAATAAATTCCGAAATTGATTTTTAAATTAATATAAACACTTGTAAGACATAATTGAGTTACAAACATGTATATAATAGGGAAAAGTGGGCATAACATATCATTTCAATTTTCTGGAAAATTACTTTGGAAAACTCTATCAAACTCGCCGGTAAAATGGCTTATTTATTATAGAAAATTTTATCGCACCATCATATCAACTTAAGAATTAAATCCTATATTGAATTCCCTTTTTGTCCACATAACTTTATTCATAAATCGGGAGGAATTTGAATTTTTTTCCGTTCCCATTTTGGCGACAGAAATTTTGGCTCCTTTTGTGAAAACTTCCGAATACTGACAATTGATATTGAAAATAATAGTTTTATTCATTTGAATAATGTAAAACAAAAGGTATTAATTTAATATTGACTTTAGGTAGTAAATTGTCTTTTTGTTCCATTTTGATATCTAAAATCTGTATACTATATTATTGTACTTTCTTTTTAATGCAGTACTTTAAATTGTTGTTTATTTATTATTATTTATATATAGCATAATTTCACAGTTTAGAACTTTGGAAAATACCAAAATGATATTATTATATTATAACATAAAAAATAATTAATCAAAAACCAATTTAGATATATATCTAAATTGATTTCCTCTTAAAAATGAGGATCTTTTAGAAAAGTTCTTAATTTTTAAATTTTAAAACTATAGACTTTGAATAAAACCAATTTATTTTCAATGATGAAATTTATTATAAAACATAGATTTTGTTATTTTTCAACTTTTGTATAACAAAATTTTTACTAAAATATTAATCAAGAAGAAATCGAGGTTATGTTTTAGTTACAGCTGTCGGAATTAAAATTTTATTTTTCCCATATATCTTGTTGGGATATTAAAAAAATTGTACAAAAAAGGAATTGTTGGGAAATAATTCCAATACTTTTTAATGAAAGTCTTCTTACCGGATCTTAATATAAATTAGGTTTACGTACATACCAATAAGGTCAACAAAATTAAAGCAACAATTCAAAATTAAAAGTTCTTATGTATGGGAAACGATTTAGGTAACATAACCTAAAAATAATGTTTTTAGATTTCTGAAAGTAATATTATTTTTTAGGTTCACAGTTTTCTAGAAAGGATCAAATTGATCTAAAAATTTGGATCAATTTTTGATTTGATCCGCATTTTTGGATCAATTCGTTGCAATTTGACACTTTTAGGTTAACAGTGTTATGTTACCTCTATCGTTTCCCATGCATAGAAATTAATTTTTATTTAAATACAATTTCTAATTGTTCAAAAGTATAAAAATTAAATTATTTAAAGTTTAACCGAAACATTTTTAAAATTTAAATCATCCATTTCTATAAAAATACAAGTTGGATTAATTTTTGTTTCGTATATTCATTTGTCTGACTCTTCCTTAAATTTAGCAGTAATTTTGTAACCATTATTTTATATATGTATGTTTATTTGAAGGCTTACAGTTATTTTCATTTCTGACCTATGATTTTCATTTAAAGAATAGAGCCTAAGAATTTTGGTGACAGAAGTATAATACAGTGTGTATCGCTACACGCGACAGGTTGTTTGCGGCGCTTAGAATTCCTGTGTGTGTTATGCCTGGGGTTTTAAGAGTTATGAAGGGTTCGCGTTAGCCTACCGGAACCGTAGAAACATACGGTGTCTTCAAAGAATAATGGTAGAGTTGCCTCATTGCCTGCTTGACTGTTGAGTTCTCTGGCCAGGATGAACTGACAACTTCCATAACGACGAACCGGAAACGGTATAACGAAAAATTTTCATTGTGAAAGTGTCTACCTTTCAGTTTTTTTCTCTCTCTCTTTTTTTTAAGTACCTTTGTTTCTCCTTCTATGTTGTAAATAACGTGGGAATCAAAGTTGACAAAATATAAATGAATGATAAAACATTTTTTGATATATTTTAAAAGTTTGTTCGCATCGAATTTTAGATGCATGGCAAATTTCTGTAAATGGAAAATCGTACTTTTGAAAATTTGATTAAAATTCTATAATTGAACTTTTTAAAGTAAATGGAGAAGATATATAAAATGCAACTTAGAAGCTCGATGAAAGGTTGGAAGTTTGGGAAGTACATGAGGAGTATTGGATTACGAAGTACATAAATATTCATGAGGTTCCGAGTGCGGAGTGAGTTCGCGATGGAGAGGAAGGTGATGGATACAAAATAGAAAGAGAAAAGAACCACGTGAGACGTGAGGTCGGCAATATTAACGGGAAGTTTAATCGTTGGCTGGCCTGGCCTGTCAGCCCGGACGCGCGCCGGGTCAGTCGGGCCCTCGAGGTCAATTAGTGTTGTTCAACACTCTCCATACAGCCCGGTGTCGAGTTGGAGTCCAAATTTCAAGAGTCCCTCTCGCTTCCTTCTAATTTGTTAGCTGGAAATATGTTTGTACCTTATGACTCTGAAGTAATTTTTAAATTTTCAAATACAAATAATTCGATATTAGTATATTTAGATGTTTCTTAAATATTTCGAAAATTTTGCAAACATTTGAGAAATAAAATGATACAATTCAAAGAAAAAATAAAGAGATAGAAAGAACACCCACTTTGAAAACAAGAAGCAAAGTGAGCAATAAGGCCAATTAGCATATATATTAATTGCTTCTCGTACAACTTGTTTCCCTAACGTTCAGCCGATGGCATATTCGTACTTAAAGATATATATACTCACATGTATATATATATGTGTGTGTATGTACATTGATACTTTCAAGCATTTTTTATTTATTAATTCATCAATTGATTAATCTATGTATATGCGTAACGAACGAGGATGTGATTTATTTCAGGTGTATATCCTCTTAAATATTGTTTTGTATACTCTTTTAATTTGCATCAGTTATAGGTACTATTATATCAATACCAAAACGAATTGAAATAATATTCATCGCTTTAATTCATCAAAGATTAACATAAACCACAGAACTGCAAAAAGAAGTTATCTTATTTTAAAATGTTTTGGGTAGCGTTTTCAAGAGATTTTAATGTCTTAAAAAAGCTACCAAAAAATCTTAAAATATAACTTCTTTTTACAGTGATGAATTCAACTCAGAAACGTTTATAATTTACCAAATTCAATTGGATTCAAATTAAGAGAGTTTCACTTTTTGAGAGTTGAAAATTTGTAAGGAAGACTCTAATATATATTCTTCGAGAATAATAGAATCCTTTTTGTCAAGATTTTTCAGGCTGTTTCGCGTCTTGAATATTGTCACTGGTATATACCATTAGAACGATCTTCAACGTACTGAAGAAAAAAAATGTAATGTCAGTAATCCGTGAGAGTCAGGCATATAATACGGTGGTATATAATTTGTGCTTGCACCTATATAGGAGTTTCTATTTTTCTATTGAGCCTGAGCAGGTTCTCTTTCGTTCCTACGGTATTTAGTGAGATCACATGAATCGATTCTTCAGAATATCTATACGTGCACATTTACGTAAATACTGCAATATCGTGTGTTGCAGCACCTCCGTGGCCTTCGGGCGTCATTCACTCGTATATAGCATAAAACTACACCGCACTACGCCGCGCCGGTCACCATCCACTTTCATTATATGTGCGCGCGCGCGCGCCTTTAATTACATTTTTGCATCACGACTGCCGCGAGATAGGTATATATACATATATATATAGTCTCTGACTTCCAATATTCTGAGAAAACGCTTTCCGGACCTTCACTCCAAAACGGAAACAACGTTCTAATTTCCATAATCAATTTATTTTTTTCTATTCTTTTTTTCTATCATTTTTCAAGTTCAGGAAATTTATATTTTCATGGAAAAATATTTTTAAAAAATAATGTTAAAAGAAGTGGCTTCATTTGCGTAGTTATTTTTAGGACACTTTTTGGTGTCTTTTCTTGACTTTGAAAAATACGAGGTTATGTTGCGTGTTTTAGATTTCTAAATCTGAAATAGTCACGATTGCACTTATTCAACTGCGCTGATTCGGTTATTAAATGAATTATAGTAACTAATTCTTAGTCAAAAATGACTAATTGTTAGTAGAAAACTATACTAATTTATTTAGTGAGGCTACTATTTAAATTAGTAAACTTTAATAAATTAATTGTAGTTTTCTACTATCAATTAGTCATTTTTGACTAAGAATTCGTTACTAAACTATCTAATAACCGAATCAGCGCTAAACCTTTGAATTCAAATTTAGAGAGTACAAAAGACAATTTTTAAGGTTATGTTTCTGATTTTTGGATTGAAAATACATAAAGAGGATCAACTCTTAACAAAAACCATATTGATGTTTATGTTTTTATTAAATTGCAAATATTCAATAGAAACTGAACTAAACATAACCTAACATTTTTTGCCCTTAAAGTTCCTTTTCTCGTGGAACGTCTATTTATACGCACATTTAAAAAAAATAGTTTCTTTTGAATCAAAGAAGTACTTCTTTGATATATCAAAAAAAAGTTTTCTTTAGTTTAAAGAAAATTTATTTAATTTAAAAAAAAATTTGTTTCAATTAAATAAATACTTTCTTAATTTCAAAGAAAGTTTTATTTAAAGTAAAAAAGTACGAAAACATTTTTTTGATCCTATATATCAAAGAAATACTTCTTTGATTCAAAAGAAACACTTCTTTGATTCAAAGAAACATTTTTCTGGGTGTGTTTATAATTTGTGCGAAACATTCTGTTAATTAAACAGATGAAATAATTAATATTCCATGCAAAAAAGGAGGTTTTTTTTTATTAACAAACCTCTATAATATATATATACATAATACATATTTTATTACTCCATGTTTGGAAGGAGTAAAAAATTTATTAAAGAAAATGCATCGCGTGCCGTTTGTATATATATATATATATATATACCTCTCAGACAAGTTCTAATTATATATATACGATTTGGATTGTAATAAATAATTATTAGAATCATCCGTGAAAGAGAAGCTATTTTTTTGGCGCAAATCTGTAAATTTTCAGTTTAAATTTTTACTGTCTTTATATGGTCAAATATATATATATATAGAATATAGATATATAGTTGAGATGTGTTTGCGAACAATTGTGACTGCTCCATTGATCGTTGTTTACATGAGACCATAAACAAGCTTTTATGTAATCGCCTCTGTGAGTACACTCTCATACATAATGTACTAACTGCCCTGGATGAACACAATAAGACACGTTGCAAACGTGACGTACATCGTCGTTTTTCTTTCTCTCTATATAGCGATTTGCCTCATGTTTCTTTATAATACACATGAAGCTGTTAAAATTAAACCGCACACATTGCATTAATTGAATCGTTTTATATTTCAAATATAACTGATAGCAGATGCGGTGTTCCTTATATGTATAGAATCAAAGATTTTTTTTAATACAAAAAAGGGAAAAAGTTTATGCAAAACGTAAAAACATAAAGTTTGTTTCAATTAATATGGAAGTTATTTTTTTTATGTCTTTCCCAATGCGACCTCCAATATGCAAACTGAGTGAATTGTGAATCACTGATGGTTAGAGGACGAAGTACTTGAGTATTCTCAAGCGAGTCTAATTCGAATATTAAAAGATTTATACAAATAATAACAATAGTAACTCGGACAGTGTTTTCTCCTTGTCAAATCGTTCCGTGCTGTGCGTACTCACCGATGCATGGAATATTGTACAACGAGGATGCCACGACACGCAATAGGGTCACAATATTTTTCAAAACGTATGTGTATATATATATATATACATCAAGTGGTGAAAGGACGAGCTATACACGTGAATACAATGCTGCGAGGAGATTCGAGCATAAACATGGATTATTTGTCGAGCGTTCTACTGACATCCGCTAAAAAACAGTCGAAAGAAATTCAAGGCGCACTACATGTATAAAAGAGGCAATAATATAAAAACGGGATAGTCGCGCAACGGATTTCACGAAAAGCACTAAGAGTTCTTGTGCACGGCCCTGAAAGTACTGCCCACCTGACGTCACGCACCTGTTCTCTGTCCGACTCGAGTCCTGAGAAACAACTCTGTGCCGACCCTTTGCCCATTATAAGACCATAGAGGTTTCCACGGCGATTTCATGCCACGAAATTCGCGCCTCATAAGACTGAGCTTCTTGTATCATTTTATATATATTCTCTTTGTATCTTTCATATATATAAAAGATATATGACTTTTGTTTTTCTAAGTTCTCGGTAAGAAGGGAATTTTTTCATTTCATTAAAAAGTATGGATTCAATTCCTAACAATTCCTTTGAATTTTTTGGTAGGGAAAAAATAAAATTTTGATGCCTCTCTGCGACAGATGTATACCTCAATTATTTTAGTAAAAATTGTTGTAAATCTTTACTTTTGAACAACGTCGCCTTTTCTTTGAGGATCCGATAAGAAGTTTTGGTATTAAGAAAAGTATATTAGAAAATTTCATAACTGCAAAAAGAAGTATCTTATTTGAAGATGTTTTGGTAGCGTTTTTAAAACATTAAGATGTCTTGAAAACGCTACCAAAACATCTTAAAATACTCTCTAAATCTGAATTAGTAAAAATGTTTACTAATTGAAATTAGTGACTCACTTTTTGCTTCTGAATTAGTAAAATTTTACTAATTCTAAAGCAAAAAGTGAGTCACTAATTTCAATTAGTAAACATTTTTGCTAATTCAGATTTAGAGAGTAAGATACTTCTTTTTTGCAGTGATTGCACCATTATATCAACTTAAGAATAAAATCCTTTTGAAATCTCTTTTTGTCCGCACATAACTTAATAATAGTTTTATTCCTTTGATAACTGTCAATAACTGGAGCCGTATATTGTATCAGTGGGTGAAATTGTAACTTTTTAAAAACCTTTTCTGAAAGCTGTAATAAATTCTTTAAATAGTAGATAAAAAATTACGCGATTTTGATGCTAGTATACCTAAATAGCTAAAAATCAATACCACCCACGTTTTGGAAATGTTGACATTTTTCTCTTTGTCGCTGAATTTCTTAGCCGGTATTCGTGACCATAGTCACGCCTGCATTTATATATATATACGTTCCTTCGTTTCTCCACCCTTCATCGTTTCTTTATCCTTTCTTTTTTGATTCTTCTTTCCCATCCCCCTCCACTGTTCTTCATCATCATCATCTTCTGCATCGTCTTCTTCTTCTTCTTCTTCTTGCCGTATTCTTCACAAGCAGGAATTAAGGCCCTTCCAACTACAAGAAAAATGCAGCTTTACGACAATACCAACGGTATCCAAACAATCCAACCTGATGTATATTTCATCTTCCAAAGCTGTATAGTCATTACACTCACCTCTTCCACACGCACGGGTGCGTTTGTTATACTCATCCTCGCTCCTATGATCCATAATCTTATCCGCACACAGCTTCCATTTGGATCTATATCGCGTTTCTCGCGCGCGAGCAAAAGAAAACAATTTTCGTTGAAGAAAAGAATCTTAATTCTGCACGGAATTTACAGTGACCCAGTTAGATGCGTGAGAAACCAATTTTGTCCACCGCTGTTCATGTTACTATATAACGGATTCCTTAGTTGCACCGCTGATTTTGGTGCAATGTTCTTATTTCTTTTTAGAAAGTTCAACTATATATTACATATAGTAATATTTTTTTAAATATTTTTTTAATCTTGTAAAATATTGTGGATAAATAATTTTATTTTATTATTGTCCTACAACAATGTTTCGATATCAAACATATTCTCTTAAATTTATTACTATTTAGTAAAAACAAACAAATTTTAAAGTATTATAACATAATCTATATATAAAAAACATTACTTGATTCAAATACTCGATTACTTGACTATTATCAAATAAACATTTACTTGAATCAAATAATTTTTATTTACATTAAATAAACTGTATTTGAATCAATAATTTCTATATTTAAAACAAATACCATTTAATTGACTCTAATAATAATTGATACAAATAAATATTTATTTGATAATACTCAAGTAATCGAGTATTTGAATCAAATAAATTTTTTTTTCTGTGTAACTTTTATGAAATTTGACTTTATTTATCTTACATTTTTCAACAAAAATTCCCTACAATTTTGAAAATCCTTACCAAAAAATGATAAATAAAAATTTTTTTTTTCAAAAATACATTCGGATTAGAAAAAATTAAATTAAATAATTTATTTCAATGCATATAAATTTGTCAAACTTTTTGTATTTAATGTAAAGAAAAATTCTCACGAACAGTAGTATTACGCAGCGTTTTAAAAAGACAAAAAAATAAAGAAGACAATTGGCACGCCAAGGTTTCTTGTATGGGAAACAATGGAATTCAAGTTTACCCAGCGTCACCTTAAAATCTTATGAAAGAAAATTATCAAAAAAAAAAATTCTTGTTGTATTATAGTTTTCTATTAAGGTCAAATGTGATAGCAGATTTCATATATTTAGATTTTCGAAACAACTTTCCTTAAATATGCAATTTTAAAAGTGCAAATTTTTTTTATTTTTAAGAATATTACATTCTTAATTTATATAAGTATAAAATATTCTAAAATAGGTGCCAAGTATGTATTCTAAATTTCAGAAATTTTTTTTAACCGCGATTATACAGGATCACAAAAACGCCATATTGGTTCGGCCATTTTGTATTTTCAAAATCTAACTAGATTCGTAATCAGCCACCCCAATAACCCCTCTGATGTCAAGTTTAAAATTTTTTTTTGAAATCAAAATCATTTTTGAGGTTAGAAAGAAATCCTTACGTGCAGATGAGCTGAATTGAATTTATTTGTGCTGTTATTTGAATCAAATTAATTTTTTTTTCAGCCTTATTAATCA
Source organism: Leptopilina boulardi (assembly GCF_019393585.1). Lineage (NCBI taxonomy): Eukaryota > Metazoa > Arthropoda > Insecta > Hymenoptera > Figitidae > Leptopilina > Leptopilina boulardi. Next base: position 1,558,911 of record NW_026137778.1, read on the forward strand.
ACAAATAGAAAATATTTTCTAAATAAAAAACTAATTTTTCGTCAAACAGAAAAGTAACAAAAACAAACAAACTTGTATTTTAAAATGGAAAATATATATAAATACAAGTTAATGCACATCGGGATTCACTCTTTTAATTTAGTGAAAATATCACTGATCAATCTAAAATTCTCAGGAATTAATCTTGTTGCATTGGTCTGATCGCCGCTTTAAAGATAATACGTCGATATAGTGCCGCCAAGTTTGCAAGTGCAGTATATATACATACACACATTTGTTGATACATGGGTGGCAAATGTCTGTATGCAAGAGAGAGACTTGAAACGTCATCTCTGTTCGCTTGAAGCCACAACTTGTTCATGCAAGTCCATATGTCACAGAGTGATCGCGTCTTTTACGTAATTGTCAATTTTTTATCTATTAAATTTTTTTTTTGCAGTTACTAACGGTGAAATATATAAATATGCGGTATTTTATTGCAAATAAATATTCGCATGATTATATCGAGTTCTTTTAAATTAGTACTTCTGACACCTTTCTTCCATGAGGATATGTACTATATTTACTAATATTATATGTGAACGAGCAGAATAAATTATAGAAAACCAGGAGTTTCATCACGTCAGGATTTTTTCTAACCTCAAAAAACATGTCTAATTGAACAAGTAATTCAAAATTCTTGTGGGCTAGGGTTCTATAGTGGTTTTTGGGGCTGCTGATTACGAATTTGATCTCATATTTTCAAAATTATGAAGATGGCGGATGCAACATGGCGGACAAGTTTTTATAAAAAGTATTAGATTTTCATGAAACTCAGTATCTAAGGGTTTTTGGATTCGCTGATCACGAAGCCAATAAAAGATTTTAAAAATTCAAAATGTCGAATGCAATTTTTTTAATTTGTCCTCCATATTGCATCCGCCATTTTGAATTTTTAAAATCTGACATCGGATTCATAATTAGCGACCCCAAAAACCTCTAGATAGATTTTTTAAAAACTTGTCCACCATTTGCATCCGACATTTTGAATTTTGAAAATCTGAGATCAGATTCGTAATCAGCGCATCAAAATGCAATACATGAGTTAGAAAAGGATAAAAATGTGTAGGCATATCTGGCCACGATTGTACACTGTCAAAAGTATCAAAGTAATTTTACGTATCTGAATTTGAAAAAAGCGTAAAGAAACATAACCTACATGTTATTTTATAACCTAAAAGTAAAAATAATACAAGAACCTTGTAAATTTCAAAATCTAATCTAAATTAACCTAAAAGTTAGGTAAATTTAATTTTATAGGTTATGTTATTTTTTTTTTTACTTTTGCGTCGATTACTCGCGCATGCGTATAATAACCAACTAATTTTAATTAAACGAAACAAATTTGTGCATTGTATGACTCAAATTATTTGTAACTAAACAAATTAAATTTTTCTCTAAATGAAGGAACAAATAACAAATTAAAAAATGATTAAGAAAAAGAGTATAGATTCCTTCGTATTTGATCCAATTGTTACCAAGAATTCCAAGTAGTTTATAAAAAAAAAAAAATGTTTTTCAACCACCTGGGCAGGATGCGAAACGTCCGAATAAATATGTGTATTAGGGATCAAGGAAAAGACACGGCCACGAGGCGCGATACCCTCGTGCGCAGTCGCTTCAGACGGATACATGTGTACTGGCTCGCTTGTCGTTTGAATATTTATGCGCGACCTCTACGCGACAAGAGACCGCCGCATTCTGAAAAGACCGTGTTCTGATTTATACGATCGAATCGTCGGCAATTCTACACACATAATCAATGAGAACATTAGTTGCTTAGGCTACTCATCTCTTTCAACCTTTTTCTATATTTCTTTTTTTTCGTTTTTTTTTCTTTTCTTTCATTTTAATTTATGTCACTATGATGGGTACATTATTTACCGATTAGCGTGAACAGTAGCATTTTATTAATCCTCACTGGCGTTTGTTGTGCTATAAGATAATCAATTTTTTTGTTTTCATTCATCTCGTTTTACCGATAATTACTTTATTGGGTCACTTGCCCCAACTTCTCGTTTTTTTTTTCTTCTCTTTTGTTCACTTATTTTTCATCTTGTCGTGAAACAGGTTATTCTACTTTGTTACGTATCTAAAGATTGCAAGTTCCTTGTTTCGTAACAATATATTAATTTCACTGCATTCAATTCATTTTTTTTTTCTACAAAATGACAATTTTTTTTTCTCACTAAGGTAACTGTTAAGATATAGACTTAATTTCCTTTTTATTATACTTTAATGATTTTTCTATTCAACTTTTTTTTTTGTCATAAAAGATGTAAATCATTGATCGAATTCCAGAGATACCTATAGCTCGATTTTCTTTAGATTCTTTTACACTTATTTTACTAACACTTTATATATATATATACTTTCAAACGAGATTGGAAAGGAATTTCGAGTTAAATTGCAGAAGCAGAATTCCCTTATATATATATACGTTCTTTTATTATCTGATACGACGGAAGTTCAATTATATTTAGAAACTATAGATAAATATATGTGCACAGTAAACAATGCCAAATTCACAGTTAAACACACAGGTATGGAGAATCAAAATTTTTTCATTGCACATATGTCAACGATACGTTTGAATTCTAAATCAATTATATATACAGAATTTGTATATATTTATATGTATTTTTTTTTATTTATTCTGGAGATAATAATAATTTTTTAATTATACGCATGTACACTGGACGTTTAAATACTTATTACCTTGCACTATATTAGTCAATAATAATTTTAACGATAGCTAAACGTTTAATTTATTTTTGCGATAATGAATATAGTATATAATCTTAAACAAACACAATCGGCATTTCCAAAGTATACGCATTACGACTAATTATTTATAGTGTTTCCATATGAACAAGTTATTTTTCTGAATGTGAAATATTGAGTTTATTGAAAAAGGTAAATATATTATAAAATATATTATTTACTGTTTTTTAGCGAGTGACATAATATATTTTTTTTATTCTAAAAAAAAAATTATTTAGAAAATTTGTTACGATTCTTTTAAATTTTTCGGATTTTTTTTTTAAATGCAGATTTTTTCGAATTAATTTTAATACACGATAAGTTTCACTGGAATAGCGATATATGTTTCACTAAAACAGCGAAAGTTTTCGTTATTCTAGAGAAACATATAGCTGTTCCAGATAAAGATTTTTTTCCGTGTAAAAGGCGACTTTTTCGACTTATTTTACAAAATAAAATTAAAAACTATTTAATTCATTACATTTAAAACAAAATACCTATATGACAATTTTTTAAGTACAAACTGTAGCTATTTGAAAATTTAATTATTTTGTCAATTGAAATCTATAAAAAGTAGTGAAGTTAATTATTTTAATAATCTTAATGAAACTATTTAAAAATTCAATATTATTTATTGAATTATTGTCTGTATTTTGTAAAATATATTCAGCAATTAAATTTTACAAAAAAATTTCAATAAACTGGAAAGTTATCGATTTTTAAAATTATCCAAAATTCTTTGTTAAATTAATAAATTTCAATAATATTAATAAATTGTTCCAATTTAAATAATTTTTATCATATTCTCCTAATATGCAATTATTTAAAACATTTTTACTTAAAAATTCTTATATTTTCCATATAAAGTAAACAAGTTTTTGAAAAAATTTTTTTTACTAAATTTAAAAAGTAACTAAAATTTTTTTTACCACTTAAACTTGAAACTTTGACAAAATTCGGAATTCATAAATATAAATAATTTGCATAAATCACGCTGGAAAGTTTTTTTTTAAATAACTTTTATATTTTTTTTTATAAATCTATAAAATATTTAAGGAATTATCAAAATTTATTTTTAAAATCTAATAACAATGTATTAATAAAAAAAGATTAAATTAAATTTATTAAAATTTAAAAATCCACCTATTTTGACTTTTTTTTACACTGAAAAAAAATTATTTTATTCAAATATACTAGCTTATTGCATTATGATGTTTTTCTTGACTATTATCAAATAAATATTTACTTGAACCGAATAATTTTTATTTGCATTAAATAAACTGTATTTGAGTCAGTAATTTGTGTATTAAAAACAAATACCATTTAATTGATTTAAATAAAAATTATTTGATTCAAGTAAATATTTATTTGATAAAATTGTCAAAATAATAATTTGACTGAACATTATGTTTTTCGAAAAGAGTATAACATTCATCAAATAATTGAAATTAATTTCTATTATAATATGCGTTAAAAATATAATTGAAAATAATTTTTTAATTTGAGGTTATGTTTCCGTTACCATATTCACTATAAATGAAATATTTCTTTTATGAAGAAAGTATATAAGAAAATTTATTAAATTTGATTAAAATGTTGAAAAATTTCTATTACAATAAATCAATATCAATAACTAGCTTTCAACGTTTTTGGACTATTAGAAAATTAGTATCGGCTTACTATGTATTGTCGTTATAATGTCTCGTGAGTTTTTGGTTGCGGTGATTGCGGGACTGCGGCTAAACACGAAAAGCGAATAGCAGTAGGTATACATATAACCAGTATAGGTATATGGGATGTGCCGCGATCCGCCCACAGTGGTCCTTACAGTGTTTCTCAAATCAAATGTGTTTCTTTAAATTGCTTTTATGAGAAATTTAACATATTTAAATTAATGTTCAATAGTTTATTTGACACATTATAAAATATTTCCTAGAAATAATGCTTACTATTTAACTTTCAAATATAAAAAAGAAAAAAAAATGAGAAAAAGAATTCATTTGATTTTATGGTTTATTTGATTCATTATATATACGATATAAAAAGAAATATTATTTATTTGTATTTTCTTCTATGAAAACAACTTTATGTAAATAAAATTCAAAGTTGTAAAATTGTCATTTATTTCGCTTGTAAAAATGCATTTTTTTAAAAAAATATTGTAGAATTTTATTCTTTCAAATTATGTACGTTTCATATATATACATATGCGAAAGTTCAAATATAACCACTGTACACAGATATATGCAGCGACCCTCGCGATGCACACGCACAACCTGATTTTTGGCAAGAAGGCACCTCCCACTTCGTCATCAGTATATGAGTTTTAATGTGTTTTTCGATCCCGACTAAAAACCCATTAAAATCTCGACGCCGTGGTTAGAAGAACAAATGGGCAAGCCTCCGCCTGGAAAAAACATTTCTTTCCTTAACAAGCTGTTTTTATTCTTTCTTTATACGGTCGGCTTTTTTTTTTTATTTTCAAACTGTTGACAAATTGTGGAAAAATATTTCTTTTGCAAAATCTGATTTTTCGAAATAAAGAACACACACATTAGAGAACTTCAAAATGTATGATGGTATACTAAAAAATTAGTGATTAAAGGACATCGGAAAAAAGAAGATAGTTGACGAGAGGTTCGCACGACTAGGGAAGATTATTATACCCATAGTATATATAGCGATCATATATATATATATATACCTACTCGCAAACGCCCTACGTGTGTCTCGAGTTGACACGCAACCAACTTTTTTTTGAAACTAGCAACCATACAAAAGCTGCGGGCACCAGCCGGCAACGAAATAAGCAGACCGTTGCTATTTATTTGGTGCTTCAGGTTATGCTCTTTCTTCAGTGTCCTTCTGTGACTTTACATAAGTCGCCTATTGTCATATAACTATAGGTTTGTTTTTGGTTAATCGAATCAGATGACAAATTTATAATTCCATGTTTCTTTTATCAGTTATATAAAAATTGATATAATATCTATTCAGATTTTGTTGATTTCAATATACATATATATAATATCGACGTATGTATATCGCAAACAAGTTTTCTCTATCTCCAGCTCTAGTACATATATAAAATAAATAAATGGTGTTCGTGATCCAATGCTTCTAGTTGTCTTCCTCCCGACGGTTCACATACCGGGTGTTCACATCCGTGAAAACAGGCCTCGTAAATATGCATGTTTTATATACATGCATCAATATTGAGGCGCTCATCCGCATTTCTTATTCTATTACGATTGAAGAAACATGATATAGATCAGAGATCAGACTTATACTAGAATAATGTCACACTGTAAAAACGAGTGTCTTCCTTCAAATGTCCGTGTCACTTTTGAGACATTCTTTTTGTGTTCTTTTTTATTTTCGTAAATATGTATATATTTATATATGTATTTCAGAAAAAAAGTCATTTTTAGCATATATGAAATTGAACAAACGACATTGAAATTCAATATGAAATTTCGCTAATTTAGATTTAGAAAGCAGCTTCTTAAAAGCACACTCTAAAAAAAGTACTAAAATAGTACCGATTTTAGTTATTAAAATAGAAACAAATGACAATTTAGTAAAAGTCGGTAAATTAATACCTTAAGTTTTACAGTGAACTTTCAGTTATTGGGTAAAATATTCAAAATCAAATTTTGCTTTTTATTTGTCTTTTAAGGTTTTCAAACATTTTTGGGGCCATTCATAAATTACATAAGGAAATTAAACCCACTCCCCATGTATAGCCTTAAGTAGTTTATGAATGTTCCCCTTTTATCTCGTTTTCCAAAATTGTTAATTTTTAATTGTCTTTTCAATTTTTCTAAACATCCCTTGTCTTCCGAATCTCTGATATTGTCAGTATGATTGATTCTGAAAAACAAAATAATTATTATTAAAATATTTAATCAAAGAAGTTTTTTTTCCCGTAAAGAAATTTTAAGTATTTCTGTTAAAACATTGTATTTAATCAGCAGATTAATCATACTGCGTGGAATGCTTACAAAATAATAAGGTTAAGTAATTTATTTTCATAAGTAATTGATTTCTTAAAGAAATCCATAGGTTTCAAAAAGTGCGTACCGTCGTTATAAATCACCTCATGTTTCAAAGTGATCAAAATAATGAGAGCAAGGAATACAGATGTCTACTTTTGTAACGAGTTGGAGTAGGCTAATTATCGTGACTTACGCAGTATTGGTCTAATGAGACTGGCGTCACTTGAATCTATAATCGATTAGAACACCGTGATGTTTCTACATTTTGCCCGCATAGGTGTATATAAACTGAATTTGATTCGGTAAGGCAAAAAAAGAAAAACAGTATATATACATATTGCAGTAGTCCTGTTTGAATGACGAGTCAAGGTTATCGCACACCTTGAGGAGAGAAGGCGTTATAGAAAAAGCAAGAGAAATAAAAAAAAAAAAAGAAAGAAAAAAAAAACAAAAAAAAAATTCAAGATGAACAAGACGAAAAAGAAAGCGAGCAAAGAAAGAAAAGAAAAGGGGTGGGAAAAAAGGGAAAGAGGAAAGATCGGCCATCACGACTCACGGCGGATACTCAGTTTTATGGCTGACGCGCTGCACTGAGAACGAGAAGCTTCTGCCTTGACTTTGCGTTTTATTTAATGTTCTTTACCTGAAGGTACAGCTATAGCACTTGTTTTCAGCTGTTGCATGAAAATCCGCGACGCTTTACTACCAGCTGCATTCTAAGTTATGAGAAAACTTTATGAGCGCTCTTGGCAGTCTCTCTCTCTCTCTCTATGATGTATCCAAGATGCGCGTATTTTCCTTTATCTCTGAAGCGACTATTTTATCCTCTAGGATGCATTTAAGAATTCAAAAGTCATTTCTTTCCACATAGTTTGAAAATTTTTACTATCTAAAAAACACGGTTTTGACTAGAGTTCAAAAAATCTAAATTATTTTATTAAACTAAAGAAAGCTGTTACAAATTTTTATTATTCATCTAAATAGAATTCCTAAAAACCGTGTCAAAATGTCGTCCTATAGTGTCGAACCACTTGATTTGGTGGTCGTGCCTTTTTTCTTTCCCATTGGTCGAGGCGTGATACCCTATGTGTTTCTGTGAAATCAAGCGTGCGAACATTAGACTTACATGAAACGTAATTTTAATTTATATATATTTGAAAAAAATGCCAGTTTATTTTCGGAGAAAATATAAAAAAGTAATATTTAATTAATGTATCAGAAGAAGCAAAGAATAGTTAGGCAAGTTTTTTGAAAGATAGTAAAACTATTTAGAGCATGAGGTTACGGACCTACCCTTCCGGAGAACAGACGATGAGCGGTACAAGGGCATTGATGCGTATACAAAAAGCGCGCGCATGACGGCCATAACTCAACAGTCAGCAGACATTGGGGAAATATTCAAATGTACCTACTATACGCTAGCCATTGTTATTCTACCGTGAAAACGGCTACCGTTGTTACTGTTCATTAGCGTAATTTGTTCTATTAACCGTTTACCAGCAGCGTTTACGGGATTTTTTATTAGAGGGATGAATTAAAAGACTTGTTTTACAATATATAAATACAATGGTATTTTTTTTTTGAATAGATTAACTGTTTCTATATTCAATAATCGTTACAGAAGATATAATCAATAAATCTTGATTGAGTCATTTGAATCGAATGCTTATTATGTAGACAAATCATTATCTTAAGAGTAGTGCGCGCGGGTTAGTTTAATTTGCCTTTAAACTGAATTTTTCATTAGAATTGGTAAAGTACATTTATCTCATTATGTTCAAAAACTAGTTGCAGTTGATCAATGTCTAATACAAGATGTGCACTATCTTTGCGTCGTCGTCGTTAAAATTGTATTCAACAGGTGACTCAATGAATAAGATTAATGTATAAACATGTTAAATGATCGGCCAACACAACTCGTTACACTCTTAAGGCTATGTTAAGTCATTTTACACCGAACTAAGAAAAACTTGTATAGTCGCTTAGTGAGTTGCTAATCGTATACTTTTTTCAAATTCTTCTCTTAATGCAATCTTGATGAATACAAATGAATTGTGATTAATAAAACAGTTTAATGTATAATACAATATTTTATAAATATATAATCACAATATTAGAGATTATATAGTTATTTAATTTTATGGAAAGAATTGTGTCCTAATCCGTTCGTGAATACTCGTACGTCATCGACATATGACCTATTTCTCATGGTGTTGAATATACATTTATTTATACATATATACAAAAAGGGTGTACTTGAAATTTCTTATCTCATTGAAACTTGTTTCAATAGTATCTACCAGTGGCAGATCGCAATTGAAATAAAGACGCGGAGACTTTGAAATTTCTTTTCTGACCTTTGTTTTATGCTTCAAAGAATTCTATTCATTTGAATAGGATAACATTGATAAATAAATAATTATATCAATATTGCATAAGGTGTATTTTTATATGTAGATTTAATATATATATATATAATAGACATACGCAAATCATATTTAAAGGCGAGAAGTAGTTAGCAGCCTATACGTATATATATACATATATATATATAAGTATATTATATGCACACTCAGCGCATCGCAGTTAGGCGCACAGTGATCTACCATCTTTTTGCGTTACATAACATCACCTTGCCGCTAAACACAAAACAATGGTCTCACGTGAGACAGCGTGAGGTACTGTATAGATACGCAATCTTGCCGGTAGGTAACTCTGGAAGCACCGCACCGAATACGGGACTTCTCGCGAGTATACTTTGATTAATGTAGTTAGCTGATGGCGCTTCGCGTGCGATTCGCTTAGAAACTCTATTTACTTAAATAAAATGCGTAATTTCATCAAACTTAACCTAGAAAATAATTGACTACATGCATCTGATTTTACATATGGGTTTTTATCCAAATGAGTTAATTTACATCGCGTTAAGTTGCCGTCATCTTTTAAAATATTATTTTATTTTTTAAAAACTTTCGAGATTTATTAATGTTTCTTTGAAATATGATATGACTTGTCCGGAAATGTTAAATTTCATTACAACTTCATCTACACGAACTTTTTGTTATATTAGTTCGGTAAAGTATTTTTTTCCGTTACTTTTTATTTGTCATTTAAGGTTTTTAAATATTTTTGGGGCCATTCATAAATTACATATACGGCTTTTTTTGGGAAATTTAACCCTCTCCCCATGTAGCCTTAAGTAATTTATGAATTTTCTGCTTTCAAAAATTGTTAATTTTTAATTGTCTTTTCAATTTTTCTAAACATCCTTGTCTTCCGAATCCGCTCTGATATTTGCAGGAGGTCTGTGAATAATTCTGAAAAACAAAATAATTATTATTAAAATATTAAAAGTAAAACTGTTTCTTTCGGTAAATATATAATTTATTCAAATTTTGTAACTATATACATATTCTCTAAGTGTGGTTCAAGGTATGGAGCTATTGATTTTCAGAGATTATTTTGATTGATTATTGTCTTTTCTATACGTATTAGGAAAAAAAAAACTTTTGAACAATGTGAATAATCAACATTAAGTGGAGGTCGCTCGCACGCACTAAGCAGTTTGTTCGAGTGATGTGTAGTTCTTGCAGACATTGTCTTGCACGCGTGTTCGTAGACAAGAAAAGATTGGCAAAGCGATAAATCTGTGAGGAAAGCATGTTCCGTAACTATCTGATCTTGTGGTCTGCTTTTCGAGTATACACATATAAACTCGCTACAATCTCTCTCTCTCTCTCTTTCTCTTTGCCCTCTAAAACCAAATGCAAATATTATTTGGATGTACACATTGTGCACATATGCAGACATAAGCGCGCACATAATACAGTATAAAGGAGAACGACATTTTCCAGAAGAACGAGCGGCGCACGAACCTTCCCGAGTAAAAGCGTGAAATTACTGACAACCGGGATAAAATTACCCGACTCTTCCTTTAGATTTCGAGTCTTCTTATGGTATTTTCGAAAATTGCACGCGCCCAAGGATATAGTTAAAATAGTAAAGAAGTTTACGATTCTTTAATTAGGGTCATCATTGACGGTTTCCATTTGACATTTTGTAGTAATTCTAGAATGTTTTTAAAGTATATTTAACACTTGAGATAAATTAATTTATTATCGATTAAGTTAAGTGACAAGACACTTGATTGTAAATGGCACGACACTGAATAATTCAACTTGCGAAGGGTAAAAGAGTGGATGGTAGATAGACAAGGTTCTTTCTGTCTCTATCAGTTAGCGAGTATCCTTGTTAGTAACTATAAATGGTATGAAGCTCCCAGGTCCTCGATTCCCGTAAAAGTCCAGAAATGCTCTTGTCCGTTCGCTTTTCTGCAAAAGGTGTTTACCGCTTCCACGAATAGAAAGGTCGATCGATGCGGGTCTTACATCTTAATTCAAACTATCTGCAATATTTAGTATTTGCGATTAAAAATACTGAAACCGACTTTATGTATATACTACAAATGTATATAAAAAAACACGACTTGACACGTCTGTTGCTCTATATACCAGCTGCAATTCAAATCGCTCGAGCGAAACCTGTGTTCAATATAATGACCATAGTGGATGGCCAACGCCAACTTTTCCATGGGAACCATACTTTGCGACTATAATAAATAGAACAGACATTTGAAAATGGTAGTCCAAAGCAAACTAGTGATTTGTGGTTCGAACCGCTCAGCACTTCCGAGCTGCATCGCTGTAATTGCAGGAAGTTAGAATCCCTCCACCTCGGTCTGCTCTTGACGCCCTCTATTGTCCTGTAGGTCAACCCAATTATACTAAAAATTCTTCAATTGAATTCCATTGGAGATAAATGTTTTGATATTATGTCAAGAAACAATGTTACATTTGTTGTAATCAGTACAATAGTTATAGGTTGTACAAAAGAATGCATATATAGTTAACTTTACACCCTTTCTCTAAGTAAAGTTAATTCACTCTCAAGGAAAACGACGACGTCAACGTCGACGTGGTATGAATACGTGACCATGGTTTAGTGGGACGCTGACCACGGTGTAGAAACGACCCAGGGGACGAGGATCTACACCTCGATGAGCACAGCAAGACATTCTCCAAGCCCCTTGCCGCCCCATATCCCCCCTGTTAGACTCTTCCCTCCGCTTCGTCCGTTACCAAGAAGAAGACTCCTCTCTCAATCCTTTTCTCTGTCGTGCCTCCTGCTTAACGTACTCGATCCTCAAGCACATCACCACGACTGTCCGGTAAACCGTGGTGCGAATCGCTCACCGTGACGAAGGTATCCACCTACGACGGGGACTGACTACTCTGAACTATGCGTGGAAACTTGCTCGCCGACATGGGAATCGACCAGGCCCACGGGTCCTCGATGCCATTAATTACAGGCAGAGAAAGAACGTCTCTTCCCTGATGCTAAAGTAGACAATGTAAGTTTTAAGTGCTTACATTCACGCGACACGAAGACAATCTCATATCTATATACATTCAAATTTCAAAATTATTTTAGATATTTACGAGTTTTAATTTTTTTTTCAATCCACCTGAATTTACATTAAAACGACAGTATATTGTATTTTATTCGCGGAGAAAAAAAGTTAGCTATCTCAATATTAGCTGCCTTAGTTAACACCAATTGCTATTATATTGTCAATTACACAGAAAATTAAAAGGCATTAAAATAAGAAGCGTTGCAGCTTATTTTAATGCCTTTTAATTTTCTGTGTATTGTTAGCTGTAGGTTATAATTAGTTTTCAATATTCAGCATATTTTTAAAAAGTCTACTCAAATTACAAGGGGAGTTTAGAAAACTTGAAAAGACAATTAAAAATTAACAATTTTGGAAGACAGTATAGAAAGGGTTAAAATTTTCCAAAAAAAAGTCTTATGTAATTCATTATGAATGGACCCAATAATATTTGAAAACCTTAAAAGACTAATAAAAAGCAACGGAAAAAAATGCTTTACCGAACTAATATATAACAAAAAGCTTGTGTAGTAGCTGTAATGAAATTTTATTTAAAATAAATAAAATAGGTATTAATAATAATAATGAAGAATAATTAAATAAAGTGGAGTTTTAAATTATTATTTTTAACTTTGACAATTTTTTATTTAATTATTTTATGCATTTTGGATTCGGTAAAATTCATTGATGTACAATTTAACAAAATTAAATTAATTTAAATTTATAAAATTAGATTCAATTTGACTATGTAAAGTTTAAATTTTTTTTGGTAAGGTACAATATTCTTAAATATAAAACTTAACGTCATCAATTTCTTTCTTGTTAGGTAGATTTCAAAAATATTAATTTTTCATTTATTAAATAAATTTATGTAGGGTTTAACTGTAAATTTAAAAAAAAATTGTATTTTAATTGTATTTAAAATTGAAATACAGAATTTTTAATAATGTACAGTTTACCGTGTAGGGTTTTTACAGTGTAGAGTTTAAATATATGTAATATTGCAACCGCCATATTAAATTCAACCAAATAAATTTTTTTTATTGCAAAAGTTTTACCGAAATTATTTTTCCATATATTTGATAATTTATATAAATAATTCTATGATAGAACCCATTGTATTTTTGCGTTCATTATTTGTATTCCAATACAAAAACTTGAGATGACAATACTTTGGTTCGAGTTAAATATATTATATATGAGTATACATATATGATAAACAAAAAGATTAAAAAAAAAAAAAATAGTGAAAGAAAACCGGCAAATATTACACGGTTATAGGCGATGATGTAACGGAACGTTATGAATATGTAGAAAAATAACAAATGCTGGTATTGATATACAAAAGGACAGAGTCGGGATGTACCACGCGTTGTTCCGCTTGTCACGGTGTCATCACGTTGGCACCGTTTCTGTGCACACTACGTGCAGAAACTATTAAAACATTCCGTTTTCGATTTTTAGTGAGCTTTCGTCTATTTTGCAGTTTGGTGTATATATTCATCATATATGGTAAACAATATATGTAAAACTTATTGCGTCGGTATTATGTTACACAATATTATTTTCATAATTAATTTATAAACTAAGAATATTTTTTGGAGATAAAGTTGATTTTAGAAATTGTTTGATACAAAATTCTTGTCTGGTGGTGAAAGCGTCTGATGAACGCGAGATTCTCATTAATCGTAAGCTTTTTGCACCTTATTTGACATGGAAGCGCGCTTCGTTGGGCCATTGCCACTGAATCTCCCTATCTTTATCACCCTCATTTCTTTTTGTCTCTTTCCACTTGGCTCTCCCTTCTTTTGAACGAACCGACAGTCCAAACTGATGCTATGGTTGAAAACAAAAAATGTAGCAATAAATAACGAAGCGAGAGCGGCGGCTGTACAAGGGCGGCAGGTAGCATTGCTGGGGAATTTCGTTGTTGTTAAGGTGGCACTGCGCATCACCGATGTTAGACAGGAAGAGGAAACCACTGAAGCAATGTGTTTATATAAAGGTGATAGAAGCACAAAACTGGAAAGGACCCAAGGGTGTCACTATTCTAATCACTATCATAAATCTTCATTCAAAATTTGAAAGTTTTTTAATTTTTTGGAGCATTGATAAAAATTGTATAAATTATGCAAAATTACAAGGTTATAGAAAGAGTTTTTGGCGAAATAATGGATGATGCGTTTTTGGAAGGCATTTGGCAGGCGGACCCCACACGAGGAAACGTCGAGCAAGGCGCCAGCTAATTCGATTTGCTCAGTTGCCGCGCGTCCCTTTTAACCCATAAGCTGGTTCGCCCACTTCTCTAGCCCTAAAAACGTCAACACACTCGGCGGGAGGGCGTTCTCTTGCTGATTATTGCCGCTCGCGAACAGAACCCCCGCGAACACCGAGTTCAACCTGATGACGGATTAGTTTGTTACTGCCTTCGGCACGGGGTCTCGTTTCCACAGGTAGTGTATATATACATATATATATATATATATGTGTAGAGGGAATCTTTGATACACACAATCTGTGGACAGATTGGATTATTCATTGGTCCCCAGGGGTTCCTGAACGGGACTAACTAGAGATAATAACTTGATATGACTACATCTTTGATACCGCAATTAAGTCCTATATACATTGATTTTCTTCTGCATTGCAAAACTGTAGGGTAAAACCAAAGGTAGATGGATATTTTTTTTCGTGAAAATAAAATGAAATCGATTCCTGTATTATTGTTAATTGATAACTAAACATTAAACTCTTAACTATCAAATCAAATATCAAATTATAAAGAATCGTAAAATTAATATTTTTACAACACTTAAAATTACCTTTGGCTCCATCGCTTCATCTCAGTTGATTTAAAATGATTTATCGAACTTTTTCTAATTTTTGAAAATTTTTATTCTGTACAATTGCCAAAAATTACACTACAGTGGAGATGTAAATGTTTTACTTCGAAAGAATTATAAAAATTTTTATAAAAATGTTTTCTTTTGAGTAATCAACCCACAATGTTTATCGGTTATTTAACTATCGCACTTATATAATTGCACCCACTGAACGTCGTCTATCCACCTAACACCTAAAAGCCTCAATTAAGGACCTGTTCTGTTTAGATTATGCAAAAAGCATTTAGTTGTCGGCCAAAGACAAATTGAATGTTATTTTTTTAACTTTAAACAGAAAATGGCAGTTTTCACACTTTAAATGTATAATAATAATATAGCAATATATTTGAAAAATAAATATTTGTTTATAGAGATTTTAGATCTGTATTCTATAAGAAGTTAGTTTAATATTCTTTTCTTGTGTAGTAAACTAGAGAAGTTTATTTTAATCCAAATATGTAATCGGTTATAACTAATTTATAGTAAATTTGTTTTTATTTACTATATGTTTAATTCCAAGTCGTTTACCGCAACAATTGTTATCAATATGTTTTAATCTCAAAAGGCCTGACTGAAATGAGAACTTTTCTTTCTGTAAGAAATTTTAAGAAAGAAATTTTCTAAATGTAATGTATATAATTTGAAGTAAAATAATTAGTGTTGTATGTTAAAACTATTCTATAAAAAAACAATTGTATACAAGAAAATAAAAATAATATCCCTCACTTATACTTATCGTTACGTCATGTAAAAATTTATGACTCGACTTAATCTCATCAACCGCATATCACTTTTTCGCTTTGGAGTGAACTTACGTGTAATTGCATATAATCGTTCACCACCGATCTTAATTGACAGGAAAGCAATGGCTTTAAAACAGTCGCAGTTTTGTTGATAGTGTATGGTTTTAGGCCCAAGTCGATATCGATAATACATATATTGTATATAAACGCTATTTTTATTTGACAACTCACAATTTAGTCACTTTCAAAACGGAGGGGGGTTTAAATAAAAATATTAAAAAAAATATTATAGATTTTTCTTAATCTTATTTTATAGACAAGATTTCATGTTTATATTAAAATATTTTCTGATTAAAGCAACCCAACTTTTTCTCTAATACAAAACCATCACTTAAAGCGATTTTATGCTCATTATATATGCATCAGCAGCGGTGCGATCGACATCAGTGCTTGTAGTACCAAATTTGCCTGAAGCTAATGCTTGAAAAGCAAATTTTTCAGAAGCGTTGTTGCCTGTATATTCTTCACAGTCTTTTCGTGGAATCAGAGTGTGTAATTTTTCTAAAACAGAAGGGGCAATTTGTATTTGTGGTAGAAAATACATATACATATATATAAAAATTTATATATAATGTTTTGGTAGCGTATGTATATGAGTAAGAAAAACGTAATTCTGCTCAAGAGACGCGCAGCTTATATATATATATATATGTTATATATTTTGCAGTCAACCACCTTCCTGAAGAGATGACCACGTGTTCGTTTCGTAGCACACTTATTGGCTTCTTTATATTTATATATTCCATTTCGAGACATCATACTAAACTTTTCTTATATACATTAGTATGCATTTTCAACAAGTTTTTGCTCCCTTATTCTCTTCTTTTTCTCATATATTGTATGCGCCCTTCTTTCTTCTCTTCAGTCTCAATAAAATAGAGACAATATGATATTCGTCTCGAAATATATAGTGGACAGGTGTTGAAACTTGTAAATTAGATAACTTTTTAAACGAAAATAAAAATTTCTTCACACAAAAAAGCTTATTTTTGAAGTCTACTAACTTTTTATTTATTTCAAAAAAAAATTTTATTTTATTGTTTTTGCATACGAAAGATTCTTTTATTTAGTCATTTTTATTTAATTTTGTATTATAAAACATGTCTTTTTGGATAAAATTGAAAAAAAATTTTATAAAAAGTTTAATAGAAAAGATGGAAACTTGTCTTGTTTCTAAACATGTGTTGTGCAAGTAAAGCCAAGTAGTACAATTCTTTTGAGGTTAGACGAACCCGCAATGCGGTTTTATAATGGACTCTTTTTGACGTGAATATATTCCATCCATAAACTCTTTTCGCTCTGTTTCGCGCTATACTATATTTGTGTACCCTTTTTTTCATCCCTTCGAGTATTTTTTTAAATTTTTTCTTTATATGCTCAGTATGCGGCAAATATGTTTTAATTACATTATTATCAATTCCAAAAAAGTATATAATACAAAAGTCCTAATCGATTTTACATAAATTTATAAAAAAAAATAATCACAGGAAAAAATTGGATTCATTTAAAAAAATTTTTTTGTATGAGGAGTATATAAAAGTAACCATATGGAAAATGAACTTTCTGATTCAGAATTGTTTTATTCAATGTTTATTTGAAAAAAAGGTTTAAAACAAATAAATATTTATGCTTTAAACAAATTTTGTATATAGCATCGATTCTCTGAGTCAGAATCGTCATTACACAGTATAATTAAATACCAAAGATATTCTCTCATCGGAAACCCATCTTCGTTATAATCAGTGTCTTCCGATCAGCGATAATTGACTGAACAAGATTTTTTTTTTAATCAAAGCGCATTCTTTCATTCTTTTGTATCGTATACATTTTTTTTTTACTGACATTGTTACGTAAGATTATATGACGACGTAGATATATACACACACACTCATCACTGATTATATAGATAAATATGGCATAGTGGGAAAAATAATATGTTTTGATATATACAATGTATGTATATGTATATATATGTACACTAATCCAACCTTGTACTTTCATCTAATATAAAAATTGAGAAAAAAAATTTAATCACATTTTTTTTTTGCTCATATTTGATTGATGTGTTATAACTAATGAAAGAATAATTTTGTGTTTTCCAGGTGAAAATATGGTTTCAAAATAGAAGAAGTAAATATAAAAAGATGATGAAAGCGGCACAGCAAGGTGGAGGTGGCGGCGGCGGTGGTCAACATGGAAATATCTTGGCCGGTGGTACGACGTTGCCTGGAGGACCATCTCCTCAACCTGGTCAACCAGGAGGTCTCATGCAAGGAGGTAATTTCAACAAGTTTTATTAACTCTATATTCTAATCGGTAATGTATTAAATTTTTTAGTTTCGAAATTTTAACCCCTTCGTAGTCGAGGCCAAAATCTCATAAGTGGGCCCAAAATGTCAGTAAATTTTTGTATAACCAAAATTTGTGCAAATGTGTACACTATGGTATTTAAGGTCGCTGATTACGATTCCAAAGTCAGATTTCAAAAATTCAAAATGGCGTTACCAATGTGGCAGATAATTTTTTCAAAATTTAAAAATTAATTAAAATTACTTGAAATCTGTTACTCAGGGGTTTTGAACGTCGCTGATGTTTACGATATTCAAGTCAGATTTTGAAAATTCAAAATAGCATAGTATGGGTGTGATTATTATTGTATCCATTTTGAATTTTGAAATATTGTAATTCTGACATCAAATTCGGAATCAGCGACCCCAAAAACCCCCGAGTAACGAGTTTCAAGCGAATATGGTCAATTTTCAAACTTTTTGGTCGCCATATTGGATCCGCCAATTTGAATTTTGTAAATCTGACATCAAATTCGGAAGCAGCGACCCCAAAAACCCCCGAGTAACAAATTTTAGGCCAATTCCGTCTTATTATTGGACTCAAAATTTATGTGCGTGTATACACGTCATCGACACCCAAGGGGTTAAGCGACTTATTTTTATATTTTTTATTCTGACATTTATTATTTTGAGGTTAGAATAAAGGCCAACGTTAAATAGTTTTACGAAAGGATTAATTGCCATTGGTCCCACTCGATATTTCTCATAATTCTCGTCAACTACCGCACCCTGATCTAGTAAAAATTTAGTAACTTTATAGTAACTTTAAATTTTAATAATAGTCACTAAATTTTTACTAGAGCAGGGTGCGGTAGTTGACGAAAATTATGCCAAATATTAAATATCAATATGTCAACCAACCAAAATCGTTTGCGAACGTGAAGCATAAATTAGAAAACGACAGAGATACATTTGTGTCTTTTTCAATCTCATCTCGTTCGCAAATCGATTATTGTGGATTGGCCTTAAAATTATGCAAATGGCGAACACAGGGTTGGGCGTCAAAGTTTATCTAGATCTTATAACTTATACACCCAATTGCATAAATGCTGCGTCCTTCCGATTTGACGGCATTTTGAAAAGTCGTGACACTTCTATAATAATTTTATTAGTTTATAGCGTATATGTTGTAATTATGTATATAAATCATATGCCATAAACTAATAAAATTATTATAGAAGTGTTACGTTTTTTAAAAATGCAGTCAAACCGGAAGGTCAACATTTATGCAATTGGGTGTAACTAGTTACTAGATCTCGTACGATTAAATTAGGGTGAAATCACACTGGTCGAAGTTGCCATTCGCCATTTGTAATAATTCACGGTCAACTACCGCACCCTGCTCTAGTGAAAATGTAGTGATTCTAGTTAAAATTTAAAGTTACTAAATAGTTACTAAATACTAGAGCAGGGTGCGGTAGTTTACCAAGAATTAAAACAAATGGCGAATTGCTAGCAAACAGAATATATTAAGTCGAAGACAAAACATAGAAAACTAGTTTTGAATCTATTAAAACTAAAGAAATACTAATTTTTTATTCAAAATAAGAAATTAGTTCTCACTAGATGTAAGACTTATTTTTTTTTTTTTATAAAATTGTAATAATTTGGTATATTTGTTGTTTCAGGAGGCGGCAGTTCTGTGTCGGGAAGCCCAACAACGGGGTATCTCGGTGGCATGGGCGGCGGCGGTGGGGGTCACACCCCCGGTAGTTCGAGTCCTGGAAGCGACATGTCGCCTCAGCACAACGAAAGTCCTCCTGCTCCCTCCTGGCCAGGAGAAATGAAGCACCATCCGCACCCTCATGCACCGCCTCACACCCATCACCATCCTCATACGCCCGGTCATCATCCACCACCCCCGCCGCCACCACCACATCACGCGGGCTACATGCCGCAGTACTCTTGGTACCAGGCGGATCCTAATCCAGGATTACTCACGTAAGTACTTCATTTGAGGTTAACATACTTAATAGACACTTTTATTAAGCGCGTGCAATTCATTTACCAATTCAAATTAAACTAAAGCCACAAATCTATATTTTTTTTTACATTTCATCAATAATTTTACGATTATTTAAGAATTTAAAATTCATATTTTTTATGACACATTATTTGTTAGGCTGCTTTCAGAATATAGTTAAAGGTGCAATATTTTTGCGAAAGGCATAAGGGAAACTAAAGTATGCGTTAGAAAAGAACGGAGATATATTTGTGTCTTTTTCTATCTCGTTCACAAAGCAATTATACATTGGCCCTGAATCGAATCGTCATGAAGACGATGCGCGCGCATCTATTGCCTACTGTCGACAAAAAATTTATTTAAATTACGATTCTCTATTTTATTTTCATTATAAAATCAATTTTTACCAATGAAAATAATTTCAATTTAAAATTTTTACTGTATAAATTTTTTAATGTAAATTTTAACATTGACCTCCAATTGAGTGTTATAGAATTTTTTAAAATGTAATTTACAGGATTTTTTCAGTTTCAAAAATTAAATATTAAAAGTTTTAGAGTTATTTAATACTAGAATACTGTTTTACTGTCATTTTGAGATAATAAATAAAAGTTTAGAGTAACAAAAATTCTTTACATAATTTTTATTATCAATTTATATTTTTGGATAGAAATTTGACAAAAGAAATTTTTTTTATAATTTTAATAATATTAATAACAAGCTGAAATTTTAGGAATAGTAGAACACGTGAAATAAATAAATAATATTTTTTCTCGACAGTTGGCAATGGATGCGCGCGCATTATCTCATTGTAAAAAATTGCCTTCAAGACGATTCTATACAGATATTGTGGAATCAGCTTTACAGTAGGTTAGGTTAGTTTCCATTGTTCCCACTCGACATTTGTCATAATTTAACTACCGCATCCTGCTCTAGTGAAAATTTAGTGATTTTATTGTTAAAACTAAAGTTACTAAATTTTCATTAGAACAGGGTGCGGCAGTTGACGAGAAATATGACAAATGGCGAGTGGGGATAAAAGAAGAAAACTGTAAAGGTGCTTTTATACCTCCAGTATTTTGGTCAGGCAATTGGCTGGATTGAATTTTCACGGAAAATCACTGGAGGTTTTATATATAAAAGCACCTTTATACTATTTTCACGGATAAACATTAGAAAGTGCCTAAAGACAAAATAATAATATTCAATAAGACAAATGAAATTCAGCATCTTTGATCTTATTTTAATTAATTGACTATATGGACCATTTAATAAAAGATTTAAAGGAACATTTATTTTTAAGGTTATGTTTGTTACTCTCGACTGACGCTTAAAAAATTTAATGTGGTTCAATTCATTGACATATAACCTCAAATTAAATAATTATTTTTAACGATAAATAAAACTTTAATTCAAATTGATTTAATCAAATTTTGAAAGATTCAGTTGTACAATTTGAAAAAAAAAATTATTTTTAGGCAAATATTATTTTTTTTAACTTAAAAATTAACTTTTAAAATTGTTAATCGAGAAGCGTTGCAAAAATGTTTTTAAATTGAAATTTATAATAATTTGCATAAAAAAATATTTTTTCTTCTAAATCGTTAATTATAAACGTTGTGAACTTCACTGACTTTAATTTTGGTAAAACGGTTAAAACATTATTGAACAAATAAAATTTTTTAAAAATATTTTCTAAATAAATTATTATTTAACAAAAACTAACACTGAAAATTGTGGAGAATTTTTCAAAATTTTTCAAATTTTTAATTAACGAATTTTTTATTTGTTAGAATTCTGAAAATGCCGAAATTTTATTAGTCTGAAATTGCATATGATCAAACAAACAATGGACAGAAAATTTTTGGCGCTTTTTTTAAAATTCACCAATCACAATTTTTTTTTATAATTTCTGTTTGGTCAATTTTAATAATTGTGACAAAATCTTTCTGTCGCTTGTTTGTTCGGTCATTTGTGATTTCGGACAAATAAAAATTAGGCGTTTTAAAAATTTTATACAATAAAAATTCGATAAATAAAAAGTAGTTTAAAAAGAAATTCTATCAAATTCTAAATTTAATAATGAAAATTTATCTAAAAAATAATTCTATGGAATAATTATAAGTCGAAAAGATTATTATTATTATTTTTTTTTTACTAATATTAAATAGATAGAAATTATAAATAATTAATCTCTAAAAAAAATTAAAAAGTATATATACATAAATGCATTTCATATTAATGCTTCAAATATTTTAATTAGTCGCTTTCATAAAATCACTTTGACTGTAGCAACAACTTTTAACCTTTCGACCTTTATGTAAATTTGTTACAGCGTAATTACATTGTAGTCTATTGTTTTTTTTTTGCATTCATATTTACTTTTGCATATTAGAAAATTATTATACAATGTTCATTGATATTTAGATAGTATTGACAAAAATTGTATAATAATAATTTTTTTATTTTTTTTTTTACAGAGTTTGGCCAGCAGTTTAACGAAGATATCTAATCTAATGAACCATTGTTCAGGAAGAAGATTTTTCGTAATCCAAAGGACACCCAGTGCCCAAAGTGTTTATACATAGCCTCGAGAAATCGAGTAAAAATGTTAATAATTATTATCTGTAGAAATTGTCATGTCGCTTCACGCACACAGAATAATAAGCTTCAAGTATGTGGTGCGACGTTGCGATTTCAGCGATAGGTGAAATTAATAATTGAAATGTTGACTTTACCATGGTCAAAAAGAAGAAAGAAAGAAAGATAGAAAGAAAAAAGAAAAGGTTTTTGTAAAGTAAAGTGCGCGTATTTGAACCGTCGTTAATTAAAACAATTCCATGCGAAATGCCGAATATGAGGACGATCTTATTTGAATTTTAGTGATCAGTGCCCAGTGACGCGTCCGTCAAGTGATAATGTACAAAGAAACATTTTGAGATAAAAAATATATATCTCAAAATGTATGAAATACACTCTCCTCGTCTGATCGTGAATTAAATGTAATAACTACTGGACAAATTAAAGGCAAGTTTTACCTCGAAAAAAATTCTAGTGATAATTCAAATATGATAATGCACCGAATATGTTCTTGAAAATTTATATTTTCAAAATAAATTAAATTTGTCAATTTTGTAAAAATTCAATAATAAAAAATTTATTTCTGAATTTTAAATATAAAAAAAATATATTTATAATTGGCTGACAATTTGAAACATTTGAAAATTATCTTTGAATTATTTTCTTAAACTATATAAAAGTCGACAATGCTCCTGGGATGTATCGTGAAATATAAAATATTCTTTAAATAAGTTTCTTCAGAGATTTTCTATAAATAAATATTTGACAATAAAATGTGGTTCAACTTAAGAGTATTAAGCGATTGAAATTAATTTTATCAAAATGATAATTTTCAAATGATTCGATTTCTTGCTCAGAGAAAGAAAAATTAAAAAAAAAAATGTTTTGAGAAATTCATTATTAAATTATAAGAAACATTTTCAAATTCACAATTCGATTTCGCATATCTTGTCAAATCAAAAAGGTAACTTGGTCGATTGCTAATTTTAATTAATAAAACGGTCACTCAACGACCTACTTCGTGTCTAAATCTCGCAAATGAAATTCTAATGACATTTTCGTAAAAGTCAATTTTATCGAACCAATCTTTAATGATGCAATGATAAATCT
Source organism: Leptopilina boulardi (assembly GCF_019393585.1). Lineage (NCBI taxonomy): Eukaryota > Metazoa > Arthropoda > Insecta > Hymenoptera > Figitidae > Leptopilina > Leptopilina boulardi. Next base: position 1,582,846 of record NW_026137778.1, read on the forward strand.
GAAGAAGCTAAAAATTAAAAAAAAAAGTATTCTAAACGGTACTCATATGTGCTACTTTTATTTCTATTATTATTATTTTTAAAGTTATTCTTAGTATTAGTTCTATTATTAAAGTAGCAAGAGTGAATCATTTCAACACATCTTCCTTAAAAATCAAAATTTTTTAAATAAAAATTTTTTTTTAGGTATATTTTGAACGCAAAATGTGAAATCACATTTTTTAGAAGAAAAATATTTTTTAAATTATAAATATTTTGATATTTATTTATAGTCTTTTTTTAATATTCTTAGTATTAATTTTATTTCATTTTGAATTTTATAAATTTTAAAAGTGTTTTTTTTTTTGCACTTAAATTGTCTCTTTTTTTCCATTACGCAATGCGTCAACTTGGAAAGAGACTCAATATGAGGTAAAACCACAAAAAGAGCGATTGCGTTCGCGAGTCACGAGAATCACGAAGGGACCGGTGAGCTCTGTCAGTGACCCAAATCCAAGGCACGACAATGGTAGCCTCATGAGAATGCGGTCTGATAGATCCTTTCTTTTTTAGTCTCACTCTTTCTCTATACTTGTATTTCTTTCTATATATATATGAAAGAAAAAAAAGCAAGAGAGGAGGTTGATCAAAACTTTATTCATTTTTACAAATTCAATTTTCTTTTCAACATTATTTCTGCCAGAATATATTAAATAAAATAATGTGATATTTAAGGAATTGATTCTTAAAAATTTATACCAAGTTCAATAATAAAAAAATTTTCATTGTATATTAAAAAAAAAAATTTAATTTAGAAAAAAATAAAACACTTTAAATTTAATCAAGTCAAAATTTTGACTTTTTTTTAACATTTTGACTAATCACTATTTTAAATTTCGACTTGTTTAAATTTAAAGATAATATAATTATTGTTAAGTAAAAAATGTTTTTATAATATATTGTTTAATTATAAATAAAAAAAAAAGAAAATCATTATTCTTAAAAAAACTGAATTTTTAGAATTATATAAAATTCAAAGACTAATTTTATTATATATATATATATATAAATAAATATTTTTTAAAAAAATTAAAGTTATTTATTTCGTTTGATAAAAAATTTATTTACTAAATTATTATTATTTTTTTCAAATATCATATATACTCGATAGCAGATGGTTTATCGATATGAATGAAATATAAACGTAAAATGTCATTACGAACTCAAGCAAAATGCGCAGTCTATTATATAAAAAAGAAAAAAAAACAGCGAAGTAGTAAAGTCGTAATAAATTCTTTCGGTGCAATAATATACGAAGAAAAAGAATTGAGTAATTTAAGATGAAAATTCTTCAGTTCCTAAATAATAGAGAGGAGATGTATAAATGATGCGTGTTGAATTAATAAGTAAAGACAATTTGACGAGACGTAGTTTTTCAATTTGCGCGCGTATGTGTGTTTGATTAGACGAATGTTATAAGGGGGAAAAGGCGACATTAAAAAAAGACAAAAAAAAAAAAAACTACGAGTCTATACAGTTTTTTTTTCCTAGCATTGCTAGTAATAGAGAGAGAGGTGGGGGAGACGAAATTCAATTGTGCGCAAACGGGTCGCAAGGCAAATCGATTTCAATTGTATATACCAAGCCGGGACCCCTTAGCTTGTAAGATATAAGTGGATCTATGTAAAATACGATGTTGTGATAAGAGTGTAAAAATGGAGAAAAATTGTTTATTTAGGGCATGAAAACAGACCCTCCCCTAGCTATCGATTTCACTGAATACCCTTGTACGAAAATAGATATTACGGAAAACTAAAATACCTTAAATATGATTACTGTTGTATAAAGTATGAATAATAACTAAATAATTCAATTTAATATATGGTTGTTGTATTTTATCAAAACTATCCTTTCATTTCTCCTTCCTTTATTTTTAATTAAGATTTTTTTTCACTAACATATATACAAATTAATATAGAAAAAAATATTTTTAGAATAGTTATTTTTTTTATTCATCTAAAAAAATAAATATTGTTAATATTGTTCAATGTAAGAAAATTTTTTTTTCTACTACCTTTTAACCTTTAAACTGCAACAGCGGTCTCTCAGACCTATCTAAACATTTTTTTTACTTTTTTCAAAAGTATAAATAATTTTTCAGTAGCTTCATATTTTATTAAAAAATTGTTAGGTGCCCAAGAAGTAAAAACTTATTCACTTGTTTGAATCAATTGGGAGCTCCGGCAAAAAGGTTGGAATTAAAAAAATCAATTCCATTTAATACCTGATTTTTTTTTTATTTCGTAAGTCTATGTAAGGAATAGACAGCAGCAAACTTGAATCCCTTTTAATTCCGTTTTCGTAAAGCGTGCAATATGAAATAGAATATATTTGAATGAATAAAAAATGTTTTATTAATAATTTATTTATTGAAAAAAATCTGAGTTATTTGTTTTTACTCATAATCAACATTATTCCCATAAAAAAGTGAAGGCGACTATATCATATTCTACACATAACCTAAAAAAATTGAGACAATATATATGTTCAATTTTTGATGCATCACGTTTAAATTTAATTAATCTTTACAAACATCATATTCACTGTAAATTATTTATTATTTTCACATTGAACAGAAAAAACACAACAAATTTATTCACTATTACATACTTCTAAATAAAATGAGCGAATTATTTTCGATACACACATAAAAGGTCCAATTGTCATTATAATAGAAAACACACTTACCGACTTTTACGTAATAATGCAAAACGAATTTTAGAATTAAGTGGAGTTCATTTCGTTGGCCATCTATATCTTATTTCGATGACTTCGAAAAAGTGGAAAAATCAGGTATTAAATTTTTTTTTTTGTTATTTAATAATTCATGTTGATAAAAAAATTACGAAATATGGCAACATTTATTCAAAATTTTCGATATTATTCATAATTGTCAAAATAGATTCAGTAAATTTCTTATTAATGAGAAATTAATCATTAAAAATGAATTCCTATTCTTGAAGGCAATTCAATTAACCTTCTTTTTTTGTCGAGTGATAATAAAGGCGCATTCAGATCTCTCGGCTGCCTGCCTGCCTGCTGCAGTTGCCATGGTAACATAATGGGAGTGAGTGAAACAGACGAAAAATCGACTTGGGTTGGTTTCCATTGTCCCAACTCGACATTTGTCATGATTCTCGTCAACTACCGCACCCTGATTTTAGTGATAATTTAGTGACTTTATTTTTAAAAGTAAAAGTTACTATAAAGTTACTAAATTTTCACTAGAGCAGGGTTGCGGTAGTTGACGAGAAATATAATAAATGGCGAGTGGAGACAATGGAAATCAACCACTTGAAGACAATTTTTTAGGATGAGATGAGTACACTTTTGGCGGTATATTGCTTACACTTTTCTGTCCTTGTCTCACGTACGTGTTGTCATGGCAACACATAAGTTAGAAAAGCACAAAGAAGTGTAGGCGCAACTAGTTCTGTCAGTCAACATAACCTGCAATTATTGTTTAGACGTTTTCATGTTTCTGTAATAATACGTGTCATTACATAAATTAAAATCACTGAAAAAACTTAAAAAAAAGGAATAGCAGTCTATCAGACATGCAAAGCAGTAACTGTAATTTTTTTTACCACTTTAAAGATACGTTAATTAAAATAAAATTTGCTATTTTCGACACATCAAAGAGCGATAAAATTATCGCTAAATTTCTTAATTATACATTGATTCATGTATCAAAATGTTATGTTCCATATTCCTGATATGGAAATTTCTACTTTGCCTATAAACATATACGCATGCTCTACTTTTACATAGATAACTGTATTTCCATTTCTCTCTCAAGTAATTGAAAGATTCACCGGTTTCAGTAGTACTCGCAGTGTATCTTGTAAAAGACAATTTTCTTGACGCATCGAGAAATTGCAAATGGAATTTTGCAATTTGATAAATATTTTTTGGATTTGTTCATTATGTATTTATATATTTTTGCATATAGGCAAGATTAGCACCTATAGCATTTGAAAATGTTCACCAACAACAAAAAAAAGGTACACCCTACTTTCTTGTAAATTGTAAACGATGGTCGCGCGTTTAGATGTGGTAAAACTTATATATATATACGACGCGGCATCCGTATGCCAACCGACCAGGTTTACGACAATACACAGCATAAAAGTCTTACAAGATACTCCAAGCACAAAGACGCACAAAAGCGTTCACAATAAGGCGCCGGCTTCTTGAAAAGATTACGTTGAGTGCTTGTTTATTTGCCTCTTCTTTTGCTCTCCAACCATAGAGGTATACCTATGTATACGATGAGGATGTGCAGGAATTTACCGTTTTGTGCAATTCGACACTTTGACGATAAACGATTAAAAAAGACCTATTCTTCTAATATATGCGTATAAATAAGAATAATATAGATTCGATTACTATTATTATTATTATTATTTTTATTATTAAAAATTGAAAAATATCAGTCTTTTTCGAATATTGTCGTTGATAATTAAAATTTTTTTTAGTAAAACGGTAAATTTTCCACCAAAATGCTGTCTTCAATATTTTTGAGGTTACGTTTATGCACAGAACAAAAGTTTGAGTATTTTTTTTTTAATTTTTGATAATATACTTTACCAAATTTTTAGGGCTTCATTTAAAGACAAATTTTTAATAAGAAAGTGATTTTTTAAAAAATGGACTTGCGTGTTGTTTCTACACAAACTGATTCATTTACATCGAGAAAAAAGATTTCTTTGATTCAAAGAAATCAATTTCTTTGACAAATTTTTCTTTAACTTAAAGAAAATTTATTTGTTTCAAAAAATTATCATTGATTAAAAAAAAAATTATCTTCGCTTCAAAGAAATTTGTTATTTAATTCAAATAAATGTTTTCTTTGATCATATATATATCAATGTTTGAATTTCTTTGATAATGTTCAAATTTCTGTCATTCAAAAAACATTTTTTTGAATCAAAAAATTTTTCTTTTAAACTAAGAAGTTTTTTTTTGTTTCAAAGAAAACTTTATTTTGAATGAAAGAAAACAAGTCAAAAAAACTGGTTTCTTTAAATCAGAGAAATCTTTTCTCTGGGTATATATAGTGACTCTGAATTCCAGTTATTTAAATCAGTAATTTTAACTCTATAAAATTAGTAAAACTTAACTATAATTTTATTATATATTTGTATACATTTATTAACGCATTAACACGCATATATATTTGTTCATTGAATAATATATCTGATTTGATGAAAGGATAATTGTTTCTTTATTTTGTAGGTCAAAATTAAGTAAACACTCTTCACTACATATAAATAATTATAGTGTTTGTTAAATTTCCATCTATATAAAATGACAGGGCCGGGATTACGACTAGCAATGCTGCTAAGTTAGCAATTATTGCTAATTAGCAAATATAACTTAACAAAATTTCATGACATTTGTAGGAAATTTATCCCACAATCACATTTTATTGCTATTTGGTAAAAAAAATTAAGTACAAGCTTATACAATAGAAATTAAAATCAAGTTAACCTAAAAAACGAGCAAATTGACACCAAATTTTTGTCAAATTGCTCGGATTGATAGCAGTGAGCATGAAAACAATTGAAAGATTTCATGCAACATAACCATTTCAATTGCTTAATCATATACAGGGTGGCAAGAAAAATGTTAATCATTTATAAGATATTAATTATGTATTATAAGTACAATAAAATAGAAGATTGAATAATAAATAATTAAATGAAAACGTAAAAGAATCAAAATGAAATAATTATTTAATTAAATATATTAAACCATAATAAAAAAAAATAAATTATAAATAATGAAATGTTTCTCGAAAATATTATGATTATTTATTAAATAAAAATAATTATATTAATACTATCATATTAACAATATTTATGAAATGAAATGTTTAAAGTCTTTTTTTTGAATTAATATGAAATCAAATATTTCTATTCTTATCAATTAATATAGTTTTTAAGTGTGTATTTTTCTGTAAATAATTCATAGGTTAACCTAAATCTGTCAAATGATTAGAATTTTATCGAACACCCGGTATAAATATTTTTTTCCAGCGTGAATATAACTGACATTGCCAACTAGCAGTTTGCTAACTTAGCAGTATTGCTTGTCGTAATCCCGGCCCAGAATAGACTGTAAATAAAAAAATCATAAGAGTAAAATTTTTATTTTTTATATTTTTTAAACAAACCATTATTTAACAAAAACGGAGAAAAATGAAAAAACAAAAATAAAGTAACTTTTACTCTACTTTAAAAGTAAAACCAGAACTGTCCGCAGTTTCTGTGCATTTCGGTCAATTTTTACTCCAAAAATAGTAAAATTTAATATTTACGGCATAATTTTTACCATTTTTTCGAAGTAAATTTTTACTATTTCTAGAGTAAAAAATGGCCAGACTTGCGCAGAAACTGCGGACAGTTCCGATTTTACTTTTAAAATTATCACAGAAAATTAATAAATTTAAGTAAACATGATTTTGAAACATTTTTTCAATTTTTTTATTTAAATTAAATAAGGAAGAGACAAATAACTTTTAATTACAATATATTATATATACAATTCTAAAGAGATAAAAAGATTAAGGGATTCAGGAAGATGGAAGGACTAAAGGTGGCCATGGTCACGTTAGTTTGTAATTTACTATTCTATAGGAAGGCGTGGTGGACGCATGCAGGGGATTCTTGCTCGTTTGTGCGACATTGTCGACAACCCTATTATAACGACTCACCTAATCTTCTATAAGTAAGTCATACACCAGTATATAAAAAAATCATAGTTAGCGTAAATAAAAGTTTTTCCTAATTTTTTTTTCTACTTTTCTATAAACTATCGGAATATTGTTTACAAATATTGAAATTTATAATATAAAATAGATTTGTTCTATAAAAAAAAGTGTACGATGTCACAGATGGAAAGTGTACTACTACCGTTGAAATTTTCGATATTTGATATAACGAGAAATTGTTGATCGCCTGCTGGATTTCCAGGTGGTGGTCTGTGCAGGGACAAAGGTCGCGAAAAGAACCTAAAGAACCCCGCCCAGGATCACATACCACGTAAGGGTTGGAGCCACGTGGCCCCTTACACATACACATGTTCATGTGTGTGTGTATGTCAACTCGTTAACTTTCAATTTACTTTCGAGACTATAAATCACATTAGTGTCGTAGGTCAAATAATATTTGATAAGCACATATATATGTCTTGACTATATATATACTTTTTTTGTATAATTAGTCACGTTTTTATAAATTTCTATTATTTCTCTGTAAAATTGACTCAACTTTCACCATCAATTTTACCCATTCAAAATAAATAAACGAACCAAGTTTTCAAGGAAAACTATACCGATACTGTCTAAAATCTTCATAGTTTCATTATATAAACTTCATTAAGAAACTATGAGGAAACTAGATAGATTCTGTCTAGAAAACCTATTGTTACAATGAAAAAAAATTTATTTGATTCAAATAATCAGTACATGACAATTATAAATAAATATTTACTTGAATCAAATAATATTTATTTGAACCAATATTTTCTGTATTTGAAATAAATACAATTTAATTGACTCAAATAATAATTATTCGTCTCACTAGACTAAAATGTTTCTACGGTGTTTAAAGACCCTTCTCATTATATATATACTCTCTCGCTCATGTGACAAAGTAAAATATAATTATTCAATACAAATAAATATTTATTTGATAATAGTCAAGTAATTGATTGTTTGAATCAAACCCACACAGTACATGATATTTCCTAAATATTTCTGAAATATTTCATCGAAATTTTGAAATATTCCAATGCGAAGTCCTTGAAATATTATTGAAATTAGGGAAATGTCCGCCTATAAGAAATATTGCCGTGTAATTTTGCTGAAATATTTCATTAAAATATTATAGAAAATTTTCAACTTAAATGATGCGCACTGGTCGATCTCAGTTTCTATGGCAGTAGTTTTTAATTTTTTAGGATCCTAAGGTGTTTTGAACATGTTAGAAAATAACGATTGATTTCATATTTTAAAAAAGTTTCTAACTTTCTTTGAAATGTTTCCTGAATATTGCAGAGTCTTCATGTGTAATATTGCAGGAGTATTAAAGTGTAATATTTCAGCAAAATTGCACGGCAATATTTCTTATAGGCGGACATTTTCCTAATTTCAGTAATATTTCAAGGACTTCGCATTGGAATATTTGAAAATTTCGATATTACTGAGCTTACTAAATTTATAACCTTTTAAATAGCATAGTCAAATTTTCGATTCTGTACAAAAATAACATATTTGTCCTTAATTCTTAGTACAAAAGAAGAGTACAAATTCATTAGATTCGCTGAAAACTTCTTACTAGAAGGTTTTCAAGGTCACTGATGATGAATCTGGTATCAAAAATTCAAAATAACGGATACAATATGGCTGAAGAATTTTAAATAATTGATAAAATTCGCTTAAAACTCATTTCTTAGGAGTTTACGGAGTTGCTAATTACTAATTTGGTATTAAATTCGTGATCAGTTTATGAAAGAAAACCCTCGAATAACAAGTTTCAAAGGAATATAACTATTGTTTTTAGTTTCTGCCATATTGAATCCTACATTTTGATCTACTTGTTTTTGGGACAAAAAAATTTGTTAAAATGGGATTGTTATTAAAACTATTCGGATTGTTCGGTGAACAAACAAAATTGTTTGATGAACAAGGAAAATTGTTATGGAACCGTTGAAATAACAAAACTAAATTGTTTAATCGACAATACAATTTGTTGCATTAACAAAGTTTTGATCCGTCTAATACAATTTGTTCAATTTCTTCGCCTTCTAAAATAATCGATAGCAGATTTCCGTAGGTCATATCACCAGTTTCATTTGCATTAAAATCTGTGGAACATACAGCTTCTGAATCAAATTCTCTTCAATAGATTTCTCACTTTAAGCGGATTCATTATTTAACAGCACTTTGTAATTAAAAAAAAAAACTAATAATATAAGCAAAAGTGTCTCATGTGCCAGAAGCAAACGACGCGACGATTTGCACGCCAGTTTGCGAGAATTCAAGATGACCACGTAACATGGAACAATAAACCTGTCAGCTGAACAAATCCGAATTGTTCCAACAGTAATCGACGGAGAGTTTGCTTCTGCAACTGTACGGAATTGTAATATTAACATTTCGAATTGTAATATCAAAAAATCTACTCACAACAATCCTAAAATTGTTTGCACAACAATCTCATTTTTCTCCGTGTATAACAAGTATCAAGCAAATCTAATAAAATTGTATCCGTCATTTTAAATTTCATAAATTTGATGTCAGATTCGCAATCAGCGACCCCGTAAACCCCTGAGTAACCCCGTTTTTCTAAACTAAAAATGGCGGATCCAATAAGGTGGACGAAAAATTAAAAATCATACAGATTTGCCTGAAACTTGTTACTTTGGGTTTTTTTTTGGGTCGATTATTAAGAATTTGAAATGGAATTCTCAAAATATTCAAAATTCATAATGGCGGGATCAAAATTTAAAATTTATACGGATTTCCTTAAAACTTTTAAAATCCGACATCAACTTTGTAATCAACGACCCCAAAAACTTCCGATTAACAAGTTTGAAGCAATTCCGTATGCTTTTTAATTTTTGCCACATTAAATCGGACATTTTGAATTTCGAAATTTTGCAAATCTGACTTTAGATTTCTGTTCAGCTACCCCAAAAACTTCCAAGTAACAATTTTAAAGCAAATGTGTATAATTTTTAAATTTTTTGTCCGACATATTAAATTTTAAAAAATTTTGAAAATTTGACATCAAATTCGTTATATCAGTCACACCAAAAAACCTCTAAGTATAGTAAGGTTTAAACCAATCTGATGGATTGTTAATTTTTTTCATCTATATATCAAAAGGGAATTAATATATTGACCACTGTGACTGAAAGTGTTAATAAAAAAAATTTTAAGGAATTTTTTAATTTATGGGTTAATAGAACAAAATGCAAAAAGAAAAATGAAGAAAAATTCTAATGCGTTTAGAAGAAAAACATCAGTTTAAAATATTGCTGATTCTCTAAATTGCTTCATTTATAGAAACTATAAATTCCATCAGTAGATTCGTCACAGGAGATTTAGTTAATTCTCCAATAAATTTTTTTCCATGTAGAAACGTGAAATATTTTCACATGGGAAGTTAAAAAAGAACAAGGTTGCATTTCCGTTCTGTTGACGGGGACCCATTTTTGTTAGTATATGGGATAGTGGCGTCAATCTAAAGTTAAGTTCGTCATCCAACTCGAGATCATATCTGTAGGATGTATTATACTGGTGAGGAGTTAGTTCGATCCCTATCTTAAGATTCTTAAAGATAACATTTCAAAGGGCTTTTTTTCTATTATTATTAAATTAATTTTAAGTGCCAACTGAATAAATAGAATTACTTTCGAATTAATCTAGACTTTTTAGTTCAAAGTACCATTAAAATATTTATTAATATACATTTTTTTTGGAATTTTTTTTTTTGAAACTCAACTTTTTTAACCGTTACTTTCTGTCATTCTTCGCAAATGTGAATATAGAGCTACATACACGAAAGCCAAAAGCAATGTTCACGCCCCAGTGTCTGGGCATTAAAGGTATCAAAGAATGGAAAATGAAAGATAAAAAAAAAGCATTGCCGTTGATGCAGGGAGTAATATGCGGCAGTTGACAATGTAGGAGGAATTTCGTACAAGCCACTGAAAGATTTTTTAACTCTGCCTTGCGCGTGTGCCAGGCGAACGCGTGCGCTTTGTCGACTACTTCCTGTTACACCGGAAGTATTGCATTGACGTTAATTTATAAAATATTCGCAGAGACAGTCCCCTTCCTTTTATCGCACACGCCCCAAAGACTCAACGACAGATTCTATATATTCGCTATTGGAATTTGAACAAATAAGTATACTTTACAATTAAATTTGCATTAGTAATTCTCTTCTGATGAAGTGTAGTATAATGCTTAAAAATATGAACTCGTTTTTGTTCTTGGATATATGAATGTCAGTTTTTAAGAAATTAAATCATATGTCAAAAAGAGAATTTATTAAGCGTAATTTAGAAATATATGAACAACAACATGACTTTCTCAAAAAGCATGATTCTAAAATGTCATAAGCATTTTTTTTTTTTAGAAGACTATGAAAACAAACGAAAAAATTCGTTCAGTTTGTCTCTGTCCTTCAAGGCCACAACTGATGTTTGTATTTGAACTACGCTGTTTACATTTCTCCCTATATATATACACACACTTCACCTCTTCATATAATACCAACTTGTAACGCGCTCTATACTAAAGAAAGATACTTAAAAAGTAAAAAAAAAGTATAGATTATATAATTATTTCAGTATAATCTGGATTAAAAATTCGTTTTAAATTATGAAAACTCAAAATCAGTTTTCATTGAATATTTTGGATGTATAATAAAGATTTAAACCTCAATGGTTCGTGTTAAAAGTTGATTATGCTTTTTTGGAATTTTCACTACAAACTATTCATAATCATAACTTATAATTTTTTGCTTTCTATAGGTTTAATTTTTTTGCAAACATTCTATAAATTTAATTTAGAGAGTATTCGTTCACTAATTTAAATGAATGAAACTATTATTTTAGTAATTTACTAACTTTTAGTAATTTTTTACTAAAAGTTAAGTAAAAAAAATATTACTAAATCAAATAGTAATATTTTACAAAAAATTAGTGGAAATTGCTACTAATTTAAATTAGTGAATAAAATTTCTCACTAATTCTTCATAAAGTACTGTGAATCTACTTTTGCAACGAAAAAAAAATAATCTTGCTTTGAGAGGAAAATTCTTCTTTAAAAATTCTCTTAAAGTTTATACTTGAAACAAGATTTTAAGAGTATCCTCTTATATTAAGAGGAATATTCTTATGTAGAAGACAATTAAGAAAACATTCTTTTGAGCCATATTCTAGAAGGAAAATATGCATAAAAATAAGAGGGATGCTCTCAAAACAAGAATATTTTTTTCGGTGCACGTCGAATTTATATATATGTATATATATATTAAACGAACTGATTATTCACCACTTGTGAGAAACTGCACTATATTTTATAAATTTACGTAGTATAAAGTAAAGTTGATCTATACTTAATTTTTTTTTTGAGCATTATAAGTGTTCGAATTTTGGTGAAAAAAACGTAATATTTTTATACAATTTCTAAAAAAAAATCAATTCTTTAAACCTAATAATCGTTATAGCCTGAAAGTGCGTTCTCTATCCAAAAGGTGGTTTTATATAATTATACCCATATACCTTTATATATCTCAAGAAATACACACGCGATGTAAAAATGTTAAACACTCTCGAAATTACGTTGAAATAAAAAAATATAGAATTTCTGCCTAATTATTAAATGATCGCGGTTTACAAAAATTTGAGAATTTCTTAATTTTTCCAAATTTTTTTCTACAAGAATTATAGAATGCAATAAATTATGTGAGTTAATAAAACATATAGTTATTATATTGATGAATAATAATTTATTTAATAGAAATACTTTTGCCACTTATTTTGAAATTAAATTTTTTTTTTAAACAAAAATTAATTAATTTTCCCATTTTTATAATTATATATTAATATGATTAAGCAAACTTGATTAAATCAAAAAAATAATTTTTTGCAATTCACGTCCTTAACTATATATATATACACTGAGAAAAATCTGCTATTGAATCAAGAGCATTTCTGCCAAAGGTATGAATATTATACAGATTCTACAGCATATGCTTTTGAATCAATAATTTTTATACCTTTGGCAGAAATGCTGTTGATACAATAGCAGAGATTTTTCTCAGTGTACAATATTCAAAATTAAATTTTTTTAAATATTGTAAACAAATTTTATTTCTTTTCATTGCTTTTAGTTTACAATGGGTCAGGCCTCGGGTCAGACAACAGTGGATCAGGCAAAAAATTGAAGTTTATGAAATTTATAGGATTGGTAACACTGCACAGAAAATCACAGAAAATTAAAAGGCATTAAAATAAGCTGCAACGCTTATTATTTTAATCCAATTTTGCTTATTTTAATACCAAAATGGATTAAAATAAGCAAAATTGTATTAAAATAATAAGCGTTGCAGATTATTTTAATGCCTTTTAATTTTCTGTGATTAAAAGGCATTAAAATAATAAGCGTTGCAGCTTATTTTAATGCCTTTTAATTTTCTGTGCAGTGTTACCAATCCTATATAAATTTCATAAACTTGAATTTTTCTGTGTGATCATAAAGAATTCCATCTCTGCTACATTTAAATGTTGTTAAAACCATTGAAAACATAACCTTAAAATTTTAAATAATAAATATTCCAACTTTTGTTTTTCAAAATAGCTATTTTAATTAAAAAAATTTTAAAAATAGTACGTAATTTAAAAATTTCGTGACACATTTTTTTCTAGGTTTGATTATACCGGAAATGGTGAAATTTTAACACGTGTACGTTATTTAAAACAGTGTTTAAAATTTTTGTAAATTAAAATATTACGATTGCTTTAAAAAAAATTGATCCATTATAGTCCATTCTCCCCTATATACCTAGATGCTACAAAAAGGTAATTCCCCATATCAGCTGTGTAGTAATAAGAATAGTGTACTTCTATTATTCGATCACCCTGTATTATCGGATGGTGTGACCGTCATTTGCGTGGGCAAGCATCTCTACCAGCTTCCGACCTTCGCAACAATTACCCACAATTAAAGTCGTCGCGGCAACTTAATTTCTCGACGATCCTCCCTCGCATTGAGCTCGTTGCGCGTAACCGATTTTCTTTAAATTCATTCCTAATTTTATAAAATAAACAAAATTAATGATCAATATAATTATTAATGTACAATATAAGATAATGAGTTGAAAATTTTTTGAAAAAAGACTCACTTTACGTGTCTCCGGAATAAATATACAATGTTTTTACTATATCTATATACTATTAGATATTTTTTGTTATTATAATTATCATAAAAAATTAGTTGATTCAGTCGGTTACTTGACTATTATCAAATAAATAATTATCTTATCAAATATAAATATTTATTTGTATTAAATAATTATTACTTGAGTTAAGGGGTTAGACCACTGTGAAGACCAAAAATCAGACTCATTTTTAAAATTTTTTTTTCAAGAACAGAATAAAATGAATTAAAAAGGCAATTATATATTATTGTTAAGTACATATTAAACTATTAAAAAATTATTTCCAAAAGGTAAAAAAAAATTGAAATGGCGGCGCTGACCAGTCGATCTACAAAAAAGACATTTTTATGCAGAAGTGTACGAACGGTAGAAAATCTTTTTCAGTTTTTGACTTAGAACAAAAAACTAAATTTTTTCTTAATTTATAACTCAAAATCTATAGAAATACGTAGGGGATTTTGAAAAAACCAATTTTTATAAAAATGGCACGTATTTGATCAAAATTTCGAGTTTTTTGGTAAAAAAATCGGTACAAAATTGTTAATAAAAAAGAAAGTTTTTGATAAAAAAAAAAACCCCTACGTACTTTCATAAAGAATGTTATCTTGAAGATGTAAACCAATTTTTAGCTAATTTGGTCAAAATTTGTACGAGTAAAGTTACCGACCAGTTTGAAAAACTTGGTTTTGAGAAAAACGCATTTAACGCCCTAGTAGAAATTTGTCCTAGCTATTTTAAAGGAACTGCCTAGTCGCGCTGGAGTCTGTCTAGTTACTTGACTGACCAGCTAGCTAAAAACTCGAATGTCATGTCACGCTTTTTTCATCAAGTTATTATCCAGCCCAACTTGATAATTATTTATCAATAGGACTTTTGAAAAACTAGTCAAATTAATTCTTTTAAATATTTCGAAATTCATTTAATAATAAGATTTAATGTAGTAAACACGTTTATTTTATGTAATTAAAAAAAATATTCCAATTATCAACAAAAATTATTATAAGAAAATATATTGCACTAAATATAGTAATTCGTTATAAAAATGTAATTTTTCATTCACAATTAAACTGGATTTAAAAAAAAAATTTACATAAGTAAAACGATTGAAGCAACATCTTGACCTGAACTGTTAACAACACTGAAACAATTATAATTTTTATATTAATATGAATGTCATAACATAAACCTTAAAACACTTCTCGCAGTTTCAACGAAAAAATCTTGGGGCTACCGGGGAGCGAACACGGGTCCGCTGGGCGGGAACGAAAGAAACGCACGCTTTACGCAACTCGGCCGTTCTGATCAGTGATATTAGAATAAATGCTTGACGTATTTCACTGTACCTAATAATATTATGAATTTGTGCATATTATTTTTATTATTTTCTAGGCAAATAAACATTTTAGATGTTTATTTGATTTTAAATGATTTACTTATAATTTAATTTAAACATTAGACAATTATAAAAAACTAATTACTAATTTTTTTTATTTATTATCCTCAAAAATTATATGTAAAATTTTATAAATAAAATTATTTTAATAAATTAATAATTATTGATATAATATAATATTATTATTATTATTATTATTATTATTATTATTATTATTATTATTATATTATTATAATATACTCAAACAGAAAAATAATATTCTACTATATTTGTAAAATTTGTCTGAAAATAATAATAATTGTTTAATCATTTTTTTTTTAAAACTAAAAACACTTTTTATTCAAGGTAATATTATTTTCATAATAATTTAATTTATTGCAATTATTTTATTATAATTTAATAAATTTTATTATTTTAAAAAAGCGCGCGCTATTTTGTCTTGGGCCAATCAAGTGATTTCAACTAAATATAGGTTATGTTCGTTTCTGATTCATGACAGCTGGCAAACATTTACAACAAATAATATTTTGCAAGTGTATATTTATTGCAATAAGATAAGTTATGCAAAAAATATATATGTGGAACAATAATTTACAGTGATTTTCATAAAATGAATATTGATTTAGATGCTCTGGAAAGCAAAGTTCATTTTTTCTTAAATTCAATTTTTTCGACCACCGAGATATTTCGATACATTTTCATGTGTTTTGTATGCACTGTCTTTTTTTGAGAAAGGAATATTAATATTATTATTATTAATTTTTATAAACAAGTTGTAATTTTTTTAAATCAAGCAAGCGAAATGTCAATACACAAAATCCTAGCATAGCTGTCCAGTTACTAGACTTATTGAAGCGCCACCGCCATGACAAGGATATGAATTTAATTTCGAGCAGCACTGGACAGTGCCATTAAAAAAACTGGATAGCTTTGAGTCGTGGAATTATCAAGTTCAACTTGAATTTCTTTCAAAAAGCACTGATCAGTAACTTCACAGTTATTTATCAGTTCAGCTAGAATCAGCGTCCGCGAGAAAAACTGTCAAGTAACTTGAGTCAATCTAGTGCATCCACGACAAATTTCTACTAGGGCGTATGTCTCTCTTATTTCCGATTTTTTACACGATATCTATTTCATGATAAAATGAAAATTGTGAAAAGAAAACTGTTATTTTTTTTTAAATGACTATTTTTTTAACCGAAATAATAATTTTTTTCAATTAAACCAATTTAAATGAACGAGGATTTACTTTCGTATTATGTATATGGGTGATTCTCCAGAAACGGGTCACTTTTGAATAAGGAATTTTTTTTTCAAAATTATTTAAAAATACATGTTTATTGCATCCTTTTTATTAATTATGATTGGAACAAGTGATTCTAATAAATATTTGAGCTTAAAAACCGTTTTTAATGTAATTTTAACGATAAATATGTATTGTAGTACTTTCAGCGCAATAGCGTAGCAAGGGCGGCCGGGGCCCCAGGCACCATTGTTTTTGCGCAGACATGTAATTAAATTTTTAATATTTAATTTTTCGAGAACAAAACAATAATTTCTTTGCAAAAATTAATTGTTTTGTAGAAATTTATCTCGGCTTTTTTTATAAAAATAGAGAAAAAAAATTAAGTTTCTTAAACGCAAGGGAACTGAAAAGCTGAATGACGGCCCTGTAGTTGAGTGTCGTTTCTGCTCGCACGAAACTTGCGCATGCTCAATAAAATTTCGGGGGCCGGAGTTGAGAGAGCTGGAGTTGAGAAACAAATGAAAAACATTAATTACTTTGTTAATTAAGGACTAAATAAAAAATCCTTTAGGGATTTTATACAATTTTATTACTTTTATCGATACTATAGGTTGAAATTCAAAATTATTTTGAAAAACGATTGTTTTAAACAGGTTCGGAGTTGAGACATAATAAAAATACGCAAATTGTATTGTTTAATAATATAAATTTAAAAGTTAATTAGTTAATTAGTACCGTTGATTTTTATTCAATTGGGATTTTTACACATATTTATCAAAAAATTGCTTTAGTTACAATGAAAATAACAAGCAAAACCTCGAAAAACTAGTCAAATTCTCAACTCCGGATCCAGAAAAAAATTTACGAAGAAACATTATAAATAAACATTTTTTTATTTAAATGGACGAAAAATTAAAAACCCTTTTAGGGAATAACAGTTTTTCAGCCATACTTTAAAATGACTATAATGACAAATTTTATTTTTTTAATTTTAATGTCAAAAATCTTATTCAAAAATAGCAAAATCCATGTGTGGAACGAGCAAAAGTATATTTTTAGCATATTTCAGATGACAAAATAAATTTTGGGAAGTAAAATATCATTATATTGATAATGAGTTTATTAAAGATCATTAAAATGAAGAAATGAAAAAAAAAATAAACCAATTCTAGATAATATTTATTAACTAATTAATCAAAGAATCAAAAGTGACCTGTTTCTGGAGAATCACCCATATATAATTGTGCTTTCATCATAGAATAAAATAATAGCTTTTATATTATTTTGATTTGTAAAATTCAATAAATTGTAATTAAAATGAAATCTGTTGTGTGACAATAATAACAAACAATTTATTATTATTTCTATATATTTTAAAAGAAAATATTATATTAAATTTAGTGATGCATTCAAGCGAGATCTTTATAGAGTAAAATTCAAGCGATAATCGCAAGAATCTTGAGAAAAACACACTGAAAACAAATGAATATAATGTTTTTGTGTTTCTTTTATTATGAAAGAAAAAAATTCTTGATGTGCATCACTAATATTAAATGATGCATAAAATGTTTTATATAATAAAATAAATAAAAAAAAAATTGTTTTACCTCCTCGAAAATTGTATTCGTGAAAATTTCATTGTTTTGAGCCTCGAAAAACAATGATTTATTAAATTATTATCAATTAAAAGCAAACAATAAAATAATTAATTAATTATTATTTTTCAAAAATTACCTTGTTAATTTCAAATAATTTATTTGTGAAATTTTTATATCAGGTATTCGTGGTAAGTTTTTCTACCTAACCTTAAAATACAGTGTAAAATTTACACACATTTTATACTAGAAAGGAACCATACTACTTTATGGATAATTGCTTTAGAACTTTGTTTACAAAAAAATATAAAATCCATGGCAATCACAAAAACTCACGAAAAACATTAAAAATATATATTTAAAAAACAGTAATATATATCAATAGGTGTTTTCGGGAGTTGCTGTGAGTATACTACTGTCAGTATGTTGTGATTAGCTGATCCATCAGCATGTTTATTCTGATTGGGTAATTTTTTACTGTCAGAATATGACTGAAGGTAAACAATGAGACGCACATAAGGGCCACCGCACAATCGCTTCACTAAAGTCGTTTGCAATCGAGATTCACGAGATAAAAAAGGAAACGAATATATCTTTGTCCTTTTCTATCTCGTGCTTTACGTTCGCGATCACTCTTTGCGAAACTATTTAAAATATTTAATAAATAAATAAATAAATATTTATTCGAAATTCTAAATGATCGATATTTAAAGTGGCCGATATTTTATTTAGTCAATATTTTATTTTATCGACATTCTAAATGATAGACATTTATTCGGTCGACATTTTATTCAGTCGATTTTTTATTCGGTCGAAATTCTAAATAACCGACATTTATGAAGGTCGATATTTTATTTACTCGATATTTTATTTGATCGAAAATCTAAATGGTCGATATTTAAAGTGGTCGACATTTTATTTAGAGGATATTTTATTTTGTCGAAATTCTAAATGATCGACATTTAAAGTGGTCGAAATTTTATTAGTTCGATATTTTGTTTGGTAAATATTCTAAATGAACGACATTTAAAGTGGTCGATATTGTATTTGTTCGATATTCTAAATGATAGAAATTTAGAAGCATCGAATTTTATATCCATCGAAATTTAATTTGGTCGATATTTTAAAAGCTCGACACTTTTTTAGCTATACGAGTTTCCTTTCTATGTAGATTATTGGTAGAGTACATTGAAATTTTGCGGGAAAATTGAAATTATTGGTGTAAATCATAATAACAACATAGAGTGGAAACTCGTATAGCTAAAAAAATGTCGAGCTTTTAAAATATCGACCAAATTAAATTTCGATGGATATAAAATTCGATGCTTCTAAATTTCTATCATTTAGAATATTGAACAAATAAAATATCGACCACTTTAAATGTGGATCATTTAGAATATCGACCAATCAAAATATCGAACTAATAAAATTTCGACCACTTTAAATGTCGATCATTTAAAATTTCGACCAAATAAAATATCGTCTAAATAAAATGTCGACCACTTTCAATATCAACCATTTAGATTTTCGATCAAATAAAATATCGACTAAATAAAATATCGACCTTCATAAATGTCGATTATTTAGAATTTCGACAGAATAAAATATCAACTAAATAAAATGTCGACTTTCATAACTGTCGTTCTTTTAGAATTTCGACCAAATAAAATATCGACTTAAAGTAATTCGATTAATTAAAATTTCGAACTTTTTAATTTTTGGGAAAAATCATGCGCCTCAACCAGTACTGTGCGTTACATGGGTTGGGGGGGAGGTTGAAATTAAAAAAAAGCATTACGGTAAGTTACGGTAAGTTCAATTCCATTCCTCTGTTCATAAACACGAAATCTCGTTTCTGCTCGAGATAGTCGAGAATTCGAGATTCCTAAACTCATTTTTACTCTTGTCTTGTTAACATTATTTACACTCTGTCAAATTGAAAAAATTGTTTCTTTATTATTTTTAGTATGTTTTTCGCGATTGTTTGTTATTGTCATAGACTTTCAGGGCTAGATTTTTCTTGTGATTAAAGGTTAACAACATTTATACATGGAGAAATTTATCCTTTTCTATGAAAAGGTAAATAAATTTTACAATGTACTTTTAAGGTTAGGGCAACTTATAAGTAAAACGCATAAAAAAAGTTTTACAAAACTTGAGTTTGTTAATAAATTCAATAGTAAAATAAAAGTATAGAAAATTAATTAATTTACATAAATCAATTTAACTTTTCTTATTTAAAATATATTTATTTGTACATGCGGCAATTGAAAATAGGTACCGGTTTTTTTTTTGCTCTATAAATAAACTGCAATAATGTATTCGCGTGTACATATAAAAAAAAGCGTAAAAAGTAATCCTTTTAATGGTTTATCGTAAACAACTCCCATTGAAAAATACTGTGCTTGAAATGTCCCCCAGGTGCGTTTAACACGATCATTATAAAGATCGGATTTAGTCTATTGTGTCCAAAAAAAAGAGGGATGACACCGAGAAATCTACTCTGCCCTTTAAGCTACTTTCTAGCTTAGCAATATGTACATATATATATAACATGAGCATGAAAAGAGTCGCCGCACATACCAAATCTACTTAGGGGGTTATATTGTTCACATAATACATACCAAATATTGAAGAAAGATTCTTCAAGTACGGGAAAATGTAAAGTGACAGTCAAAATGGTTCACTGAATTTTTTCGACAATTTCATATTATAGGAATGATATGGGTATATTTGTCATCGATATATATATTTTTTATAGCTTTGAAAACATTTTGCTCGCAAGGATAAAAATTCTCGTACATAATGTTTAATAATATTTATAGTTTATTTATCAAAATAATATTTATAATTACATTGTAAAAAACAAGTGTTTGAAAAATTTGCGTGGTCATTTTAAGATATTTTTTGGTGTCTTTTTTACTTCGAAAAATGCTTACAATTTAGAGGTTAAGTTTTGTGACTAAGGCAGAAATAGAAACAATTTTTAAAAATTCGTTTTTGATAGAATTGTATACAATATTCTTTTACATGAGTGAGACAATAAAATACAATTTTCGCGAATTCGTAAATTACACTGTGCTCGAAGAAGGTACTTTTTTTTCAACAAACTTAGCATATAGAGTATTAACCTTATTTGGATACGCTGAATTTAAAGGCATTAGCAGTTTTTTAAGATCGGGGCAAATTTTTTAAATAATCGACATTTTGTTTTTTTTTGCCCATTATCAAAACACAACATTTTTCCTAATCAAAAAGAATAAAATTGACTTGAAACTCATTACTCGACGGTTTTTGAGAGCGCTGATTACGAATCTGATGTCAGTTTTTCAAAATTCAAAATGGCGGTATTTTTTTCAAAAATGTCTAGGTGTTCATTTGTGCAAAAAATCATTATTTAAAATCTCAAAATTCTGGGCAAAAAACCAAAAAAAACATTTTTAATTATAAAAATTAAAAATTTTTAAAAACCAAAAACTGTGCTGAATTTATTATGTTCGACTTGTGCTTTTTTGTGCACAAATTCATTTTTTTGGAAAATGAAAAAAAAGTACAAGTCGAGTATAATTTAGCACAAGATTTATTTATTTTTTAATTTTAAACGTTTTAAATATATTTTTTTAATTTTTTTGCCCGGAATTTTGAGTTTTCAACAAAAAAAAAGTGTGCCCAAAAATTTAGTAGATGTGCTCAATTTAGAACATACAATATTTGTTTTTTTTGGTCATTTTAACTTTTTATATTTAAAAATGTGTTTTGGTATTTTTGCCCGGAAATTCGAGTTTTTTAAAAAATGAAGTTTTGCACAAATGAGCACAAGTCGAGCATAATTGGTCACAGAATATTTCTTTTTTAAAATTTTTTAACTTTACTAGTCTAACTTCCTGGACATTGGAAAGAATTTTTTTTTTTATTTCTATCCAACTTTTTAAGCAGGGTATACGGAGAAAAATAGGATTTTTGTGCAAAAATTTTTTGGATTATTGTTAGTAGATTTGTTGATATTACAATTCGAAATGTTAACATTAGCAATTCGGATTTTTGTCAATACAGTTGTAGACACAAACTCTCTGTCGATTGCTGATGGAACAATCCGGATTTGTTCAGCTGACAGGTTTATTGTTCCATTTCACGTGGTCATCTTGAATTCTCACAAACTGGCGTGCAGATCGTCGTGTCGTTTGCTTCTGGCACATGTGCCACTTTTGCTTTTATTATTAGTTTTTTTTTAAATGACAAAATGCTGTTAAATAATGAATCCGGTTAAAGTGAAAAATCTATTGCAAGTGCAGTGAATGGTTTGAAGAGACAATTTCATCGTTTATCGGTAAGTTATACTCGATTACAATTAAACATAACCTCACCTTAAAAAATACAAAAGTTAAATATTATTTAACAACAAATTTTAACTCAAAATAATTTTTTGGTTTCAAGTCAAAGAATTTGATTCAGAAGCTGCATGTTCTACAGATTTTAATGCAAATGAAACTGGTGATATGACCTACGGAAATCCGCTATCGATTATTTTAGAAAGCGAAGAAACTGAATAAATTTTATTAGACTAATCAAAGCTTTTTTAATACAACAAATTGTATTGCCGATTTAACAATTTAGTTTTGTTATTTCAATTGTTCCACAACAATTTTCTTTGTTCATCAAACAATTCTGTTTGTTCACCGAACAATCCCATTTTAACAATTTTTTTTGTCCCATCAACAAATAGAACTGCTGGTTCTATATTGACAATCCGGAATTGTTGTGTGGACTTAATTTTTACTAACCACAACAATTCTTTTTTCTCCGTGTATAGATATTTATCTACAAAAGACAGTGTCTTCCTTTGGAAAATTTTGGAGACTCGTCTTTGCATAGCTATTTCAAAATTAAAATTGATATCTGTTCTAATCAGAATTTTTTCGTAAATTTTATTTATGCTTCTTCCTGACAAGTAAGTCATCATTTCAGTTTGACTGAAACGTCTAAAAAGATATTCAATGGATGTCTTTTAGGTGCTTTTTTTTTTTTTTTTTTTTTTTGTTAAGAGCATTCAAGAAAAAAGGTGGAAGGGAGTAGAACTTCCACCCGGAGTCACCCAATGTATGGAAGCTTTGGTGCATGTAATCGCTTCTCCCTGTTAGTTTCAGGGTAGTTCCGCGTTCATTTCATATATCTCCCACTCTCACAGTGATATAAAATAGTCATTTTCTTTTTTTTTAAATCTTTAATTTTTAAAATTATTAAAAATATTGTTTTTATTATTATTTTAGAATCGGAATTTAATTTACGCTAAAACGTAATTGTTATAAATATATATATATATATTTTAAAAGGATAGTATATTTTATATATTGTTATATATTTTGCAACGAACTGTCACCTAAGTGCTGCGCGCCCATTTTGCGGCTTTTATTGGAATTGTGCGGAGGTCCATGATAATCCACTTTGGTTGTTACCGGTTTCACGCTCCATCGACATCGTTCCACAAGTTTCAACGTAAACTTGATAGAATAGGCGGGATTGGTCTTTTCCATTTTCACGGAGAGCCCTTTCCTTTAGAACTGAATATGGCGAACTAGCATCTGTTTCGGTTTACCAATATAGAACCTTTTCACAACTCAAGTGAATATTATAGAAAAGTAACTGTTACACACTATATAAAGTAAAGTGGTTGAAAAAAATGCGATGTACTTTTCAAAGCTTCATTTTCAAATAATGTCGATGACATATATTAACAGCTCAATACACAATTTAGTGAAAATTTTGTACAGCAAATGTTTTTTTTGCTTTGAAAAATCGAATCTATTCGTTTTTTTTAGCGAAATTGGAATGATAAAATTTTAAAAATGAAAAAAAATATATAAAAAATAAATTTTAAGATTCGGAAAGGCAAAAAAG
The DNA here is from genome assembly GCF_019393585.1 of Leptopilina boulardi. Lineage (NCBI taxonomy): Eukaryota > Metazoa > Arthropoda > Insecta > Hymenoptera > Figitidae > Leptopilina > Leptopilina boulardi. The sequence goes on from NW_026137778.1 coordinate 1,606,974, forward strand.
AGTTCGGAAATCAAGTTTTCGAGAAAAACGACTTCAAAGTTAGCAAGTCGAAAATGACGCTTCTGCACGTTAAAATAGTTTGAAACTCTTTAATGGGTGGTTTCTGGGGTCACTGATTACGAATCTGCCATCATATTTTCAAAATTCAAAATGGCGGATCCAATATGGCGGACGAGATTTTTAAAAATGATTAAATTCGCTTGAAAATCGTTACCCAGGGATTATTGAGGTCGCTGATTACAAATTTGGCATCAGATATTTAAAATTCAAATTGCCGGATCCAATTTGGCGGACAAAATTTAAGAATTGATCGAATTTGCTTATTGAAATTTATTACTCGGAGTTTGTTTGCTTTATTGGATCTGCTATTTGGAATTTTCAAAATTGGAAGTCAGATTAGTAATCAACGACCCCGAAAACCCCCGAGTATCAAGTTTGAAACAAATCTGATCAATTTTTAAATTTTGTCCTCCATATTGGATCCGTCATTTTGAATTATCGAAATCTGATGCGAAATTCGTAATCAGTGACCTCAAAAACCTCTGAGTAACGAGTTTCAAGAAATTCGGATAATCGTAATTATAATCGTAATCAGTGACCAGTTGTGTCCATCTTTGAAGCACATTTATAAAAAAAAGTAATGAAGCTAGAGATGCGTGGTTAGTTCCATTGATAAAAGCACATCTTTTTCTATATAAGAATCAACAAAAAAGTAAAAATCGATTTTTTCGGACTAGAGGTCCCTTTTAACTGTCCAGTTCACATATTATTAAATTTTAAAAAAATCATAAAAATTCTTTCAATATAATTTAAACTTAAAAAAAGTATTATATAAAAAAAAGTGTATACTCATGTAAAAAATTAAAAGAGTATCATGTACTTTACAGAAAATAAAATTTTACTAAAGAGAACCCTCAAACAATCGTCGAAACGTTTAAACAAAAACAACAATTAGTTTAAAAATCATTTAAAGAACCTTAAAACCACTATAAATCTATGAGTAATAAATAATAGTATTTTTTATTAACTCTTAAAACCACATGAAATTTCTTTAATAAAGTAACGAAAAAAATAAGATTTTAAACTAAATCTTCATATTAACTTATAAATGATTTAGTACACAATTAATTTATATTAATGAATATTAAGATCTATTTTATTAATAGTAGGCGAAACAAGTAACTTATAAAATTTATTTAATGATGAACTCAAATTTTAGCTAATTAAAATAATATATTTTATTTATTAATTCTATTTGAATGGGTTTTTTTTCTAATTGAATCAAAAATAGTTTATATGAAGGCTATATAGGATATTTAGGACATAAATTAATTACGGTACATAGCAATTGTTGAAAAGAATTAACAAGTTAGTACTCTTTGGTTGAGATAGATTTGTTTTCTAGGTCGAAAAGTCCCGAAAGCCAAGTCCCTGGGCTGGTCTCCGTCGGTCTCTGATTGTCCTTTATTGAGTTAAATTGAACTTCCTTCTCGTGATGATATGCCGCTCGCATCAACTCACTCGCTCTGAGTAGTTGCTTAGTTTTAAACATCTGTAGGTATGTATACTGTTCCCAAACTATCACGGCCAAATACCAAGAAGAAAATAACTATATATATATACGATTTATTCTCATCATTCGTACATGAAATGGAATTTTTCTCACTTTATTGAACTTAAGGAAGTTGAAATTTGAGTGATATTGTTTGTAAAGACGATAAATTTAATAATCTCGTAATTGAACTTTATCTCAATTTATTTCCCTGCTTGATAGTTAAAGCTCGTTGCTCTTCACAGATTGCATTTGTAACACGAAAAAAGCAGATCAACTTCAATTTAACATTTGACTTGGACAATTAACATTTGACAACTGTGTGTGACCTATAATACAATATAACTCGTAAATCAATTTATTACAATGACTTTATTCTTTTTGTTCCTTTTTATACAATTGTATAGTACAATTATGACAATTATTTTATAATTTAGGAAAAGAGAAGAAAATTTTATGTTTTTTAAAAAATATTTATGTAAAATAAACAACTGGATTGAAATTGTTGGCAAGCTAAATTGGCTTAATAATTGGTAAATAAAGTGGGCGTCTTAAAGTACACATCTGGAGAATTTGCGATCTACACCATTCGTAAATTATATTAATTCATATATGTCACAGTTCAAACTTTTATTTACTCTGATGTCAAGAGTTTAATATAATAATACCATAGACACCAATATTTCTTAATTAAAAAGTTCAATAATAATTCTAGTCAATGACTAATGAGTATATAAATAAATTTAGATTTAATTGATATTGTCCTGAGATAAAATCTAAAATGTAGTTGAGCATCCCTGGCTAAAAATACTATATTATCAATACCATGGCGATGTCGCCGATGTATCAAAGTGCCTCAACTAGCTTATTCTCTGTCGTTATCTATTCATTGACAAGTCCGACATGTGCAATGTGATATAGTATATTCGAAGTCTCTAAAATTGTAAAATATTTCAGATATAGAAATTAATGTTTCAGGGTCATTACATTTTTTTTTCTCTAAATCAATTTTGTTAGTTTTTGATAATAGGTAACAAATTTTTAAATATTTATTTAATGTTTATCACTTATTTCAGTAGATAAGTATTTTTTTCATCAAGTTTTTTTTTATCAGTATATTGATGCCAATGTTCATCAGCAGAAATATTTTCTATATGAATTTCACCACATAAATTTTGGGAAATACACAAATTTTTGAAAATGTGTTTTTTGTAGCTTTAACTGTTACGTTTCTTAGAAGTTGATTTGTGTACAGTACAAACTGATTAGCCAATATCAGGCACTTATTATACCAAAGGACTCTTGCTACATCTAATGAAATTTAAACTTTTGCCTAAATATCCAATTTAAATTTATAAACAGTTTTATTGCTCTCTTGTAAAGTTGCATTAAATGAAGTTACATGATTTGCTAATTGAGATTTCATTTTATACACAAAAAAAACTGAATAGAATTTTTTCAAAAAAGGATTGGTTTTGCTTGAAACTTTCCACTTCCAAGGTTTTCGGGATCGCTGACTATGAATCTATAACTTCATACTCAAGAATTTTCGGGGTCACTGATTACGAATCTAACACCAATTTTTCAAAATTCAAGATGGTGGAATACTTTTGAAAAATTGGTCAATTCGATTAAAATTTGGAAATTCTGCTCAAATCCCTAGAGTTAAAAAATTATTATAACACTAGTATAAAGATTCCTTTTGGTAGTTAATCATTTTTTTACACAAGGTAATATTAAAAATTTATTTTATTTACATTTTTTCAAACAGAAATTTTAAAAATTTTTTTAATTTTGAATTCACACTAATTTAAAAATATTAAATTGGTATACTGAAAATATCAAATTGATCCAAATTTTTTATATTAATTTGATATTTTTGGTATCAATTTCATACTTGTCAATTAGTGTTTTTTAAGATACCTCCAGTTTTTTTTCTTTTAATACTACGTAAATTTTAAAAAATTTTGAATATTTTACATTTCAGGTCCGACATTCTGAATTTTTATAATCTGAAGTCAGATTGGTCATCAGCGACCCTAAAAACCCTCGAGTAACGAATTTCAACTGAATTCGATCAATTTTTAAAAAATTTGTCTGACATATTGGTTCCGCCATTTTGAATATTAAAAATCTAACTGGAGATACATATTTACTATTTATCGACCTCAAAATCCTCCGAGTAACAAGTTTCAGGCACTTTTGAATAAATTTCAATTTTTGGCGCGAATCTGAATTACCGATAGCGCATATTATGAGAGAATATTTTCTACTCCTATAAAATTATTCATCAGCAGATATAAAAAAAATACATGTCTCATATTTTTCGGCATAGAATATATGTATACAATATACTGAAATTTAGAATATAAACTTTAATATTTTCGGAATTTTTTAAAATTTTCGAAATTTTGAATTTTTTAAAATATCTCCAATGTGTTTTATACTACGTACTTTTCTGTATTTTTATGGGCTGATTACGAAAATCATAGTAACAATACCCAAAAATTTGATTTTCATAGGGAAAACCATAAAAAAGTCCTAAAATTTTTTATTTTTTTCGTTTATTGAGTTAAATATACAAAAATAAAAAAAAGATTTTAGACAAAAGTTGTAGATATTATTGAAATACATTTTTTGAAAATTTTTCATATTTAACCCAATAAACGAAAAAACAACAAAAATTTCAATTTCATCATAAAAAATCAAATTTTTGAATATTGTCACTATGATTTTCGTAATCAGCTCATCAAAATACATAAAAGTACGTAGTATAATACAAAACCGGAGATATTTAAAAAAAATTCAAAATTTCTAAAATTTTAAAATTGTTGCATTTTTCAGAAAGTTATGAGTATGATAATAAAATTTGAAAAGAATCATGAAGCTCTTTTTTGGTGGGTACAAAACGGTAAAAAAATTTGAGCCAAATCAAAGAGATCAAAGTCGACGATATATTGGTTTGGCATGGAACTCCCCATATATTCTAAATGTTGAGAATATATTCTAATTTTAAGAATACTACATACTGAATTTAAGTATATAAAATATTTTAAAATAGGTGCCAAGTATATATATTATAAATTTCAAAATATTTTTTTTCATTATAAAAGATAACTAAAAAAAAGTGAAAAATGATCGAACAATATAATTTCAGTGTTTTTTTTATATATACTTTTCCTTAAGGGGCTTCAATTCCCCCACTTTCACCTATAACAAAAAAGAAGAAAGGCTTTTATTAACCGCATAAGGGAATACACTTGTTTCAGTGATTTTAAGTTACATATATATATATACATATATGTATTATTGAGTTTCTATAGTAAAATTGATGCAGCTCGCCTGGAGGCATATACATTAATCATCGTGTTAGTCAGAGCCGCCGCCGGCGTGTTTGAAAGTTTTCAACATTGCGACGCAAAGGCTTCAAAAGTTTTGTTAGAAGGAAGAGTGGGTTAATTTGTCTTCCTGCGATCGATCTTAATGTGAACCACGACTTCCTCAGAGCCGCGCATCATGAATGATTGTTTGGTTACACTAGATAATTATGTAATGTTGAGCCGTGACTATTGTACATATATATAGTTATAATGATTTAAAAAATAATGCTTTATATGATTTCCGACAAAGTATGGTTCATCAACACCAAACAAGAAATCTAATAATGACTATTCTCCAAGAGAGAGATATAATATATATATATATGTATTATGTACGAATATGTGTACTGTAACAGCTGCTTCGAGATAGATCATTAGGCAGTTGACTTGATTTAAACTTGTGTAATTATTGCCGCCGAGTTAATAACCTTTCAAAGATGCGATGAAGAAGGGCCATGTATAGTCAAAGAAGTTGCGTTCGATATATTTGATCTGTCTTCGAGACAAGAAATTCAACGATGTCGAGGACGAGAAGAAGAACGACCAGAAGGTGGTGGAGACTTAATGATGCCGCATCCGGGAGTCGTCAGGACATTGTACCTTACAAAAAAAGATCTTATAACGCGTTCACAGCTGGACCCGCATTTTCGAATGCGTCCGATCCATTAAAAGCCTGCCGCAACATCAATAATTTTCTATCTTCCGTTTAACTGTACACAATTTTCGCCAAGTCACTATCAACGTTTTCACCTTAAAACACTTGTATAGAAATTTAGTCAATTAGTAGAAAAGAATTTTTTTTCTTTTTTTTTGTAACACCCGTTTTTAGAATGATATTAAATCACTAATGAAGCAATACTATTATAGAAGCAATTATTAATTATGATTTGCTCTTTGTGAAAAAATTAGACAACAAATGAAAGGAACAATCACATAACTTGCGGTAGCCCTAAGGTGATGCGAATTGTATAAGGCTCCCGGGCTGTAACCTAATAAAGCAATTTGTCACGGTGCCATACATTAACGCACAATCTTATGTTGCGCAGAGAGTTGACTGTCGTCTCTTATTCTCGCACTTCTGAACTTGGACCATGTCTTGCGCATTCGCTTTCTTTCATTTCAGTCTTTTGCCGCGCCCACGAAAAATTAAATACATTTGTCATAGGAAAGCTTGCACAGCAGTTTTTATTTTTAATCTTTTAATTAATTTTATTTCAAGCTGAACAATTACATTATCATCTTTAATATATATGTGACGCATGAAGAAAGGGGCCTAAGAACCAAACGAATTATAGGTTATGTTTACGATACTTTTACTTTATATTTATGTCTAACCTCAAAAATTATAATCTTGATATTAATTAATCTATTATTAACCCCTTCGCAGTCTTGTAAAAAAATTATTTGTGGGCCCAAAACGGTCCAAAGAAATGTCATATCATCGTATTAAAAGTTTTTGGGGTCGCTGAATCCAAATTTAAGGTCAGATTTAAAAAGTTCAAAATGGTGGACTTAATATGGCGGAAAAATTTAAAATTGATCGGATTCGTTCAAAATTTGGTACTCGGGGGTTTTTTTAGGTCGCTGAATTCAAATTAGAAGTTAAATTTGGATTTAGCGACCCCAAAAACCCCCGAGTACCAAATTTTGAACGAATCGGATCAATTTTAAATTTTTCTGCCATTTTGAATTTTTTAAATCTAACCTCAAATTTTGATTTAGCGACCCTAAAAACTCTAAACTAAAGGAATTATTTTTATGCAAATTTATTCAATTTTTTAATTTTTTTGACGCCATATTGGGTCCGCCATTTTTAATTAATGTTGCTTACAAAATATTCTAATTAAACATAAAGAGACGCTTGCTTTTCACCGAACAGACAAAATGTCGAATGGGAAGTTGTCGAATGGACAAAATGTCGAAAAGCCAATACGTCGAACAGGCAAAATGTCGAAAAGCCAATACATCGAACAGACAAAATGTCGAAAATCCAAGATGCCGAACAGCCAATACATCGAACGGTCAAAATGTCGAAAAGCCATAACCTCGAAAAGCAAAGATGTCGAACGGCCAATACGTCGAACTGACAAAATGTCGAATTAGTAACAGTTTTGACTAATTTGTAGTAAAAAACTACTAATTGCTAGTAGAAAACTACTAATTCATGTAGTAAGTAGTATTTTTTACTATTTCAAATTAGTAAGCCGATTTACCCCATGAATTAGTAGTTTTCTATTAGCAATTAGTAGTTTTTTTTACTAAAAATTAGTCAAAACTGTTACTAATTCAATCGGTATACGAATACGCACTCTTTCATTAGTAGAAAACTACTAATTCAGATTTAGAGAGTACAATTAATTTTTCCATAAATACAAATATAATAATATTTTAGAGAAATTTATAAAAATGTGTAATAAAAAATAAGGAATTATTTGATTCTTAAAATGTATCTGTAATTTAATGTTTTTTTTTAATTCAAAGAGATAACTTGCACTTGCTAACATTCCTACCGCGGCGTAAGGTTGAGTTTTTTTTTTTTTATTGATCACACGAACACAACACTGTAAGACTATTATAAACTTTTTACTTGGTGACCCTGATGACGAAGAGGAAGGTAGAAAAAGACGTAAAGAAGGTTCAAACTTGCTCTGTGACGCCGCGCTTGTGAAAGACTATGAGGTTCTTGTACCACGAACGAGTATTCTTGAGGTGCGAGACTTCTGTGATTGATGGTCCCTGGAACTCTTCTCATATATTCCCTTAATTTTCCTATATCTTTTTCTATAAAAATTTTAAAATGCGTTTAATAATTTTTGTTATAAATACATTTTTCTCTTTTTTTAAGGAATGTTTTTTATTAACAAATTTTATCAACTGACATAGATTATATTGTTTAAAAATTAAAATCTGTTTTAATTAATTAAAATTAATTTTTAACTTTATTTCTATAAAAAATATCACAGTCACATAAAAAAATTTGTTTATAAAGCAGAAATTAAACTGAATTTTTCGTATGTATTTTACTATTTTGACCTGATAAACACGAATCTGAAGTCTAAAAACTTTTGGATGAATAAGCTCTAAAATTAATTTGTTAGAATTTTTTTTTAGTTTGGTATATTGTTTATTTATTTTGATCACAGAATAATATAATAAAAAAAAAGAATGATTTTTTTTCACAATTTGAAATCTGTTGGATATTTCTTTCGAAGATTTTCTCAGTGAAAATTTCACATTTTAGTTCAAGGTCATGGAAATGGTTTTGAAGGGTGTTGCATGTCTGCATGTTTGCTTATAAGCGCAATGATGTATCGGCGTTTGGTGGTTAGACCACATTGAATTAAGGGTCAGTCCATTACCAATTTGACCTCGACTGACCCGACTCTCTGTATATTGCGTGTTGCTTGATCCAAACGACATACGCACGTTGAAATGAATGTTTGCGCAAATTTCCTCGCGTGTATATATCTGTGTGATTCACTTATGACTCAAGTATAATTGAAACATTGACCAAAATTGATGAATTGCTGAGGTTGACTAGTTTCTCCTCGTTTCCAGAAAATTGTGTGGGTCGCTTCTAAGAAAACTGAAACAAAAGAATATACGTACAAATTTTAGTTTTATAAGTCCTCTCTGTAGCTGATATAACACACACAAGCTTTATGTAATTTTCTTGTAAATTATAATTAAAGGATATTAAATTGTCACTTTCTTGAAAATTTAACACACAAGATATAAAATTTTTATATACTAATTCTACAACTTGGAGGCAAAAAAATTTGTGGTTTTTGGAGAAATCAATTAATTTTTACTTTTATAAGAAAAAAGACTACTGTTACGGATGAAATAATATAAAATTTAATATTAAACGTTACTTATAAATTGTTTTGTACTTGAAAAGCCATCATGACATGGAATAGTGAACCAGATTGGATTAAATGAAGAAGAAAGAATCATTGGTACAATAAGGGACGAATGTATTGCGTAACGCTGAGATTCGTCTGGTTGTGGGCCCTTAACGCATAACAAATTAACCTCTCGACTTTTATTGCATCAAAGCATTTGATAAGAGTGAGGTCACCCGGTGAAGGGATAGAAAGGGAAAAAAAAAGAAAGAAAAAAATATACATGTACATTGAGACACGCTTCAATAGTATTGTATATACTGTGGCAGAGATATCTTTAAGTACCTACATGCATTTAATGCACTCTTGTCCTATAGGCCCAAAGGGTCATTTCTTGTCCTCCTCTGACCCTTTGAACAGAAACAATTGATATATATCTCTTTCTCTCTCTTTTTTGTTAGTCAAGTATGTTCGCTCTCGTTTGTCACACCCTTTCTCTCTGAGTCAATTTCACCTATACACCTTACTTTGTATCGTGTGACTAATTTTAGGATATTATATAAAAAAAAAAGTTTACGTTTACTATACACTTTACAATTTTCTACCTTTAACTGTATTTCGTTTCAGGAGCATCACTAATGTGCACCGATAAAAAAATATTCTTATTTTGAGAACTACTTTAGCACATTCCTCTTACATTGAGAATAATATTTTCAGAATGAGAATAATATTCTCAGAACTTAAAATAATCTCTTTTGTTTAATAGTATTCCCTCTAATTTCGAAGAGGATTTCCTAAAAATAGCTTTATGTCAATTATGGCGTTGAACTTCAACCTAACCTAACTAATTATGGCGTAACAACACTGCAAAAAGAAGTATCTTATTTAAAAATGTTTTGGTAGCGTTTTCAATACATCAAGACATCTGAAACATCTTAATGTCTTAAAAACGCTACCAAAACATCTTAAAATAAGATACTTCTATTTGCAATGTTTGTAAATTGAGAATTCACAATTCCGCGTTAGAACGTAAATGGCACAATGGGTCAGTTGGACCCGACGTATTTCAAACGTGTATTGTACAGCCGGTATTGAAAATATTTTTGCACAAAAATTTAATCTGAGGTAGCTTATAATGTGTTTTTTTAAATGTAATTAGTTTTACAGGGATTAATTTATTTTAAGTTTAAAAAAAATTGTGAAAAATAAAAACGAAAAATTGTGTGTTTCTACTTAAAAATTCATGAGTTATTTAAATTTTAATATTACAGTGCGGTCTCGTAACTGCAACATTTGAAACTGCAACAGTTTCGTTACTGCAACACCCCACCTCGACCACCGGACTTGAAACTGAAACGTGACGTCGGCAGCTTTCAGTGCCGTATTCAAAGTGAAAGTATGAAAGTAGTCCGTTTTTCAGGGGTCTTAAATTTTCTCGCGTATAGTAGGTATGTACGTCCCTGAAATGGTAGGTAGTGGGATATGTTGCAGTATCAAGTCCGAAAGAGTGGGAAATTTCAGAGAATGTTGCAGTTACGAGACCGCACTGTATGACTTAAAAAATTTAAAGTTATACTCTTGATGTATTATTCTTTAAGGAGAAAATTACCACAACAGCAGGACTGGCAAAGAAGGTATTTATTTTGCAGAATAAAATGTGACGTTTTAGGTTACAATTAAAAATTTATAATTGTTAATGTTTGAAGCTAATTTATTCTTTTGTATCGAATTAGTTATATCCAAAAACTTAGAAAATTAATAAGAATATGTGAAATATATATATATATATATATATATATATATATATATATATATATATTTATTTCTCTGCTACACGCAGAGTTAACTTTAAATTATCAAACTGATACTGAAAATATCAAACTGATCCTAATTTTTATGTCAATTTGATATTTTTGGTATCAGTTTGATACTTTTAAATTAAGTGTGTTTATATGGAATGACAACCACATAACCTCAAAAAAATTACTTCGTATAGTGGAAAATTACAATTGCATAGTGCTCTGAAAATTAAAATCAAAATGATTTTTACTTACAGAAAATTAAAATTTTTTAAATTTCATTAATATTTAAAAAAAAAAAATAATTAAACATTAATTAAAAAAATTCTATGCTAAAGCAAATTAGATGTAGATTTAATCTGTTAAAATGTCGTAAACTTATTTAGATTTGTGAATATATATATATATATAATTTTAATAAAATTTGTTTTCATCGTATTAATATCTTTCTTTTATTGCCAGTGTTTTTATGTCACAGGTTTTATTCAATGGCAATTGCAGAAAATTTCACAATAATTCGCATGTACTGTAGTTATTGCATAAGTTCATGTTTCTCTCTCTCTCTCTCTCTCCCTCTCTCTGTAATTTCAAATACTAGACCAGCTTCTACTTAAAAGCATTACCGCAGCTGCTAGGGCCGTACAATTATATTTGGAGTTTTATGACTCAAACCACGGATGTGTAACGGCGCAAAAATCGCGGTTTTCTAGGGTCTTTCTGTAGAATTCGTGTGCCACGAATTCTTGCCAAGTATACACAAATGCGAATAATTGTGAAATATTCCAATTACATAACAAATATTATTGTTGATTATAACACATTTTGACTATTGAAACAGTAGTATAAAATTTTTATTAAATGTAACTTAAATTTAAATATCCAATTTATATTTCAAATAATAGTAGAAAATATTATTTATATGTTCGTATTTGATGTCAAGAAATTTTGTAAAAAAACTTCAAAAGTGTGGGAATTATTATTTAAAGAAACCACAAATTACTGGACGCATAAATAAGTTCTAAAAAAAAATTTTAAATAATTCAAAAATTTGTTAATTAACGAAATAATATTAGTTATGGAAAAGTCAGCGAATTTTGAAAATGAAATTCTACGGCCACCTTTTTAGATAAGTTGAAATTTATAAAAAAAAAATAAAATTAGAAAATATATAGAGTATTTAATTCAATATCATATAGCATTATTCGGTAACTCCTCATAATCCTTTTCATACTTTGAAGAATTCAAATGAAAGCATACAGAAAGAAGCTATTGAAGGGACAATTAAATGCTCATTGAATAACGTGTGAAGTCATCCTAAATCTCTTCCCATCTAAAATAACTTACCTTAATTTTCACGCGCGTGTGATCTTATTATAGTATTTCTGTTCTTTTGTAAATGTGTAACACTCTCCGACTTTAATACAATATAAGATAACCCCTATATGTAATTTTCGCTGCACTTTATCACAGAGAAAGAGAGAAAGAGAGAGTAGAGTTTTAAGACAAATCCTTGTTCGAATAACTTTTCAAGTACACGCGTTGCTCATAATCTTCATTTTTCAACAAATTACAGGGTTTATAAAATGGTCAATAAAATATTTTTTTAAAAAATTAAAAATATTATATTTGTGACGCGATATGAAGAAAGAGACCTAAGAAACAAACAAATTTTAGGTTATGTTTAGGATTAAAAGTTCCCTTTTATTCACACTGAGAAAAATATTTAGTCAGAGCAACCAAAATTTGGTTGGGCCAACAAAAAAGTTTTGTTGGTATTTAAGCAACCAAACTATTTGTTTAAGTCAACCAAAAAATTTGTTTGAGTGTTTTTTGTTGGCATAACAAAAATGTTTGGTTAGCTCAACCAAATTTTTTTTGTTAGGTCAACAAAAATGTTTAGTTGATTAAACAAACAATTTTTTTTGTAAAATTAAAAATTTGATTCTACCTTATTTCTTTTATTTGTATCTTTTTTATTTATTTCATTACTTATTTAAACTTATTTAAACTAACTGTTTTCTTAAGCTATGAGCTGAGAGCGAATCAAATTATTTGGTTGTCGCAACCAAATTTTGGTTAGGACAACAAACGATCATTTGGTTTTTTAGACCAAACTATTTTGTTCACTGAAAAAAAAATTCTGGTTAGGCTATATTTAACATTACTTTCTAGTTATGTTAACCAGAATTCTAGTTGTATTAACTAAAATTCTCGTTAAAATAACCAGAATTCTGGTTAACCTAAGCAGAATCAAAATGTTAAATATACCCTAACCAGAATTCTGGTTATTCTAACTAGAATTTTTTTTCTGTTTTGTGTTAACCAAATTATTTTGTTGTCGTAACCAAATTTTGGTTGGAATTTAAAAATGTTCAACCAAATAACTTTGTTGGCCTAACCAAATGTTTGATTGAGATAAGTCTACGACTTTGTTTCAGCCAACCAAAATTTGGTTACAAGAACCAAAATTCCCTAACCAAACAATTTTGTTGCAAACACTAAATTTTTTTTCTCAGTGCATGTAAAATAAAAATAAAATATTGAATATTTTAGGTGTTCTGAAGACTCAATGGTTTATATTGAAAGTTAATCATCTTTTTGTATTTTTACTTCTAAATTACATCATAGTACTATGTAAGTCGGTATTAAAACTACACTGAAGAAAAAATTTATTTGATTGAAATAATCGGTTACTTAACTATTATTAAATAAATATTTATTTGATAATAGTCAAGTAATCGAGTATTTGAATCAAATAAATTATTTTTTCAGTGTTTACATAATTGTTTGTTATTATATTTTGCATGCAAAAAATCCTTTTCTTTCGTATTTTTTACATAAAGAAAATTTTTAATTTTTTATTTTACACATTTTTTACAGAGTAATTTTTTTCTATATAGTTGAAATAAGTCTTAAATTTGTTTCTTTTTGAGACCATTTTAATTACAATTTAATACCTACTTAATTAAATAATAATTATAAATATTTTTGTTTTGATATCAATTCTACTATGTATAAAAAGAAAAATTGTGTTATCCCTTTCACTGATAAGTAAAAAATATGAATATAGATACAGAGATTATAAAATTGATACTAATGACTTTTCAGTAATTAAAAATTAGATTGTATTAACGTTAAATTCGAGGGTTCTAAATGTAAATAAAACCATTTTGGAAATGAATAGAAAACATGATAATATAATCTATATATATATATCAAGTAATAGATTTGAGCAGTCGATAAAAAGAGAAATGTAATGTACTTTCAGATTCGTGGTTTGATGATTATCATCGTGTATAAAAGCTTAAGGCGACATCGTTGTAAGCCTCGAGAATGGATGTGAAGAGGGTGAGCTTTGATTGGTCCATTGAAGACACGTGCATACCACCCTGGTGTTAGCCTCGTTACGATCATTCATCGGAATCAAGTGGAATTGTTAGCCCGAACATCATAGGTGAAGAGACACTGAGAAAGAATAAGATAGGTTATGTAGCATATATGTAAATCTACAACATTATGTTACTCATAATGAAAACAATGAGAAATTATATACATATCATGTAAATAGATTCAAAATATCGTTTAACAGTTATTTTATAATTGACAAAACTTTACTTAAAAGTCAGTTAAAATAAATATTTGTCATAACATATTACTTGGAACAAATAAACAGTATATGTGCTGTGTGTAGATAATAATACTTATGTAAAATTATGTAACAGGTATATAATCTCTTGTTAGTATACAGATATTGAAATGGAACTTTTATTAACTTTTCTCTGACTGTAAAAAGATGGTTAATTTTTTTTTTTTTTTTTTTTTTTTTTTTGCAATAAATTCTTTTGAGAGTATAATTAAATTGAAGGACTTTGGGTGCGTTATTCCCACATGATGCATTTTTATACCAAGAGGTTTGTTCTTGTTCGTAGTAGCATGTGGGCTGTGGGCCAACAATGCCCACTTCCAGCAAAACCGCGACGTACTTCACTTCGTAGTTATATATCCGACGGCTACAAAACGTACAAAAGCTGGCCCCAAGAGCACTTGTCGGAATTCGTTCTGGTTACAAGTAGAACGAACTCGGTCGACACTTACCTGCTTTCTCAGTTTCTAAAGTTTTAGTACAAAATCAAGTCTAGCAAACCCTATCTAATCTATATTCCCTTATAATCTCTTTTTGGGCTAATATTTATTTCAATTATTTCAAAATCATTTTTTTACATTTTTTTTCAATCAATTTTTATTAATAAATTATTCATCAATTTTTATTATTCAAATTAATATAAAGTATAATTTTTAAAAAAATTTTTTTGGCAATTTTTTAAGGCAGGAAAGATATATCAAAAAACATTTTTAACATTTCGAAACATCAATGAAGATTTAAATTAATATAATTATTATAAAAACATCTTTATACCGAAAAATTTTATCGTCTTTCAATGTGGCTGTATTTATAAAAAAAGACAGTAAGTACACACTCAGAAAAAAGATGTGTTTGAACCAAATGTACCATTTTTTTATATTTACCCAATTTTTTGGTTAGTTCAAACAAAATTTGTTTAATTCAAATAAATATTTATTTGATCTAAATAACTGTTTGGTTTATTTTAATAAATTTTTTGAACAAAGAAAAAATTTGATTGAGCTAAATAAACGTTTGGTTTATGCAACCAAATGTTTGGTTAACTGTATATCAATGCATTTATTTTGTTGATTTAACAAAAATTTGGTTGCTTCAAACGAATTTTTTTCTGTGTGCATTCATTACTGTTTCCGAGGCGCATAATTATCCCATAAAAATCATTAGTTACAATTTTTATTTTCAAGAATTCTATTATACATACACGGAAAAAAATATTTACCTAAAACAACGAAAGGTTTCACTAGAATAGTAAAAGATTTAATTGGAACAAGTAAAACTTTTGATACTGTAGTGAAACCTTTCGCTGTTCCTGGTAAATCTTTTTTACCATATATAATTATTTTTTTGACGAATTTCCATTTTTTGAATTAGCATTTGACAAAATTCATTTTAAAAGGAATTTTTACTTTACAGAATTTTTCTCTTAAATTTTTATTTAAATGAATTCTAATTTAACCAAATTTTGATTTAACAGTATTCTCATATTTAGAATTTTAAGTTCTTCGAATCTTTAAATACAATAAATATTCAATTTATCGAATTAAAATTTGTCCAATTTTTTATTTGATGGAATTCTTAAAACGCCGAATTTTTATTTATCCGAAATTGCAAATTGCCAAACAAATATAATCGACATTAAGATTTTGGCGCTATTTTTAAAATTTACCAATCACAATTTTATTTATAATTTCTGATTGGTCAATTTTAAAAATCGCGCCAAAATCTTTCTGTAGGTTATGTTTGTTCGGATATTTTCAAATTCGGACAAATGAAGATTGGTCGTTTCAAGAATTATAGGTATCAAATAAAAATTCTTACAAATGAAGATTTTCGGTGAATTAGAAATTTTGATACATTAAAAATTCTTATCACTTAAAATTCTGTTGAATGAGAATTCTACTAAATTAAAATTCAGTTAAATTATAATTCTTTCAAATAAAAAGTTGGGTAAAAAGAAATTCTGCAAATTAAAAATTCTTGCAAACCTAAGTTTGATACTTAAAAATTTTGTTGAATAAAAATTCGTTTAAAAAGAAATTCGGTTAAAGGCTAATTTGAAAAAAAGGTAAATTTTTTTAAAAAAATAATAAAGGCCCTAACATAACCTGAAAAATGATTTTTAACGTAAAGAGAAATTTAATGAAAACTATTTTCAAACAATTTTATAAAGTCTAGTTATTCAATTTTTGGAAAAAATTATGTTAAGTTAAAGTTTTTTGTTAAATACTTATTTTTTTTAATATTTTAACTTTTTTCTTTCAGTTTAGATAAAAATCGAAATTTTATCCAATTTTTATAAACATTAACTTATTTTATTTTTTGAGTCAATTAAATAATATTTGTTTCAAATACATAAATAATTGGTTCAAATACAATTTATTTAATTCAAAGAAAAAGTATTTGGTTCAAGTAAATATTTATTTGATATAAATAGTCAAGTAACCGATTATTTGAATAAAATAAAATTTATTTATTTATCAATTTTAAAGTTTCGCGTATTAATTTTAGTTCAGTTCTACTATGTATTTAGTTAGGCTAACTAGAATGTCGAGTTATCATGTGGCATAATAGCAGACGAAATTTTTTCTTCTAAAAATTGTCTCGTAAAAAGACAATTTTTCCCCTACAAAAGAAAATGTACCCATCGTTTTTTCAGTTATTAAATATTATAGTATTGGTTTAATACAAGTTGTCTAAGCCTTTTGGCAATATAATACAAGTGCAGTACTGCGCCAGTTGTCAACTTTGGCATAATAGTGAAATTTCTGATAGGGTAATAATAATATATTGTTATACCATTGAGAAAAAAAGTCCAAAGAGATTTCTTTTTTCAAACATGAAATGTACAAGAAATATTTTGTCCACATTAATTCTTGAGGTTATATATACATATATATATAAATTTAAAGGAAAATATCTATACAGTCAATCTAATTCGGCTATATATACGTATTCGGATATGAAAGGACATGTACATACGTCGTTATTCGTTCTCGTTCGAAGGGTGAAACAATAAGCGACGAACGACAATGAGGATTTAAGTGGCGACCTCAATGATATGAACTGAACACTGGAATAGAATTCAATTGAATTGAAGAAATAGCGAGAGGGGAACAACTCTCCTTCTCTTGTTGTAGCATTACTGTCGTCGTCGTCGTCGTCGTCAATGTTATAATCTTATTGAATAAAATCTTACACGTCGTAGTTATTGACATTTTTTGATAGGCACAAATAAAACTGTCGATCATTATAAGGCTCGACAATTTTACTTAAGGTAAAATTATAAGAATCATTTTTCAAAAGCCTTTTTTTTCATAATTTTTATTGCTTATTTTACTGTCACAGAAAATTGTCTTAATTCAATTCGATATTAAAATAATATCAAAAAGTTACATTTAATTTAATAAAGTATACTTTCTATTTTATTTAATACTATTTTCTAAATGATATTAAAAAAAGAATCGTAAAAATTGAACTTAATATAAATATATCATTTTTCAATATTGTATTATTAAATTACATAAATGTATTTTTATATACGCTACTTTTTTGTAAATTAATCTATAGTGTAAATAAGCAATAAAGAATATAAAAAGGTGATTTTTAGGAGTTAAATACCATCAAGAGGAAGTGTTACATAATTAATGAACTTGATGATAGATAGCCATATAATCATTTCGTGATTTATTTATCAAGTTTCTCATTATATATTGTTTCACTACAAATATACTCATATATTTGTTATAAATATTTACATTGGCATTATTATTTATTACCAAAAACCTGTTTACATCAAATACTATTCAATTTCCCATTGAATAGCAATTCTAATTTACTTACAAGTTTTGTGCAGTGAAACATATGTTTCTATCACTTGCGTTGTTTTCGCGCCGTATTCAAAGCGACTGGCGCCATCTCTTATCTAAATCGCACACTGTCAGGCAATTTTAAATTTAAATATGTTTGTGTATAAAAATATAACAGTATTTTGAAATATAAATTTGTTTCAAAATTTTTCAAATTATAACTTTTATAATTTCAATAAAATATTCATAATAATAAATAATGTAATCATAATTATTGTATAATAATACACATATGCTTTGTAGGTAAGATTAGACTTCTCATAATAACAAAAACAATAAAACTTATTTATTTCTTTATGACATTTCCATATGAAAATGAAATAGTGCCGGATATTTCGTTTTCAAAAATAGTATCTCTCTCTCTCTACTTATCAGTAGTAACGGCAAGTAGAGTCAGACTGTATACTGCTGAGTCATTTTCTTATTGTACTACTGATATTTAGTATATAATAATATTCTGAATGCTTTTTTCATTTTAATTTTTAAATTAATGTTTAACACTAAACAATCAAAGTGTGTGTAATTTAAAAATATATAAATATATAGTTAGAATATACAACTATATATCTCTACATTTAGAAAACGATGGTATTAAATGAACAATTTCGCCAAAAGCGTGAAAATTATTTATTCAAATGCATATATGCTATATCATTTATATCGTGTATTTTTATTTTATATTTAATCTGCATATTATGCATTTGAATAAATAATTTTCATGATTCTCGAGAAAATATTTTATACTTGATTCAATAATAAATTCTCAATTTACACACGGAAAATAATTAACTACAGATGCTAATGAATGTTAAAAATATTGCTGCAGCAACTAAAATGTTTGCTAAAGCTGCTAAACAATTATATATGTAACGTGTAAAAAAAATCGAAAATTTAAACCTTAGATCAAACTTGTATGCTGTCTTTATATTAATAGGCACACTAAAAAAATTATATTCTAAATTTAAGAATATCTTCTTGACGCCTATTTAAAAATATTTCTCATGCATTTTATTCTTACAGTTAGAATATAATATTCTTAAAATAAGAAACACTTCTTAAATTAAGAATCTTCTCTTTTGTTTGTAAAATATTTCTTAATTTAAGAAGTGTTTTTTATTTTAAGAATATTATATTCTAACTAAAATTTTTTGGTTGACACAACTAAACTTTAGTTGACATCAACCAAAGTTTGGTTGAGACTACCAAATTCTTTTTCATTTTCTTATTTAGTCGTCTGAAACAAACTTTGGTTGTTGTCAACTAAAGTTTAGTTGTGTCAACCAAAAAATTTTAGTTGCACATATATTGAATGAAATATTGGTTGTCAGCTCAAACCTTTTTTCTCAGTGTAGTTTTAAGAATGGTATTTACTGAATTTAATTATAAAATAGGTATCAAGTACATATTCTAAATTTCAGAAAATTGTTTTTTCAGTGGAATATTTCTCTTCAAAGTAAAATTTTTGTATTTCCGTTCTTTAATGATAATATGACAAAAGGAGTATATATACTTAAATATTGACCTCCTTTAATGAAGAGTTTCCGTTTAAAATTAAGAAGATTTAAAAAGAGGAAAAAAGAACGATGAGGGTACTGTATCATTTCTTTTTACGTATGGTTATGATTTGAAATTAATTTCAAATTTAATGTCTTTATAAAATCTTAAAATACAATCAAAATTAGTGCTATTTGATAATTTGAAATATTTGAATTAAATAACGGAAGTAATTAATTATTGCCTTAGTTATATAAATAGATTTATAAGTTAAAAATAAATAATACTTATTGTATATATAATAATAAATTATATCATTTGTACCTGACTTATCATTAAACCATTAGCTAATAAATATTATTTCTCTTACTCACTCATGATTAAAAATATAATAAAAAGTTAATGTAAGAATAATATAGTCCTTTCAAATGAAGAATTTTACTTTTTAAACCCTATACACTGCAAAAAAGGTTAATTGGTAAAAAAGATCCCCTATTATCAAATAAATCCTTATTTGGATCAAATAATTTTTAATTTTCATCAAATAAACTGCATCACACAAATTTAAAAGTATCAAACTGATACGAATTTTAAAAGCAATTTGATATTTTTGGTATATATCAATTTGATACTTTTAAATTAGTGTGATTCGAATCAATAATTTCTGTATTTAATGTAAATAACTTTCAATTGACTCAAATAAAAATTATTTGATACAAATTTTGATAACAGTCAAGTGACCGATTATTTGAATCAAATAAATTTTCTTTTCAAAGTACACTTAATTTAAAAAATTAAAACAATGTATTTCAAAATAGAGATATCTCTTTTTTTGTACTACTTAGTTGTATAAACGTACCAGTTTCTGACCAAATAATATTAAAAATTAATATGAACTACATTAATTTTCAATATTATTTAATTAGAAACTAGCACGTTCATAAATAGTATATAAAAACAGAAATATCCCCATTTTGAAATATATTATATTAATTTTTGAAATGAAAAGTCCTTCAGTGTAGTTTTTATAAAAATTATAGTAAAATTGCTCCAATAAATATATACATATATTAGCTTTTAAAACTGACATAATAATATTACAATATATTGTTTCATAAATCAAGTATCGTACTTGAATATGAGATCGCGTGCCAAAGGTATTTGACATATTATAGTCGAATTTCATTTATATCTTATATATATATACTTATTAATCAACCACTCAAGTTTATTGAAATCTTTATTATAGGTATATGTGCATTTATAACAAATAAACCGATATTTAATACTCTTGATAATCTTTCAAGATTTGCTTGCATAAATACACAAAAAATGTCCTAGTTGCCAACAACGTTAATTCACAGAATTACAAATTCAACCCCCCCCTTATTTGTATTTTTTTTTCTAAATTAAACACTGAAATTTCATATCGGAAAAAAATTTTATTGACAAATACAAGCGATATTGGGTGTATATTGAATATAAAAAAATCTACATATTTAATTTGTAAATAAACTTTAGTGCAATTATCGAATGTTTCGACGATTCAGTGAAAGTGAATGAAGATTGAATCTGATTGGTTAGACATATCGGAAATATTTGGAGTTTACCGTTTTGTCATTTGAAATATTTCCTACATTAGGCTATGCTTCTACAATAATCAAATCGCATCGTCTTGTTGATAAATTTTTAGGACAAGACGATGTGCGCGCAACTATTGCCAACTGTAGACAAAATTTTTTTTACGTATTGCACTATTCGTACAATTTTAGCTTGTAAATATTATTGAAATTATACAAAAATTTGTTTTGTTAAAGAAAATAAAAAAAATTTCCAAGAGAAATGTGGTGTATAATTTCAATAATATTAATACTAAAACAAGTGAAATAAATTTTTGTCGACAGTTGGCAATGGATGCGCGCGCTCATTGTCTTATCCTAAAAAATCGTCTTCAAATTGTAGAAGCAGCCACAGGTTTTGTGAATTTTAGTTTTAAAACAAAATTTCAATCATTCTTCTTCACTCAAGTACAATATTCAAAAGACACATTATTCTCTTCTGCTATAAATTGTTTCGATTGTTTATACTATTTTTTAACTGGAAAGTAAACTTATTAATGTTTAATGTTCTCTCTAAATCTGAATTAGTAAAAAAAGTTTACTAATTTGAATTAGTGACTCACTTTTTGCTTCTTAATTTAGTAAAATCTTAGTAATTTTTAGTAACTTTTACTAACAATTAGTAAAATTTAACTAATTCTAAAGCAAAAAGTGAGTCACTAATTTAAATTAGTAAACATTTGAACTAATTCAATTTTAGAGAATTTATATTACACCCAGAGAAAAGATTTCTATGATTTAAAGAAACCAATTTTACTTTTACTAACAATTAGTAAAATTTAACTAATTCTAAAGCAAAAAGTGAGTCACTATAATTTAAATTAGTAAACATTTGTACTAATTCAAATTTAGAGAGTTTATATTACACCCAGAGAAAAGATTTCTATGATTTAAAGAAACCAATTTCTTTGACTTGTTTTTTTTCATTAAAAATTTATTTATTTAATTACAATCTACAGGCTTACAAGAAAAGAGAATAAGAATGCCCTTAAGTGCAAAAGCACTTAGTAATATAAGGAATTACAATGAGTATAATTACAGAATAACCAAATCATATTGATGACTAAAATAAAATTTTCTTTGAAACAAAAAAAAAACTTGTTAGTTTCAGTGAAATTTTCTTTTGAATGAAAGAAATTTGTGCATTAAATCAAAGAAATTCTAACATTGAGATAGAGGGTCAAAGCAACATTTATTTGAATTAAATAAAAAATTTCTTTGAAACATATTTTTTTTTTACTCACAGATAATTTCTTTGAAACAAATAAAATTTCTTTGTATCAAAAAAAAAATTTGGGAAAGAAATTTATTTTTTTGAATCAAAGAAATCTTTTTTCTGAATTTATTAATATGCATAAAATAAAAATCTTTAAATTTCTTTAGTGTCATAATATTTCAATATTATATATATATCTCAAGTAACACACTTTTGTGACAAATGAGAATTTAGATATATAATAAGATAGTACTTAATTAGTTCATCATGATATTTAACTGTAGTGAGTTTAGTTTTACAAATGACATGTAATTTAAGTTAGTTGCGACTCATGTTTTGTGCTTCACCTGTATTTCTCGTTTTCTATTTGTCGACTAGCATCTGCCCGTTATGTCGAAACCGTGAAATTTGGAATCGTATTATATATATTCTTTGATTCACCCTAATATTAAAGTACAACTTATTTTCTAGTAATAATAGTTTGATAACTCATGTATCATAATAGAAGAAACCATAAATGCCGTACCTAAAATTGTTACGGGACATCTGCAAACATTTCTTTTTTTTTCGAAAAATATGCGAATTAATTTATAGTCAAGAACACAATTTTTTATGAAGTCGTTAATTTTTGAATAAAAAAAATGAATTATAAGAACTTTTATTTTCTTGTATTGAGTATATGCGTAAAAACACACACTTATGGTAACAAACAATTTTTGATTCTTACAATATACATAGTTGTTATGAACGTTTATATTTTTTGTAAGTCCATATACCGCATATATATCATGCTGTGAAAGGTAATGTCACACGGGGTTTGCTTTTATACAAGAAGATTGTTGACTTGACTTTTTTTTTTTTATTATTTTGTTTTCCTGCGTCGCCGATATAAGTCCAAGTACAAGTCAAAGAACCGATGCGGCACGGAATCGGCAGTTTCCGTGAACGTAACCATTCCGCTTGCTGGCGGCTTCGTCTTTTGCTGTCTCCAGATGCCGTACGTGCCAAGTGATCCCTTTTGAGAGAACTTTGCGCTGAGAGAGGACAGAGCAAGTTTCACCGGCGGTCTCGTCGGATAACCACGCCTTGAATAAATTCTTCCTTTCTCTTGTGACAATAAAGATGACTTTGTCGCCCGTGCAAAGATTGCTAATTCACTAATTTTCTTTCTCAGTTCTTATATATATATATTGCTATATTGTAATATATATGTTGTTGGCGTCTATCAATATTGTTTATTTCACACATTATATAACCCTGAGTAAGAAAAAAGATAGCCATCTTAGCTAATATTTAGCTACTTTAGCTAAATCAATTAATTATGAGCTACCATAACTAAAGCCATTTAAAAAAATCATAGTAAAAGCCAATTAAACTGAACTAACCCCTACAGCACCAAAACTTTCCCAAAAGATTTATTTATTTAATTGCAATGTTTAGTGAAAATTGTGTAAAGATTTAAATGTCCCACTTGAATAAATGTTTAGCGCGAAAATTTCCTGAACATTTAAATCTTTATACAATTTTCACTAAACTTTGCAATTAAATATTCAGAACATTTCAAATCAATCTTTAGGAAAGTTTCGGTGCTGTGGGGGAATTTTTGTTGCACCTCATTATGAGATCTGCATCAAAATGAGTTAACAGACAACTTCACGTTACTCAAAATGATGCTGAATAGAACAACTGTAAAAATATAGGTTATGTTATACCTAAATTTTAATTAATTGTTTGAAAATTAGAAAACACTTTTTTTAAATGTCCTTATATGTGCCTCTGTTTTAATAAAAAAAAATTGTATAATAATTTTTTTCTCCACATTGTAATTATGATGATTTTTATTCTATAGACGCACGCGGGCTTCTAGGATCATTAAGGTTCTTCCGGTTCCGAGGCATTGGGTCGATGGAATGGGTAAAACATCATAAACAATATTAAGCAGGACCATAAAAGTCTTCTTTGAACACTGATTTCAATTCCCAGGAAGGCTGTTAGCTCTATATGCTTCATTCTGACGGCGTATTTATTGATACAATAAACCGCAATTATGTCTACCATAACTGGCTAACTATCCGCTAACCACGAAAAGAATACTTTTTTTGACTTTTGTTCCTTTAGATCAAAAAGGAAATTATACGTAAGTAGTACAAATATGTTTACAATATTTTATTTTTAAATTACATATATACTCGTGAAATACATTTTCCATTGAGTATAATGCTAATGAATTTGTAAAATAAGGCACAATTTTTGTTCGATATATAAGTTGAAATAATTTCGCTCTCCGTCAAATTAATGTACTTGGGGTACTGTACGTTTTGTTACTCATTCATTATTGTGAAAAAACATGTCAGAAAACGGTTTTAATAAAAATCATAAAATTTTCTTTTCTTAAGATACAGTATGGAAAGTAAAATATATTCTTTTAAATTTTATGTTAATTTTAAAGATTAAAATGATTTATTTTGAAGAAAGTCCAGCCGGTTAATTGATTTATTGTCATGGACATAACCTCAAAATTTAGGCTAGTTTAAAATTAAAGTAACATTTTTGTTTATTGAACGTAAAAAATAAGACATTTTTTTTTAAATTGAATTTTAAAAATAATATTTAATTTATTAGAATTATACTTTTATTTATCTCGTTTCACCTAACCTAAAAACTATTCCACTAATCTGTTTAGATAAGTAATACATACCTGGGATTAATTAACTTTTCAAACTCTACAAAATTTCGACTTACATGCGTTGAATTTGTAAAAACTAATATTTCAGTCAAAGAAAGCTGTATTGTTTGATTTTCAATAAAAATTGTAAATGTTCACTTTATCTGGCATTAAAACAGATAAATCTCTCCGACCATATTGGTGAGTGATGTCACCTACTGTTCTCAATAAATATCATAAATATAGAATAATCAGTGGAACATCTGAATTGTGACACTTTGCAAATAATGGTATAGCTTTTTCGATAGAACTACAATAGGGGAAAGCATTGTGAGGTAGGTGACAAAAATTTAAAGATATGACACATTTCGGATGTTCTACTGGAAATTTACTTGCGAACATTCTAAACTAACTCTTAATTTTAAATGAAATATATTATAAGTTTCGTTAAAACAAATAATTTTTTTTAAATGAAAATGATATAGATATTTTCCATATATTAAAATAAAACGAACTAACTATGCGTTAAAAATTCCCAAAAATCGTTCAAACAGATCTCTATATTTAAATGAAGAATTTTTTTTTTAATTAAACATTTACACCTTTGGTAAAAAAATAATTTATTTTGCTATTTCAAATATACACAAACCTGATTGGTTGTTTACAATCTGGTTGATAATGGATAACCAATCATATTTGTGCATTTCGGAAAATCAAAGTAAAATTTTTTTTTTACTAAAGGTGTAAATGCTCCATTAGTATGTATGAGACTGGCTACACCGACAGCCAATTAGGAGGGTTAAGTTTAATCCTCTGGCGTACTAAACAAGTAGGCTAATTTTTGCGTCTGCGCAGAATATTTGTGAACATGGTTGCGATCGCCTTTTCTAACCTAACTTTTCTAACCTGTCGCTATCGCAACCATGGTTGCAGATGTACACAAACATTCTGCGCAGACGCAAAATTTATCCCAATTGTTTAGTACGCCAGAGGATTAAATTTACAACCCTCCTGATTGGCTCTCGGTGTAACCAGCCTCTATATTACGTATACATATGCGTTTGAGGCTGCTTCCACAATAGCTTAATCGCATTGTATTGAAGACCATTTTTTAGGATAAGACGATGCGCGTGCATCCATTACTGTCGAGGTTGGTTTCCATTGTCCCCACTCGACAAAATTCCCTATCGCCATTTGTCATAATTCTCGTCAACTACCGCTCCCTGCTGTAGTAAAAATTTAGTAACTTTATAGTAACTTTTAATTTTAACAATGAAGTTACTAAATTTTTACTAAAGCAAGGAGCGGTAGTTGACGAGAATTATGACAAATGGCGAGTGAGAACGTTTGAAACCAACCTCGACAAAAAAATTTATTTTACGTATCTCACTATTCTTATCATTTCCCTTGTAAACAATATTAATTGTAAAAAAATTTGTTTTGTTTTGAAGAAAATAAAAATTTTATGTGGTAAAATATGTTTATTGTAATTTTTAGTACACGTGAAATAAATTTTTTGTCGATAATTTAGATATTGTAGAAGCGATCTTACCTCTTTTTTAAGGCCTGAGCAGAATAGAAACGTAACCGGAATCGTAATCGCAATCGGAAGAATGAGTTATTAGAGATGGATAGACATACACGGAAAAAATTAATTCAGTAGATTACTGAATTTACAAAACTATCACGGAGTAGCGGATACAGCTCTTTATGAAACTGAGTGTTGTAAAATATGTCACAAAATATTCAGGATAAACTCCAGAAATATTCAATATAAACAACGAAATTTCTGTAGTTTATCCGAAAATATCCATCCCATTTTACAAAATTTCGTAATATCCGCTACTTCGTCAAAGTTTTGTAAAATATACTGAATTAATTTTTTCCGTGTGTTGTTTGTCTTTCTCTAACTCATTATTCCGGTTACGGTTACGTTTCTCTTCTGCTAAGGCCTTTAACATAGCATTTTATTTGAGGTGGGGGGTATTATACGTAAAATACGTATATTATTTTAAAGTATACGTGAAAAATGTTTTAGTCTTTTTACTGTCCAACCCTGGCCAAAACACAAATGGGCCAACGCAGAATAAAACCTCTAAAGGTACGTGGTTCCAGAATAGGTGCAAAAGCCAAGTACAAGTGCAAGTCCAAGTGACAATCTCATGAGTGCGAATACAGAAAATTAAAAGGCATTAAAATAAGCTGCAACGCTTCTTATTTTAATCCAATTTTACTTATTTTAATCCATTTTGGTATTAAAATAAGCAAAATTGGACTAAAATAAGAAGCGTTGCAGATTATTTTAATGCCTTTTAATTTTCTGTGAAGGGAATAGGTAGTCTATCTATCTCTCTCGCACTCATATGGGATTTGCATTTGGACTTGCACTTGTACTTGGCTTTTGCACCTATTGTAGAACCACCATAATCGTAAATCTTAAGCTTTTACGTGAGAGAGAAAAGGACAAAAGATATTTCTATCCTTTTCTCTCTCATGTAAAAGCTTAAGGCCAGGTCCAAGTGGAGTCAGCTGTTCCTTTGAAGGAACAGCTGACTCGACTTGGACCTGGCCTTAAGATTTACGATTAGAGATTTCATTCTGCTTAGGCCTAATTATGGTAGAAATCCTAACCTTACTTTTATGTACGTATTTCGTCATAAAGGACGAAATGACAGTATACTATATTTATATAATTATGCCAGTTCACAAATATTTCTTTCAATGAATCTTAAAATTGCTTAAATTTCTAAATGAGTAACTTTTTTTAAGAATATGTGAAAAAAGAAAAGTGCAAACTAATGAACAGGATTAATTTTAATAACATTAGCATGTTACTTGTCTATGGTCTTATAATGTTGATCTGTTTGCGTGTAATGTATAAATAAAGCGTTGAATTAATGAAAGACAGATGTTGTCAGTGAGAGATAATATATATGTTCTCATGCTCAAAACGATGGTTAGTTAGTAGAGTGCAGTCAGGCTAATTAATGAAAAAAAATATATATATATATAAATGTGATGGAAAAATAGCAGCGCTGACGTGAAGCATTCAGTTATGTTTATTTTTGAATTAATTGAAAAAAATGTTAAATGCACATTTCACACGAAATCTGTTCATATATATAAAACAAATGAATTAACACATTTTTATACAACAATAAAATTCAAAATTTTTCAAATAAAAAATATATATCTTTGAAATTAATTAAAAAAAATATAAAAGTAAACGCAACATAATCTTAATAATAATACACAATTCTTGTTTATTAAAACTGATTATTAATTTATAACAAAATATTTAGAAAAAAATTTATTTGATTCATTTCTACGTTAGTTGACTATTATTAAATAAATATTTACTGATCCAAATAACTTTTATTTGAATTAAATAAACTATTGAACCAATTTTTTTTATTTTTTTTTTTCTTAAGATTTTGACTTTAATTTGAGTAAGACAGTAGTTGTAAGATTTTATTTGTTGTATATTTCTCATCGATAAAATAAGAACAAAGGTATTATACAAGTTTTTC
Source organism: Leptopilina boulardi (assembly GCF_019393585.1). Classification (NCBI taxonomy): domain Eukaryota; kingdom Metazoa; phylum Arthropoda; class Insecta; order Hymenoptera; family Figitidae; genus Leptopilina; species Leptopilina boulardi. The sequence continues at coordinate 1,635,583 of NW_026137778.1, forward strand.
TGGACGGAAATGGTGTTTTCAACAAGATCCCAATCACTGTTCGGATGTAATTGGACTCAATTAAATATCGATCTGAATGATTGAGTACGACAATACTGTATATATATATATATATATATATATAAGTATATAATTCTCTGGTCGTCCAAGTTGCTTGTGGCGCATATAAATGTGCAATTCTTTCTCATGTCCCGTACGAGATTAATGACTGAATTAATGACTCAATTAAAGGAGGCGCCTATATACATTAACATGAACAAGTGTTGAATTATTGTTACTTTCAGATTTTGTAAGCAGACACGATAACGTGTAACATACATTAACAATCAATGTTGTTGTTTTGACATATATATACATTTTTTTGTTTAATACTTGTTGCAAATAAAATTCAAAAATTTAATAAAAATTTAAAATAAATTTTTATAAATTTGATTTAACATATCAATGATTTTAAAATGTTTAATTAAAAGTGAAAATATAAATTAAAATTGAAAGTGTTATAAAATAATAAAAAAATAAATAAAAATATTGTATAATTGTTACTGTAAACGAATTTTAAGTTTCACTTCAGTTAAGGGGACACTATTTTAATAAAATTTGGTAGAATTATTATTTTCATTAATACCAAATTGTATGTAGGAATTTTAAACAAATATTGAAACAAACTTTTTTTAGAGCATTTTTTCTTTAAAAATATACAGCTTTTTTTCATAATTTTTTTTTGTACGGAAAAGATTTACCTGAAATAGCAATATGTTTCATTAGAATAGCAAAAATTTCAATTGTCTCAGTTAAAACTTTCATTATTCTAGTTAAACCTTTCGCTTTTCCAGTATATTTAAAATGTTTCCTAATAAATAAAAAAAAATTCTTTAATTAAAAACAAATTGATTTCACAGAAAAAAGGTGGGTAAAAAGTTGTAAAGATAGAGGATAAAAGTCGTTAGGATACAGGGTAAAGGATAAATTTGTAATGGATAAAAATGTTACTAAAATATTACTAGAAAAATGGATGTCATATTTGAGTAAACTGTCTAATTTTAATAAAAATATTATTAATTTTACACTTAACTTATTAAATCCACAAATTTTATATAAATAAGTAATTGCACGTGGAAATATTTTGCCTATAATTATTGTCTATTAATAAAAATATCTTTGACTAATACAACTGACAGCTGACGACAGTACGTAAATAATCAGAACTGGGAAATTACAACTCAACGTCTGTATTGTTGCACGAAAGCAGAGTTGGATAGTAACTGAATTTTTTGTGCATATTAGGCTCTGTCACTTGTGACATCAGAAGGGTTATTCTTATAGTGAAGAAAATTTGTTTCCACTTTCATCAATTTTATTCATACTTTGAACATGGAAAACGCTTGTTGACATCTAATAAAATTAAAATGTGTGTTGATAATTAATTTTGTTATATATTTGATTCAATTGCATTGATAGATTCTCTGAATTCGTGATAAAATATAAATTTTGAGGTTAGGGGTGTTTGTTTACTAACTTGAAATCTTTTACTGCTGCGGTAATTTCAGAATTTAAATGATTTTTTATTAATATTAATTAATTTTTGATATTTTCCTACAAATTTGCAAATTCACATTATTTGATGATTATTGCTATTTTCGATGGTTGTTTTTTAATTTTTGTTTCTTACTGATAAAGCTCCATTATTTTATAAGAATTAAGAAAATGGATTTTGCAAATTTTGTAAGAAATTGCAGAAAAAGTCCTGATTTTTTTTTTCACAAAATCATATAGTATCAGAAAAAGATTTTCGATTTTTTAAATTATGATTTCACATCAAGTTAGTGCCCCTTATATAATAAAATATATAATTTTTTTACAGTATATATGTATATTATACTATTTTATACAATGTACAGTATTCAATATTCAAGTTCCCTATTTTGATGATAAAGATGCATAGTAATATTGATATTTTCAACGTATTATTTTTGAGAACCTGCTCAAGCAGATTTAAGAAAGCATTACAATTTATTTATACCGTTGTTTGCGAAAAATCGAATGATTCTCCATTTCGAATCTGTAAATCGATTGCTTGATAGATTCACAAGTCGATAATTTTATGGTACACCTTCTGGGAAATCCTATATACAGTCAGTATAAACCGCTTTCTCTTTTCTCCATACATATATAATATTCGTTTATACAAGAGGTAGATATCTCTACTACTCTTTTTTTTAAGAGAGTAAAAAAATTCGTGATCATAATGATAATAAAAAATCATTAGATTTTGAATAAATATACTTTGCCTCCTTGAGGAAGCAATATATATTCAATTTCGAAAAATTTAATACAGAATTCTTCTATTTAAATAAAATAAATTAATTTCTTTGGGGGTTCAATAATATAATTGCGGTAAAATTTCTCTAGACCAAATAATTTTTATTTGAATCAAATAAACAGTATTTGAATGAATAATTTCTGTATATATATTCAAATTATTCACTAATTTAAATTTTGGTAAATTTTCCTATTATTTTTTGTGTAAATTTTATAATTTTTATATGGCAAAGTATATAGTTTTTTCCATAAGAATTTTGATAACTTTAACAAATTTTGTTCATAATTACCCCTAATATATATTTAGAAAATTTTTTATTTCTTTTAAATTTCAATTGCTTGAGTAATTTCTTCGAAAATTTTACAAAACTTATATACCAAAAAAATCTTATGCATTCTTACCTAAAAATTCTTGGGTTTTTTTGCTTCAAGAACATTTTTGATATATTTTTTTACAGTGCAGTGAAAAAAACTGAAATTTTTTAATTTCAGGTAATAAAGTTGTCATTTGTTTTTCATTTGTTAATGTTCATTTGAATGTTCAGAATTTCAGGCAAATTTGATTTCAATAACTTTTTTGGTTCAATGTCACTGATTTTCAGTGAAAATCGCACTTATAATAATTAAATTCATGATAAGCTATAACTGAGTGAAATTTTTCAGGTTTAAATAGCGAAATGAAACTATTAAGTTGTCCTTAATGAACTATGCGCATAAATTTGAATAAAATTTGTTAAAATAGTTTATACTATATCTAAAAATAAAAGTTAAAATCCATCAATAAGATAAATACAGGGTGATTTCTGTGTTCCGGACCCCCCTAAAAAATTTTTTTTATTCTCATTTTTTTAGGGGGTCCGGAACATAAAAATTACCCTGTGTACGCTTCTAAGCATCAGGATTTTACAAAAATTACTATATACATATACAGTAATTACATAACAATGATTTAAAAGCAAAAGAGAAATAAACTAAATACATTTTTTAAAAAAAAAAATTTATTTCAAATCCCATTGTTATATGGAACAAGGCTATTTCTCTTTAAAGAACATATATATATAATATGAGTTGAACGTTACTTCTCTGACTGCAATAGATGCTTTTTTTTACAAAAGAAAAGGGATTATCGCTGGTACCGAAGAAATGGAGAGCAGAGACGGACGGACGGATGAACGAACGAATGAACGAGAGGAAAAAAAAACTGTAAAAAGAAGACAAAGATGTAGAGGAAAAAAAGAACAAGAAAAGGTATGTAGGTACATGACGTCAAAGAGAGAGCCCCACCTCTGAACACTGGGACAGGCCATGTTAACGAGGCTCGGAGGCCACGAGATCCCCGTGTATGATTTCCAGCGAGAATCCCATTGGTTGGTAGGGTTACCGCCTTCGCTCGTAAACAAAACGAATAGTGAGAGAGTTCAAAATTAATAATTGCTCACATTTGCAGCTTTCATTGAAAGCACATCGTGTACTGATATTTTCAAAAAAAAAATTTCCTAAAAAGTTTTTTTAATTTTATTTATAATAATTTAGTATATTTGTTTTTTATCAGTCGTATTTATAACAAGGGAGAGAGAGAGAGAGAAGAAAAAATTAATTAAAAATATTTCAAATATACTATATACAAACATAACAATATATGCTTAGGCATCACTAGGAGGTCGAAAAAATCATTCAAACAAGTACAAAAATTACGCACCCAGGTCGGACCTTGCAGTGCATGATATCCGATTTTATTTTTGCTTCAATTGAAACTTTATTAAAACAAAAATTAACAAAATTTTAATTAGTTAGTTGTAAAAATCCCACCAAACATTTTTTTTTTGTTTATTTCAGACATTTGAATTTCAAATTTTCAGAATTTTAATTCGAAATTTCTTTTCGAGACGCACTCAGTTTTATCCGAATTTAAATTTTCATGTAACTCAACAAAAAATTCTTTCCGAATCATTTTGACTCAATACAGTTTCATTTCGAAGCTAAATTTGAAGCCTTTAAATTCCTGAAATTTATTTATTTATTTACACTCCAACGTGCCCAAAGCCCATTGAAATTAATTATAATTAATTAAATACCAAAACAATCCGTTTCCAAGCCAATTGATTCAAAATTAAATTTTAGTATTCAAAAGGATTAAAATTTACAATTCGGAATAAAAAGAATATAGATTCAAAATAGAAAGAATTTTTTTGAACATACAAATTTAGGTTCGGATAAAAACTAATTGGTTCGGAAAGAAACTTCAGATTGTCTTAGAATAATATATACTTATATGAAAACTGATAGAGAAAATCAATTTAAAACATTCATTTTTTTTGAAAATAAACAAAAAATTGTGTGAATACAAAAAAATTATCAATTTCGTTTGAAAAGAGTTCTATCACTTTACATAATTTCTAATTAAATTTCTCGAATAGAAATTTAGCCAATTTTTATACTTAAATGAATTTCAATTTAATAGAATTTTAATTTTCAAAGAATTCTCATATGTTCAACGCGTATTTGAATTGATTCGAATTTTTAAATATTAAAATTTTCAATATACTGATGAATCTTCATTTGTCCAAATTTTTATTTGAAAGAATAAAATTGTTTTAATGATAAAATATTCTTAAAACGCTAAATTTTCATTTAAATAATAAACAAAAAAAAAAGATTTTGTCGCGATTTTTAAAATTGACCAATCAAAATTTTCTTAATTTTTGTAGTTGAAAGTGTAAAACTATATAAGTAAGATTTATGCATTCTAATAAATAATTAATTAATTTAACAGAAGTATCACGGTGCGCCAAAAAGAAATTTAAATAAAAATGAGTTGACACTTAAAAATTCTTTTTGATTATGGTTCTTAGATGAGTAAAAAAACATTTTGTTTTAAAATCAGTTTACGTTAAAAAAAATCGAGAGATAAATTAAAAAAGCTTATGATATTCATATATTAAACAATTTTTTTAAAAATCCAATTATTTAAAAAATTTCATTATATAATCAAATTTTTTCTCTCTCTCAAAAAAAAAATTCCTGAAGCCGCCATTTTGTAATGTGGTCAGAGAGATACCGATCCAATGCGTAGGCGCTCACGATTCTCTTGTGCCTTTATCTCTTTTTATCAAGAATGGACCGTTTCGTTGCTTAATCATTGTTATTACGACAGTCGCTTCGTTCGCACACGCTCTTTCTCTCTCTCTCCTTTCATCCCCCAGACGCAAGTTCATCCCTGTGTGCTTTACGCTCTCGTCCCACAAGCGCGCATGCAACTTGCTCGATAGATTTTTTTTCATCTAATTTCATTTTTTTTTTCGTTTAATCGTGTAAAAACAAAATTACTATTTTCCATCAAACGCTCACCAACTGCTACGCTTTAACATATTAACTTAAATGTACGGTTTATATATATATAGTTTCTAAAAATTTATGATGATAATAATTGTCTTGACTATTGACTCGCTTATGAACTGTGATCAAAAATTTCTTTTCTCTTTCTTTATAATATGCGGTTATGGAAGATTAAAAATTTTTAAATTCTATCTGTAACACAAATCAAAAATAGATTAAATAATTAACAAATTTTTTTGAATTTTTCTTTAAATAATTAACATTTATATTTAATTTTGATATTTATATATATACCTATATATTTGCATCAAATATTATATTATTTGAGTCAGTTTAATCGTATAATTGAGGGTCCCGATCAAATAACTCGACCGACGCTCGGGCGAACGCTCTATTACCAGTCAAGTATTAGTGACATTTTGTAGGCGGCTCATTGATACCCGACTACCATTAGAGCGTTCGTCCGAGCGTCGGTCGAGTTATTTGATCGGGACTCTCAATTGCTTCAAATACAGAAATTATTTGTTCGACTATATTTTATAAAAATTATTTGCTTTAAACTGATATAGCGATCTCTCAGACCGTTATTGTTTAAACATTTTTCGTTTACTACTTTTCTCGAAGTAAAAATAAGTAGAAAAGCTTTTCAGTAGCTTCGTATTTTATGAAAAACTGTTAGATGACAATTGTTTCAACATTTCAAATTTGTTAAATTTTATAAGGACTCTGTCACATGGAGCAGATTAGCAGAATAGATTTTAACCAATCAAAAATTATGTTTCTTGCGGCAAAGTAATATTTGCCGTAAGAGACTCCATTTTGATTGGTTATAATCTATTCTGCTAATCTGCTCCATGTGACAGAGTCCTAAATATCAATGAAAATGTGTCCGCTATTATGAGGTTCCAAAGTAAGTCATGTATAAAGAATTGAAAAAAGTCAAATTTGAAATTTAACTGCATTATATTTACAAAAATTCAAAATGGAAGTTTGCTTTTTAGGAATTATACAGCAGTCCTACATTTTAAGTGCATTTCTGCATTTGATATTAAATTCAGTCCTGTGGTGTCATTAGTGTTCAAGAAGTACACATTTTCAATTCAGATAAATGATAAAAAGCATCGTTAGTAGAAATCATTGGTTTTAATGTCTTTGTTGACAATTTTTTTTAAATTCGTCAAAAATTGACTAGGTATGATTACGAGTATTACTCATCACAAAGGTAACTTTTGTTTTTGTTGCTAAATTTTCAAATTAAAAACATCAACAATCGGTCAAGCGTCCGTTATTCTGCGCATTTATGTGTCCGCTATTAAGATAGGTTTTTATCCCATATTAAATCAATGTAATTTTACCGGGACTTTTAAATTTCCTCTGTCAAAGGAGGTGTCCGTTAAGAGAGGTTTTACTGTATCGTATAAAGGTAACTTGTACGCATCTTCGTGCGCAACTAGTTCTGTCAGTCACCATAACTTGTAATTATTGTTTTGACGTTTGCGTGATTCTGTAAACATGTAAAAACCATGTAAATACTTCATTTATTAATAAAATAATGTAACAGACTTTTCAATCTAAAAACAAATTTAAAATCATTAGAAAAACATAAAAAAGAAATGTCGGTCTGACAGACTGGGATAAAAGCACTAAGCGTAATTTTTTAGAGTAATTTAAAGGTTAAATTTGACATTACTCAATTATTTGAATGAAATAATTATTTTTTTCATTGTAATTTTCATTATTATTTTTTATATATATAGTTTAATAATCAACACAATAATGTCATATTAATATATTATATACTTGTTGAAGCAATTGAAATATTTGAAAATTAGTAGCAGATGAGTTTGATAAAACCACTATAACACAAACAGAAGAGCGTCATACAGCTGTATTATACTCCACTCTAAAGTAATAGCGATGTTGGAAGCTTCTAAAGTACTGAGTACATTGACGCTAATGGCACTTCTCTATACAAGCGAGGGGAAATTTTAAAGCTCCTTTCGCTTAAAAATTGTTGATTTTTCCTTACAATTTCATTTATTTTCTTGCGTATATATTCATAGCTGCTAATCTAAGAAATTCTTTCTTTTTTTTGTTCTTTTTAATTTCAAACTTAATAAAAAAGAGATTCGCATTTTTTTTTAGTTGCGCCGGACGCCTTTTGTGAATTTCAACTTTTCTGAGAAATTGTCTCTTTTTTGGTGGGAAATAAATTATAAGGTGATGGTGAGGAGACAAGAAAAAAAAATGAAAGAAGAGATAAAAACTTTCGCTGTCTCCTTGCAAAGTCACCTTTCTAGCTGCCTTCTTCAGCATTGTAATTTGCCGCCGCGCAGAATTTCAAGATAACGCGCGACTACCAAAGTCATCCTGACTCCTAATTCGATCGAAAGTCTCATATATGATGATCTTAGAGTTGGTCTCATCTAACCTAGAATTAATATAAACACGGATCAGGAGTACCATTATCTGGACCGTGGTGATCGCGTTTTGAATACCAAAGAAGCTGCGCAAAGATATTATGTTAATGTCCTGTCGATATTACACTACCATATTCTGAAACTATATATGTATATATATCGTTTTCATCGCACACAATCTAATAGAATATTTACACATTTCTATGGACGTACTTTTGTGTGTATATAAGCGATAAAAGGTCCCATTAATAAATAATTACATAAAACCAAACGACTTTGACCAACGTTGTAGAACGAATATTACTTATATAGGAAGATATTAGGGTTCTCCTTATATGATAGCAAACTATATAGTTTAGTGTATTATAGTTAACTATATAGTTTACTTTATATATATAGTTAACTATCATATACTCATCTATATATTCCTTTAAAGTGAACTTGACATATGAAATTTAATTTAAATTAATAAAACTTTCATCAACATAATCCATATATTATAGTTTTATCGAATTTTATATACATTATAAATTTATTTCTTACTTTTTGTTATTTTTCTATAGCATTTAAAATTTGTATAATTTTATGTAGAAAAATATTTTTACTTCAGTTGCTAAATGGGAAAAAAAGTACAACTGTATCTGAGAATTTTTTCGCCATAAAACAGTTAAACATTTCGTCAAAAATGAACGAGCGATATATTATATTCTCAAAATGGCTGATCAGAAAGATTGAACCTAAATTCACTTTAGCGAAATCGGATAAACGGCTCTAAGTCATATATCAGTTAAACCTTTTCAAGTCAGGAAACTTAAGAGTACCTAAATCCATCTAAATAGAACCTAGTAGGTGTTAAGTCGAATCAGGTCTAAAAATTATCAAAATCGAACTTAATACTTCGTAATAGGACTTAAATCAACTCTAAATTTCGACTCGGGATATTTCAATTTGGTTTGCAATGTTTTGATACCCCACATATCTGTCTTTAGCGAAAAAAAAGGTTGGTCCCCAATGTCGAAAAAAAACTCTTGAATATTTTGAATCTTTGTACCTCAAATAAACAAAATTTCAAATATTAAAAATCGTAACCGATCTTCCTGCATGATTTTTTATGAACTTATATTGTTTATTTTATGCATTATAATGAAAAATTGCTTCATTACGATGTGCAGATCAGTTGAAATTACTAGTGCAATTGTTAGAATATTAACTTAATACAGAGAATATACGCGCAAAGACTGGATAGAGAAATAAAATGTACACAAGGAATTTTGGCATGAAAAATAGTATAGGCTTTATTTTGACAACGGGTAAACGAGGACTCGTTTCAAATTACCTGAGTACAGACCTTAGGACCTTAGTTCGGGGATGTACATGAAGTGGGAAAATCATCAACGGACCCTTACAAATTTTCTTAAATTTCACTATTTGTACATAGAAAATAAATATGTCGCAAATATAGTTGTAGTTCCAACAGCAATTTTTTTTATTTTTTTTTGTTAAAAATAGGTGTGACACATATGTACGGCATTAACTTAATCCGCATTATTTGAATGTTTAACGTTATTTTTTCTAATCCAAAAATGATTATTGAAATCACAAGCAATCACAAAATAATTATACAATTGAAATAACAATATAAAAATAATAGATATTAAACAGCAGAAGACAGATAACTGCGGTAATATACAGTCACCAGAGTTCGAAATATAAATTATTAAGTGCAATTTACAGTAAAACGTCCAAAATGTGACACCTTTTTTAAATGAGTATTTTAAAGGTGTATACACAACTTATTATAGTTTTCGGTATACCGCAAAACCGAAAAAAGTAAATGCGATTATTTGGCGGAGAATTTAAAATTAGATTGTAATATTTCTTAAATATTTGAGGGTAATAGGAAAATACTCTATAATTAGAATAATATACGATTCATATAGAAATTCAATTTATTTTAAGGTGCTTTTATATCTCCAGTATTTTGGTAAAGCAATCGGCTGGATTGAATTTTCACGGAGAATCACTGAATTTTATTGGCTCTAACAAAATTCAATTTTTCACGGTGAAAATCCAATCCAGAGCCGATTGCTTGACCAAAATATTGGAGGTATAAAAGCACCTTTAGAGGAAAAATCAAATTATCATGGAGGAAAAAAGTATCTATCTTGAGAATTAACTTCACTATCTTGGAGGGACAAATTAGCTATATATATCTTGAAAGAATTAAGAGTGAATAACTATCGTGAAAAGATAAATAAACTATATTTTAAAAGGATAACCAAACTATTGTGAACAAAAAGCGACTTATATTAAAAAAATTTTAATCATTAAATGTATATATACGTTAAAAATTTTTGTAAGTTCATTATATATAGATTTTTAAAAAATTGTGTCCCTTATATTGGAGCTTTATAAAATCGGTATCACGTTCATAGAAACGAGGATCCACTCGCGAAAATTGCGTATAGGTTGTCTTGGAGTTGAAGCTGATTACAGTGGCGGTAGAGTTGAATGAAGGGTGTGCAGAGGGTTCGGCTACTGAGGGATCGTTGTTGCCATAGTAACACCAACCCCGTCCTCCGACCGTAAATTCTCCACCCTCACTCTTCAAAACCCTGGGCGCGATCCATATCTGCTAACAGTAGTCACGTTCCAATAGCCATTTTGTATTATATATATATATATATATAAATCTTCGCACTATAACATCCATTGACTTTTCCGTATAATTTGCCATAATTAATAAATCTTCTATTGTTTTGATTAAACATTTGCATGTATTTAAAAAGCAGATTCGAAAAATATTTTATTACACTTCTTTTATAATAATTATTATATTTATCACTCTAAAATTGGAGTAACTCGCAACTTTTTCAATTCTAAGGAGTTAAAAAAAACTTTTTTTTCTGAAACAAAGTTTATGTTGTATCAAAAAACTCCTTTTCCAAGAAATATTTCTTATTGATTTGAAAAAAAATTGAAGTTAAAAAAAAAGTAGTAAATAAATTTTTCGTTCTTTTAAACGTCCAAGAATTCATGCGAAATGAAAAAAGACAAATTGAAATATTATTTTTAAAATAATAGGCCTTTTTGTATTGTTGAATTAATAGTGTTTTTTCACACTATTGTTATCATCCGCGAGCGCTACTATAATCACCTTTTATTTTAAAGACAAATTCTTTTATTTTAGCAAAGAAAAATTTTAGAAATCATTTGAAACATTAAAAGTGTGTGTAAAATCCTTTACTAAATTAATTTGTATTATTACGTGATAAAGGACAAGAAAAAGATTATCTGCATCCAGTATAAAGAATAAGGATTATTTCTAAAAGCATCGAGAAATTTTTATATATCTTAAATGAAAGGTAAAATTCTAAAAAGTAAACTATATATTAAATTGATGAAATAAAAAACTTGTTTGGTTAAAAAGTAAATTTATTACAAATTCCAAAAATAGATGAAATTTTTTCTTGTTTGTCTTCTCTCAATTAGCTTTATACACAAAATAATAAAAATTACTTAATTCCTATATATAGATCATTTACGTAAAATTATTTTTATAAAAAAGTTAATTTATCCCGTATTGTTGAATATATACGCTTCAATTATATTTCATGAAAGATACTTTTATTTAAACCCCCTATATATACACGGTGAAAATGACATCAGTTATTTGAATTCAGCAAAAAATAACGTTTACTCAATTAAGGAAACACTAAATTATAGGAATGCTCTGAAGATTACAGGCCATTACAATAGAGATTGCAAAAGATTATAAGGAAGAATGTACTTCAAATAACAAGAGTACTTAACCCTTCGGTAAAATTTTCTTAAAACTAATATAGTTCAATCAATTTATTTTCAATATGGTAAAATTATATATTCCCAAATTATTGATGATTAAATTATATTGGAAGAAGAATTTAGATAAAGTTAAAGGTGGTTATAAGTTATATGACACATTAAAAATTATATATATTTTGAATGTTCTGTATAGAAAATTCTATACACAATACGAAATGTGTTGTTTTGTGTTTGTGTGATGTATGTGAATGTTGAAAATCAATGTAACAAAGTACCCCTATACCTCAGAATTTCAAGAGGGAGCGGGGTTGCACTTGAGTCGGATTCAAGAGTCCTCAACAATCATTTAAAATCTACTCTCTATACGCGCGCGACGAGTAACTTGAGGCTCATATTTCAATCCACTGGAAACAATTATTTTATTTGATGTCAAATATATCAATCTTGCTTATTTGACTGGAAATATTATTGTAAATAAATAAAAATAGTTATTTTAATGCAATATTAAAGATGTTATGTTTATTTAAAATTTTAGATATTCAGAAATTATTATGAATTTTAAAGTGAAGAAAATTTAAGTAAAATTAAACTTTCAGCTACTGTTTCAGATCACAGAAAATTAAAAGGCATTAAAATAAGCTGCAACGCTTATTATTTTAATCCATTTTGGTCCAATTTAATCAAATTTTGCTTATTTTAATACCAAAATGGATTAAAATAATAAAGCCTTGCATCTTATTTTAATGCCTTTTAATTTTCTGTGATATATGGTTAAAATTCTAAATGGCTGAAATTTTGTTTGCACTCGTGGTTTTTTATATTCTCTAAAATGTTGAGGAATTGTGAGACATATGGTTGAAATCTTTAAAGCATATATATATACATTTTCTATTAATCCTATACAAAATTCACAAATGTGTGATTCAAAGGATTCTTGTGGTCGGTATATAACCACACGAATTACAAGTACTCGATTATCATTATTATCAATCAATGACTATATTTTGCCATAATAGCATGAAAAATGTTACTTTGAAACAAAGAAGTATTTTCTTAGAATCAAAGAAATATTTTCTTTAATTTAAAAAAAACTTTATTTGATTTAAAGAAAATTTTTTAATTCTAAGTAAAATTTTGTTTCTAATGAAACGAAACATGTTCTTATTGCACTATTAACAAATATATTGTTTAAGGACATGTAAAACTTATCAAAATAAATTTTTTTGCCCACTGATGATTCGCAGACTATCAAGAGAAATTTTTTTTTTTTTTTTTTTTTTTGACTCACGCAAATCGAAATTTTATACACACCCCCCTAAAAGCAGTGTTCCTCGACCAAATCGGGTCAACAATGACACTGAACTACGTGTAATTTTAAGCTCGAGAAATTTAGAGGCGTTCGATCCGGCAATTTAACTTTCCCTTGTGATCGCCTTTATAACTCGAAGGATATAAGGGTATGGGTGCGGGTGAGAGAGCACCTGATAGCAAAGTCTGCGTGGCCATTACACGATCAGGAAAGCAAAAAGAAGATTTGCTCACGAACAACCAATCGACGATCTCGCGCTAATGAATCTGAACAACTCAACCAATCCGTACCCTGCTTAAGATCAGCTTGAATGAGGTTGAAGGGTGCGGTGCACAATTTGGTCGAAAATAAATCTGTTTCTTTTTTTTTTCATTTAACAGACGAGTAAAGTGCCTATATATATATATATATATACTATATAGATAGTAAATGCGGCTAATGACTAATTCTTACTTCATTTTCATCTATAAATGCTATTAAAATTTCATATTAATATATATCTTTTATTTTTAAATATATTTTAAATTAAATTTTATAATTATACTTCTCTGTAATAACAAGGACTTATTTTAATGCCATGTCCCATATCATTTTTTTAAGATGTGACTATAAAAGTTAAAGTATACCCCCACAGCACCGAAACTTTCCTAAAGATTTATTTGAAATGTTCAGAATAGTTAATTGCAATATTTAGTGAAAATTGTGTAAAGATTTAAATGTCCCGATTAAATGAATGTTTAGGAAAGTTTCGCGCTAAACATTATTTATTCAAGTGGGACATTTAAATCTTTACACAATTTTCACTAAACATTGCAAATAAATATATACATATATACATCAGACGTTTTTTTAACGTGAAGTTGCATTTAAAAATTGAAAATATAAGAAAAAAGTATTTTCAATAAGTATTCTTGGAAAAAAAATTTTGGAAGAAAATGTTCACTGAAAAAAAAGTATTCGAAATTAGTTCTTTCTGAGAAAATAATAATTTTTGAATTTTTGCATCATAATATAATATTTGAATATTTTCTCATTATAATAAGATATTTCGTGAAAAAAATGTATTTTGATTAAACGGTTAGGAGACAAAAATTCCAAAATAAAATAAGTGCCTTTTACTTTACTTTAATTTTGCAACACATTTTGTAACCGACAAATTTTGTCGTGAAAAATTTATCAATCAAATTGTTTTTTTTTTTTTTTGTAAATGAAAGATAAAAGTGGTACAAATGACGCTACTAAGCGAAATTTAAAAGAAAAATTGCTCAAAATACAAAAAATTAATTAAAAATGAAATAAACGTAATGGCTACATATAGCTGATGAAACTCCCGTGTTGACATATATGTGTATATGTATATGTAAAATAAACTCACTGACAGTAGTAGAAACTAAATTTCCAATAATATAATAATACCCAAATAGCAGTTATCAAAGTTTTTGGTAATAAACAATCACATTTTTAATAAATAATACGAATATAGCTGAAATATGTCGTGTACAAATATTTTGACAGTTGCTAGGAAAACTCCCGAAAAATAAAACATCTGTTATGTGAAACTTCTCCTTCTGTCGGTCCACTCTTACCAGGGTTGGGAACTTGTAAAACTCTTTTACGTATATTATTTCTTGATTAAAGGTACATTTACACCTACGGTAAATTTTTTTTTTACTTTGCATTTTCCGAATTTCACTTACCTGATTGGTTGTCCACAATGAATCCGATTCTGATGATCAATCAATCAGGTTTCTAAATCGCATCGTCTTGAAGACGATTTTTTAGGTTGAGGTTGATTCCACAATATGCAAAATCACATCGTTCTGAAGACGATTTTTATAATAAAAAGATTGGCGGCAATAGAAAAAGCATGCGCGCGCATCGTTTTGTCATGAAAATCATCTTCAAGACAATATACGATTTTACCTATTGTGGAACCAACTTCAGACTTTGCGCACGCATCCATTGCCAACTGTCAACAAAAATTTTATTTCACACGTGTTCCATATTATACCTACACGGAAAAAATTTTGGTGCACCGGTTATACTGGTTAATTGAAAAATTTTTGTACTTCAATAAGGGACATCAGTTATCCCGGTTTGGTGCAACCTGTGTCCCCTACAGTGCGTCTGATGTTCCTTAAGGTACTTTTATACCTCTAGTATTTTGGTCAAGCAATCGCGGCTGGATTGAATTTTCACGAAGAATCACTAAATTTGATTGGCTCTAAAAAAGTTCAATTTTCACGGTGAAAATCTAATATTTGTCAGAGCCAATCAAATTCAGTGATACAACAGTGAAAATCCAATCCAGCCAATTGCTTGACCAAAATACTGGAGGTATAAAAGCACCTTTACAGTGCTTCTGACGCACCAAATCAGGAAAACAGTTAGGCATTTTACCTTGTGACGTCAGAGGCTGATGACGTCGAAGCCTGGAGGGACAAAAAACGAAAAAAACAATAAAGAACTGTCAAACAAGTGATTTTGAGGTTAAGTTTTTGAAGTTTTCAACGTTACCAACTGTAGATGGACTATAGTAAAATTATTTGTTGTCCCTCCAGGCTTCCAGCTGATCGGGCAGCCATATTTGAAAGTAAAATACCTAGTTGTCCTTAACCCATAGTACAATTGTTCTACCATAGATTTGCGCATCTGATACACCAGAAATTTTTCCGTGTACAATTTCAACTTATTAATATTATTTAAATTATAAAGCATTTGTTTTGTTAAAAAAAATGAAAATTTTATATTTTTCCAAAAAAAAAAATGATTTACAATTTCAATAATATTAACAAAATGAAAAATTGTAAGTAGTGGAAAACGTGAAATAAATTTTTTGTCGACAATTGGTATAATTGAGGTTGGTTCCACAATAGGCAAAATCATATCGTCTTGAAGACAATTTTCATGCCAAAATGATGCGCGCGCATACTTTTTCTATTGTCGCCAATCGTTTTGTTCTTAAAATCGTCGATTTTTAAGACTAAACGATTCGCAACAATAGAAAAAGTATGCGCGCGCATCATTTCGTCTTGAAACATCTGATTGTGGAGCCAACCTGATGCACGTACATCGTACATCGTTTCGACCTCAAAAACGTTTTCGAGACGATGCGATTTAGCTATTGTGGAATCAGCTTTATGTATACTTAGTTTATAAGTTTATAGTATTTCAGGAGTTTTACTCGCACCTGTAAAAATAATTGTACACGACATATTTCTGCTATGTTTGTATTATTTATTAAAAATGTGATTGTTACTGACTAAAAACTTTGATAACTGCACTGTAAAAAAAATTTCCTGTAAATTTACTACTCTTAGAGTATAGTACCTAATATTACCTTCTTTTAAAGCAGTGATTTTACTTAATTGAATGTGGCAAATTGACTAGGTTATGTTACCATTTTTACAAAAAACTGTAAAATTACAAATACGGTAGTAATTATGTCACATTAAAAGTAGGTAATATTTGGTACTACTCTGAAAGTATAGTAAATTTACAGAAAATTACGAATGTGCTACTTTAAAAGTATAAAGTTTAAATCAGTTATTGTATATATTTAGTGCTTTGAAATAAGTTCAGTTACAGATTTTGGTAAAATTACAAGTTCAATACGTAAAATAAGACAAAATTTTTTTTTACAGTGTGACATTTGGGTCTATATTCTATTATTCAAAATTCAGTTTCTTCTGTCACTGAGTTTTTTTTACACACAAATTTATAATTATTTCAACTCGGGATGGTATCAGTCATTATATTTACTTCATTTTAACTATTTTTTCCTATTTTGAGTAAGTTTTTTGAAAAATATCGCTTTGTATCACAAAATTTGTGCCACTTTTATCTTTTATTTGCAAAAAAGAACGATTGGATTGATCCATTTTTCACGCCAAAATCTGTCTGTTACAAAATGTGCTGCAAATTAAGGTAAATTTAAAATAATTGTTTATAATTATAATTTTTTGGTTCTACAAATGTTGCTTGTCTGTCTGTCATTTCATAACGTAACCTCAAAAATGCGCATTATTTGTAAAAGTTGCTTTGTTTTTATGTATATTTATGTCTAATTTAATGCATTTTTTGGAGAGTATAAAATTAATTCGAAAAATTTATTTTAATCATATAAATTAATTAATTAATCAGTAAATTAATACCAGAAATATTATTTTAGTAAATTCTCCAGTAAATTTTTTTCCACACGGAAAGAAAATAAATATCAAATTTTAAAAAAAGCATTTTCAAATTTTGTAAAAGTATTTTGAAGTCATGGAAAATATTGTAAAAAGCGAAATTTCCATATAAGAAATACTATAATTTTTAATAAACTGTTATATGAAATTAACTATAATTATAATAAAATTTGGTAGAACGTATTTGTGATTCATTATTAAATGATACTAAATTTTATTATAACTATAGTAAATTTCATAAAAGTTTATTAAAGATTAGTATTTCTTATATGGAAATTTCGCTTTTTACACTTTTTTCCACGACTTGAAAATACTTTTACAAAATTTGAAAATGCTTTATTTGTGCCATTCCATGAGTTTTTTTTATCACTTTTCGGAGTAAACCTTTCCAAATTAAATGAAACATTTTTTTTTTATAATATTTATTAATATAAAAATCCAAAATAATCACTTTTTAAGTAAAAACAATTTTTTATTTAAAGAATACAACAATAAATAATGAAAAAAATTCACTTTTTTCTGCATCAGCAAATAAATTGGTTTAAAGATCAAAATTTTCCTTCCGCACAAGAAAAATGAGATTATTCAAAATATAGTTAATTCACAATTTATTAAGGGTCAGTCCACTGACTTTCGTCTAATAGTGGTTGCGACCAAATTTTAAAAAAATCTAGTTTTAATGTATGTGAAACTCGATGATTCCCTTAGTTCATTAACCATAATATTATGGTAAAAATTTTATTCCCTTTAAAAATATTAAATATCAAAAGTAGGAGGTTCACAATGTGATTTTGTAACCTTAAGTTTTTCAATTTTTTTAAAAACGTTATTATTAAAAAACTATTAAAAATTAGATGTTGGAACTCACACAGTAAAAACAAAGTCTTAAACCGTTTACACCTTAAATTAAGCCCATATATTTTGCATAAGTCTGTCCTTTTTTAATTGGTCTGACTCCGTTTACACCTTAAATTCAGCCTCAAAAATAGGCTGAAATCAAGATTTCTTTTTTAGTGTGCACCAAAAACATAAATCACTTTATTCTGCACAGAGGAACGACAGAATTATTGCAAAAATTTATTATTTTTGGATGATATACGATTTTAAAGAAAATTTTATTTAAATATTCTCAAGATTTTTATTTACTTATAACTTTTTTGTCGGTGCTCCGAAAAAATTGAGGTTTTGCACAAAGATTTTTTATAATATTTTTCACCTTCTATTAAAATCTTACGAAGGTATTTTGCTTCGTTTTGGAGATATTAATTTTAAAAATTTTTTATTTAAAAAGGTTAATTAAAAGACTTGAAGTTAACTAACCAAATTCAAACTGCTCCATTTCTATAAAAATGTATTAAAATGTAGCAATTTGAAATTGGTTAGTTAACTTCAAGTCTTTTAATTAACCTTTTTAAATAAAAAATTTTTAAAATTAATATCTCCAAAACGAAGCAAAATACCTTCGTAAGATTTTAATAGAAGGTGAAAAATATTATAAAAAATCTTTGTGCAAACCTCAATTTTTTCGGAGAACCGACAAAAAAGTTATAAGTAAATAAAAATCTTGAGAATATTTACATAAAATTTTTTTTAAAATCGTATATCATCCAAAAATAATAAATTTTTGCAATAATTCTTTCGTTCCTCTGTGCAGAATACCTAAAGTGATTTATGTTTTTGGTGAGTTCCAACATCTAATTTTTAATAGTTTTTTAATAGGGTCAACTTGGGTAAATCCGAACGCTTTTAGTAAGTTTCAACAATAACATAAGTTTTTTCTTTTAAAAGACAATACTTCCGGTATTCTGGTGCATGAAGTTGTTACTTTACTTCCATAGAACAATTTTATGGGGTAGAAAAAATTTTTGATAAATTACAATCGCAGGAAACTTAGCGTTCGTATTTACCTCGATACTTTGCAACTTTCCTAAAATATGGGGGTAAATACGAACGCCACTGTATTTCAGAAAAATCTTAGGGAAAATAAATTTAAAGTATTGCAATTGTTAAACTTATATAAAAACTCAAAAAAAATACGATAATAAACCTATTATGTAATAATGCATCATATATAAATACAAAAATCAAACAGGTTAAAAATTAAAATGCATTACACAATTAAAACCTTCAATAACTTTATCAAATCATAACGGATTTTTGCAAAACTTGGTACAGAAAGTATTTTGGAGTGATTGAATGTAAATACAAAAATAAAAGTCAAATTTTTTAAATTCAAAATGGCGTACTTTCCTAAAACTTATTTTTAAAAATGATCAAATTTGCTAACCCTGAAACCCCCCGAGTAACAATTTTCGAGCGAATCCAATGAATTTTTTAATTCTCGTCCGCCATTTTGAATTTTGAAAAACTGACTTCAAATTGGTAATTAGCGACCCCAAAAACCGTAGAATACCAAATTTTATTAAGATCCTGAAAAACTTTTTTCAACAAACCATTTGGCAAAAAAATTGAAACACTCCTTCGAGAGAACAGAGATTAAGTTTCTGCTTATTAATTACTAACGAGGATACGTATAGAAAGAAAAACTTTTTTCTATGTACTTTTATAATGTTAAAATAATAGTGTAATCAAATAAAAACAATTTTGTGTGGCTTTGATGTAAAAAAAAATTATTAAAAATACCGTTCGGATTTACCCCAGTTTTCCAATTTTCTTGGGTAAATACGAACGGTCTGATATTATTAATAAAATTTTACAGAAGGCAAAAATCAAATATAGTTTCTGTTCTAGTATTCATAACAAACAATTATAAATAATAAAATGAATTTTTAGCTTCTTTTTCTTCAAATACGAGACAAAATACTGAAAGAGTGTCATCTTTGATTTTCAATCTTTTTTGCAATACTTGTTATCTTTGTTTATGCTGTTGCTAATTAACAAACAAAAAATGGGATAATACTTAAAATCTCTTCAAGAGGATCTGAGGTAAAAATTCTCATATCGAACTTATTTTTAAAAATTTTAATTAAGCTGAAATAATTAGCGTTCGGATTTACCCCCCGTTCGGATTTACCCCGACTGACCCTAATAGCGTTTTTAAAAAAATTGAAAAATTTAAGGTTACAAAATCACATTGTGAACCTCCTACTTTTGATATTTAATATTTTTAAAGGAAATAAAATTTTTACCATAATATTATGGTTAATGAACTCAGGGAATCATCGAGTTTCACATATATTAAAACTAGATTTTTTTAAAATTTGGTCGCAACCACTATTAGACGAAAGTCAGTGGACTGACCCTTAAACAATGTTTGTTTTCTTTTTTGTATTTTATTTATTGTGAAACGTCTGCTATTGCTGCGCGCCAAATCGATACTCAATTAATTATAATCTTTAAAATATTAATAAAAAAATAACAATAAAATTGATAACTTAAATTAATCTTAAACTATATTATTTCTAATTAAAAAAGTTAAAAATATTGAAATTTTTTCTTTTAGCATTTTTATTTGAATTTCCATGCAAAATATCAAATTTCCTATTCCTATGGAACAAAATGGTGGCTGAAGTGGTACCTTGTACGGACTTGGTGCAAGGCACGTAGTGGTGCCAAGACTTGGTTACCTTATAACTCTTGTATATACATATATATACAGCCTCAAGTACACATATACATATATTCGCATACTTTTTATGGTTAGTTCTATATAGCAGCCATAGTCAGAGTCAGGGCTATCATTATGGCAGCATTAGACTCCTTATCGCTGGTTTCAAACGCGAGTCCTGGCCGAACGCGCTCGCCATCATTATATTTTCCATGGCATAAGAAGAAACCTCTCGGGGAAACATTACTACTGCCCCGTGAAATAACGCTGTGTTATAAGTTTTCTAGGAAACCTCGTCATCTGACTCTTAAAACGCAGAACTCGCTCTTTTAAACACGAGATTATCCGTAAAAATTGACTGGATTTTTGTTGTTCCACCTTTTGACTTTCTTGTGTAAAACTCCATTATCTCAATATTTTATACGCAAACGCAACTTCTGACCATATTAAGTCACGAATATTTTGCATTAAATTATTTATATTGTGTAAATAGAAAAAAAAGAAAATGCTGTGTAAAATGCTCTTTTTTTTGCGTATATTAATGCTTATAGAAATCTCTGTATTTGTATAATTGTCGAAGATTTAAATAACACATTTTTATTACTATATAATGTTTAAGGTGCTGTTTATGTTAGAGGAAAATTTTTCTTTTTTATCGTGAACGAGATTTTAAATGAGCAAAAATATGTAATAAACTTGTTATAAAAACTTGTAATCTTATACCTTAGACGAAATTTTTTGAAATTACTATATGTTAGTATAGATTTTCTTGAGAAAAAGATTATCATAATAAATAACAGTATCACTGAAAAAAAAATTTATTTGATTCACTCGGTATTACTTGACTATTATCAATTAAATATTTATTTGTATCAAATAATTATTACACTGAAAAAAAATTTATTTGATTCAAATACTCGATTACTTGACTATACTTATTAAATTAATATTTACTTATACTAAATAATTTTTATTTGAATTAAATAAATTGTATTTGAACCAATAATTTCTGTATTTGAAACAAATACCATTTAATTGACTCAAATAATAATTATTTGATACAAATAAATATTTATTTGATACTAGTCAAGTAATCGAGTATTTGAATCAAATAAATTTTTTTTTCAGTGTATTTGAGTCAATTAAATGTTTCAACGACCTTTATTTTGATTCTCTTATAAGTTTTTTATTTTTCTCAATTAAAAAATATATTCGAGAAAAATTTAGAGCATTTTGAAAAACCGCTTTAAAATATCATTTAAATATAAAGATTCTGAAAGAAAATATAAAAAAAATATGTTAGCAGAAATATATCTAAAGATTATAAAATCACATGAAAAAAAAGTAGAATTTTTACCCCAAAATCGGTATAAAAATAACCTGCAACAAATTTTATCCTAGTTGAGGGCGCCACCGTCTATGTGAATTAGCATTGGTTAAAATTACCCGCAACAAAATTTACCCAGCGTTTTTTCTGTGATTATATGTTGTTAAAATGTTATAATTAGAAAGAAATTAAAGAAAAGAGTAAATAATTATTTTTTATACAAATAAATATTTATCATTGACAATAGAGTTGCACTGAGAAAAATATAGAAAAACGAATAAAGTAACTTTTACTATACTTTAAAAGTATAACCCGAACTGTCCGCAGTTTCTGCGCATTTATGTTAATTTTTACTCCAGAAATAGTAAAATTAAATAATTAAATAATTAAATAATTTTTACTATTTTTGGAGTAGAAATTGCCAAAAATTCTCAGAAACTGCAGACAGTTCCGGTTTTACTTTTAAAGTATTGTATAAAAGTTACTTTATTCGTTTTTCCATTTTTCTCCGTGTAAGTAGCCGATTATTATTGGAATCTATTTTTTTCTGTGTCATCACTTCTGAAGAAATGAAAAGTTGGAAGAGCCGTTTTATAATAATTAATTCAACAAAAATGTCATAATTTTCTTACATAACATCAGTTCCCTAACTTATTTTAGACTTCTCCATAAAATATTAGCTATCAATCCATTCAGTATTTTACAAGAAAAATAGTTAACAACATTGTAAAAGTTTTATTTCAACAAAATAATATATACCATTTTTTTTAATATTAACACAATCTATTGGTTATTTCAAACAAAATGTGTTTGATTCAAATAAATATTTATTTGATTTAAATGAACGTTTTGTTTATTTTAATAAATTTTTCGAACAAAGAAATAATTTGATTGAACACTCAAAAAAATAAGTAGTAGATTTGACTACTTTTTAACTACCCTGTATAGTACAATAGGTCCTCAACTCAATTTTAAAAGTTGTATTAACTACTAAAAAGTAGTTAAAATAACTAAGAATGTAGTTGATATAATAAGATTTTGTAGTTAGTTTTAAATTCTAACTACATTTTTAAGTTAATTGTACTACTAATTTTTAACTTCTTTTCACTTAACTACCCAAAGGTAGTTGAAGATTTCGGATAAATTTTTTTCAGTGAACCAAATAAACTTTTGGTTGATTCAACAAAAAAGTTTGGTTATATAACTAGTATAGAAATTTGATTGGTTCAACCAAAATTTAGTTGTTGCAAACAAAAAGATTATAACATTTATTTTTATAATTCCTTTAGATATATGGTTGATTTTCTCAAAAAGGACAAATCACCCGTGAACGTTTTTAAACGGTTTTTTTGTTCAAAAATAATAAAATTAATTTCAATTAATAAAAATTCTGCCAGCCATACGATAAGATTTAACAATTTTCAATCGTATCACTAATGAAAATTTTAAAAAAAGGTCCAATAACTAAATTATTGTGTTAAAACTCTCCTCCGTAGCAACAGATTTTATTCAATATTTGAGTTTCCTATTTGGCCTTTTTTTGAATTTTTCTTTAGTAATCCGATTGAAAATAGTTCAATCTTAACGTATGGCTTACAGAACATTTAATAATTTCAATCAATTTTATTATTTTTAAACAAATTACCATGAAAGCGTGATCTGTCCTTTTTTGAGAGAATCACGCATATTCATTTTTCAAAATAGCAACAAACAGACTAAAATTTTATGTAATATTAAATTCTAATTGAAAAATCTAAGTATAATGTTTAGAAATAAATGTTTATATATGAAAATTAATTAGTATCTTAATAAATAAATAATATATATTTTTTTCTACGTGCGTACATCAAAATTATAATGAATAATATCAATAACATTTTCCTTATTATTGTCTATTTAATTAATAATCATTTCAAATAATATGAACTTTGCAAAATGTTTGATATAAGATATAATATAGTTACAATTTATTGACAGGTAAATTGTTATTTATTTCTAAAAATTATATAGGAATTAGATTCAACAAAGCATTAATTTTTTTTTCTATATCTTATCATAAAAATTACCCAAGAAAAAATGTAGGTAAGTAAAATTTTCTTAAATCAAGAAAATGCTGAATCAAATACATACATGTACTCTCTAAATCTGAATTAGTAAAAATGTTTACTAATTTAAATTAGTGACTCACTTTTTTCTTTAGAATTAGTTAAATTTTACTAATTGTTAGTCAAAGTTACTAATAATAAGTAAAATTTTACTAATTCATAAGCAAAAAGTGAGTCACTAATTCAAATTGGTAAACACTTTTACTAATTCAGATTTAGAGAGTAAATGGGTTTTCTTCATTCAATACTATTTTCCCCATTGTAAATGAGTTTAGAAATCAAAATTAAAATTTTTTCGAACCAATGAAAATTTATCTTGTTAGAAACAGAATTCTCATCTTATCATAATTCGAAATATAATTACATTTGAAAATGCAAAAAAAAACTTACTGTGAAGATGGATTCATCATAAGATGAAGTGTATGAAGAAATGCCGCGCTTTTGGACTCGTAAGGAATCACCGACGGCAAAGAGGATTTATATATAAAACTCTCATACCGAGACAATAATTTTTGTAAAAATTTGATATTTATCAAACACATCACAAACAACCAGGAAACACGAAACACTGACAGTATGTGACAATCCGTTCTCATCGAGGACCGAAGAGACTATAAGGTGGTTTCCATCCCCCAATGGCAGACTGGCACTGGCGGACCCGCCGCTGCAATCATTCCCGGTAATGATTGTCATTACCGAGACCGTCAGGGCAAAAGTGAGGGAGAGAGCACGAAAGAGAATTATAGAGAACTAAAAAGAGATAAAGGGAGATAGCGGGTGGACGGGTAGAAAGCAGGATTGGCTTGTATTTGCGATTGCGTTTCCGTTTATTCCCATTGGTTGTGCGACAAATTATGCGACTGTCAAGAAATTTATATACATACTTTTCATCTCAAAAATATAAATGTCTCGAGAAAGATCTTCCGCGAAGTACAAGGAGACGTTTTTGTTTCAAAGATACCTGCGCTCTAGAAATTGGTAATGGTCCAAACAGGTGATTAACTTCTCAGAATTTGAAGAGACTAGTTTTGGTACCAAAACACAAGTAATTGCCGAACCTCAGGAGATAACTATTGGCTACAGTTCCAATGTTTGTTGAAACTTCTAATTCTAAATCCGAACAGAAATTCTCAAGGTAAAGTGATATTTCGACTTGAAAAATAATTTTCCAGGTATCCTAAATGTCAAGGTTCATTTTTATTGGTAATAAGAAATTTCTATATTTTAGGATAAATTGAGACTCAACCGGTTTATAAATTGGACAAGAATTAAAAATTAAGTTTATATTTTCAAAAAATGTAATTATCTTTCAATTATTTAGGCGTAAACGAAATGAAAAGATATATATCTTAAAATAATCGGTAAACTGGACTGAGATACTCATAATAGTTAAATGATGATGATTTTTTAGTCACTGACCATCATTTTTGTACAATTTCCCTACACTTTATAACTGAATACGCATGTAACTTGAATATTGTTCGAAGGGTCCAGCCGAACGATTATACAGTCGCCTGCGCTAGATTCACGTGTGTTCAAAAGACGCTCGAATAACTTTTCTGAATTGAAAATTACGAGTTGAACAGTACTCGCGTTCCGTATGAAAAGTATACACGTAAATTGTTAAGTGTAAAATATAATACTATATATAAAAAGTAAAAGCCTTCTTACAATACTTTATTTTCCATATTTTTGCTCAAAATTTCATATTATTAGTTATTGAAACTGAAGTGTATGTATATCTTATATTATAATATCTTCATCGATGTTTCAATAAAAAAGTGATACAATAGAGGCAGGTCTCGAATTGTACTTTTTTTTTGAAAAATGTGATTTTTTTCGATTTATTTTAATAAAAAGTTGACTTTCGATTTATTTTGCAAAATAAAATTATAAAAATTAATTAATTTATTAAATTAAAAAGAAAATACCTATATGACTTTTTTTTAGTACAAACTGTAGCTCTTCCAAAATTCAATTATTTTGAAAATTTGAATCTTAAAATTCTGCGAAATTAATTATTTTTAATAATTTTAATAAAATTATTCAAAAATGCAATCATTAAAAAAATTTCCAATTAAAATTTTTATAAAATTAAATTATTGCCTAAATTTTTTTTTAAATAAAAGTCTTTAACAATTCGTATTTATAAAATTTTCAATTGAGAATCGACCGAAATGTGATTAATACTAAAAATCTGGGATGTAGCTTTACTTAAATTCTTATTTAAAATTCTATCGACAGGTTAATTATTAATTTTAATAATTTTAAAGATCATATATTATATAAACAATAATTTTAAAGAAGTTCTTCTAAAATTCAATTATTTACTCTCTAAATCTGAATTAGTAAAATTTTACTAATTATTAGTAACTTTTACTAACAATTAGTAAAATTTAACTAATTCTGAAGCAAAAACTGAGTCTCTCTTAAATTTTACTAATTGTTAGTAAAAGTTACTAATAATTAGTAAAATTTTACTAATTCATAAGCAAAAAGTGAGTCACTAATTTAAATTAGTAAACATTTTTAATAATTCAGATTTAGAGAGTAAAATATTTGTTAATTATTTAATTGATTTTTTTTAGTATTCAATTATTTTCTGTAATTTGTAAACAAAAATCTTTAGCAATTTAATTTTACATAAATTCCAATTTAAAATCTCTTGAAATACAATTATTTAAAAAAATCTTAAATATGTAAATTAATAATTTACAATAATATTAATTAATTATTTCAATTCAAATAATTTTTGATCAATTTTACCTATAAAGTATTTTATTTTTAAAGTATAACTGAAACTTTTTTTAACCATTTCAACTTCAAACTTTGATAAAATTCTGAATTTACATAAATCAGACTTGAAATTTTTTTTTAAAAAGTAACTTTCATATTTTTTTTTAAATCTACAAATTAAAAATTTTTTGAAAATTTGTCTCAGTTTAATTTTGAAATATTATCTAAACAAATTATTTTTTATAAATTCCTGTACAGGAATTATTAAAATTTATTTTTGATATCTACACGGAGAAAACGATTTTTTAGTTTACCAAAATACTGATTATTTATTGATCTCAGTATTAAAAAAAAAAAAGAACGTGACATCTATTATAACTCAGGAGTCAACAGAGTTCATGATTGGAGTACATATTGCACGAAAAGAATAGAATTTGAGCAAAGAGAAGACGAGGGCCTTTGATTACCGCATTACTTCCGCGTGGTCGGACATCATTTGCCTCACACCATTCCAATGATTTGAGGGCAACCCTGTTAAGACCATTATGCTACAGTTGGAACGGACGTCTCCAAAAACTTACACCCCTACAATTAGCGCACACAAATTAACAGTTGCATTGTATATTATAAAACAAATTTTTATTTTATATTATATTTTAAAATATCATTTGAGCTTATATATACTTTCAACTTTAAATGACATTTTATCCTTATTTATTATAGATTTAGTTAATTAAATGAAATAAATTTTAAATAGAAGATACGGTTAAAAATTTTTAAGATATATCGTTTAAAATTTTACAACGCACTTTGAGAAAAGTTTTTTATACTGATTTAAAAATGTATCGTATGAAAACAATGAACAACATTTTTTTTTTATAATTTAACAATAATGAAACAAATTTTATTTTTCAGACTTAATGTACAAAAAATTGCATTTAATATAATTATAATTTTCTAACAATTTCTTTATATTTGTAAAATTTGTCATCTGAAAAGCAAAGTTTTTATTATATTATAAATGTATAATTTTTTTACTTTTCTTATGTTTGAAGTAATATTACACATCTTTAGGGTTGAATTCAGCATATTAATATACCATATTGATCACATGTTCCAATAAAGTTCTAAAACTATCAAAAAGTTTGAGTTTTCTTACGTTATTTTCAAAATGCGAATCTCTGCGATTTAGATTTTGGCAAATACATTTTCTTACATAATTTTTAGTGATAAAAAAGATGGCACTAACAGATTTTTTCGTTACTTTTTTCGATTTCTAAATTCATTCTCTCGCACCTTGCATATAACTTTTTCTTTTATTCGAAAATTGTTTGCACATGATGCAAAAATATATATATAGAGTATATAGCATCAGCACTTTAGTTTCTATATAGCCATCATCTTTCTCTTTCTGTTCCATTTTGTGATGATCTCGGTCGAACAGGAAGGACCAAAATAAATGGAAGAAGAAATGTTAAAATGACATGAACGAAGCGTGAATCTGAAGATCTTTACAGTCGATTGTCCTGGAATTATGGCGCCATTAGGGCTATGTAACTTAACTATGACGATTTTACGTCGTTTCTGACGTCATGAAGTCGTGAATTCTAATGTGATCGGGCACCATGAAATGGCTCTTCTCCCTCTGCTAAGAGTATATTTTCTCTTTCTCCTCATCTCCTGCATTAAGCACTTCGCAACGACAATTTACGATACATTTGCAAGAGACGAGACAGTAGAGGAGACTCAACTTGGTCCTCGCACTTCCATGAAAATTCTCCTCTGCTCCGGCACTCGGAAGGAAAACTGCGAGACAAGATGCGGTTGTTAATTTGATGCTGAAACAAGTACGTAATAGCTATAGAAATTGTTATTGATAAAAGTATACGATATAGTTTTCTCCTCCTTTTATATATAATATTAATATTATATATTTTTCAAAATTTAATTACATAGCAATTTTTTTTTTTAACTAATTCAGGATTTTTATAAATTCTCAGAAATATTTCTTTAACTGGAAAAAAATCTGAAGGAGACAAATAAAAGAGACTTTAATATTATCAACATTAATGATAGAAATTACCAAAATATAACATAATTTATAACACAGAAAAAATCTGAGCTCAAATTGAGTATAACGTACACGCTACCAGGCATCGGATTATACGACTTTTTTCGACTTATTTTAATAAAATGCGACTTTTTCTACTTTTTTTTATATTTTTTAACAAAATATTTTTTTTTAGTATACAATGTTCAAATCTTCTTTATTTCAATTATTTAACAAATTTTTAACTAAAATTCTTTACCTACTAAATTAATTATTTTCAATAATTCAAACGAAATTCTTCACAAATTCAATTATATTAAACTATTTTTTAATTAAAACTTTAATAATATTAAAAATTGTTTATAATATTAAAAAAATTAGCAAATAAAATTAACGATTTTTAAAGAAATAATTTTTAAAAATGAAAAATTCTATAATTTTTTGCCTAAAAAATATTTCTTGTAGTTTTTATTAATCAACAAATTATAAAAAAATATTGTAATAATATTGTAATAAAATTACCAAAAATTTTTAATTCAAAATCACTTGAAATTTAATTATTTGCAAAAAATTTCAATTATTTCTAATGATTTTTTAATTCTTCGAAAATTTAATTATCAATCTTTTAAAATTCAATTATTTTCAAAAATTTCAATTTAAAACCTTCTAAAATTGAATTATTTCTAAAATTGTCCATCTGAAATTTTTTAAAATTTAATAATTTCAATTATAACTCTCCTGAAATTCAATTATTTTTATTGATTTTTATAATATTCTTTGTAAATTGAACTATCTGAAACCATTTTTCGCTTAAAAAGTTTTCAAATTATTGTATTTTTGTCTGCAATTGTTAATAAATTTTTTAGTGAAATCAACAAAAAGGAGGAGGGCCCCTAAGGCATATATTTCGCCCCCTTGGGATTTTAATTTAAATGGTTGAAAACTTTTTCTTATAGTAGAAAAAGTAATTTTTCATTGATTTTAGGTGAAACGGGGGTGTTTTGGTCAAATTAACCCTTAGATTTTAGGGTTTTTTTTTCAAAAAGAGTGTCAAAAAACATGCAAAAAACATTTTCCAAATGTTGAGCAATTGGCTTGAAAATCGTTGCTCAGGGGTTTTCGGGGTCGCTGATTACGAATCCGACGTTAGTTTTTCAAAATTCAAAATGGCGGATCCAAAATGGCTGACATATTTTCGAAAAATTCATTGGATTTGCCTGAAACTCGTGACTCGGGGGTTTTCGGAGGCGCTGATTACGAATCCGAGGTCAGTTTTTCAAAATTCAAAATGGCGGATCCAATATGGCGGACAACTTTTGAAAAAACTTATAATAATCGTCTGAAGTAAGTAGTTTTCAGTGATTTTAAATATTTGTCCGCCATGTTACATCCGCCATTTTGAATTTTGAAAAACTGACCTCGGATTCGTAATCAGCGACTCCGAAAACCCCCGAGTCACGAGTTTCAGGCAAATCCAATGAATTTTTCGAAAATATGTCAGCCATTTTGGATCCGCCATTTTGAATTTTGAAAAACTAACGTCGGATTCGTAATCAGCGACCCCGAAAACCCCCGAGCAACGATTTTCAAGCCAATTGCTCAACATTTGGAAAATGTTTTTTGCATGTTTTTTGACACTCTTTTTGAAAAAAAACCCTAAAATCTAAGGGTTAATTTGACCAAAACACCCCCGTTTCACCTAAAATCAATGAAAAATTACTTTTTCTACTATAAGAAAAAGTTTTCAACCATTTAAATTAAAATCCCAAAGGGGCGAAATATAGGCCTTAGGGGCCCTCCTCCTTTAATTATTAAAAATTACTAACTATTAAAAATTAATTGTAAAAATTAAAATTAAAAATCACTTAAAGTTCAATTAATTTCAAAAATCTAAATTGTAAATCTTTGAAAATTCAATTACTTATAAAAAATGTTATCTTTATATTATTTGATAAATTATTTTTAGTTCTGCAAAATTTAATTATTGTCTGAAAATTAACAAAATCCTTTGAAATTCAATTATTTCTGAAAATTTCAACATTAAATCTGCCAAAATTATTATTATTTAAAAAAAAAGTTTTATTTAAAAATCTGTAAAATCTTTTTTTATACTTAAATTCACTATGTAATATTCTTAAAATTAAAATATATTCTTGGTACTTAGTATAATACTAAATACTATAAGAATATAATTTTAATTTTAAGAATATTACATAGTGAATTTAGGTATAAAAAAAATTCTAAAATACCTACCAAGTAAATTTAAACAAATTCCAAATTTTTTTGATAGTGTAAGATTATTTATATTTGATACTTAAGATTACAGTGTAGAAAACTTAATATTTTTTTTTTTTTTAAAGAATGTGGTTTAAAATCTCTGTCTCGAACAAATTCATACAGTAATAGTTCTTGTACAGTGCGAGTCTCATCAGGAAGGAAGTTAACGGTTGTCATGGGAATGCGACCCGCCCTATATGTATGCTCACAACCCTATTCAAGTAATAACTGCTCAAATATTTTCCATCTTTGAACTCGATAATGATTAATTTTTTTAAAAAACTATTTCTTACTATTTATAAAAAGTTTGACTCTTTTTTTCAAATTGGCAATTTAAAAAAAATATACATTTATATGTAATTATAGACAAAAAAAGAATCACTTAAAAAACCATGCACCATTAATATACTATTATATAGGATTGCTCTCTCACCCTTTAGCCGGAAATTTCTTCATCTTCTTATAACTTTATTGGAGGAAGATGAAAAATCCTTCGTCATTGGGAAAGTGACGATTGACTTGTCTTTGAGGTCGAAGATTCTTAAAAGCATCCTCAGCGCACGTTTTAACGGTTCATAACGATCTTCTCTATAATATAAGACACAGCATTACGAATGGTCCTGGGCGTGCCTTATCTCGCTTCTATATCTTGTTCGCACGAGGATTTTTTGAGATAATGATCTTAGTTAATTGGTCCAGGAAGCATCAAGAGCCAACCTAAATCAACAATTGGTAAAATGTCCTAGATAATAACAAACATAGTGTCTTTTTTGCAGATATATAGTACCTATATAAAATAGTATGAAATTAGCAATTGAAAATTTAAATAAATGATGCTGTGTATAGAATTTGTTACAAGTGGACATTTAATTTGAAGTATAATGAATCTAAGTTTTATTTTAATCGTAGTTAAGGATATATATAAAATAATCTACCGCACCTGTAAGATACTGTCATTCTGTTGCAAAACATCCGAAATAAGCAAAGACCGATTAGAATGAATCTTGAAATTAATTGCTTCCTGCCAAGTCACCTTATCCTTCTGAGCTTTAGACGCACGATTCTCCCACGCCTCATGTACCACAAAAGGGAAGAAGGAAAGTCACTCCTATACCTAATGGTCACATCTTTTTCAAGCCTGGTTGCTTCAGAGTTCACTTTTTATTTTTAACTGTATGTCGTTGCTTCTCATACATAAATAAGTAATACCTTGACTATATTTCTCATCTTGAAATTCGTATACAATGTAAGAAATCGGACCACGACTGTAGAACAGAAAAAAAATCTCTAGATAGAACATTAGATGTTTAAAACTAAGATTTGGAGTTATGTCTGATTAAAATATAGAACATAAACATTTTTGATAATGTTTCGAGGCC
Source organism: Leptopilina boulardi (assembly GCF_019393585.1). Taxonomy (NCBI): domain Eukaryota; kingdom Metazoa; phylum Arthropoda; class Insecta; order Hymenoptera; family Figitidae; genus Leptopilina; species Leptopilina boulardi. Next base: position 1,668,403 of record NW_026137778.1, read on the forward strand.
TTTTACAGTTAAGGGTATATGTAGGCAAAGGACGTTTTTTTGTGGTTTGAAACTTTCTCGGAAATAAAAAATAATTCCCGGTTAAAATTATGGAGAAATGATTTTGTTTGGTACAAGGAATCTCGCTGTTCTACTCATTTACTACAACTTAACGCAAAAATAATAAAAATAAAGCAATAAATAGTAAAATAATGTGTTCATTCAGCGGCCACTTGCTCGAATTGGCGCTGTTTACTGGAGCACTGACACACTCAAGAAACGTCTGTGTTTGCCATGTTTCTTTTCATTTTTGTTTAAAAATTACACTTTTTAAACTTTATTTTTTAATAATTTAACGCAAAATTATGTATTTTTCGGAGAACAGCAAGATTCCTTGTACCCTAATCTATCATCCCTCAAAAATTGTAGACAAAAATCTTTTTTCATTTTAGAGTAAGATGTATACTACCAAAACACATTTTCCCATACTAGATCACGTGGGAGGTTCCCACATACCCTTAAGATGTTAGTTTATTTATAGAATGTTACTACATGTTTCTTACAAGATTTATGAAAAGTATTAAAAAAATTTTTGTGCAACACCTTAAAGAAAAGCATTACTTTACATGCTTGTAAAGAAGGCGCGAAACATTACTTTGCTGCACTAGTAATGCTGCACTAGTGCAGCAAAGTAATGTTTTGCGCCTTCTTTACAAGCATGTAAAGTAATGCTTTTCTTTAAGGTGTTGCACAAAAATTTTTTTAATACTTTTCATAAATCTTGTAAGAAACATGTAGTAACATTCTATAAATAAACTAACATCTTAAGGGTATGTGGGAACCTCCCACGTGATCTAGTATGGGAAAATGTGTTTTGGTAGTATACATGCACTAGTGCAGAAAAGTACTTTGAAGGATGCTTACAAGTATAATGTACGCTGGCGGCATCGAGTGTTATGACTTTATTTTTGTAGAACTTTGACTTTTGCTCGCTATTAGCAGTTGAATTTGTGTACAAAACTAATTATATAGAAATTATTACATATTTTATGAATTTAATAAATATTTTTTATTATAAATATAAACATTAATTGTAGCTTGTTATTCACTTAATAAAAAGCATTTTCTCTAAATTGGTGTTGCACAAAGTACTATGTGCACCGCACGTACGACTTGTCAGAAAACAGCTTCTTTCGGTACTTGGTGCACAATATACTACTAAAAATCTAAAATTTGCAGATAATAAATTTAATGTAATATTAATTTTAAATATAAATTAAATACATATGAATGAACTGCAATAAATAACAATAAGAATTACAATTTCAACCGAGGGAGCGTCCCGGCAAGAAGGCTGGAATTAAAAAGAATTAAAAAAATTAATTCCATTTTATACCTGATTTTTTTTTGTTATTTAGTTAGCTTATGTAAGGAATAGACATCAGCAAACTTTAATCCCTTTTAAATCCATTTTCATAAAGCAATATGAAATAGAATATAAATAGAATATATTTGAATGAATAAAAAACGTTTTATTAATAATTTATTTATTGAAAAAATCTGAGTTATTTTTTTTTACTCATAACCTACATTACATATTCCCTTAAAAAAGTGAAGGAGACTATTTTATATTCAACGCATAACCTAAAAAAATGTTGAGACAATATATATGTTCAATTTTTTATGCTTCACATTTAAATTTATTAAACTTTTTACAAACATCATATTCACTGTAAATTATTTATTATTTTCACATTGAACAGAAAAAACACAACAAATTTATTCACTATTACGTTTAAATAAAATGATAAGCGAATTATTTTCGATGTACAAAAATATGTCCAATTGTCATTGTTATAGAAAACACACTTACCGACTTTTAAGTAATAAAAAACGGATTTTAGAATTAAGTGGAATTCATTTCGTTGGCCATCTATCTTATTTTGATGACTTCGAAAAAGTATGGAGGAAAAATCAGGTATTAATATTAAATGGAATTAAAATTTTTCAATTTCTTATACGAATATGAGGTAACTTTAATTCTTTTCTATTTCAGGCTTCTTGCCGGGGTTAGCGAGAGAGGAATATGATAAATTAATTAAATTAATTAAAAAACAAATTATGCACAGAGAGAAATAGATGGTAAGAACTTATGATCTTAAGATGGTTAAAAGTAGATGTTATCCGGTACCATTTTTATGCTACTCGGTACTATCAAAGATGTTACAAAAAATATGGTTATGTTACCCGCACTACAATCAAGATGTTACTCCGTACAATCTGAATAGTAACTGTTAGAATCTAGATAGCTGTTCGTATATGTAAAATCAAATATGGTACCTGGTACTATCTAGATTGTACCCCGTACCATCTATTTCTCTTCGTGTGGTAGTGAATTTTAAAACTTATATCACTGAAAAAATTTTGGTGCAGCAGCTGTCCCAAACGAAAAATTTCTGTATTCACTAACTTCATACTTAATATTTGCCATGTGTTTTTATATGAGTGAAGTTAACTAAATATATAAATTTTTCGCTTTTGCTGCTGCATCAAAATTTTTTCAGTGATAGGTTAGTAGAATATAATGCAAAAAGCAGAATTGATAAAAATTGTTTTATTTTAAAAAAGCAGTTTTTATTGATTCCTGAAAAATTTTGATTTTATAGACTTGTGCTGTTTCTGCACAAACTGCTTCAATTGTTTTAAATCGATTTTAAAAAATTGCAAAGCAGAAGAGTTCATAATATAGTTTAAGTACAATAAACCTAAATTGAAAAAATGTCTTAAATGTACATGAGCGACAAATTTTTCAGATACACACAAACTATGTAACTTGCAACATCTGACTATAATATTATAATACTTTAGCACATATGGTGTGGATATCGATTATCTTTTCAGCAGTTCAATCACAGTTCAAGAAGCCATGGAGAGAAGGACCCCCATGGAGTGGCGTTGCTACCTGACTCGAAAGATCTTTCAACCTGTCTGCTCTTTTATATTAATCATGTTGGCCACCTAAGGCTTCTGGAGATGATATATTCACAAATTAATGCGCCTTCATTCAGAGCGATATATTAATAAATTCATTATTATTGAAGATGTAACAGACAAATCGAAAGAAAAACAATTTTTCATTTGTTACACTTGAACCTGCGCGTATATAGAAAAGAATTTTTTATGCATATATAATGAACAATGGCTTATATAGAATATAAAAGATGATAATTATTCAAGAATAAAATTGTTCAAATTTTTTAATTGTATTTAGAAGAAATACAAATTTATTATTTCTTTATGTGTTTAAAACTATATATGCGAGGAGAAAACTATTATGAAACGTCATATTTATGTAAAAAAAATATGCGCACATGAAATTTATTCAGAATTGCAATTTAATATAGGGAAATTTTATAATACTCTGAGCATATATGCGATGAGATACCGAGTAAATTAATATTCTTACTTTTTTTCTATTGGCAATTCAAATCAATTTCCGAGGACTTCGAGCTCCATATAGTAAATAATATAATTGTAAATGCTCAATCACATCATGTCCTGTTAAAACACAAATTCAACGACAAATGTTAGATATTTTAGAATTTTTCTCATGTTAAAAAGACAAATAAGATAAAGGTGAAATAATAATAAATACATATCTTATACTGTAATAAATGCGAGAAAGTGCAATATTTTTTTATTTTTTTTTTTATTTAAAAGAAACTAGAAAACTATCGTATTTATATACATATAGCACACCTTATGCTTTTATTCTAGGAAATATTGCTTTATCTTTTATGCATTGATTGATTCTTGGAACTACGAAGAATGTATCATTTTCTTCATAAGAGAAATCATAAACAAGCAACTAGTTATTGTACATAGAAGAATATAATTTAAAAGTCTTGTAAGTAAAAATACAAAAATATATAATAGTTTCTAGAAACAAAATTTGATGCATGCGATAATAAAGAGAGAAACTTATATTCATAAATGTATTATTTATTCATCATAAAAAATATGTATATATATATATGCAAAAAGAATTACGTAATTTTTCAATGTTCTATTATATACATATAATATTTATCTTTTTTTTCCACATATATTATTAAATATAGACAATTAATGAATATATAATTCTGTATATTACATCCTGCGCAGAAATATATATACCAACAATAAAGTGTAAAACTTTTTCTTGATATTTCCTTTTTTTTTGTTTTTAGTCAAATTATAAAGAAAAAAAAAATCATTTCTCTCATAACGTTGTAATTCACGATTACTGCATAACCTATCATGCGAGTGTAAGTTTCAACAGCAAGGTCGTATAATAAATGTAATTACAAATTTAACGCCTTTTTCCAATGATATGATGATATATGTACTGACTCTTTATAAAATATGCTTCATACGTAAATGAACTGAGACGAATCACAGAAAAATCGACTTATATATTTTAAGCGCGAAAAAAGGTCGCTTATAAGAAAAGTCAAAACAAGTTTCTAATACCCGAACAAAAGGACAAGACGTCTTCTTATTGTCAGTCCCCCACGGCTTTCGTCTCTATTTCAGTTTCTCCTGTCTGGTTTGCACTTATTTTTTCTTTTCAAATTTTTTTTCCTCAACTTTTTTTTTTTTAATCCTTTTTATTCATTTTCATTTAGACGATTTTTTTGTACTGGTGAGCTCGTGTCAGATTTTGAGAAGACAATGATTAATCGATTTCTCTTTGTCTTCTGATAATGAGATTTTAGTTTGCGTATCAGATCAATATTGTATTATTATATATACTTTGTACATAATAAAAGAATATTTACGACTATCAAAATTATCCTATTATTTACGCACAGAAATATAATTATTAATTTCTATTAAATTTTTCGATAAAAAGTAGCAAAAAAATTTTGAATGAATTTTTTTTTAAATGTGCGTTTTATTTATATATCCATAAATTCACACTTGAATCATGTTTTGTGATATAAACAAATGTCAAACGTTTCTTTAGCTTTACGGTTCGTAAGAGTTGCAGCCAAGCCCATCCTCTTTCATAATATATATATATATACACATAGGAAATAATACTTACATTAACACACTTAAGCTTATATGAAATTATTCCTTTTCCGTTTTAAAAAAAATACTATATATATAAAATTACACGCAGTGAAATTAGAATCATTAATAAGAAAACAAAAATTTTTTGATTGTCCTCTAAAAAAACGTTTATGGTTCTCTGAGTTGTTCTCATAACATTGTATAAACAGTGACAAACTAACTAAGTGACTAATTATCTATTTTATTTTGTAACAATCACACATTTGTCATATAATTTTTTTTTTATTTGTAGACAAAAATTCCAGTATCTTTCATTATACGTAAAAGAACGTTAAAGCAAATGAATAGTTATTAGTTATACAATATGTTTTTTTTGCAACATCCTGTAAAATTGACACCCATTTTATATACATTTTTTTTATTACAAATAATAATTATTTACATGTTAGATTTATATATACGGTTGATTCTTCTAAAAAGGAACCGTTTTTGTTTGAAAAAAAAAAAAAATTCATTAATAAGTTCTAAAGACTTTCAAGAATAAAAATAGAAGTTGCTCAAAATTAATTTCCAAAAATACGACCTCAAAAACTGTTTAACGTTTAATCAATTAGCTATTATACTAAATATAACCTAAAATTTTTTGCCTTTAAAATCTCTTTTCTTGTGGAGCGTCACATAATAAAATTATATTACAATTTTTATAATTACACGTAATTTTAATTAATTTTTATAATTATGATAGTAAATTTTTATACTTTAAGGTTATGTGATTTTTGTGTTTTTACATATAAATTTTTTTGCAAAATACGTAGATTTAGCTAAAATTTTGTAAAGATCTCAAACATAAGTAGAAAGATTCGTTGATGTATCCAGAGAATATTAATATTTTATCAAAAAATTTATTATTAAAAAATTGGATATTTAGATAAATTTCAATATGGCGGCAGTACGATTTCAGTCATTTGTCAAAATAAGTAAAAGTACAAATAGTAAAAGTATTAATAGTTATTCAATTAAATATTAAAGTATTAAGTATTAGTAAAATATTAAATATTAAAGTAAAGTATTAAGTATTAAATAGTAAAAGTAAAAATGAATGATTGATTCCATTATCACAATTCATTTCAGTCCATTTTTCATCCATCATAATTCACAAATTCATCAAGTACAATTAAAATAGAATAAACGTTGGAAAACAATAGAGATTGGAGTCATCGACAATAGCATGAATATAACTAAATTCCAAAAATCACAAACAATCATGACTATTACAAATAAATTATACATCACATTTCAATAAATAAAATATTAAAACATTGAAACTATTAAATAAATTGATTAAATTAAAAAGATTTAAAAAAAGTTGCTTTTAAAATATAATTATTTAACAATTTCTTCATATTTATAAAAATTTGGAATCAATAAAGCAAACTTTTTGAGGTTAGTTTTCTAGAAAGTTAAATATTAAGGAAAATGTAAACATATAAAATTTTGTGTCAATTATATCAGTTTCTAAAAATTGTATATTAATTAATTTATTAGTGATGTATGAGATAATTAAAATCTAATTTAAAAATAAAGGGATTTAATTTTTATTATTAAAATAGTGTAAGTTACACCATAAAAGAAATTGTTGCATTTTTGACTTGAAAATAAAAAATTAAATGCTTTGTGGATTGGTGTATAAAAAGGAAGCAAAAGGTATTATAAAGAAAAGTAAAAAGGTAACAAAAAAAAAAAAAAAAAAAAATGAGAGAAACACGAGGTCCGACGTCGCGACAACACACAGGAATCGGTTTGTAGGTATGCCGATTGTGTTTCGTCCTCTACTCTCCTGAAGCTAGAAATTTGCCGACGTGCTGGACACGAGAAATGCGACTCCTTTCCGCGACAATCGATTCTTCGATAATATCGCTCTCATTTGTCAACCAGCAGGCCGTTTAAATGCAAATGAATCCCAACTATAAGTCCCAAAAGGCGCAAGGATATTTGATTACTTTATTCACTATATATAAACAAAAAAACAAAAGTTGTGAATTATGATTTATTTTAAAATAAAAAAAAAATTTTCAAAAACAATCAAAATTTTAATAACCTACTCACATTGTTGTATTTCTTATTTTAAATCTTAAATTAACAAGAAAAAAAATTATAAACTTACACGGAGAAAAATTAATCTCTACATTAGAATCTATAAATATAGGCTAACGCAAAATAGAAACGTAACCAAAATCTAACCGCAAACGCAACCGGAATAATGAGTTGGAGAAGGACAAACAATGTCTATCCTTTTCTTTCTGATTCTTCCGGTTGCGTTTGCGATTTCGGATTACAGTTATTTTTCTCTTCTATTCAGGCTTTATTATGCGTTGACCTTTACGTGTGATTTCACCCTAAAAATTAGACTTGAAGTTTATTATAAATCAAAGAATTCGAAATTCCCTAGGTATGTAGCAGACAGGTGTATGTGAAATATGTTTGTCCCAAGAAAAAAAAGTTGTGAAATGAACACTTTTTTGATAAAAATACCAGTTTAGTCATTAATATTTTTTACATGTAAACATAATTAAAATTTTTGATAAAAGAACAGGATATAGTTCTTACGGATTAAGAAGAGATTTTTCTTTTGTCTATAAATTTTGATATAAAGTCCTCGGTCCTAATGTCGCTAAAACTAGGTAAAAGTCGAATGCCACCTGCCAAAATACCTTTGTCCACCACTTGTCATTTGCTCCTATTGTTTTCAAGGATTCGACTGTGAAATCGACGAAGTGCAGATTTCTACCTGCAAGCATAACAAATTTCTTTTAAGGACGTTACAGTCCTCTTCTCTTTTAGTATTCATTTTTCTTTTGGATTTCCCACTTCAAAGATAAGATCATCTTTTCTAAATTTGTTTAAAGTTCTGGAAACTGAAATCCTTCAAGTAATATATGTATAACAGACAGCGCGTGTGCGCTTTCAATATTTTCAAGTATACTCGTGGCCAGATATGCCTAGCACTTTTTTGTCCTTTTCTAACGCATTTGTTGCAATGACAACATGTAAATTAGAAAAGGACAAAAAAGTGTAGTGTACAAAAATGAATAACTGATACAATAAACAACAGAGGGCAGTTGCTCACATAACTATATGCTAGGTCATTGATACACTTCTATTAATATATACATTTGGTTGAATCTTGTTGTCATTATTTTTTTCAGTAAAGAAGGTATAAATTAATGCAAAAAGATGAGTAAAAGTAGTGCAAATTAATAACTCGAATCTAGTCAAAATGTGTACAAAAGGTAAAAAAAAGGTAATAAATCGAAAATTGTCTCACCAGTTTAGGACAAATTAAATTGCTGTTTGGATCAAATTTGAAAAATGTATTAGTACAGTGATCATTAAAAGAAATTATCAAAAAGTATATCGCAAAACAAAATTTACATTTCAAGTTTCTCTATGATTTGTGAATTATAAAATAGCAACAAGAGTCAGTAAATTTTAGGTTATTTGATTCTTCGATCAAATAAATATATATGCAAGTGCAATATTAAACGTCATGAAATTTAAGGTTATGTGGATATTTGGAAAATATAACGGAGAATATTATTCGTGAAAATGGAAATTAAGGTAAATAATAAAAATTATATAGTGAATAGTAATTCATTAAAATAACAGTTTTGTTCAACACTAATATTTGGATAATTAAAATTTATGATAATTTATCATTTAAATAGAGGCGCATGATTTTTCCCAAAAATTAAAAAGGTCGAAAATTTAATTGATCGAATTACATTAAGTCGATATTTTATTTAAACGAAATTATAAATGATCGATATTTAAAATGGTCAACATTTTATTCAGTCAATATTTTATTTATTCGAAATTCGAAATGATCGATATTTAAAGTGGCCGATATTTTATTTAGTCAATATTTTATTTTATCGAAATTCTAAATGATAGACATTTATGAAAGTCGATATTTTATTCGGTCGAAATTCTAAATAACCGACATTTATGAAGGTCGACATTTTATTTAGTCGATATTTTATTTGATCGAAAATCTAAATTGTCGATATTTAAAGTGGTCGACATTTTATTTAGACGATATTTTATTTGGTCGAAATTCTAAATGATCGACATTTAAAGTGGTCGAGATTTTATTAGTTAGATATTTTGTTTGGTAAATATTCTAAATGAACGACATTTAAAGTGGTCGATATTTTATTTGTTCGATATTCTAAATGATAGAAATTTAGAAGCATCGAATTTTATATCCATCGAAATTTAATTTGGTCGATATTTTAAAAGCTCGACACTTTTTTAGCTATACGAGTTTCCTTTCTATGAAGTTTGTCGGTACAGTACATTGAAATTTTGCGGAAAATTTGAAATTATTGATGTAAATAATAATAACAACATAGAGAGGAAACTCGTATAGCTAAAAAAAAATGTCGAGCTTTTAAAATATCGCCTAAATTAAATTTCGATGGATATAAAATTCGATGCTTCTAAATTTCTATCATTTAGAATATCAAATAAATAAAATATCGACCATTTTAAATGTGGATCATTTAGAATATCGACCAAACAAAATATCGAATTAATAAAATTTCGACCACTTTAAATGTCGATCATTTAGAATTTCGACCAAATAAAATATCGACTTAAAGTAATTCAATCAATTAAAATTTTGAACTTTTTAATTTTTGGGAAAAATCATGCACCTCTTTAAAAACTAATTATATGCAATATGTTAAATAATATAATATAACAAATAAAATTGATATTCGTGTCAATAAAAATTTTTGACAAACAGTATTTATTAAATAAATTTTACGTTATGTATAGTTATTCACAAAATCAATAATTACAATAAAAATAAACAAAAATTATGCTAAAGTATTTTTCGACAAAATAAAAATTTTGAGAGAATTTCAAAAATTAGAATAATTCGAGTATATAAAAATTATATTTTTAACGGTATTTCAAAAAAAACAACATAATAATAGTAATTTGGATATAATGAAAATTTTAAAAATTGAAATTTGGATAATAATTATTCAATAATGAATAATTTTTAAATATTCAAAAATTTCTTGATGTTTGTAATTGTAGAAACGCGAATAAATGAATAGAAAATGGAAATAAAGAGAAAAAGAAACACCAGGCATAAAGAAGAGAGAAATCGAGATACAAGAGAGAAAACTATTGTCTTCTCTTATTTTTTTTCTTTCTTCTAGATTTTTCTTTTGTGAGACTGCATCCCTTAAGGGATGCCGTCACAGCGGTACTAGGTACTCTTCTTCTTCTCTCTCTTTCTTTTTCCTGATAGAAGCCGCGCGTTGTTTTTCTGCGACCCACATTCCGGGCATGTCGAGCATCGTCGGGGATTTTGCTATCCGTCACTCATCCACCAGTCATTTGATCGACGTGTCGATACCTACCCCAAAAGGCTATACTTTAGGACTCTACCTAAACGGAAAAACCCATGTTGCGGAAATCCTAAATCTCCTTTTGCAAAGACGAATGGACCTGCGATGTATTTCATATATATTAATCAGTCTCTTGCTCTAAATCTAGAATAAAGAAGGGAAACTCCTTCGTTAAAAAAAATATATATTTTTTTTTGTTTACATTTGTATTACTTTCAATATATAATTAAAATTTTGATTCATTTTTTCCCATTTTTTTTTTATTGTCAAGAAGTAAGATGGTTTTTTTCAATTTGTTTTTATGAATTTGAATTTATATTCTAAAATAATATTGAGCTGGATTAATTTTCTCTTTTTACAGTTTTTAATGAATTATAATTTTGTACAAAGTTTTATTCATTATTAGGGAAAATATGTCAAAATAATTGATTTTAATTTATTTTTTTAAAAATACATTTTTTTAAATCAAATAAATTTTTTTTAAATTAAGTAAAACTTTTTATCAGGGCTGCAATAATTTAAATTAAAGATTATCAGGTACATTCAAAACTTTAGAATGCATTAGGAACCGAGAAGGCTGCCAAATTATTTTTATTTAAAGTATTATTACATTTCAAAAATTAAAAAAGAAATTGTTACAGTTAATGTCAAAAATATCAGAATATATATAGACAAGGAGTTTTTGTTAGTTGGATAGAAGATGTTTAAAAATTAAAAATAAGTTTTTTATTGTTGAGCCAAAGAAACATAATATGAAATATAAATATTCTCTAACAGCGTCATAAGTTTTTATAAAAGTAATTTTTATTATTAAAGTTTATGTACGTAGTATAAAAATTTTCTAAGTAAAAACGATATAAAAATTGGAATTATTTTATAACTATTTAAAAATAAACATTTAAAAAGTAACAAAAAAAATTAAATTAAATAAAAAAAAACATTTCATAAAATTCCTACAATTTTTTAAAAATTCGTCCTCCATATTGGATCCGCCATTTTGAATTTTGAAAAATTGACTTCCGATTATTAATCAGCGACCCCAAAAATCCCCGAGTAACAATTTTCAAGCCGATCCAAAAGATTTTTTATTTTTTCATCCGATATATTGGATCCGCCATTTTGAATTTTGAAAATCTAAATTCAGATTCGTAATGAGCGGTCCCTAAAACCCCCAACAATTTTCATGAAAATCTAACAATTTTTAAAAAAATTTCTAAAAAATCATGAAATTTTCAAAAAATTTGTCCATATTGAATCCGCTATTTTGAATTTTCAAAATATGACTTCAGATTCGTAATCGATGACCTCAAAAACCCCAAAATACCCAGTTTCATATAAATCCATCAATTTAAAAAAAAATCGTATACCACCAAATATGTGAAATGTTTTTTGAGGTTAGGAAGAAACGTACACGTGCAGGAGCAAAACGGACTTCAGATTCGTGTTGAGCGGCCAAAAATACATGGGAATAGGGTACTTTGATCTCCCAACCCTGGCACTTTTCTTTTTGTGCGGGGGTGTATTATATATGCTTGATAATATTACTTCAGAGCGAACATGATCAATGTTGCAAGAATATTGCCTCAATATTTTTCAAATAATTTTTTTTGGTATATACTTCATAGTGGGACGCATGATTATATTCTAAAAATCATTAGTTAGAATTTTCATTTTATGGAATTTCATATATTATCCATAAAATTGTGATCGGTTGGTTTTAAGAATTGCGCCAAAATCTTTCTGTCGCTGGTTTGTTCGGCTATTTACAATTTCGGACAAATGAAAATTCTATCAATTAGAAATTCTGTTAAATGATTTTTCGGTTAAGTAAAAATTCTGTAGTATCTGTAGTATGAAAAATCGGTTATATAAAAATTCCAATTAGTATAACTATTACAGAAGCAAACTTTAAAAAGAATATGGATATTTTTTCTTCATTTGAGTCACTAAGCAAAGAATTAATAAACAATCAAAAAATTTTAAAAACAGTTATTAAAATTTTTTGAGGTTTATATCAGACAGTATCTAACTGTTATCGAAAAAAGTATTAATGTATTTAAAATAAATATTAGAATTTCAATTATTTATGTTAAATTTTTTGTTTTTGATTATAAGTATATATATAAGAATTCTCGAGTCCCACTTGGAGTATTGCAAGAAAGAATGAGAAAATTTACCCTGATAATCAAAATCGAAGAGCAATACGAGGAGATATTTGCAGAGCGAAGTCGGTCGAGTAGAAGTGCAGAACTGCAGGTATTCAGGGTGGCGAAGGGAACGGTGTGTGCCTGAACGCGGCGGTCCGCTGCGGCCACATCAAAGCATCCACCGACTGCTGGGCTTTGGCTTCGACTTTCCATGTGTGCGTGAATAATCCAACAGGCACGCATGCACGCCCGTGTGAGACCGGGATTCGATTCCGGTCGAACCGGTGTCCTTTCTCTATGTCTATATATGTGTACAACACCAATATGTATATCTATATATGTATTTATGTGATCTGGTATACATATACAAGTCGGGAGCATCCTAATCTATCAGCCATTGAACATGACCATCCGTCAAATAAAACCGATTTTTAGACCACAAACTGTTATACTTGTATTCTCAAAAGTGTGCCATTCCGTAAAAAAAGATTTTTTTTTTTATTTCAAACACAAAAGAAGAATATTGTTGATTTTATTTAGAATGTAAAATAATAACGTTTGAAAAAAATACATAAATGTATTAAAAAAATTTCCAAGTATACTACATATATAAAAATTTAGCTCTGGTTTGTTTAACAAAAATTTTTGATTAAATTTACCAGAAATGTAAGTAGCATTTTTTAACTAGATTTTCTAATATTTCTAACTAGAATTCTAGTTATTCTAACCCAGACATTTTTTCGGTGATATACACGCAAAGAAAAGTTGAATGAAGTTATATTTTATACCCACATAGCAAGCTTTGATTAACGAGTATATGACAAAACTGAATCTATAACATTGGCATAAAAATTTTTATGCTTCAAATAAAGCGGGGTAATTAAATATGTTTTTGACATTGTCACTTATCATTTGCTTTGGTGTGTTTTACCTGTAATGAAAGTACAATGCAACATTAAATATAAATTATAACCCACACCGAAAATTACCCGAAGATTCATTGAATGTTTAAAGGTTAACTTGGGAGTATTGAATCGCCTGGTTCAGAAAAGATTATTTAAATATTAAAATGTCCGTGCATGTGAGCAAAAATGTTTAACGCAAAAGTTGAAAACATTTGCTCACATGCGGACATTTTAATATTTAAATAATCTTTTCTGAACCCGCCGATTCAGTACTCCCAAGTTAACTTGTAAACATTCAATGAATCTTCGGGGAATTTTCGGTGCTGTATGGGAGCGGATTACTGAAAAATTTTATGTTCGATTTTTCAAAATGAACAATTTATTTAAATAATAAAAAAAATCAGAACTCCTATAATTTTTATGAAATAAAAAAATGCGTACACAATAAGTTGTGCTTAATTTTGTAAAAACTTATTATATCAAAAAGGTTCTTTTTACAATTTATTTTCTTGTGACAAAAATAGATATTACACATTCCAATTTGGGTTAAGGCCTTAGGAGAATAGATTGTCAGGAACGGAAACGCAATTGTAAGAGGAGGACGGACATATATATCTGTCCTTCCCTAACTCATCATTCTTACGATGGCGATTTCGTTTACATAATTACCTATTAAGAATCTATTCTGCTTATGCCTTTATGTTTACATCTGTTTGCTAAATATCTAGTGATATCTGGGGATTTTAGAGAATTTCAAGTCGTTTTGGAAGGTTTCCATTGTCACCACTCGCCATTTGTCATAATTCTCGTCAACTACCGCACCCTGCTTCAGTAAAAATTTAGTAACTTTATAGTAACTTTTAATTTTAACTATAAAGTCACTTAATTTTTAACTGAGCAGGGTGCGGTAGTTGACGAGAGTTATGACAAATAGCAAGTGGAGACCTTAACCGACTAACCACGCACGCTCGCTACGACATTCTGCAAACTACTCGAAGACTACTTTCTGCTTGTCCAATTGGTAATTTAACTATTTAAAGTAGTCATTTTTACTACTTTTATTAGTTGCTATAACTATCCTTTTTAAGTTTTGACTTCACAGAAAACTAAAAGGTATTAAAATAAGCTGCAACGCTTCTTATTTTAATCCATTTTTACTTATTTTAATACCAAAATGGATTAAAATAAGAAAAATTTGATTAAAATAAGAAGCGTTGCAGCTTATTTTAATATCTTTTAATTTTCTGTGTTGTAAATTTTTCATCTTTTAATTACATTGTAAGTTGTTTAATTGCATAGTGCAGTAAAATCTACTACTTAAAGTGATAGTTTTAATTGCAAAGGATTTTTTAATTCTACGACATAAATGTTCTTAAAGCCTATTGAACCACTTTAAGTAGTAAAAGCTACTACTGAAAGTAGTAGTTTTAATTGGAAACGATTTGTAAATTTTACATCAAAAACGTTTTTCAAGCTTATTGAATTAATTAAAATAGTAAAAAATTACCACTTAAAGTAGTAGTTTTAATCACAAAGGATTTGTTAATTCTACAACAAAAATGTTCTTAAAGTCTATTGTACCACTTTGATTAGTAAAATCTACTACTTAAAGTAGTAGTTTTAACTGGAAACGATTTGTAAATTCTACATAAAAAATCTTCTTTAAGTTTATCGAATTAATTAAAATAGTAAAAATCTACTACTTAAAGTAGTAGTTTTAATTACAGACGACTTGTTAATTCTACAACAAGAATTTTATTGAATCATAGAAATTAATAAAAAATTGACTACTCAAAAAGCAGTTATATGAATTAAAGAAAATAATTCCATTTAGGGTCAACTGGGGTAAATCCGAACGCTTTTAGTAAGTTTCAACAATAACATAAGTTTTTTCTTTAAAAAAAAAATACTTCCGGTATTCTGGTGCATGAAGTTGTTACTTTACTTCCATAGAACAATTTTATGGGGTAGAGAAAATTTTTGATAAATTACAATCGCAGGAAACTTAGCGTTCGTATTTACCTCGATACTTTGCAACTTTCCTAAAATATGGGGGTAAATACGAACGCCACTGTATTTCAGAAAAATCTTAGGGAAAATAAATTTAAAGTATTGCAATTGTTAAACTTATATAAAAACTCAAAAAAAATACGATAATAAACCTATTATGTAATAATGCATCATATATAAATACAAAAATCAAACAGGTTAAAAATTAAAATGCATTACACAATTAAAACCTTCAATAACTTTATCAAATCATAACGGATTTTTGCAAAACTTGGTACAGAAAGTATTTTGGAGTGATTGAATGTAAATACAAAAATAAAAGTCAAATTTTTTAAATTCAAAATGGCGTACTTTCCTAAAACTTATTTTTAAAAATGATCAAATTTGCTAACCCTGAAACCCCCCGAGTAACAATTTTCGAGCGAATCCAATAAATTTTTTAATTCTCGTCCGCCATTTTGAATTTTGAAAAACTGACTTCAAATTGGTAATTAGCGACCCCAAAAACCGTAGAATACCAAATTTTATTAAGATCCTGAAAAACTTTTTTCAACAAACCATTTGGCAAAAAAATTGAAACACTCCTTCGAGAGAACAGAGATTAAGTTTCTGCTTATTAATTACTAACGAGGATACGTATAGAAAGAAAAACTTTTTTCTATGTACTTTTATAATGTTAAAATAATAGTGTAATCAAATAAAAACAATTTTGTGTGGCTTTGAAGTAAAAAAAAATTATTAAAAATACCGTTCGGATTTACCCCAGTTTTCCAATTTTTTTGGGTAAATACGAACGGTCTGATATTATTAATAAAATTTTACAGAAGGCAAAAATCAAATATAGTTTCTGTTCTAGTATTCATAACAAACAATTATAAATAATAAAATGAATTTTTAGCTTCTTTTTCTTCAAATACGAGACAAAATACTGAAAGAGTGTCATCTTTGATTTTCAATCTTTTTTGCAATACTCGTTATCTTTGTTTATGCTGTTGCTAATTAACAAACAAAAAATGGGATAATACTTAGAATCTCTTCAAGAGGATCTGAGGTAAAAATTCTCATATCGAACTTATTTTTAAAAATTTTAATTAAGCTGAAATAATTAGCGTTCGGATTTACCCCCCGTTCGGATTTACCCCGACTGACCCTACTACATTTCATATAACTGGTGAATAGTATAGTTGGATTTACTACTCTTGAAATTTTGAGTTGACTACAATTCCACTTGTTTTTACTATACCTTAAGAAAGTTAATTTTACTACCGATTTGTAGTTGTACTTTAACTACATATTTACGTAAAATCAACTATTACTTATTAACTTCTTAAAAATAGTTACATTAACTACATGAACATGATTAGATTAACTGAAAAAGTAGTTATTTTAACTACTTTCTAGTCAACTATACCCAATGGTAGTTGAATTTCTCGGCAACATTTTTTTCAGTATAAGAAACAAAATTGAACCTCCCAATTCTGTAACTCGATTAGCGCTCGGACGGACGCTCTATTAGTAGTCGGGTAGCAGCGAGCGTCAATGGCTCCCTCGCTGCTACCCGATTACCAATAGAGCGTCCGGCCGAGCGCTAAACGAGTTACAGAATTGGGAGGTTCAATTATTCCAAAGTAAATTTTGAAAGATAATTACAAATTTTTTTTTAAATAAGTATGTTGAATTTAGAACTAAATAAAATAACGAGAATATCAATATAAATATTTTTTTTATGAAAACACATATTCTCTTCCACATCGATTTATTTTTTTTTTTCTATTCTTGACCAAAGTGAGCACGATAAGCGTAGTTGAAACGATGTGTGAATGCTACAAGGATGAGAAAGGATTCTGACCACTATGGTGTAAGTTAATTTCGATCGTAAAGAAAGCAGGCGCGGAAACTCGACGAAACGTACAATTGAAGCATCGAGAGAACGTGATTACCGTCATCAGACAAGTTCAAATACCGGTTTAAAAGCTTCTCACTCTTGGATATATATATACGCTATTGTGTGAGGTATCAAATCAAAATATCGAACAATATTGAAGTAAATTGTGTAAAATCATACTGATAATGTTCCAGTTAACAGAAAAAAAGATGTCACTTTAATATTACAATAAAAACGTGTAACATCTTTAAGTTAAAATGTAGTTTTGAGCTGCAACAATATAAGGATTTTTATTGCATTCTAATTTGTTGATACAATGAGATAATATATGTGTATTTTTAAATTGTTTTAAAATCACGGATATTGAACATAATTACTCACAAATGAGTAGGTTAAATTAATAATTATGATTATCATATTATAATTATAATTATTTATCGCCCCCTAACTTAATTGGTCACTCATTTATAACAGAGCCTGTATTAACCGTATACGCATACCCAGAGAAAACATATATTTGGGTTTCAGAACTTAAT
This sequence comes from Leptopilina boulardi, assembly GCF_019393585.1. Taxonomy (NCBI): domain Eukaryota; kingdom Metazoa; phylum Arthropoda; class Insecta; order Hymenoptera; family Figitidae; genus Leptopilina; species Leptopilina boulardi. The sequence continues at coordinate 1,686,346 of NW_026137778.1, forward strand.
AATTATTTATATCGGAGACAAATAGTTTTATTTAAAACAAATTATTTTCTTTTTAAAAAATTTTTTTAAATTAAACTTTTTTAAAAATATTTCTAAAATTTATCTGTAATTTATATAATTAAAAATTATACTTAACTGAAGAAACGTAAATATTTTTTTTTGAATCAAAGATATAGTTTGTTTGAAACAAATATTTTTTTTTGTATCAAAGAAAAATTTGACAAAGAAATTGATTTCATTGAATCAAAGAAATCTTTTTTCTTAGTCGCATACTTACATTAAAATAAGCACAATTAACATTCTAATTACATATTTTAAAAAAAATTACAGTTATTTTTTATTTCAACGATTCATTGTTTGTTAGAGAAAATTATTCCTATTTATATTTAATGTAAGTTATTTTACTTAATAGTAATGTTTTAATTAATAGACATGTTTTAAGATACATATTTATGTACCAGCCAAAATAAGTGAGAATCATATTTATTATCTAATGATTGATAAAAACATTATTTAAATTCTTTTTAGTAAATTGGCATGTTTTGTTGTTGTGCCGCATAATAATATAATAATAACTATAATTTGGCTTTTACAGTTACGAAGTGAATAATTATTATTGATTACTAGGAGGTTACAAATTGTACTCTATTGATTTGTATATTATAACATCTTTTAGTGAACTTAAATACCAATATATATTGTTAAATAACAATATTGGTCTTGCAGTAAAATACATAACGAAAGGTTTCATGTTTATGATTGTTAATGATGACCGTGGGATCAAGTGGTTTGAAGACATACATTTATGAGGATAATGATGTTCTTCTGAGAGAGGTTTGTAACAAAGAATGAATGAAGCTATTAAGCAAAGAAAACCATACTCCAATTCATTTATAATAATGTGTTTTTAAAGTAGCCAAAAATTACTATTATAAATATTTTAATATATACCCATATATTCAATTATTTTCCTTAAAGTGAACTTTTTGACGTTATTCTTGTAAACTTGAATCGTTTTTAGTAATTAGCCATTTCTATATAACATTGACTTAACACCTATAGAACAAAAAAAAAAAAAAAAAAATTTAACTTAGAGACATAAAGTGGGTAAAAATTTTAGGCTAATTAAATAATAAAAAATGGATATTAAATATTTAATAAATCAAAGTAAACTTGTATATTATCATTAAAAAAATTTATTTGCAATAAATATACACATATATATTAAAAACCTTAAAGAAATGTTATAATTTCCTAAAATAATAAATATAGTTTCAATTTATTAAGAAAATTAAAATGGAAAGCAAAGAAATTTTTTTTTTCTAAAAATACAATTTTTTGCATTCTTAATTTTCTAATTTTGTATTATTTTTTAAAAATACTCATTTTATTTAAACGTGAATTGCCTATAGTGTGCCATCTAGTAGATTGTGATCCAGATCGGTTGATAGTCTCAAGTATATATGGTGGCGCCATCTTTTAAAGCTCAGCAGCAACACATTCAAAAAAGTCCTGAAAAATTTAATGACCAAGTATTTCTTCTTTATCAGACGCATTTTTTAAAATGAAATTTTTTAAAATTATTTTTAACAATTCAATGAAAATAATGTGTTACAGTAATATTCATTTTAAAAAATTTTTTTAGGTTCTTAAATAAATGCAAATAATATTGTCAACTAGAGATTTTGATAAAATTTTAGAATTTGAAAAATCATAAAAAAATTGCTTTTACATATCAGTATATATGATTAATTTTAAAGGAATACAAAATTGCATATTTAATTTTTTATTCCATATAATAAATTAATTTTTCATAAAAAAATAAAAAATTAACTGCTTTTTCGTTTCTATGCAAAAATTTTTTCATGAACTTTATTACATGTATTTTAATGAAAATTTGGAATATTTTATTTCTTTATAAGGAAAAAATTACTTTTTTATACTTATAGTCTTCGATTTTTTTTTTAAGAGTAAAAACGTAAAAACAAAAATTATTTTTTGTATTTTTGTACCGTGTATACATAAAAAAATATGGAAACTTAATTTCTCAATAAACAAATTGAAGGAGTATTTTGTTATTGAGAGAATATGAAGTGTACAATCTGTGTTCCGACGGGTAATATATGGGATTCCCTAAAAACAAGTTCATATTATTGGTCATTTTCAAATATCTTACGTATAACCGCGCTTTGCGCACAAGTGCTTGCGCGAGGACCAATTTTTTTATATGAGAATAGTTTTCTATTTTTAATTAAAAAAAATAAATTTTAATTATTAATTAATTAATTTTAATAATTATTTAATATAAATTAATATTTATTTGATAATATTCAAGTAACCGATTATTTGAATCAAATAAATTTATATTTCTCAGTGTATACAATTTACAGCATTCCCTAATTATAAGCATTTTTTATTGAATGGTGTTTAGAAAAATTATGAATTCTTCAAATAGTAAACCTTTATGTACACTTAAAATAAAGGATTCTTAATTTATAAATATAGAGATATGTTTGAACAATTTTTGTTTAATTTAACACAATTTTTAAGTTTTATTTTAATATATGGAAAATATCTATCACTTTTATTTAAATTTAATAAGATGTAAAAGTTGTTAATCAGGAACTCATATTTAGTAATAGATGTTATATTTTTTATTCGTCTGATCCGTACAATTTTTTTAATCGATAAAAATCGACAAAAACGCTAAGCTTTCGCTCTGACACGCAGACGAGCCTCCTCAGAGCAATACACTGCGAAACCAAAACATAATACAAATAAAAAATAAAATAAAAAAACTATTTAACAAATTCACAAAATTAAATGGATATTATAAAAAACTAACTTTATTTAAAGTTTAGTTTAGAACGGGCGCATGTAAATTTCCACTGTAAATCAAGTCTAAATAAAATGTTGATATTTACTTTAATATATCGTCTGGTTTTCTAAAATCTATTAAAATATCTACTAAGTTTTCTGTATGATTTCTTAGGGATATCTGGAAAAAATTTCCTTTATACAGGGGCTTTGGATATCCTATAGGATATTATTAGGATATTATAAGGATATCCTAGGGTATTATAAGGATATCCTAGGATATTATAAGGATATCCTAGGGTACTATAAGGATATCCTAGGGTATTATAAGGTGTCCTAAGGTATTATAAGGATATCCTAGGGTATTATAAGGATATCCTATATTCTTTTATTGTGCGGGATTATTTGAATCAAATAAATTATTTTTCAGTGTACATATCTTATATTTGTAACCGTTCTCAATATACTTATTTTTTATAGACAGAGATGAGAAAATAGATGTGATATTCGATAAGATATACTGAAGATAGGAGAAGATATAGAATATATAAAAAGGGAAGTAAAAAAATTAAGAAAGAAAAACGTCCAACATGCTTTTTGCCAGAAAACCATGTCGGAAAATTTAGCCTCTAAATTCGAAGTTAAACTTCCACTGTAAACAATGGAAGAATTTGACAAATTAAAGGGACTTTTTCCGACTAATAAAGAACTGCAACACTCTTTAGTAAGTCAAATAGAAAATTTAATTTTTTTGAATACTGAAAAGTTTAAAATATTCATTGTAATTAATAATAATACATTATTAATTATTACAGAAATCGACCCTGTTATATAGCATTGATTTAAGTGAGCAGACTTAAAAACAATTATTGTTCTTCAAATTTTATCGGCTTTATTGAGTCGTGAGATGCGGCAGTGAGGTTCAGCTCATCCAAAACTAGTACCGGATAAAAAAATATTAAATAGAACAAATTGATGCAAAATCTTATTGAAGGTATATTTTTTTGTTATAAGTATAGAATTTTTTCAAAAATTTAATAGCAAATTGGTAATATAAAAATACTCATTGTTTAGCAATATTTAAAATTTTATTGAAATATACCATTTTTTTAAATAAATTTTTCATTTTCAGGTCTAATTATACTTTCAAATCTACGGCAAGTAAAGAGAAGTATTCGAAACCAGAAATAATTGATGCAATGGGATAAATTCTTACACGTTCGTATACGATTAATTTTTAATTAATTAACTTTTTTGCTATTGAGCTTCTATATCATTTGGCATACCCAGAGGTTATATACAAACCCCATGTATATCCTGTATCCTTTGACATACATAAGGCCAATACAAAAATCCTTTATACATTCTATGTCATTCGTCCTAATACGTAGAAATAACTTAAAACCCTACATAATTCTTATAACATGTGACCTGTATAGAATATACTCAAAATTTCTATATAGATCCTATACTGTTGGGCCCACTTAGAAATTACATACAAACCCTAAATAGATCCCACAACATTTGTTTTACGTAACTAATACGTATAAATCTTACATAGATTCTACATAATGCATCTCTTGGCATACATAGAGCAGATGTAGCCAAGCGTTACATTCTTATGTAGATTCTACGTTTGTCCGATGTACAATCTACTGGTATAATTCCTACATACGTCCTAGCACATTGTTTCCATTTAGAATATATATAGCTATGCGTTACATTTCTATGTAAACAGTATGTACGATTTGTCTCGCTGGCCTATGTCGCCAGGTAGGCCAGCCGACATAAATTCTACATTGTACCGACTTTAATTTTTATTCGAGCTGTCTCACCCTGCTTCTTTCTATTCTAGTTTCCTGCCATGTATCGAAAAAAGCTATACCAATCCCTGCAAAGTGCCACAATTCAGACCCAGATAGCACGTAAACTTGCAGCAAGCTTCTCGCGCAATATTGCCAACCTTGCATGGGAAACTTGCCGCAAGCTTCAAATGTCCTACCTGAACCAAGCTTGCATGGTAAGCTTACCGAAAGATTGCTCAGTAATCCTACAGAAAGATTATAGTGTAAAGTTACTAATAATAATATTATTTATTTTCAGCCTAATGGCCCAGAAATGGAGTTGGTTTACATATAATTATAGTGTAAAGTTACTACAATATTGCACAATAAGCTATACATTATCGCAAGATTGCTCAGTAAGATTGCACGGTAAGCTTGTAGCAAGGTTGGTGCAAAGTTGCCAAATAACCTTGCTTTAAACCTAAAAAAAAAATTTTTTTAATCTTTAATCGTCTAATTTATATAATCAAATTAATATAATAAAATTGTATAAATTAGACGAAACATTAAAAAAAAATTTTTTTAGGTTAAAAATAAGGTTATTTAACAACTTTGTATCAAGCTTGCTACAAGCTTTCTGAGCAATCATGCGATAATCTTATTGTGCAATTTTGCAGTAACCTTACACTGCAATCTTTCGGTAGGATTACTGAGCAATCTTTCGGTAAGCTTATACCATGCAAGCTTGGGTCAGGTGGGACATTTGAAGCTTACGTGGATATTCCACTAATTATTTTATACACCCAATTGCATAAATGCTGTCCTTTTTGGGTTTAACGACATTTTATAAATGTCGTGACACTTCTATAATAATTTTATTAGTTCGGCGTAATGTATATACACCATATACGCTACGAACTGTTTAAATTATTAAAAAATGTCACGACTTTACAAAATGTCGTTAAACCGGAAGGACAGCATATTTATACAATTGGGTGTGTATTTATTTATTGTATTGGAGACAAAACCTTGTGAGGTTGGTTCCACAATAGGAAAAATCTTGAAGACGATAGTCTAATTTTAAGGATATCTTAGCGTCTATTTAGGAATACTTCCCATGCATTTTATTCGTAAAGTTAGAATATAACAGGTTTTGGTTTTCATTGTCTTCACTCGCCGCATTTGTCATAATTATCGTCATAACTACCGCACCCTGCTCTAGTGAAAATTTAGTAACTTTATAGTAACTTTTAATTTTAACAATAAAGTCACTAAAATTTTCACTATAGAGCAGGAGGCGCGGTAGTTGACGAGAATTATGACAAATGGCAAGTGGGAACAATGAAAACCAACCAATATTCTTAAAATAAGAAACATATCTTAAATTAAGAATTTTTTTCTTTAGTCTGTAGAATATTTCTTAACTTAAGAATTGTTTCTTATTTTCTTATTCTAACTTTAAGAATAAAATGCATGGGACTTCTAAGTACTCTCCGATTTCAAAAGTATATATTATTTTCACTTTGGAATAAGTTGAAGGGGGGATGGAGTAAAACATTTCTGACTTTTATATCTTTCTAGACCACCCTACTAACCATATACAAAAACAATTAAGAAATTTTTTTCTCCGTAAATCAATATTTAACTTCAATATATAAAATTAAACAGAAAAAAGGGTTTAGTTTTGACAATAAAACGTTTGGTTTGTATTTAAGCAACAAATTTCTTTTTTTGCCTCAACAAAATTTTCTTTGTGTCAATCAAACTTTAGTTGACACAACTAACATTAAACAAAGAGGTTTTTGTTGTCTTCACTAATCTGTGGTTGGGATAAACACAATTTTGATGACGCAACGGAAAAAATTTGGTTTCTTAAATATACTAACCAAACGTTTTGTTGTCAAAATCAAACTGAAATATTAGTATAACAATTAATAGTTAATTGACAGTAAAATTTTCATCGTTTTGTAAAGGAAAAACTATTTCACATTTTTTCCTCAAAGGGTTTTATGTAGATGGTTAAAATCATGTTTCCATATATTTATATTCTCCTTTTTTAACATGCAATTCACACGGAACAAGCAATTAACGTCTGTAAGCTGTTTAATAACATAACGGTCAATTTGCCACGATTAGCCAGTGTATAATGATAGCTCGGCAAGATAATTTATTGTTAATTATTTCTTCGTGCGTTTACATGCCTAAATTACGTTCATCAAGTGACGACAACTAAATTGACAACTAATTGAATTATTACTCCTGTCCATAATCAGAGCAAAAATTATATCATTTTGATTAAAAGCGAGAGTTTATATATACTCTTAATGTAGGTATAATATATATGTATTTAGCTCATACCTCTAATCCTAAACAAATATATGTCTGATGAGCAAAGTCCAGTGCTATTTATATTTCAAATATGTCTCATCGAAGTATTTGTAATAATATATGAATTGACAGTATATAAAAATTAGCATCCCACTGAGAATCGAATGTTTTAATTTAAGACACATTTGTTTTTATTTTTAAGACATTTTATGGTGTCTTAGATTTCGATCAATGACGAAACTTCTTAACCAATTATTCTCACGTTTTCCCCACTCGCCATTTTTGTGATAATTCTCGTCAACTTCCGCACCCTGCTCTAGTGAATATTTAATGATTTTATTGTTAAAATTAAAAGTTACTGTAAAGTTGGTTCCGCAATAGGCGCAAAATTGTATCGTCTTAAAGACGATTTTCATGGTTGCTAAAAAAAATTTGAAAAAAATCATGAAAGCTCTAGTCTCAATTAGTACCCCGTGCAGAAATTTGAGTTAGATTTTAATAGGGACCTCGCTGTGCGTCCCTTTTGCCAGATGGGTTCCGGAAGGGAAACTCTACGCGGGACCCGGCATTTTTTGTCACGATCGACGCCAGCGAGGAATGTTAATAGGGATCTAGCAGGGATATCCCTGCGATTTCCCTACCAGAAGTAAAGGGTTCTCGCTAGAACCCTATTAGCTCCCTTTAATCGATTATTATCAAATAAAAAGTAATATAATAAAAGTAATAAATATTTTATAAATCCAAAAAACATATTTATATAAAGATCCAACGTCCTTTCTTCCGTGTGTGTTTTTGAAATTGTAGAGTTAAAAACGCCCGTTATGCTATTTATTACAGCCGTGAAGTTTAATTGAACTTCCTAACCTCCAAACAGTACTAACACAAATTTTAACCAGAATTATAGATAAAAAAGTTAGAAATCATAATATTACCTGAAGAAATTGGAATAATCATATTTTTTACTTTTAATATTCTAAGTACATATTTCATGTTTGTTGGCTTAATATTAAATATTCTTAAATTGATAATATTATGTTAATATTTACCTTCTGATAAAGAAGATAAGTGATTTGTGTCATCTAAATTGTTAATATCCATAACTTGCTCTTGAACATATTGCATTCTATTTAATTCAACGCGTACGGATTTCACCTCAAGATATTGTTTGCTACGCATTCGCGATTGCTTTTTTTCCTCTCATTATTTTCCATTATTAATTAACAAAAGAACAATAAAATTCAGGTTCACACAAAATGACATGTGCACTTGCACCATTCATGTCATCATTCTCGACGATGGAACATCGATATATTGAAAATTTCGATACATCGATTTCGATATTTTCGATTTAAATTGAAATATTATTTTTAAATTAAATAAAAAGTGAAACTATATATAATAATGTAATTTATTAATAATATTATTTTGATTCTATCACTCGGTGGTATTTAATAATAAATTTAATTTATTTAATAATTTTATTATTATAATTTATTATTATTATTAATATTTATTCTTTTTATTATTATTTCTAAAACGAACATTTTAAAAATATTTGTGTCCCTTATTGAACATAATTAAATTCATATTTTAAATAAAGAAAACATCGAAAAATAATCTAAGTCCGATTCGAGGTATTTCTAGCTAGAATTTAGTAAGGGCTTAATCAGATTTTTCTAGTTTGAATTGCCTTTCTAGAATTCAAACGGGATCTCAGCAGATATTTCTAGTCTGAATTTCTCACAAGAATCTAATCAGGTTCGAGTACGACTTTTCTAGGCTAGATTTTCTATCGCGGTTCTAGTCGGAATCCATTATCACGTTGGGAAGCTTAGCGACATTTCTACACGGGACTAAAAGAAAAAAAAGTTGAAAAAAAATCGGAGATACAATTGCAGATGGACTTTGAATTTGGCATGGAATACATCATATATTATACGAATTTAGGAATCAAAAAATAATCACAATTTACTGATAATTTCTAAAAAAGAAATGATTCCAATATTTGGCTTAATTTAATATTAAATCAAAATATTGCATAAAAAATGTTGCAAATAATAGATAAATTAAAAAATTTATAAAATATATTATGTTGTAATGTAAAATAGCAACAGATACATATTTTATATCTTAGATGTTTACACCATAGATATACAGATTCCTCAGAGAGTCGTGGGTGGTGTGGTATCTCATGGGCATGGGTGAGAGCAACTCGACCAATGGGATTTGTACGTGGGTGGTTGGATCTGCCTAAGATTTCTCTTTAACTCTACCATTAGTGGGTTGTTAAGATGGAGGTTATGGCGTACCAAATTCTTTTCGCCAAATTCTTATTTTATTTATAATCAACATTTTAACAATATTCCTATTAATTAAATAACTAATTATTTAAAAATTTTGTAATTTGTTTAAAAACAAAATTTACTCAATTAAAATAAAATTATTTTTTGCTCAAATAAATATTTATTTGATATAGACAAATAGCAGCTAGATTATTTGAACGAATTAATTTTTGTTCAGGTGGACAGTTACTCGTATTAAAGTTTTCGAAATTGATCTCATAATTGAAACGGCAATCTTTCAAAGAACTCAAACCGTTTTTGAAGAAAATCATTTTTTTACTACTGAACCTATTGCAATTTTGGCTGATAGCGACGAAGAAATTGGTAGTATAGTCAATTTTTTTTATAGGAAATAAATAATTTAAATTTTTTATGATATGAATTTAATCTGCAATGCTTTTTAAAACTTCATGGCTTACTGTGATGCAAATTTTCTACGCTTTATAAAAAAAATAAATGTATGAAATTTCTAAATTTTTATTTTGTGTATTTTAAAATTCTATGAGTATTGTTTTTACCATAGTACATGAAAAAAAAGTACAACTTTAATTCCGAAATTAGTATAAAAACTATAACTGCAACAAATTCTATCCTAGTTGAGGGTGCTACCATCAATGTGAATCAGCATTGGTTAAAATTACCCACAACAAAATTTATCCAGCGTTTTTTCTGCGTGAGCGAACACTCCGCACTCCATATAGTTTGATATTCAGTAAATGCAGAGTATACACATTTCCGTAGAAAATATAATAAGTTATCCTTTTTTCAATATATTTTCCATTCTAAAATTTCAAGTGAACAAGAAAAACAAATAAATAAGCACGTATTGCACCTGCGTCTGCATGAAGAAGGAGATGTTGAGGACGAAGAGAGGTCCATATACCACGCTACGGACCACGCGTACTTTTCTTGCACAGGATCATCTCTAATAACCCAATAAATCAGTATACCCTGCCAGTGCAATTACGTCTCGTGGTTGAAACTCCAAGACCCAACCCTTCTCGTAAATATTGCCCTGCGCACTATCGTCTTTTTCTTCCTCTGGTCTCACGACCCTGCTGGTACCCCATGTGCTTAGGGTTGCTCGTATGATTTCTCCCCCTTTCCTTCCATCTCACTCGCTCTACCTCGTAATTTCTTCGCCTTCTACTTCTTCTTCTTTTCTTCAGTCTGGATATTCTTTTACTCTCTTTGCCGCGGTACTTCAGAGTCTGCCTCTAAGTTCCATGGGAACACTTTTTAACTCCGTCTGACTTTAGGGGGTTTAATTGCCAACGAACGATTTGTTAATTCGCAAGTGTCAGCCTGAGAAAACGATTTAAGAAAAAAAATAGCCCGAGGAACATCGGCACGTTCAACTATATATATAAAACTGATATTATCTGAAGGTCGCTATTATTAATATATATAGATCAGATTTGATCAATAAGTCATCTGAAAAACTGTAAAAAGACGATTGATCTTTAAAAAAATGCATAATAAAATATATGTGACAAAAATTTTAACACACGGAGAGAAAACGTGGTAATTCTAACTACTTCGTTTAGTAAGTGTTACAAATTATTAAGATGGATCAACTAAGCCCTAGTAGTCAATGTAGGGATGGTAAAATCGAAATCGATTATAAGCAAAAATCGAATAGTAGGTGTCGATTAATCGAATAATAGAAATCGATTAGTAAGATATACTAATCGACAGTAGTCGAATACTCTATTCGATTAATCGGCAAAAAAGCGTGGCAAGTTTTGGAAACACATTTTGGCTCACAACATGAGCGGTTAATCGTCCCTGCCACAATCAGATTCTACAACGACCGTCAAATGTCTATTAACGACTTTAATGGTTAAACCGGTTAAACTAAGAAGACAAGTGAATGATAACAAAGCTTTTACCCATGTTTTACCACAGTGGTGTTTGCCAAGATAGCCAGCTATAAGGGTTTCTGGTTACAAAAGGGACAATTTCATGAGTTTTTCGATACCCGCTTTTTTGTTAAAGATTTATGACTTCAGAATGTTCGAGAAATTTTTCGAATGAAAAAAGGTATAGCAAATATCCCAATATTTTCAATATTGTCAAAAAATTTCTATTGAAAGGCCTTCTCAAACGTCACTTGCTCTTAAGCATTTGCCAGATTCAAACTGAAGTTATGAAAAATAAGAAAATACGTATTTTTTACTTCTTTATTTGATTAAAATTATGGACGTTATATTTTTCTTAAAACCGAAGTGATCGATTTTTGAAATTTTTTTTTAATTTAGCCTTTGATATAAATATAAGGAACTTCTTCCTGTTTATGCAAAAGTGGCGTTTTTTGCCGTTAAAATACTATTTACAATTTATTTTTAACCTAGATCCAAAGATTCATTGTTTTTCTATAAAAGGAATTAATTTAGCTTACACCATTTTGATACCCATAAGTGGTATCAACTTGATCCGCATTATTTGGATCATTTTTAGAAATCACATGAATATACATGAATATATATTCATTCACTTAAAAGAATTGAAATAAAAATTAAGATCAATTTTTCATTGACTTTGAGCATTTAAAATTTTTTTAAATAAATATCATATATAACAAATAGTTAGAATGTCATTTTTAATTGTTTAAAAGTTATTTCATTTTTAAAAAGTATTATAATATCAAATTGAGGTTAGACAAACAAATATCCAACTCCAATTTGACATCCACTATACTTTTTATAAATTAAATTACTTCTAAACTATTTAAGATGCCATTCTACAATTTTGTATACATAATGTACGGAATTTAAGAGATCTTTTAAAATATTTTTAATTTTTTTTTTAAGTGGTCGAAGTCTATGAAAAATTGATTTTAATTTTTATTTCAATTTTTTAAGTGAAAATTAATTTGATTTTAAAAATTATTGACAGACAGAAATATCATTAATTTTATCAAAAAATCGTTAAATATTTTTCTTCGTTTAATGTAACTCTCAAATGTTACAAATATTTTTAACAGTGAGCGTATAACGAACTTTTATAATGATAAACGTGTGTACTACTAGGAGATTCCCTTAAGTATATATTCGGCCAGTGGAAAAAGTTTTCTCGCTAATGTCTGTTTGGAATTTACTTTTTCTACTTCGGGACTTTGTTTAAAAGCATGTGACTGTTACGTCGCGTGATTAATACTGAATGGATTGAGTTAATATTTTGTGGATAAGTCTAAAAATATGAAGAGGAAAAGCTGTGAAAATATAATAATATATTATAATAATATAGAATATAATTGTTATGAAATATTTGGAAATCAATACATAATCCGAACAATGATGCCACTGTCCTAACCTCAAATTTTCTGACAATTTTCGCAAATCACAGCCCATCTACTTCATATTTTAGACTTTCCCACAAAATATCAACTCAATTCATTCAGTAATTTAGGAGAAATGTGGTTGATTTAATATCACGTGACCTAACAATCAACTACTGCAATTAAATCCAATTTCTAAGTTACTGACCTTTTTCTTAAATTCAAGAATTTTTAGAGACCATTTACTTTATCTGCGTACAGAGAATTTAAGAAATAACTTATACAAAACTAAACACCATATCTTTTTAGTAGGTTAATTTAATGTTCATGACTTTAGCCTATATATATATATATTATATATATATATATATATATATATATATATATATATATATACATTAAAAATATAAAACTGATGTTTTCTTTTTGTTCATTATAGTTATGTTTATTAGTTTCATTTAGTTAAAAAAAATCAGGCACTTTTTTTTGTTAAAAACGTTAAATAGTTGTATGCATGATTATCTTCATTTTGCCAAGCATAGGTAACCGTACCAGTCCAGAGACCTCGCAATATAAATCTTACAGCCGACAGATGCGCCGCCTCCACTATGTTCTTTCAACCAACCAACCGAGCAGAATTTCAGGGCGACGCCCTTAAAACCAGACTCGGTTCAACACCGGTTTTCATTTGCATGTCATTCTGAATATAATTATATACATATACCCTTCTTATAGAACGTTCTTACAAATATATCAGAATCTCGATGCCTATTTATGCCTGAGCCCTTTATTAAAAAACGAAGGCATACAATGCTTCATAAAAGTACAAAAAATCTCTTCAAGATTTGTTGTGTGAATTAATATATATATACATTTCCAAAAATGATAAAAAAAAAATATATATATAAGGACCAATTTATAACCAATATGTTACTAAAATATTTATTACTAAAACAATATTACTACTAAATAATATTAATTAGGAGTAATTTTCTTATTTTTATTAGATCATTAAAAGTTGCATTCATGCTTATTGGTTTCCTATGAAGGTACTTTGTTGATTTATTAGATGCTTCAAATGGACTGAATTTAATACACACAGTAAAAGACAAACGTACGCTTCCAATTTTTTTCAACCGATTAAGCGGATGATTAATCCCCAATATTAGAAAAAAAAATTTTTTTTAGTTAAATTAATACATTCAAAAAATGATTTAATTCTTATAATTATCTTATTATTATTTATTATTATTATTAATATTATTATTATTTATATAATCAAATAAATAAAAATTATTTTCTTAAAATTAAATATTTACTTTCTAAATCTGAATTAGTAAAATTGAACTAATTCAAAAGCAAAAAGTGAGTCACTAATTCAAATAAGTTACAACACATGAAAAGAAAGTAGAACTTTTAACCCAAATTCTGTATAAAAATTAAGTGCAACAAATTTTATCCTAGTTGCGAGGGCGCCACCGTCTGTTGTGAATATTAGCATTGGTTAAAATTATCCGCAACAAAATTTATCCAAGGTTTTTCCTGTGTAATTTTACAATACGTACGAAATTAAAGAAGCTTTTGAAATATATAAAAATCTATTAATATAAATTTAAAATGAGTGAAAATAAAATTTTAATTGAGCCTTAATCTACGTACATCAATATTATTAGTATATTATACAATAATTAGTATTAAAAAGTGCTTAAAAATCAACAAAAGCTGTTTATTTTTTCAAATGTTTTGCGCATCTTATTAAAATAAAGATTTATTTTAAGATTTAATTTAATAATTTACTTCCTATTCATATAAAATAACATTTTTCATTATACTGCGTAGTATATATCAGGCAAATATAGCATGAGAGTAAGAATAAAATTTGAATTTTGTAAATATAATATTTTGTACGTTTTTTCTGTGGAATTTATAATAGATATTTTTATACACATTGAGAAAACGATATTTTTAGTTCAAACATATTTTTTTAAATTTAATTTAATAATACAATTTTTATTGATAAAATATATTTCTTTTAAACATTAATTTTGTTTGATTCAGAATTAGTATATATTCTTTGGTATGCAGTTGAATATATTAATTGAAAAATAATTCTTTGGGTTAATCTGATACATTATTTTATTTGTACCATATTGCGCACTTTGGATAAAAATTATCATAACAAAATCTTATCAACAATAAATATAAAATAATCAGTGAAATATCCCAATTGTGACACTTTGCAGGGAATGGTAGCTTTTTTTGATACAGGGCGGGGAACTAGAATAAAGAACAGCAGGGTGAGGCAGTTGTCAAAAATATAAAGATATGGCATATTTCGGACGTTCTAGTTCTTCTAGTAGTATATATTTCCAGTTAAAATTTACTTGCGCCCATTCTAAACTAACCCTTAAGTTTAAACCGCAACTAATCTAATTTTCATTGAAACAAATAATGTTTTTAAATGAAAGTGATAAATATTTTCCATATATTAAAATAAAACTTACAAACTGTGTTAAATTAAACAATATCGTTCAAACAGATATCTGTGTTTAAATTAAGGATTTTTTTTCTAAGTGTATATTTAGTAAAAACCGATACAGTAAAAAAGCATTGCATTGATAAAAAATTTATTGTATCATTTGAAACCTGAATTAATAACAAAAAAATTTTACCTTGAAATCACGAAAATATTTTAAAATTTTGAAATTTTCAAAAATTATTTTTAAAAAAATGTATACATAAAATCATTATATTTCAACATTTATATACATATATATATCGTGTTGAATTGCGTGTCCTACTCCCATTCAAATATTCGCGCATACATACACACACATGTATATATGTATGTTTATGGTAATGTACGCATGTTCACGCATTCGGCGAAACTGCATAGTCGCCGTCACGAAAGGTTGAAAATTTTTGAATCACGCGACGATTAGGTATGAGGCTAACCTCATACCTCATCGCACCTATGCTAATAGCGATCGCTTATATTTCTGAGAACCCAATCGATATTACTTTTTTTAACCCAACATCCAATATAAATAAGCAAAAAAAAAAAAAAAAAGAGATTTTTTTTATATTATTAATATTTATTTTTACGTAATAATATAAACATTCAGTATACAAAGATAAAATTATTGGGCTTATTATCGTGAATAGGATAAAATTTTTATTGACAGATTAATTGGACGTTTATCACAAAATCAATGTACTGTTAGAATATAGTAATAGTTGCGCACACGTCTGACGAAAATAGACTCGATCTACTTAAAAGTTCATTTTAAAGATTTTGTGTGTCTTTCCAACGCTGAAAAAAATTTATTTGCTTCAAATGTTCGGTTATTACCAAATAAATATTTACTTGAACCAAATAATTTTTATGTAAATCTAATAAACTATATTCGAATAAATAATTTCTGTATATTTTTAATATCAATTAGATAATTTCAAGTTAACTGGGTAATTATTTGATTATTTGAAATTTTTTTTTAGTTTATATTTTTTTCAAGAGTTTTGAAGTCTTTTTAAAATAATATTATAGCTTTTATCATAATTGAAATATACAGTGTGATTTTTATATTCCGTACTCCCTACAATAATTTTTTTATTCTCATTTTTTGTTCGTTATTTAAACAAAAATAATGGGGATTAAAAAAAAATTTTAGGAGGTCCGAAACATAAAAATCACCCTGTATAATTTATTTTCAAATTAAAAATTAGAATTTAAAAATTAAATAATTAAATCATCATTCTTAGTCTTATATGGAAAAAAATCTTCACCTAGATCAGCGATATGTTTCACTAAAAAAAACAGCGAAAGTTTTCTCTATTCTAGAAAAATATATCACTGTTCCAAGTGAAAATTTTTTTGCGCGTAAATTATAGATTTGTATTTGAATTAAGATTTAGTTTAAAGATTACAAAATAAAAATTTAGGCCTGGGATACAGACCATGTTTATTATTTATAGATTTTTGTGATCGCTGTAACAGAATCCACTGCCAATTTTACCCCAGCACGTCAGGATTTTGACATAACCTAAAAAATCCTCCATAGGAATAAAAAAATTAGAAAAATAAAAAATAATTCAACGCAGGATTCAGATAACGTTGATTATTCGTTTTCGGGTCGCTAAATCGAATCCAATGTTCATTTTACCCCATTACGTTAGGTTTTTGATATAACCTCAAAAAACTATCACAGGAGCACAAAAATAGAAAATAATTCAATCCTCCGGGATTCTAAATCATGTTTACTGTATGTTTTGAGATCAGAGATTAATTAAATTTTAGGTTATAAGATTTTTTAGTTTATCTCAACAACCTGATGTTATGGGGTAAATTGGACAAGTGGAGTTGGTTTTATCGACCCCAAAAAACGTGTAATAAACATATGGTTCAAATTCTAGGTTAGAATTATTTTTTATTTTTCTCTTCCTGTGAAGGTTTTTTGAGGTTATGTCAAAATCCGGATGTGATTGGGTAAAAAGGACAAGAGCGAAATATTAGTTTAAATAATTTGCAAGTTATTGGAAAATCAGTCTCGCCCTTTCTTATCATATTTTTGATTTCACAAAATTTGTATTTTATACGAGAAAAGTGGTCGAAAAAATTAACATTATTCAGACCTAATAATCACATTCGTATTAAATAATACTTTTCTTCTGTGGAAAAAATGTTTTTAAAAAATTCTTTTTAATTTCTAAATATATACGCATAATTATTGAGTTAATAAAAAAAAGTTAGTGCGCGCGCATACAGTAAAAGTAAATTTTTATTCTAGTTTTTGATGACTCTCAAACCTTGGGAAATTTTACTGAGGCGTCTTCGTCGTCTATAAAGGGCTTAAGGTCCTCTCAGGACGGGAGGTCGTGCATCACAAGAGTCTGGCAGGATAATAGCCCCTCCTGAGTCTTATTGCCGGACCATGCACCAAGTGATTGATAGGCACCGAACCACAGTATGGGGTATTGCGTTCCTTGCAACGAAACTCGCAAAGCAACATGTTTACTGAGATTCGCTATAAAAGATAGAGATTTTTTTTTACACTCACATTTCAAAAAATAATTGTTCAAAAATTCCATTAACATACGTATATATTTTAACAGAACTGAATGAAATATAGAACACAAGATCAAAATGTAAGTCAAACTATATATATCAAGCATACTTTATTATTCATCTTCAAATTATATATTTTACATATTTACATCGCTCAATGAAAGTTTTAATTTAAAAATTTTGAATTTTTAACGTTTTTACTCAGAAATTAAAACATTCCCCTTTTTATATACTTTATTAAGGTACATTAAGGTGTTCAAGCGATCGAATAAAATAAAAAATAAAATCTATACGATTTTTTGCCTTCTAGGCCCATGTAACCCCTTAAGTTTCTTTCCTACTCTCTAAATCTGAATTAGTAAAAATGTTTACTAATTTGAATTAGTGACTCACTTTTTGCTTCTGAATTAGTAAAATTTTTACTAATTATTAGTAACTTTTACTAACAATTAGAAAAATTTAACTAATTTAGAAACAAAAAGTGAGTAACTAATTCAAATTAGTAAACATTTTTACTAATTCAGATTTAGAGAGTAACACCGTTAAAAATTATATTAAAATAAAAAAAAATGTCGACGAATTGAAACTTTATACTATTGATTTTATATTTGAAATACCATTGATTATATTAATTATACAGTGAGTATAGAAAAAAATTTAACCTTCTCCCCACTACTATATGTATATAAGAATCTGACGTAACTTATGAATAACATGCTATAGCATGTTATTATTACATGTAATATTATAATATTACATGTTTCATTCAATCTTTTTTTTTTGCATAGGTATTTACAAACAATAGAAAAAGAGAAACGATTTTTTAAATTATCTTTGTGCCCATAAATATGTTAAAATTTGATTATTTTTGTTTTTAAATTTTAACATTATTTGAAACTTTAATTTCTCAATTCTTAAGAATAATTACTTTATTCGGAAAAAATACCAAGAAAAAAGATTTCTTTGATTCAAAGAAATCAATTTCTTTGACAAATTTTTCTTTGATACAAATAAAAAATTTATTTCTTTCAAACAGATTATCTTTGGTTAAAAGGAAAATTATCTTCATTTCAAAAATTTTTTTTATTTAATTCAGATATATGTTTCTTTGACCCTACATCAATGTTAGAATTTTTTTGATTTAATGCAAAAATTTCTTTGAAACTAAGAAGTGTTTTTTGTTTCAAAGAAAATTTTATTTTGAATGAAAGAAAACCTAGTCAAAAAAATTGGTTTCTTTAAATCAAAGAAATCTTATTTTTTCAGGGTGCATGAGGGAAAATATCCGACAAATATAGCAAACAAAATTAGACTATAATTATTAGGATAAATTTTCGATGGATTTGAAAAAAATTCCAAGTGAATATGAGGTAAAATTATCCCCGACAAATACGAAAAAAATTCGACTCGCATTGGTAAGAAAAATTTCCGTAATATGTCGGAGATAAATCCAATTATTTCTTTGAAAAATGTTTCATCCAATGGGGTTCTGTGCTGTCTGTATTTTTTCGGAAAATTTTTTTACAATTATAAAAAAAAATGGTGTTATTAATTTAGGAAGCAACAATTTACACCTGTCGTATTTTCATTTTAATTAATTACATATTGGTCCGTAAAAAAAAGTAAATAATAATGTACAAATAACGACATGAAAATATAAGTAATTATTGAATTGAGAGCTAATTTTCAAAGTGGGACGCAAATGTATATTCCTAACTTTACCTTAAATAAATTTTTATACATAAATAAATATGTTAGAATTATTGTAGATTGTATGCGTTTGTTATAGGAAAAAAGTGTAAAAAGTGCGGTGTGTTGAAGTACACTGAGTGTTTGAAGTAAAATTGTTTCTTTAGAAATTGATTTTAATCTACTTTACGATGACAGGAAACAGTGGAAGCTGTTAGTTTGAATATATAGAATTTTCACGCCAATGGAAACGTAGTTTTGTCGCAAGTATCGTGGATATTCGATAGAAGAAGGCAAATACGAAAATTTCCTGCGAATGTTCAGAAGACACGACATTAGGCCGTAAAATAGCAAAGTTCGTATTTATGCAGAGCCAGTGTGCGAGGACGTTGGTTTTCCAGAGCATGGCACGCGGTATCGACCTGTTCCGGGTAGAACACGCTTTATGACTATATACCACTACCGGAAACTTGGTACCTTTTCCGGCGCTGAGGATGTAAATCTTCCTTAGCACGCTAACCCCTCACATAATATACATAACCTCCAAAACCATTTTCATGTATAGTGGCCCATTTTCGTTCATTTATAAAACACTAATATACAATCGGGTCCTTTCACGCTCTGCCAAATCCTTTCAATCTTTTATAGAAGCTGCTTATATGTGATAAAATCGCAAATACGAACATTTATGACTTACAAGCTGGCTTATTCATTCTACAAGGCTACTGCTACCGAAGTGTTTCGATCTAAAAAGAATTCCGAAGGAAACAAGACCTTCGTGTTCTCAAAACAGGCCTTCCTAATTCTAATTCCGCAAGGCCCGCGGCTTAAACCCTTTCCTCCCAATTCGACATGAGAGGTGCTTGCTTGTCGGTGCGGCGGGAAAATAATTATCGATGTGTTCTTCTTTGGATCAATGGTCCCTTTTTGCCTCACGGCCAATTCTAGTCGGACCCCCGAAACATTCTCCAAAGTCTATTCGTACAAGTTGAAAACTTAACTTGACGCCAGACGCCACATAATGGGCCATCCATCCGAGTCGAAAATTCTTCTCTCTCTATATATATATATGCTAGGTCGGTCGCGATCTCTGCCCGCGGCTTTGGTTACCTTTTCCTACAGGCCCGAAAACCTAACCTCAAACGTACGCGGATAATTGGGGATAATGTTGGGGTTGAGGCCTCTGGGACCTCCGTAATTGCACGAAACCGGGCCCTTTTAGGTACCCCTCTTCGCGAAAGCCCTCTGCGCTTGCTGTCTGTCCGTTCGTATGTTCGTCTGTCGACCGCTTTTTCGCAGAACCCCCGGCTACTCCAATTCGTGTGCTGGCACAGTATTATTACTCGTCTTCTACGTGCTTTTGGAATTTCCAACTCCTGAAACCAATACACACACACATATATATCCCTGATTCGCAATCGAGTCTTTCTCTCTGGTCCCATTTCACCTCACCTCATCACTTCAATTATTCTACTGTGTTGCGACGCTAATTTCATACTATATCTTTGTGCTCTTACAATTGTAAAAAAAAGCTTTATCAAACTACTACAAGATTTGTCCAAAAGAAAAATTTATTTGTAAACAAAACTTTTCCATGTTTACGTTGAAGAGATTTGTGTACCATTTTTAGAAAAAAATGCGGTATTTTTTTTTACACCAACCTTGGTATCAATATCTATTATGGCCGCAAAGAATATACTCGACTTAAGAGTGTCGAACGGTCTTTGAAATTCTTTGGCAAAGAGAGGCCTTTAATTATCGCCCTATAAAAACGGCACTGAACGTGAAAATGGTAAACATTGATTTTAAAATACCTTTTTCTCGAACTAAAAATACTTCTTACAAAATCGGACAAAAAAGGATCCTTATATCTTATAAATTTTCTAAATTCGAAAGATTGTGTAAATCTATACAAAAACTCGATTGTAAAACGAAAAGTAGGAAAGTAATATAATGACAGCTTCATTACGTCCTGCAACCGTTAGGTGGCGGAAGCATGCAGGGAGCACAATGTCCGAATGTCGCAGCTGTCATTATATTACTTTCCTGCTTTTCGTTTTACAATCGCGTTTTTGTATAGATTTGCACAATCTTTCGGATTTAGGAAATTTATAAGATAAGGATCCTTGGTACGATTTTGTAAAAAGTGTCCGCGTTTCGAAAAAAAAGTATTTTAAAATCAATATTTATCATTTTTACGTTCAGTGCCGTTTTTATAGGGCGATAATTAAATGCCAAAAAATTTCAGAGACCGCCACCGATTTCAATAATTGTCTCTGCACATTACATAATGAATCCTTATGGGTGATTCTCTCAAAAAGAACAAATTACTTGTGCACAATTTTTTGGACGAGGTTTTTGTTAAAAAATAATAACATTAATTTCAATTAATAAACATTCTCCCAGCCATACGATAAAATTCAACAAATTTTTATGGGATCACTAAAGAAATTTTCAAAAAAATGGCAAACAACTGAATTGAAGCCATGCGTCGAAGAGGGGCCTAACCGTGAAAATGTCAATTTCGAGAAAAATGATAAAAAGTGAAATTTGGGTTATTTTGAGCAAATAACTATTGGAAATATTTTAAAAGAGGTTAAAAAACTATTCTATAATGTATTTCTGTCATATTTTCTTTATTTTATAAAAATAAAGTGGAAAATTCTTTCTTACAGTGGAAGAGGGATCTAACTGACGATTCTACTTAGATCCTTCTTCCACGATACTAAGATTTTTTATTCATAAATCATGTTTTTATGAATGTTCTTGTAGAAGATATCTTTTAATTATTTTTATATTTATGACAAAGTATAAAAATTAACTTTTGGAACTAGTTTATGAAATATAATTTTTTATAAAATATTAAAATATAAAATTTCCACTTTGAAACTTTTATTCTTTTACTATTAAAATATCAATAAATTTATAAAAATGTGTCAAAATTCCTTCTAAATAAATTTTATTTACTAATTAGATTATATAATAAAACAAATTATTCAATTGTTAACAAATTTTCATAAAACTGTCGGTATTGTGGAGAAAGATATGGTAACATATCTTTTAAATCGTTGGCTTTTTCTGGCTTAATCTGTAAGGGTTTCGAATACGCAAGTGGTAGAACACATGGGATGCAAATTTTTCGTTTTAGTTGACCATTCTTTAAAACTGGTATTATGCGATATATTTTCCAAGACTTGGTAAT
This sequence comes from Leptopilina boulardi, assembly GCF_019393585.1. Classification (NCBI taxonomy): domain Eukaryota; kingdom Metazoa; phylum Arthropoda; class Insecta; order Hymenoptera; family Figitidae; genus Leptopilina; species Leptopilina boulardi. The sequence goes on from NW_026137778.1 coordinate 1,708,853, forward strand.
ATCGTGTGATTCTCTGGCATAAATACTGTTCGGATCATCTTTTCTCAGTTGTAACCAAGCAACTTTTGTAACTTTTAATTGAGAACTTGCTTTAATACTATTTGTAAGTGCACTGAAATCAAAAAAGTCTTCCCGTTCCATTAAAGTTACTTCAAATGGTTTTGACGGACGAGCATTAGCGATTATTGGTAACAATTGTGATGGAACTTAAGCAGCTTCTTTGTTTACCATTCTTTGAATAAGAGCAAAGTCACGATCGCAAGGTAAAAATGAATGACCTGATACTAAAAATTTTTGTTCTGCTGATGTGAAATAGCGTTCATGAATTAAATAGAACAATAAAGATATAGTTGTCCAATTGTTGTTTTGACCAACACATCTGTCAGACCAAATGATTAATGTTCTTTCTTCATTTTCATTCAGTTTTTGGTAATTTTGTTTAATGTACTGTAAAATACAGGATGATATTTCTAAAGCGCCCCTTTTTGCGATTCCTTCGTGCCATAAGAACATTTGCGCATGTTTTGTAGAAGGATTATGAACTGCAAAGTTGTAGCAGGACAATTGCCTTTGGTAGAAAATACTTGAGTGTGTCAACATAGGTAAATACATTACTTGCTGCAAATCGACGCATAAAACTACCGTATTTGGATTTATTTTACTATTTTCTCCATCTTTTTTCAGGGAGGCATATCCATTTTCTGCTTTTAAATGATGAGTTTCACTTATCGCTTCGATTTCTTTTCTTTTTTCTATATCTTCAGTTGCTAATAATTGTATGTATAAACTGTCACAAGTTTTACAAGTATCAGACCTAGGCAGACCAATCTTCAAATTAAAATCATTAAGAAAAACTTCCCTGTAAAGCCAAAATTTAACATCAGATTCTGGGTTCTTTTCTTGAAATAAACGAAACATTTTGTTCAAAGTCAATGAAGAATTTAAATACATTCGATTATCGGTAGAAATTTTATTTTGACTGTAATGATTTTCCATTTGTGGAAAGGATTTAATATGTTCTCGAACAAGATGTCGAGTGTCTTCAATTATGCGATGTGGTCTATTCAAATGTTTTCCTCTTTCGTCTTTAGGATCCACTTTACCATCTTTCATCTTCTTCTGAAGGTTTTGAATCCGCTTGTGTGATACAGCATAAATATCACACAGAGTTTTCTGACAAATTTTTTTAGTTTCACCATTAGATAAACGGATTGTGTAATTAAAACTATTCAATCGACGAGATGTTGATTCCACAGATTCAATTTCTTTATTTTTTGCATTCTTCTTTGGAACTGAACTCAAACAAGAAAGAAGAATGGCCGATTGAGCATTATAATTACAGGCATAAAATTTGTCGAACAATTCTGCTTTTAAATCTTTTGTTAATAAAGCACATCCTTCATAATAGCATTTACAAACACGGTCCTATAATATAAAATCACCGTTTCAAAATAATATCTAATAATAGTACAAGAAGAAGGATTTTATAACAAATTACTAAAATTATTATTTTAAAAGATTTTTGTATTTTTTAAATTAAAACTATTAAAAATAATGAAATATTAGGTTCAAACACTAAGTTCAATTAGTAATAAAAAATAAGTTAAAGTTTCGAATTTGAATGATACAGCATATACATTTGTTAAAGTTTATAATAAAATAAAGCAATAACAAATTTATTTTTCTGACAGATAGATCCCTTTTCCATAATTTGATTACTTACACAATTAGAACTCATTTTCTCTTGTTTCGGTTTTCCATTTCGAGTTTCATATGCTTTTCCCGCATCTTTTAATATTTTTCTTTTGTTGTCTTTCCATTCGGAAGGATTACTTTTTCTTTTTCTAGACATTTTTCTGTTATTTATTATACCGATAAATTATAACCTATTGTAAAAAAGTTGACAGTCGAAAACAGTTAGATCCTTCATCCACGACAGACGATTTTCAATTATAATGTTCGCTGTTATAATATTATAATTATACAATTTTTATTGCAGAATTCGAAAGAGGATATTAAATAGAGTCTATTTTTCAATACAGTTAAAATTCGATAAAAAATGAGTTAGGCCCCTCTTCGACGCATGGCTTCAATTATTGAATGAAAACTATAGTGTTAAAACTCTATTCCGTAACTCCATTCCGTAACATCAGTTTTTATTCAATATTTCAGTTATTTTACCTTTTTTTAAAATTTTCTTTAGTGGTCCGATTGAAAATTGTTAAATCCTAACGTATGGCTGACAGAATTTTAAATAATTTCAATTAATTTTCATATTTTTTAACAAAATATCTTAAAAGCGTAATTTGTCCTTTTTGAGAGAATCACCCTTATACTATATTTTTGAGTTCATCACAAAATTTTAGTTCAATCTATCAAGTAATTTACGAAAAAACCAATACGGAGAATATTTACGTGTAAAATCACAACAATTACATAACCTTAAAAACAACACAATATTGTTCTACAATTGAGAATTATTTAAATATAAAACTAAGAATATTAAAATTGATATTTTTTTAAAAATAAATATAAGTAACACGCATATATATTTCTATTCAAGAATGGAAATACATAACACAAGGTTAGTGTTTATTATAATAATTATGTAATATCAAATTGAAAATAAAAGCCATCGGCGAATTGTAAATATACCATTATTTTAAATATTATATTTATATATTATTTATAGATTTCATATTGAAAAGGATTTTCCTCGAAAAAATAGATAACGTTTTATATTAAAACAAAAAAATTATTATTGAACTATGACCTAAGAAAGAAAAAAAATTTCCATCAAATTATTATTATTATTACACACACAAATAGAAAACCATTAAAAATCAAATTTTTCAAATTTACAACTTGTACAATGTAACTTATCGATTAAATGAAAATTTTGTTAAATAAAAATTCATATTAAATACAAATTCCCTCAAACAACAATTTGGTTAAATGACAATTGGAGGCAAAAGTAAAATCGGTTTGAGGAAAATTCAATCATATGAAAAATCTGCGAATGGTTGTCTTGTTTTTTACCTTCAAATATATTGTCAGCTAGACATAAAAATAATAAATTTAGTTGAAAAAGTCCTTAATACACTATTATTTATAAATATATCGATTTGATAGTATTTAAGTAAAAGATTTATATTTTTAATTCTTAATTTGATATCAAATGCAAGTATATATAGTCAGAAATAAAACAGTACGTGTTTATATTTATTATGTTCATGTCACCAACGTTTGTTTGGTATATAATTTTTAATGAGACTTAAATGTAGTAGGTTTAATGGAATTAGGAAAATACTACTTGCTTACAAATTTACCCTGACACCATATAATTACCATAATAATGTAATTCTATGTTATTCTGCTGAAGTAATACGTTTTGTCTACTGACGACAAAAGCAGTTCACATGCATGCATATATATATATATGCCAGATTTTAACATTTCTACGTATAAATTTTGTACTCACATAAATATTAAATTATTTTCTCAATATATACACTTTAAAATATATAAAATACAAATTGTACATGATTAAAGTATATAATTAATGTATCAATAAAATTTTACAACAGATTATGAATATTAAAATTTGTATACAGCTAATGGCGCTGTAATGAACTATATTTAACACGCTAACGGATCCAACACTTTAAAATAAAATAAGTTTTTAACAAAATATTGAGAAACTTTTTTTTACTCTATCTTTTTGAATTCTTTAACTTCAAATTATGCTAGATTTTAAAAATTGGGAAATAAATATAGATAATGTCAATTTCTTCATTGTGATAATTGTTCAAAATAGTCTAATTTACTTATATCACAAATAGCACGTAAGCTTGCTGAGCAATATTGCCAACCTTGCACGGTAAACTTGCCGTAAGCTTACTGCAAGCTTCAAATGTCCCATTTGAGCCAACCTTGCATGGTAAACTTACCGAAAGATTGCAGTATAAGGTTACTGCAACATTGTACAATAAGATTATCGCAAGATTGCTCAGTAAGCTTGCACTGTAAACTTGTAGTAAGGTTGGTGGAAGGTTGACAAATAACAAATTAGACGAAACATTAAAAAAAAAATTTTAGGTTTAAATCAAGGTTATTTGGTAACCTTGCACCAACCTTGCTACAAGCTTACCGTGCAAACTTACTGAGGAATCTTACGATAATCTTATTGTGTAATCTTGCTGTAACCTTACACTGCAATCTTTCGGTAAAGCTACGTGCTATTAGGGATTAATTAATTATTGTATAAGAAGATCCAAAATATTATATTATATTATACAATTTTTCTTTTTTTTCAAACTCAAAGTAAAAATTATAATATACTCAGAATGACAGAATATCAGTTATCAAAAAATGATCCAGATAATTCGAATAAAGTTGACACGGGGAAAAAAAAGTGTTATTACAACACCAGAAATAGTGTTAAAACAACGCGCAACACAAATCGATACGTTAAAAAAAAGTGTTCGCAACGCCAAATTTTGACACGCTTAGAAGAAAAAATTCTTAATTTAAATATAGAAATCTATTTGAACGATTTTGTTTAATTAATTACAGTTTATAAATTTTATTTAAATTTAAAGTTTTGTTTCTTATGTTTTGTAAATTTCCACTGGAATTCTAGTAGAAAGTCCGAAATATGCCATATATTTATATTTTTTACAACTGTCTCACCCTGCATTTCTTTATTCTAGTTTCCCTCCATGTATCGAAAAAAGCTAACATTCCCTGCAAAGATGATGCTGAAGTCCGCAACGTTTTTATAAACGAAAACGAAAAAATAATTAGACAATATTTATTAATTTGGGTTAAAATTAAAGTTATTCGGGGGTAACTGGTTTTTATAAAAGTATTAATTTCTTGAAAGTATGTGCAAATCAAAATTAGAGATAAAATTGACATGAAAAAATAATTCTATTTTAATTTTTCGTTTTTGAAAACGTTTTGCGGACTTCAGCCTCATGCAAAGTGTCACAATTTGGATGTTCTACTGATTGTTGTATATTAAAGGTACGGTCACACGACTTTTGGAAAAACCATTCATGTCTTTCTCTCTCCTAAGACAGAGGCATAAGATTGTCTCACTCTGCATTTTCTTACATTTCCCAAAGACGGAAAATGCAGAGTGAGACAAACTTATGCGTCTGTAATAGGAGAGAGAAAGACAAGAATGGTTTTTCCAAAAGTCGTGTGACCGTACCCTAATTTGTCAAGATTTTGACATGATTCTTAACCTAAAAAATTATTTTTCTTGTATCGTTCGGAGATCGCTTTAAGTTCAAGTTTATTCTGTGTGTATGCAAAAATTTTTTTTAAAAATTTAAAATTTACCCCCTTTTGTGAAAATCAAAAATATTTTTGACTTTTTTTTTAATAAAGACCTTTTTTCAACATTAAAATGAAGCTTAAGATATATATATATACCTTCAATACCAAAAAAAACAAAAATGTCCTTTTTTTTTGTTTTTGAGATATTAATTAATTAACTAATTAATGTTAATAAAAAATGAAATATTTTATAAACAAATAAAGTTACCGTAATTCTGAACTTATCAATTGAAAGTTAACGTAATTCCTGGATCCAAGTCAAAAATATTTTTGATTTTCACAAAAAAGGGTAAATTTTGAATTTAAAAAAAAAAAAAAAAAAATTTGCACCATTCGAAAGAGCAAGCAAAAACATTTCGAAATCATATATAGGTCAAAATTTTTTTCACCCTGTTGTACAATAGTTATAAGTTTTCAAAAAATGCACTGTTCATATTTCACTAAAAATTTGATTTTTCCAATCTAACTTTAAATTCGTAATCAGCGACCTCAAAAACCCCCAAGTAACAAGTTCCAAGTGAATCTGAGGATTTTTTTAAATTTTTGATCGCCATATTGAATCCGCAACTTTGAATTTTTCAAATCTGCCTTGAGATTCGCATTCTGTTGCTCAATTTTGGGTCTGGAAGTGATCCGGTTGACGTAGAATATCCCATTTATATAATTTTTAGAAAAAATTTACTTGAAATGTGTTGAATTTTGATATTATGCTCTTTTTTAATAATCAATTAATTTAAGTAAATTAGACTATTTTTAACAATTGTCAATTAAGAAATTAACATTATCTCGAGGGGGAATTTACTCTGGCAGTCAAGTGTACACTTGCCTGGTAATACTCGGTAATAGCTGTAATATCTGTAATATTTTGTAATGTCTTGTAATAATAAGTATTATTGTGTAATACCATGTAATACTGTGTAATACTTGTAATATTGTGATATTATGGTGAAATACTTTAAAAAATTTAAAGAAAATTAAAGCAAAAACTGTTAATATAAGTAAAAATTTTAAACACTTGTTCAAATGTAGCGCGGCAGTTGATGCTGAAGTATAGCAACTTTGCCATAGGTGGCGCCCGGCTGAAAAAACTTGTACATGTTCATTAATGAACTTGTACATGTTCAAGTAATGAACTTGTACATGTTCAAGTAATGAACTTGTACATATTCAAGTAATGTTCTTAAACAAGTTCAGCATCCGGAATTGAGACATGTTCGTGTACCAGAACTTGTACAAGATCCTGGACAAGAAAATATACTTGTATAAGAAAATGTATACATGTTCTTGTACATATTTTATTTGTGCAGTTTTCATGTACATTTTCTAGTACCAGATGTGGAACATGTTCTTGTACATGTTCATTTATGTCTTTTAAATTAAAAATTAAAAACTTTAAAGGCTGCGCAGTAGTTTTCTTAAGCCCTTACAGCTGCGCAATAATTTTTAGCATCCATAAGTGAAGAGTCTTAAAAATTATAACTTATTAAAATTTCAAATTTTTTTTAAAAACATTTTTGAATAAATTTTCTTGCACAATAACATTAACGTGTTCATGTAAAAGTACTTGTACATGAAATCTGCACAAAAAATATATACAAGAACATGTATATATTTTCTTGTACAAGTATATTTTCTTATCCAGGATCTTGTACAAGTTCTGGTACAAGAACATGTCTCAATTCCGGATGCTGAACTTGTTCAAGAACATTGCTTGAACATGTACAAGAACTTGTACATTTTCTTGTATAAGTTTTTTCAGCCGGACGGTATCGAATGTTTACAGAATCAAAACAGAAGATGGTTCTTTAGTAATTGGCCGAATTTTAGCTTTTAGCTACCTTATCGGAATAAGTAAAAAAATCGAGTACAGTAAGACATCTGTTCCTGTAATTACACCGAAAGAAAATGCACGAGGCATAGGTTGTTTGTGTTCGTGGTTAAACGAAATAAATATTAAACGAAACTAAATATTAAACGTTTTAAACATGGATGCTCGCACGGATATTATAATATAGAAAATTATATTTGTTTAGTTCCTCGTCCAAAGTTAAAAACAAATAAATTATAAATTTATCGTGTTTTTTAAAAGAAATTTCAAAACATTTGAAATAATAGTTATTTACGTTTTAAAAAAGAGAAATTTATTATTTTCTTTTATAAGTAGGGTAAATGAACTAATTGCGGCGCGATTTGAGTCAAAACACCTTTGAAATAGAAAATTCGACATTTCTATTATATAAAGTCAATTTAAGTATTAAAAATTTTTCAATTACGGCGAGGAAAAAAATTTGATCTCAAATAATTTAATTAGCAATTGTTTAAATGTGCATCTTCATTAGTAATTGTATATGAAAAAAAGATTAAAATAATTTTTTTTAATCATTTTGCAACAGCTATATTAAATATAATAGTGATATGTAATAGTTATTTTTTATGAACGCGCCGTAATTGATGCACCTAACTTAATATTTTAAAATATTTAATTATTTATTTCTCTATTTCTTATTTTATAGTTTTGCTCTTAAATAATAATTTTAAGTAATTTTATTGAAAGTTCTACGTATAAGAAAGTGCTATTTGACGTGTAATATTTTTTGTAATAAAGGGTAATACTCAGTAATATATGTGTAATACTTTGTAATACAGTAATATTTTGGTAGTAGTATGTAATACTTGTAAAAAGTGTAATACTAAGGTAATAATGGTAATATGTGTATAATTGTAGTCAAGTGCGCACAATTTTTACTAGTAAATTCCCCCTCGCATTATCTATATTATTTCTTTTTTTTAAATTAATTTATCAGCTGACAATTAACCCATTTTTTCGTGCAATTTATCTTTTAAATTCCAATTCCAAGGTAAATATATAAAAATTTAATTAAATAATTGTCAAAAATTAATTGTACAGATATCAAAGGTGATTATTACGAATTATAAGATTTTTCTAAGTATAAACCGCAACGACTTTAGGTGAAATATAATAATGGATTAACACATATAATTAACTTCTAACTTATATTAGGTAATCTTAATGAAATTAGGAATAACAGCGATTTTAATCTAATATTTGCTTAGAAAGAGAAGAAGAAGTTGAAAGTCATCAAAGAAAGGAGAAAGATGATCTAAGCAGGTTATGTTACAAATTAGCAGATAATCAATTAGCCCGAACATTCAGCGTGCTTAAGCAAACAAATGACAGAACCGGCGCGCGGCTCGTAAAATTTTGGGTAATTAGAGGCTGCTTGGTGGTGCAGGGCGGGTCCGCGACGAGACGAACCTTCTCTCTCTCTTCATGGTATATCCAGAATTTGCAACGTATAACGTCGAATATGTTCTTATAATATATAATGAAAAGAGTTCTATTTCATTTTATCCATTTCTATAATATATCATGAAAAATTTTCCATCTGCATGTTTAAATAAAAAATCAGAAAATACATAACTTCATGGAAGAGTAAAATTGTAAGAAACCAGATTTCAATTCGAAAGATTTAATTTTGAAGAAAGAGATGCCATTCTCAACTTGTGAAATAATAAATCTTTGAAACCTTTTTTTCTATACAGGAAGAGGAAGTCTAGAAATATGGAGGGCCGGTGTTGGAATTATAATTCGCAATCGTTATTATATAGTATTGAGAGACAAATTCTGAGATTCGTGGCGCCAGGATTTTAGAAGCGTCCTTTTCGTATAGGACACATTAGGCTATCATTATCAACATCTGCCGCTCCCTGTGAGGCTGTAATTACTTCGACCCTAAACGGCCTATTCCGTCATTTTATAGTCTTTGTTTCCGTGCTCTGGGGTCATCGCATCATCGTTAGTATCCTTTTGGACTAACTTTGAAGATTGCTTGTTTTAAAAATACATATATATGTGTGTTTATACGAACACTCGATTCGAACAATATAAATCTAAATGTGTACAATTTTTTACACGGCGAACTGGTAAGAGAAATATACAATTTTGAATCATTTGGTCAGTATAATATAATCTTTACTATTCGCCGCTAGATTTATATCAAACATTTGGTTGATACACTTTCAATTTTATCTCAGGATCAATAAACGTATAACAAACCAATTTAATTGATTCAATCGAATTGATTTTTTAAGTGTGTAAATAAATTGATTATACCCGGCAAGAAGGCTGGAATTAAAAAGAAAAAAATCAATTCTATTTAATACCTGATTTTTTTGTTATTTCGTAACTCTATGTAAGGAATAGACAGCAGCAAACTTGAATCCTTTTTCCCAATCAGTACAAAAACTTGCAGCAAACTTGAAAGATTGCAGTAGCAAGTTTGGTGCAAGCAACAAAATGTCCTCTTGTGGCAAGCTTGCAGGGCAACGTTGGCGCAAGCATGCAGCAAGTTTGCAAAATTTAATACAATGCGCAATTGCAAACGGAAGCTCCTACGGCTGCGCAATACATTTTTTAACCTCAAAAGCAGGTTGCTCTTTATGTTTATTTAGTAACAAATTGTTTCGAAAAAAATTTGTTTTAGTATTATACAAGCTTGCAGCAAGCTTTTGGCAAGTTTGCTTAACAACCTTGCCAAAAGAGGATATTTTGTTGCTTGCACCAAACTTGCTACATGTTTGTACTGCAATCTTGCACGACAAACTTCCTGCAAGTTTTCGTGCTGATTGGGTTAATTCCGGTTTTGTAAAGCGTGCAATATGAAATAGAATATATTTGAATGAATAGAAAACATTTTATTAATAATTTATTTATTGAAAAAAATCTGAGTTATTTTTTTAGTCATAATTTACATTATTCCCATAAAAAAGTGAAGGCGACTATGAAAATACGTAATATGGAACACAAGCGCTCTCGTGGGAAATATGTATAAACAGTGGGAAAAATTAGAAGTACGTTAAACATAACCCAAAAATACATTGCTCCTTATTTTTAAAACTTTTAAAATGGCTGAGTTTAACACAATCAGTGGCGCTAGTGTTCCATTACGTATTTTCATGACACTAAGCGGTTACCAAAATTTGTTCCACTTTTAACGCAGATTTAACATGGTCGTTCGGTCTCCTTATAGCTTATACTACTCCATGTATTTTATATTCAACGCATAACCTAAAAAAATGTTGAAACGATATATGTTCAATTTTTAATGCTTTACGTTTAAATTTATTAAACTTTTTACAAACATCATATTCACTGTAAATTATTTATTATTTACACATTGAACAGAAAAAACACAACAAATTTATTCACTATTACTTCTAAATAAAATGATGAATGAATATGAGATAATTTTTATTTAAAAAAAACACGAATTAGTATAAGGAGATCCCACTTCAAATGCAAAATGATGACGATTTTTCTTTTCTGTTCAAAGTTATCTTATAGCGTTATTACTAAATATGATTACATAACTATTAGACTGTAGAATATAATTAAATTATCATTCAGATTCGTTATTTTCATGAAATATTTTTGTAAATTGTATAGATTAAGATGTCAACAAAAAAAAACACGCCTAGTAGATTCAAAGCTCATGGAAAGTTTTCCAAAACAACGTAAAATAGAAAATAAAATTTGTCAAACTTTGGCTAAGGATACAAATATTTGTACATTTGAAGTTTTACAAAAGAATATTGATTCAATAAAATTTCCACACATCAACGTGGGCTTTTTCAAAAGGAAATTCTTTATTCTGTGGATTCCAGAAAGCGGAAAATAATTGTACTGTAAGAAAAAGAATAGCAATAGTTCCTAAGTTTGAAATTAAAATTTATATTGATGACAATTTTTAATTCCATTCTGTGAATTTATTCGTGTAATGAAATTTGAAAAATTATTGCGGAACTTGTCGACAAGTATCCATTAACTAAAAATTGCAAATAAAAATAAATATTTAGTATTATGTCGATAAATTCAGATTAAGAAAATAGCCTATTCCTCTTGACAATTAATTTTTTTATAAATATTATAAATTTTTGTCAAAAATATTTGCATTTATTTTCACAAATTTTTCATTAAATATAACGAAAAAAAAACAGTTTTCAATTAAATAAAAGTGTTAAAAAGTATATTATGTTTATATAATAACTTATGAAGGTTGAGAATCCTACCGTCGCTTTGCGAGATCCGTGCAAATCTTAATACAAAAATATATGATTCAAAGTTTTTGATACCATAGAAGATTTTTTAACATTATTATTATTTAATACTGCCGAGTGATAAAATCAAAATTATAATATTATTATAAATTTTCAGAATTAATATAGTTCCAAGTGTCCTGAATGAAGAAAAAATTATGCCAATGTCAGGAAATAAATAGTTTGGCTAAAATAAAGGATTAAATCTACATATGAACAGAAAAAACTAATTATTAAATCAATCACTGTAAAACAAAAGGTATATTAATTTAATACCGACTCTAGGTACTAAATTGTCTTTTGGTTCCATTTTGATACCTAAAATCGGTACTATTTTAGTACTTTCTTTTTACAGTGATATTTACGCAAAAGTAAAAAAAAACACTATTTCCTGACATTGGTATAATATTTTCTTCATTCAGGACACTTGTTACTATAAATTCCAAAAATATATAAAAAAATTTAACCAAAAGCCAACTTCAAAACTTTTTCGTGTCCTTTTCAATTTCAAACTCTGGTTTTCAGACTTGTTTGAAAACAAAAAAATGGCATTTTTTAAAGAAAAAATGTTGTCCTCAAAGGGTTAATTATAATAATTGAATACTTAAATATATTACCAAATAAATATTTATTTGTATTAAATAATTTTTTCAACCAAATAAACTGTATTTAAGTTAAAATCTTTTGACTCAAAAATTAAAAATTTTAATATACAAATTGACTCAAATAAAAATTATTTGCTTCAAGGAAATATTTATATTTGATAATAGACAAGTAACTGATTATTTTAAAAAAAAAACAAAAAATTTTTTTTCAGTGTAACGATAAAAATTTTCACACGTATTCAAACGAAAGGACTATATAAACGCATATATATATCGTATAAATGCAAAATGAAATAAAAAAGAAAGGTTAAAAAAAAGTGGTTGAAAGTACATCACGATTAAAAACAGGAGTCTATCGATAACTAGAAAGATCTTATCTCCAAGTGCTCCCAGTTTCGATGATCTAAAACCATACCCTCAAGGTAAAAAGCGATCGTTCTTTGAGACCGCCGCATCGCGTCAACCACGCCCTATCACCGTCGTCTTTTTCGCCCTTGCGGTTTTTAGAATATGTTTTGTTCCCTTTTCCTGGTGGCACTCAAAGCCCGGGAGCGATGAATCCTCTCAACATATTACGATTTTGACATTTTTCTTTATACTATATAAAATCGATATATACACCATAAGTAAAATAATCTACATATATGTTTGATTTTTTCAACCACTTTATAGCAATTTACATATTTAATTTTTTTATTCAAATGTATCATGTGATAAATTTTTTTTTTTCATTAAATTTTTATCTAATTGTTTCTCTAATAAAAAAATGTAAAATTATTTTTAATTATTTTGTAAAAAGAATTTTTAATTTAATTTTTTAAGTGAAAATTCAATTTTACAATATTGGAAAGTTTAATATAAAAAATTTCAACATTTACGAGAAATGGTACTTGAAATGGCGCCAAAAGGAAAAAGATGCCGACTTATATTGAAGGTGCATACTGCACGCATACCTACATATATGTATATATATGTATGTATGTATGAAGAATATAAATCTTCCAAGACAGTGATGTCCGTGCGGTTTGCCGGAGGCATTATAGCCAAGTATGCCGTCTTACCAACAGGATCAACAAAATAGAGGAAAAAATTCTGCGTACTTTTCGCAACACGACACCCATTAATTAAATCAAGTTTTATTCTTGCAAGCACTACTGTAATTTTACATAAATACTGCAGCATCAATGCCTTGACCTAAACATTAAAGATTGTCAGTTCCAGGGAATTTATAAATTTCAACAAAATATACATTAAATTACAATTTTAATATCATTTCAAAAGGTCAAAAAAAAAAAAAAAAATGTTTACATTTTTTTTTTGCATTCTGGATATTTTGCATTCTTGTGAAATATTTAATAGATTGATTTAAAAATTTTGTAGATAACTTAAAAATAGCACACTAATTCACTAATTTAAAAGTATCAAATTGATACAAATTTTTATGTCAATATTTGATATTTTTTATATCAATTTGATACTTTTAATTTAGGGTGAGTAAAAAGATTTGTGACGCGCTCTAAAGAAAGGGACCTTAGAAGCAAACGAATTATAGGTTATGTTTATACGATAATTTTTTATTAAAAGTTTATTATTATTTATATGAAATAAAAATTAGTTTTTATTGAATATATTGAATGTAATAAAGACTTAAATATCAATAATTTGTATTAAAAATTGATCCTCTATGTGTATTTTCACTTCGAAATTTTTAAACATAACCTATAATATTTTGCTTCTAAGATATCTTTCTTCAGAGTGCGTCACATTTGTTTTTGTGTGCCACATTTGTTTTTGTGTGCCATATTTTATTAAAAATTTAAAAAAAAATTATTTTTAAAGAAAATGCATATTTGAGGAATTGACCAAAATTTCCGGTGGAAAATTTACAATTGGCAAAAGAGTGGCCCAATATTGGTCCCATAATGGCCCAATGGTTACCATTGCGGCAATTTTCCACTGGGTTTTAGTGCCGATATTTTTTAAAAATAAACTTTTTGAACAAATTTTAATAAACTCTGGAACATGACAAGGAATCCTTATACTATTTTTGAGTCCTCTATAAAATTTTAATTCAATCAAGTATTTTCCAAAAATTCTGCGGAGAATATTTATTTGTGAAATCATAACAATAATCACATAACCTTAAGTTAACTGTTAAATATGGTTTAATGTGAATAAGAAAATATTTTAAAATTTTATAATAATTAATAAAGCATTAATAAAGCATTATTTAAAAGTTTTAATTATCCATTTGCAATAACAAATTAAACATGTCCTACACCAAAAATAATAAATAATGCACTACCTATATACATGACTTACCAAGTTATAACCAAATAACACGCACGTAACACACAAAATTTATAATTATACATCCAGTGTAACTTTTGTAATAATAAGACTGACTCATAAAAATGTCAGTAAAATTTCATAATAATGAAAAATTTCAAATATATAAATCTTTCTCCTGACTGGTGTAAATTTCTTCTATTAAAAAAGGCACATTTTTTTTTTGGCAACCATTTTTAAAATCAAGTCAACGTAACCACGTGGTTTTTATTGTTGATAAAATTCAAGATGGCTAAAAATGAAAAATAGCTATATAAACTAAGCACAAAAATTAACTGGAATATTGAAGAAACTGACAAATAATGAAAATGACTATATATGTAAATAGTGTGACACACAATGTTGCAAGAAATGAATTGAAAATTTATTTAAAGGGAACGATGTTGGCAGGTGTAACGCGTAGCAGCAGTAAGTTGCAACTGATCTCTCACATAACAACGGCCGATAAAATTGTTGCGTTTCCACCAAAAATTATCCTCTTTTTTTCAGGTTAAAAAGTACAAAATTGTGGTAATTTAGCCCCCACCGTTGGCCAACCATGAGTCGAGCGGTGGCATCGAACCAGTGAGGGGGGAAGAAATGAGGGCCTTTTGCTCGCCTCACTAACAACGCGGGAAAATTATGGTTCAATATATATAGCTGAGGTTAATAGCAATAACTGAAGTGGATTTACAAGCTCTCTTGACAAAATAAAATATCTTTCCACATATTTTCATTTTATTATATTTTTATATCTTATTTAAAATTCTCAACACAAAAAAGAATTACAGCTTTTCATTTTCAAATATTTTATATATATACAAATATTTATGTATATTAAATTTTTGAATATTTTTATTTTCGTGAACATTTTCTCGAACCGATATCATGTTGAAAGTATAGTAGAGAAGCTGCTAGTGTACTGCGGTTCTCCACGTTGAATATAAGCCTTCTGAGAGGGGTACACTTTGAAATTAGTATAATCATGATCAAAATTACTCGCGCCACGCGGCGCAGAACCACCAACCGCTGCTCAAATAGCCCGCCCCGCAGTCGCCAATCATAGTTGAAGATTCTTCGGCCATGTTGCGCAGAAATTGTTGCGCATTGGTAGCTTCAAATTACCGCAAAAGTGCGGATATAATAATTTTCTTTGAGAAATGCGCGTTCAAAAGTCACAGATGAATTTTAGACTGCAAAGAAACCGTAAAACGTGTTTATATAACATTTACAAGCAGAAAAAAGACTGTACCTATTTTAAAAATATATTGTTTTGGTTTATATAAATTGAAAAGTTATATTGAAAAAGATGTTATCATCAAATTCGAGCCATATACCGCATTTGTTGCGATAAGCTTTTGTTTTGTCAACAAAAGACCAACAAAATAAACATATTTTGTTGCGGCGTAATAAAAATTTAGTTGGAATATAAAATATATTCAGAATCGCCTAAAACCTTTTACTCGTGGATTTTTGGGGTCGCTGATTACGAATCTGAAGTCAGATTTCCAAAATTCAAAATAGCGGTTCCAATATGGCGGACGATTATTTTAAATGCTCAGATTCACTTGAAACTGGTTACTCGGGGGTTTTCGGAGTCGCTGATTACGAATCTCATGTCAGTTTTTCAAAATTCAAAATAGCGGACGAATTTTGAATAAACTTAACGTATTTAAAACTCTTAAGAAAGTAGTTTTCTAGAAAACCCCCGTGTAACCAGTTTCAAGCGAATCTGAGCATTTTAAAATAATCCTCCGCCATATTGGATTCGCCATTTTGAATTTTGAAAAACTGATATTGAATTCGTAATCAGCGACCCCAAAAACCAAGTAATTGATTTAATAAATTAAAGACAGATCAGCAAAAATGGAAAATTATTCAATTGACGATTACGCCAAATAAGGATTATATTTAATAAAGATTAGACCACATAAGCATTGGATTAGAGATTATCCCACACAGCACATGATATTTCCTAAATATTTCTGAAATATTTCATTGAAATTTTGAAATATTCCAATGCGAAGTCCTTGAAATATTACTGAAATTAGGGAAATGTCCGCCTATAAGAAATATTGCCGTGTAATTTTGCTGAAATGTTTCCTAAATATTGCAGAGTCTTCATGTGTAATATTGCAGGAGTATTAAAGTGTAATATTTCAGCAAAATTGCACTGCAATATTTCTTATAGGCGGACATTTTCCTGTTTTCCTCAACATTTCATGAACCTTGCATTGAAATATTTCAAATATTTCAATGAAATATTCATGAAATGTTTAGGAAATATAATGTGCTGTGTGGGATGTTATTTAAATTTTGAAGTTGAAATTCCTGCTCCTCAGTATGTTTTTGTTTTGTCAAAGCAAAATATTTTTCCCCTCTTGTAAATATTGAGTAATTCTGCGCATAAAAAAATCTTATTATTTTCAAGTAAATAACATATTATATTTATAAAGTGTCAGTAATTGTATTACCAAAAAAGAAATTTCTTGATGTCAAATATGCCAAGAAAGAAAAAAAAAGGAAGGCCTTTTTGTAAATAAATTTTTATATTAAATTGAGCGTGAGACCACAAGACAAAATTGTTGATTCTTGTCTTGAGGCGACGATCATTTACTATGTAATTATATATGTAAGAACAGAATCTCACATCTACTTTCACATATGCCACGCCGCGGGGGACCCCCGCACTACTTTATGCGTTACGCTATATAAAGAGTAGCCGGTGAAGTGATTACAGTTTGTTAATTATATCGATGGACGCGGTACAAACCTAAAATTAGAGGATCCGGATACTCGCGTGGATACTGCTACTCTTATTCTGAATTAGAGATGAAACAGTCGGTTAATGAATTAATGACAATACATTAGGTTAATTATCTTTCAATTGAATTATTACTCAAGGGTTTTCTGAATCATGATTACAAATGTCACATTAAATTATCAAATTTTAAAATAGGCGGAAATTTTTTTTTAAAGTTTGGCAAATTGGTTTGAAATCTGTATATCGAAACTACCGTTGGTGTCCCTTTTTAGGTGTTTTGCGTAATTTTTTAAACAGACATAAACACAAGAATACGTTGTAATATTGTTTTTTTTTTAAACTATTCTTTATCCAGATGTAATACTGAAAGTGAAATTATTACTTCTCTGGAGTATTTTAACATTCAATTAAATTTACGACTTTATAGAAGCAATAATTACATCTACATTAATATGTATGACGCCCTCTTCCTTTGCACTCGTCTTACGCATAAATCCGCATCAAAAAAAAAAAATACTCCAAATGAATCGATTCCCCAAGTAGCATATTACAATAAACCCTGTAATATTGCAGGGTTGTTTTTTTCTGAAAAAAAATCCATTACGTGCCACTTGGTTCTTCATGAAATTTTCAATAAGAATCGATTTCATTGGAATTGTTCTTGTTCCTTTAAATATTGACATACAAAATTTGGACGTAGGTGTAAATATTTGATAAATTGGCACTTATGAATACAAGTTGTGAACCATTGCAAACTTACAGAAGAGAGAGAGAATAAAGTCTGCCAATCCCTCTATTGCGTTGGCAAAACTTCTATACCTATAGGGCACGAATAAGAATTAGGCAGCCGCAAGTCTAGCCACCGCTTCGGTCCTCTGTAATTATATACAATCCTTTTCTTTCTTCCTCTAAAACACATTCTTTCTTCCTTCTTGTTGGCTCATATACCGTCGAAAGATATACCCTTACCAACTGTTTCTTTTTACACCGCGAAAGGTACGCCAGGGGCGATCAGCCGCCTTTCTTTGTGGTATTCTTCGTTTCCTCAGCGTAAATGACTAACTGCTTTTCGTTCCCCGAAAATAGAATTTATAGGTGATTCTATAGACACGAAAGATTAGTCAACCAAAACTGCAAGCCTTTTGCACTTTTTATATATACAATGGGCGAGGATTCTTCAAAAAGAGGGCATTTTCTTATTTCTTTGTATTATATCATCTAAACATTTTAGTATTCAATTATTTGCTAGAATGTCATTTAAAGATCCCTTAATGATAACTTATAAAGAAGTATAATTTTTTATATAATTTTAGTGAGAAATAATATTTAACATCTAAAAAATAACATTTCGGTTTGTTCTGACCTCTGCGAGTACCAAATATTAGATATCTTAAATTCTTAAAACACCCCTTCTTAAATTTTCTTGCAAAGTACGTGAAAAAAATTCAGTTTTTCTAGTTTCTACTTCCGTGTGGTTTATTACAGACATTTTTAGATAAAAGTGACTCAAAATATGTTTTTGAAAAATGTATAACATAACATAACATTTTATAAATAATTTCTTTTTTTTTAAATAAAATTCACTTTAAAAAAGCTCTGCTCGCGATCGTCTTTGAACGGTTTAAAATAGAATGCCCCACACATATTTAAACGAGGGTAGTTTATTGTGTCTCTTTAAATTTACACCTACTGTTTTATTCAATGGCATATATATAATTTTCAACAAAATAGTATAGTATTCAATATATATAATCTTGTTATGAAATAAAGATTTTCACAAATTCGTGATAAACTATGTGTATATACAAACTTGAAACTTCCAAGTCAATGAAGCTTGTCTCTAAAAAGAGAAAATACAACATGAGAGAGTTGCACGCAATGTTGAGGGCGTCGTAACCGCAATATTATAGATTAATGGTCGACGTACTTTTAGACACTACATTCTTGAGGGGAAGTAAAGACAGTCGCCGGGGCAATTAATATGGTGTTTGGTAAAACCAGGTACTTTATATACAAAAAAAATTTTTTTAACCGAACAATATTCAATTCAAAATATATATAAAAATTCTTCCTTGAATATTTAAGCATGAAAAAAGAAGGATAATTACTGAAAATTATTTTTTTTAACTTTATACTATATGTTTACTGAAACAGTTCAAATGGAAATTTTAGATATACGCAGGGTTAGAGGGCATCTATATATTTTTGAAAATAAAAAAATTAAATTACTTTAAAATTTTAGTTTTTATTTTAAAAAAAAAATCCCTTTTTTAAACATTTTATTTGGAATCTTATACAAAGTGTGTCAAAATACCCGGGGCCAGAGCAGTTTGATCTATACAGGAACTTATTTATTTCAAACATATAAAAATTGACCTTGTAAAACAATTTCTGTTAGTTTATGTGCGTCATTTAAACTCAACCAAAATGTATCGAAATCTTTTATTTTTTTGACATACATATAAACTTCACAATAATGTTGCAATTACAATTAAATTTGGTTCATACTGACAGTTTACCAAATAAATTTAATTTAGTTCGAGAGCAAAATTAATTCAACCTATAATTTTTGAATAAATTTACTCCGATTTATAATACGGAGAGGATTTTGACTCATTTTTATATACAATAACTTTTCCTGTACAATACAAGTTAGTAGAACACAGTTTATTAACGTAAACATTTTTTTTTAAAGAAAAATTCTTTTGGGAAACTACCTAATAAAAGTTTCTTGTCTGAAGTCCAGAGTTTGAAATTAGAAATTTATTTGGCCTAATCTCAATTTAATCTAATCCTAATTTGTACTAATCGTCAATTGTCCTAATTCTCATTCGGTCTATTCTTAATGGAACCTAATTCTTATTTAACATAATATTTATCTATCCTAATTCTAAATTAACCTAAATTTGCAATAACTTAATACTATTTTGGCCTCATCTTAATTTGACCTAATGCTCATTTGATCTAATTCTTACTTGGCCTAATTTTCATTTGTTACCTGATCATAAACACAAAGCATAAGAGAGAAAATAACAAAAATATGGCTTGTCACATTCTCTCTCATGCTTCGTGTTCATGAGCGGGTTACAAATAAGGTTTAGGTCAAGTGAGAATTGGATCAAATGAGGATTAGACCAAATGAGAATTAGGTTACATTAAGATTAGACCGAATGAGGATCAGAATATAGTAATATATTAGGCCAAATGCGAAATAGGCGAGATAAAATTTAGAGCGCATAAGAATTAGGCCTAAAAATGAATAGGCTAAATAAAAATTAGGTCAGATTAATATTAAAATAAATAACAATTAGGTCATGAAATGTTTAGACCAAATGAGAATTAGGTGATGTAAAGATTAGATCGAATGAAAATTAGCCAAAAAAGTATTAGGTTATTGAAAATATAGGCTAATTTATCATTAGGGCAGATAAATATGACGTAATATAAGAATTATGAATTCCATTAAGATTAGACCGAATGAGAATTAGGACAATTGACGATTAGTAGAAATGAGGATTAGATTAAATTAAGATTAGGCCAAATAAGAATTAGTTCATATACATATTACACTAAGTACTAATTAGTCCGTATGACATTTAGACCCATCGAATTTATGTGTTAGGCCATTTGAAATTTGGAGTGCGCCTCGATATTAATTTTTTCAAAACTTCATTATTATAATTAAAGCCTCTAAAGTGGTATATTTCTTCACATGTAGTTGTCGAATTCATATATTATATATACCAAATAAATGAAAATCACGCAAACTTTTTTTCCCTACATGTTTGCGATGGAAAGTTTACATTGGAAAGCTTAAATTTACGATGTTAAATGATCAGAGAAGAGGTACATATCGCGTTCTTGTTATAATGTAACTTATATGGTTTGCGATAGATTTTGATCTATATATATATATATATAAGCGATCGCGTTGAAATTAGGGGTCTGATTTTCATGACGATGAGGACAAGGAGGCAAGGCATTCATGGCTCTTCAGCTGGAAGTTGAGAGTATAAAAATCGCGGAGAATTATGGCTACTCAAATGCAACGGGCAAACGAGCCGACGTCTTTGCTTGAACAAGGGCAGGAGTCTCCCTCGCGGCCAAAGGTGGTATCCGCGTCTGATCGTGATAAGATGCAGCGGTATCGATTGTCGGGTGACAAAGGGCCAGAGAAACGCCTCTTTAGATCGGGAACGCAACGCAACCGCTTGCGGGGGCGTCCATATTAAATGGACCTACTTCCAGTCTGCCAGTTTTGTTTATTACTATTGCGTGAATTGCATAAACTTACTGAAAGCCTTTCTACATTCTATATATATATTGTATACATAAGTTTTGTATGATGATAACCACGTGTGTGCTCAAATTTTCATGTGGTTCGAATACATATGGAATCAATGCGGAAATTATGTCAAAAATGAGATCCGGATCAAAATATGGCACAATGAAATTGAATTGTAAACAATCTTGAAGTTTTATTTGAAAATATTTCATTGTATACTTATCTATACAAATAAGCTTATAGACTTTATTTGATGTCTGTATACTCTCTAAATTTGAATCAGTGAAAAAGTCACTGGTCTCAAATCAGTCGCTAAATTCTAGCTATTTGAATCAGTAACATTTCACTGATTTTCAGTCAAAGTAATTGATTCTCCAGTGAAATGTCATTAACTGTCAGTGAAAACCACTGATTCAAATAGCTGGAATTTAGAAACTGATTTGAGACCAGTGACTTTTTCACTGATTCATATTTAGAGAGTACTTTCATTGAAACTTAAAAGTTTTTTATGATAAATTTGTTGGCTTTCTTATTTTTAAACATCCCAGTTTTATAATACAAGACAAAAATTGTTCCAAACAAAAAGATCAAGATCTTTGAAACCCAAAAATTGGGCGCGGAACCCAATGTTGGGACCTACAATGAAAAAAGTGGTTTTTTTAAATGAGACCACTAATTTTCAGTATCAAATTCGTAATCCCCATGAAATTCTACGTTCAGACATGTGGTATAAGTGCCCAAAATATTGGGAACAAAATTTTTCTACATATAAATAAATTTTAAAAAAATCGCATCTTGGAGGGTTTTTAAGATCACAGAATTAGATTCTGAAATGGATATTGAAAATTAGTGCATTAGATGCGATTTTTCAAATTTTATTTATCTGTAGAAAAATTTTGGGCAATTATATCACATGTCTGAACGTAGAATTTCATGGGAATTACGAATTTAATACTGAAAATTAGTGGTCTCATTTAAGAAAACCACTTTTTTCATTGTAGGGCCCAACATTGGGCTCCTGACCCAATTTTTTGGTTTCAAAGATGTAGATCTTTTTGTTTAGAACAATTTTTGTCTTGAACATTTTTGGTTGATCTACATACCCAGGAAATAAAAACCTATATTCAATATTTTTGAATCGATCGGAATCTGTATTGAATCCGCCGCATTCTTAAAAGGAAATCTCCAATTCAAATCATTTACATTTTTCAAGTTTTTCTTCCTCATTACTTGTAAGTTGAGAGACAGTGATATTTATCTTTTCAATTTTAAAAGCATTAAGCAAATCTAACACTCCAGCGTATAATTTATTTACAAAGCTTGTTTATTAAAAATTATTAAATTTTGTGCGAAATATGACAACATAACCTAAAATTTTTTGATCCAATTCAAAATTCATTAAACTTTTCATTAATATAGAAAATTACTCATTGAAACACGGAGAAAAAAGATTTCTTTTATAAAGTAACTTTTACTACTTTCAGAGTAAAACTGGACCAACTCGAAGTTTCTGCGCATCTCTGGCAATTTTTACTCCAAAAATAGTAAAATTTACTCTAGAAATAGTAAAACTTACTACGGAAACAGTAAAATTTACTACAGAAATAATAAATTTTACTATTTTTGGAGTAAAAATTGCCAGAGATGCGCAGAAACTTCGAGTTGGTCCAGTTTTACTCTGAAAATAGTAAAAATTACTTTTTCTTTTTCTCCGTGGACGAACTCCTATTGAAAATGTTACATTCCGATTAAAAACCTTAATAATGAATCGGCATTCTTAAAATGTCTGATACACTATAGACGGTGCATTTAATAAATTTTTTTTCCTGGGTAGAACAATATTTAATTTATATTATATTGCGCACTTTGCATACACGGATAAAAATACAGTAAATTTAATAAACACAGCATAAACTTTAACTTAAAATGATTTCCGAACGATACGCACAAAAAATAATTTTTTAGGTTAAGAATCATGTCAAAATCTTATTGGATAAGTTGACAATAAATAGACCTTTTCATGCTGATCGTTGTGTCCTTATCTAGCGCATATAATGACGCATGAGTTGGAAGAGAACAGATTAGCATGAAAAGGTCTATATAAAACATATATAAAATAATAAGTGGAACATCTCAATTGTGACATTTGGCAGGGAATGGTAGTTTTTTTCGATACATGGGGTAGAACTAGAATAACGAAAATCAGGGTGAAGCAGGTGTCATATTTTGGATTTTCTACTGGTTTTTCAGTTGAGATTTACTTGCGCCCATTATTCTAAACTAACCTTTAAGTTTAAACCAATTATTTTACATTCAAACAAATAATATTTTTAAATGAAATGTGATAAAGATTTTCCATATATTAAAATACAACTTACAAACTGTGTACAAAATCGTTCAAGCAGATATCTATATTTAAATTAAGAATTTGTTTATTGGAATGTGAATTTACTATAATTTTTATTACTAAAAATTATTAATTACTCAAAAATATTTTTTGCAAATTTTTCTTTTATTTAATTTTTAATTACCGTGGATGTCCCAGTTACCGTCCACCTAAGACCTAGTTTCCGTCCAGTTTAATTTTCAAAATAACATTTATAAAAAAATTATTTTCTTTTATTTGTTTACTTAAACTAATAAGTCGATTGTGTGACAAAAGGAATAAATTATTGTTAAAAAATAATTTAAATTACTATACGAGATATTTGTAAAATGGACGGAAACTGGGACATGGACAGTAACTGGTACATCCACGGTACTATAATTTATTTTTTTCAAAAAAGTTATAGTATATGAGAAGAACAGCGAGATTTCTTGTGACAAATAAATTATTTTTCCAAAATTTAAACCCGAAATAATTTTTTATTGCAGAGAAAGTTTGAAAGCACAAAAAAAACGTCCTTTGCCCACATACCCTTAATTATTTGAAGATTCAATTAAAAAAAATAATTTATTTGATATAATTTATAGAGATCACAATTTTTAATTAAAATAATAATAATTTAAATGAATTACATTAAATCTTAAAATTACCTATGTTCCATGGTGCCTTATTTTTAATTTATTTTTTTTTATTATTTGTTTGAACGTGAAAACTATTCTTCAAATTGCCACGAATATTTGAAATAGTTCAGTAGGTATTGTCGAGTTTTCGATAGGTGCTGACATCCAACGTTAGAATCAGTTAACCTAGTTGTGCATCAGTGTTTCGTTTCGATTTGTTTACTACTTTACTGTGCAACTGTTCACGTGTATGAATTTAGTTTACTTTGATTTTGTTAAACATTATTTTTTTTATTTTTAGTTGTTATTTCATGTTTAATTAGTTTAAAAAAATGTTCCCCTTAAGTACACAAAAGAAACATTGGGTATTTAGTGATGAAAAGGATTTAATAGAACTGAGACGACAGGCTAATGCTAATTTTGTTGAAAAACATGGCAATAAGATGTCAGTAAGTAATTGTTTCTGATTTCAATAATATAAAATTAATAAAATTAAAGTTTATTTTTATAGATTTAATAAACCTTATTTTACATTTTTTGGTTAATTGTATTTTTTAAAAGAAACTTATTTTATAATGCATGTATAGGTTATGTATCTTTACCTTTTTTTTTACTTGTTTTTATTTAAAAACAAAGAGTCAATAATTATTTGTTAACATTTAAACAATTGATAGCTGTTTAAAACCATTTTTATTTTGAATAATATTGTTACTTTCAATAATATTTTATCTATCCATTATTTATATAAAAATAACGTTTTGTTAATTTCAAGTCCTAGAATTAACCTTTTCAAGTTAAAAATTTTATAAATTTAATATTTCTGAAACGAATATTCAAACGAATTTGACCTTCGTCAAATTTTAGTATCACATCAATTTATATTATTTTAAAAAAATCTGTAAATCCTAAAATTTTTTGGAGCTTTCAGAAAAAAGTTATCTTAAAATAAAATAATTTTATAACAATTCTATTATTTTTTTGTGGAGAATAAACTGATTTATTTTTCTGATAAGCAATAATATCTTATATGTAAAACAGTTTTTAAATAATAATATTTTTAATTAAAAATGTATCAAATTTAAGGTTACAAAATCAAGTTGTGAACATATTATTTTTGATTAATAATATTATCAAAGGAAATAAAATTTTTTAAATTTAAATTTTTTCTTCATAATTTTTTTTCTTAAATTTAACATATTTTTAATATGTTAAATCTGAGTTTATTTTATTTATTTATTTATTTTTTTTTAATTTATCGACTTTTAAAAACTTGTTACTCATTTATTGAAAATATTCTATTTTGTTTAACAGATAGAACAAAGGGCCGAATATTTTCTATCAGAATCAGAAGAGCGTATCTTAGTTCGTTATTATGAAACACAATTGAGAGAATTGGGTAAACGATTTAATCCACAAATGCCACGAGCTACAGTAGCAACTGCATTACATTATTTCAAAAGATTCTACTTAAGAAATAGTGTAATGGATTATCATCCAAAAGAAATACTAGTCACCTGTGTATATTTAGCGTGCAAGGTAAAACGATTAATAATATTTTTTAACTTTTTTATTTTAAATATATAATTTATATAATTATTATTTTCAGGTTGAAGAATTTAACGTTTCTATATCTCAATTTGTGTCAAATATAAAAGGTGATCGAGATAAAGCATCCGATATTATTCTTAATAATGAATTGCTTCTCATGCAACAATTAAATTATAATCTCACTGTTCATAATCCATTTAGACCTGTAGAAGGTTTATTAATTGACATTAAGGTATTTTTTTAAATTAAAAATACAAATTCAATTTATTGAAATTAATTACTTTTTGAATTATAATAATTCTTTATTAATATTAATTTTTTTTTTAGACACGTTATCCAGGAATAGAAAATCCAGAAAGATTACGTCCTTATATAGAGGAATTTCTTGATAATGTTTTTATGACTGATAGCGTTTTACTTTATGCTCCAAGTCAAATAGCATTGTCCGCTATTCTTAATGCAGCATCAAAAATCTCATCAACTTTAGACAGTTATGTTACTGATATTCTATTTTCAAGGGACCATTTGGGAGGAATTATCGAAGCAGTTAGAAGTAAGATACTTACAAAAAGAATTTACTAATTTGTCAAATCCATACAATCGACTCTTGCTCAATTGATTAGCAATAAATTGAATCTCAGTAAATTGAAGTGTTTTTCAGGCCCTTTTAAAAACACTAGATAAATTGAAAAAATTCCATTAATTTTGGTCACTTGATAAATTGAACTTTTTTTTTGACGTTAATTTATCTTCGATCACTCAAATTAAATTCAATGGAACCGAACTCTCTATAATTTGAATTCTATGAAACCAAACTTTATATAATTTTTCATTAAATAAAAAATTCTTTAAACATTGGGATGCACTTAAACAAAACAAAATTACAGATTTCTTTGGAATAAATAACATAACATAACAGAACCTTCCGTTACAAACTAAACTTATGAAAAATGTACCTCTTGTTAATTTGAATTTTTTCTTATCTTCATTTGATTATTGAAACATTCGATAAATAAAACTCTATAATTTGGACTTTTTTTCCCATCCCCTTGAGATTCAATTTATCGAGAGTCGACTGTATTAAAGTATTTTGATTTTCAGAAATAAGATCGATGGCTAAATTCATTGAAACTCCTACAAGAGAATTTGTGAGGCCTTTAGAAAAGAAATTGGAAAGATGCAGAAATCAAGACAACAATCCAGACAGTGAAATGTAATATTTTTTAAATATTTTAATTTAACCCTCCTTCGAATTAATTAAATTGCTGAAATCGGTACCAAAACGGTTCATTTTATCCTGTATAGAAAATTTTATATTTCAACTTGATTTAATAGTTTTTTGGGTCACTGATTATGAATCCAAGGTTCGTTTTTTAAAATTCAATATGGCGGAAATTTATGAATTTTTTTTTAATTTAATCGGATTTTGGGTTTTTCTGTGAAGTGGATAACTTACCGTATTAATTAATGGATCGAAGTTATTTAGAATTTTAAAAATTATTAAAATATGTGGAATATAAGAACATAATCTTAATTTTTTCGACTTTCATTTGGTATAAACTATTCAGGCCTCGGATTTTACGACTTTTTTTTTAACTAAAATTATTCTCTAAATTAATTATTTTAAATAATTTGAATGAAATTCTTTTAAAAATTCAATTATCTTAAACTATTTTCAATTCAATTGTTTTTTAAAAAAAAGGATATCTAAAATTATTTTCAGTTCTGTAAAATTTTGAAAAATCTTTTGAAATTCAATTATTTTTAAAAATTTCAACTGTAACTTTTCCAAAAATTGTTTTCACCATTAAAACTAAAAACTATGCAAAAATTTTTAATTCAAATGATTCGCATAAATTAGACTTAAAAAAAAAATTTTTAATGGAACTTTAAAAATTTCTTTTTAGAAATTTGTCCTACTTCATTAAAATTTTGAAATCTGTCTTAGTTCAAAAATATAGAAAAAAAAATTTTCCTCATCTAATATATTCAAGTACTTATTTTTTGGTGAAGAACTAATTTACACAAATATTGGAATTAAATTTCTAAATTAATACTAAACTTCCATTAGTTATTTTTAAACTGGCGAAATATTAGATCAAACCACTACTGAAAATCATCTGAGAGTGGTTGCTGGTATATTTTTAAAAAATTTAATTTTAATATATTTAAAACTAGGTGAATTTTTAAGTTCATTGGTCACAATATCGTATAAATTTTATTTCGTTTTAAATTTAATTTATTAAAATAATAAAAAAAAAAATTTATTTTGCTTCCTCGTGGAGGAAGCTATGTAGTCCTTTCGTTTATAAACTTTTTAAAAATGGTGAAAACAAATTTTCCTCTATATAGAAACATGTTATATGAGATCCTGATCAATTGTCCGGATGTATGTATGTGTGTGTGTATGTGTGTGTGTGTGTGTATGTGTGTGTGGATCGTTTTTGTGAACACGATATCTTTAACAGGTTTTAATGGATTTGGATAAAATTTGGTAGGCTTATTTAACACATTAATCTCTCAAAAATGACGAGAGGATTTTTAAAAATACCCCAAAAAAAAAATTTTATCGTCTATTTTCCAAAAATTTTTTTTTAATTGAAAAATTTTTTAAATCGAAAAACTTAAGGTAATATATAATATAATCGTCTTCTTTATGTCAAGATGAATCGATTGATATATATAAAGTATAGATTTGATTGAAATTTAAAGAATTAAAGAAAGTTAAAAAATCAAAAATTCTCATTTTAGCTAAAAAATGATGTGTTTATTTAAATTCATGTTTATATATGAAATAATTTTATTCCCTGCATTGAAACGAATTGGTTGGTATATATAAAGTATAGATTTGATTTAAAATTTGAGAATTAATAAAAATTGAAAAATCGAAAATTCATATTTTAGCTAAAAAATTTTGTGTTTTTTTTAAATTCAAGTTGATGAATAAAATGATTGTATTCCTTGCATTAAAACGAATCGATTCGTATATATAAAGTTTATGTTCACTCAAAATTAATTAAAATTTTCTTTATTTTTCAAAAAATTTAATTAATTTAAAACATTTTTAACTCGAAATTTTTTAAATCAATCAATTGAATTGGACAAATTCATTGCTTCCTTCACGAGGAAGCGAATTTTTTGCTTCACACAATGAGGAAGCATAATGTTTATGAAATAAACATAAAGGACCCCCTCCTTGTTTTAAAAGTAGGAGGTTCACGTTGTGATTTTGTAACATAAAATGTTGCTATTTTTTTGTGACATTATTCAAAAACTATAAAATATTAGATATTATTATTTCTTAGAAACATAAATCAATTTATTATACATCATAAAATGATGGAATTGTTATACAGGGCGTTTAAAAAGTATGGAAACTTGCAAATATCTCGAAAAGTACGCATTTTCGTGAAAAATGTTCAAAACAAAAATTGAACGTATTTGCAAGTTTCATTACTTTTTGAACACACTGTATAATTATTTTACTTTTAAATATTGATTCGAATTTAAAAAATTTGTTCAGTAAAAAAATTACACAATTTTTCAAAGCTTGTAACTTTTTTCTAGAAGCTTCAAAAAATTTGGGATTTCGTACATATTTTAATATTGATATAATTTAACCGCTATAAAAATTTAATGAGGTTTTTTTGCTCCGTTTGAGAAATAATAAATTTGAAAAATATTTACTTATAAAGTATCTCAAATGATTTTCAGTGGTTTGACCCTATTTTTTTCTATTTTTTCAATAAAAAACGAAAACGAAAACAAAAAAATAAGGAAAATTTTTTAAATATGAATTATAAAAAACATATTGTGAAATTTATTGTTAGTATAACTGTATTAATGGAAAATTAGAATAATTATTGAGTATTAATATTTAATAAATTTGAAATTTTTTTTAGATACAAACAAAGAATGCTGGATATGTTGGATGAAGAAGATTTATTGGACAATGAAAAGTATGCAAAAATAATTCAAGATCAAGCGGCAAATGATGAAAAAACTCTAGGCGTGTCTAGGGTCTCACCAAGTGATTAATTCCTTGATTCATAAAAATATCGAATTTAGACATGGATTTCAAGATTTTGGATTTTGAGTTTCCACAGTGAGTGATATTAAATAATTTATTTAAGTTTGATATAATTATTTTTTTTCAATACCAATACAAATATGATAAATATCAGTTTAAAACTTTTTTAAATTCAATTCCAAATATCTTTTAAAAGAGTATATAATTTATTAGCAAAATGTTTAAATTTACAAAATATTTTAAAAAACAAAATTGTTAAAAACAAGTAAAAACTTATTTAAAAAAAAAAAAAAAAAAAAATAACTACAATAATATTTCTCTCATATTTTGTTGTCAATCAATTTTTGGGGAAAATATAATATTTTTTTGTAAAACAATGTACATTTTATAATATAATTATTATTTTACGATTCATGATGCCTAAAATCTATTCTTTGCATTACATGATAAGTAGGATGATTTGAAGGTACATCATGAAAAATTGTGTCATGTTGTCCTGATGATAAATTACTTGGTAATGGTTGAACAATGGGCAGAGACGATGGTAAAAGAATTGGTGATAAATGCGTTTGCAAAAGCGACGATCCAGGTTGCGGTTGACCTGGATAATTAAAGAACCTAAAAAATATTTTCTATTAATATTTATGCATGACAAGAAAAAAAAAAACTACCAAATAATCCTTTACAATTTTGATATAATCATAATATTTATTTATTAATAAAAACCATGTATCTACAAGTGCTGCTTTTTTTTCTAAAAAAAAAAAGTAGAATACTACACGAAGACTTTGTTTCATTTCATACCATAATCGATCTCCAACGAAAATTGGTCTTGGCGCGGGAATTCCCAAATTTGAATAGTATTGTTGTGCCAAAAGTTCAACGTCATTTGTGTATTTTCTTTTCCATTTTGTTCGTCTATTTTGAAACCAAATTTTTATCTGTAAAAAGAATAGAAATAATTCTTTTGTTAAAATTTGTTCATAAAAAGTTGGTAAAAATTTGAGGTAAAAATATTTTGTGCTTTTTCTTCTAAACTATTTAGAAGGATATGTGGAGTTGAAATGGACTGTGTGTAATATATCCTAATTAAAAAATCGACGCCTCTCTGGTCTGACATTGCTACCACAGCTCGTTAAGTTTGAGAAATATTGTGACAGTTATGTCTGCAGCTCGACGTGTCTCTCTCTCTCTCTCTCTGCTTTTCATCTACGGTTACTTCCCTT
Organism: Leptopilina boulardi; assembly: GCF_019393585.1. NCBI lineage: Eukaryota > Metazoa > Arthropoda > Insecta > Hymenoptera > Figitidae > Leptopilina > Leptopilina boulardi. The sequence goes on from NW_026137778.1 coordinate 1,740,108, forward strand.
TACAGAGATTTCGAAAATAATTATTTCGCTTAATATAAAGAAAAAACAATTACGTATAAATTGTAAAAAACAATTGCCTTTGATAAAATATACTTCTCAAAAATACTTTCCTTTTCTCTCGAAAGTAGAGAAAAAATTATATAAAAATTGAAAATCCTTCGTATTTAGTATTTTTTTTTTTTATATAAATATTTGAATGTAGAAAAAAATTTCTAATGATTTAGAAAATTGTTTATAAAATGTAAAATAAATAAAAAGGGGTGGTTAGGTGCTAATTGGTGATACATATAAGGAAGGAATCTCCCCTATGGCGCCAAGCCCCATGAATTGGCGCCTACACATATGGTGCTACATAATTCCTGTAGTCCCATAATTCATAGTTAGTTCATCTCCAGTTCGCGGAAATTCAAAAACCTATGAATCTTAAGGCTGCGGAAGTGTATGTGCCTTTATCGTAATTCATTAAAAACTCATCTCATATTGAAACATTAGAAATTTGAAATATTTAATTCTCTATATAGAAAAAAAAGAGTCTTTCGGAGAAAAAGGAAACATCTGGAAATTTATGCAAAAATTTAACTACAATTTTCAACTATATTTATTGTAAAAGTTTTACATTGATAACGAAGGTTATTTTTTTTTTTTTACAAAAAATGTTTATAAAACCTCGTGTAAAGTGTAAACATTGTAAAGTATAATGGGATTTTTATTTATTCATTTTATTAACTTTAATAAATTATTTATTTTTATGAATTTTTTTTATTAATTATTTTATGAATTTTTTTTTCAGTTGAACAAAATTTACACAAAAATTTACACACATATATATAGTTTTGTACATGAACAACAACATTGCAATAAAAGAAAAATAAAAAATTTAATATAAACGAAGAAAAAAAAAAATATTTAAAATAAGTAGGTAAGCCAAAGTGCGCGCAAAAAGAAATAAAAATGAAAAGAATTTACAATGTTTGATATAAAAAAGTACTTTATAAGAACAGTTTTTTTAAAACAAAGTTTGCTACCTAATTAATAAATTTAAATTGAATCAGATTTAATAAATATTCAGAAACATTGTTCTGCAAAAAAAAAAGAAAATAATTTTTCAGAAAATATTATCTTATTTGTGTCACGTTAAGGGATGAGAAACCAGTGAAATTTTCGTTGTTTTAGGGTGTTAATTTTTTTTCGACATTATTGAGGGTACAAAATGATTTAAAATTTAGAGACAAATATTTTATTATAGTTAACAAATTTTGTAATAGAACATAAAATTTCGGAAAAATTGAGATTTTAACTTCTATCATAATTTTCATTTTTTTTCATCGACAACTTTTTAAAATACTTTTTTTCATGATTCTGAACAATCAAGCGTAAGGGTTTTTAAATTTGTTAATTTTTTCAAAAAATACAGTTTCTAAACAATAATTTTTTTTTATAAAAAGAAGCAAACAATTTTTTTCCCGGTTTTCTGATTTTGAACAATCAATCATATGGATTTAAAAAAAAATTTTTTTTCAAAAAATAAAAATTCTAAAATGGTAAAAAATATTATTTTCAAACATAATGTTAGAAAAAAATTGTTTTTGCTTCCTCGTGGAGGAAGCTATGTAGTCCTTTCGTTTATAAACTTTTTAAAAATGGTGAAAACAAATTTTCCTCTATATAGAAACATGTTATATGAGATCCTGATCAATTGTCCGGATGTATGTATGTGTGTGTGTATGTGTGTGTGTGTGTGTGTGTATGTGTGTGTGGATCGTTTTTGTGAACACGATATCTTTAACAGGTTTTAATGGATTTGGATAAAATTTGGTAGGCTTATTTAACACATTAATCTCTCAAAAATGACGAGAGGATTTTTAAAAATACCCCAAAAAAAAAATTTTATCGTCTTTTTTCCAAAAATTTTTTTTTAATTGAAAAAATTTTTAAATCGAAAAATTTAAGGTAATATATAATATAATCGTCTTCTTTATGTCAAGATGAATCGATTGATATATATAAAGTATAGATTTGATTGAAATTTAAAGAATTAAAAAAGTTAAAAAATCAAAAATTCTCATTTTAGCTATAAAATGATGTGTTTATTTAAATTCATGTTTGTATATGAAATAATTTTATTCCCTGCATTGAAACGAATTGGTTGGTATATATAAAGTATAGATTTGATTTAAAATTTGAGAATTAATAAAAATTGAAAAATCGAAAATTCATATTTTAGCTAAAAAATTTTGTGTTTTTTTTAAATACAAGTTGATGAATAAAATAATTGTATTCCTTGCATTAAAACGAATCGATTCGTATATATAAAGTTTATGTTACACTCAAAATTAATTAAAATTTTCTTTATTTTTCAAAAAATTTAATTAATTTAAAACATTTTTAACTCGAAATTTTTTAAATCAATCAATTGAATTGGACAAATTCATTGCTTCCTTCACGAGGAAGCGAATTTTTTGCTTCACACAATGAGGAAGCATAATGTTTATGAAATAAACATAAAGGACCCCCTCCTTGTTTAACAATGGGTTTGAATAAATAAAGTTTGCATGAAATTATTTTTCATCAAATTCAAATTTTGATAAATTTTGTTATTTGTAATAAATGACATTTAAATATGAAAAAATGAGGATAAATAGGGTGTCTAACGGTCAGGGAAGTCAGAGAAAAGTCAGTGAATTTCTTTAATTTTCTGGAATTTTTTATAAATACATAAATTAAAGTAAATATAAGTTTCAAAATTTTTACTTTTTTCCCAAAGCAAATGCAAATTAAAAAGTTGGCCTTCACACTCAATTATTAAACATGTGATATATCTTATATTCATTAAGTAAATAATTATTTACTACTATTTATTGAATCTAATAAATGATTTTTTAAACTTGGATAACAATTAATTAATTTTTTTCAGTGAAATATTTGGTTTTTTAATATATATATAAATAAAAATTATTTGATACAATTTTATTTTATCGGTTCAACTTGAAATAAAGTAAATTATTCATTAATACGAATAATTTATTATTTAATGCTAATACCCACATTTAACTTATAAAAATTTTTACGGCGTCGAATATTAAATTATCGAATTTCTATTTAGCAAAATTGTATAAAGTGAATTTTATATTATGCAAAATTTTCAATTTACATTTAACTAAAATTCGATTTAAAAGAATTTCTATTTAGCAGAACTCTTATAAAGCATTTTTTCTAATACTTTTAAAAAATTTTAAATTAATATAATTTCAATATAACGAAATTTATGTCTATAAAAATTGACAAAAAAAGAACTAAGTAGAATTTTTCTTAAATGTGAATTCTGTTAAATAAGAATTAGTTCGAATTAAAATTTTCTTTCATAAAAACTTTGTTAATTAATAATTTTGTTAAATTAATAGAAATTCTGTTAATTGTGGATTTATTTAATGAAAATTCTGTTAAGTAAATATTTTGATAAATCGAAATTTACTAAAATAACAATTCTGTTATAAAAATTGTTCTTTAAGAAATTTTTCTTGAAATAAATTCCGTTAAATTGAATTTTTATTAATTTAAAATTCGATGTACTAGAAAATCTACTTTATATAATTTTACTAAATAAAAATTTGATAATTTAAAATTTGACGCCGTAAAAATTCTTTTAAATTAAATGTTGAGAATCTTTATACGTCCTCAATTAGTTTATTTATTTCCCTTAAATATTTTTTATTTTTTACAAAACATTATTTATTTGGTTCAAATACATATGCAATTAGTGGATAATAGACAGGTTGAGTTTTAAAATTTCAGTTACCTGTGTTTCAGTGAGTTTTAAACTTTTACTAAGTTGCAATCTTTTGGCGACGCTGAGATATTTATTTCTCTCAAATTCAGCTTCCAAAGATTTGATTTGAGCCGCTGTAAAGGCCGTTCGAGGTCTTTTCTTTCTCTCCTCATCACTAGCTGCACTTGAACTTCTTTCATGAATATCTTTTTCATCGACATCAATTCTGTTTGTTGAATTATTATCGATACTGCTGGTGCATGCTTCTATAAAAATAAAAATAAATAATTATTACACACAAAGTAATTAATTATATGTATTTTTTTTTAAAATACTTATATTCGAATTTAGCATTGTTGCTAAAAATGATTAAATAAAAATTAAATCTCCATATTTTATTCTCGAGAGGCGTGCCAGACCCATTAAGAATAAGTTTATGTGATGTACCTCGCGTAGAAAGCACGCTACACAGCAGTGTTAGGTTCAATTACCCAGAAGAATTCTCTTCCTCATCAATCTCAACCTTTTTTAAGACGAAGCTGTTTATGTTTATATTTATCCCCCGTTATACGGTGATAGTTGACGCCTATGCGCTTTTACTCATCATGAAGAACGTCTTCAGTGTATATCTTCAACTAGTTTGTTGTGAGTAAGAGACTTAACTTTTAAGCGTCGGCTATCATCTTCTAATTATCTTTCCATTCGTCATATGGCGAACAACTATACGAAACGAGTGCTATACTAATGAACATGTTTCCGATGTTGTGTCAGAAGAGAATATATATATAAAGATAGATGTACAAAAATATTGTTATTGTTATATATATTTTAGTAATACCACACAAAATTAAAAGGCATTAAAATAAGCTGCAACGCTACTTATTTTAATCCAATTTTGCTTATTTTAATACCAAAATGGATTAAAATAAGCAAAATTGGATTAAAATAAGAAGCGTTGCAGCTTATTTTAATGCCTTTTAATTTTCTGTGACATTTTATGTCTGAACCGGATTGCTCGATTATAAAAAAAAAGAATTTATAATCAATGTATAATATTTCTGTAAGGATTTTCATTATTGTTTAAAGGACGGAATCAGTCCTTGATTAGGGGTGTTAATTTATTTACCGGTATTATTGAATATTCAAAGTTATATACTATAATATATCATAAAAAAAACCGCTGCCCAAGTTAAAGTAGGAATTTTTTCAATTTTGAAATATCAATAATTTTATAATATTTTATAGAGTAGACCAAATTTATTTAACTTTTACTGACCAAATTCATTTCAAATCAGATATCGTCGGAGTTGAAAATGAATTTTTTTCGCCATTGACATGAAAAAGTGTCTTTTTTGTGCCTGTTTTGGGCAGATAAAGTAGCACTTTTTAAGGCAGTTTGGGCCAACTGCCTAAAAAAGACTTTTTTAGGCAGCAAACTGCCGTATAAAGTCTTTTTTAGGCAGTAAACTGCCCTATAAAGTCTTTTTTAGGCAGTTGTTAATTTTTGCATAATTTTTTTTTTTGCTTTTATTTTATTTATCAATTTTTATTATTTTTTTTCTTTAAAATTGTTTCACTTTTTCATAACAATGGCGAAAAAAATAGCGTATGTGGCTCGCACGTAGTAATTTTTAGGTTCGGATGATTTCAATACTCGCTGTCTGTGCGACTTCGGTTCGACTCGGCTCGCTTTCGGCTCGACTCGACTCGCCTTCGGCTCGTCTTCATCTCACCTACAGCTCGCCTTCGTCTCACCTACGTCGCACTAACGACAGCTCGTACTGAAAATTACATCCTCACCTAAAAAGTACTACTTTACGTGCTTGCCACATAATATACTATTTTCTCCAAAATGTTGTTCTTCAATGCTTTTTAGGCGAAACGTTTTTCTTTTTGGCTGAAATTTTTTTTTTTAGGAATTTATCAAGAATTTAATTTAATAATTCGAAAAAGTCGATTTCTTTATTTTAATTAAATTTAATTTGTTAATAAATATTTTACTTTAAATAACTAATGTTATTATATATCTATTAAATTCATTTTATTAATTCCTTAATTTTAATTAAGTAGGACAAATTTATAAAACAGATTCTGAAAACAATTGAATTTTAGAATTTTTATTAGAAAAACTTTTTTAAATAATTAAATTTTTTTAAAAATAATTGAACTTTGGAAGACCTTATAGTTGAAATTTTTAGAAATAATGAAATTTCAAAAGATTTTGTTAAATTTCAGACAATAATGAAATTTCAAATAATTGAAAATAATTTATTAAATAATTTTAGATAACATTTTTTTAAAAGTAATTAAATTTTCGAAGATTTACAATTCATATTTTTGAAATTAATTAAACTTCAAGTCGATTTTTAATTAAAATTTTCTGTAGTAACTTCTGGTGATTAAGAATTTATTAGAAATTACAAACAAAAATTGAATTTAAATTGGTTTTAACTGAAAAATGATTTCGAAAAATTGAATTTTTGATGAATATTATAAAAATAATTTAAAATCATTAAATTTTGAAAGTGTTACAGTTGACATTTTTAGAAATAATATTAAATTTTAGAATGTTTTAAATAATTGAAATTTTTGAAAATAATTGAACGTCAAGTGATTTTGAATTGTAATTTTTTGGTAATTTCTTTTGCTGAATAATTTTAATAAAAATTAAAGACAAAAATTGAACATTACAATTTTTTAATTGAAAAATGCTTTCCGATAAATGAATTTTCAAAAAATATGTTATAAAAATCATTTAAATTATTGAATTTCAGAAGATTTATTATTAAAATTATTAAATTTCAAAAAGTTTTATATAAAAAGCTTTAAATTTAAATTTTTGGTGATTTGTTTTTAAATTATAAACAATTATTGAATTTCATACAATTTTTATTTGAAAAATAATTAAAAATAAATAATTTTGTGAAGAATTTCATTAAAATTATTAAAAACAATTAATTTAGTGAAAAATTTTGTTTTAAAATTTGTTAAATAATAATTGAAATAAAGAAGTTCTAATGAAGATCTGCATTGTATACTAAAAAAAGACGTATTTTGTTTAAATATTTTGTAAAAAAAAGTCGAAAAAATCGAATCTTATTAAAATAAGTCGGAAAAAAGTCATAAAAAGTCGAAAAAGTATCCGAGGCCTGAATTTTCCAAGTCGGAATCTATCTTAAGGGTATGTGGAAACCTCCCACGTGACCAAGTATAGGAGAATGTGTTTTGGTAGTATACATCTTTCTCTAAAATGAGAAAAGATTTTTGTCTAAAATTTTGAGGGATGATAGATTAGAGTACAAGGAATCTCGCTGTTCTCCGAAAAATACACAATTTTGCATTAAATTATTAAAAAATGAAGTTTAAAAAGTGTGATTTTTAAACGAAAATGAAAAGAAACATGGCGGCGCATACACAGACGTTGCTTGAGTGTGTCAGTGCTCCAGTAAACAGCGCCAATTCGAGTAAGTGGCCGCTGAATGAACTACGATATAATACATTATTTTATTATTTATTGCTTTATTTTTATTATTTTTGCGTTAAGTTATGGTAAATGAGTAAAACAGCGAGATTCCTTGTACTAAACAAAATCATTTCTCCTAAATTTTAACCCGAAATCATTTTTTATTTCAGAGAAAGTTTCAAACCACAAAAAAACGTCCTTTGCCCACATACCCTTAAAATTAAGAAAAAAAATCTTTTGATCGGGATATTTCATTTTTCTTTTTGGACCTCAAAGAGATTTCACTCTTCTTTACAAAATCCGATAAAAAAAAATTTTAAAGTATTCAAAAATAACCAAATTTTAAAACAACATTTTACTAAAAATCTTTGAATTCAAATTACTTAAAAACGCCTTTTTTTGTTCCATTTTTTTTTTTATAAAACTTTATAACTTAGTAAAAAAAACATTTTTTCAGTCAAACAAAAAAATAAGTTTTGTCTAAAAATTTTGTTTTGTTTATGCTTCCGAACGTACGGATTTTAATCAAGCAACCCAGTCCAGGATTTTGGAATGAATTTACGAAATTATTTATGTAGATTTATTAATTATAAATCACAACAATACGCGACGCTTTACGATGAAAATAACCTTAGCTGCCAAAAATTTTAAATTATGTTTCTGACTTTTGTAGTGAAAATACATAAAGAACATAAACTCTTTTTTAGATCCTCAATATTTAATAAAAACTGATTTTGGTGTTACATAATTAAAAATGAATTAAAAATGATCAAGGTAAAATTATTACTAAACATAACCTAATTTTTTTTGTACATAGCTAAGTTTCCATTCACCGTAAATAATAAACATATTATTATTTATAAAATAGTAATATTGTATTAAAGACAAGTTATCCGTAAATAAAATCATTAGTAATTTCTGTCATCGTTGTGAAATATGTAAGTAGAAATAATATATAGAAAATTAATAAACTGTATAATATATAGTATCAAATTTTGGCACAGCAAACAATTGTGCATTATTTAATGGTTACACAGTTGAAGGCAAAACGAATGGAGAACGTGAAAATCAGTGAAAAAGATGCTCAGGTGGCTTTACTGCTGCTAAGCAATAAATATCTCTAAAAACTATTCGTGGCAGGGTCTCATGGGCCACGAAGAAGCGTTTACCGACTACTAATTGTCAGATGGCGACGTAATTGTCGTATTTTTTTTCAGTCTCTCACACTTCTTAAGCCTAAAGCTCGCTGCTGGCTCGGCTAAAACTGTACCACCCTTAACTCACTCAACCAATATTGTGCGAACAAACGAAATTACAACATCTGTAAACCAAACTTGACTTATACAGGCAATAATTATTCCCAATATATTGTACACTGCTGACAACAATTCAAAGTATCTTTATCCAGCCAATCAACATAACTTGGTGTTAATTTCAATTAAAATTCACTAAACAAAATTTTTGAAAAATTAATAAAATAATGTAGAATTTCTATAAAAATTATTTATTTTATCTCCCATGCTTTAAAAAAGTATTAAAAAGTATTGGATTTGATAAAATTTATATAATCTAAGAATTGAAATTTCAATTAAAACTTATCAAATACTGAAATTTCTATCCTTTTCAATAGAAAGTGGAAAATTTAATCAATGTCTATCAAACATATGGATAAAATTTCTATCAAAATTAATACTATCCCATACAGCACCCAAAATTCCCTGAAACTTGACAGAACCTCACATGGCGAGGTTCATACAAGTTTGTGTCGATGTTTAAATGTCCACATGAAAAGAATATTCACACGAAACTTTGAGGAAATATTACACTGTAAATATTCACGTGCAATGTTCAATTAATGTTGTGTCAATATTGAAAATACATTTTCGCCTAGTTATGAAAATTTCATTTACTAATATAATATGTATAGGTGAATATTGACACAACATTACCTGAACATTGCACGTGAATATTTCTTTAAAGTTTCGTGTAAATATTCTTTTCATGTGGACATTTAAACATCGACACAAACTTGTATGAACGTTGCCACTGAAGTTTCCTAACCTCGCCGTGTGAGGCTCTGTCAAGTTTCAGGGAATTTTGAGTGCTGTGTGGGTAAATAAAAATGTAATACTTCATTATCAAAAGGTTATCAAATTTTTGTATTGAAATTCTATCAAATTCTATTTGTTGGAAAATCTAATACTTGTTAAGGGGCCATTCATATACCATGTACTGATTTTTTTACCCCCCCCCCCCCACCGATTGTGGTCGCTAAAATACACTTTTGGTTGTATATGCCTACACTTTTCTGTCCTTGTCTTATGCACGTGTTGTCATGGCAACACATGAATTGGAAAAGGACAAAAAAGTGTAGGCATATCTGACCACGAGTGTACATTAATGGAGGTTCTACAATAGGTGCAAAAGCCAAGTACAAGTGCAAGTCCAAATGCAAATCCCATGAGTGCAAGAGAGATAGATAGACTACCTATCCCCTTCGCACTCATGAGATTGCCACTTGGACTTGCACTTGTACTTGGCTTTTGCACCTATTCTGGAACCGCCTTCATCGTGGACATTTTTAGACATTCTTAACCCCCCCCCCTGAAGTGTCAACGTGATATATGGACAGCCCCTAATTAAGGCCTAAGCACAATAAAAACGGAACCGGAATCGCAAACGGAAGAATTGGTAAAAGAAGAACAACAATATATGACTATCGCCTTTTCTAACTCATTCTTCCGTTTACAATTGCGATTACGGTTACTTTTCTGTTCTGTGTTGACCTTTAATATTATCAATAAATATAGTAAAGTGAAATTTATGTAAAATTGGAAAAAAAGAAATAAGATGTATGTGTCGTTAACCGGAAGTATATAGAAGTGAGAGAAAAAAAAATTTGAAGATTTTTCTGTTCCTACTCATTTGTCATCGAGTTTCTGTTTCGATTGCATTGAAAAACGAGCTGAAAAGAAGAAAAGAAATTAGAAAGGGTTTGCCAAGAAGAGGGAATAAGAGCATAAAAAGAGAGCACCGGCAGCAGGACAAACTCATCTCTCTCTTTCTCTGCTAAGAAAAAAGAGATGTAGAGAGAAACGCTGCAGGAATAGAACACCACGCCTTCTCGTTTACCTAATTGCCACGAGCTACACCGAACTTGTCCCCTAATTATTGTTGATGAATGAAGAGCTAAAGTAAGACGAAACGGTGCGATAAACTGTCGCTAATATTCATTCGTCCGTGGTAATTATTTTGTTACGTATATATACTCTATTATATATGTTTATACATATTTATTGTTTAAAAAAACATTAATTAATCGTTTCCACATTTTTTTAATTAACTCATAATTTTATACATATTAGATTTATTATTTTTTAAATTCATTTTTTTTATTTAACCTTCAAATTGCGAATAGCGGTCTGACAGAACAGGGAAAGCACTAAGCGTAATTTTTTTTGGGAGAATTTAAAGGTTATAAATTAAATGTAAAATTTGATAATAATATAATAAATATTGGTAAAGAAACTTTTTGAAGAATTATTAAAATTTTCAAAAACAAGCGAATTATCATTGAGAAATTAAAATAACAATGAATGAAATTATAAACAAAAGTAATATGGAAATTTTTGTAAATTGACTGCAACAATTATTGTGAGTCTGTATATATATGAGTCGTGTTTTTAAGATTTACGCGATACGATGACGGCTTTGTAGTTGAACGCGTCGTCCCACATATCTCAAAGTCTTCGTGTCCTGAACAAGAATCTTACTTTTACTTAGATCTCAAATTTATTGCGCCCGACTATTACGCTCAGTAAATCACCAAAGTTGGAGATGCCACTGAGAAAATTAGTCGGTTACTGTCATACTCATTGAGACATACGAGCTCTTTTTAAGATTAATAAGAAACAATCAAAATTTTCGTTCATTAAAATTCTGTTAATGTCACTTATACTTTTTAATTAGGACATAAGAACATTTTTTATTTCTTTTTACTATATTTGAAAAGAAAAATTATTACATAAATTTCAAATCATCATCAGAAAAGAAAAAATGTGTTTTCTTTAATTTATTTTTGTAATTTTAATTTTAATTAATTAATATTAATTTAAATTTAATTATAGGTTTAAATATTTATTTTTTAGGAAATTGAAAATATTTTTCATTATATTATCCTTCGGACTTCTTAATTAATCGGAACATATTTTATATATTTTTACATATAACCTCAAATTAAAAAATTATTTTGAACTGTTTTTAATGCAAATTTAAAGTTTAATAGAAATTAATTTCAATCAACTTTGGAAAATATAGTTATGCACTTTTCAGAAAAAATAATGTTGAGTCAAAATCTTGCGTCAAATAATTGAATTGTGAATTTCGAAAAGGACTCTCAACTCGAAAAAGCGAAATAAGTGTCATTTTCGCATAACAATTTATAGTAAACTAGCCCTTTTCGAAATTAACGATTCAATAATTTTTTTAACATTTTTATTTTTTTCTTTCAGCTCAGACAAAAATCGTAATAACTAAATATTATTTTTTTCTGAAATTTGTATAACTAAATTTTCTCCAAAATTGATTGAAATTAATGTTTATATGTTAAAAACAATTTTTTAGTTTTTGAGGTTATGTTACGGTCATCATACCCCTTAAGGCCAGGTGGAACTCGTCAAATGTAAACAAACATGAAAATGTACGTAATTATTGACAAATTTGCGACAGCATTTTTTTTAATAGAAAATAAAAATTGTTCTTTTTCTATGTGAAAATGGAAAATTCATATATAAAAGTACAGCCTGACACCGTATTTGACTAATAATATGAATAATATTAATAATCATAATAAAATGAAAATTACATTGAAACAACAATTTTCTCAAGGTTACGAAAAAAAAACCATTTGAGTATATCTGAGGCACGGACGTTGAGAACCTAGGTGGGAGAAAAAGTTGAGCGATTGGACGTTCACATCTTGGAAAGGGTAAAATTCTGAAATCATACCCCCACCAGAGGACAGAGACTAGGTCTTTTACCCCTTCCCACACTATTTCTCCCACCTAGTTTCTCAACGTCCGTGCCTCAGATATACTCAAATGGTTTTCGTAACCTAGAGAAAATTGTTGTTTCAGTGTAATTTTCATTTTATTATGATTATTAATATTATTCATATTATTAGTCAAATACGGTGTCAGGCTGTAGTTTTATATATGAATTTTCCATTTTCACATAGAAAAAGAACAATTTTTATTTTCTATTAAAAAAAGGGCTGTCGCAAATTTGTCAATAATTACGTAAATTGTCATGTTTGTTTACATTTGACGAGTTCTACCTGGCCTTAAAGGCCAACGCAGAATAGAAACGTAACCGTAATCGCAAACTGAAGAATGAGTTAGAGAAGGATAGTCATATATTGTTGTTCTTCTCTTACTAATTCTTCCGTTTGCGATTCCGGTTATGTTTCTATTGTGATTAGGCCTTAATTTTTTACATTTTTTATTACAAAAAAAAAATGACAGGAAGAATTTCAATGAATATGGTCGATAAATAGTACCGCTATTCATTCTATTTGAAAATTCTGCTTTTCTGATAAAAATATATATAACTTGGAATTTAATTTTAATCTAAATTTTATGAAAAATTATTTTTAAAAAATACATTGAAATGAGGTATCAAGGCTTCAAAACAACGTATGTTTACGACACCATGTTTGAATCTGATTTGTTGACATAAACTTCAAATTAACCTCTATTAGCAAAAATTCAAAGCAAAATATTTTGGAAAAGTTTTCTTGATCCATTTGTATAAATGGTTTTTTTTTTTTTGTTTTTTTTAACACATACTCCTGCGTGAAATAACGTTTTGCCACATTTCCATGGCAGAATTAGGAGTCGAGACAGATAAATAGTGGATGGAGAGTAGAAACATTGAGGGGGCGTGGAACTCGCAGGAAGTAATGGATCATGGAGTTCACGTGAACCTTACCGGCTATACGAAGAAGCTATACAAATGAATTGATAGCATAATTGGTTCAATCTTATAGATATTCTTATACGACTTATCCGCAAGTAATATCAAGCAACTCACTTCATAAACTTCAACGTCAAGAAGATAACTGATGAAGAACTAAAATATAACGTATATAAGGAGATATTATAATCTTCTCAGGTATTCATATATTCTTTTGAAACGAATATATGTGATATATGTGCATTGTGTGGAAAATAATAAAATTCATTAATATCTGAATTAATAAAAATTTCGGTTAGCTAAAATTTTGTGAAGAACTCAAAAATAGTATAATAATTCGTTGTCATGTGCCAGATTAGGGACAGTTGGGGTAAATGGGTACAAAATCGCTATTTTTCACAAATTACATAAGTTTCTTCCTTTAAAAGGTAATATTTGCGGGTTTATTTTTTTTAAGTTGTTATTTACGTTCCCAGGATTAATTTTATGCAGCAGAAAAAATTTTAGATAAGCTTTAAACGCATGAAACTGATTGTCCCCATTTACCCCAAAATTTAGAAAATTTCATAAAATTTGGGGTATATGGGGACAGCATAGTTTCTAAGAAAGTTTTAAGAAAAAAGTTTCCTCAAGTATATTACTGTATTGAGGGATGAAAAAATTTTAAAAAAAATTTGTAGTAGATATATAATAGTTTAACCAATTGAAATTTTTTTATTTTTTTTTATTTCAGTATTTTGTCTTGCATTTGAAAAAAACACTTAAAAATCATAAAATAGATTCTTAACAAATTCCATATTTAAATAGGAAATCATCAAAATCGTATTGTCGACATATTGAGTTTTCCTCAAATATGCAATTTTTTAAAAATAATTTTTTTTTGACAAAATATTAATAAATTTTGGCACATGACAACGAATCCTTATACTATTTTTGAGTTCTTCGAAAATTTTTAGCTTAATCTATCAAATATTTTGCGAGAAAACCTGCGGAGAATAATTACATGTGAAATCACAACAATCATATAACCTTAAAGGGAAAAATTAAAAAAAAAAAAAGAATCCGAGAAAAAATCGGAAAAGAAAAAATCAAAAAATATTTTGATGAAATAAAAGAAAATAATAGGTCAAAAAAATTGAAAGAAAAATGGAAAATTTTAGAAAGAAAACTTTTTAGAAAAGAAAAATTGGAAGAGAAAATTGATAAAAATAAAAAAACAGAAGAATTTTAAAAAATAAATGAAAATCATAAAAAAAGAAGAGATTGAAAGAAAAAGCAATAATTATTTTAGGAATTCAAAAAAAACGATAAATTTTTTAAAAATACCAAATTTTTTTTTAAAAATTAATTTTAATTAATTAATTAATTAATTTAATTAATAATTTAATTTAAAAATTTTTTTTTAATTAATTGACCAGAAATTTTTAGAAAATTAAGAAAGTTTTCTATTCCGTAATTTTTTTCTAACTAAAATAGAAAAAATAGAAAAAAATAGAAAAATAGTAGAATAATAATAATAATAATAATAATAAAAATTTTAATAGAAAAAATTATTGTTTTAATAAAACAAAATTTTGCGTTACGCTACAAGTTAATTATCTATTTACTAATTTTTTATTAAAAAAAAACTTTTAAATTAAATAACTTTCAAAACCCCCACAGCACCGAAACTTTCCTGAAAATTTAGTAAATATTTACTTGCAATATTTGGAATAATTAATTGCAATGTTTATTGAATGTTTTGTAAAGATTTAAATGTCCCACTTGAATAAATGTTTAGCGCGAAACTTTCCTGAAAATTTAATTTAAATATTCAGAAAAGTTTCATACTAAATATTTGTTTAATCGGGATATTTAAATCTTTACATAAAATTTTCACTAAACTTTGCAAATTAAATATTCCAAATATTGCAAGTAAATATTTACTAAATTTTCAGGAAAGTTTCGGTGCTGTGAGGGAAAATTTGAAGAAATTACAGAGTAACAACAAATAACCCAAAACAAAAACATTTTCTACTATAATTATTATGCTTTCAAAGTGTAAAAATAAAATCTTTATATAATGAGAAGAAAGGAGCTTTATTTTAAGTTACAACTTTTTTAAAACAGCTTTAATGCTCATAATTTAAGACAGTGCTTTTTAACTTAAATCTCAAAAAAGTCACGTGTTTTGTAAATTTATAAATATTTTATTTTCACACCATATTCAGTTTAAATTAAATACAAGTATTATATTTTTTACTTTCAAAGATTAATTTAATTTCAGACTAAAATCTCAAAATATTTTTTCGGTTAAAATTTTTAAAATAATTTGTATTCAGACAACTTCAAAACAGAGAATATATAATAATAAAAACTTGCCATTCTATAAAATCATAATATTATTCCTTCATTAAAATAAACTACAGTACAAATTGTTTGTTACAGCTATTTATTGTTATTCTGTAATTACATTTTTGAATAAACACATTAAACTCACCATAAGTTATATCTGGTTCAGGTGATGTTGAACAAATAATATCAGATTCTTCAAAATTACTTTCTTCTATAGCCGACATTGAAGAATCTGGTGTCACTGAAAGTCTTTTTTCTTGTTGATAAACTGTCAAAAAAAAAAGGGAAAACTTAAAAAAAATTTCCATTGCAAGTGACCAAAATTAAGAAAAATAAACGTCGGAGGCTGAATGATGGAAAAATTATTATAAAAAAAAAAAAAAAAAAAAAAAAAAAAAAAATTATCACTCACAATGTTTTGCAGATTTAGCAGTATTTTCGTCTTTGTCATTTAAGGAAGAATGATGATGATTATGAAGCTGGTTGTCTTCAAATCTTTTTTCACAAGGAGCTAACAATCTTTCAATACTGAACGATGATCTTTTTAAATGATCACTTCCTTGACATCTCATGCCTAATGATTCGTCGGGAACACTCACTTTTTCAAATGACATTTTTTATTAATGACACTACACATTAAATAATAAAAATATTTATCTGATTTTTGTTGATCACCAACATTATTCGATACGTTTATTCAAAATTAATTTGACAATTTTATAGTAAATTAATATCTAATTTATAAAACAATATTCACTAATTAAAAATTAACACGCTCGATATTTAAAATAATGTTTCAATGAAAATTAATAATTTGTATTTTGAATATGAGTGTCACTTGTAAATGCATCTAAAAACAAACTAACTGTTCTATTAGTGACACTCTTGTTTAGAGAATTAGAGTTTTGAACGTACTCTGTCACAAGAAAGTGAGTCGTATTAAACATTTTTTTTTTTTTTTTTTTTTTTTTTTTTTGGCACAAAAGTTAAATCCTTCAACATAAGGCGGTTCGAGAAACCCACGTGCTTTTAACGTCACCAACAGATGAACCAATGATTGTGAATTTGGGGCGGTACTTGGCAAGCACCTAAATCGCGGGGCACAAAATTTTTAATTATATCGCCGTATGATGATGATGATAATTTGCGCTCATAATTAATAACAAGTTGTCTAGCGCTTTTTTCAAATAAAATTCCAAAACTTTTCCCAGGTTAAAAATTTGTTTCCAGGTAATATTTCAATAAATTTTAATAGAAAAAATACATCAAATGTATACAAAATTAAATTATTTTAAATGTTTTTTTCATTAAAAACTATTAATAAATACATTTAATTTTTGGTATTTTTAGGACAAAAAAGGGGAAGAAAAAAGACGTTTTAGTCGATTTACATTACAAAAAAGTCAAAAAAGTCGATTTCTTATTTTTAATAAATACAATTAGATAATAAATATTTTATTATTATTATCAAACAATTGTTATTGGAATTTAAATAAGTTTTTATTAATTCTCTAATCTGATTTATGCAAATTATTCGAATTGAGAAGTTTAAAAAATGATTGAAATAATTACCTTTTCGAAGAACTTAAATAAAATATTATTGAAAAAAAATTAATTTAGAAAAAATTTTTAAAATAATTGAAATTTTATAAAGCTGCAGTTAACATTTAAAGAATTAATTGAATTTTTAGAGATTTTTAAATAAAATATTTGTAATAATAATAATAATAATAATAATAATTAAATTTTTGAGAATTTTGAATTAAAAAATATTTTTAAAAAATTAAATTTTTGAAAACGTTGATTAAAATTAGAAATAATTAATTTTCCGAATAATTTTAGAAATAATTAAATTTTTGAAGATTTAAAGCTAAAATTTTCAGAAATAATTGAATTTCAGGAAATTTTAAATCAAAACTTTCATCAATTTTAATTGATGAATTTTTATAAAAAAAAGTTTAGACAATTGAATTTTAAAGAACTTTCCTTTGAAAAATATTTTAAATAAAATTTTTAAAAAATTTGATTAAAATTATTGAAAATAATTAATTTTGCAATGAATTCTAGTTAATATTCATTTAATAATTCAGTTTTGGAAAATAGTCGCATGCATTGAAAAAAGTCGAATATATTTTCTTTATTTTACCAAATTTCATGTTTCCAAACGCGGTTGAAAAAAAAAATTCTTACATGAAATAGGAAATTCCAGGACCTAATGAAAAATTCAAGAACTTTTCCATGTAAAAATAAAATTCAAGGACTTTTCCAGGTTTTTTTTTTAAAGGAATTCCAGGTCACTAGACACCCTGTTATAATTATTTTTAAGAAAAAAAATAAATAAAGTGACAAAATAAGGGGAATTTTATTCATTTATTTTTGTCAATATAAAGTAGTAAATAAATCAAGAACTTAAAAGTTCTTCTTAAAATTATTAACTAATTTATATACAGAAAATAACGATTATCAAAAAGAAAACTAATTTGTGAATTTAAATACACATTTTACAATTTATTGTAGTCCTAATAGATTGCAGGATATTGAATATCCAGTTAAAATAAGAATAAAGTAAATAACCTCATATAACACTAAATATCAAGTAAAAACGTAGAATATTAATATTATCTAATTCTCATTCATTTTACATGATTACAAAAAATTGCTATGAAAAAAAAAACGTTGTTACTGTATTTATATATATATATATTTTTTTTTTTTTGTCGTTCCTATTTATAACTTAGAACAAATTATAAATTTTCTAAACGTGCTTCATCACACTTTTTCAAAATGCTTTTAAAGAATATTGATAATAATAGTAATAATAATTTTTAAATAAATTGAACTAGTTACATCGCTAACTGCAATAATTGCTGGAAATATCACTTTTAATTTCTTAAATGATCTTATTCAAATAACGATATAACTAGATGAATTATAACATCTAAAATATGAGTACTCTGAATAATAAATATTACATTTGTTGCGTAGAATTTCCATTCCATGTATTGTTTTCATCGTCATCATCTCTAGGTGAGTGTAATCTATGTATATTACCTTGAACTTTAAACACTTTTGTACTTCCAGTTCCCAAATTTCTTCTGTGAAGACTAAATGGTAAAAATATTCAATAATTAAAGTATTGTTCTTAAATAAAAAAAAAAAAACTTAAAAGAGCATAAAAATTTATAGGTAAAGTATATATTGTAAAATTTTTTTCAATCAAGACACTTTTATGGAGCAGTTTTAATGTTGAAAAATAAAATAAAATCACAGTTGTGCAAAAATTTCTAAAACGGATTAACTAAAATTTTTTTTAAATAATTAATTTTTAATGTTCAATCGTTTTTTTACTGTAATAAAAATAGGATTTTAAATATATATTCTATAAAAAAAATTATTTTGTTAAAGTTATAAATAATTTTTTTTTTTTAATAAAAATTATTTTTGAAAATTACATTCTAAGACGAGAAAATCCTATTCTTTGTTTTTAAAATCAACTGGATCTCGAGAAAATTTTTTTTTATTTAAAACAGCTGAAAATTTTAATTGTTTACAACTTTAACAATTTTTTTCAGAAATTTATTTTGATCACGCAGTAGTAGTAAAAAAAAGTCATTTAACATTGAAAATTGAAAATTTGTTTTTTAAAACATTAAAAATTTGTTAATTTTAAATTCAATGTATTATCAATTAATTATTATAAAAAAAGTTCTTAGAAGAAATCTTACTTGATAATCAGTTTTATTAAGACGAAAAATAATATAAAAAGTCAAAAAATACTAACCCTCCCATTCGTTGCATATTTGAAACATCTTGTGAATTATTTTCATTGGCAGTATTACTAAATTCTCCCGAATTAGGCTCATCATTTTGTGATCTTCCTGGTCCTCTATTAGTATTAAAAAAATATCGCATAACATAATTGTACACTCCAATAACTGGACTGAAAATGGTCCATATAATGCGAGATAAAAAGCCTATATCTTTTGAAGAAGTTATAATTGATTTTGAATTCGACTGTAAAAGAAAAAGTATTGGCATTATTATTTCAAATTTCAGACACTTAAATATTTAACTAATTTATTTATTATACTATATTTAACTAATGTACAACTGTACATAGAGTAGAATTTATTTAATTTATAAATATTGAAAGTTATTTTTTCATTTCTTTTTTAAGAATGAAAATTTTAATACAAAATATTTTTTTTACTTATTTTTCACGAAGCTGAAGTAAGCAACGTTTATGATAAACGATTTTTAAAGAAATAATTTTTTAAAATGAAAAATTCCATAATTTTTTGATTAATGAAAACTACAAGAAATATTTTTTAAGCGAAAAATTATAGAATTTTTTATTTTAAAAAATTAATTTTCAAAAATCGTTTATCGTAAACGTTGCGTACTTTAGCTTCGTTATTTTTCCGTATAAAAAAATTTTTTTTTTTCTCCTTGACTACTTTTGTCAATATCATCAGATTTTGTTTATATAGAAAAGCACAAATTAGAACTGTTGCGGTCTATTTTAAAAAAAAACTAGTTTTGAAATATGTTAAACTTGAACATTTTCTTAGTTAATTCATCATAATATTATGGCTTAAATTTTCTTTTTTTGTATGAAATTAATAATGAAAAGTAGGAGATTCGGGACCTTAATTTACAACCTAAAATTTTGTACTTTTTAAAAAACATTATTCGAAGATTATTTAATATTCGATATTGAGTCTTACCAAAAGTATAAATTTTTTGATACTGTATACTAAAAAATGATAAAATAGTTGCAGAAATATTCATCTTTAAAACAATAATCGTATTCAAAATTATTTTTCTTGAAAATTTTTCATAGTATGTAACTTTTTTGGGAGCTCCTAAAATTTGGAGGTTGAAGAGCAATAAAATTAAATTAAAAATTAACCTTTTTTATGTAAAAATTTGTAAATTAAATATCTTGTAAAAGCAAAAAAAAACATCTACAAGTTTTAATAGCAACTAAATTATATCAATATTAAAATATTTTTATTAGGTCCCAAAAAAAAGATACAATCTGCAAAAAATTTCAAAAAATTTTCAAAAAATAATCGATACAAAAGTTAGTTCAATTATTTTCAAATCATTAAATAAGAAAACAATTTAATTTTTAAAAGTGTTTCAATGTATTTCAATAAAAATGATAAAAATTACAATTTCTTGACAATTGGAAATGATTTAGGTATAACGCAACCTAACATTATAATTGTTTCTCATTGTCAAATTTTTTTAAATCTTTATCCAAATACAATTTTTCTCGATTCAATAAGTTAAAAATAAAATTTCCCACACTTTTACTAAAAAACAGTTTAATTAAAATTTGATTTATATAAAAAAATAATTCTTAAAATAGTAGTAAAGATGTTGGAGTTTTTTTGTACAGCAATATTAAATATTTGAAGAGGCCCAGCGTAGTTGGGCGAAAGCTAATGTATTAAATATTAAACAATAAATGTGGATTTATGTTTATATATTTATTATAAATAATGAAATGATAATAAAATTACGCATAAAATATGCCAAAAAAATTTGTTTATTATTCCCACCGAAAGACGATAAATTTGGGAAAATAAACAGAAAATAAATAAAATTTAAAAAATTAAAGATATAAAATAAATAAAAATGAATCCACTTCAAATCAATTTTAATCGAATTAACTAACAATAAAGATGTATTTTAGTTGAATCTACTATGTAAATCATCAATAATCATTTTTGTAGATTCATCTAATTTTTGAAATGTAACCATTGTCTCCGCATCACAACTCCATTGTTGTTGGTACCAATTTCTAAATAATTGAAAACCCTCGTAGGCTGCAGTGGCTTCAGTAATAATATTATAATCATTCACATCCTCAAATTCAATATTAATCTCTTCTTCTTTAACCTCTACAAAATCTATACTGTTTTCCAAATCAGTAGATAATTTTTCTCCGCTAAATGCACTCAAATCTATGGAATATCTTTTTTTGAATCTGATGAACCATCCCGTACTTGCTTTAAAATCAATCTTACCGTCAATTTCTTGGTTTATTAAGAGTGCTTTTTCCTTTATAAGAGCCATTGACATTGGTTGTCCATCAGTCAACTTCTGCTTACACCATTTATACAAAATTTCTTCAAGAACTGGATTTTTAGGATTATGAAATCGCTTAAGTTTTGTATCTAACATTTCATCATTTTGTATTCTTTTTTCATACTCATCACTTTGAAGTCTCATGCGTCGAATTGCTGTATGCGAAACATTAAATTGCCTAGCAATTTTTGCATTGGTAGTTTTAGTTCCATTCGCTTCATCTGATTTAAATATTTCTAAAATTTTTTTTCGCTCTTCCAAATTGAGAAGACTATATTTTTCTCTTGACTTTTTCTGAAAATACCACAAAAACTACAATTCTCTATATACATTCAAAAAATAAATAAAAATATTTTATGATAATAAATATAAGAATTATAAGTAGTTATTTAATTATAATCAATTATTATTAATATTATTAATCATTATTTTAAGAATTTACTTTTTTCATGATATTAAATTTAAAAATTATTACTTGAAATTTGTTCAACAAATTATAATATCGATAATAAATTAATTAAAATGAATAATAATAATAATAATATCAGTAATAATATTAATAATAATGATAAAATTTACATACTGTTCAAAATGATAATTTTTATTCCATGTAGGGTTCACAATTATTGCACAGCACTGCGAACAAACGCGCGAACACTTGAAACTGAATGCTTCGCAAAAAAAGAAGCTTTTTAATTCTAAATGCTTCGCGAGAATTTTTTAAACATATTTTAAACATCCAAAAATGTACAGTTGGACTAACTTTGGCTGTGACTGTCCGTCCAATTCTTCTTTAAGGAAAGGCACTACCTTTATTTTGACCCCTTTAAATTTTAATGATCGCACGAAATTATATATTTTCTTTCTTGCATCATTTGGGTCCTAAAAATATTCATGGTGATAAAAAAAGAAAATTTTCATTTTTCATAATTTTAAAATTTGTATCTTTAAAAAAAAAAAAATAAATAAAACTTTTTAAAAGAGTGTGAAAAAGTTGGCGATAAAAAATAGTCAAAATTGTACAAATTTAAAAAATTTTTAATTTCTTCAAAACTATATTAGTATATTTCTAAAATAGTCAAAAATTAAAATTTTTCTTTTTCTGTTTTCTGATGCAAGAAAAAAATATAATTTTCTCAAATCATTTAAATTTAAAGGATTCAAATAATGGTGGTGTCTTCCTATAAACATTTTAGTCGATTAACAATTACAAGAAAAGTCAAGAAAGTCGATTTTTATTTTTAATTAATTTCATTAATTAATAAATATTTTATTATTATTATTATTATTATTGATATTAAATAAATAAATTTTATTAAATAATTTAAAGTTTTTTGAAAAAATTTTTTACGTCTGATTTTTGAAAATTTATTTGAATCAAGAGTTTCAGCAAAGTTTCTTGAAAAATAGTAAAAAAAATTGCAGTTAGTCTATATTTGGAAAATTCTTGTTTTCAATAAGATACAGAAAGTTTTGTGTTTGAGAAATTCTCAAGATTTGAATTCACAAATATTTCAAAAAAAAAAAAGTTTCAGTTATAAATTTTCAAAATTTAATTTTCTTCTTTTATTATTACGAAAAATTTTTAAAAAATTTTCAAGAAAAAATATTTTAAATACGATTATTGCTTTAAAGCTAAATATTTCTGTAATTATTTTAACATTTTTTAGTATAGAATCAAGAAATTTATACTTTTGCTAAATCTCAATATTAAATACTCTTCGAATAATAACTTTTTTTAAAAAGCTACAAAATTTGAGTTTACGAAATAAGGTCCCGAATCTCATACTTTAGATTATTAATTTTATATAAAAAATGAAACTTTAAGCCATAATGATTAATGAACTAAGAAAATGTTTAAGTTTAACATACTTCAAAAAAAGATTCTTTAAAAATTTGACTGCAACAGCTCGTAGACGAAAATCAACCCTAGTAAAAAATGACTAAAAATTAGTTTGATTACTCATAACTTTCTTAAGGGGACGCACCCCAATTTTGACCAACTTAAATTTAAATTTTTGACCATTTCAGAAATTAAAGTCTTAAAAAATTAATATTTTAAATATCTATCTTCTTTTAGAATTTTGATTCTGACCATTTTTCATCGCCAATTTTTTCCATAGTTTTTAAATGATTCTTCAGAATCTCTCGCATGGATTTTAAAAATATTAATTTTTTTTTAAAAATAAAAATTCTAAAATGGTCAAAAATTAAATTTATTTTTTTGACCACTTTATACGTTTTTAGGACCAAAATGATGCAAGAAAAAAAATATAACTTCGTTTAATAATTTAAATTTAAGTGAATCAAAATTGAGGGCCTCCCATTAAAAAAGCATTAATTTTAAAAGTTTTTTTTTCAAAATGTGTGTTTTTAACTGAATTTTTCAAAAATCATGCAAAAAATTATAAAATTGAAATTTACTATATTTTTTGTAATTTAAAGGTTAAAATCTTGTTTTTAAAATTGTTTGTATCCTTTTTACTAAAAAAAAATATTTTAAAAACTACTTCCTTTTACAATAATTTTAAGCCTGGATCTGTTGCGGGAAATTATATATTCAATATTGTAGGAATTTTTTAAATTTTCGAAATTTTGAATTTTTTAAAAAATATCTCCGTTTTTTTATACTACGTACTTGAATGTATTTTGATGAACTGATTACGAAAACCATAGTGACAATACCCGAAAATTTGATTTTTACGGCGAAAACCATAAAAAAAGTCTTAAAATATTTAATTTTTTCGTTTCTTGGGTAAAATATGCAAGATTTTAAAAAAAAATTTTTAATTGATCCATTTTTAAGAAAGAAGGCTTCACAGCATAAAATTTTCTTAAAAAAAGGGGAATAGTGGAAATTTTGTTTTGAAAAAAGGGGAAAATCTAAATGTATATTTTCCTTAACCAAAATGCTTTTAAAGTTGTTTTAAATTACACTACCGGTGAAAATTTTGAGACCACCCATTTTCTGGATGAATAAAAAATATCGTAAAACATAGAAAGTATAGAAACAAAAATGATTTTCCTAAATTTTTTAAAAGATGATAAATTTATAGAGAAAAGTGAGATTTAAAGAAAAGATTTTCCCAGTATAGTAATAAATTTTTTTATAAATGTCATTTTCAATGTTTTCTAAAAATTTGAATTTTTTTTTTTTGAAAAATGCAAGTAATTTTTTATTTTATCAAACCGAAATTCGTCTTGTAAAATATACAAAACTTGATTTTATTCATATTTTTCAAAGAAACTGAAATTTTTAATTTATTTAAATTAAATCAAAAAAACAAAAAATTTTTAATTAATTTTCTGATAAAAAAAAATTTCCAATTTTTCTAATTCAGGCCTCGAATTGACTTTAGAAACAGAAAGAAGTCGTTTTAGTCGATTTTCTTTACAACAAAAAAAGTCACATTTTATAAAAATAAGTCGAAATATTCGCAATTCATTGAAAAAGTCGAAAAAGTCGTGTAATCCGAGTCTTGTAATTTTTTGGTTCAAATTTGAATTTTTATTAATTATCCCATTATTCGAGTTTCAACATAAAATAGGGGAAAAATTCATAAAAAAGGGAATTTTTTAAAAATAGAGGAAACACTGTGAAGCCTGAGAAAGTTATGAGCATTCGAAAAAAAGCATTAAAATTCTCAAATTTCGAAAAATTCATATCTTCTAAACAGTTTGATATGTTGATTTGGCATGGAACCCATCATATAGAAAAATTGATGTTATACTTACATTTTTTAAAGGTAAAATCAAAATCACACACGTTGGAATCAATCCTAATTCTGTGAGAGTTTTATTGTCATCCTCGACAAGAAGATCTCTTCGTGGAAATGATGTGGACAGTGTAAATTGTTGAAAGGGTATTTCAATGTTAGTGGAAACATAATCGCGCAATGTTCCAAGTGTAACCGTAGGTTCGAATTGTCCCATATGTGTACTACCAGATGGTAATCTGAATTGAATTCTAGTAAGAGATGAATCATTATTTGATGATTGTGGCGTAATGATTTGTTGTTTCTCTGATTGTTGAGTAGCCTGTTTCTGTTTTTTAATAACAAAAATTATTATCATATAAATTAAAAGAACTCTAAAGTAATGCATAAGAAAAATTAAAAACCTTTAATGCTAGCTCTTTTTCTTTTCGTAATAATTTATCTTGTGCAATTTGTTGTCTAACTCTTTCTCTAGCTGCAGCATCATCAGCTTTTTCTTTTAATCTTTCTTCGTGCGACTGTTTTATTTCCAAATCACGTTGTTTTAAACGTAATTCTTGTAATTCACGCTCTCTCTTTCTACGTTCCAATTCTCTTTCTTTTCCCTTTTTTATTTCTTCCTCGATTCGTTGCTTTTTCTGTAATTCAATTAATTGCTGTGCTCGTTTCACTTTTTCCTATTAAATGAAAAAAAATGAGTCACAATTTTTATTAAATATAATTTCAAATAATTTAAATTTACCTCATGCGTTAATTCTGAAGTGGATTCTTGTGAAGATTGAATTTCTGCTTGTGAAGCAATCGGAGAATTATTTTCTAAAGTTGTAACATTTGTTGGCGCACTTACTGTAGTTGCTTTTTGTTCTGATTTTATAAAAGAAGTTGAAGATCCTGAAGCAGTTTTTCCTTGTTTTACCAACATATCATCAATTTTTACTGCTAGCTCTGAAATTTGACAATTATTCGCAACAACTTCTATAGGGGAACCCACTGCATCGATAAAATATATACATGGAACTGGAACCAGTTGATCTGATTTTAAACGTTAAGGAAAATAATTTAATTCTAATGTAATTCTTAAATGTATTGCATAATAATTAATTCAAGGATACATATTTGGGCAAAGAATCTGTACGTTTCTGTACCACTTTCTATTTTAATTGCTACAAAATGATCTTGTTCCAAACGTGAAGATATTTCTCTAGATTCAATAATTTGTGATAATTGAGTTGATGTGTCATCTTTTCCTGTAAACACAAAAGATTAAAATTGTCATTTTAATAACAGATTCCAATATTTCTACATATATTATAAAAAAAAAATGTAAATTTGATTCAAATTCATAATAAAAATATTCAAATATGTCTTCGAGCTCAAAACTAAAACTTTTAATGAATTGATAAATATTCAGTCTTAAATATTCTATTAATTTTTCATAAAAAAAATGACAACTTTAAAAAAAAATTACAAGCATTTGTCACATATTGTAGAAAGTGACAATAAAAGAATATATATTTTAATGTTTACTTTGACAAATTATTTGTTTTGAAATAACCTAATTTGTTTATTTACCTTCAATAAATGCAACGAAAATAGCCTTTTTCTGTTTTGATGCATGAACTGCTTCTTGAATGCTTCCTACAAACCACTTCATCTTTTATACGATTTTTTAAAATTATTTTTGACAGATATATTTAACAATTAATAAATGTTAATATATGTGATATTATCGTTAAGATCACAGGTCAAAGACAATTTTTTAATGTTACGCAATATGTATTATGTATTATTATTCAATGCAATTTTAATATAATTGTTGATAATTTTAGTTGACTTTTGAAACTATAATTTAGAAAGATCAAGAAAGATAATCAAAGGAGAAATAGACACATACATATAAACAATATGCCATGTCATGCATAACTGCTGATCAAGATTTGCACACATTTAAATGTCCTAGTGTAACTTACGCATTTTTACGTATATTACATATATAAAGGTGCTTTCATACTGAAATTACGGTTCAGTCACGCATTATCTTAAGGTGTTTTTATACTTGCTTGCGTTTACGGCGAGCGATGTATTTTCACTAATGAATTAGATTATTTAATTATTTATATTATATTTATATTATATTAATTTAATTATTTAAAATTTTTACATTTTTTCAATTAGTTTTTGATAAGCCCTGTCGTCTGCTTTGTTGTTCCTCCAATTCTTTAATGTCACAAGTGACATAGCCTTATGCGCAGAAACCTAATTTAGATCTACGCGCAAACTACATGCCATTTTTTTCTATGGTCGGTAATGTAGAAAATCATCTCTGTATGAATTTTCCATCAAAATCATTAAATAGAATTTTTATTTTAAAGTACTTATTTTATTAGAATTAATTATTTTTTACATTTTCAATTTTCGAATGAAAATTTAACAGATTTTTTTTTTTACAAATTTTTACATAATAAAATTTTTAATTTAATAAAATTCTTATTCAATCGAATTGTATGTCATTCGAATTTTTACATGACAGAAATTTCAATTCACCGAATTTTAATTTGTTCGAATTTTGAATTGATAAAATTTTTAAGACGAGGAATTTTTATTTGTCCGAAATTACAAATGACCGAAGAAACAATCGACAGAAAGATTTCGGCGCAATTTTTGAAAATTGTCCAATTAGAAATTATAAAAAAAGGGTTTGGTCAATTTTCAAAAATTGCGCCGAAATCTTTCTATCGATTGTTTTTTTCGGTCATTTGTAATTTCGGACAAAAAAATTCGGCGTCTTAAAAAGTCTATTAATTAAAAATTCAGTCGAATTAAAATTCAGGTAATTGGAATTTCTGTCATTTAAAAATTTTGTAAAATTAAAATTTTCTTAAATTAAAATTATTTTAAAAAAAAATTTATGTAAAGAAAAAGTCTGTAAAATAAAAATTCTGACAAAAAAAATTCGGTTGCTAAAAATTTTGTTATATAAAAATGCGTATTAAAAGAAAATCATTTTTTAATTCGAGATTTGAAAATTCATCTAAAAAATAATTATTTCTAATGAAATATTTTAAAATAAAAATTTTAATTTATATTTTTGAGAAAATTATGCGCCTCCAAAAAGAGCCCATTATGGATACAGCCTTAATTATAAAGGTACGTACACACAAATTTCTCTTGGGATGTCACATTTTGGACATTCTACTGTTCTCGAAAAATGTTGCGAATATAATTAAAAATAAAAAGCAAAACGTTAATTCATGTAAATAAATATCACAACATACACTCACGTGCAATAATATTGTTCTGTTGGTTAGGTTATAAACATAAATTGTTCATTATTATTTTTTTCTACGCAGCAGAATCTAAACAGAAGAACAGCATTTGTTGCACGTGTTTGTACCTCTATTACTCATAGCTCAATGCCTTAATTTTTTCTCTTTTCTCACGAATGCAATTTAACCCTAATTTGATGATAACATTGTCTTGTGTGAGTAACGAGCTGAACAATAGAAAATAATATTTTCTGATGCACTCCTTCTGCTTGTATATATCATATAAATATTTGAAAAAGAAACAACGGAATTGAACCGTGACAGTGTATAGTAACATTAGTCAATTAGAAGTGTGTGTGTGTGAACTCTAAGTGAAAAACGTGAGACAATTCTTATGTTCGTGCTTAAATTATATTTGCAAATAAAATAAAATAATTATCACAATGGCTCTTTGTTTAAATAAAGGTAAGATAAAATATTTTTATTTATTAAAAAGTAATTATTATTAATAAACTTTAATAAATTATTAGCGGCTTTTTGTTGTAAATAAATTATTAGTATAGTTCAGGTTGTCCAGTTTCAGCCATTTTTGTTTAGTTCAATTCCTAAATGTTTCTGTTCAGATATTTGAAATACGGAACAGAAACAAAATGTCGTAGTTTGATAATTGTGATTGCGTCTGTTTAATGTATTTCATGTTATAAATTGTACAAATTTTTTAATCATTGTTGATAATGCCAAAACATTCCTTATATATTATAATGAAAGAAAAGAAAATATGAATTTTTGAAGTATTTTTTTGTTTAATGTAAATTCAGTGCTTTTGTGTGTGTGTGAGTGTAGGTCTCAAGTGTGCTGCGTCGGTGATTCATTTCATAGAGTGAAATATCAGAAATACTATGTGATTAGTGGACAGACTATTTGGTATAAGAAAAATACTTTCCCTTAGTAAATTAGAAGAAAGCTAGATTGAAAAGTTTGTTTTTTTTTTCTTTTTACTAAATTGAAAGAAATTTCCTCAATTGAAATTCAAAACGAACGCGAGTAATGTCAAAATCGAAGGGAGTATGAAGGTGACCGTGTGCTTTGATAATGTGCGAGTGGTGGTTCCCTGTGGGGATGGAACATTGTTTGTTAAGGATTTAATGCATGAAGCAACGTTACGTTATAAAAAAGCAACTGGTAAAAGTGATAGTGCATTAACAATCAATAGTCTGTCGTCTTTAACGGGTGGTGGTCTTCTCGATCCCGATGACAGGTTATGCGATGTAGCTGACGACAGAGAACAAATAGTCGCGCATTTTATTTATTCCGATGTTATTCATGCTGGGGGCGATGGTGCTAGTTCAGTTGGGACAAATAGTCCTGATTTTTTTCACGGAGGCGATGGACATCATCATCATCATCACCATCATCATCATCATAATCCGCAATCGAGCAATATTAAGAGAGAAAGTACAAAGAGGTTATCGATGCATGTACTTTCAACAAGAGAGCCATATCTCACAACTTATTCGGCACAATCATTACCGCGTGAATCACGTCGAAAAGAACCATTAGGACAGGATGCAAAATCATTTTATGAATTGTCAAATTTTCCCCTTCCAATTAATGACGAGATACGTGAAATTATTATTAAAAATGAAGCTGGTCCATTGGGATTGCATGTTGTTCCTTGTTATGATTTATCGGGAAATGATCAGGGTCTTCGTGTTGAGGGAATTGAGCCAAATGGAAGGATAGCAAAGGATGGTCAAATTGAATTACATGACAATATTATTAAAATAAATGGTCACAATTTATTGCGTATGCCTTTTTCTAAAGTTCAGGAAATATTTCGAACGTGTATGAGTGAGCCTTGTTTAAATATATCGGTATTGAAGCATAAAAAGAATGTTGATAAGCCTCTGCCTAAAAGTCCAGGTAGTGAAAAAGTAGAAAGTGAGGAAAATGTTAAAAAATTACAGGGAACGAATTATAATATTCTTCAAACGGCAAATACTCGAAAAATAGGGAAAATGATTGAAATTGAATTGACCAAGGGAAGTAATGGTTTGGGTTTTAGTGTCACTACACGTGATAATCCAGCTGGTGGTCATTGTCCAATTTATATAAAAAATATTTTACCAAAAGGTGCAGCAGTTGAAGATGGACGATTAAAACCAGGTGATAGATTATTGGAGGTCAATAAAAAGGAAATGACGGGCAAAAGTCAAGATGAAGTTGTTGCTTTATTGAGAAGTATTTTACCAGGTGGTAAAGTAAAATTATTGGTATCACGTCAGGAGGAAGTATCAGCAAATACATCTGATACACAAATTGGTGTCATCGATTCAATAAATACATCGAAAAATTCTCATCGTTCGCCAATAAAAAAAAGTGATGAAGAAAAATTGGATTCATATACAATGGATAAATTTAATTTTAAAACAATTCAAATTTCCGATGAAGTTATTTTATCACCTAAAAAAAATCGAATGATTTTAACTTTAGACATTCCAGTACATGATTCCGAGAAAGCAGGACTTGGAGTAAGCGTAAAAGGTAAAACAAGTAGTAATGACGATAATACTAACGTTGACTTAGGTATATTTATTAAAAGTGTTTTACACGGCGGAGCGGCATCCAGGGATGGTCGTTTAAGAACAAACGATCAACTGCTCAATGTGAATGGAGTTTCCTTATTAGGACTTTCAAATTCCGATGCTATGGAAACTTTGAGACGTGCTATGCTCAATACTAATAGTTCAGTAACTGGAGTTATTTCACTGACGATAGCGAGACGTGTATCTTCATACGACAATTGTGACAAAAATTTTATTGATACTCCTGGTAAATTAGAATCAGCTGTATACATTTCAGATTCCACGAAACGTAATGAAAGTAAAGATAAAAATAATCTCAATTCACCATCGGATGCATTGGATAATGGTTCTTTGCTATCGTCAGCTTCAGCTTCGCCTTGGAATCCAGTTATAGATAGATTAACTGAACAATATAATAAAAATAGTTTGCGCAATGAAAGTTATTGTATTGCCACTAATAAAATATGGATGGATTCGGCGAGTAATGTTAATATTAAAAAATTAACATTACCACAAAATGGTGATTCAGTATTAATGGAAGATTCTAATCATGATAATCACGGTAATGAAATAAAAAGAAATTCCGAAGATAAGGACAGTCAGTATTCGGGTGATCCAACGTACGATAGTCAATTGTCATTAGAAGAATTTAATTCATCAACAAATAAATTTTCTCGTGACGCTTTAGGTCGACAGAGTATGTCTGAAAAGCGACACGCTGTTCTTGATGCTAAAAATACTGATACCTATAAGAGAAATAAAAAATTACGCGAAGGCAGAGAAAATAAAAGTGCCGAGCATAATAGCCATTCAGAGAGTATTGGAGATGATAAAAAACGTGGTTACAGTGTTGAAAAACTTGGTGACAAAGTAGGGGAAAGTTCATCGTTTGATAGTAATAGAAAACATTACGATAAGAAATTTGTGGACCAACCTCAATCAGAGTATTTATATACAATTCCAGGATGTAATAACAAGCATTCATCACCTCGTAAACATTGGCTTGTTGACGATGTTCACAGTAATAACATTCCAAATGCAAATAATTTTAACGAAGCAAGAGAAGGATTCTCCAACACGCGAGGCGATGTCAAGCAGGCGTCATTAAATTCAGCATTGGATGATCGATACAAACGTTCAAGAAAAAAAGGTGGAATTCGATCAATGCTACGTTTAGGAAAAAATAGAAAGTCACTTAATTTTGGCGATAATTTAGAAAATCGCCATGAAACTAATAATTATTGTAGTGGAACAATTAATTACATTTCGTAATTATTATTTTTTTCCAAAAAGATCTTTTTTTTTTATTGAAAATTTTAATGACAATTATTAATATGTACATATATTAATATATGTATGAAAATTAAATAGAAATTTAAATAACAAGAAACTAATTTTTTTATCGTGACTGAATTTAACTAGAATCAATTCTAGTATAATATCAAATTACGCAAGTACATTCTTAGGCATAATATAAGCCTAATTGTAAATTTACAAAAACAAGGAGGACCTGGTTTCAAGTGCCTTATATCTGCATACTAAAAATAAATGGATCGAATTTTGTATATATTTAATTTTGTACTTAATTTTAATAAGTTGACTACGTTCCACACTGAAAATGCAAGTTATGATTGAAAATCGCAAGTATTTAAATAATTCAACTGAAATAATTTTACCACCAGCAACTATATTTGATAACAAGATATGGAAAAATTTTCAATTACTTTCTGATCCAATAATTGTTTTTCAATGTGAAAAAAATAATGACAAATTGTCATTTAGGTAAGATATATTTATTTTTGTCATTCCTGTTATAATCTGTAAATTATTAATGATTAGCATACCAAAAAAAAAAAAAAATGCTTCTCATTCTATGATTATTTTATCATTTGTTAAAATTATTTAATTTTTGTTTTAGTGTTACAGACAGCTCAAAAATCAGTATCAATTCAACAGATACGATTCCGTTCTAAAATAAATATACAGAGGCCAAAACCCTTTCATCATGAGCGAGGAAAAGTAATGGAATTATTAACTCCAATTTATGCGAATCCAAATAAAGGGAAAAAATTATGGGAAGTTTGTATATCAGCACAGAAAAAGGATGTAAAGAAATATGTTGCACATCCTTATGAAATGATAATAGCAAGAGAAATTTTAAATTGGTTCAATAATTCTAAAATGATTGGAATTTTTCATATGAATTCAATAAAAGCTGAGGATAATTTTAATTTTCAAGTTAGATTAAAAAAGCATAATATGTATACAAAAAATTATGGTTATACATTAATGAAATTAGCATTAACGGATACAATTTATGAACCTGTTCTTAAACTATTTCTTACAAGATCTGCATTAGTATTTAGTCCAGATGTTAATGTTCAAGCACTTGTCCAAACTGCTAAAAAGACACCGGAATTAACTTTATTGGGTAAGATTTTTATATTATAAACCGCACACACACACATTTTTTTACTTTTTTGATACTTTTTTTCGGTAGAGCTACTTTTTTAATACTAATTTTAACTAGAAGCTAATGAATGCTACTTTTTCTAAATAAATGGAAAAAAAATTGCCAGAATTATATATAGTTTTTAAATCTATTAATTGATAATTAATTAATTAAGATAAAAATCTTCACAGTTCTTCAATTATTTGAAAAACAATTAAAGTCTTTCAAAAATTAAATTATTTTTAAAAATATTAATAACATTTCTAATTGTTCAATTATTTTAAATACTTAAAATTAAAATTATTGGAAATTCAATTACTTTCAAAAAATTGCAATTAAACGCTCTTCAATAATTTTAATTCAAAAACTTAATTCATTTCAAAAATTGCAATTAATATTCCTGGAAAATTCAATTATTTCCAACATATTCATTAAAGTAATCCTAAATTCAATTATCTTCTAAAATTTTTAATAAAATCCTTGAAAAATTCAATAATTTTCAAATCTTCAACGAAAATTCTTTGAAAATTACATTATTTTAAAAACAAAATATTGAAATACTTTAAGATTCAATTTTATTTTTGAATAATTTCTATTAAACTTTCTTTAAATGTTGTAATAAATATTCCTTAACAATTTCAGCTAATTTCAAAAATAACTGTAAAAATTCTACAAAAATCGAATTATTTAAAAAATTCTTAACTACAATTCTTTAAAAACTCATTTGCTTCTGAAACTTTCAATTAAAATTCTTGAAAAATTTTATTAGTTAAAAAAAAATTTAATCTATGTCTAAAAATTCAATTATTTTCAAAAATTTCAAATATGATTCTAAGAATGTGAAATTAATTTGAAAACTGCAATTTCAACTTTAATTCTTAGAACGTTAATGTAATTTTAAAATTTTCAATTAAAGGTCTTTGATTATTTAATTATTTTCAAACTGATCAATTAAAATTTAAAAATTTCAAGATCAGCTCTTTAAAAAGTTAATTATTTTCAAAAGTTACATTTAAAATTTTTTAATGATTCAATTATTTAAAATAATTTCAAATAAGTCTCTTAAAAAATTTAATTATTCTTAAAAATTCCAATTCTTTGAAAATTTAATTATTTTCAAAAATGTCAATTTAACATCTTTGAGATTTCAATGACATATTTTCGAAGAATTGCAAAATTAAACGCTTTTTAATAATTTTGAATTGAAATAATCTAATAATTAATAATAAATAATAACCCGTGTGGAAAAAGCCACGATCTTGCCCTCAAGAGTTCGGGGCCCCCGGCGGGGGCCCATGAGGGCTGATCCATATGGCGAATCCATGAGGGGCACCGTAGGGGCCCGCATGGATCGCCCTCATGATCGATTAGCAAAATTTTCTAAGTCCAAAAATCAAATATTTTTTTATCAACAAAAAATGAATGTTTCCAATGATTCAAAACAACGAAAAACGCGTTTTTCATAAAAATATATTTACACTTTTTTGAAAATTCACCTGAGATGATTCATGATAATAATCATAAAGCATATAATTAATTATATTTTATAAATTGCATTTGATTGGAAAATATAATTTAATATCTTAACTTTAACTAAATGATGTTAAGCACTTTTCTTTGTTAGGTATTTTGGAAGTTTAAATAGCAGCAAGAAGTTAGCATTCGTTTTGAAGTAGCGTGCGTAGCGTAGTTGGTAAAGCGTTAGACTCATAGTCCGTAGGTCGTAGGTTCGATTCCCCCCATGCGTTAGATTTATTTATTTCTCAGGTTTGCGTTTAATCATTAATTCTATGTATGAATTAATTGAAAAATGAAAATATCCGTTAATAGTATGCATAAATTACATATTTTTTAATTTTTTAATTAATTAATTTATTATTACTTTTAATTATATCCGACAGTTAATTAATTAGAACGTTAATTAATAAATTCAATTTGAGTAAGAATTTAATTTAAAATTGAATAATTATTAAATAAATATGTTATTTATTCATAACTTAAGCTTATTTATTATTAATTAACTTTTATTATTAATATTATTGATTAAAAAACATTATGGCAAACTTGAGGGCAAGATGAGGGCAAACGTGAGGGCCCATAAGGGCGCCCGTAGGGGCACCCTCATGGATCGCCCATGCGGGCGCCCTCATCGATGAGCATGTCGTTTCCATGAGGGGCCCCTATGGATCATCCATATGCGGCCCTCATGGCATGAGGGCGATCCATAAGGGCCCCCGCTGGGGGCCCACATCACTTTTCCACACGGGAATAATTAATTTTTTTACTATAAATTTTTCTTCTCAAAATTTTTGATCAAGGAACATTGCAAACCAATTTTTAGAAACAAAATTTTTAATAAATTTGTACAGAGAAATATTTTTTCTTCTAAATCGTTGATCATAAACATTGTGAACTTTACCAATATCATATTTCATAATAATTTCTTTAAAAATAAAATGTATTTAAAAAAGTATTTTTAAAGTCGATAAGACAGAAAAATTTAACTTTAACAACCATCAAAAAACTAATTAATTACTTTTAAAAATAAACAAAAATTGGTATTTATTTTCCATTCACTTAAAGTAATGATTAATACAAAAAAATATGTGAAAGACTTAATTGAAGTTTATATATTCAAAATTGCGAAAAATTTGTTATTTTTTATAAATTTATTTGACGAATAGAATTTCATAATGAGAATATTTATGATTTACAGCTGGCATACTTAACGATAAATTGTTGCATCGAAACGAATTTTTGGAATACGGAAAAATGGATCTAACATCCGCCCGAGTCGGCTTGGTTTCAGTATTACAAAATGCAGGTGGTAATAATTTAAATAGACAACTAACCCATCATCAATCAACATTAGTTACAAGGTTGGAACAAATAAGTACAGCGAAATCAACTTGCGATAATAATGATTAACTGGTGCATATGTTAACATTTTTTTTTATTGGTATATTGATAATGTATCATACGTAAGAAATATGTGAAGCTTTAAGGAATTTACATTTAGACACTATATATATATAACATAAATAATTTTTTAAACGTGATTTTAGTGAGATTAGATACTGTTTTTATTCACTTTTACCATTATCACATGACGTTTCATTATATAAACTAATATTTTTTAAAAATATTTAAAAAGTTATATATAATTCTATTAATTAAAAGCAACTAGAAGAAAGCAAAATTTCAATTATATGGTTAAAATTTTAATTTCATCAGTTAGCAATTAAATTTATTGTGATAACTAATGGCAATAATTGCATCGAGGATGACATTTCATTCCATTTTCTCCACATTTACAACCCCCGGACGTGTCACCTTTTCCCTAAAAGAAAACAAAAATTATAAAATTGTTAATCAAGTATTATTAATAAACAAATTTGTAATTTTTAAAAAGCAAGACTAATATTGGTCAAATATTTTTATTGGAAAAAAATCTTATATATCTGGGGTATTATATTTTAAATTGCACCACCAATAAAAGACGATCGCGAGCTGAGCTTTTTTTAAATGTATTTTATTTTATAAAAGAAGAAATTATAAAATGTTAAACACTACTTTGAAA
Source organism: Leptopilina boulardi (assembly GCF_019393585.1). Taxonomy (NCBI): domain Eukaryota; kingdom Metazoa; phylum Arthropoda; class Insecta; order Hymenoptera; family Figitidae; genus Leptopilina; species Leptopilina boulardi. The sequence continues at coordinate 1,777,342 of NW_026137778.1, forward strand.
GAAAATTCTTAATGTTTTTTTAATTTCTCTCAATTTCATAAAGAAATTCCGTTTTGAAATCTAAAATTCTTAATATCTCAAAAATTTTTCAGTCGTAGAATATTTTTTTTATAATTTTTAATTGGTCATTTAAAAATTAGAATCACATGAAAATTCTGAATTTTTCTATTTAACCGAATTCTTATCTAGTAAAATTATAAAATAATTAAATAAAATTTCTACAAAATTTTTATTTAACTAAATTTAAATTTAGCAAAGTTCCCATTCAATAGAAATTTTTAAATTTACGAAATTTTTTTAAATCCAAATTTCCAGTTAGATGAATTTTTCGTTTAATACGATTCTCATAGAAATTATATTGCAAAGAAAATATTAATTATAGAAAACAATTATTAAGGCAAATTTCTATTTAACGGAATTCTGCATTTTTTCTATTAAAAGAATTTTTGTTAAAATTTTTAACTTTGAATTTTCATAACTTTAATAATTTTTTTTGTGAGAAATTTAAAAAAACATATAAATAATTAATTTTTTTATAGAATAAAATTCACTTGAAAAACTTTCTGTTTGCGATCGTTTGAAAATCGTTTTTTAAGTTGTAACAGTTTGAAATAGAATCTATTTTTGTTTGAATAAAAATTTAATTTAAATTCTACTTACAGCGGGTCCCCATCGTGGACCTTTTGTGACCCAACAAATTTCAGTTTTACACATTGAGCATCGAAGCCAATCGCAACCCCATTTTTTCATAAGAATAACTGCACAAGTGGGACAAGCAAGTGCTTCACCTCTATTAACCATTTCTTCTAAAACCGCTGCAGTTCTATCAGAATCTTCATTCGTTTCTTTTGATAGTCTCAATTCCTCTTGATATTGTCGACAATTTTTACCCATGTGTATGACCTTAATTTTGAGGAGAAAATAAAATTATTAATTTAAAAGCAGATAAATTATATCCCAGGATTGCCACAGACCTGGAAAATCTGGAATTGTCGTGGAAATTTTTTTTTTAGTAATGGAAAACCTGGAAATGTGGGGGAATTTTATGAAATAGCATTCTGAAAATTGAATTTCCTCTAGGTATTTGAATCGAAAAAATCTCAAGTTTTTAATAATTTTTGAAAATTTAATTATTTGACTCAATTTATAAAGAATTGACCTTAGATAAAATTTTTTAAAAGAGACTGAAAGTTTTAAGCGATTTTAATTCGAAAATTTTATTGAAAATCTGAATTAAAAAAGTTTCCATAAAATTTTAAAAATTTTTAAGAAAAAAGAAACCTGAAGTTTTTTTTCAAATCTAATAATACTGAAAATTGTTCTTCATTCAATTATAAAATTAATAATACATTGAATAAACTTTATAATAGTTAATAAAAAGTTTATTAACTTCTAATTAAATTTATTAAAGAATTACAAAATCGACTTTTTCAACTTTTTTGTGCCTTAAAGTCGATCCGAAGACTAATTCAATCGAATTTTCATTTCATATAGAGTTTTTATGTAAGCGAATTCTATCTATTAATTGAAAATTAAATAAAAATTTGGCTAAATAAAAGTTCTGCTAAATAAGAATTAAGATAAGTGGAAATTCGATTAAATAAAAAATTCAGATAAGTAAAATTAAATCAATACAAAAATTCCATTAATTAGAAATTCTTTAAAATAAATATCTGTGAAAATTCTGTTAAATAAAAATTTGCTAAAGTAGATATATGAAAAATAAAAATTTCATTAAATGAAAAATCAATTAAACAAAAATTCTTCCGTAAAAAAATTCCATTCATTATAAATTTTTCTTAATAAAATCTGGTTTAATAGAAATTCGATCATCGAAACATGGAAAAAAAAATCATTATTTTTAATTGGAGTGAATTCATTTTGCGATTTCTTGCAAGAAATTAATTTACAGAATATTTTATTGTTATAATAATTTACTTGAAATATTTTTTGACGTAAGTGGCTAAAAATTCATCAAAATAGATTTATATTTGGGTTTGGAATTTATTTAAAAATCAGTCTTTCGTGGCAACCCTGTTATTTTTCAAAAAAAAAAAAGAAATTACCTGACAAGTTAAACAGTTATTCATGTGACACACGGGACAAAAAAAATTGTTGACATTGTCATCGTAAATGCACCATCCTGGACAGTCGGGTGTCTTGCAGTGAAACGCATTATTCCCAGCATTGTTCTCAGCTTGTGCAATGGACTTGGATAGATGTTGCTGATAAACTTCTGGCGCCACAAGCTGTACGTGAGCGTCACCAGCGGATAAATGTACTGTAATTTGCATCGTATCATGAAGCTCGTGACTGACTTACCGCCTTAATTTCTCGTTCTTGAAGTGTTGACTCGCAAGTGTACATCGAATCCCTGTATGGACATTGCACCTCTGCTTCCTCACAGTAAACAATCGTATTGGTAATACACAGCCTAAAGATTAATCAGCCAACAAATTTTCAAATATTAAACCAATTTCATTCAATGACGAGACTTACCGAAAAGAAGGTGGATCACTTTCAGTTTCTACGATTTAGTTTATTAATAGAAATAAAAATTAAGAAACTGAAATAGGCCCACTTGGTATAGACAATTAAAAAGATTTTTCCTAATCAAGCATTTTGTGTGAAAAAAAAACCTGCAAAACGTGTGCAGACAATCCCTTAATGTAACTCCTTCCTGTGGACCGTATGTTACAAAGCATATTGGACACTCGATTGCTTCAGAATTTGGTATTAAATCACAATTCTCCAAGGACATTAATTCTTCATATCGTTCCAATTTTATTATCTCAGGAACGTTTTCTGGTGTTTTATCATTTGTCAAAATTATTTCTAAATTTTCTTCATATTTCTATTGAATTTAAAATATTGACAATTTTAATGTGAAAATATGATGATTTTGACTTTTATAAAAATTACCTTTTGTGTTTCTTCTATTGTCACTTTAGTTTCAGGTATAGTTTCTATTTGTTTAATGTTCAATTTTTCAATTTCCTCCACAGCATTAGATTTTTCAGGCTTAGTTACTTCGTCCGAAGTCATTTCTAATGCTTTAATATAATATTAATAAAAGATTTATTATTAAAATTTGTTAATAATTTTAAACAAAATCAAATTCGTATCTAATTTTCGAAGTCGAGAGGAAATTATATTTTAATTGGTTACTTGATTATTATCAAATAAATATTTATTTGTATCAAATAATTAAATGGTATTTGTTTCAAAATTATTGGTTCGAATATAGTTTTATTTGATTATAAAATTTATTTGGTTCAAGTAAATATTTATTTGATAATAGTCAAGTAACCGATTATTTAAATGAAATATTTTTTTTTTTCAGTGTAAAGTCTAATATTTACCGGGAGCAACAAGATATAAGAATATTGAATCAGTTGTCTGTAATTCTTCTAAAGTTGAATTTTCATTTTCGGCTAAATTTTTACCAATAATCCATCGTTGAATATTCGTTGGTATTTCAAATTCCAGTGAAATTTTTGCTTTTAATTGTGCAACTGTCATATTTAAAGGCAACTAAGAATAATAATTTAGATATTCAAATATTTTTAAAATAATATCGTAAAATTTGTTAAAGAAGGACAAAAATTACCAAAAGTGGAATTGGTCCTTGATGAGCTTCTTTATCCTCAATATACATATTAACATTTAATTCACGTGTATTATTAATTGAACGTTGTCGAATTACTGAGCATTGAATTTTTAATTCTGCAAGTTCTTTAGCCAATTTTGATGCTTGCTGATGATTTCCAGATGCAATTGAGGCTTCCAATTTTTTCAATAACTTATTCACAGCCAGTGTATTCATATTTTGTTTTTGTGAATCATTAAAATTACGTTGTTCGTATTTACCTCCAGCTGAAATATAAAGTTGTAAATTAAGAAAAAAAAATGTTAAGATTATGTGATTGTTGTGATTTTTCATGTAAATATTCTTCTTTATTTCAATTATTTAACAAATTTTTAACTAAAATTCTTCACTAAATTAATTATTTTTAATAATTTTAATGAAATTCTTCACAATTTCAATTATCTTAAAACTATTTTTCAATTAAAATTTTTATGAAATTTAATAATTGTTTATAATTTTTAAAAAATTACCAAATAAAATTACCAAAAATTTTTAATTCAAAATCTCACTTGAAATTGAATTATTTGCAAAAATTTTAATTATTTTTAATGATTTTTACAATATTCTTCAAAAATTCAATTATCTGAAAGCATTTTTCACTTAAAAAGTTTTCAAATTATTGTATTTTTGTTTGCAATTTCTAATAAATTTTTTTAGTGAAATCATCAAAAATTTTTAATTAAAAATCACTTGAAGTTCAATTAATTTCAAAAATCTAAATTGCAAATCTTTGTAAATTTAATTATTTTTAAAAAATATTATCTAAAATTATTTGATAAATTATTTTTAGTTCTGTAAAATTTAATTATTGTCTGAAAATTAACAAAATCTTTTGAAATTCAATTATTTCAAAAAATTTCAATTTTAACTGTTCCATAATTATTATTATTTTTAAAAAAATGTTTATTTAAAAATCTGTAAAACTTGAGATTAAGTATTACCTTAAATTTTTTCGACCATCACAACTAAAAAATATGACAAAATTTTTAATTCGAATAAATTGCTTGAATCAGACTTAAAAAAATTATAAAAATGGAACTTTAAGAATTTTTTTTAGAAATTTGTCCTACTTAAATAAAATTTTGAACATTTGTCTTACAATTACTTCGATTCTGAAATATTCGAATTAAATTTTCTTGATAATATTCATTATAGAATAATTCTCATTACAGAATTAATAAAAATAAATTTAATATCTTATAACATTAGTTATATAAAGTAAAATATTTATTAAACAATTCAATTTTGTAAAAATAAAAAAAATCGACTTTTTCGACTTGTTTTTGAAATATAAATCGACTAAAACAATTTTTTTTGTGCCTGAAAGTCGATCCGAGGCCTGGAAATATTTAATAGATTGAGTTAAAATTTTGCGGAGAACTTAAAAATAGTATATAGATTTGTTTTCATGTGTCAGATTTTATTAAAAAATTTTCAAAAAAATTTATTTTTAAAAATTTGCACATTTGAGGAATTTACCAAAATTGTAGTGCCAACATATTGTATTTTTTTTAAATACTTATGGGCGATTCCATGTGAGATTCACATATGACATTTTAAATTCGGTAAATATTTTGTTTTTCGATCTTTATGGAAAAAAAAGGTTTACGTATTTTTTTATTTTTTTATAAGTGCTCAAATTTTCGAGTTATGAATTTTTAAAAATCTGATTTTTTCGAGTTTTTTTAAAATACACCTAATTTCAATGACATCTAACTCTAAAAGCATTGAATTTACGAATTATGACCAACATACAAAAAAGTTTCAGTTTTTCATCGACTTTCAAAATATGTTAACGAAAAAAAAAATTTTGAATTTGTTTATAAAAAAAAGAGCAATTTTTTATAAACAAATTAAATTTTTTTAAATTTAGGGGCAATTTTTTTTTTGAAGTGGGCCTGATGATCCTTTTGTTTATATAATTTATTTATTTATTTATTGAATGTATACGGGTAGAACCCATTCGTACAAAGTACTATAAATAAGAAATTTTATAACAATGAAAAAATTCAGTTGGCCGCATTAACATTATTGTTGTTATTATCGTACAATAGGTTACGAAGTTCTCTTATGAAAGAGTTTAAAGAAATACCAAAAAAATTGACATTACTATTGAACTGATTTGCCTCCCTACGTAGTCTGTTAATTACAGAATTATCTAAATAGTCAGTTCTGCAAAAAGGAACATTAAATAATTGTGGATGTCTTGCGGATCTTTGTGATATATGAAAACCAAATAAAAGTAAAAGTTCTGAGCAGTTAATAATACCGTTAATAATTTTGAATAATTTATTTAAAAAAAAAATTTACTTTTTTTCTTTTTTTTTTATTTTTCAAAATAAAATCTATTTTAATTTGCTTTTCTTTGAGTTTACTAAAAGATCCTAGTGCCCAAAACACTTTTCATTTCGAAAAATAAAAAAAACACGAAAAAAAGTAAAAAAAAATTTTTAAACAATTTCGACGCCTCCCGTTGATAAGATGCCCGTTCATTTGTCAGAATAATAAAATGCCAACTCGAGCTCAGTTCAATATGAAGCTAGTCCATTTGCCAAAATAATAAAAGGCTAACTCAGTTTCCGTATAATATAATCCTATCTCGCATTAAATTCGAATTCAAGTTTTCGTAAATTAAAAAAGAAGTTTAAGTCCATCAGAATATTAATTCATACTTTTTAATGATTAATTACTGATTAATAATTATTAATAAAATAAGAAATAGAATAAAAAACAAATAATAAAATAAATGAAAATAAAAAATATTATTAAAAAAGAAAAAAATTAATTTAGCCTTGAATTATTTATTACAAATATTATTTTTTTTATTATAATTTTTTTATTGATTTTTTTATTTTGTTAATAAAAAAATTATAATAAAAATAATATTACTATAATTCAAGGCTAAATTAATTTTTTTCTTTTTTAATATAATATTTTTTATTTTCATTTATTTTATTATTTGTTTTTTATTCATTAATTAATCATTACAAAATAATCAACGGGAGGCGTCGATTTATATAAACAAAAAAAACATCAGGCCCACTCCAAAACTTATTACAAAATTTTCCTCTTATTTTCATGTGTGTAAAAATAAAACAAAAATTTTAAAAATCGCCCCTAAATTAAAAAAAATTTAATTTGTTTATAAAAAATCGCTGTTTTTTATAAACAAATTCAAATTTTTTTTTTCGTTAACATATTTTGAAAGTCGATGAAAAACTGAAACTTTTTTGTATCTTGGTCATAATTCGTAAATTCAATGCTTTTAGAGTTAGATGTCATTGAAATTAGGTGTATTTAAAAAAAAACTCGAAAAAATCAGATTTTTAAAAATTCATAACTCGAAAATTTGAGCACTTATAAAAAAATAAAAAAATACGTAAACCTTTTTTTCCATAAAGATAAAAAAAAATATATTTAGCGAATTTAAAATGTCATATGTAAATCTCACGGGGAATCGTCCTTATGCAATTTTTTTTAAAAATAAACTTTTTGAAGAAATTTCAATAAACTCTGGCGACAACGAATTCTTATACTATAAATTTTTTGAGTTCTCCAAAAAATTTTAATTCAATCGAGTATTTTGCGAGAGAGCCTGCGGAGAATATTTATTTGTATTTATTTATATTTATTTATTTATAACAATTACATAATCTTAAATAGAAATAAAAAATTTTACTCACTGAGTGGAAGTGATATTTCTTGTTGATTCAATTTAGCAGAAAGAGGATAATTTTTTTTGTCCACTTCTTCTTTTCTCTTTAATAACAATTCTGAAGGTTGTACATTTATTATTGGTCTTAATGGAAGTATTATTTTATTCGAACAAGACGGTTGTTGAGTTACATTAGCATAAATATTCTCAAGCCATGGTGTTTTTACAAGTTTAATTGCTTCAATCTGATCAAATTCCTTTGGCCTTATTAAATGAAATTTATTTATTTTATATTTCGTTCCAGTTTCATATTCACTTTTTGTGAATGTCTCTTGATTTGTAATTTGTCTTGATGTTGATGGCAAATTACTGACTTTTCTCACATTACCACTTGTTTGAACTGCCGATGATACTTTGAGTTTTTTTTCCTCACGCACGTCAGTTATAAATTTCTCTTGGCTTGCTAGTCGTGTTTTAGATTTTTCTAAAATATTTTCTTTTAAATTAGTAGTAGTAGTAAATGCATTGAGATCATTAAAAGTACTTGTGGAAGGTTTATTATTTACATTAAAAATTTCTGAATGATTGTCAATAATTTTTTTTACCTTTGCTCGTTTAGGTAACGAGTGCTTCATTTCTTTCAAAATCTCCTTCAAATCCATTGTAGCAGGATCGTCTTGTTTATTTAATATTGATAAATTTTCTTTACTATTTCTATTTTGATTGTGAATTAATTCTTTCTCAAGTGTTTGTTCAACATTATTTGTTCTTTTTCCAGTCTCTTTTGATTCAATTAAAAAATTCAATATTTGATCAGAAGTGCTTGCTTTTTCAATTTTTGAATTATTAATTCTGCTTTTTTTAATATTATTCTCTAATTGTTTATCAATTTCATTAAATATTAAATCTAATTCTCTAATTATTAACGGTGGTGGATTATTGTCGTGAAAAATTTTTTTATTCAACGAATATTTTTTATTAAACAATGATTCTGTATTTTGTATTTCGTTGGTTCCATTTCTTTCTTCTTTTTGTGAATTTTCTGGTTCGATAATTTTTTCAATTTCCACTTGATCATTTTTATTTAATTCAATTTTATTTTGATTGAAGTGTGATTTGGGTGATGTTTGATGTGGAATAAAGTATCTGGAAATATCTTGTTTCTGTTCAATTTTTTGTTCTAAACAAGAATTTTTGCTTTGTACTCGAATTCTGTCATTATTTCTTTGACTCGTTGGAGAATTTTTGGAAAAATAATTTGTATTCACTGTCACTTTTGAGAGATTAGTTATGGCATTAAATTTTGATATCAAAGCACGAGTACTTTTTCGAGGCGATGAGGTAGATTCTACCATATCTTGAATTTTTTCTATATTCAAATTTTCGTCTTGTAATGCCTTTGCTTTGGCTTGTTCTTCACGAACAATGGCAGCGGCTTCTTTATCAAGTTCACTGATGTTTGTCAAAATGGAAATACCTGATTTTCGTTTATCCCTTCGTCTATCCTCGGAATTTCGTTCTGTACGATGAAAAAAATTTAATTTTGAAAGTGAACCATCAAAAGGAAAATAGGGACTCGAGGAATCTTCTTTCTTTTCGCTTGACGATGAAATATCTCTTTTTACTGTATTTGAATCACGATCGAAAACACTTCGTTTATACCATGGACGAGGCATTGTTCTATCAAATGATTTTGAATGAATTTCTTTTCCTTGCGAAATTTCAACATCCGAAATTGTTTCTTCTGAATTAATATTTGTACAATCAGTGGAATTTTTTGGCAGGAGAATTCCGTCTCGCAATATTAATGTATCATTACTAATTGTAGGTAAAATTTCCTTTGTGATGTCACCGTTTGTTTTAATGATTTTATCAATTTTTAAATTTTCATCTGGAGGTGGTGGAGCTCGTCTTCTTGTACGTTTTTTCGTTGTTTTAAATGACTGTTTTGCATTACTAGTTGGTATAAAATCAGGAGGATTTGGTGCTCTACGTTTACCTTTTACGTGTACTTTTTTATTTTTTATACAAGATTTTTTCCAGTTATTCACCGGAGCAGGAATGTTACCACATGAATTAAATGAATTTGATGGTTGAAGTGAATATCTCTCTGTGATGTCTTTTTTTTGTAAAAATTTATTTGGTAGTGTATAATTGATATTGGTGAAATTTGAATTGTTAGCTGTTTTTTCATATAATTTCACAGCACCCGAACCAAATGGACCAATGTCAATTTGTGGAAAATTAAGATTCAAATCATTGCACTCTTGAAATTCACCAGCTTGAAATGCAAAACTATGAACAGTTGTTGTACTATAAAATGTTGATACACTATCGGTACTTGATGAGAGATTTTCTTCTTCGAAATTGATATTTTTATTTGAAATTCGCTTACGATGTTTATCAATTGAATCACGATTGCCACGTTTAAGCCACTTGAATAATGAAAAACGATTATTTCCTCTGACAAAAGATGCTTTTGTTTCGGCTCTATTAAAGGGTAATACTCCGCTGCCTATTTCTGATTTCTCGACAGAAGAAATTTCTTGACTTGGTGTACCATTGAAATACTCACACATTCTCTATCTTTCTCTCTCCTTCTCTAATTCTCTCTTTCTCACTGCACTACTGTTTTAAAATGTATCACAAAATTGTTAGTTGTCAGTCCGTCTTTTTCGGTCTCTCTCTCTCTCTCGCTCTCTTCCCTCTCTTCTCTATGATATCGCGATTTCATCAAATTTTGCAAAAATCTTGAAAGCACACTCGACACTATTTATTCATTATTATTTTCACAAGTCACTTATGGGTAATCTATTTTTTAAAATCAATTGAAAATTATTAATTATGATTATAATAAATACACATTGAAAAATGAAAAGCACTAATGATTTTTGTGGAGAAAGAAGGTGATGTTGCTGAACTCACGACAAAGATATACGTGAGTTCACTATTAATAGAAGGATCACGCTTCTCCCGGCGTGGGTTATTTTCAAGTCCACTTTATACTTGGAAAGAGAAGTGATATATTTCTTAAAAATATCTTATTCACATATCAAATCTTTGATTTTTTTCACAAATTCTTTTATACAAAGAAATTTCTTATGATGAATTATTTTTTTTTGTATGAAACATTTTTGCAGCAAAAAAATATGATTATGATTTTTAAGAAAGGGAGAATTTTTTGTTCTCTACTAGTAAAAATAAATTTAAAAAAGAAGAATTTTAATTTCAAAAAATTTTTAATAATTTACAAAATTCAACATTGTCAAGTTAAAAAATAATGCATTTAAAAATATTTGTTGATTTTCCACATAAAAATTATGGGATTTTTTTTGCAAATAAAAAAAAAATATATTAAAAACTAGTAACTAATTTATGAAAATAATTGTTTTCAAGAAAGTTATATTTATTCTCAAATAGTTTCAGTGATATTTAATTATAACTATTTTTACAAAAAATGACATGTTTTCTATATCAAAAATTTTATAAATACATGAAAAAAAAATAATTCTCAAAATTTAATTTTTTTTATTTATTAATTTTAATTCTTATAAATTTATAATTTAAAAACAAAGTCAGTCGTTAAGAATAATTTTACCGTTGCGAGTTTAAGTGTATATATTTAACTCTCAGTCTACCATTGACCCTTGTTTTATTGTCTAGATAACAAACCTGTTAAGTTCAATACCAAAACATCAAATAGAAATTTTTAATTTAATTTTTTTAAATTAGTAATTTTTTCAAAATACGTATTTGAACGAAATTATCAGATTTCCTCTTTTTATTTAATGAAAACAGAAAAAAATGAAACTACTAATTTTTAAAGTAGAAAAACAAAACTATTTATAACAAAAATTCGATTTATTTGGATACAACATTGGTAACTTACAATTCTTGTTTGTACAAAATAGCACATAAAAATAAAATATAGAAAATATTTCAAAGGCAATAATATACCTTTTACATTAATTTTTTGAAAAATTGTAACATCTATTATTGAATTTAAAAATATTCTCGTATCACATATTATACAAATAATAAATCCACACCCACCCATTTGTTACGATTATTTTTTTTTCTTTTGAGCGAAGTTAATGAGTAACAATTATAATTAATGCTTAGTGACTTTCGATGATGTTGAAAATTCAATTGTGACTTATTACATTTGAATAATTGATTATAATTAATTCAAAGGCACTTTACTTTTCTTCGGTATATTCGTTTTATATATTTTATATTTAGTAAAAATCATTTTTATTTTAAAAAAATAAAATAAAATAAAAAGCAAATCGCACAATATAAGTAACTTTTACAGCCTTTTAATCGACATTTTAATCTCAAAATTGAATTATTTATACGACTGAATAATCTTCTAGGAGAGTTTCGCCAAAGTGTGTAACTACATAATCGTGATAATACATCATAATGCATAAAGGCTGTCCAATAATGAGACTCGCCCAAACGACAATATTCCCCCATCTTGCTCCACAATGTTTTTCTACCATTTTACTTAAAACAGATAAAGGTATCTGAAAGCAAATTCAATGTCGATTTATATGGTAAAAATTCACATTAACTTGGCTAGATTTTTCTTTTCTTTCGTACTCAACCAAAAAAAGATCCATGATTTTTTTTTCTACTTTTTTTTAACAAGCCGTTTACGAGATATGAATATTTTTAGATTTAGTACATTTTTTTTAAATTGCATCAATTTTAATTTTTTTTTTTCAAATTATGTGTTTTTAATCAGATTTTTCAAAAAGTTATAAACATTAAAAAAAGGTTCTTAAATTAAAAATTTTGAAATATTCATATTTTCTAATTGATAAAAAAAAATTCGAAAAAATGGAATATTTTCTCGTAGAATACGAAAAGATAAAAAAAAACTATCATCTTAGATGTTGAGTTAATGTTGAGTTAAGAGAAAATATGTAAATTATAAAATAAATGATTTACCTGCCCCATCATTCCCATGAACGCCCAAATTTTAAATGTCTTCAGAGGTACGCTGACAAGATATTCATGAAAAAAAGCACTGATGAAAAAAACAGTGACACTGGCAGTAGTTCTGCTGTAACCCATTTCCACTACTGGAATATAAAGATGTCTGAAAATTAAATAAAAATTTATGTAGGTACGTACTTAATTTTTTAAATTAAAAATTAATTAATTAAATTTGAAATTAAAAATCCCTAATTTTTACAAAACGTACGAGAAAAATACGTCATTTTCACTAAAAGTCCAAATATGGCACCGTTTTTGCAATAAAAAAAATTAGTAGTCGCATTTTAAAAAAATACTTTTTTTTTACTGTGGTGCCTTACTCTCTAAATCTGAATTAGTAAAAATGTTTACTAATTTGAATTAGTGACTCACTTTTTGCTTCTGAATTAGTAAAATTTTACTAATTTAGAAGCAAAAAGTGAGTCACTAATTAATTTTTAATAAAATAATACTAAATAATTTTTTTCGAAAACGTATACTTTATGAGATATTTGACCGTTTGACTTTTGGAACACCCTATATAATAAAACAGGGCATTTTTCTTTAAAAGTTCTAAATTAATAAGTTTTGTAAAAAGAGAAAATACTTAGTTTTAAATAATTTTTGAGTTAGATTCATTTTTAAAATTACTATGAATTTAAATTTTCAAAATTTAACTGAAATTCTGAATAACATGCAATAATTTCCATAAATTAAATTTGAAAAAGTTTTAAGAAAAAAATTCATGATGAACATGAAAATTTTTTTAAAACTGAAAACTATTGTTAATTAAATTCTGAAATACTCTATAAATATATCAATAATAGTATAAAAATAATAATAAAAAATTTATAGTAATTTAAAAAAAAAGTTGCCTAAAAGATCAATTCATAGAAAATTGTTAAATAATAATAATAATAATTTATTTCAGCCTATTTGGCCCAGAAACGAACTTGCTTTATATTTATCTAATCTCATTCATTCATTTATAGTAGTCTCTCATTCTTATATATTTTAATAATATTTTATATTTATATCCTATATAAATACCATTATTCAATATGTATATTAACATTTTTGGTGTACTAAGAGAAAATTGTTAAATAAAATAATTTTAAAAAAATGTTCAATCAGAAAAATTCTCAAGATTCGAGCTTATAAATTTAAAAACAAAAATCTAATTCAAAAATAAGTTACGAAAAATTATTCAAAACTTAATTTTTTTTTATATTAATAATGGTTCATAATTTTCATTCTTTTAGGAATTTTAAGTATATTATTTAAATTATAGATTTGAAATCCACAATTCAGAAACAAAAACTAGAAATTTTGGTACGTAAATTGGTGATTTTTTTCTTTTCCTGTACGTAATTTTTAATGTTGAAAATGCTTCGACGCCTGTTTGATATTTTTATTGTTCATAGTTAATTTTAATATAAAGACTGAGAATAAGTAAATGACTCACCTTATAGCCCAACGATGTACAGGCATATTCCAACTTCTCCAAAAAGTATCAATATTATTTGCATTCCACCAATCGCAATAAAAATTTCTATCTGCAAAGTGTAGTAGTTCACCCATTAAATTGAGATAAGAATGAAATGACAGGTAAAAGAAGCACAGCCACATTAAATGATTTGGTATCTGTAAAAATTCCCATAGAAATTCAAATATATCTAATATTTAAGAAAAAAAAGTTTTTTTTATTAGTGTGGTAATTTTTTAAAAGGATCTGGAAAAACAAAAAAAAAACATAGTTCCGTTATTTATATATTTTAAATCTTTCTCTCTGCGTGACTCTTATTTTAATATTTTTTTTAATTAATATAAAATAATAATAAAAGCTAATATTAAACAGATCTAGGTTTTCTATGTAAAAAAAAACTTTTTCTCTAATTTGGTTTTTTTTTTTTTTTTTTTTTTTTTAATTGTTATAGGTGAAATATCGCAGATGTAGAATATTAATGTTTTACAAAAACTATAAGAAAAATTAGCAGCGTTTATTGACGAAAATGAAAATAGAATTTATTAAAAAATTGGCCTTTAAGAATAATAATTATAACAAAAATAAAAAAATATTTCTAACATTTTAAATTATGACAAAATTTCCGATTTTTTTATCATTTTCTCTGACTTTTTTTTCTGATTTTCAAGACATATCAATTCTGTTAAATAATGTAGACACATATGTCATTGAGTACTTACTGCTAATTTAAGTAGACGTTCGGAAGCCTTAGCGACGTCCATATTCTGTAAAATAAATAAGAAACAAAAGTTGATTTATCTACTATTGCAGAAAATTGATAACTTTTTATAAATTTGCTATTAAATATTATGTAGCAAACAAATAATAATAATAATTATAAGAACAACAACAACATCAACATCAATAATAATAATAAAAAAAATAATAATAATAATAATAATGCGAAATTAGGAAAAGTTGAAAAACTTACACTAAAAGGAATCAAAGAATTTTTAACAGATGGAACCATCCATTGTTGAAAAAGTGACATGACAACTTGACAGCCAACAAGAACTTCGAGGATACGTTTTATTAAAAATCTGTATTAAAAAGAAAAGAATAAAAAATAATAAAAAATTTGCGTAAATTAAATTAAAAGAATACTGATAAATTACTTTCTTCTCAAACATATTTTTAAAAGAGTTAACAAATTTTTAATTTTAAATAAATATTTCTTAAAAAAGTTTACTTGTTTGTTTCTGGAAAACATTAATGTAGAAATTATATTATAATTTATATATAATATATATATGGGCAAATCCACAGAACCGGCGGATTTTTACTTATCAAGATGAAAATTTTCCAAATAGCAAGCACACCTTTTATTTACTAGTTAAATTTCGATAAATTTTTTTTTATTTTTAATTTTTAGACGTTATAAATTGAAAATATAATTTGGCGTTTGCATACAAAATTATAATAATGTCTTTATATAATCACACATGTTTTCAACTCATCATATTTTATCCTGTAGTTGTGCTACTGAAAAAAGGCTAAGTTGAAAATGGTTCACGCTTAAACATAGAGTGATAATTATTGGAATATTTTCTTTAATTCTGATTGCACTCTATTCTATGATACATACATTTGTTCGTCTGTTCACAAGAAATAAGCTCCAATTTGAAAAATTCAAATCGAATAATCGCCGCAAAAGATATTTACAAAAATGTATAGACATTTCATTATTATAAAATAATGAGTAACGCTACTTTCAACGACTATCATTTCTTTTTATTTAAGAGCACATATTTTTTATTACTTTCAAAACATTCTTCAATAAGTAAACTATAATTCACCACAGTTTGGAATTGTTCGGATCTATGCCGAACAAGTTATACCTATAAGAATTAAAATTTATACCTGGAGTAACACCGTAAATTTCATTTTTTAAGTTACTTAATTCGATTTAATTTTTTATAAAAGACTAGAAGGTTCACATTTATTCAATTTTCTTATTTCAATAGGTTCTCAGAGATATTACAAAATGGTTGAAGTATGAAAATAATTAATATAATACTTCTAAAATAGAAAAATATGTGAGTAACATGAAATCGGCCGGTTCTGTGGATTTGCCCATATATATAAAAAGATATAATGAAGTACCTTTTACGAATTCTTTCAGTCCTCGGAAAATTCAATTCGTAACAGAGAGTTGGTGCGAGGATGTAATAATATAAATCACGAAGATTTAAATTATCTGGATACTGTACTAGAGTTATACCACCTTTTGTTTCATATTTTGCATCGTCTGATTCGTAACCGTTTTGTTTTATTCCCGAAGCTATGTAAATAAAAAGGAAAAATCATATAAAATTATATAAAACTACAAAATAATTAAGACGAAATAAATCCTATCAGATATTCTCAGTTTTTTCAACAGAAACTCACTTTTCAATTTTTAATCCAATATGAGGGATTTCACGTGGAAGTGATTAAGGTGAAAAAATTTTTCTATTAAAACTCACTCATTCTTAGGCAATTTTTTCAATTAAATAATGAAATCAAATTTTTTTTCATTTTTAGTTTTGATACTTTTTTTGACGCCCTTTCAATTGGTAAAATGAATTTTTGAAAAAAAAATGAAAATAAAAAATAAATTTGACTCTTTTTGGGTGAAAAATACGTTTTTTTTTTAATATTAATTTTTTTTTTGGCAAAAATTTCTTTTTTTTCAAAAATACATTTTATCAATTGAAAGAGCGTTAAAAAAAACTATCAAAACTGATAATTGAAAAAATTTTTTTAATTATTTAAAAAAAGTTATTATGTAAAAGATAACTTTCCCCCACAAAAAATATTTGTCCAAATGAAAATTTTTTTTTTTACAAAGAATTATCATTCAATATAACTACAAATTATCCCAATTTGAACACGATTGAAGAAAATTTTCCCACAAATATATTTAACATTTTTATATCAAAATGCGAATGAAATTTTTGAATGATAATTTGAATTTTGTCATATTCCAGAATTATTAGTTTCAGTTTTAATATAGAATCAGGTAAAAAAAAAAATTTTTTATATTATAATTTTTCCAATTAAATTAAAAAATTCTTTTTTTCAAAATTTTTACCAGGAATGTTCAATTATTATTCCGGTTTAATAATACAGTAATTTTATTGAAAGAAAATAATATTACTCACATTGTAAATTATTATATGAAAGTGATTGTCTTCGTATTTTGCTATTATTTGTGTTTTTTCCTTTAACACTGAGACGACACCACATGTTCACTTGAATGTAAGACCATAATTTCAGAAAAAGCATGGCATATAACATGCATACATACATTGCTCCAACTTTAAAAAGAAAACAATTGCATTTTTTAAATTTCTAAAATTGTTTTTAAAATACATTTTTTACGTTGCATTTTGAAATATGTAGAAAAAAAATTGTTATTTTTTTCATTCTTTACAATTTAGGGATAATGTAATATTGCTGCAATTTTAAGAAAAGTTCTCAACGTTTATGATCAATTTTGTTTTTATTTTTTTAGTTAAAAATAATTTTTAAACATAAATAAATTTTTTTTTTTTAAATTCGTTTATCATCAACGTTGTCAACTTCGCATTTGCTGAGGGGCAAATTTTCTACACGAACATATAGGGTAAATGCACAAATTACGGCGCGATTCGAGTCAAAACACCTTTGAAATAGAAAATTCGAAATTTCTATTGTTGAAAGACCATTTAAGACTTATTAAACTAAAAACTTATGTTATTTAGATATTAAAAAAAATTTAAACTTTATAAAAATCGATTATTTAAGCAAATATGAGAAATTAAAACAAATACCGTAATTTTCTATTACTGCGCGTTTGTATCAGTTTTGGTGTTTCAATTACGGTGACCAAAATTACGTCTATTTTGAAGATACATTGCTCACCGTAATTGAAGCTAATGGAAATCTTAAAAATGTTTCAATTACGGTGAGGGTAAAAATTTGATCTCAAAATTAATAATTGTTTAAATGTGCATCTTTATTATTGTATCAAAAAAAGATTAAAATAATTTTGCTTCCTCTCCTCACAAGGAAGCTTTGTATTCGTGACGATTTTCGATTTTTTAAAAATGGGTTATATGGGCTTATTTTTATCTAGAATGCATATATATTTGAAGTTTTAAACAAATGTCCGGATGTATGTGTGTGTGTTTATGTGTGTATGTCACAAAATCTTGTGTACAAATTATCTCTAATACACTTCGATGAATTGTCCTGAAATTTTATAGGCTTATTACAGTCATCAATACCTAAAATCAGACTAAAGATTTTCCAAAAAATATCCACATAATTTTTTTTTATGCCACTTTTTCAAAAATTCGAAAATACGTTTTTTAACCAAAAATTTTTTTACACTGTAAATATAATTTTTTTATCCAAAAAACTGATTTCTCGCATTAAAACAAATTGATTAATCTATATAAAGTCTATATTTTACTCAAAATCTATAAATTATATCATTTTTTAATTTTTGAAAAAAATTTTTTTTTTCGTATTTTTTGAAATAACTTTTTTTTTCTTGAAAATTTTTAATAAATTTTGTCAAAACCGTATTCCTGGCATGAAAACGAATCGATTGATGTATATAAATTTTACATTTTACCAATATTTGTAAAATTAATCGCTATTTTAGTTGTAGGTAATCCTTCTTTTAATCTCGAATATAAGTGTATCAGATGAGGAAGCTAAATGGTCATGAATTGAACACCTTGTTTACATTCTCATCATATATGAGTAAGTATTCATTTTAAATCATTTTGCAACATAGTTATATTAAATATAATTGTAATAATAGTTATTTTTTATGAACGCGCCGTAATTGATGCACTTACCCTAGTATAAAATATTAAAATGATAGTTTTTTGTAGAAAAAAAAAATGTACTGCTTACTCAAACTGAAACCGGAATCTTTAACGTGAATAACAACCATTGGCATTAGCACCATTACAATAAGATTCACAACATGGAAAACCATTCCTGGACCATGCGGTATAATATCCTGTAATTAAATTTAAAAAAAAAATATTAAAAATCATACAGTAAATCAAAAAGAAATATAATATAGATATGAAATGGAAATTAGTGGAAGTTTATAAAGAGTATACCATACCATAGCTAATCCCTTTTCAATCAGCAGGCAAAGCGATATTGGTACTGAAGAATCTAAACCATAAAATAGTTGGAAGATTGTTAATTATAGTTTGTGAAATTATACAAGAGATGCCAAAAGTACGATACCATTTTTCAAATTGGAAATGAAACTTAAGATAATTTTTTAGACTATATCTACATATTTAGAAAATCCGAATTCCATAGTCGAGATTATACAATCTACATGCATCTAATGCCTTCTTGTTTTCTTATATTTTCTATATAAGAGACTTATTCGAAAATTTTGTACGAATATTTTATTATTTTAGGGACCATCTCAAAATCCACCCCCAAGAAATTAAAAATTTTTTTTTTAAAAATGCCGATTTTGAGAAAAAGTGAAAAATATTTTTGATTTTTTAAAAAAGGGTTAAATTTGGAATATTTTGAAAAACGTTTTACCATTCGAGAGAGCAGGAAAAAAACTATTTGAAAACAAATAGGTCAAAATTTGTTAATCTTGAGAAATCTGTTGGATCACTTGAGAAATTTTGCCCCATATGTAACCTCGCCCATTTTCGAATTAGTTTAAAGGGTTTAAAGATAAAAAAACAAGAAAAAGTAACTTATAAGACTACATGCATACATTAACATATTTACAAAATTAAACAGATAAAAAATGTTGACTTAAAAATATTTAAAATTGAATTAATTATTTTTACCTAACCAATATGATGGTATATAAAGTGGATCACAAAACAATCATTATGAATTTTATATCTATATAACATAGAAATGCATTAACAATGCAGTACACTTACACATAATTAATAAAAAAGAAGGATGTTCTTTTCCTCCGTCGTTTTTCCCACTTAAAAACATAAACCATTGCACTGGATCCACTCTTATTCCATATCTAAAATTTTTAATTATTTAATACACAATTACTGTTTTCATTAAATTAAAAAGCAAAAAAAAGTATTATTGAAATTCAACTAAATAATAGTCAATTTCAGTTTCTTTGTTTTGTAATGAATTTAATAGAGTTAGATAAAAAGGAATATAAAATTAGTATTTCATCAGTACGTTTGAAAAAATTATATTGTATATACATATATGGTGTAATTATTACAAGTAATAAATAGGAAATTTAAAAGTAATAATATTTACAAAATATTATAATTAAGTGTAATAATTATAATAAGATTTTAAATGAAAACTATATTACAGTAAATTTTTTAGTAGTTTTAACTTCGTTAAATTTAATTACAATATAATTTTCTTTTATAGAAGAATAATAGTTTATTCGAATTTTTATTTGATAGAACTTTCATTTGTTCGAACTTCGAATAAACTCCGCAGAAACATTTTGGCGCAAATTTTAACATTAAACAATCTATTTTTTCTAAGTAATTTCTTATTGGATAATTTTAAAATTCGCAACTAAAAAGTTTCTAACAGAAATTAATAAAAACAAATGAAAGTTGTGTTAAAATGAAAATTCAAACAAATAGAAATTCTGCCTGAAGTGAATTTTCTGTTATATAAAAATTCTGTAATATAAAAAATCGGTTTAATGGAAATTCTGTCAAAAAAATAATTCAAACAAATATATATATATAAATTGCGTCTATAAGAAAATTCTATCAAATTAATTTTAGGCATAATTTATGCGTCTCGTTTTTTTATATATACCTTATATAAATAGTTTTCTTATTAAGAAAAACTTACTTTATAAAATTTTCCAAAAGTAGTCGTATCCCACCAATGCCTAAAAGTAAGAAGCCCCAATTGACAAATCCCGTGAAATTATCAAAGCCGGAACTCCAGGAAAAGAGACTGTCTCTTGGTCGGTGACATCTAAGTTGCAATGAAAAAATAAATAAAAAAGTATCAACTTTTTGTGTTCATAAAATGAACACTTTGCTTCCCCATGGAATTTTTTTGTGATCAATTTATGGCAACTTATTTAGTATTATAATAATTTTAAGAGGGTGTTAAGTTGTATTTTTGGGTATTTGCAGAGATAGTTTTTAAAAATCAATAAAAACTTCGTATTATTTCACAATAAAAGGTTTAATAATAGGTCAATTGATTCGTTTTTAAATATTCTCCAAGTTGTTCATAATACTTTTAAAGATACATAAATATTTTTTAATAAATGAGTCAAAAAGGCAGGTTTTTCAAAATTTTTCAATTTCAAAATGTTAATAACTCTGGATAAAATAACAGTAAGATATTCGCTAATAGGTTAAAAGATGCGTCCTGAAAAACTCTATGAAACTAGAGATAAATATTTATTGGTGTCAATACATTTTTTTTAAGTTATGGGCAAAAAACGTTTTTCTTTAATTTTTAAAAATTCAATAACTTTGAACAAAATATCAGTCAAATGTTCGCTAACATCTCAAAAGATGCGTCTTAAAAAACTCTACAAAATTAAAGAAAAATATTCATAGGTGTCCTAACATTTTTTTTAAAGTTATGGGCAAAAAACGATTTTTCAAAAATTTTAAAATGCAAAAAAATAATAGTTAATCTTTATTAATATTGCTTAAAGCACTCTCATTATTTGTCCGCTAGTGAGATCTACAATTTAAAAAAAATTTATCCCTTGAGCTCTTATAGTATTCGAGATATTTAAGAAAATGTAGTGTATATACATATATATATACACACGCACGGAACGACATTTTTTAAAAATGTGATTTTTGGATTCCTGAGGTCGAAACATGTAAAGATACATCAAAAAATCAAGTTCGAAAAATTTCAGTATTACAATGCTTCCTCCATGAGGAAGCAATATATTTTTTTCTTGAAGCAAAAATACAAAAAAATTTGGTAAAAAGCTTTAATTATAATTATGATATCCAATACACCCTAAAAAACTGATGTTAATTTTAACCGAGAAGAGTAAAACAATGGTTTTAATTTTTTTTTCTTATTTCGTATAAGGCCGAAATTTTCCCTTACAGGAATTGCGATTTATTATTTTTCCATCTGGAAATCATTTTCCTTTATTGTGTATAACTAAAAAATTATAATTTAAAAATTGCAAAAAAAAATTTTCATGCGTTAATAAATTATTTCTAAAATCGAAAAAATAACGAAGTCAACTAATTTTATAATATATATGATGTATTCCACGCCAAATTCGAAGTTCATCTGCAATTGCATCTCCGATTTTTTTGAAACTTTTTTTTCTTTTAGTTGGCTTTTAGTTGGCTAATTGAGACTAGCTTCCATGATTTTTTTCAAATTTTTTTAGCATGCCGTTTTCCTGATATGAATTTTTCAAAATTTCAGAATTTTAATGACTTTTAATCTTTAAATGCTCATAACTTCCTTAAAAATTTATCAATTTAAAAAGTTTTTTTTAATGTGTGTTTTTTCTTTTCAAAAAAAAAGATTCCAACATTTTTTTTCAAATGATATTACTATTAAATTTTTAAGTTTTAATGATAAAAAGTACTTTTTCTCAAGATCGCTTTTTTTTCAACATTTTTTCAAAAAAAACTACTTCCTTTTACGAAAATTTTAAGCCTACTTCGATCGTGGGCAAATGATTTTTACATTTTCGAAAAAAATTTTGAATTTTTTAAAAATATTTTTGGTTTTTTTTATACTACGTACTTTTATGTATTTTGATGAGCTGATTACGAAAATCATAGAGACAATACCCGAAAATTTGATTTTTATGGTGAAAACCATAAAAAATGTCCTAAAATTTATGGTTTTTTTCGTTTATTAGGTAAAATATGCAAAACTAAAAAAAAATTTAAACTAAAGTTATAGATCTTATTAAAATACATTTTTTATATCTTATGCAGTTTAACATAGAATTTACGTAAGTAGCTGGTTAAGTATAGGTAGTTATTTACAAAGATTTACAATTTCTAAACTGTAAATTTTCGATTTTATTTCATAATTTGTCAAAATAGATATACATTAAATTTCCTATTAATGGAAAATTAATCATTAAAAACAAAATCCTATTCAAATCGCTACATTCCGATTAGAAATATCAATTATCAATCCACGCATTCTTAAAAACTCCAATTCATTTAATAATCTTGTTTTCATAGGCAAAAATGTAGAAAAAGTAAAAATTTCATTTTTGAAAACATACTCAATACGTATACAAAAAACAGTGTGACCAATACAGAAATATTTTGAACCGGTAAAGAATTATAATAATAATTCTAATAGGTTATTATTAAAATGGATCATCGATTTTTAAGTAACATATTATGATAATCACATATATATTATGAAATCGACCGGTTATGCGAATTTGTCCATATAAGTTACTCCAGAGAGAAAGGAATAGTTTTGGGCCAACCATGGAGTATTGATAAAGTACCATAAATTTATATTGCAATGTCCACAATAGGCTTTTTACATCATTGATGTGTCAACATTATTCTGACGCAATTAACGATTAGGTTAATTTACCTCAAATTTAGAAATTTTCCATTTATGTGTCAACAATAATCTTTGGTTGCGCCAACTATAGAATAGTTGTCAACTATAGAAGTATGGAGGTAGTATATAAAATTTAGAGAACGTATATTTATCAAATAAATAAACTATTCTCTTTTCAAGAAAAAAATGTTATTTTATATAATTGTAAAGGATTTTTTTATTTCAAACATTCAATAATTTTATCACGTGCTTCAAAATAATATAGACTGCAGTGACGTTACATTCGATCTTTGTACTGATTGAAAAAATGTTAATAAAAAATATAAATGTATTTGTAAGTGGATGTACCCCTCTCTCAAGTGAGCTCCCGGATCAAAGAATGGCACATAACTAATGTAATTCAAATGGGTTATGTACCCTTCTTTGATCCGACACAGCTGCTCAATTCATAAAACTCGGCGCCGAAGCAGTAACTCTCGCGCCAGTCCCATCAAAGGTTATGAATACTTGTATGCCTTGAATTGTATAATAATTAGAGTAAAATTGGATCACGACATATTTTAAAATTATAACAATTGTAAATAAGACACGCAAAAATTAATGATTTTAATAGTAAATTTACTAAAATAGCTTCAAGTGTTTTAAAATTAAAAAAAAAATTAAATCATTTTGTATTTTATATGTAAATGTTTATACTATACTACTTTGTGGTATATATACCTATATATACTTACGGTTTATCAGGTTGTGACCTACGAACCATCTGCTCTGCTTTTTGAATTTCTTCAGCTCTTGTTGCACTTTTTGTCCTTCTTAATCTAACTTTTGTATCATTTTCGTGATCGAACGTCATCTTATCTTATAAAATCCTTAAATCACTCACGCACTATGAGAGAAAAAAGCTGCCGTTTTAGCGGTAAAGCCATGCTACTTTGGTATGAGTAACATTGCCAACAGAAAACTGCTGTTACAGCATTGGAACACTGTTGTTTTAGTATTGTGATACTGCGAACCGCTCTGTATCACAATGCTAAAACAGCAGCATTCCAATACTGAAACAGCAGTTTTCTGTTGTCAGGGTTAAAACAGCAGCTTTTTTCTCTCAGTGTATATATTATAATACCTGCACGTCAACATATATATATATATATACACATGTATTAATGATATTGTGTGCGTGGACTTTGATATTCTTCCCGCTTCAAATTAAAAAAATTATTATATAGACTCAAATATAATTATTAGATAAAAAAAGTCTTGATTAAATTTTTTTTCTTATACGAAAATTTTCTAAAAAAGAAATATGTTTCAAAATTTTTAAAACTTTATATTTGTGTTAAATGAATTTATAAATTTTTCTAATTAAATTAATCTATTTTTCAAAATTAATATCCAACGTCATTAAATTTATTACAAAATCCAAATCTATTTTCATTTGATTAATGGATTTTTAATAAAATTGTAATATTGAAAAAAAAACTAATGTCGAGATTGTCCGCTTCATGTAGAAATAAAATTTAAATATTTTTTTCGCAGGGCTTTGGATCGAATTTAAAGGAAGAAAAAGATCATTTTAGTCGATTTATATTATAAGAAAACCTCCAAAGAAGTCGCTTTTTTATTTTTAAATAAATACAACTAGTTAGTAAATATTTTATAATTATTATTATTATTGAACAATTTTAGAAATTAAATAAATTGCATTAATTTCTTAATAAAAATGTTTCATAGGGATATTTTCAAGAAATTTTATTTACAATATTTCAGAATTAAACAAATTTTCAAGAATTCAATTCAGTATAGGACAAATTTTAAAAAATAATTTAAAATTATTTAAAAAAGAAAAAAATGTTCGAAATATGATTTATACAAATTGTTCGAATTCAGAAGTTTAGAAAATGTTTCAAATAATTAAATTTTCGAAGAACTTCATTAAAATATTATTAAAAAAAAAATGAATTTATAGTAAAATTTTTAGAAATAATTAAAATTTATAAAAATTGCAGCTAAAATTTTTTAGAGAGTTCATGAATTTAAAAATTTTTAGAAATAATTGAATTTCAGGAAATTTTAAATTAAAGCTCATAAATTTTAATTCATGAATTTTTTTTTGTAATTGAATTTAAAAGGACTTTTAAATTGAAAAATATTTTAAATAATGGAATTTTTAAAAGAATTTGATTAAAATTATTAAATATAATTAATTTTGCGAAGAATTCTAGTTAATATTCTTTTGAATAATTCAATTTTTGAAGATATGAATTTTATTCTAAAAAAAGTCGTATTTTCTTTAAAAAAATGTTTTAGAAAAAGTCGAAAGAGTCACATTTTATTAAATTAAGTTGAAAATAGATTCATACATTGAAAAGAGTCGAAAAAGTGTAATTCAAGTTTACGAATTTTGTGTTATTAAACGCGGTTGGAAAAATATTTTTACACGAAATTATTAATTTTTCAGAATCATGAAAAAGTGTAAAAAAAATTATCGATAAAAGATAATTTCAATTTTTCCCAAATTTTAAATTCTATTAAAAAATTTAATAACTCATATAAAATTTGTTCTAAATTTCATAATTATAAATTTCCAATGTTTGAAAATAATATAAATTTTTCAATAAATTTAAATAATTAAATTCCAAACAATAAAATAATAAATCCAAAAATTTACTCCTAAATAAACATAAAATTTGGATAAATTAAAATTTCACTGATCTTTTCGTTAAAAAAAATATTAATTTGACAGAAAATTAAATTGGTAATGATTAATTAACAATTAACAATATAAATAAGTCGTCAGCATTTATATTCAATATTATATAATTTGTGTGTTTACAGAAGTCAATTTACAGTATTTTCTCATTTCTTTGCAATAACTTAATTAGATTTTCTTTATGTATTATGAAATAGTTAAAAAAAAAAAAAATAATTAACTAATTGAAATAAAGAAATTTTTGTTTTTCAAATTTTGTTTTTAAATTTATTATTAAAGTCATTTACATTAAACAAAATTTTGTTTGCCTTACAAACATAACATTCTCTTATAGGTGTTGAACATTATTTACAAAAAATTAAAGCATCTAAAGCAGATGTTTTTCATTTAATAAACATCTATAGTTTTATATTTGCAAAATTTCACAGAAATTGCGCAAATATAATGCAAAAAAGTTTATACTTTTGTGCCAAGGCACCTTGTTCAAAGTCAATTGTCTTTTCTAAGTTTTTTTTTTTTTTTGTAAAAAAGAAACATGCATCTTCTCAGCCCAATTTTTTGTGTGTATCTCTTTTTTTTCTCTATTTAGGTGTAAAGTTAATACCGTTCAAAGGGCTATATTTATTATATTTACATATTTCATATTTTCACATTAAGACATTTTTAAATACGTACATTTTAATTCATTGTCACAAATTATTTCGAAAATTCAGTTTTGATGTTTGAAATTTTAGTTAAAAATTTTGTCTTACAATTTTTGTATTTTTTTGGAATTATTTCAATATTGATTTTTCTTTTTTTTTTTGTATAATAAATTTGCTAAACTAAGTTGTGTTGTTACAGGCTTATTCTATAGCTTTAATATTCAAATTGGCAGTAAGTTTTAAATAAGATTTCTATAAAATATTGTGTGCCAAAAGTTTTCTTTTTTTAAAAAAAGATTATTGCATATATGGAGAGTCATATTAAAATTTACTTCTTTGTTTCGAAATTAATTTTAGAAATAATAGGAAGCCTGCCAAAATTAATTAAAAAGATTGAAACTAGTACGCAACATTCGCTATAATTTTGGCATTGATTGAGATGATGGTGGTGTTGTCAAATTGTGAATACCGTCAAATGATTTTTTTGCAGCACTTTGTAAATCATCCATACTTTGCATTGTTTTTGATGTAAGATCATCAATCTGACGTCGTGTTTGACATAGAAGTTCGTCAGTTGATTTTACAGCACTACTCGCAAAATCTTTTACTTCTGACTCAAGTTTGTCTATCACCCATTCCATAGCCTGTCTTCCCTAAAGAATAATAACAAAAAGTATACTATTAACTATTGGAAAAAATAATAATCAGATGATTTTTGCATTATTAATAGAATGAGTAATTTATTATTAAAAAATTTATTTAAAATTAGATTTGAAAAATTACCTTTCCCGCATTGAAAGAGATTCTTGAAGTCAAGAGATCCTCCATGTAATGCGTTAGAGGAACACCTTGAACTGTAACTACAGCTTCCTGAGTAAGTAGAGTTTTGGTTGTGTCGTGTGGATGAGGTAAATATTTTACGGTTTCGTCAACTGCTATGTAGTTGCAAAATGTTAACTGCAAAAAAAAAACTGAATATTAAAATTCCAAAAAATTTTAATTGTATTTAAATTTAATTTTTAATTAATTTAAATTTAAATCTATTAAAATTTTTTACAATGTATTATGAATTTTCAATGAATGAAAATATTAAAATTCTATTGTACATTATATTTTTTGAAATGAAATTTCATTTCTCTTTTGCAATATTGCAATTAAAATCTTTTTTTCCTACGTCGCTTTTAATAGATTGCATCAATGAAGTGTAACATTTCCGCTTTAAAATTAATGCTTGCGGTATTAGAGAATTTTCGTGAACATTAAAACTTGTGGTCTACATAAAAAAGAACTACATACAAAAATACTATCAATAAGCAAAGCTGACAATATTACCTTATGCAACTCGCATATATGATTGCAAATTTAGTTGATATTAATAAAAATAGATATCATATCTTATCAAACTAAAGTACATATGTAATATTTTTTTCTCTTTCGTTCTACTTAGCTTTGTGAATTTTATTAAATTAATAAAATTACATAATACTTCCTTTTTTCTTTGTATTATAACAGTTAATACAATTTTTTTCGTTTCATTTTTTTTTTTGGAAAATTATGTAAAACGAAAATTATTTTCAATATCGAACTAATATTGCAATTAGTTACGATTTTTTTAATTTTTATTTTAATCACGAATTTGATCATTAATTATTTAAAAATAAATTATCCTGTATAAAGAAAATAAGTGAATTGAATTAATACTTACATTTCTTGTTTTAAGAACCATTTCTCGATTATTGGGATCAACCTCACTTCGTTCGCTGGCATAACATATACTTGCATGTCCAATTAACTGAAAATGAAATTATAATTTCTTTATAACAAGTATTTAATAAATTTTAGTTAAATATTAGCATTTAGCGAGTAAATTTAATTATAAATTATGAGGGATTTTAGGTGAAAAAATATTTTCTCCAATTGTGGTCAAATTTGGATAATTTGTAGTTTTATTGTATAATAACAATTTTTTGTAAAAAAGAATTTTCCATTTGGACAAATATATTCCTTGAAGGAGGGGGGGGGAGGTATTTTGAGGGATGTATGATTATCCCATAAAAATCATTAGTTACAATTTTCATTTTAATAAATTCTATTACATATAATTAATTTTTTTTTGACGAATTTTCATTTTTCCAATTAGTCTTTTTGATTGGTATAGCGTATTTTTGAAAAAGAAAATTTTTTTTTCAAAAATACATTTTACAATCGTAAAGGCATAAAAAAAAGCTATCGAAAGTGATAACGAAAAAATATTTTTGTTACATTATTTAATTGAAGAAATTATGAAAAAAAACGTTTTTTCACCTTGATCACTTCATGTGAAAGTCCCCATATATAATACATATAATTTAAACATAATTATATTTACGTTTTGACGAATTTTTTTTTTTACTCTTTATTCGAATTATTTTTTTTTAAATGTCTCGATCACTCTAATTTAAGAATTTAAAAACGAATGACGTCCTTCAGTTATGTAATTTGATTGAGAAATTTTATTTGGAAAGCATGTGCAGACATTTTTTTATGTTATATGTATATGCAAACGAAATATGTAACAAAAGTGTGTATACATATTTAATATATCTATATATGTAGTTCTGAATTACGTAATATTTAGCAACTTAAATTTTTAATAACTCTGTTCTTGTATTCATTAAAAATCACAAATTTTTTTTCTAAAAATTAAAAATTTAATAAGAAAAAATTTGAATATAAAAGTAATTATTATATTTAATTATAAAATTAAATTTATAAAAATATTTTCCGTTCTAAATAGTTTCTTCTGTCTTTTACACATATAATTGTTTTTAAATAAACAATGCTTTATTGGAATTTAATTTCAAGTGTGAATTTCAATTATTAAATTAGAGTTAGGTTAACCTTTTTTTTGCATATTTATTAACTTCTTAATTATAGAAAATTATAGAATATAAAATTTTAAACATAACCAAAATCAAGAAGTTTTAATAAAATAAAAAATTCAACTTTTAATTAATTGAAATGAATTTTCATAATTAACAACAAAATGAGTATGTTATACTTACAGCTTGTGCCCATCGTGGAAATCCCCATTTACTGGAAACCAGTCGATGTGTATGTAAAACACCATTTACAACTTGTCTATCAATAACGTCAGTGCCAATTACAGCAGGATTTATAGGATTTGGATATTTTCTCCATGCTGCTTGAGCAACAGTTTCCCAAGGATGACTGGAAAGTAACAATACAAATTGTAAAAGAAAGAAGACAATATATTCCCTTAATGAAATTGCCCTTGAGTCAGTACCATAATACTATTGAGGTTAAAGGGGAAGGCATGGCTATAATTTAATTTTTACTTATTAATCTCAATGACATTTAATACAATTAATACATGTGTTAAATAGGAAATTTATCTCAATACTTGAAAATAAAATTAACAATAAATGTAAATTTAAAAAAAAATCCAAGGTGAAAATAATAAACCATTAATTAATGCACATTGCAAGACTCACTTAAATGTGTGTTCTGATGTCCAGATCTTCATAATTTATTAAACTTGTTAAAATTACACTAATCAATCAAATAAAACACAAGTTGGGAAAAAGTTACAAAAGTGCACTGATTTTAAGTGCACTGAGATTCATTAAACGGATAAAGAGAATCTGATTAAATTCGTGAATAACCTGACGTAAGAAGAGAAAATTTTTCTGAATTGCCAGGGATGAATCAGTAATTGTATTAAACGTAATGTAACGTAACTTTGGCAAAGCAGAAACCCCTGTTGTTTCTACTTTCAATCTAAGGGTGCGATCACACCTTTTTTTTGAAAGTCTATTCTTATCTTTCTTTGTCACACAAAAAGGGCATAAGTCTATCTTTCTTTAGTTCAACAACAAATGAATTATT
Organism: Leptopilina boulardi; assembly: GCF_019393585.1. Taxonomy (NCBI): domain Eukaryota; kingdom Metazoa; phylum Arthropoda; class Insecta; order Hymenoptera; family Figitidae; genus Leptopilina; species Leptopilina boulardi. The sequence goes on from NW_026137778.1 coordinate 1,807,912, forward strand.
AATAATTAACTGATCTTTTTCTGTTACTTTACAATTTTCCTCGGTAAATTTACAAAGAAAATTGTAAAGTAAGACAGACTTAAGTCATTTTTTTCCTAAAAATATTTGTTGTGTAATAAATTTTATTTTTTATTATTATTATTTTATTTCACCTCATTTTTGGAGGAAATATTTGTCAATTCTCCAATAAAGTAATTGAAATAGATATTCTACATCATTTCGATGACTGCGCCATCTTTGTCTGTGGTTTGTAAAAACTTTATGTCTCACAATCTTTCGTTCTCCAATCTACAAAAGTTTCTGAACCTGTGTATTCAGTCCATGCTTTCAACCATAGACAATTTTCTTTGTCATTTGACAGTTTTAGTTTAATGCAAGGAAAATAAAGATTAAAAAGTTTATTATTCTCCTTTCTTGACATGCTAAAATTCTTAATAAATAAAAAAATTAATATTTCACAACTAGTAAATATTTTTATAAATTTTAGTGAAATGTTTCAATATTCTTCAAATACATTATTAAAAAATACATTAAATCAAAACAAAAGGTATTTTATATGTATGTATTAAGCAAATAAATACAAGTTCTAATATCATCATTTTACATTAAAATGAGTAAGTACTATTTTTTTTTTTAAATACTAATGTAGGAAAATTTTGTTTAAAGTACATAAATCGAAGTTTATTTTTTTCATATTAAAATTAAAGTGAAAATTGTATTTTATAACTGTTAAATAGTATAAATTTGAGATAATTGCATATTTATTCATAATGAAAGTAATTTTTTTTTTAAACTGGTTACATAGTAAGAGAAAGGGATTTGTTTGCATGTTCAGTTTTATATATTTTAAACTATATTGAAAATAGATTTTTGTTGATTAATCACCAATTATTTTTTGTATTTGTAAATTAAATTATTTAAATAATATCTTCTGTCAGCAAAGTGTGTAATTTGTTAATTTACTTTTAAATACCGAATTTTTAAGGTATGATTTCAAACACCTGTTTTCAGCACATGGTGATTGTGCAATCATTTATTGTCAAGCATTCAAATTTTATATAACTTTTCTAATATTCTTGTCAGATGGTAAATTAATATTTTGTCTCGAAATTCTGTTTTCAAATGTTTTTTATTTTCAATAAATTTTAGAATATTAAATTTTTTTTTTCATAAAATATTTATCTATGTAATTTCAGTGCTATTTTGAAATTAATTTTCTATTCAAGAAAGTGTGGGTGGTTATTCTAAAGCTTATTGAGGCCACACATTGTATAAAGTGTTAATTTTATATTCATATCGTTTTATTTTACGCAGGAACATTCGACGTGCACATCCTGTCGATTTTATTTCCTACTTTTGCGATGAGAAATAAAGACTTTATTTATTTTTTAATAGCATTTATGCATATACTCATTTTTACTGAGGGAAACTATTTAAATATTAATTTACCCGCGAACCATCTTCAGTATTATTTCAATTTTTTTCCTGCGGAGGCGAAAAAATGTCTTGATGATGCATCATGTCCATACAAGGTAAGAAGACTCTTTCTAATTAAATTATTAGTACAAAAAAATAGAATTCCAATTTATTTAGCAATATTCTTAAAAATATTAATAAATATTTGAAATTTTTGTTAAATACGTTTTATTTTTGATAATATAGGATAAATTGAATACCAAAGATTGTTGGGGATATGAATCATCTTGTGAAACTGAGAATTCTTTTTCTATTCCGCATTGTCCTGGTGAACATAATGGATGGGTTGCCACTAAAAATGCTCAATTAGAAACATTTTATGCTCAAGGTGATTTTGGCTATGTGAGAGATCAGAGACGTGAAATGATGATTTTTTGTGAACCTCTTTTTGTGGTAATTAAAATTTTTAATATAAAATCTTTTTTTTCAAAATAAACAAAATTTCATATAAAAATTATTAAAAATTTTTTTTAGGATGATTCTTCACTAGAATGTACAGAACATATGCGTTTTTGTAGAGGTCGAAATATAATGATAAATTTTACCGATTTGATACACAGAACAGATCCTATTAGATATAAAATGGATGTTTTAAAAGAAGGACAAATTGGTGGTTATTGCAAGTAAGTAAAAGTTTTACATATCATTTTTTTTTTTAATGTAGGAAATAAAAACACTTTATAAATTAATAACTGATAAAATTCTCAATTTATAATTTTATTAACGTACTTCCAATTTTGATATGAAAATCATTTTTTGGTAATTTAATTTTTTTAATTGAGTAATTAAAAAAATAAGAAAAAACAATTATTTTTTAACGTTTCGGAGTTAAATTTTTCATTAAAATTGTTCTCTAAATTAATTTATTTTTAATGAAATTTTACTCAAATTCAATTATCTTAAATTACTTTAAAAAATTTAAATTTTATAAAATTCAACAATTGTTTACAATTTTTAAAAAAAATCAAATAAAATGACAAAAAATTTTATTTTATTTAAAAAATTTAATTATTTTCAAAAATTTTCCATATAAAAATTTTTGAAATTTAATAATTTGAATTATAATTCTTCCGAAATTCAATTATTTTTAATGATTTTTTGTAATATTCTTCGAAAATTCAATTATCTAAAAGCATTTTTCAAATAAAAAAAATAAATTTCAATTTTTGTCTTCAATTTTTAATAAATTTTTCAACAACAGAAATCACCAAAAATTTCTATTAAAAATCACTTGAAGTTCCATTAATTTCAAAAATGTGAATTATAAATCATTGAAAATTCAATAACTTTTAAAAAATGTTATCTAAAATTAATTGATAAATTATTTTTAATTCTATAAAATTTAATTATTGTATTAAATTTAACAAAATCTTTTGAAATTTAATTATTTCCAAAAATTTTCAACTATAACTCTTCCAAAGTTGAATTATTTTTAATAATTTTAATAGTTCATGAAAAATTCAATTATTTAAAAAAGTTTTAAATAAAAACTCTAAAATTGAATTGTTGTTAGAATTTTTTTGTTTAGAAATTTGTTCTACTTAATTAAAATTTTTAAAATTTACATCTTCGATTTTGAAATATTTGAAATAAATTTTCTTGATAGTATTCCTATTGAATTATTATTATTATTAAGGAATTAATAAAATGGATTTAAAATCTAATAACATTAATTATTAATTATTTTGGACTTTAAATCGACTAACATGACTTTTTTGCGCCTTAAAATCGATCCTAGAAATAATAAATTCTTAAAAAGGATTTGATTATACTCCAAAACGTTAAAAAATGATTATGATTTTTTATTATTTTTTTTAAATAAAAAAATCAAACTGCCCTTGGTGATAGGAAAACTGATTTTTATGGTAAAATTTTGCTCGTAGATTAAATCGAAAAAGATTGGAAGATAATGCAGACCACATTAGTCCTTTACAATCTTGGGGACCTGAAATACAAAATTTTCGAAGTTTACCTCATAGACCAATTAACGAAGGCGATTGTGATGTAGTTGTAGAGAAACCTACTTATATAATGAAAATTGATGCTAGTGAGTGGTAAATTTTATAAATTTATTATTAATTATTTGTTTCATTAAATATTATTATTTTCCATGTTGTCTTACAGCGGTAAACATGTATCATCATTTTTGCGATTTTTTTAATTTGTACGTATCGCTACATGTAAATCAAACCCACCCAGCAGCATTTACACGAGATAATCATATTTTGATTTGGGAAAGTTATAGGTATAAGTTTGTAATTATTTATTCTTATTACTATTCATAACAAGATTATATACAAATGTAAACTAATCAACTTTCACCTGTTAATTTCGTTTATTATCTTGTTTATTCCAGTTACCGTTCAATATTTCAAGATACATTTAAGGCATTCACAAAAAATCCACTTTGGGATTTAAAAACATTTAAAGGAGAAACTGTTTGCTTTAAAAATGTAGTTTTTCCATTATTGCCTAGAATGATTTTTGGATTGTATTACAACACTCCTCTTGTAAGTAATTAAATTTTCTTTTTTTGTTTTTTGCTATTTTGTATTTTCAAAAAAATAATTTCTGTGACCATTTGTGCTGCAAAATACTGAAAAAAAAATAAATAAGACTCGAATTTAAAAAAAAAACATTTCTAAGCTCAAAAATACCACTTATATGTAATTTAAAAAACACAATTGTTCAGAAAACGAACAAAAAGATTTTCAAAATCTTAAAAAAAAATTATTCAAAATAATTTAGATTTTTTCCAACTTTATTAACACAGAAATATTCAAAAATTATTATTTTTCAAAACCAAATTTTGTGCTACATTGTGCCAGTTGAACAAAAAGAAAACCATTGTAACATTTAAGAAAAAATAAAAATTTTTAAAAGAATGATTGAAAAATAATAATTTTTGAAAATATTTGGATAATTTTTTTTTTTAATTTTAAAATTGAATTATTTAAAAAAATTTAATTGTTTCTTTTTGTGCTAGACTATCACAATTTAGCACAAAATTTGTTTTTGAAAAATAATTAGATGAAAAAGTTGAACAAAATTTTTGAATTATTTTGAATAATTTATTTTAAATGATTTTGAAAATTGGTATTTTTGGCATTTTTGAGTTTAAAAAGGATTTTCTTTTAAATTTAAGTCCTAATTATTATTTTTTCAAAAGAAAGCAACACTTAATATAAATTGGAAAAATAATCAGTTTTTTTTAATGGCGTTGCTCGCTTTTCACAGGTGAGTAAGTTACAATAATTTGTTGTATTTGTGTTTAGATCTATGGCTGTGAAAATAGTGGTCTTTTTAAAGCATTTGCTGATCACGTAATGCATCATTTGAATATTGATTTGCATGAAAGAAAAAATGCAAAAATACGTGTCACTTTACTTTCTAGAGATACTCAATATAGAAGAATTTTAAATGAAGATGATTTAATAAAAGCTTTAATAAAAAATCCAAATTATGATGTAAAAAAGGTAAGAGAACTTTTCAGAAATAAATTCTAATTCTTATGTTTCTATTTAGTATAATTTTTGTGTATTAGAATACTTTATATCTCATTTTAGGTTGTTTACAACAAAAATTTACCATTTCAAACACAATTGGAAATTTCAAGAAATTCTGATATTTTTATTGGTATTCATGGTGCTGGTTTGACGCATCTTTTATTTTTGCCAGACTGGGCATCTGTTTTTGAATTGTAAGTTATTACAATGAAAATGGTAAAAAAATTATTTTTTATCATTTTTTGGTATAAATTTTTTAAATTGTTATGGTTCATGAAATTTTGTTGTTTTAGATATAACTGTGAAGACTCCAGTTGTTATAAAGATTTAGCGCGCTTACGTGGTGTAAAATATTTTACGTGGACAGATCCAGAAAAATTAATTCAAGAAGATCCGGTATGTTATTAAATAAATATATTTTACAGTCTGCATGAAAGTTTTATTCAAAAAATTTTTTTTTCGATTTCTACATGAAAAGTAAAAAAAAATATGTATTTTTTGTTTTATTATTTGGTAAAATTTATAGAAGTTTCGATTTATTTTAATTCAACGTCTTCAAAGGCAAAGAATTTGGATTTTTATTTTTGAATTTTTATTTTAAAAAATTTTATTGGAAATAATTATTTTTTTAGACAAATTTTCAATTTTTTAATTAAAATATCACAGATTTTCTTTTTATACAAATTTTTACGTAACAAAATTTTTAGCTGCCGAATTATTTCCAATTCACCGAATTTTAATTTGTCCGAATTTTGAATTGTACGAACTTTTAATTGATAGAATTTTTAATATGCCGAATTTTCATTTTTCCGAAATAACAATTCGCCAAACAAACAATTAATAGAAAGATTTCGGCACAATTTTTAAAATTGACCAATTTGAAATTATCAAGAAAAAAAATTTTTTGTATAAAAAGAATCATGATTGGTTAATTTACAAAAATTGCGCCAAAATCTTTCTGTCGATTGTTTGTTCGGCCATTTGTAATTTCGGAAAAATAAAAATTCGGCTTCTTAAAAATTTTATATATACTACAAATTCGTACAAATAAAAATTCGAACAAATTATAATATTCGGTAAATTGGAATATCTATCAATTAAAAATTCGAATCACATAAAATTCAATTGAATGTGAATTCTGTTAAATTAAAATTTGCATAAATTAAAATTCTTTTTAATAAAAAAAAGTAATGAAAATTAAATGACTAAAATAAAAATTCTAATTATTGATTTTTATGGGATAATCATGCGCCCCGTATTTTCTTATAGAATTTGAAAAAAGTTGTATTAAAAAAATGTCCCAATTATAAAAAAATATTATTTAATAATAATGATAATAATAATTTCCTTGTACTTTTTACAGGGTACTCATCCAAATGGTGGGGCACATGCAAAATTTACCAACTACAGTTTTGATGTGAAAGAATTTTTACGAATAGTTTCTCTTGCTGAGAAACATGTAAAAAATCAAAAAAGTTTCCAAGAATATATTAAGAATCGACATAATAAAGGTGAGGAAGAAACATTATCCAAAGATGAACTTTAATTTTATTTTATAATATAAGTTGAAGAGAAAATGCATTTATTTTAAATTCACTTTTTCATTATTTTGATAAAAGTGTTTACAAACTCTGATCTTAAATTTTGTGATATCAAATTTAATCAAATTAAGATTTTTTTTTTAAACATTATAATATGTAAATTATTTAATATAATGTGTCGAAAATTTATTCTCTCATATAAAAAATTGACATGATTCCCTCAACAAAACATGTTACCGTTCTTCAGGACTATTGTAATTGTATAATTTTTAACAGTATTGTCATTTTTAAATAAATTTATAATATTTATTTTTAAAAATATTTCAAAATTATTTATAAAAAAAAATTCGATGGTTTTTACAATTATAATTTTATTTGAAATTTTAATCTGTAACAAACCACAGCAAATGATATACTAATTGCCATATAAACTATAAGAATATTTAGAGCTGAGGTGTTATTAGTATTCAGTGTTTTAATAGACATATTTATAGTTCCTGTTAAAAGATTAGCAACCAGAAAGAATGCTAAACCATTATAATTAACGGCTTCGAAAATTTCGAAAGTTTCACTAACAGATTGTGTAGAAATTTGTTCTTTTAGTTTTTGTGCTTTTGTTTTGATTTTTATATCGGAGGACGTTTGATTTGTTTCATGTCGAATAAATATATCAATAACAATGTCAACTAATAAAAGTAATGTTAATAATGTTGTGCTGAGAGTAAGAATCCAAGCACAATAGCCACTATTGGTAAGTCGTCTTGAAACTGAGAAATATTTATCACAAATTAGAGTAACGCCAAAAGCATGAGAAGCTATTAAACATAGTTTTATACATAGTATCATTGATTGATTATAAGCCACTGTAATGTTATGTCTTAAAAGTTTTATTTCTAAAACAGATTGCTCTTGGGATTTTTTGGAATTAGTTCTCAAATTTTGATAAGATGAATGAATAACCGATCCAATTGACACAGCAATCAAATAAAGTCCAATGTAACCAGGAAGTGAAACAAGACCTTCACGATTTGCCGATATAAAATCAATTCTAGAGCCTTCACTTAAAATCCATTTCTTTAAATTTTTTCCACTTAAACCATATTCATACATTATTAGTAACCAAATTCCAGATGAAAGTGAATATTTACGAGTTATAGTTTTGGGAATTATACTTATGAACAATTTGACAAATGCCAATGTTATAAAAAAGTTCCAATGCACTCCATACTCGGTAATGTGTTTTTGATATCCTAAATATTCAATAGAAATAAAGCGCGCAAATCCTAGTACTAACAGAGGAATGCAGCTTTTAATGGACTTTAGCATTTCAGGCAATATCAATTTTTTATCTATTATTTTGTTTCTTGCCTCAGGTGCAACTAGAGCATTGGCTATGATAAAAAGTCCTACACCAGTGTCCATTAAACTATATCCATAAATTTCAGTTTTCGCAAATTTACGTGGAAACACTTTAAAATCTACTGCAAGAATGCATACAACTGTTACAATATTAACCAATGCTCTAAAATTTGTTACAAAAGTCAGTCTTTTAGATTGAGAAACTACAAAATTGCCCATTAATGGCGTTGATTTTTTTACAATTATAAAAATAAATATTAATGAAAATATAAGCATAGAAGCACAAACATGAATTAAATATTCAGATAATACAGTACAGCACAAAATACATGGAACTATCGTCAATGAAAATTCAATAATTATTCGAATATTTGAACTTAATTTTTGTTTAAATAAAGCCAAAATCGATGTAGTAAGTAGAATGCTACAAATATTTGGTAATAATACGAAAATAACTTCTCTAGGCGTTGTTCCCATATGATTGGAAACAAATTTTTCCTGCTGTTGTCGATAGTGTTCATAGTCCGATGAAGTCATATTTCCTATAAAATATTTAAAAATATATTAATACTGATTTAAATAATTATAAAATATTTCTTCATTACCTGTTTAATAAAATATTTTAATTTCGATAAATTTGTTAATATCTGCTTCTAGAGGAAGTATTTTATATTTAATTAAAATTCTATTTTATTTCTATTTTTTAATTCTTTTTAACTTTTTATTCTTTACATATTTATATAGTAACTTTTTTTTAATTCCATAAATTTTTTTAATACAAAATTATGTGCACGACACGTGCATTCTGTCATAACATTATTTTTGTATATATATGATTGTAAACATATGTTTTTAGCTGGAAAAGAAGGATACTATTTTACCGACAATTGATTACGTAGCAGTCTGTTTTGTATGATAATTTCGTTTTTCTTCTAAAGATGCATTAGATTTCTACATTATCGATCATTGATTAGTTGTACCGACAAGAAACTTTGAAATATTTAATACCATGCGCTGTGTACCTATTCCTATAAAGTCTACACATCAGTCGTTACATTTTTGTAAAAAAGGTAAAATAATTAATGAAATTTTTTTTTTCTATTTTATTCATTTCAATACGGAGAAAACTGGTGTTAAAATTATAATATTAAAAATTTATTTAATCAAACTAATCTTTTTAATAATAATAGTTACACCCTATACTATATTTTTTTTCTTTGTGAATGAAATACACACTATTTTCATTATTTGTTTTACACTCCGGGAAATTTAAAATAATTATTGTTAGTAATACGATCAAGAACAACAAAAAAATTAATATCGATAAATAAACTTGATATTCAAAAATTATAGGTTTTCTTACTTATAAAAATTTTAAATTTATAAAAATCATTGTTTACTTTTTTATTATTTTCAATTTCTTCTAGAGAGATACAAAATTTACAGAATTTAAAAGTATTACAGTGATTTATAAAAAATTATTAAAATCAATTATTTTTATCTTTTTGATAAGTTCAAACAAATTCCATTGAATTAAAATAATTTTTTTTTATTTTTAAATTTGTTGAATTTTTAAAGGTTAGTTAACCGAATAATTTTATTTCTCCTTGAAAAAAATTCTTACAATTACATATTAAAATTTACAGAGTTTAATACCACAATTTCCCGCGATTGGCGCAAGTGTAATTATAGATTGATGAAAACTTGAGAACCGCGAATACCGAAAACGGTGCAAAAATGAGCCATTGTTTATAAAAATTGGATAAAAATTAGAATTGTTCAATAACTTTTAAGAAAAAATAAAAAAAAATGTTTATTAATTATTATTTAACAACAAATTTTAACTCAAAATAATTTTTTGCCAAAATTGTACAATTTTGGATCTGTCGGATTTGGGTGTAATAAATTTTAAATATATTTTTAGTTCTGTTAAAAACTACTTTTTGTTTGAGGTTATGTTAATGGGTTGAACTTAAACCTTCTTAAATAGTTTAATTATTTTTTCTTCGAAAAAATTTTCTTTTTACGAATTATTTTTATTAAGATAGCTGACTAATTTTTAAAACTTCTTAATTACTGAACATTTAAAAACCATAATATGAATAAATGAAAAATGTTCTAATTTATTTATTATAATATATTATTTATATATTTTTAATCGTTTAAATTAAATTTTTCTGCGATTAAACATTTTTTTTAAAAAAAAATTGAATAAAACCGCTAAAAAATTGTATTTCTACAACGTTTACTCTTGTAGCAAAGAAAAAAAAAATTAAATTTTGTCGACCAGTATAATATGCCAATGATATATAATTTTTTTATTACGTTGAAAACTTATAAAAATTCTATAAGCTTTATATCAAGTTGGTATACCCTGTTTTTTCTCAATAGTGCAGGTTTTCTTCATATTTCTTTTTTTTTACAAAAAACAAATACGTCTTATTTGCTTTAAGTCAGCAACTTAGGCTTACAATGTTTTCTTTTTTACTAAGGAAATTATCTATCTATATGTAGGCGTCTGCGGAAAATCAAGAGATCAAAATGATTTCTAAACCTACATTGTCAGTATTGTCACCGGAATCGCCCGACGCTGTGGCGCCTTGCGCCAACGCGGAATATCTTTGTTGATATTAGAACATAAATATGTAATACTTAAATGCTATAACAAAAGAAGCCAGTTGGGGTATAACAGAATAGCAAAATTTTATCAAGAATTTAGAAAACAAATAATGTAATCATATTAAAATATCAATTATTTAGAAATAATATCGATAGAATCCGATAAAATCTTATAGACTGAGAAAAATATGCTATTAAATCAAGAGCATTTTTGACAAAGGTATAAAAATTATTGATTCGAAAGCATATTTTTCTCAGTGTATAAGATTTTAGAGATTCTATATAGCATATGCTTTTGAATCAATAATTTTTATATACCTTTGGCAGAAATGCTATTGATTCAATAGTATATTTTTCTCAGTGTAGAATCTCACTGTAAACTTGGAAATGCAACGTTTTGATTCGATATAAGGTATCAAATTGATCCAAATATTTGAATCATTTTCAAGAAATGATCCAGAATATGGGATCATTTTTTGATACCTGAATTGGTATCAAAGTATAACTGTCATGGCTGACATGCTCTTATTGACAAGTTTATTAATTAATTTATTCACTACACTGATGAATATTCAGATATTAAAAATACTTTTATTATGAATTTTAAGAAAGAGAGAAGCGAAAACTTATAAATTGCGAGCAATTAAATAAGAAAAAATTTATTTCGAAATAAAATGAAATACACTAACCTTTATTTATGTTTATCACATAAGATTTAAGTTAATTTCACAATCACAACACTTGAAAATTTTTAATTATTTTTGTGGTTCAAATAATTATCAATAATTTATTTATTATAAATAAACAAAATTTAAATCAATTAATGTTAATGCAATTAATAATTTCCTATTACACAATATCATAATCGACATATATGACATTTGTAAACAAACAAGGTTGGGAAACAAGAGCCCAAAATATGTTCGTCCAAAGCAGAGTTGGATAGGATTGAAATTCGCATTGGACGAATATATTTTGGGCTCTTGTTTCCCAACCCTGTTTGTTTACAAATGTCATATATGTCGATTATGATATTGTGTAATAGAAAATTATTAATTGCATTAATTGACAACGCATTAGAAATATTTATCAAGCGTGCATTGCTTAAATTTTGTTCATTTATAATATATAAATTATTGATAATTATTTGAACCACAAAAATAATTAAAAATTTTCAAGTGTTGTGATTGTGAACTTAACTTAAATCTTATGTGATAAACATAAATAAAGGTTAGTGTATTTCATTTTATTTCGAAATAAATTTTTTCTTATTTAATTGCTCGCAATTTATAAGTTTTCGCTTCTTTCTTTCTTAAAATTCATAATAAAAATATTTTTAATATCTGAATATTCAGTGTAGTGAATAAATTAATTAATAAACTCGTCAATAAGAGCATGCCAGCCATGACAGTTATACTTTGATACCATATTTCAGTTATCAAAAAATGATCCTATATTCTGGTTCATTTCTTGAAAATGATCCAAATATTTGGATCAATTTGATACCTTATATCGAATCAAAACGTTGCATGAGTTGATCTTAATTCTTGTATCAATTTGATACACAAAAGAAAACTGTGAGCTGCTAAAAAAAACTAATTCAATCCATTTAAAAAATGTAATTAAATATAATTGAGTCAATTAGATCGAATATATAAAGAAAAATCTGGATTTTAATTCTCCTGAAGATGATATTTATTATTATATTTAATTTTACCAAGTATAATTAAATTCGAAAAACCAATTGCAGATCCTGATATTTCTGATATGGACTTACCATAATGCTAAACGAATTTTAGAATTAAGTGGAATTCATTTCGTTGGCCATCTCTATTATTTCGATGACTTCGAAAAAGTGGAAAAATCAGGTATTAAATGGAATTAAAATTTTTCAATTTCGTATACAAATATGAGATAATTTTAATATAGGCTTCTTGACGGATAGTGAGTTTTTTCATTGAAATATTATAAAAAATTCAGTAATTTTGTTTTTTGCTTATAAATATTTAAAAGTTAACATATTCATTAAATATTATATATTTACAGTTTTGAATTTATTGTACTGTAAATATGGTTCAACCGTTATCGGTTTCATCGGAACCAAATTCTTCGCCGAGTCAGGTGTATAAATAATCTCTGCATTATTTGCAACAGATGCACAGGTGCATTGCAATTGCAGGTGCGCAGAAATCGACTATATCAGAATTCTCTTGTTTCTACATATATGGGTATAGTTGTATATATATAGGTATATATATATATGTATATAGTTAAAGAAAGTGTTATATATGAATATTCTATTTAAAAAAAAGGAGCTAAAATTTATTATTGTATATAAAAAAAAAGTAAAATACGACAAACAATTATAAGATTTACACTTTCAAAAATGACGCAAATTCGTGAGCACTCGAATACATGTTCGGTATATAAGTAAGTTTATGTCCTGCTGGCTGCTGTTTCAATAACTATAATTCTTTCTTCAAGATTCCTCTTGGACAGATATTACTTTTCAGTAACATGTTTCAATTTCAAAATATAATTTATGATAACTATTTTATAAATTTGATTGTGAGATTTTTAATTTAGATTTATTGACTTTTTTCATTGATTCAATTTTCATTTTTTAAAATATTTTATTCACACTTTCATTTTGTGGAATCAAGAAAAATAATTCGATGACGAAGGATTCAGTTTGCGAATGCTATACGTGTAGAGCGCAGAGAAAGGGACTGAGAAAGAGATAGAAGCAGGAAAAATGATTTCCGGGTATGATGCCCTAAAGGATTTGACCCAGGTCTCGCCATCTTTCTCTCTCTTTTATATTCTCTTGTTTAAAACGGACATTTAGATCCATTCCCGAACAGTTACTAAAAATGGCCGTAGGTTATATAAACATACACGAGCTATGAGAAAACTTTTTGAGATTTAAAAAAGAAATAAAAAAAAATAGTTAAAAAGATCCCACATATACAGCTTATTTTCTGTTTTTACGGCATCTTGTCACAGGTCCTCAAAAGTTCACACGCGAACGATCTCAACGAAGCAAGTACAGGTATATAGGACTTGTTCGCGTGACAACTATTCATCTCTTTTATACACAAGTTCTAGCTATTTTATAAAATTCTTTGTGATTAGTACGAGATAGAGATTTACTGTGGGCAAATGGATATCTTCTTTTTCTTCACTGCTACATTTTATAGTATTTTTCTATATATAAAAAAAAAAAAAAAAAAAAAACCCGCATGCATCATTATGAATGACTTAATTCACACTTGAGTAGCCCTTTACAATGAAAATTTTTTTTTTATATTGTCACGGAATAATCAACAAATGTGACAAGTTGAAGTTTTCTTGTTATAAATTAAGTCCCGTTTAAACTAGTTTAAAGATCATTCTCAATATTAGGGTAGAACAAATCAATTCATAAATAAAATTTATTACGAATATTTAAAAAAAAAATTTATCCCACAGAAAGAAAAAAGATTTAATTTCTTTAATAATAAAAAAGTAAATTTAAAAAATCGTTAAAAAATACATAAAATTTTTTTTTGGAAATTCTTGTCGAAAATTCCAAGTATACATTGTACACTTGTTTCGTGTATTATTCTTTCTTTCATTCATCACCAACAATACTTACACCTTACGATGTTGTATTCAGCTTTTATGAAAAGAAAATCCTAAGGTTTCGTTGTCGTATCTGACATTTTTTAAAAAGTCTTTCTTGTTGATTTTATCGTGTTTATTCGAGAAAGATTTTTCTTCTCATTTCATCTTTTGCTTCTTTTTTTTCCTTTAGGCTAGAAAACATATATATATATATGTATATCTATAGAAATGGGACTTTATCCTTTTTTCGATATAAAAAAATAAAGCAAGTTTCATTTAATTTTAAAAGAAACGTTGATCTAATCTTATTTTATGATTTGTCTTTAGAAAAAACTGTATAAAAAAATTATATTTACTTAAAAATTCTTTATATATTTTTTTTTAATTCACTTACTCTTTTCTTTTTAAAACAAGTTTTTTTTGTATATCGTTTTTAATATTGACGCAGTTTATTCAAGTGAATCGTCTTTTGTGTCAGAAGACATCCCCAGGTTTGAAATTTTTTTTTTCATTTTGTGTTCATATACGTACTTTCAGTTTCCAACGTTGGTTTCATATATATATATATATATAGTGAAAAATCAATGACAGAAACACTTGTCCTTAATTCGATTCAACATTTTGGCTGCAGGTCGTCTCTTTTTCTGTTACCAACGTATCTTTTGGTTCTTTTGTCGCATCAAATATAATAGAATAGTAGAGCACCGCAGGACATTGAGTTTTTTCCCACAGAATTTCCCGAAAAATCCGAAAATCTTTTCTACGCTGTTTCTCTTTTGCATGGGAACATTTTAGTGGACCTCCTCCGTTTTACGTTTTTCACAGCTCCTTTTATCCTTTAAAACCTGAGATGATCTGAAGCCGCAAGCTTTCGCAATCCTTTTAAAAGTTCCTTTCACACGAGTTCAACATATCTTCGATATATGTATATAATATATTGGATTGTTAGGACCTTTTTTCAAGAGGCTGGAGATTTGAGAATTTGATTGAATTTTTAGTAATATATATATATATATATATATACAAGAAACTACATTTCATTCATCTTCATTCATTGAAAAAAAAGTAATATGGTTAGAGTATAACTAAAATTTTAGATTAATATTAAGCATTAATTTTTTGTTAATTTAATTAAAATTTTGGTTATTTTAAAAATAATTTTCGTGTTGAATAATTTTGATTTCAAGCACAATTAAAGACTTAAAGAAAGGAAAAATGATAAAATTTCCATGATAATATAATTAAAAACTCACTATAAACATAAATATTATGATGAATTAAAATACTGAAAATATGGGTAATTTTTAACGAACGTGTAAATTTGAATCTTAGATATGAAAATTGAAAAAGTTCCATGATATGATCAGAAATTTCATGAGATTTCCGTGGTTCCATGATACAAAATGAATTTCCATGATTTTTAGAAACTCTGTAAAACATATAACATATAATTCGTTGCTTGAAATATAAAGACGTATTTTCTTAAAATTAGCATAACATTTTTGTTTTTTTTTAATTTTTTAAAGATTTTGGCAAAAAAAATGAGTGTTTTGAAATTTTTTTTTGTTTAAAATCTTCCCAGGAAAAAAAGTTTATTAAATGCACCGTCCATATATAGTGAATCAGACATTTTAAGAACGGATTCATTATTAACGTTTTTAATCGTAACATTTTGAATAGGAGTTCGTTTCAATGAGTAATTCCCTATAATATTAAGGAAAAATTTAATGAATTTTGAATCGGATCAAAAAATTTTAGGTTATGTTGTCATATATTGCGGTGGCGGCCTTTACTTCCAAACCTCAAACTATATAATATGCTTTTGACAATTAATTATTACCTTTAAAAAGTTTACGCACCAAAAATTAATTTTTAGTACTTAACGCTTTTGTATTATTTGAATTTATTTAATTTTTATTATAGAAATTAAATTTTTATGAAAACGACATATTGTTTTCATATAATGCATTTCAGTTAAAAGTGACGCGATGGTATTCTACTGAAATTTATTAGTTCACGGAGTAGAGATTAAAATGATGAAAATGAAGTTTTCTGTGCCATATGGTGTGTCGGCAGGCGTGTGGCACTAGCATAGCGATCGGCTTTTTTTTCTTTTTTTTTTTTTAATTACACCATGTGGTCCTCCTAGAGGAGTCACTCAATTTATTTCTAGAACAACTGTCAGGTTCCTAAAAATCCTAACACTTGTTTTTTTATATGTACACTATAGAGCCAATAAGGAAGTACGTGCAGCGTAGAAATTTATTTGATTGATATATCTATATATAGGTATATTCTCTAACATGTATAATTAAAAGAAGGTCAATTAATTTATTTTTATTTAAAAGGAATTTCAAATTGGACATTGAAAATTTTTTAATATTTTTATATAATTGATACCTATATATAAAACAAGTGCGTCTTGTTTTTGAAAATTATGTATTTCCTTACAAGATATATAACTTTTCTTAAAATTAAGAACAATATTATAATCTCTGATAAATAAGAAATTCTTTCGAATTTTAAAATATTTTATTTATAAATTTGAAGAATTTTTATTTTATTAAGTTTTTATTTTATTAAATTTATTGAAAATAAATAAATTAGCGCTTAATTTTAATGAAATTTTTTAAAAATAATTTAAATTTTCAAAGATTAGAAGTTAATTTTTTATTACAGTATAAGGAAATTTTAGACGATTTTCACTTAAAAATTATAATATTATTAAATGTATGAAAAACTTTAATACAAACTAAAAAAATTTAACTTAGTTTTTTAAAAGTGATTTTATATTTCGAAGAATTAAAAATTATAATATCAATCAATAATTTAGAATAAAAAAAAATTTTTCTGTAAAAATTATTGTAATTTTTTGTTTGCAAAAATTTTTTAACGTTTCTCGATCAATAAATTTTATAATAAAAATTTGTAAGCCAAAAATTACATTATTTTTCGCTTAAAAATATTTTTTATTTTTGTAAACTTTACTAACGTAAAATTTTAAAGTTATACTCTTTAAATCTGAATTAGTAGTTTTCTACTAATGAGAGGAAGCAGATTCGTTAACCAATTGAATTAGTAACAGTTTTGACTAATTTTTAGTAAAAAAAACTACTAATTGCTAGTAGGAAACAAGTAATTCGATTTACTCCATGAATTAGTAGTTTTCTACTAGCAATTAGTATATAGTTTTTTACTAAAAATTAGTCAAAACTGTTACTAATTCAATTGGTAAACGAATAAGCACGCTTCCATTAGTAGAAAACTACTAATTCAGATTTAGAGAGTATATTATTGACACTATTTGGAAAGCGCATAGCATAACTGCAACTTTTTTGAGATAAATCGTCTTTCTGTGAATAGCATAAAGTTCCTGTCTCTAGAGATAAGAAATCTTTTTGTTTCTTATTGATAAAAAATATATGGATAAAATATATTTCTACATCCTCTCTGAATCTGAATTTTAGTGAAAAGTGAGCTATTAATTTAAAATCGTAGAAATTTTCACTAATTTTTAGTTACTTTTTACTATAACTTTAGAAAACAAAAAAAATTTTTAACTACTAAATCAAATAGTAATATTTTACTAAAAATTCTTACTAATGTGAATTAGTATAGCTCGCACTACTCACTAATTCAAATTTAGAGAGTTAATAAGTGGGTTAATTATTAAAATAAATTTGTAATTAATTATAAATTTTCAGTAAATTGAATTACAGTAAAGTAATAATATGTAATTACTGTAGTTTTATTCAGTATTGTGTTTCTATTGTTTGAAGGTAATTTTTATTTTCATCATTGGGGGTTAGATGTAGCATGTGTTTGGCGCCGCAAATAGTCCTAAGGATAATAAATCGATCTTTTGACGTATGAGACAACCACAAATGGGGAAAATAATATAAAAAGTATAAGTTTCTCTCTCTCTCTGTTTTTCTCTCTCATATTGGATTCAAAACTAAGGGATGATGGGAGGGTCCTGGTCAGTGCCCTTACAAGCCACCTGTTTTTGTTCAGGAGAGCCGACTGAATGTGCCTAGAAATGCGGTAATTTACGGAGATTAGATTTCCTTACAAACTGAAGGGGCCCTTAATGACAGGCTCCATGCCATTTTGGAAAACATCTTTGTCTCTGTTCTCCTTAGCGATAAACATCAAGCAAAGTGTGAAGATGAGGTAGTAAAAATCTTGAATTTCACAAAATTGTCTCCTTTAATAGGGATATTCAGGACAAACTATATAATTTGTCTCGCCCTAAAGTATAGATCCCTGTCTTTTAAATTTCAATTAGTAAAATGTCACTTTTTATCTTTTTATAAATAGACAAAATAAATTACTCATTTATTTTATAAATAAAACCTTATTTTATAAGGCGGAAATGAGAGAAAATATTTTTTTTATGATTATGTGGCACAATTGTAGGTAATGTCGATGTTAGCAAAAAGTTCATGTATAATAAAAATATAACTGAAAATATTTGAGTTTAGTCATCACAGTTTTCTTGTTAGATATCAAATTCATATATACGGTAAATCGAGATCAAGTCATACAACCCGGCTGAAAAAACTTGTACAAGAAAATGTACAAGTTCTTGTACATATTCATTAATGAACTTGTACATTTTCTCGTACATGTTCAAGTAATGTTCTTGAACAAGTTCAGCATCCGGAATTAAGACATGTTTTTGTACCAAAACTTGTACAAGATCCTGGATAAGAAAATATACTTGTACAAGAAAATGTACATGTTTTGGCACATATTTTTTTTGTGCAGGTTTCATGTACATAAGTACTTTTACATGAACACGTTTATGTTCTTGTACAAGAACATTTGTTTAAAAATGTTTATGAAAAAAATTTGAAATTTTAATAAGTTATAATTATTAAGACTCTTCATTTATGGATGCTAAAAATTATTGCGCAGCTGTAATGGCTTAAGGCCAGGCTCCTCCAAAAACCGTGTTTTTTTCAAACAAATTTTATTTATATTACAAAAAATATTTATAAATCAAAGTTTTTATAAATTAAAAGACTTATAAAAGTACTACTTGAAAAAAATTTTTTTTCTTATTTTTTCAAAATGGCGGCTCCTAAAATCGCTGCCGAAACGTGTTGGTGGGTGACAGGATAACTCAAAAACGAATCATCTGAAAGCAAAAATCAAAACGGTTTCTTAATCTGTATCACATTGGCTATGGTGTGAACTACAACCAAAAATATTCATTGTTATTTACAAAAGTTATAAACAATTAAAAGTGAAAAAAAAGGGTAAAAAACTTAAAAAGTCTGCCATTTTGTTTTTTTTTGGTGAAAATATTTTATTGTAGTTCACACCATAGCCAATGTGATACAGATTAAGAAACCGTTTTGATTTTTGCTTTCAGATGATTCGTTTTTGAGTTATCCTGTCACCCACCAACACGAAGGACGCGTTTCGGCAGCGATTTTAGGAGCCGCCATTTTGAAAAAATAAGAAAAAAAATTTTTTTCAAGTAGTACTTTTATAAGTCTTTTAATTTATAAAAACTTTGATTTATAAATATTTTTTGTAATATAAATAAAATTTGTTTGAAAAAAACACGGTTTTTGGAGGAGCCTGGCCTTAAGAAAACTATACTGCGCAGCCTTTAGAGTTTTTAATTTTTAATTTAAAAGACATAAATGAACATGAACATGTACAAGAACATGTTCCACATCTGGTACTAGAAAATGTACATGAAACCTGCACAAAAAAAATATGTACAAGAACATGTACATTTTCTTGTACAAGTTTTTTCATCCGGGAACGTTTTTTTTATTCGATTATCAAATTGATACAAATATTGGGATTATTTATTATAAATCAAGATGTCTAACAGTCTTAAATTTCTGGAATTTTGTAACAAATTATAAAAAAAAATCCGATTCGCAAGAGGAAAAATTTCCAGTAAGTTCGGAAAAAATACCGAATACATATGAGGAAAAATATCCGACTTATTAGTAGGAAAAATTTCCGAAATATGTCTGAGATAATTCTTACTATTTATTCGGAAATATTTCCACCCCTTGGGATTCCGTGCTGTCCGTATTTTTTCGGAAAAATTTCCGAAAAATTTTTTACAGTGTAGTTTTTCTTAGTAAAAATTGGGCAGAAATTAAAATGCCACCGTTTTTCTTTATTTTTCCATAAAAATATGTCAGAAACGCAGCTATTTTAATTTGGGATGTAATTTTTTGTGAAAATAGGACAAAAACGGAGTCATCTATATATAGGTTTACGGAAAAGTAGAGCAATAAATCGCATATACATATTTAAGTATATTAAGTTACCATATTCAATAACATATCAGGGAAACCTTTTAAGGATGTCATGGAAAAGTCAGGAAATAGTTCTTTCGTAATTTGTTTGAATTTCCTGAGAAATGATCCGGATATTTAGGATCATTTTTTGATACCTATATCAAATTATAACTGTCGTGATCATGAACCTATATTGACAAGTTTATCAAACAATCTCTTCACTAGACTGAATTTTTAATTATTAAAAGGTGATTAAATGTACTTATCCAACTGTATTGTATTGTAAACACAGCCTAAACAGTTAAATACACTTTTCGAAAATTATTGTTGGACAAAATTTCAATCCTACCCATCTTTGCTTTGGACGAATATATTTTGGGCTCATTTTTCCCAACCCTGTTTGTGTACAAATGTCACTTGACAAATAAGAATAAGATATTGTGTGACAAAAAATTATTGATTCATTAATTGATAATGCATGAAAAATATTTATCAAGTGTGCAATTTATAATGAAGTTATTAAATTGTTGATAATTACATTTGAACCATAAACAAGTTGTTCATTTCATGACCATTTAGCTTCCTCATCATGATAAACACTTACATGAATATTGGTAAAATGTATAATTAATCAAGCGTCAATTCAATGTTTTTACAGGAAGTGAAAAAAAACATATTTAAAAATTCTGCAGGTCATTTAAAAAGAAACTAAGAAAACCATTTCGAGATATTATTATCAGGGATGGCAAACCGAAATTTTTTCGGTTTCAGTATTGCGGTTTCTGTTTTTTCTTAAAAGATTACGCTTTCGGTATTCTGGTTTGGCTTTTAATGGCGAAAATTTCGGTTTTTCGATTGTTTCCCTCTAGTAATAATATGAATGAAAATATTTATGGATTTGAATTATTTAGAACAAAATAAATGTATTATAATTACTTATAATCATAATCAATCATTTTCCATGGACTTTCAGAAATTTAAGATTTCAATTTTTTAGAAATTCTTTTTTGTCAAGAATTGTATAAGATATCAAAACATTTTTGATTAAATTTTCTTCGATTTGTTCTACACGAATATTAAAAACCGAAAAAAACGAAAAAATAAAATTTAGGTTTCGAAATAACGGTTTTAAAATTTTTATAATAAGGGTTTTGGTTTTTTGTTTCTTAAAAATTTCTGTTTTTTCGGTCAACAGTTTCGGTTTTCGGTTACCATCTCTGATTATTATGTTTTAATAAATAAACAACAATTTGTTCAAATAAACCTATACATATTAACGAGAAAAATAAAAGAAACTGCGGTGCTTTAAGGTTATATCGACTGCGCACATTTTCTTCAAACATTAATTGTAAAAAATATACAATTTAAAAAGAAACTGGAAAATTAGTTTTCTTCTATTGAATTGACAGGTTGAATAAAAAAAAATTTTTGGTTTTAGAAAAAACTATGCAAATTAAGTTCTTGCTTTTCAATCGAATTGTAATGAATTAAATTTGAGGCTATTTTATAAATTTTAATATTATTTATTAAAACCTGATTTAAAAATGCAATAAAAAAGAAATTTTTTTACAGAAATGTGTAAATGAATTTACTTGATTTTTTTTTTATGAAAAAACCTCAATTTCGAAAAATTATCGCTTTACCCCTTTTTTTATTCTACCCTTCTTATATAGATTAATCGATTCATTTCAATGCAAGAATTACGTTTTTTTTATATCAAACAAAATTAAATTTACAATAAAAAAAATTTTTCATCTATTCGGAAATCCTTTTTATTCAACTGATCAATATAAATAAAGTTTTGCTTTTCTCATTTTTTTAAATTCATATAATAATATCAAAAAATTATCCCAATATTTTGATCAATTTGATACCTTATATCAAATCAAAACATGTTCTATACCCAAAATGAAACCATCAAATTAACGCAGTGATATGATATAAAAATAAACTATCTAGCTCTTCGATTTTATAAGCTTGTATTATTTTGAATAAGTTATACACAGATCTTTCACGAACTATGTGTATAGGATATATCATGATGTCTTTGTGGATCATAGAGACTTTGCTTCTCTCAGCTCAATGCATTCACGAGAGAATCGCCCACGGGTGGGCCTTCTCTTCAACCAGCTACGTCACTTGTAAGGAAATCACTTGTTCCACTTAGATTTTATTATTGCACACCTGTGGAGAGCGATGATGTATCACCTCGATTGTATTGAATTTGGAAAAGGTATTCAATTTCATGTTTTTCAGAAGCTCCAAGAAAGTAGATTTTTTATATATATACTATATAGGAAAAAAAATATTTCCTTAATTGAAAGAAATATCAAAACCAAAAAAGTGTGTTGACAATCCCTTATTGAATGAAATTTCTAGAAAATTTATATTATCTTGAAATAGGCCCATATAATAATTTCACTCACGTTGCTAGTTTTTTTTTTTTAATATTTAAATAAAACTCATTGATTGCAGAATGTGTGCATTGTTTCAGTACAATCTAGAAAATATTAGTCTTTCAAAACTATTATTAGCCTCTAGCACCAGTAATTGTTGGTGTTAATAAGCAATATGCACAGTTTATGTACATTTAAAACTTACAAACTTATAAATTACGCAAATGCGTCGAAAAATTCTTGTCTTGAAAACGTGCTAACTCACGGGCTCGCGGTTTGTTAAGTCAATTGATCCATAAGACCTAAGAAACAAGTGACCCGTAAATATATATAATATACTATATATATATTGTAAGATCTGAAGGCCCTTGAACGAACACAAAGTGATTGTTTCGGGCTAAATGCCGCAATAATCGTTATATATATGTATATATATTCATGTGTTAAACGAATTTTCAATGTTATTACAGAAAAAGAGTAAAATAAACTCTATAGGTTTATATATGCATATGAGTGATCAAGCCACTGTCTCTGTGAATTTAATTTCATCGGCTTATCTATATCCACAAACCACCCAGTCAGCGAGGATATACGTTCACCGATCCGAAGAGACGGTAAAACACATTGCAAAGATGTCAAACTCCCCATGCATGATCCCGTTCGCAATGATTCATAATTTTTTATTTATTTATTTATTTATTTTTTTTGAAAATTAATACTGTTATTATAACTGTATTCTCTTCTAAATCTCACGTCGTTCATAGTAAGATGCATAATCAATCATTTTGCATCTTTCTGTGAACTGCGTGATTTATTTATGTTTAACAATAAGAAACAATCAAATAATTAACCTAGTTTTTATAATTTTCATACTATATACCTAAGTTCAAGTAGTGAAAGCCAATAAATTCATGCACTGATTGCTTTTAAAAATGATTTTATTACCTAATACCTGATATGTGTGATTAGATCTGAATAATAAATTACTTGATTTTGTTCATATATAGTATATATATATATACACCCTTTTAGGTATAATTATAACATGAAATTATTGTTCACCTAAAAGATGATTTTATCATTTATAATTTATTACTTTTTCTCTGTATTAGTTGAATTTTATAAAATTTTTTATCGCACAAACGTAAAATTATGCTTTACAAATTTGAATTCTTTATTGAACTTTTGGTAAAAAAAAAAAAAAAAATAGAACTACACAGAGAAAAAGACAAAAAAAAATTCCACTTATTCTAATTTTTAGCTTTACTAATTTTGAATTGTGAAAGTGAAAATGAGAATGAAAATTAGAATCAGTGGAAATGAAATTACATAATCGACCTCCAGATTTTGAGAAAAAAATGCTATTGAATCAATGAAATATTAGTTTGTCGCATCAAACGGCATATTCAATATCGTTCGAAGACATTCGCTACTAATTCAATAGCATATGCTATAAATTCTTACGCCATAGATTTAATAGCATGTACTCTTGTTAACATAGCATATTTTGTGCGTTTAATTTGAAGAATATTTGAAGTGAAGATGCCATGCTATTCAATTCAAAGTATACACAATAAATGATATTACAGATTTTATTGAATTAATTTCTATTTTACTTTAAGTCAATAGTATTATGCTAATAATAATTAATGTTTTTGAAAAAATTATTTACCAAACAATTCATGTTTCCTAATATTCATATCAAGAACATATCTTTAAATTTACTGAATGCACTAATGTGTTTTATTTTAATAAAATATTCACAAGTCATTCGTTTTTCAGTAGCATTGAGAACACATAACAATTCTTTCTTCAACAATATCAAATTTATCTTAAAGTTAAAAAATTTAAAATAAGCACTTTTTAAGTTGTTCAAAATTAAAAGTCCACTTAATAAATACAATAACACAGTTTACTTATACCCTTATAAGTACATGCGATACATTTGGATATCCACAGACTTGTAGTAAGTCGGTTCGATTCTTATATTTATCATTTTTTTAAATACCATTAAATAGAATAGAACCTCATATTTCTGTCCTATAAATGGAATAAATAAAAAAGAGGAAATTTGGCGTATTAAAATTTGAATGTAATAATTGATATTTAGAAAATGTTCAAAACAATGTTATTAACACTGTAAAAAGAAAGTTCTAAAACAGTACCGAAAAGTACTAAAACAGTACCGATTTTAGGTATCAAAATAGAACTAATGACAATTTAGTACCTGAAGTCAGTACTAAATTAATACCTTTCTTTTTACAGTGAATACTTGATATATCAATGTTGAATATGTAGTCTAAATCCAATAAAATGAAGAAAACGAAAATATACTGACACAGAAAATTATAAGGTATTAAAATAAGCTGCAACGCTTATTATTTTTATCCAATTTTCCTTATTTTAATACCAAAATGGATTAAAATAAGCAAAATTGGATTAAAATAATAAGCGTTGCAGCTTATTTTAATGCCTTTTAATTTTCTGTGGATTTTCTATGACATTTTTAGCATTCGGATTCTTGCCCCGGTACTGGGGCAAGGATAGTTAAAATTTTTTTTTACTTTTTCATTCGTATCACCTAAGGGATTGCAGTCTACAGCAAAATAATTTATAGCAAAATTATAGCCATAAATAACCAGGCTTTCCAAAATAAGTACTACTCGTTTGCAGATACAAATTCAGGTTTGGTCTCTAGATTCGAAAACGTCTTACCTAATTATTCATGCCCCATCCTCTTCTAATAATTAATTTTTTCTCGAAATAAATGTTCTAATGAATTCAAACTTGGCTTGAAACTCCTTAAAGACGTTCGCTCACGCGCTGCGCGCTATTTGTTTAAACTAATATATTTCAAAAACTAAAAGAGAAATCCTGCAATTTTACATAAATCTTCCTTGTATATCAATAAACAAATTGTCTCACTGGAAGTTATTTTTTTTATTCTGGCTAATTCGATGAGGGGGGGAGGGGGGTGGGGTATATTGAAAAAGAAGAAAGTTTTTTTAAATATATAAATTATTATATTTTTAATATAATAATAAATTTTTTAATAATAGAAAATATGCGATAATTTTAATTTCTTTTAATTAAAATGCCTTCTTACTGGGATAAAATAATATTTTACGGATAATAAGTGAATTTTTTTTCTATCCTAAACTAGTGGACGACTTTTCACCGATGCAGATTTAGACATGATAAAATAACGATGTGCATTTTGATTGATATCATTAAAATGTGGGGTTCGAAGTTGCCGATAAATTATAACTTGTGACAGGAAGTGAATTTGATTGGACATGTACTGATTTACTGATTATATAATATGTCACGGTTCATAAGTAGTTAATGGAAGCTTATAATATATATATGCATGCAAAAACAGGCATGAGTATATGAAAATTTTGAAACAGGAAGATTTCAAATTCTTTATTTTCTCTTTGTTCTAAATTTTTGTTTAGCAGAATTTTTATTTTATAGTCATTTTCTTTATATGACTTTTTATTTAAAAGAATTTTAATTTAACAAAATTCTCATTTAAGGGTATGTGGGCAAAGGACGTTTTTTTATGGTTTGAAACTTTCTTTGAAATAAAAAATGATTTCGGGTTAGAATTTTGGAAAAATTATTTTGTTAGGTACAAGGTATCTCGCTGTTCTGCTCATTTACCATAACTTAACGCAAAAATAATAAAAATAAAGCAATAAATAGTAAAATAATGTATAATGGCATAGTTCATTCAGCGGCCACTTGCTCGAATTGGCGCTGTTTACTGGGGCACTGACACACTCAAGCAACGTTTGTGTATGGGCCGCCATGTTTCTTTTCATTTTCATTTAAAAATGACACTTTTTAAACTTTATTTTTTAATAATTTAACGCAAAATTATGTATTTTTCGGAAAACAGCAAGATTCCTTGTACCCTTATCTATCATCCCTCAAAATTGTAGACAAAAATCTTTTTTCATTTTAGAGTAAGATGTATACTACCAAAACACCTTTTCCCATACTAGGTCACGTGGGAGGTTCCCACATACCCTTAATTTAATTTTATGTGATTCGAATTTTTAAATATGACAGATATTCCAATTCACTGAATTTTAATTTGTCTGAATTTTTAAGATAACGAATTTTCTAATTAATGATTTTTATGGGATAATCATGCGCTCTGAAATTACATATTTTCTTGCTTTTCATAAAAATTTGGAAAAAGAATGTTTCAGTAAAAAAAAAAAAAAAATTGAATGCGAAATTCTCATGTAGAATTCCCTATATTATGTGCGTTTGTGAACAAGTTTGTTATTGATCATGAATTTTGTAGCTTCAATAATAATACTAAAAGAAAAGATCAAGAGTAAAGCTTCATTAAGGAAATAATAAAGACATATATTATTACAAAGTTTAAAGACAATAAAGGGTGACATGTTTAGTTTTTTGTGCTTAAAGACGAGTACAATGGCTTTGTCAAGTCTTGATCGTCTTTAATTAACTCGACCACATCTAGGTATCCTACTGAAGGAATGTTTTTCTCTCAGATCGAGAAATCTATATGACTTTATACCATCTGCGGCTTTATATTTCAAATTACGTAGAATATTTCAAGATACTTCAGATAATTCAAAATATTTTAAGATAATTTAGGATACAATAGATAATTCAAAATATTTTAAGATTGCGTTCAGGATATATTTCAAAATATTTTAAGATAATTGAGGATATCTTAAAATAATTTAAGATACTTCAGATAATACAAAATACTTTACGATAATTCATGAAACTTTATAATTGTTTACCTATAGATTAAGATTATTTATTTTTTAAATAACCTACTGAAGGATATAGTTTATAAAAAATAAATAACAATAATAGACTATACTATAGGTATATATATAGAATTTAAAGAGAGAGAGATAGAAAGAGAGAGAGA
Organism: Leptopilina boulardi; assembly: GCF_019393585.1. Lineage (NCBI taxonomy): Eukaryota > Metazoa > Arthropoda > Insecta > Hymenoptera > Figitidae > Leptopilina > Leptopilina boulardi. Next base: position 1,835,614 of record NW_026137778.1, read on the forward strand.
GGGAGAAAAAAAAGCGTGGAGGAAAAGGACTTAACGTTAACCTTCGAGAACCCCGTGATCTGGTGTCAGACACAGGACGGAGGATTGTCACGAGGACCCGGAGGGTTATTCCGGAAAGATCGTAAACGTAAACTCTCGTGGCTCATAAAGTCAACTATGGGCCTTCAGGGTAGCAAAATAGTGTTGGGGTGTAGACCGTGTTGGACAGGTGAGGGGGAGGTGAAGAGAAAAGGATCCAACAAAAACAGTTTACCGCATCGTCTCGTGAGTGTTCTTTACTCCTTTCGCAGCATCTCTGTCTGATATACGACTGCCCCGCGTAATGAATGCTTTGATTTACTCGTTGGCTTAATGTTGCGTTGTATTAATAAATTATCGGTTATTAAGTGCACAACCATTTCTTTTTAGTCAACGTCGTCGCATCATGGGATAAGGATCAGTTCATCTTATACATATTTAAGTACACGAGATGATCTTCAGTTTCAAAGAATCATATATATAATTTATTTTATCGCGGTCACACTTCAACTTTTTTATATAATACATACAATGACTTGTAAAATTAGAAACAATAAATTATATAGTGTTATTTACACAAATCAATATATTTTATGATATTTACAATTGTATATATATATTTATAATTAAGTTCAAAAGAATTTTATCTTAGTTAGCCGAAAGGGAATCATTTCGTTTTCGGCGCAATCAATTTGGACCACCGACGCTGAAATCTCGTAACTCATTTCATGATCGCCCACGTGCTGATGTAGTAGCATTGACGGTGTTGGACACATTGAACATGAGGGCACTCAATTACCAATCTTGATATACAAGGGTAGAGTAATAATAAACAAAATAAAACATTATTTAATGATAATTCTTTTTACATATGATCGTATTCGATTTAATTGATAATTATTACTGACGTTGAATTTATAAAAATAAAATGATAGAAAATTATCATTTTAATTAATATGCTACACGGAAAAAAAAAGTTAATTACTTATAAACTTGAAATCAATTTATTCTTAAGTATACAGAGAAATAAAAATATATATATCTAAGACGTTATAATTAGAAATTCTAAAATAATTTGCGCTTAATTCTTTAAGGGTCTGTTTCACAATCTCTGGTTAAAAGTTAATTAGCGATTAAATCCTTAACCGACCAATCATGAGCGGTTAAATTGGGCTTAATCGCTGATTAACTTTTAACCAGAGTTGGTGAAACTGGACCTAAACTTTTTAAGAGATTTTTATTTCATCTAAAGAATATTAGATAGAATTATTTTCTAACAGCGTTTCTTAAAAATTAGTAAAAAAAAAGATGCAACTATTATAATTATTTCGAATGATATAAAATAATGTGTTAAATGTAGATGAAAAAAGTATTTCTAATCGTAAAACTTCAAAGAGGGTAAAGAGATATAGTATTATATATACCTATAGCAACCATAAAGTGGAGAATTTATATAGAGTTGGCATAATAGAAAGAGGAAAACAGGAAAGGATCGAACCAGGATGTGATTAAAAAACAGAGACAAAAGAAAAAGAAGTGGAAGAAATCGGATATACACCTTGCTCGGGATTTTTAATTCAATGTGTGGCGATCGTGATTGGACACAGGTTGATTCTGCGTACACCTGTGTGGTGCTTTAATGTTAAAGGTGCGCATACTGAAATTGCCACGATTCCCATATATATATTATCAATTTCAAGATCGTTCTAGCATTGATTTCCATATAATAATCTCATCAAACGATATTTATTCATATTTTAAGTCGGGTAGATCAGAAATTATATAATATACCTCAGAGAGATTTCTATTTTGAACTAAATTCAAAAAATTCAACACAGTATTGCGATAACAGTTTTAAAAATCAGAATCACTCAATAACAAGGTTTTAGACTCTCTTGGCTATATAGACAAAAATGTTTTTAAATAATTTGTAATGGACTTCTAATGTTCTAATAAAGAACAGTTATATGTACTTTGATGATATCGGTTCGATAAAGTATTTAAAATATTAATGCGTACATTAACGGATTTTCTATGGGAAAAAGGATATAGATTCTTTATGAAACAAAAATTTTATATACTAAATCTTTGAAATGCAATTTTATTATATAGTCCTCATTAATTGTTCTCCTCTTCGATCTTCATTAAAACATTTTGTTTAAATTTTCACACCTACGCGTGCGGTCATTAGCGTTATCGCACTTGACCTATCTTAACAACTTTTATTATCCACTCTCAATCAAATTGTATATAGTCATAGAACTTGAGAGTCTGAGAAGAACGCTGGTATAAATAACATCGATTGCCAGTAATTGTATTAAATGATCACCTGTTATTCATGCCACACAGACAGGGAGATACAAACGAGTCAAGGGAAAAGTTGAGAATAAATCAAACCGTTCTTATAGTGCTTAAAGCTTTAAACGTTACTTTAAGTGAGGGAGTTGACAACAATAAAAAGAAGATTGTGCGTGGCTGAAAAGGCTAAATCATCGACAACGTGGGTTGCTGACTCAAGTTTTCCTTGACCCTTTCATATAAATATTTTTTGCTCTTCTTTTTTGCAGTTTATTTCACTAATCGACATATATAGTTTTTAAAAAGTAGATTATTTTGGCTATGCCCTTTTAAAGACGTGAATATAGCCACTTTTGGTTATATATACGTTCACGTCCCTGATTCGTAGGATTTTTCTATTTTATCTCCCATGGAAAATCCAATTCATAAGATAACCGTTTTAAATACTTTAAAGAAGTTTATAACTTTTTTCTATAAAATATATATTGACCTTTTAATAAATAAATAAAATTTTATTTGAAAAAGGAATTTAACTAAATTCCCTATTAAAATGTTGGATACCAGATACAAAAATTTGATAATAAAACTATAATAAATAAATTAGTGAAGTAACTAAAAAAATAATGTATCAATAGTGTCGGCATACGGTGGGATTTTGTTTATAGTACTGTCACAAGTTATAGTATATATATTGACGTGTGCATATATGTGAACGTTTGTTAAAACAGTAACACACTTTAAACGAGTTGGAAGTGCAAAAGTATTGTTCTAAAAGGAATATAGACAATGCTTTGCATGGTATTGTGTTATTGTAAACACCATGAAAAGGATGCCGATACCCTTAACTGCACTAAGTAGTTTTCTACCGCTTTTATCTTTCCTACTTTACAAAAGTACCATACTAGGAATATAACAATTTAATTGTATATAACATGACATTTTTTTAAATTGATAACAAAATTGTATCTCTTTACAATCGTTTTACATTTCCATATTAGACAATATTCGAAAATCCACTATATAAAAATATGACAATAAATAAATTAAATTATATTCGATGAAAAAATGACGCGCTATGAGAAAAGATACCTTATATAGGCAAAAAAATTTTAGGTTATTTGTGATTTATTTAAGTCTTCATTGGATCCAAAATAAAAACTGATTTTGAATTAACAATAAACGTTTAATCAAGTTAAAACTAATCATAATCTAAAATTTGTTACCTCTAACCTTTTCTCGTGGCGCGTCACATATATAGAAATCGGAATCGATTGATGCATTTTACATATACTATAATATTTAAAAAGAAAGTACGAATATCGTCTAAGATTGGTTTATAAGATTTGATTTTTGGACTCAGATAATATATTTCGATTTTTTTTTTTATTAAAACTACCTGTTGCTATTAAAAGTGAACTATATACTTTCATATTGGTAGACGTCAACATAAAAAAATAAACATGTGAATTGTATACAAGTGAAATTTGTACCCATAGATTTAGATCAATGGATATGGTGAATCGCAAAGTGTTCTGAATATAGACACATCCAGCATTTATCTCATCGCCCGTCGTTGACCCATTGCCAGTGAGTTAGTGACATCAATAAATCAACTCTATCAGTCTTTCATCAACATTAATCATTTTAATGATTCACAGAACCATTTTATAACTTCACTTATCTTGGAAGCCTTGAAGATGAAATGTTTTCTGATTAAAAGGTGCATACCTGTCTTAAAATCGAAAATTATTTTTATTTATCGTTATAATAGAACAAAAATGATTACATATGCGCACCAAAAATAAAAAAAATTTTAAGTGAATATATTCAGGATGTGGAAAATAACTTTACATTTTTTTGAAACCATCTGACCTGCTCTGACCTGCTAACATCTGAGATCACGTTGGTCAAGTGTTTCGTGTTGTGGTCATACCTAACGGGGTCCATGCAATAATGCTCCTTACCTGCACGTACTTAGCCATAGATTTCGCTTTGCAGATATGGTTACAAGTGTAATAACGCTAAATGTAACTCATCAGTTCAGTAAATTGAAGTAGAACTGTTTTTTATTTCAAGCAATTCAAACGGAAGAAGAGATATGAAAATATATATATATATATATGTTCTATATACACTATTCAAATTACTGCGCGCACTTATAGTTGAAAACGAGATGGAATTCTCTAAAACAACTGAGATTATTTTATCTTCATTTCTCTCTGTGCAATAAAGTTTTTAGTTGGAATAAAAATTTCTGCATTCGATTACAAGAATCAATTACACTTTGATATTGAAAAGGAGACTTTTTATTATATACGAAAACTTAATGAGTCCAAAAATTTGAATTCATGAAAATTTTGAGTAATGTGCAACATAACATGAAAATGTAAACTTCTGAATTCTGCGAAAAAAGGTACCTAAGTACCTTCAAATTTTCTTTAATTCTATATATATATATACTAATTATGTTATTTCATTTGTTTCAGCATTCCGTTTAATGTTTATATATAATTTGTTTAACGATTATAATATATATGAATGTAAATTAATTCGAATAAATAATTAACAAAATTTATTTTTCTTAACCTGCCCAGTACCGGCCTGATGGTTTTCCAGTACCAGGCCGGTACCATACCAGTGGTATAACCGGCAGTAAACTGCGGCATTAAACACTAAAAACAAGAACCGGCCCGGCACCGAACCGGTGGCTTAATAGTACCGGCCCGCTACCGGTGCCGGCTACTATTCGAGTTATCATTATTGAGTTTACCGGTACCAAGCCGGCAGAAATGCCAGATATTTGCCGGCACCGGCCCGATGCTCCAACTCGGCTGGGTACCGCTTCAACTTGTATATCTGTCGACGGATCAGGTAAAAGTAATCTTAATATTTGGAAAAATCCTCGGCCTTCGTCCCTCCCGATATTGTCGGCCAATAAGAGTAGAATTTACGAAAGAAACACCTGATACTCAAGCAGTCGTAGAAAATGTATTAGAACAAGAGCGTAATCTGACTCCACTGCAAACAATTATTGATGCAAAAGAGATTAATGTACATTATAAATTGGCATTAACAATGGTCGACGGTAAAGTGTGTAATTCATTGACCAGTACATCTTCGGCTCAGAGATGTTATATTTGTAAGAGCACGTCAAAACAATTTAATAATATAGATGCAATGTTAGAAAAAGAAATTGATGAGGATAATTTGCAGTTTGGTCTTTCAAGTTTGCATGCGTGGATTCGTTTATTCGAGTGTCTTTTGCATATTGCTTATAACCTAGAAGCTAAAACATGGCAAAAGCGACAAGTTGATCAAGAAAGAATTTCAATTAGAAAAGCCAATATTCAAAAAGGTTTTCGTCAACAATTGGGACTCTTGATTGATCAACCTAAACAGGGAGTTGGGAACACGAATGATGGAAATACGGCACGTAGCTTCTTCCAAAATTCAACAATTTCGGCAACAATAACGGGAATCGACGAAATACTGATTAAAAGATTTCACGTTATTTTGCAAGTAATAAGTTGCGGTTTTGAGATAAATGTTCCGGAATATGAAAAGTATTGTCAAGAAACAGCTCGCCTATATGTACATTTATATCCCTGGTATTATATGCCAACTACGGTACATAAAATATTAATTCACAGCGCAAAAATAGTTGAAACATCCCTTTTGCCAATTGGGCAAATGTCAGAAGAAGCCCAAGAATCTAAGTTTATTAAAAAGTATAGACAAGACTTTGCGCGGAAAACTTCTCGAGCTAAAAATATGGAAGACATTTTTTGTAGGCTTTTGATATCATCAGATCCTTTAATATCTAGTTTAAGGACATTACCGAAAAAAAGGTAAAATCTTTAGAAACTGATGCGATTCAATTGTTAAAAGCTCCAACAACTGATGAAAGAAATTTGTATACTAATTCACCATCGAGTTCTGAAGATGAATCTGCACACTCTTCCGACGACGAATATTAACGCCGATTAAGAAATGATTTTATAATATTAGAAATATGATTTTCTGACCAATTTTTAAAAATTTTTACCTCAAACAATCTTTTATTGTTAGAAGCGATAATTTCATGAACTGTATTATTTAATTGTAAATAATAAATTTAATTAATACTCAAAGTCTTTATTATTTTATCTGCAGCATTTTGGATCCGCCATTTTGTTTTTTCAAAAAATAATATCAGATTCGTAATCAGCGACCTCGAAAACCCCCGAGTATCGATTTTCAAAACTTTTTAAGCACTTTTTAGGGTTTTGGCCACGTTTTCGGCATTTGGAACCACTGTGCGGGCCGGTACTTGGCCCCCAGGTACATTTTTTTATTTAAAATATTATAACTTAATTCCTAAACGGAAAAACTTTTTTGTTTACAAAAGTAAAGGATATTAACTTTAAAAAATACTTATGTTTAAGATAAGTATGCAAAAAATTTATAGAAAAAATGCCCATTTTATGAGAACATAAAACTGAATTTCCAGAGGTCGAAAACAAGTTATTTATCCTGAAGTGTCTATGAGTTAATGAAATCCTAAATGTTATGCCACCAAAAATAAAGGTTAAAGTGGTGTAACTATTTACATAGGTCATGAACAATTAAATGTTATTGCTTTTGAGAAATGTTGACTGCGCCGCTTTGCCCCACGCTCCCCTATTTTTGATTTTTTGAAGTGAAAATACACAGAAATTCCTCAATTTCCCGTGAATCGTGCTCTCATCGACTGATTAAGAAAAATCTGAGATATGTATAGAACATAATTTCATGGGGAATTCCGCTGACCTTTGGAAAAAATGACAAGATTTGAATGGAGCTAAGTATAGAAAATTTCTGCACAGGAGAACTTTAAAGTCAAAGTAAATACTGATCCTCATATTCACATAGGAATTAAAGAATTGAAAATAATCAAATTCTTTAAGTTTTTATTTATATGTGAGGTTACTTGATATCTTGTAAACAATTGAGTATGAATAGTGTTTGACTTGAAAGGGAGTACCTACATGGGTATTAAATTTGTTCCAAAGAATGAATTCTGGGCGCAGTTCGAAGAGCATCCTTCCGATTGTCCCTATTAATATAGAATGCTTGATGCCCTCGTTTCCTGACTTGCCCACGTTATATGCTCATCGAACTCAATGCATATATGTCTCGCCTTGTCATACATATTTACTTGTCGGTCACATGAGTGAACCGGAAAGGTGGGGCGACGACGATCAAGAATATATACTTTAATCGATGACCGGACGACGAAGATCCGAGGTCAAAGATGTGGAGCGAATATAAGCTTTAAATAATATCCAAACTAAATACTTATTCATTCCCATGAAGTTAGTTCAGGGTACGTGATTTCATTAATTTCCTATGGTCCACTTGTGTTTACGATATGAATCTTCAGGTAGAAACCTACCTTGGGAACGGTCTATTTATTTAATTTGGATCTAAATTTTAAACCTAAAGTTCAGGTCTTTTATTCAATTGAAGCAGCGCTTAGTACCTAATTAGTTGTAAGTTTGTTACATTTCAGAAGGAACATGATCGTAATGCCACCATAACATTGTCATCCTTGTATGTTGTCCTCTGGCACGCTATACCAATGTCGACATACAGCCATCTTCCATGAGCACTTGAACTTTATCTGCACGAGCTTACTTTGCTTTGTAAACGCGAAACGAGAGTATCGCGTGACCGCCAAGCAGTCCCTCTGAACTGTAAATAGAGATTTAATTAAAACATCACCGGATTTATCTATACATGTAAAGAGAGTTAGAATTCTGCTTTAATCGCGAAAGAAATTGCTAATATATATCGCATTTGGCAGAGTATTCTCAACAAGAGTATATATAGTCAGATAGAGCAGCAAGATGTATATAAGGAAGAAAGAGGGTGTTCGTTAATTTTCATGGAATTCCACAGAGTATACGACAATACAAGGAATACAGGTGGACACAAGATTCAAGATATGAAGTAATGCACGACTGCGACTCGTATAACGGCACGACTTGAAATGAGAAACAAACGAGAGCACCTTAACTGGTCCGTTTTGACACGTGCTGGGATTCTTATTCTCACTTGCTCTTCTCGTAATCTGTCTATATCGAGTACTCCTCTGCTGTATAGCGTGATGGTGGCTTACGATTCTTGGAATCGCCAGTAGAGACTGGTTTCTCGCGGTCACATGAAGAATAATTTGTGGATTGACTGTATATATGTATATGCGCGACGACGACTTTTCAGGACTATAGATTAGACTTCATGCTGTGGTTTTCGATTATGTTAAACACAGCGTGAAGCAAAGCTCAATGACTTCTAACTTGTGTACGATATACATTTTCAATGAATTAAGTGCCAATTTAAAAGCGACTGCTACTGTAAAGAAGTTTCAAAAATGCAACAATAAATTTATATAAAAGACGCTAATCTCTTTCCGGAAGAAAAACTAATTTAACATCAACTTTTTGAGATTTATACAATCCTAACAATAATAAGTCAGTTTTAATAAATATTGAAAATTGTTTTAAGAATACTGCACTAATAGAAGCTTCTGATCTATCTGTAAAATTTTGATATCAAGTATTGAGAAAATATACATTAATTGATTTTAGAATCAGCTACAAAAAAAATAATATTAGATCCATGATATTAAATTTTGAAAATCATAAATGTCACACTGAGAAAAATAATATCGTAATAATAAGAAAATAATTTAGTTAAGCATTTTTAGTTGGCCTTACTAAAGTATGGTTGGCACAACAGAAAAGAAAGTGGCAATCAATCGAAAAATTTAGTTTGCTCTACCAAAAAATATTTTTGAAGGTTTCATGTCTACGAACTAAACAGTTTGGTTCTCCGTACTAAATCGCTGGCACGCAGAATTGCGCACGCGCTGTTCTCGAAAATGTGGCGTCGGTCGTAGGGCCTGGTCAGTCGTGGACCTCTTCCGCGTTATGATTATCCGATCATTTATGTCATGTGTTTTTATTGTTCGGCTGGTCTATTATCGTAGCAGTGTCATTAAAGTTTTATAAATATTTATTTTTTAAAAGTGTACTGAAAGTGTTTCTTTTATTTAGAAAGAATGGCTGACGAAGTGACAAAACGTTTGCTAAGAGAATGGGGGTTAGAATGCCTCGTGGCAATCTGTATCAACTTTTGAAAACTTGCTCCTCAATTTTATGCGATATCATTTTGAGATATTTCATGAAACGCGCGTAGTGTGTACTTACGGGAAGATAAATTATTTTTGTAATGTCTAAGCATAATGAATTTAATAAAGTTATATTATTAATCTCATCTCTCTTGAATTAAAATACCTTATTTTTTATACAAAATCGTAAAAATGACCAAATAAACTATTTTATATAAAATAAATTATTTAGTTATTTCTACAAAAAAATTTTTTTTAATCAACGAAAACAGTAAGTTGAAATAACTAAATTTTATTTACGTCAACAGAACATTTTTTTTCATTCTAATAAATGTATTTATTACGTAGACTATATTATTTGGTTACACCTACTAAATAATTCAATTGAGCGAAATTTAACGGTTGGACAAAAAAATTTAGTACTCCCAACCAAACGGGTTAGTTGCACATATATCAAATAAAAAATTTGGTAGGGACAACCAAACTTTGATACATGATACCAAACAGTTTTCTCAGTGCAGGTTTGTAATCACCAAATCGGAAAACTCCCAAGGTACGAATTTTAAAAGTAAATCCTATACATATATTAAATTTCAAGGATAAATTCATAAAAAATTAAGTGTTTTAACACCTAATCTAAATACACAATTAACCCCTTGACTGCGAATGACAACAATTGTCGTCATTTTTGATTTTTCTCAGTTTAATAATCTTCAATCAATATAAATGTATCAAAATCGATTAAAAACTTGTTATTTTGGAGTTTTCAGGGTCGCTTATTACGAATTCAAGGTCAGATTTTTTGAAATTTTCACAATTCAAAATGGTTGATTCAAGATGGTGGACGATTTTTTTTTAAATTCACTTTATTCGTTTGAAACTTGTTACTCGGGGGTTTTCGGAGTCGCTGATTACGAATGCAATGTCCGTTTTTTAAAATTCAAAATGTCGGATCCAATATTGAGAAAAGTTTTTAAAAAATTGATTAAATTCGCGGAAACTCATTACTAAGGGGTTTTAGAGGTCGCTAATCACGAATTTGACATTAAATTCGTAATCAACAACCCTGAAAGCCCCCCGAGCACGGGGTAGTAATAAGGAAGTGGATCTCCTTTACATGGTTCTAACGGAAAGTGTGTCTTTTTTTTTGCAAGTTCCCAAGCAACAGTAGCGCCACTTGCGGTTATTGTGCAAACGAAAGGTGTTTGAATTTAAAAATTCTTCTGCTTCGAGCACGTGCTAATAAAAAAACACGTGATTTGTTTATTTATTATAACAACAAGTTAAAAAAATAAACCCGCAAATGTTACCTTTTAAAGGTATAGAAACTTACGTAATTTGTGAAAAATAGGGATTTTGTCCCCATTTACCCCAACTGACCCTAAACTTATAAGTTAAGGGGTTACACCAACCTGAACGCAAACAATTTTTACGGTTTTAAATGATTTTTTTTGACGAGACTTTTAATGATACAACTTTTTCATGAATTAATGAAATAAAGTTTATATATTTAAGTTTTCAAAAAATCAAGAAGATTAAAAAAAAATTTAAATGGACGAGATATGTCGATTCTTGTGTGGTCATGCTTTTTGCAACGGTGGGCATGATAACTCAAAAAATATTTGCCCGATTGACTTGATAATTAAAACACAACTTCTTTAATATATTCTTCATAGAGGAGACGTAGCCGTTTTTATTAAAAAATTTTTTTAAGCAAATGGTAGCACTTTGAAAAATAAAATTTGTTTTCGGAATCGAAGTAGTCAGTTAAAAAAGTTCATAAAATTTTTTTTTAAATTAACCGTTTAAAAAAACCCTACGTCACTCTGTGGTGAACATATTTAAGAAATTGAGTTTCAATTTTTAAGTCAATCGGTCAAATATTTTTTGAGTTTAATTAATAATAATTATTAATTAATAAATACGAAAATTATTAAAATAAATAAAATGCAATAGTAATAAAAAAATAAATTAAAATTATTACAAAAAAATTAAATAAATATTTTTAATAACTTTAAGAAAATCTGAAATCTAAGATTATAATATAAAATGAAGTAATCTTTTATAAATTTCTTGCATTAATTTTTTTTTCTTTAATTAAATACTTATTTTATAACAGTTGCAATTTTTAAAAAATTTGTTTAATTATGTGAAAAACAATGTGATAAAAATTGATTGACAGCTGACTCCAGCAGCAGATAGCAAAATATTTCTCCTGTTTCCATAACACTTATACAATTAGCCGTGAGAGGCACCACTGTGACGAGAGGACCCCGAACTCATTACTCTTGCAAAAAACCCGACACACAATTTCAAAATTGGATTCGTATTTAGCGACCTAAAAAAACTCTAACCAAATCGACCTGACTTGTATAAATAATTTTTAAATTGTTAATGTTATATGAAATTGTACCTAACTTTCTAAATAGCTCCTGCATTGTCTGCTTTTTATAAGGCATTTTAAAAAAACTATAATTGTCATCTTTCGGTAACGTACGCACCGAAAAAAAAATATTCTTGTATTCAGAGGAAAATTCCTCTTACAGAATCCTCTTGAATTTTATTCTTAAAACAAGAGTATTACTCTTTAAATAAGAATATTTTCCTCTAATTTCAAGAGGATCGAAACAAAAGGACTATTCTAGAGCATTCCTCTTATATTAAGAATAATCTTTTTAGAATAAAAATAATACTCTTAGAATTTAGAATAATCTTCTATGTTTAAGAATATTCCTCTAAATTCTAAGAGGATTTTCCATAGAAAGTCGCTCATGCGCAAAGATGATTGCGTCATAAATCGCATATCATGCGTTTCTGTGTGAAAAAAGAGGAATTAAACAAAATGGATAATAATCTTTTAAATATCTTGATAAAGTTGCAACTTACCCAATACGTGCTTATTTTTGAAGGTAAAAGAAATTTTTAAAAGTAATTTTTAAAAAAAATTTTAAAATTTTGAGGTTATGCTATTTAAAATTTTATTTTATTACGATTTTTATTTATTTTAATTTTATTTAAAATTTATTTTAAATAAATTTTCAAATTTAATGAATTATATGTTTTGCGCATAAAAATATTATTAAAAATAGATTTAGTTGATTTATTCAAAAACAAAATTAAAATCAATTTCAATTTATTTATACTCAAATAGTTGTAAATCATAGAATAACAAATTTTATTCCTTTTAATTTTATAGATTATATCTATGACATACAAATTAGATGATTGCATTTTTATTATTTCAGATTTATTTTTATGATGATATTTTCCTCTTAAAATAAGAGTATCCTCTTAAATTAAGAGGAATAATTTTACATAGAGGACAATCCTCTTAGATCTAGAGGACATCCTTTTGCGGCATATACTACAGAGGAAAATATGCATTGAAATAAGAGGAATCCTCTTGAAACAAGAGGATTTTTTTTGGTGCGGGTATAATACTCTCTGAACTGAATTAGTAAAAATTTTAACTAATTTGAATTAGTGACTTACTTTTTTGTTTTTTAATTATAGTAAAATTTAACTAATTAATAGTAAAAAAATTGTTTACTATCGAGTTAGTAAAAAATTTCACTAATTCAGAAGCAAAAATTTAGTCACTAATTCAAATTAGTTAAAATTTCCACTAATTTAAATTTAGAGAGTATATTAGTATTTCATATGGACCATACTAATTTTCTATATTCTGTTTTATATAAACTTCATAGAAATTCAAGTAATTTTCCTCCTTTTTCCTAAATTGAAACGGTACTATAGTTTTCCAAACAAAGACTTTACTCGCAGTGTATGTCATCAGATCCTGATTCTTTGGATAAAATGAAATTCGTATATATGTTTAAAATTAAAAATTTTCCCTTACTGTATAATAATTACACTTACATACCTATATATACCCACATCTAAATAATTATCAGACAATGATGACTAGGGGCACGTGTTCGTGTTCACAATACCGTGACTGCGGTAAAGTCTCTTTGCTGTTCGTATTAAGTTTAATTATGAAATATAAAGACCCTTCTCAGTCACATATATTACTTAAAATAAATGTTTGAATTGTTGTAGAAAAGCTATTTTAATTTTTCAAGATATTATATTATATATATACTTTTATATTCTCTTAAGTGGCTTTTAAATTGATCCGTAAGTAAGAGAGATAATCTAATTGTTAACTCCTTTTAGAGTTATAAATGTATTTAGTCTATATATTTAAAACACTGAATACAACTTTGTGATATAGCTTTCAAATATTATATACACTGAGAAAAATATAGTAATGAATCAAGAGCATTTCTACCAGAAGTATATAAAAATTGTATTGTATTGTTTTAAAAGTATATGAATGGAATTTATATAATATATTTAATAAATTCTAAAGCATATTTTTCTCAGAGTTCATTTCCAGAGGCAATAATTTTAATAGTGCCCTGTGTAACTGAAAAATTTAATTAGCTGCAGTTGCGCTGACAAAATTTGCTATCACAGCAAACTTTTTCCATGCGTGTATAGAAAATTATTTTTTTTATTGTAAGTGACTTGCATCTGAAATTTACATTGACAGAAATAAAAATTTATTTATTTATATATATATTATTGCAATTTGAATGCATATAGGTGTATATATAATTAAAATCATCAAAAATGACAACTCCAATGATACATATTTGACAGAAATGGGTTCGGTGTCTGGATTATATGAGTGGTGAGAATGAAACACGCAGTTCACATATGGAGCACGTGCTCACTTTTGCTGGTGGTAGATACTCATCACAAGTCAGAGGGGGAATATTCATTCATCGAATTAATTGGGCACGCCTTGATGATCTGCAGTACACTCTAACATACCTGATAGAATTTTTATTTTCGTTAAGTTTGGACTATTTTTACATTGTGCATTTATTATTATTATTATTATTACTTATTAATACATATGCATCAAAAACCATCTCAAATGTGAATACATATCAGTATAACATTAGACAGGTATTTCAGCACGTGACTTTAATTAAATAACCTTAATTGGAATTATATTTGGTCAGTGTGACGATCTGAACGTTAAAAGATAAACATCTACGAATGATGGCACGAGCCTGAGCCGGTTGATTCTCATTAGTGACTCATCGTAACCTGTACATACAGTGCATAAAGTATATACTACACTAATTTAAAATAATGTAACTAGTTAATTTCCTCTTCCCTTGAAATTTTATTCTCTAAATCTGAATTAGTCAAAAATTTTACTAATTCAATTAGTAACATCGTATATGTTACTATAATGAATTAGTTGTTTTATCACTTTCTGTCTAAAAAAAATAGTCACATTTTCTTACTAAATGAATTAATAATGATTTTTGGGACTATTTTCTTAAAATCCTGACGTGATGGGAGGTTTTCGTTGCCAGATTCTGATTCAGCGCACTAAAAACTAGGAAATGACTTCTCGATATGACACCGATATTTTTTTTTTAGGCTGGTGTAATCAATTATCCTAAAGGACAAAGGATTTTAGTTTCTTGTGATGTTGGTGCTGCTTTACTATAGGGCCTACCCTTCATGTTAGAAATTATTAAGTAAATAAGTAAATAAAAATTATTCTGGTAGATACTGGACAAAAGGTTATTTTAATGGTTCAAATTCAACAGAGAGCACGTTTCACATTAACCGACATCCGAATATTAAACTTTTATATTATATATATATGGTGTAATGTAACCTAAATATTAGTGTCAATATTATTTTTCTAAGTATCGAAGCATTAATAATTAATTTTTTTTAACGATTTTATCAGGGCAAGGGTATTTTTTGAATTGCAAGTGTTAAATGGGAGCGCACCCTTTAATAACAATTGTTTTTATTGACAGATTTCCAGATAGCAGGGGTTTTCACATATAATATATAATACATTCATTAATAATTGCGAGGGAGTGCTCGTATGTCATCTTTTATTTTTTCGTGGATATTTAAATAACTAACGTCAATTGAAGCACTCACCTTATCAGATCTTACATGTGTGTCCATATGTTCACAACACATATGGTTGACTTTTCCCCTTTTGCCTTAATTGGTGCTTATATCTTCTTTTTCAAATCAAACGCAGATCTGCAATGCTTTGTTTATAAATAAATTGTCAAAAAAAATGGACAAAATTTATCGATTTAACTATATTTATATAAAATATACTTTTATTAAAAAATTGAATTATAAATTACATGACTGAGAAATATTTTTCATAAATTCAAAATGTAATCCCTTGATTATAGATGTTTGAAAGTGTTTGAGATAAATTTACATTACATATAGCTTATAGTGTGTTTAACCTGGAGTTTATCGAAGCTGCTTTTTTACCTTATTCATTAAAGAAGAGGGCTAAAGATACGCGAAAAGGTGTAAGTATATCTACGTGGTGTTACTACTGCCATGAGGCCACCCACAGTGCCAACTTATCCGGGATCTCCGGGAGATGCAAGTATGCCATCACTCGAGGATTCTTTGGTTCAGAAGTAACGACCGACACTTCTCAAGTTCCATATCCTGTTCAGTTGAGAATTCCTTGTGTATTGTTTTCTACATATTTTTCTGTTACTCCACAATTTTTATTTGCGAGTTTAAGAGATAATCTTTTATTCATATTATCCTTGTTAGGAAAAAAAAAAAATCAGAAATAAAAAAAATCCGTTTGCTTTTATTACTGCTTGCTGCTTTTATTGTTCTTTTAGGTACACATTATTATTTTATTTAAACATTTTCAATTATAGTTTAAAAATTATCGGATTTTGTTACTTTATTTAATAGACGCTGTACGGAATAAAGTTTTTGAATATGAAAGGGAGGAGGCGCATGCTACTGAATTAAAATGTTCTGACATGCCGACAAGAAAGTTATCTTTTTCTTCTTATTCTGCCTCTTCTTATATGAAGTTAAGTCGTTCAATATTGGTGGTCCTGGTTCGAGATCTTTATCACATTCGTGCTTATAATACTCATATAAGATAAGACGCCTCGTAAAAATCAATAATTACGAGAAAACTTAGAATGAGACCAGTCGCGAGATATATGAAATATCAATCTTCTTTTTACTCTTCATAAAATATTTCCCACCTTAAAATAATTGTAAATAATATTTATATTTGTTAGAATAAAAAAGTTCCAAGGAGATAATTTTTATTCAAAATAGTGAAAAGTATATAAATGCTAATAGGATTTGTATAGTGCATTAGAGAATTACAACCAACGAATGGTTTAATATCCTTCTGATGAATCATTCGAAAAGTAGCATGTGGCATTGCATCCATATGGTTATTTGTTACAAAAACGGCACACCCACATACCCTCTCGGCTATAATGCTTGGGTGTAAATTAATAGCTAATTTCTCGGTAAACTGTGAAATTCAGACCATCAAACTACCTGTTTCGCCCCTGACAGACGGTCCACGCGCTGTACTTCAAATAGAACCAATCCATTAGAAACGCGCGGTCAACTTTAATGTTATATTCTCAATATATAGGTTACTTTTTGTTACATTCAAAATTGTATAGTTAAATAATCTAAAAATTAAATATAAATATAGGTATTGAGTATACAATCATCTAAGGAAGTTTATACATCTATTCTATAAATATTTAGGGAATATGAAAAAATTGGGGCTTATTTTTGTTGCGTATCAAATTGAACCAATGCAAAACATTGGAAGGTCACCTACAAGGTTCATATTTGTGTTTCAAATTGAGTATAGTATAAATTATATCCGCAGGTTTTTTCTGTTCCCTTCAAATTCTAGAAGCATTGAGATGGCGATACATCAGACAACTTATAAATTAGAAGTACCCGCATATTTTTGTCTGGACTTTTGGTAATAGGGGGAGAGGAAAACAGACGGTGAATTTTATTGACATTCAAGTTGTGAGTGTACATTTTTTGATAGTCATCACAGACGTTTAATATTTGAAGTCAGATGACGGGGAGAAGAATTCATATGTCCGCCATTTGTAATTATTCATCTCTCACCTGAGTTGCAACAGTTTCTCCGCAAAAGCGTTAGTATCGCTATATAACTAAGCACTTATCGAACAGAAAAAAAAATTGATCATCATTTTTCGAATCATACACATTACAATAAATTTTTCCTCATCCAATAAACATTATATTCTATATCCAACCGTTTTTCTGCATGATTCAGTATATATATTTTCTTAAGAATAAATATATAACAGAGCGGCAAATGGGAGGATCAAATATAACGAATAATGGATTCGTCTTATTCCGCCTATATATATGTATGTTGATTTTGAAAAAAAAGTTCAAGGTCTTTACTTAAAATATTTGCACTACAGAAATTTTACGGAAAATTTTCGTTTCCTGTGTGTTAAAAAATATTGTACGAATTTCAACAATACAACATCAATCTATTCCTTTCGATGACGCAGGAAACTTAAATCCATTTAAAGTCTTGTTGAGAACTATGTGCCCAAGCAACAAACCCACAGCGCTAAAATGAGGACAATAGTCCATGGGACATCCGCATCCGGTTCACCTGCACCTGTGGCTGGGTATTCAGCAATTTGATTCTGTGGAGATTTAAAAAGTAAAGGACAAGTTTTATAGAAGCGCAAAGATTTTCATAAATATTTGTTAGCAAATGATTTTAATGTTATATATAATCAAGTGCAAAAATTTTCGTTCACGACAAAAATCAAAACTTTGATTTGAAATTTTGTTTTGTTTTTGACATTAGGTGTACGAAAAAGAGTTCCGTGATTTTTTTTTAACCGAATACGGTTCGAATTTGTTTAACTTTTGTTAAAAACTAAATTTTGCTGCAAATTCATGAAATATTCTGTTAAATGAAAATTCTAATAAATTAATTTTAGAACTTATTCATGCATCTCAAATTCCATTGCATCTCAAATTATAAGTATATTTCTGACAAAATAATAAAAAAAATTTTTTTTACCTATTTCTACAAGTAAAGTTAAGTATATTGATATCTTTCTGCTTTTCAAATTAGACTGTATTTTCAATTTAAATGTATAAATATATATATATAAATATGGTGTTTGATTTTAACATACCTTGCGATAGAGAATAAGTGTATGAGAAACAGGCTAAATGACTTACTGAAGAAGGCGCGAATCCGAATGGCTCTATAACTGCTTTAGATAAGGATTGAGCAGACTTCAACAGGAATGCTGTTTTACATAAACTCAGTGTTGCGTGGCCATACTGGATATATATATATATACAGGAGACTCAACAAGTCTTTGTGACCGCCATCGAACACTTTAATGAATTACCATCTGCTTTTACGAACATATATTGTATCAAGAAAAATACTCTCCTAAACTACTTATAGAGAAGACAACATACAGTGTAAATCCTTATAAGTATAGCGAAAGCTTGAATTTTTTTTTTCCATACTTGACCTTCGTATATGAAAAGCGTATAAAATTACTTCTTCTGGCTATATATAATATATAGTCTCGAGATTTTTAAACAATGGCAAGGTGCACAAACAAAAACGTTTCTCTTCTCGCGTATATATGACTCTCCTGTATATATATGTAGTTTCCCAAGACCTAACCCCAAGACAGGGTCAGGACTTGAAACTTTACATTTTAGATTAAGCGAGATCGTAAGAGGATATTGAACATTGAATCTCACAGGATCACGACAGCCATCTAATTGCTGCATTATAATTACAAATCACTGTTATATGTTGCAGGATCCAATATTCGTGGCTTCAAGCTTTATTTGTATTGTCTCGAAACATATACTATTGTATAACGATCATATTGTCGTTGAGTTCGTTACAGAATTATTCACTTGTTGTTACATCATTCAAGATTTTTAGCTTTTATTTTTATGGGGTAAGTGCATCAATAACGGCGAGTGAATCAATTACGGCGCGTTCATAACTATTATTACTATTATATTTAATATAACTGTTGAAAAATGATTCTAAAAAATGATTTAAATCTTTTTTTGATACAATTACATACGGTTGGCCTGAACTAAATTTTATTCACAATTTCAGTAACTATACATTTTTTTGCTGATTCTGAATTTATATTCTTTAATTCTTTGAAATCAATTTCTTTGACAGAAAATTAAAAGGCATTAAAATAAGCTGCAACGCTTATTATTTTAACTAACCCAATTTTGCTTATTTTAATCCATTTTGGTATTAAAATAAGCAAAATTGGATTAATATAAACAGCGTTGCAGTTTATTTTAATACCTTATAATTTTCTGTAAATTTTTCTTTGAATCAAAGAAAATTTATTTGTTTCAAACAATTAATAAATGTTTTTTTAAACCCTATATATCAATGTTAGAATTTCTTCGATTTAATGCACAAATTTCTTTTATTCAAAGAAAATTTTGTTGAATCAAAGAAATATTCTTTAAAACTAAGAAGTTTTTTTTTGTTTCAAAAGAAAATTTTATTTTGAATGAAAGAAATTGGTTTCTTTAAATCAAAGAAATTTTTTCTCTGGGTGTACATTATTATATTATTACTGTCGTTTTAAAGCATATATATATTTGAAATAAAATGCTTATTTCTGTTTTGAGAATAATGTTGCTTCAATATTTCATCAAACTCTAGCATCTCTTGGGACACATGTATTTCTATCAGAAAGCGGATACAGGACGAGAGTGAACGCGTGCCACAGGGTGCATTCCATTGGCGTCGAGAATAGTTGAAATTGATTTTTTTTTTATTTTTCAACAGTTTTTTTTTTATAAGAAGTCTTATTTATTCTTTTTTGCTTTGTCTTATTATTTAAAAAAAATTTAGAAATTGAGAATTTGAATTAAAAGCAATTTATTTAATTTGAAAAATAAGATATTTCGTCAGAATTATATATAAAGTATGAAAATATAATAATTTAAACTTTTTAATGATTCAAAAGCTTATACAATGTATTAATAATACAATATAAGTTTATATAATTATAAGAATACATTTATTGCGAGAAAAAAATTTATTTGATTCAAATAATCTTGATTATCAAACTTAAAAACTTATTTGAATTAATTATATTTTCCATGTAATTTTTTTTTTTTGCTCAAAACTATTTACATATTAATTTGATTTTTAAATTACAAAATAATTAATTTACTCTAAAATTTAATTGTAAATTCTTACGTAAAAAAAAGAGTCTTTGTTCTTGGCCAATTTATGTTCTAAATAAATAAATCAATTACTTTATTCAAAACAATTTCTAAAGAATAAAAATTAAAAATTTGTGAAATTAATATTGGTACATGTTTTTTTAAAAAAGAAATTCTTACAATACACACACTGACTACGCCAATGACGCGCCGGCATCGAGTTTTAATGCGGGGGAGAGCCTCGCCTTCGCACCCGGAAACCTGTGCTAGCAGGTTCTTTAAGCGCAAAAAAAAAAAAAAAGATTCAAAGCTCCGGATAAACCGCTTCTTTCAGTCCCACATCTTTTTGGCTGAAAAGAGCGAAGCTATTTTTATTCAGGGGATGCTGGGTAATTTTGTAAATATATAATTTTATACGTATATATATATATATTTTCACTGTTTAATAATAATATGAAATTATAAAAATATTATATAAATATGAAATTTTCATTTCAGAGTAATATTAATAAATTTCTGACAAAAGTATATATATAATCATTTATATATACGTATGGAATAATAAAAGAATTAAAGAGAAAAAAAATAATACGCAAGTAAACCGAGTAAAAAATTTACAAGTATAAATATATAAGATTTTTCGATATTATTTCTTTTGCTTTCACGGATACTACTTTCTCCAAACGTATATATATATATATATATATATACTAGGGGGGCTTCGCCCCCCTGCGCGCTTCGCGCGCCAACCCCCTATTTTTTATTTTTTATTGGTTTTGTAGATGTTTGAGTTAATGTTTAAATAATTTCTGGAATTTAAAACTATTATTAATATTTTATTATTTAATTCTTCAAATGTTATTTACGATTTTTATTAACAATAATTTTTATTATTTTTAATTTTTAAAACAAAATTTATCTAATTTTTTAAATTTTCCAGCTAAAATTTGACCTACATTTAAGGTTATGTTCGTTTTTTGGTAATTTTCCTTCAAAGTTTGACCTACATTTTGAAGTTATGTTTGTTTCTTTGTCTTTTTGCACCAAATTTTCGCCTAAATTTTGAGGTTATGTTTGTTTCTTGGTCGTTTCCCGACAAAATAACTTAACCTTAAAATTTATATCAATTTCGGCGGAAAATCCACCTCTCCTTCAACGTAAGGAAGGAGGGGGGGCTTGCGTCTATATTCACAGTCTTGAAACGAACATAACCTTTAAATTCAGGTCATTTTTGGCAGGAAATCTACCTCCACTTGCTATATTTAAAGGCTTGAAACGAACATAACTACAAAATTTAGGTGATTTTTGGTGGGAAATACGGAGAGAGGGTAAGGGAGGGGGGAGGACTTGCGGCCCTATTCAGAGTCTTGTAACGAACGTAACCTTAAAATTTAGGTCATTTTTTGCGCGGAAGGGGGAGGAGAGGGGGGGACTTGCAGCTATATTCAGATGGGTCATTCCATATCAAATGTAACCAAATATTGTACTATCCATGTAAAAAACATGGGTTGGCTCACCCTTACCTAACCTTGTCAAAAACATGTGTTAAGTACACTTGACACGGAATGACCCATCCTTGTCAACATTTCTGAAACAGCGGCGGCGGCGAAATCTTTTTATAATATGGGTCATTCTACATGAAGTGTAACCAATCCATGTTTTTGATATGGTTAGTAGTTTTTGGCGGAGGAGGGGAAATGAGAGGAGGGAGGGGGGACTTGGGCTATATTTAGAGCCTCGAAACGAACATAACCTCAAAATTTAGGTCATTTCTGGCGGGGGAGGGGAAAGGAGGGGGGATATCCCCCCTCCTAGGTCAAAATTTGCTGAAACAGCGGCGGCGGCGGCGGCGGCGAAATCTTTTTATAATATAGTAATGATATATATATATATACCTGTGTTTCGCACCCACCCACATAAATACACCTACATCCAGCATACAAACATGAATGATTCATCCACGTTTAAGACCTACCAAAAAATTGAGTCTGCATTGTGTTTAAAAGTTTTCTGCTTTTCTCTTCTATAAATTTATAAGTATATATACACTTTATCGTATAAAAATTTTATATAATCGATTCTCAATAATTAACTACGTTTCATTTTCTCAATTTTTTTTTTTTTTTTTTTGAAATAAAAATACATAGTTGGAAAAATGGTATTTCAAATAATCTGTTGATTATTATCAAATAAACACAGAAAATTAAAAGGTATTAAAATAAGCTGCAACGCTTATTTTAATGCCTTTTAATTAATTTTCTGTGAATACAAGGAGAGAAATGAAAAAATTAAAGTAATTTTTACTAATTTAAAATTAAAACCTGAACTGTCGGGAGTTTCTGC
Organism: Leptopilina boulardi; assembly: GCF_019393585.1. Taxonomy (NCBI): domain Eukaryota; kingdom Metazoa; phylum Arthropoda; class Insecta; order Hymenoptera; family Figitidae; genus Leptopilina; species Leptopilina boulardi. Next base: position 1,858,532 of record NW_026137778.1, read on the forward strand.
GCATTTCCGGAAATTTTTACTCCAGAAATGCGCAGAAACTCCGGATAGTTCAGGTTTTACTTTTAAAGTAGTAAGTTACTTTATTCGTTTTTCCATTTTTAATTGAACCAAATAATGTCTAACAAATTTTCATTTGAATTAAATAAATATTTGAATATTTTTTGGATTTGAAATACCTTGGCTGAATAAGAAATAAATATTTAGTTAAGTAACCGTTTATTTGAATCAAATATATTTTTTTCAGGTACGGAAGATGGAATTTGTTTTTTTTTTAAACATATATATGTATATATATATAGATTGAAATCAGTTGGCGTGAAAAAATTTCAAGTTCCTCTTTGGATCAAATGACAGATGCAGCTTTCTATATACAGTATAAAAATAGATAATGCGCATTAAGATTTAGAGACAGATGCATATATACTACTGGGGTAAAATACTTAAGAACTTCCCTATTAGTTTTTTTTTTTTTTTTTTTTGAATAGTTCAAGAACCAAGTTTCTTATCTCAATCTTAACTTGGTTATAAAATGTATTTATCGTTCAGGTGAATATAATTTCATTATAAAAGCAAATTAGACAAATTACGAGTCAATCTTGTATATATTATTGCGGGAAAATTTTTAAACATTTTAATTGCACTATACGTATGGCAATTATAAATGTCTCGTTCTCTCACGGTTCAATCGTGCAAAGGCAATCAATATACGATTTAATTTACAGCTTGCCTAACACTCTAATTGCAACCTTTTTGAGATTCAGTTTTAAAGTCATAGGCAAACGTAATTGGGACATAGTTCTATGGTCTTGCTAACACCTATCATTTCGAAATTTGATACCAAGCAAACAATTATCAGTTTATCTACTGCAAAAAAATATTTTATGAATATTGCAATAAAACTATTTATATTTAAAAAAAAAAATCTAATATATATTTGAAACTTGATTTAATTTTTTTTTAAACTCTATTTTATTTGTATGAGAAATAAATATATTTATATGTATTTACTGTATAGTTATAACATATATATATGACGAGATATACAAGAAATAAAACAGTTTTGGATGCAATGACTTAAAATTGTTTCGTGACTGAGTTTGTTTCAACAAGAGAAACTATTGTCCAATTTGCGAGCCAGTAGATGGATCGTAAATTACGACAATAATTGTACAGTGACGCAACTGTATCCTTTCACATGTGAAATGGACCTGCTCTAGATTTGAGAAAGATCAGCCACGAGAGAGGTCGTCGATAATAATATATCCTAGGCACCTCCTTGTTGCATAGGCGACCCTCTCTTGACCATCTTAATGATTTCAGAATAACAAAACTGTAATTTTAGATATAAAGGAAAAGTGCAAGAAAATCAAAGGGAACATAATCATGTTTTTATTTATTTTTTTTTTTTGAAAAGAAAAACAGACAATTTCATATGGTTGTTGTATTCAAACAATCGCGTACGCATTATAAAGATATAGAAACCTGTTTTGATATTGATTCATATAGCAAACTTTGATTTAGAATCATAGGATTTACCTCGTAATTGCATTATTCATTTCTTTCTCTCTCGTCTTATTTTTTTATTACAGTAAAAAAATTAAGATTCTTTGTAAAAAAAAAGAATTAAGTTTTTGTAATCCTATTTTTAATTACAATTGCTTTATTGAGTAGAAATTTTAGTAAAAAGGTTACAATTTAGGGAAAGCGTGTCAAAATGGAATAATAAATTAATATATGGAAAATAACTATCACTTTTATTCCAAAATATTATTTGATTGAATGCAAATGGTACACTGTAAAAATTTCTCTGTAATTTTACATATAGTGTATGCGAGGAAAAAAACCTACACTGTGTGGGACATTTTATATATATATATATAGTAACTGTACATTAAGGTTATGTGGATTCACTAGCGCCTGTAAAATTACTGAATTTTCGAACCACTCGATGCAACAAGACAACATACGAAACGACATTAATTTAATTATAACAGATTGCTAAAATACTTGTTTAGTAAACGAAATCATTAAAAAAAATGCAAATACTAAAATATTAAAGAATTTTAAAAAACACACAAATTTTACAAGTTAAAGAAAATTTAATTGTCGCGATGTATTTTTCTATTAATATGTGATTTTACAATGAAAAAATTGCTTTTTTACGTTTTCATTTTTAGTAATTTTACAAAATTCATGATATTCACATTTTTTAAATTTTAAATTAACCAAAAATTGTAACTTTACACTCGTCCATAAAATTACGAAAAAAAACAGTACTGACAGAATCTTTTACTTCTAACCTCAAAATCATTAATATTGCTAAACTGAGTGCAATAAAATCACATAATTTTCTAACGAAATTTGTTATAGAATCTTGTAATTCTACTATTGAAATAGTAAAATTAAAACCTTTTTTTACAGTGAAAATATGTTTTAGGTTAATTGGTTCCATAGTAGAAAAAATCGTGTCGTCTATAGAAGACGATTTTCAAGACAAAAAGATTTGCAACAATTGGGATCAGAAATCACGCGAAACTGACCCACCCCTGAGCCTTCTTGTGACAACCATCTTGGTTTTTTATCTCTTTCTTTTGTATATGTTAGAGAAACACGGAATGAAAACATGGCCTCCACAACAAGGCTCTCACCAGATGGCGTATCGCAGTATTTCAGATCCCAATAAAAAAAGTATGCTTGCGCATTCTTTTTCTCTCGAAAATCTTCTTCAGGATGATATGATTTTGCCTATTGTGGAACCAACCTTATTTAAATTTAAGGTTTTGTTTCCCATGTTTGTAAATTTCCACTGGAATTCTAGTAGAAAGTCCGAAATATGCCATATCTTTATATTTTTGACAACTGTCTCACCCTGCTTTTCTCTATTGTATTCTAGTTCCCCCGCCACCATGTATCGAAAAAAGCTACCATTCCCTGAAAAGTGTCACAATTCTGATGTTCCACTGATTATTTTATATATTTTTTTTTTCAACAAGATTTTGATATATGAATCTTATAACCTAAAAAATTATTTTTCGTGTATGTAGTTGCACCGGTTTTGGCCAACCTCACATTTTTATTAATTTTATTAGTCTCCTGTTAACTTTATAGTATTTATTTTGATAAAACTTCAATTCGGAGATATTTTTGACATATGTATTGGCGATTCAAACAGCTACACTAGCGCCACAGTTGAACTAATTTAGGCGTGACTCGCTCTGTAGCACTCCATGTGTTTTAAATTATTTTTTTTTATTTAACGCTTAAAAATAATTTTACAAACGCAATAAAAATATCAGAATAATTAAATAATTTGAAATAAACTGTCAAAACAGAGACTGCTTTAGAGCGAGTCACGCCTAAATTAGTTCAACTGTGGCGCTAGTGTAGCTGTTTGAATCGCCAATTAAAGGAATATAATAGTTTGATTTATTTGGCAAGAAAATAAAACAATTTTTAGATGGCGTAAAAAAACGGTAATTTGTTAATGATAAAGTGTCTGAACGGGCTCGAAACATAAAGTCGTTAATTTCTTTTAAGGAGTAAAAATAATAATAAAAACTTGTCGATTATTCATAAAAATGTTCGAATTATTCAGTACGTATAAAATATTTTATTAAAATCTTGTTATTTAATAAAAAAAATGGGGTGGCCAAAACAAGTACAAATTTTCGTTTATTATCTAGTTTTGTCCATACATATGGCCAAAAGTGGTTATAACTTTAAACTAGTTTTGGCCACCTCCATGAAACAAGGTTATTAACGTTTTTTAATCTGATTTAATTAATGGTAAATAAAAAATTAATAATAAAATAATAATTAGAATAAAAAATATAAAAAAAATTCAAAATATAAATAAATAAATGTTTGTTTTATAAAAAGTGTATATAACCTTAAACAAACGTCAAAAAAATTAAAAAGAAAAACTAACTTAGAAGATAAATAATGAAGAAATATTAAATCGAAGAAAAATTATTACATCAATTGCAAAGAAATCTAAATAATTGGTTTATAAAAAGATTAGTGCTATAAAAATTATATTTAAAAAAACATTTTTAAAAAAAGATGCCAGATATTTGACTTTTAATTTAAAGGGGTTTATCTAAGTATTTGTAAATATTTTTTTAAATAAACATTTAAGAAAGTGTTTTAATATAAAATAATAATATTCTAAAATTTTTACTGAATAATAATACATAAAATATTATCAATTTTTTTTTGATACTTTTCTGAATCACTTGCAGGACATTTCTTTCCAATAACATTGCTTTTTTATTATTATTAGTTTAAGTGGAATTTTCTGTAGAATAAGACTAAAGTATGTCAATATTACATATATTTGTTTTACTTAATTGATTTTATTCCACATTTGTATGACTTTTAGTTTAATTTTTTAAACTGGCCAAAACTATATAGAACCAAGCATGGCCACAACTGGTGCACAAGTGTCCAAAACTATAGCACAATTAATATTTATTTATATTTTTTAATTTATTAAATTTTAAATAATGTTCTTACTTTCAAGAACAACAAATTTAAAAACTAGGCAAGTGATCTATATATATTAATAAGCGTTAGTAACTTATTTTATATAATTATTATAAAAAAAATATGCTAATAATACGTAAATCCTTAAAGTGGCCAAAACCGTTACATTCACCTTATCGTTCGGAGATCATTTTCAGTTCAAATTTATTTTGTATGTATTCAATTTACTATATTTTTATCCAAAGTGCACGCAATATAATAGAAATAAAATAATTTACTAGATTAGCCAAAAAAATTATTGTTCAATTGAACTTAATATATTTAAGTATAATAGACACGTTTTCCTTAAATTGCAAAATATTTACTACAATAATTTCAAATTTAAAATCTTTTTAATTTTCTTTCAGTGTAAATCAAATAAACTGTATTCGAATCAATCACACGAAAAAAAAGTAGAATTTTTACCCCAAAATCGGTATAAAAATTACCTGCAACAAATTTTATCCTAGTTGAGGGCGCCACCGTCTATGTGAATTAGCAATGGTGAAAATTACCCGCAACAAAATTTACCCAGCGTTTTTTCTGTTATAATTTATATATTTAAAATAAATAATTTTTAATTGACTCAAATAATTATTTGATACAAAATAAATATCTATTTGATAATAGTCGAGTAATTAATTATTTGAATCGAATTAATTTTTTTATAGGAGGATAAATGTTAATATATAAATTTAGAAAGAGTATTATTTGCTGTTAGCAAAACGTAAATAAAAATAAGATATTTCTACACCTGAGAAATGATATATTTGTCTCAGAGCAAAATAAATATTTGTTACAAATAAATTTTATTTGGTTTAAGAAAACATTTTTTTTTTATTTATATTTTCAAATAAAGAAAAAAATCCTCTTTTATCAAAATGAATATTCATATGTATATTGAAAATAAAATGCAAAATTAATTTTCTTATTTTGAGATTTTATTTTTTTCGATGTAATCAAAAGTTTTTTCTGTATACACTATTTGTATTGCTGATTGTAATATTTTTAGTGAATAACAAACACATCAGGTGTTTGTTTAAAATGTTTTTTTTTTTTTTTTTCATTTTTTACGGTTTGATGATAAGAAGCGCCAACAGCGAGGGCGTTTATGCAGACCGCACAATTGCAGATCGTTGTACAGAGCCAATAAGAGGGAGCAATAAGACCCGATTGAGTTAAGTCCTCGCACGAGTGTTCGCCAATTATCTCAGACGGGTACTCCACTCTAATTGGACTTTCGCTTGTGGGTGTTAGTAAAAGAAAGTGTAAAAAAAGCAGTGATAATTGGCTGCCGTTAAAAGTATTCTATTTCTTCAGAGCAATCCGATTCTGGAAATTATATTATATATACACACATACATATATAATATACATATAATTTCAAGAATACACATATATTCAAATATGTAATATAAACTTTCTCTATTCCAATGTTTATAGTGTAGTTTAGAAAATTTAGTTCTTTTAAATATTATTTTTTATTGTAAAGATGTAATCTTTTAAGATACACTGAAATATATGCACCTTGCATGCTTCTCCACCTGCAACTTGACTTCTAACTCTCTGGCCCGCATCGTCATATTATACACCATTCCTAAGCATGCGGTATATTACGACGGTTATGCTATTTAATTTATTTATGATTGACCCTCTTTCTTCAAACAGAAGACATCGTAAAAATTTGTTTCAAGCTTCTTTTCATTTTTTTTTTACATTCCAACAATTTTTCTTGTTTTATTATATAAACCCAGAGAAAAGATATATACATATTTATCTCGCATATAAATATTTATTTGTTTTCAAATAAATATATATATTTGCTTCAAATAAATATTTTTTTGTTTTATATAAATTTTATTTTTTTGAAATAAATATTTGATTAAAATACAAATTTTATTTGCGCTAAGTAAAATTTTATTTGTTTCAAATAATTTTTTATTTAAAAGTTAATTTTCATTAAAAAAAAAATTAATCTACTTTTTTACAATAGCAATTATAGTATATTTTTTTTTATTAATTTTGGTATTTTTTGGCTTGATAAATCATTATTTGCGAACAATTTTAAGTATACATAAATTTTTTTTAAAAATAAAACATATATCTTTGAAACATTCTTTAAATGCCACTGCAGAGATATGTATTATACATGTATTATATGATTCTTTCGATTCGAAGATGCTGAGAATCTTTTTTTTTTTGTATTTGTTATTACAAAAAATGAAAGCTCGCTATATAGTGGGTAGTAGATGCAAAGTGGATATCATGAGCGGGCGTTAAATTCAATAAATTTATTTTTATTGCTCATGCCCGCCACCGTTCCCCTCATCGTCTCTGTCTGTTATGTATATATATATATTGCTTTTGTTCTTTTTCGCTCGTTTAAATTCAATTGCTTTTCGATTGAATTATTATCAGACATTAAACTTCACATTTCACTCGTAAATCCTTCCAAATAAACCATTGAAATTAGGATAAAGACATTAACATCCTTTTTCCTTCTATTATTTATTTTTTGTCAATATATATATATATATATATATATATATATATATATATATAATTATATATATTTAGACATGTTGTTAGGAATTAAAAAAAAATTACAATTTACATTTCTGAAATTGATGTGTAACATTTAAGTACATTTGCGGTGAATACTGCTAAGAATTATATGGGTAAAATATATTTCCATACGATTTCCTGTATATTGCGAGAACGGTTATGGCGCGTGCTTGCCACGCGCGACTGTCATTTTCTTGTTGGTATATATATATTTGTTAATGGACGTTTTCAATTATTCGAGAGACGATGCTTTTAACTAAAGTATTGTTAAATAATAGACAAAACTACAAAAAAAAAATTGATTAAGTAAATTTTTTTTATTTATAGACACCCAACCTAAAATTTTACACGTGTTACTTGATTATTATCAAATACATATTTATTTTTTTCAAATAATTATTTGAGTCAATTAAATGGTATTTTTTTCAAATATATAAATTATAAGTTTTAAATTCATTTTATTTAATTCAAATAAAAATTGTTTGGTTTAAGTAAATATTTATTTGATAATAGTCAAGTAACTGATTAGTTAAATCAAATAATTTTTTTTTAGTGTATACTTTTAGAAAATACAGTACATTCTAAAATCAAAATACTGTCATTTGTTTTTACTCTTCATGTTAATGTAATCATTCTGAATTAGTAAAATTTTACTAATTCAGAAGCAAAAAGTGAGTCACTAATTCAAATTAGTAAACATTTTTACTAATTCAGATTTAGAGAGTAGTTTAAGAATGTTTCGTTTCTTCTACAAGTTTAGAATGACGTCTCCAAAATCGCATAAATGTTTAACGATTTTGGAAAAAAAATTATTGATACTATTCTTTAGGTGTAAAACTCTTGTTAATTTGAATTTTTTTTGTTTTTCTCTCGATAATGAAAACTTTCGATAATAATAAAACTCTCGATAATTTGAACTTTTTTTAGATCCCCTTTAGATTTATAATTTATCGAGTGTCGACTGTTTTAAATACCTTATTCTCTAATTTTGATTTAGTGAGAATTCGTTTAATAATTTAAATTAGTAGAAATTTTCACTAATTTTTAGTAAAATATTATTGAATTAGTAAAATATAGTATTTGATTTAGTTATATTTTTTTTCACTAAAATTTTTGTGAAAAATATTATTAAAAATTAGTAGAAATTTTTCCTAAATTTATAAATTTCTAAACGAAATCTCATTAATTCAAATTTAAAAAGTATTGCTTAGTTATAATTAATTTAAAAAGATTTGTATTGTAAAATTTTTGATTTATATTGGACAAGAGCCGCATTTTTATATTGGTTCATTGGCCTTGAATGAAGTAAACTTAACTAAGGCATATTATACGTTAACCTATAACCAGAACAATTATTATACACTATACAAATGTCACTTGCTATCTTTGAAAATCGTGCGGGTAGGTTTGTAACGTGCAACAGTGCAACACACCTGCTTGTATATAGAAACACACACCCGCGCCCGCACAACCCTTAACACTATAGCATGTCTGAAACTATGTGTTTACACCACTTTTGTGTTTTGTAATTTCGTACATTAACATTTGCCTTCTGTTTTTTTTTAAAAACTGGTTACTATGGAGAACATTGTCATACATTGCAGAGACCATAGTATATACATTATGCATTCAGGAAAATATATATACACATAATGGTACAAATTTTACAATACTGATGATTCTTCAAAAAAAATTTAAAATTTACATCTACATGTAAAGAATATAGTAAAATTTGCTTAATGTTCTCCACTTTTGGATAGGGCAAAAAGTTTATAATTTTTTCTAAAATTCCACAAATTTTTGTTACTTTCTTCAAGACGTTTAATGTACTACGCAGGGAACAAATGTTTGTGGAATTTTAGAAAAAAGTTAATATCAAATTGATTCTACAAAGCGGATCAATAATTGATACCCATTTTGGTATCAATTTGATATCTTGATGAAAGATTTTTAAACCTATCCAAAAGTGGAGAATAAATTAAGCTAAATTTTATTTTTTATTATTCCATAATAAAGATAAACTGAACTTTCACCTGCGTTACATTATAAAAATGAAAAAAAAAAAAAAATTTTTTTCCCCTTAATTTATTAAATTTTATGAGTGTATTTCGATGTTAATAAACATTGTCATAGACCAACCCCAAGGGGTGCGTTTCCTGTTGGAATGAAGAAAACACCTGCGACCACCAAGACGTACCTGCGGGGTAGCCGATGCATGTTTCCTTAGCATATGTTTTATACCCTCTTGGAAGTAGGTATATTAAACGCGTGCCAACAAATACACGGTGCAGAGGACCTGCTACCATTTTGGAATCACGCAACCATGATTCCGCCGGACCTCCCGCACCTGCAACCCTACCGACTCTGTGTTCACCCCCCAAAGAGGACGACAAATAGAATATTGTTATATAGTTACATCTTTAGCATTTCTTGACGCTAATACCAAAGTCGGCCCATAGGCAGACGGTGCGATATGGTGTCCTAACTAAAGGCACATTGCACTTCCTGTATAGGGTGTATATATATATGTAGAGTAGAGGGTGTACACTGCGTGGACACCAGCAGTCTGCAAGTCTTGGCATTCTTAGGGGGGGTATGTAGTTCAAGCATGACAGACAGGTGACACGTGCCAGCCACGCGTTTTTCGAATTAATGTAATTCCTCGCTAGTGAAAGTTAATTTGAAAATAAACAGTTAGAAAATGAACGCGAACGCATCAGGTAAACCATAACTTTCAACGGTTATATATATAGAACAATTTTTCGGGGTTGTATTTTCTAGTATTTCACGACGATACGATGAAACCTTGAATCTCAATCGACAATTAACAGATTATCTCGTTAATGATTTTAAGAACGATCAATTCCATTTCTTCCTCAGTGTGTTATAACATTTTCCGAATTCGATTTTTTTTTAATTTTTTACCATTAGTAGTATCTTGATTTTTTTTTCATTTTTCTCTAAGAAAGTTATTGACTTTCAAAAATAGTGAAAATGTATACAAAGTGGCTATTTTATTTAAAAAAATTTGTTAGACTTATGAAGAAGAGAGAAGAAAAGTACAAAGAAATTCTAAAATTTTATCATAAGAACTTCATATTTGGAAAGTTTTTATTTAATTTAATGGTTCCTATTTTTTAATAATTAATGAATAAAAATCGCAAAATTAGGTTATTTGTCAGGAACATTTGAAAATCATATTTTATTATATATTATTTCATATCTTTAAATAATTATATCAATTGATCACAGAAAATTAAAATGTATTAAAATAAGCTCCAACGCTTATTATTTTAATCCAATTTTGCTTATTTCAATACCAAAATGGATTAAAATAAGCAAAATTGGATTAAAATAATCAGCGTTGCAGCTTATTTTAATGCCTTTTAATTTTCTGTGATAATGATAAATTTATTTATTCTTAGTAAATTCTAATAATTTATTTTTATGGTGAATTCTATGTTTTTTTTTGCATATTTTCTAATGGCTAAAAAATTGACATATAGTTTTCAGCACCTCATATACTTTAAATTCTTATTTTACAATAAATAATTAAATTTTTAATGATATTCTTTTCATTTCGTGATATTGATAACTTCAAAATCATTCCTGCAAAGTATTATAATTTTTAAAAATTAGTCTGCAACGACTTTAGTCGAAACTTAAGGTGGTTCAACTCATTAACATAACCTTAAACTAAAAAGTAGTTTTTAACAGAACTAAATAGTATATTATGTGGCAAGCACGTAAAGTAGTACTTTTTAGGTGAGGATGTAATTTTCAATACGAGCTGTCGTTAGTGCGACGTAGTTGAGACGAAGTCGAGCCAAGTCGAACCGAAGTCGCACAGACAGCGAGTATTGAAATCATCCGAACCTAAAAATTACTACGTGCGAGCCACATAACCTATTTTTTTCGCCATTGTTATGAAAAAGAGAAACAATTTTTCATGAAATAGTGAAATAGTATATAAAATAAAAGCAAAACAAAAATTTTATGCAAAAATTAACAACTTTGGGCCAACAACAGTTGGCCCAAACTGCCTTAAAAAGTGCTACTTTATCTGCCCAAAACAGGCACAAAAAAGACACTTTTTCATGTCAATGGCGAAAAAAATATATTTAACATTTATTACACCCAAATTCAACAGATCCAATTGTATGTATAATTTTGGAAAAAAATTATTCTGAGTTAAAATTTATTGTTAAATAATAATTAATAAACATTTTGTATTTTTTCTTAAAAGTTAGTGAACAATTCTAATTTTTATAAACAATGGCTCATTTTTCTCTTTGAAAGATTCTCTAAATTTTTTATTTTGTGTTTTTGTTAAATAATGATTTGTTTAAAAAATATAAAAAATAAAATTTTTTTTTTTTTTATTAACTTTTGAACAAAATATTTTTAATAAAATTCCAACAAACAGAATTGTAGAAAATCTTTCAAAGAGCAAAATGAGCTATTGTTTATAAAAATTAGATAAAAATTAGAATTGTTCACTAACTTTTAAGGAAAAATACAAAATGTTTATTAATTATTATTTAACAACAAATTTTAACTCAGAATAATTTTTTTCCAAAATTATACAATTGGATCTGTTGAATTTGGGTGTAATAAATTTTAAATATATTTTTAGTTCTGTTAAAAACTATTTTTTAGTTTGAGGTTATGTTAAAGGGTTGAACCTCCTTAATGGATTTACCGGTGAAAAATTTTAATCCGTTTTTATTCGTTTTAAGGTTATGTTGCATATATATGATTACTTTAAATTGATCGTTATATCAATTGTTCAAGGAAAACTTCCTTGTTTTCGAACAAAAAAATTTGACAAATTGCGGTTGTCAAAATTTTAAAACAGAGCCGATAATATCGTTCGTTTCTTGAATTGGTCGCTCGAATGGAACACTATCATGTTGTCATTAATGTTTGTAATTGACTGTTATTAGTATAAAACCAAATGACTCGGAGAAAAGCACATATGTACTGTTGCAATATACGTGCGCTAAGCAATAAAACCTCATGTATGTTTATAGATGTTCGTAAATTCAACTAGTAGAAAGTCTCCATTATTTCCTGAATGATTGTATTGTCAGTATATACGTATGTAGCAAGGTGGCTTTGGTACATGCATTTGAATTGTTGAAGAAAATATAAATTTTTGACGATATTATAACGCGAGAATGATAAAGAAAGGTCAAAAAAATTTGATAGTCATTTTGGATGACAACTCCATGGGAGAACGACACAACCTGTGTGGCAGTTCACCTCTTGTTGCTATGAACATAAAACTGTTTCATACCTTCGTAATTTACAAGATATTTACAGCTCGCTTCGTTACGGCCTATGGAGAGGACTTGCGCGTCTCGATATCGTATAAGAATGGGGTTCACGATTTTCCTAACTGCTAAAGCATCTTCGTGAATCCCGTTGCTGTAACGAGATCCTTGAAATTATACCAGTCACGAGTCCAGTAAATTTATAGTTTCTAAGGATCGAGATACCAAAAACTGACATCTTCCTTCATAATAAAATCATATAATAACTTGATTTGAATGTTTATGTTTATTCTTCCATATATATATGTTGCATTAGCATGACCCACCCATTTAAAGGTGTTTGAAGTATATTTTTTTTCTTTACATATATACATTGTTATTCACGAGACGTATAATTATCCCATAAATCATCAATTAGAATTCAATAAAAAAATTCTATTAGATATAATAATTTTTTAGACGAATTATCATATATTTGACAGAATTATTTTACAGATGTTTTCTTTACACAACGTTTTACTTAAAAGAATTCTAATTTTACCGAATTTTAATTTAGCATAACTCTTATTCAACAGAATTTTAATTGATTCGAATTTTTAAATGTCATCATTTTCAGAATTCTTATAAGAATTCAGCGAAATAAAAATTCAGACACATGAAGATTCGGTGAATTTGAAAATAAAAAGCATTTTATAAAATAGCAAATTTTTATTTGTCCGAAATTATAAATGGCCGAACAAGCGTCAAAAATAAAGATAACAGCACAATTTTTAAAATTTTCCATTCACTATTTTCTTGATAATTTCTGATTGGTGAATTTTAAAAATCACATCAAAATCTTTTTGTCGATTTTTTATTCGGTCATTTTATTCGGAAATATTACACTTGGGTAAGTGTATGAATTACTGCTGATGCGCCAATTACTGCGATTTTTATAAAATTAGTAGAACTTAGTTGAGAACATAGAACTGTTTCAAAATGACTTTAAAACTTATTCCAAATGATATTTGATATTATATCCACTGATGATGCATATTTCGACTATTATCAAATGAGTCGCCGGAAAGTAAAACAACATATAAACTTCTGACTCCCATTGAATTAACATGGCCGTCAGAATTTTATGTGTGGTTTTACTTTCCGGCGACTCAAATTATTTATTCATGTTACAATTGAACCTATCACAGTAATTAGAGCATGCGTATATTTTTAGCGTTGCAGTAATTGGTGCACACCATTCGCAGTAATTCATGCAAACTTGCAATAATACCAGCATATGCCATTTTTAAAAAAGTTAATATTTTTAATAATATATTTTTTATTTCTTCAAGTTTAAAGTATCGTTTCTATTTTAATAGACACTAATAGTGATTTAAAAAAAAGAATAAAACCATTATTTCATTTATAATTTTATTATTTTATCATTAAAGTCGGTCTTGGGTATATACTTTCTAATAACTATATATGCACAATGATTAATTATTATTAATAACCATGGGCCAAAATGTACCGTCGGTAGTTCTAGTGTTAAGAAATGCAACAATTATTATTGTGAATTGTATTATTATTAAAATATATAATTTCAGTACGGTGTTATTTATGAACAAAATTTGCTTAAAATTCTATTTTGGACAAATCTATTTACCCAGTCATCATGGTGCGGGTGATTCTCAAGGGTGAGATTTACAAATTTCTTCCTATTATTGACGACTATTATCAAGGATAATTTGGATAAAATGCTCGATATAGTCGATTCTAGGAAGATAGAAGTCGAGTCGATTTTACTAGCGCTGCTGCTTGGGACCATTAGTAGTCCGTCTGATCAGACAGGGATTAGATCGTCTGATCACTCCATCCAATGAAAAAAACGTCACCACTCTGAGTAGCGCTTGTTAGAGACGGGGTCTGATCAGAGACAATATAGACAACAGACGGTCTAATAAAACCCCTGTCAGTTCCTTAACATTTTTCTACAAGGGGGAATCTTTTTTTTTTTTAATTCAAAATTTATTTATTCTTTGAATATTTTTTGTTTCCCTAATCAATAAATCGATTAACAAAGTTCTGAAAAACACATTACGCTAGTAGGGATTTAAAAAAATTTTCCTTTCTTTCAATTCTAATTTTTTTTAATTTTTGTTAAAGGTCATATATTGAACGGAAAAAAAGGCTACACATCATACACAGTTATATTTTATAATTTTCTACATGCATTTTGTGCAATTATCTTTAATCTATGACGTTTGTATTGACATTAGCCTTCAGTTAATAAATCGAGAAAGAAATAAACACCCTCGATGATTTGATTAAGTCAGGATTAAAATAAAAAATGATTGGGGTACAAAAGTTCCAATGCCGACTAGCCCAAAGTATTATATTCCCAGAGGAAATTTTTCCCAAAGGACATTTTTTCCAAAGTATTCTTTTTCCAATAGTCATTTTTGCCAAACATTGTTTTCTTTTATTTTTCAAATTTGAAAGTGCAACTTGAAGTTAGGAAACTGTCATTTGTTATTTTCAGTGTGCATTGACATTCGTGTTGTTTTTCCAAAATTATAGTGTCACTAAAAATTTTAGTTAAATTGTTAGAATTTTATATAAATTGCAAATCGTGAGTAAAAAAAGAAATAATTAATTAATATGGCTGAACTCATACAACACGGAAAATCAATTTTTTTACACGACGATGGATTCCTGTATTATAAACATTCGGATGGAAAGAACAACGTAAAATATTGGAGATGTCGCAACAAAGGATCATGCTCAGCACGAGTAATAACGGTCAACTGCGGGCAAAACATAACTATGCGTAAAAACTGCAAGTCTGAAGATCATAAACATGCTCCTAATCGGGAAGAAGTGCAAGCACTGAAGGTTATTACATCCAGAGTTGAGTATGCTCTCGAAAAATATAAGGATGAATCTGGTCAGCCGATTATGAAAGTCTTAACGAATAATTTACGTAACGGGTGGATGTACATGTTTTTTGAACGAGGATCACCATATGTGCCAGGATTTGATCGCCCCTTTCAGCGAATGTCTAAATCTGGAATTCGAAGCCAATTAAAGAAGAAACCGAAACGTTGGAATGTAGGCAATACTGATCAATCTGAAAATCAGGAAATCAAAAAGATTTGTGAACTATTCCGACTTTTCTGCCTTATATTTATCGTCGCTAATTGTTTTAACATTTTTGTTTTTCTTTTGGAGCGTATTATATCGCAAAAGAAATGTTTTTAAAAAATAAATTATCATAATAGTATATTGTACATTATAAGTATCGAAAGAAGTTGTTTTCCGACGAGTACAAATTTTGCTACTTTAAGCGAATTTACACGAAGTCGAAAACTGATCTGTTATGTTGTGCAACGCAGTCCTTTCCCGTATGGAAATTTATCGTGGAAATGTATGGGAAACTGTACAGTTGAGCTAGATTCAATCGAGCAACTTAAGAGGAAAACTGGACAGAATCAAGTAGGGTATGTGACGCTAGGCGATAGCTAGTTTTTTTCCAGGCCTGTTGTCTAATCCCTCTCTAGTAAAATAAAAATTTCTAGCCAGTTTCATGATATTAAAATATACAGTTTCTATCTATACTCAAGGGTCCGACCCAACTTCAAATAGGTAGTAACACCTTTTTATGAAAATTTTTCTATTTTCAAAGTTTAAAACAAAAGACGTCTTTAAGACATCTTAAAGAAATCTAATGGCCAAGATATAGATTCTTAGGAGGTCTTTAAAATAACCTCTCATCTTTTGTCATAAGCCCACAAGACGTCCACAAAAAGACATCCTTAGAACGTTGACAAATCCCATTGATTTGAATTATTTATCCACATTTTTCATGTTGTCCTCGATATTTACGATTTTACAGTAAATTTTGAAATTGTTTTTTTTTTATTTTTATTGTTCAATAATTTATCGTCCATACGTTATCGGCAAAATTATCATTATACAAACACCTTTAATTGATTTAATAATACTTTTTTTCTTTTCAACAATGTCCTTTTGATCATCATTAGAATTTTTTTATCGTTCTTATAATTTCACTTCTGAATTTCTTTCATTGATGTCGAGAGAGATGGATTTTTTTTTGGCAATATGTTCATGCAGATATTTTATTCGTATAGCTATAGTTGATTCCCATTCCAAAACTGTGATTTTTCAATTTATAAAATAATTAACAATCGATATAATTTTAATTAATAGTTTTAGAAGTATATTAAATTTAAAAATTAACTTCGCTTAATTATTTTGCTGTATTAGTTAATTATGAGCTGCCTCAGTTAAAAAATCACTATCTATATATAACATCAAACTCATTTTTCTCTGTGTTTAAATAAATTATAATTTAAAAATTTGAAATATATTATTAATTTATTACCCTGCGACGTAGAAAATATACGCGCGTTTTAGCGCACAATATTTTAGCAAATAATAAAAAATAATTTTTAATACGTTGTACATTAATTAATAAGAATTAACAAACATTTATTTATTAATAATAGTTATAAAAGAATAATAATAAAAATTTTAAATATTAATATCGATATATAATAAGAAAATACAAATAAAATAATGTTAAAAATTATATTTATCAAAAATTTTTAATTATTTTTTAATTTAAAATTTAGTTATTTTTTTATACTGAAAAAAAAGATTGGTTAGGGTTACCATTTTTACTTAGTAAACTATACTGCTGCCAATTTATTAGTTGTGGTTACTATTTTTATTCATTGACACAACTATTTTATTAGTTGCTTTAACTAATTAGTTTGTTGAAATAACTATTTAATTAGTTACCTTACTAACAAAATGGTTAGTCTGACTACCTAAGTGGTAACAGTAACTAATATAAATTAGCAAAAATACTCTTCCTAACGAAATGGTAATCGGAACCAATCGTTTCTCTCAGTGTATTTTTAATAAACAATTATTATTGTTTATGAAAATGATAATAATTACAGACCTAACATATGAATTCAGTACAATTTTTTCACACTTTATGGAATATATGTGAATCAATTTTTTACAAATAAAAAATTATTTATTCTTTGAATATTTTCTGTTTCCGTAACCACTAAATCGATTGACAAAGTTGTCAAGGATACAGTGCGCTACTAAAACTTTAAAAAAATTTCACAGTTCAACATTTTTTTTTTATTTTTAATTTTGTTACAGGTCACAAATTGAAGGTAAAAAATATGAATTCCCACGTCACACAAAGTTATATTCTATAATTTTCTAAATGTAATATGTACTATTATCTTCAATCAACAAACAAAACCTACTTTAAGTAGAAAAGAAAAATTATTGACTTTTTTACAATACTTTGTCTTCAAGTAAATAAAAGTTGTGTTTTAAATCAGTTCGTATGTAACCTTCATTCTCTTTAATCCCTCTAATGTTAGTTCTTCTGAAATTTTTTTTAAAATTAACTATCAAAAATAATTTAATAATAAAAATACAATTCATACGATATTAAAACAGATAGTGATTAAAATAAAAAAAAATGCAAGTCTGTCAAATAATACTATTCAGTTTTCTCATTAGAATTTATGTTGCGAAGAGTGCACCGCATACGGAATGGTTTCAGCATTTAATCAATTACATTCAACGTAATTCGAGAAAGTATCAGGTATTTCTAATTACCGACAATGATGAAAAAAATTTTAATGAAAATTTGATTTTCAAAATTCCATCAAGTTTTCCAACTCAGATAGTCAGTTTTCATTGCATGAAAGAAAGTCAATCAAATTGCTCAAAAAATCTTCAATTATTTAAGGACTATCGTGGAACGAATTTGTTTATTATCATTCCTTCACTAAACGCATCACAAAATAATCAGACAACAGATGCAATTGAATTTTTCAATGGTTTGTCAAGAGGTCGCACTCGACCAAAATGGCTGATTATTTTTCCCAATGAGGAAAAAAAGTTACCATCCAAGAGACTGTTGCGTAAAATGTGGAGCCTACAAGTGTTGGATGCTACTATTCTCAAAATAGATAAGAAATCATTTGCAGGCAAATATTTTACTAAAGGAATCAATGAAGGCTTTGCAAAACTTATCCAATATAACCCGTTCTTGAAGTCTAAAAATTTTGAAATTTCGAAACTGACACGGAAATCTGTATGGTTTCCAGACAAACTTCAAAATTTACATCAATGGCAATTAAATGCGAGCATGTCTACTTTTGTTCCACTAGTCAATGTGACGCGCAATGCTTCTGGTCATGTAATCGAGATGTCGGGCACAGATGCAAACGTCATAAGATTTATGGCAAAGGAAATGAATTTTTTACTAAAAATCATTCCTCACAATTATACCGAATTTGGAACATTTAATTTGAACGGAAATAACTCGGACGGTTTAACCAGAATGCTGGAGAACAATTCTTTAAACCTGATAGCGAATAGTCTTTTCGGAACAGAACCTCTTTATCACAGTTGGGTTGAATTTAGTCGAGAACTAGATCTGTCTGGGCTTCAAGCAGTAGTACCTATTCTAAAAGAAAGGATTTCTTCACTGGTTATTACTGGAAAAATTTCAGCAACATTAGCATTATGCGCTACTTTGATGACTTTGCTTTTGATCTTGGCTAGAATTCTCAAAATGGACATGGACGTATGGCAACCTCTTAAATTATTCCAAATACTCTTTGGATACGGTGTGGACAAGGAACCAAAACAACTCTTTGATCGGATTATTTTTGCCACGATTCTACTCACATCAATGATTATGTCAATGAACATCTATGACGTTTGTACTGATATTAGCCTTCAATATGAAATCGAAAAAAAAATAAACACTTTTGATGATTTGATCAAATCAGGAATAAAATCAAAAATTGCTGGTTCATTAAGAAGTGAAATAATATATAATACCGATAATGGATCGTCACTTCATACAGTTTTAAAAAATGCTGAAGGAATAGAAAAGAATAAAGTATTGGATTGCCTTGAAGAGTTGGCAAATTACAGAAATGTATGTTGTATTGTGATTACACCTAAAGTTGAGTATGCTCTCGAAAAATATAAAGATGAAACTGGTCAACCGATTATGAAAGTCATACCGCAAAATTTACTTAACTTGTGGATGTACATGTATTTTGAACGAGGATCACCGTATGTGTCAGGATTTGATCGCCTCTTTCAGCGAATGTTTGAATCTGGAATTCGAAGCCAATTGAAGAAGAATTCGAAACGTTCGAATGTAGTTAATACTGATCAATCTGAAAATCAAGAAATCAAAAAAATTTGTGAACTACTCCGACTTTTCTGCTTTATATTTTTCGTCGCTAATTGTTTTAACATTGTCGTTTTTCTTCTGGAGCGTTTTATATCGCGAAAAAAATTGTTTTATTAATAAAATTTCATAGTAGTATATTGTTCACTAAGTACCGAAAGAAGCTGTTCTCCGACGAGTGCATTTGCTACTCCGAGCGATGTGAATTTGTACAAAGTTGGAAAAAGTTCTTTCGTACATAAATTTTACATCGATACATCGATATATCGCTGCGATATCAACGAGGACTACGTTAGTTGCACCGCTATCTGCTAGATGGTGCTAGTTTAGATTTAACATCTCCCTGCAGTTGGCGTTGATTTCTATAGCATATGGCACTTTGTTTCACATTTTTCTCCCACTAGTGGGAGAAATGAGCATTTAACCCACGGTCACGTGACATATCGTCACGTGACATATCGTCACGTGACACGTCACACAGATATTTACAAAATATAAAATAAAAAAATTTTCGAAAAATGACCTTAAAACCAGAACATTACATTAAAGAATAAAATTTTAAATTATTTTTTAATTTAAAATGTAAGTTACTTTATTTATTTTTAATAAGTGATTATTATTGTTTATAAAAAATTAAAAATGATAATAATTACAGACCTAACATATGCATTAATTACAATTTTTGTCCTTTCACACTTTATGGAAAACATGGGAATCTATATTTTTTAAATAAAAAAATTATTTATTCTTTAAATATTTTTTGTTTCCCTAATCAATAAATCAATTGACAAAGTTGTGAAGAATACTTTACTCTAGTATAGATTTAAAAAATGTTTATTTTCTTTCAATTCTACATTTTCTTTATTTAAAATTTTGTTAAAGGTCACATATTGAACGGAAAAAAATGAAATTCACACAAAGTTATATTTTATAATTTTCTAAATGCATTATGTTCAATTATCTTTGATCAACAAACAAAGTGAAAAAGAAAAATTATTGACTTTTTTACAATACTTTGCTTTCAAATAAATAAAAGTTGTTTTTTAAATTAGTTCGTATATGTAACCTTCATCTCTTCAATTTCTCTAATGTTAGTTCTTCAGGAAAATTTCAGAAAATTTACTACCAAAAATTATTTAATAATAAAATTACAATTTATACGATATAAAAACAGATAGTAGCCCTGGTAGGGGAATTTCTACACGAGCGGGCAAAAATCAAAGTTCTAAAAAGACAAAGTTATAACGCTCGATGCTGCCAGCGTACATACTTTTAAGCATTCTTCAAAGTACTTTGCTGGACATGTGAAGGAAACTAATATTTTGCGCCTACTGTACAAGCATATAAAGTAATGCTTTTCTGTAGGGAGTTACACACGGAAAATAATTTAACAACAAGAACGAATTATTTTGGGAATATAATTATAGTTATAGTATGAAGAACCACACATCCAACGCTATGAATTAAGTTTCACCGAAATAACGGAATTTAATGTTTAGCGTTTTCGCTGAAGTGAATTTAGGTTCAATATTTATGGTCAGCCATTTTGAGAATATTCGGAAATTTACCGTTCTTACCAAGAAATATTTCTCAAATCACAAGTAAAAATTTTTTGCGATCGTCAGCGTCACAGAAAAAAAGGTGGGTAAATAATGTTGTAAAGATAGAGGATAAAAGTCGTTAAAGGCCTGAGCAGAATAGAAACGTAACCGAAATCGTAATCGCACCCGAAAGAATGAGTTAGAGAAGGATAGACATATTGTTTGTCCTTCTTTAACTCATTCTACCGGTTGCGTTTACGATTACGATTCGGTTGCGTTTCTATTCTGCTTTGGCCTTAAGATACAGGGTAAAGGATAAATTTGTAATGGATAAAAATGTTACTAAAATATTACTAGAAAAATGGATGTCATATTTGAGTAAACTGTCTAATTTTAATAAAAATATTAGTAATTTTACACTTAACTTATTAAATCCACAAATTTTTTATAAATAAGTAATTGCATGTGGAAATATTTTGCCTATAATTATTGTCTATTAATAAAAATATCTTTAACTAGTACAACTGACAGCTGACGACAGTGCGTAAATAATCAGAACTGGGAAATCTCGATGAACTGATACAGCCTAATATGCACAAAAAATTCAGTTACTACCCAACTCTGCTTTCGAGCAACAATTCAGACGTTGAGTTGTAATTTCCCAGTTCTGATTATTTACGCACTGTCGTCAGCTGTCAGTTGTACTAGTTAAAGATATTTTTATTAATAGACAATAATTATAGGCAAAATATTTCCACATGCAATTACTTATTTATAAAAAATTTGTGGATTTAATAAGTTAAGTGTAAAATTACTAATATTTTTATTAAAATTTGACAGTTTACTCAAATACGGTTGTACTTTTTTCCGTGTGGGAATCTATTTTTTTCAAATAAAAAATTATTTATTCTTTGAAAATTTTTTGTTTTCCTAATCAATAAATCGATTGACAAAGTTGTCAAGAACACATTATGCTAGTAGAGATTTAAAAAAATTTTCCTTTCTTTCAATTCTAATTTTTTTTTATTTTTGTTAAAGGTCATATATTGAACGAAAAAAATAAAAAAGGCCACGTCATACAAAGTTATATTTTTCAATTTTCTAAATGCATTTTGTACTATCTTTAATCAAAAATCCATCTACTGAAATGAAGTAAGAAAAATTATTCATTTTTTACAATTCTTGGCTTTCAACATAAAAGTTATATTTTAAGTCAGTCGCAGTATGTAACCTTTAATCTCTTCAATTCCTCTAGAGTTATTTCTTTAATAAAATTTTTAAAAATTTACTACCAAAAAAAATTCAGTAGATAATTACAATTCATACGATATAAAAGTAGATAACATGTAAGTAATTTATTTAAAATTAACTTAAGTTAAATAAAATTTTTTAATTGTGATTGTCTCAACGGCGAATTTCTTTTTCTTTTCTGGTTTTTGTAGTCAAAAGAAGATCGCCGAACGGCTATCGAAACATAAATTAATATATTATATAATTGAAACATCATCTCTTTGATATAAAAAAAAGGTGGTAATTAAAACAAAAAAAATGCGAATTTGTCAAATAATACTATTCAGTTTTCTCATTACAATTTATGTTGCAAAGAGTGCACCGCATACGGAATGGTTTCAGCATTTAATCAATTACATTCAACGTGATTCAAAAAAGTATCAGGTATTTCTAATTATCGACAATGATAAAAAAGATTTTAATGAAAATTTGATTTTCAAAATTCCATCAAGTTTTCCAACTCAGATAGTCAGTTTTCATTGCATGAAAGAAAGTCAATCAAATTGCTCAAAAAATCTTCAATTATTTAAAGACTATCGTGGAACGAATTTGTTTATTATCATTCCTTCACTAAACGCATCACAAAATAATCAGACAACAGATGCAATTGAATTTTTCAATGGTTTGTCAAGAGGTCGCACTCGACCAAAATGGCTGATTATTTTTCCCAATGAGGAAAAAAAGTTACCATCCAAGAGACTGTTGCGTAAAATGTGGAGCCTACAAGTGTTGGATGCTACTATTCTCAAAATAGATAAGAAATCATTTGCAGGCAAATATTTTACTAAAGGAATCAATGAAGGCTTTGCAAAACTTATCCAATATAACCCGTTCTTGAAGTCTAAAAATTTTGAAATTTCGAAACTGACACGGAAATCTGTATGGTTTCCAGACAAACTTCAAAATTTACATCAATGGCAATTAAATGCGAGCATGTCCACTTTCGTTCCATTGCTCAATGTATCGCGCAATGCTTCTGGTCATGTAATCGATATGTCGGGCACTGATGCAAACGTCATAAGATTTATGGCAAAGGAAATGAATTTTTTGCTAAAATTCATTCCTCATAATTATACAACATTTGGAACCTTTAATTTGAATGGAAATAACTCTGACGGTTTAACAAGAATGCTGGAGAACAATACTTTAAACCTGATAGCGAATCGTCTTTTTGGAACAGAACCTCTTTTTCACAGTTGGGTTGAATTTAGTCGAGAACTAGATCTGACTGGGCTTCAAGCAGTAGTACCTATTCGAAAAGAAAGGATTTCTTCACTGGTTATTACTGGAAACATTTCAGCAACATTAGCATTATGCGCTACTTTGATGACTTTGCTTTTGATTTTGTCGAGAATTCTCAAAATGGACATGGACGTATGGCAACCTCTTAAACTATTCCAAATACTCTTTGGATACGTTGTGGACAAGGAACCAAAACAACTGTTTGATCGGATTATTTTTGCCACGATTCTATTCACATCAATGATATTGTCAATGAACATCTATAACGTATTTACTGACATGAGTCTTCACTATGAAATCGAGAAAGAAGTAAACACCCTCGATGATTTGATCAAATTAGGATTAAAATCAAAAATGGATTATTCATTAAGAAGTGAAATAATATATAATACCGATAATGGATCGTCACTTCATACAGTCTTAAAAAATGCTGAAGGAATAGCAAATAATGAAGTATTGGATTGCCTTGAAGAGTTGGCAAATTACAGAAATGTATGTTGTATTGTGATTACACCCATGGCAAAGTATGCTCTGGAAAAATATAACGATGAATCTGGTCAGCCGATAATGAAAGTCATACCAAATAATTTACGTAAGGCGTGGTGGTACATGTATTTTGAACAAGGATCACCATATGTGCCTGGATTTAATCGTCTTTTTCAGCGAATGTCTGAATCTGGAATTCGAAGCCATTTGAAGAATAAGAAACCGAAACGTTGGAATGTACGCAACGCTGATCAATCTGAAAATCAGGAAATTAAAAAAATTTGTGAATTACTCCGACTTTTCTACTTTATATTTATCGTCGCTAATTGTTTTAACATTGTTGTTTTTTTTCTGGAGCGTTTTATATCGCGAAAAAAAATCAATTTTAGACTTATTAAACCATAGAGATGTAAGAATAAAGTGCAAGTAGTAGGCCCTGCTTTTCTTCTTGTCTTACTAATACTGAAGCATTAGTGAAACAATCACAAATCACATCTGTCTCTTTCTGTCCAACGCCTATTTAATTGTCGCTTTTTCGGGCCCCTTGCACACTCTATTTTTATATTTCTATGTATTAAACGAAAAGCTTATGTTACTTAAATAATAAAAAATTATAACTTTATAAAAATCGATTATTTAAACAAATATGAGAAATTAAAACTAATACCGGTAATTTCAAGAAAATTTTAATGATTTTTAGACAATCGTCTAAATTTCGCTAATTTTTTCAAAGTCAAACAATCAAAAAATGGCAAGTTTTAAATTTTTTATTAATAGTATATTTAATTATGAAACTTTTAAGTCTTTATAGACCTCGATCGGATAAAAAATGACAATTCTACACAAGATTTATTGAACAAAGTACTTTTTCACTTTCAGTATATTTTCAAGTGATTTCGATCTATATCAGTTTTGTATAAAATTACGTTAAGCGAAACTCACCAAAATGAGTACTCAAGGGTTTCAGGGTCGCTGATTACGAATCCGAGGTCAGTTTTTGAAAATTCAAAATGGCGGATCCAATATGGCAGACAAAAATTTTAGTAATTAGAGCTAAGTACCTCGGATTCGTAATCAACGACCCTGAAAACCTTCGAGTATTCATTTTAGAGTACTTAGCTCCAATTATTAAAATTTTGTCCGCCATATTGGATCCGCCATTTTGAATTTTCAAAAACTGACCTCGGATTCGTAATCAGCGACCCCAAAAACACCCGAGTGCTCATTTTGGTAAGCTTCGCTTAACATAGTTTTATACAAAACTGATATAGATCGAAATCACTTGAAAAAATACTAAAAGTGAAAAAGTACTTTGTTCAATAAATCTAGTGTAGAATTGTCATTTTTTATCCGATCGAGGTCTATAAAGGCTTAAAAATTTCGTAATTCAGTATACTATTAATAAAAAATTTAAATTTTGCCTTTTTTTTATTGTTTGACTTTGAAAAAATTAGCGAAATTTAGACAAAATGTCTAAAAATCAATCAAATTTGCTTGAAATTTGAACTTTGATCGACTGTAACTCTTAAAATTTTGTATGGATTTAATTGGTTGACCAATGGTTTGAGAGGTAATTTAATTATCTTTCAAATGGTGATTTATTTTTTACATTTGGATTAACTGCTTTCTCTACCGGTGACTTTAAGTGACGTCACACCTCGAAGATGCATAATTTGCTGTTACAAAAAAATTGCACGAGGGAAAAAAATGTATAATATGATTTTCATACTCAAAGAACACATATTAATCGAGCAAAAAATGTTTTGCTTGGGGTGACAAAAAAAAATTTGAAATTTGTAAATAGTTATTTTTTAAAACGCGCCGTAAATAATTCACTTTCCCCAATTTATTATTGTTTATAGAAATGATAATAATCACAGACTTTTCACAGCTTCTGTAATACATGGAAATTTATTATTATTTTTTTAAATAAAAAATCATTTATTCTTTGAAGATTTTCTGTTTTCCTAATCAATAAATCGATTGTCAAAGTTGTCCAGAATACAGCAGTGTTTTAGTAAAGATTTCAAAATTAACAATTTTTTCAGTAAACGGTTTTTAATGATTTAAAAAAAATTTTAAATGCCAAGGTTAAATCTTATTATATAACAGTGGTTTTTTTAAAAATTGGGATGAAAATGTAAAAAAACTTTTTCTGTGAAAGTATAAAAAAAAAACCATTTTACTAAAATTATTTCTATCAAATGTGTGCTGAAAGTATGCGTATGTGTATTATTATTATTATTATTATTATTATTATTGATATGTGATATCAATAATCATTAATTCAATTTATTTTAAATAATAAACTCGTGACAGACTCATTATAATTTTAGATTGTTTGATTTTATTGTGCCTATTTTGATATTTTTCTTATATGGAATTAACTATGTATTGTAAAAATTTAGTTTACGTAATGACTAATTTGTATAATTGTTGTTTTGGAAAATTCAATATAAGTTTAAAAGTTAAGTTGTTACAATTGTTTATTTATAATTCCCCACTTTGCCCTAAAATAAAATAGTTTAGAATATTTTATTCTTAATTTGAGAATACTTTTTTTTTGGTGCAGAGGTTATACGACATACCTATAAATGCTATTTTTTAACTGTTAAATGTTATTTTTAACTAAATTGATTATATTGTAAAAATTTTTTTTCTTTTTTTTAAGGTATCACAGACAAAATTGTATATATTGAGAGTAATTACATAAGAATAAATTTATGAGTTGATCGGATATTAAAAATGATGGTGAATTACTAAAATGAAGTTTCGAGTGCGGTTTGTGTGGACTGCTGTTCCGGGTAATGTTGCGGATATAAGGAACGAGTACGGACCTATAGCGTGGGTAGAAGATTGAGTTTCATACAAATCGCAAGTAACCTAAACCAAAACCTGCTAGTGTGCTCCAGCATCATGCATCAATAATGACAAGCAACTCCCGCTTGCGTATATATACAACTACAGGAAAAAAAATATACTGGTTTGTGTGAAATACGAACGAAGAGGTTCAAAGTAAAGTATTTGAATTCATGCGTGCCAAGATTGCAGTAAATGTCACATCCTCTTATTGTGTGATATTTCATTCGATTTTCGAGGCAGCTTGTAGGAATTTTTCTGAATGTGATATCTTTTATCAATAAAGAATTTATTTACACTTTTAACTTTTTAAAATATATGGTCATGGAAAAAACACTGGTAGATGCAGTATAAATTTCTCCTGACAAAAAAAAAGAAAAAAAAAATTCACAATAATTGCCCTGGAATATAAATGTTTATGGTATCTTAAAAATTTAATTATTTATTTCTATACAATTTTACTATCTGTAAAAGAAAGTATACTTAAGTGCTTGTCTATATATTTCCGTGTAGAAATTTCGCCCGACCCCCCGACCGGAAGTGATGTGTGTGTCCGGTCACGATGAAACCAGGGGTCGTGCTTTTTGTCTGATCTGGCTTTTAATGTGTAAAAAATTTCTTTGGATTTTAAAATTTTTTCACTTTGAAACATTTTATCCTCTCTTTACTTCAAATTGAAGACTAATTGGAAAGAGAATATAGCAGGATTTTCAAAGAGTATTTTATAATTCTTATATGCATTTCGATGTAATCGTTGATTATTTCTTGACAGAGGCAACCCAAAAAAAAAAAAAAAAATGATCTCCCACGCTTTCATATACAGATCGCAGTATCCTCTATTAAAAGACATTTGATTCAGCATCACGCTTTGCTCGTTGGGATCTTCCACTCCTTTCAAATGATACTCGTTTAACATATGAAAAAGTCTTCGAAAGATGAATGGGGACGCAAGCTTTTGTAAAATAAATGCTTTCGTCTTTTTCTTTTTTTTCTGCCAAGAGGCGACAGGTTGGGGTCACGCCCGTCACTGAGCAGCATACATGAATGTTTATTGCATTCCTTTTAGGCCTATCACATCTTTTAAGGACACACATTTTGATTTCAGCTTCATGGATTTAAATACCATCTATAAAATTGTATAACGTAAAAAATCTGTTCAGTACTGCATTTATGATACAGTAATCTAAATTATATAAAAAAATATCTAATAAAGAATTTTAAATTGTAAATCTAATTCAATAGTACATTTTTTTAAATTAATTTATTTCTAGAGGCTTAAAAATTAATAAAAGACCGTGATCTCTGCATTAACTAATCCGAAAAATTAATTCTTATACACCATATGTCCTATATACCTTATTCTCAACGTACAGGATGAACAGGAATTCTTATTCCCTCTCATCAAATAAATTTTGAATGAATACTTAACCTTAATATAATTGAACAGGTCATAATTAAAACAAGCATGATGAAGCCTAAATGTTTCCGGTTACTCGCAGGGCATTAAATTTGTATAGCCGGAAACTGCATAAGTAAACAATAAAATATAAAATACATATAGTTAACCCCAAGTTGAACATACGTAATTGTTTTGGGGCAGTAGTTTTTATAAATAAACTTTCAATATAAAGCCACCTATCTGAGATATTTTTTTGTAACCCAAAACAATATTATATAAGATTATTCTTTTTAAATATCCTCTAAACGAAAAGAAGATCCCTGAGAAATAAGAAAAAAAAACTGTTTGCATCAATCGAAAGTATATGTATATATATATATATTTTCTACACATTAGTTACAGGAAGAAGGATGTATAATAATATATATAATGTAAATAGAAATGGAAATTCGAAGAGTATATAAATAGATCTTTTAGGGATGTATTTCCCATGGAATGACCGTATAAGGTGGTCCATCGAATTTCTCACCGCCATCACTATTCCCTTCCGGTCTGTGGGGTTCATTCCTGGGATAGCCGGTTACACCTGCCGGAGAAAAAGGGTAAACTCAGACTTGAGAATCGATATACTTGTTTAATTAATTCCAACTTTTTCTCATATAAGATATAATTTAGATTAAATACAGTGATCTTTTGATCTCAACTGATGTTTTTAAATTTTTTTTTTTTTCCCAAGAATATTTATATATCATAAAATAAAAATTTCATAAATTAATAATTTTCATTCAATAACAAAATTGCGGCACTGCAAGAAGAAATATTTTAACTTATGTACTTTTTAAAAATTAAATTATTTCAGTTTGCATAAAAATAATTAGTTAAAATTTTTACAGTATACAATTAACTGTAACGTCTGATATAATTAGTAGCTGTTAATTAACTGATTCTTTAGTGAAACATTACAGAACTGTTACATTCAGTGATTTTTTCACAGATTCAAATTTAGAGAAAATATTTCTTATAAGATATACCTATATACCTAGGAGTCCCCCTCCTAAATTTTGAGGTTATGTTCGTTTCAAGGCTCAGAATATAGCCGCAAGTCCCCCCTCCCTCCTCTCATTTCCCCTCCTCCGCCAAAATGGCCTAAATTTTAAGGTTATGTTCGTTTCAAGACTCTGAATATAGCCGCAAGTACCCTCCCCCCGCCAGAAATGACCTAAATTTTGAGGTTATGTTCGTTTCAAGGCTCTGAATATAGCCGCAAGTCCCCTCTCCTCCCGCGCCAGAAATGTCCTAAATTTTGAGGTTATGTTCGTTTCAAGGCTCTGAATATAGCAGCAATTCCCCCCTCCCTCCTCTCATTTTCCCTCCTCCGCCAAAATGGCCTAAATTTTAAGGTTATGTTCGTTTCAAGACTCTGAATATAGCCGCAAGTACCCTCCCCTCCCCCCGCCAGAAATGACCTAAATTTTGAGGTTATGTTCGTTTCAAGGCTCTGAATATAGCCGCAAGTCCCCTCTCCTCCCGCGCCAGAAATGTCCTAAATTTTGAGGTTATGTTCGTTTCAAGGCTCTGAATATAGCCGCAATTCCCCCCTCCCTCCTCTCATTTTCCCTCCTCCTCCAAAATGGCCTAAAATTTAAGGTTATGTTCGTTTCAAGACTCTGAATATAGCCGCAAGTCCCCTCCCCTCCCCCGCCAGAAATGACATAAATTTTGAGGTTATGTTTGTTTTAAGACCCTAATAAAGCAGTAAGTCCTTCCCCCTTCCCTCATCTCTCTCTGTATTTCCCGGCAAAAATGACATAAATTTTAAGGTTATGTAAATTTCAAGACTCAATATAGCCGCAAGTGGAGGTAGAGTTCCCGCCAAAAATGACTTGAATTTAAAGGTTATGTTCGTTTCAAGACTTTTTAATAATTTATTGGTTTTTAGGCAATTTCATTGAAATTATTTTTAAAAATAATTTCTTAATGTTGATTTTAATTTATTTAAATACACGGAGAGAAATAGATGGTACGGGGTACTATCTAGATAGTACCAGGTACCATATTTGATCTTACATATACGGACAGCAATCTAGATTCTATCAGTAACAATCCAGATTGTACGGAGTAACGTCTTGATTGTAGTGGGTAACATAACCATACTTTTTGTAACATCTTTGATAGTACCGAGTAGCATAATGATAGTACCGGATAACATCTACTTTTTACCATCTTAAGATCATAAATTCTTACCATCTATTTCTCTCCGTGTATTTATTTATTATTAATTTAATTAATTTATTAATTAAAATTTAATAATTTTAATTTTAATAATATTTATTCAGATTTCAATGAATTTGTAATAATAATTCTTTGAAATAGGTGGTTCATTTGGAAGAATAAGATGAATGGAAAATTAAAAAAAATGATCAAAACAGGGAACTGTTTCATTCATTGATTTTTTCACAGATTCAAATTTAGAGAAAATATTTCTTATAAAATATACCTATTTTTTGAAGTGGGGCAATATAAAAAGTCGTTATATATATATATATATATATATATATATATATAAATTGTAAAAGAAGACAAAATATAAAGAACGTGACTTATTTAAAATCACATTTAAAGATCGCTGTGGCATACTGCAAGTACTGTAAGATTGTATCGTAATATATATCTAGCTAATCCACGCCCTTTCAGACCACCTAGGAGAATAATTATCGTCGAATGTTTTTGTTGGCTGTAAGTCTAGTCCCTTTAGCCAGTTCTCGTGTTAAACGAGAGTTTGCATCTTATCCTTCGCAATCAACCGATAGAGACAAGCTAAGAAAAACTTTATGTCCCACTGAATTGCATAAACAGTTGGTAGAAAGTGAATCTCTTTCATCGCGATCAAGAACTTGCTTATAGACTATAAACTGGGTATCCAAAGAGTATACGAATTAAAGTATAGGTGAAACTCATAAAAGAGAGTACGCGCAGATAATAATTGTTTATATATATATGTTTCAAAAAATGCGGAAATTCATTTTCAATAAAACAGAATTTATAAATCAACAATTAATTTTGGTAAACAATATTATTGTTCAATTTGCAAAATCTAGTGTAAAAATTTAAGGAATAAATGTTGTCGAGAAATCTATATATAATCTCTAAATCAGATATAGGGTGCTTTCTCGAGATTTAGAATCATGGGAACGAGTTAACATCTAACCAATCGAGTTTGATGATGGCAACATGTCAATTAAAGATTAAATTAACTTGATATATTTTTATTGCTCAAGAATATATATACTTTTTCAAATGTCATTTTCAATATTGAATGTTTCAAATAAATTTCCGGTTATTTATGTAAGAATACTATTTGAAACGACAATGAATATAAAATCAAAATTTATCCCAAACCGGTACAGTTTATGGATATTGAATGAAAGTCCATTTTCTGATGAATATCTATATTATGTTAATAAATTACAATCAGCTAAATTTATATAATATAAATAATGCATATATAGTATAAAAATTATTATCTCTCACTTGCTGAGAATTGTTCATATTTTATATATATGTATATTTGAATGAATGTGTGCGCATGAATTGCATTATACATATAAAAGAGATGCGGCATTACCTATCGCACAGGTGAAATTTGAACCACTAAAGGGTCTCTTGTTCGGTCCACTTGTTCCGGTGGGAAAATTTTCAATCTGAAAACTTTTTGCATACATTAATCTACTTATATTTTGAACCTTGTATCCCTTTCTATTGGTGCGAGTTCTTTCAAAAACTGTGCACCGACAACCCGAAGGTGCATCAATTGAAATGGGATACCTACCTGTTACTTTTTATGGGAAGATTTTTGTGCGTTTCTTTATATATTTACTCATAGGAAATGCGTGAGACTGAAATGGACCATTTTTAAATTTCTATACCATACACTAAACCTTTATAATGAAGTTTCACGTAAAATAATATTTAACTAAAACTACTATAGATAAATATTATTTATTTTTTTAAAAAGTTTTTAATTTTTAAAAATATCTAGAAAAATTTCTATTGAGAAAAAATGAATAAAAAATTTATATATCTTGATTGATATCAGTGGCATACTTATTTTCAGATTATAAATATAAACAGAGTTTCTTGAATTGCGACTTGAGTATTAAAAAAAAAAAATGCAGGTACATAAGAATAAAAAGGTATATGGTGTTGGATCAAAATGTCATCAATTTTTACATCGAGTGAACACAAGGGAGAAGAGAAAGGAGAAGAAGGAAGAAGAAAAAGTAATGAAAGAAATTTATATTAAAAAAGAAAATAAAACTTTGACTACCGTGCAATATTGGCCTTAATCTTTAAAATCAATTTTAAGCTTTAACTGTCCTAAAGTTGTTGACATTAATAAACAGAGTTGATAATAAAAAATCAAGATTTAAAAAAAAAATTGTAATCCGATTTTTTTTATTTTAATCTGTATTAATAATTATTAATCAAAATGCAAAACATTGTAGAGAATGTTTCAATGAGTAAAATAAATTATTTATATTTGGAAAAAAATTGCAATTTTTGTTTGAGTTGATAGAAAAAAAAGCAAAATGTTAAAAAATCATTATTTGACAAAAAATTTTGACTTTCTAAAATATCGACTATAGACTTTACAAAATTGATTGAAATTAATTTTTCTAATATTTTTGTTTGCTTCTTGTCTTTTTACTGTGCCAATCTAACCTCAATCATTCTGTGATTTTCATTGCTTTTAGCGATTTTACTTCTATGTTTTCGTGTTTTTTTTTGAGAATAAATAATGAATAAAGTTGAAAGACCTGTTCATGATGAATAGATACAAAATTAAATTTCGTTTTGCAGAGGCACAATAGAGGTAGAGGATATCAATTCGTCGTTTTTTAGAGGTTATGATATACGTTAAATTTTATGTTTCTATAAGTCCGCCATCTTTGTCAGGTAA
This sequence comes from Leptopilina boulardi, assembly GCF_019393585.1. Taxonomy (NCBI): domain Eukaryota; kingdom Metazoa; phylum Arthropoda; class Insecta; order Hymenoptera; family Figitidae; genus Leptopilina; species Leptopilina boulardi. The sequence goes on from NW_026137778.1 coordinate 1,891,923, forward strand.
TTTACTAGTTTGATAATTAATTAATTATTAATTTACCTCCCACAAAGTAAATTATATTTCCTAAACATTTCATGAATATTTCATTGAAAAATTTAAAATATTTCAATGCAAGGTTCATGAAATGTTGATGTTAACAGGAAAATGTTCACCTATAAGAAATATTGCCGTGCAATTTTGCTGAAATATTACACTTTAAGACTCCTATGCAATATTACACATGAAAACTCTGCAATATTCAGGAAATATTTCAAAGAAAGTTAGAAACTTTTTTAAAATATGAAATCAATCGTTATTTTCTAACATGTTCAACACCTTAGGATCCTAGAAAATTAAAAACTACTGCGCAGCTGTATATGCCATTGAAACTGAGATCGACCAGTGCGCATCATTTAAGTTGGAATTTTTCCATAATATTTTAATGAAATATTTTAGCAAAATTACACGGCAATATTTCTTATAGGCAGATGACATCAATGACATATTTAGGAAATATCATGTGCTGTGTGGGCTGTTGATACGGTAAATTACCTATACTTATGTAATTTACCGTCGAAAACTTTAACTTACACTCGACATCGCAACCCTGTCTGCAGCTACAGATTGACGGTGATTGTAACTGCGCTTGCGCTGCAATAAATTTGGAGATTCGTGATTGGTAGCAAAAAACCGCGCTTATTATTTAAACTCCTTAAATATAATAAAATATAAAAACAGTAATAAAAATTGTATCGCTTAAAAAAATTCAAAGTGAAACCTAAAAGTAGTTTAATACAATTATTTTTTATTAGAAAGTCTTATAAATAATCATAAAATCAATAAAGCTAATAGTTACAATTTTCTTACTGTTTATAATATTGTATTCTATATAAGAAGCGAGTAAGGAGTTTAAATAAGCGCGGTTTTTTACTCTACCAATCACAAATCTATTTCGACGCAAGCGCAGTTGCGTTTGACGGTCACTAGCAGACGACAGTCATCTGTAGGAAGCTAATAATATTTTGTTATCAAAACCAACGCATATTATCTTAAAAAAAATTCTTTTTAATTGATTCTGAACTACAAAAAAAACTACATAAATCTTTTTTAAAAAAAGAAGAAAAATACTTTGAAAAAATAATTGTATAAAGTTTTATTTTATGAAAATGACTATATGTAATATGTATAGGGACGTAGTTTATAAAACAAGTGGTGTGTAACATGTAGGAATTGTTGAACAAAGAAGTGCACCGCTAGATAGTTGCTCAGAACGGAAGTCGTTTTGTAATTTACTCTCACATATAGTACTAAAGGTGTTCTCAAAGAAACATTAGAGATCTTCCTAAAGCGGGTTAAATTGAACAGCATTTCCCACAAAGTGCCCCGACACCAATATAATAGTATGCTGCTTTGGTCCAGCTTTGCTTTATTTTATGGTTTTTCGAGACAATGTTGGTCGACCACTTCTCTGTCCGTAAAAAGTTCTGTGCACCATTGTCTTCGTGCACCCGTTCGCGACCCGGACGTTATTTTATCCCCACGTTAAAATGGCCGTATTGCCAGCAGTTGAAATTTTGTTTCCAAGGTTTATTTTAGATTACATAAACCGGCAGGAGTTCAATTCATGCCGGAGATTTCCTGATTACTATATATGCTGCTTCTGAGAAATATATACAAATATATACCAATTTAAAATACGAATTATTATTATTATTATTGTTAAACGACCTTAATTAAGATTTTGATGTTGAATAAAATAAGATTTTAAAGGAATAATAATTAATTTGGTGAGTGCATTTTTTAGTCAGTGAATAATTGTTGAATTCCTGTTGAAAAATATGCGTATATACATGTATGGTTTTGGCTCGAGTCGAGAGTGGACGAGATAAAATCTAGCGCACTTTATGAGCTGCGGGCGTTTCTTTATTTGACTCATCCTTTCGAGCATCGAGTACCAGTTTTGCAAAAGGCGTTGACAGCATATACACCATGCACACGAATTCCAAGAAGAAATCGATACGACAAGAGAGGTGTCTTTTCAGTTGAGTGCATGGATGTTGATTCGGAGTTGCGCGAAAGCATCTTCACCGGCGGTATAAACACTTTTTTTCCGATATATCCTTATGGATGTGTATTTGTAAACGCACGCCATTGCAAAAATTGAAACTCTCTCGCTCGTGTCCCTTTTTCACGCGTAGGCGAGTAGTTGTGGGTGGAAACTCTTTTTTGCATTCGCACGCGCGTTCACTATTGTCTTTTATTGTCTCTTCAATCCATACATCCGGCTCCTAAAGTTCTTTGATACTCTACTGCAGTAAAATCTCATTTTGACTATATGGTACAACACGCAATGTGCGTATATTGTTTCTAAATAAAAGATTTATTTTTTGATAAATATAACTTGGTTGATTATAATTTTTGAAAGAGGCGACTAACAATAAAAAAAAATCATCGAATGAGTGTTGGAGGCGAAGATTTAGGTGTGCAGATCATCTGTTAAATAAAGTGCGTGCTGCTGCTGCTGTATCGAATATGTATGGGGAATACACCACGGGGACAATTTTGTATCACAGTTACCTGGTGTTAAGAAAGTCGCGATCTTTCACGCTACAATCCAGTACCGGTGTAAGCAGTTTATTTCAATTAGAGAGTCACAAATCTTCTGGGAACCGGCACGTTCCGTCACGGTGTGTTGGCCATATCCTTGTAATATAAACCCTTCCAGAAGTTGAACGGATTTTAAATTTATACTGAATTCTTTTTTTTTTTTTTAATTTTCAATCTTACTGGTTAATCTTTAATCGCATTGTTATTGATGCTCGTGATAGATATTCATTGCCACTGGATCACACTTATCTAAGTAATAATATACAACATTTTTTATGAATCGCGCTCTGAAGAAAGGTGATCAAACCAAATTTAGAAGTTTGTGAAATCAGAAATTACAATCATAACCTACAATTTTTTTCTTCTTTGTAGATAATTTTCTTCAGATACATGACTATTTCTCCGAAACAAACATTTCGAAAATTCTTTTAAAATATAAACGTTGTTCAAAGAAAATGATCTTACATGGAAGATATATATTTCAGATTCATCATAAACTAAATACGTTGTAATTACACAGGCCAACAAAATTAGCAAACTTTTTTGGTGCGGCAAATGTTAGACCTGTTTCTGATAGGTTTTTTCATGACGAACACGAATCCGTAAACGAAAATTTCCTATCAGCTCTAGTTTTTGAGAAAAACGGGTTTAAAATGTTCAAAAATCGCGTTTTTGGCTAACTTTGGCCTATCTTGCACCATAACCTCAAAGTCATTTGTTATCCATTTTTGATTCCCAAATATTAATTTTGTAAAAGTTTGAGCGCGTACATCTAGTCCTTGAGGTTAAGGTGCAGCAATGTAATTTTTATGAACTACAGTCAAGGGATAAATTGAATTGAAGCTCAACAAGAAGGTTGACCTTTGATTTTATTGACTAGAGTTATTCAAATATTACCAAATAAGTTCTGTAGTTAAATACTAGTTACCAACAATTTTAAGGTTATTAGTGAATAATATAATTTTTAGGGCTTGTAGTCTAAAATTCAAAACTTTATTTTAAGTTCAAATAAAAGGTTCTATGATACTTTTTTCTTTGCTATAGGTACGCGCTCAAACTTTTACAAAATTAATATTTGCGAATCAAAAATAATAACAAATGATTTTAAGATTATGGTGTGCAATATAGGTCATTTTTGGGGATAATAGTTGAAACATTAAGCCTCAATTTAAACCCAAGTGGAAGGTTCTACGACCTTTTATTTTAGTGCTAGAGGTACTCAAAGTTAGCCAAAAACGCGATTTTTGAACATTTAAAACCCGTTTTTCTCAAAAACTAGAGCTGATAGGAACTTTTCGTTTACGGATTTGTGTTCAGCATGAAAAAACATATCAAAAACAGGTCTGACATTTGCCGCACCAAAATCAGTGTTGGCACAAAATTGTTACACGATATAATTGTTAATTCACTAACTTTGTTTCTTTAAATTCGCATTACACTGAATTCTTATTTATTCGAATCTTGGTGCGCCAGAATTGTGAATCGTCCTAAATATGAAAACCACCGAAAGTTGAAATCTTCGGAAATCAAATAATTGAACGAGGTTTCCCATTCCTGATATTTATATAGAAATATCGGTAAAGTAGATACCTTTGTTGCTTATTCCTATATAAATATCAGGGATGGGAAACTCGTTCAATTTGCATTTGATTTTCGAAGATTTCAACTTTCGATGATTTCGAATTTAGAGCGATTCATTCGGCCCTATCTAGATTAGTTCGGATAATCAAAATTTGTTTGAAAATGTAAAAATGCAAATTTTTTTTTTTTAGCAAAAAGTGTAATTTGTTATTTACGTAATTATTATATTTTATGCACTTGTGCATTTATTTTTTCTGCCTTTTTGAAAAATAGATGATTTCTGAAATATTTCATTTAACATTGCGGATAATGTTTATTTAAATACTGCGAAACTATCCTTTGTACAAGTATAACCGATACAAATGCATATGGTATTTAAATATTGTAATAAACTTATATATATACATAAATAAAGAATTTTTTAAATTCCGACTGTTAAGATGTTTAAATTTTGAATACTGTATTAATAAATTTAGTCATAGTGTGGGTAATGTATATTATTTATTTCTTAATTAGTTGAGGTTATACAGCAAAGGTTTTTTTTTTTTTTTTAATATCTTCTGAGCCGAATTGTTTCTCTTTATCATGGAGCTTGAGGGCAATTTGAAAACTATAACCAATTGGTAATGGCCCGTAACACTTATATTTATTAATCTTGCGTTCAACATTATGTATTATCGAATCATCGTTACCATCTGACTTGCCACAGGAATTCTGATTTTAAGATATATAATAATAATAATAATAATAATAATAATTTACGAAAAAATTCTGTTTCAGTTTAATAAATAGCATTACTTTAATTATAATAAAATGTATATGTTCATTTGGAGATTTTATAAAGCAATATCATGTCTGCGTCAACAACATTGAGTCTGATGCACAAGTGAAGACGCTCATTATGATTCATTATTAGATTCTTTGTGGGCAGTCTAGGTGCGGCGACACCTGTGGTGGCATGGAGGTTGAAAATTAAAGAATCAAAAAGGATCAAATAAAATGTATATATGGAAGTGCGCCGAAGAAAAAGGAGAGGATGAAAAGAAGAGAGAATTCGAACGGGCCTTGGTGGGGTCAACCGAGTTCAACTGGACCCGCTGTTCTTAACGTTTGCCTGTGAAAACGATTATCTTGGTCTGCAGTATTTTATTATTGTATGTACATATATTCCCATTCGATATTCATTCTCATTTTTAACAATATATATTATTTTTCTTTTCTATTAGATTTATTTGTTTATATTTTACAATATTTGCTGCTGACAAAAATTTTAATTAAGTTTCATCTAGAAATACATATATATATATATTTTTTGAAGTATATATTGTATTTTATAGGAGCAAACACACATATACATGAATGTTGTGTTTTCGTGTCGTTGGACTTGGCTTCAAGTTGCACAGCACAGGTGAGGCACCTGCTGCGAGTGAGCAAGCAGGTGTATTTCTTGGAGATATGTAGTCTGTGCCGCATGCTAATTGGCCCGCGATTCGGGATTTAACGAGCCTCCGAATAGGAAGGCCTTTTTCATTTTTTTTTTTTTTTACTCTTTTCCTTCTGTTTATTCGTAGTTGTTGTTGTCGTCCTCGAATCGAGAATACGAATTAAGCTCAAATATTGAAGAAAAGAGGAGAGAGGTTCGCGCTCGAGGCAAATATTCTCCATATAACAAGAACACAAATCAAAAGACACTATACAGCAAAACAAATTGACAGACATTCTCATGGATCATCCATGAGACTAAAGAACTGTTTTTAATTTCTATTCCTGTTTTTTTTTTCTTATATTCAATAAAAAGTGTTTTAAATTTTCTTTATATATTTTATAACTAAAAAAAAATATCACTTCACAAAGTAAAATATATTGAGAAAAAAAAGGGCAAAAATTCTGAAAGGTCGTTGAAAATTCGAAACTTTCTTGAGTTCACCAACAGTGAAAGGATATATTGCAGTGAGATTTGCGTAATTGTAATCACTGATCTTATAAAGTTATCGCAGATATTATCAGTGATCGATCACTACAGTGTTAAAGTTAAATGGCATGTACTCGGTAATATTCAGCAAATAAATCGATTTTTAAGGAATTTTATCTATTCAATATAATATATATATATATATATAAAGGAAAGCAAGATATTATAGGCATGTTGAGAAATTGGATCACTGAGTGTTAATGGCATTTGGGATCTTCTCTAGGAAATTTGTCAATAATAGAAAAAATATGCCCGCCTTCTACTCTATATATATATATAAACGATTTGAACACTGAATAACAAAGCCACCGAAAATGGTTCTTTCAAGTATGAGAGAAGCCTGATGCCGGGGAAATTTCTTCCCATGCTGTCTCATGGGTCAAACTGAGATTTTCCCAGGACATCTCTTCTCATGATTTTATTTTCAAACTATATATATAAAGAAAAAGGATTGACCTTTCTTATATAAAAGGATACTTTTTCAATATGAAAAAAATGGATATTTTTGGTTTTTTCTATTTTGAGAGATCAATTCCCAGGTGAGGAAAACTATGTCTGATATGATAAAATTCTCATAAGCAAAAGTTAAACGGTCAATTTTGAATTTATTTTGATAAAATATTTAGCTTACGGGGAGGGACCGATGAAATTTCGAATTATTATAATTAATCTTGTTTGGGGATGTGAATTTTATCATTTATGAATAATAATAATTTATTAAATGTAATATTTATTATTATTTTTTATAATATTATTTAAGAACTGAAATTATTATATATTGTTAGGAAATAAAATACAACTTATTAAAAAGAAACATTATTTTTGACCATTTTAAAAATTTTATTTCTTGAAAAAATCAAAATTTTTTAAAATCCAAACGATTTATTGTTCAGAATTACAAAAATTAATGTTAATTAAATATTAAAATAAGAATCGGAAAAATGTTTATTAAATTAATTAAATAATAAAAAATGAAAATTAATAATTTCCCTAAACAAATGTTCGTTCTATAAAAAAAAAATACTAAAATCTGTATCATAGTTTTAAAAAAAAACACATTTTAAATAACTTCTACACTGTCTCAAAAATAAAATATAAAAATTTTTTTTATGTTTTTATCGGTATTTGTAAAATAAATTTAAGAACAAAGCGTATAACAGCAAACGAGTTTTTATTTTTATTTATTTTTTTTTTGCTATGACATATTTGGTTCATAATGTAAAAAAAGAAAATTAAATATTAATCGTTTCTTACTCTTATATGGCTAATAAATTTTACAGCCTCCAAAACTAGGGACGTAAAATAACGGCCCACGAACAATGGAGTATAGTGTCGCGCAGTAAAAAATATTCAGAGAAGTTTTTTGGCGAGCCACGATGTGCTACTTTGCAATATAACTTGAGCTTATTTTACACCACTACTGAGACACGATACTTGAAAAGAACGATTATATATATATATACATACATAAATGTATTGTGAACGTGTATATATATATATATATATATATATATGAGGATGTTTCTTTTTAACTGGCGCGAGGTCAATTCATTCGCGGGTGTGTCAACCTGCCAAATATTATGGAAATTTATTCATGTATGAGTAGAGCTTCATTCGTAATGGATTTCAATATATGAGAGAAAGATTATACTTACAGGACTAATTCTATTTTGATTAATTCAAGTATTAGAGGTGCGTATATATTTTAAATATAAGAAAAATGTAAAGAAAATTTTAATTTTATAGAAAATAATGCATATTGCGCATTTTGCATACCCGGATAAGAATATAGAGAAAGTTAAATAAAAAAATAAGAATTCTTTAAAATAAATAATTGGATATAAAAAAAATCTGCTAAATAAAAATTCGGGTTATTTTAAACTCGATTGGATACAAATTCAAAAGATGAAAATTTTGCTAAATTAAAATTCGGTTAAAGAATTATTTTTTTAAAAAAAAAGTTGCAGTTAAATGCCTGTTAAATAAAAGTTGGAATTAATTTAAACTAGATTAAACAAAAATTGAAAAAATGAAAATTCAGTTAAAAGAAAATCATTGGAAATTCTGTTAAATGAAAATGAAACTAATGAATTTTATGGGATATTCATGTGCCCCTCCACTATATATTATTTTTATGTTCATTGTGCATGAACAGCCTTAGGACTCACATGATCGAAGAAGGATTGATCATCCCCTCCCTCTCTTTCTCTCTATTCAACTTACACAATACCTATCGATTACGTTTGCTATTCGACTTGGATTATAAATCTAGATTTAAACCATGTATGGTTTTATTTTTTTAAAAATGTTTAATAAATGGAAATTCAATTCGTTGCAAAGGAGATTCGACGGTCTCTCTTTCCTTTACTCTTCTCCATTAATATCTCAATCCAATGCGAATAGACTCTGAAGCAAGAGAATAATTCTCGTCATTTTAAATTCAAAATCAAACATATATATATATATATATATATATATATAAGATGGCTACATTCACTAAACCAAATATACCTTATAGTATATATATATGAGATCTTTTATGTTGGGAGTATCTCTCTTAAGTATAATGTGAAGTCAATATAATACAATGTGAATGTTTCGTATTTTGCATTATATGCAATATACGAAAAATACGAATAGAAATAGAATATACTTATATAGATATATACTATTACTACTGATATTTGAAATGTGTTTTGCAAATCAAATTTAAATTGTGTGTGTTATGTCATTAACTTTTTTTATACGCTAAAAAAACGGTTTTTAATATACCAACTGGGCAAGGAAATTGATATTATGAATTTCAAAACTCTAATATGTTAGATTCGTATATACATCGACCACATAAAAAATCCCCAAACCAATTATCAATAGTTTCAAGTGACTTCGATCAATTTTTAAAAAATCTTCCTCTATTTTGAATTTTGAAATTCTAACAAAGGTCATAATTAGCGTATTTTCTTCTAGTTATTTTCTACATAAAAAAAAATTAATTTTTTGAAAGAACATTTTGAAATTTTATTTATTTTATGTGTAGTTTTTATTTATTTTTCATCTCGTGATTTAATTATGTTAATTTACAAAACAACAAAATTGATAAAATAATTTTGAAGAAAACTTTAAATAAAAAAAGTTTTTTCGATTATTAGAAGTGGTCTTGGTTAGACACCATCATCAGGCCACTTTATTGAACAAAATTAAAACAAATTAATCACTCACAAACTACATAAAACTTTTTATAACAAAACATTAAAAGGGTGCAGTTCCGAATAAGGCCCCCCTTGGATTTTAAAGAAACTTAGTATACTTACGTATTTTTGTGCGCTGATTACGAAAATCATAATGAAAATTGGCGCAAACTTGATTATTATGGTGAAAACCATAAAAAACATAAAAAATCACAGTTTTTCGCGATTATCGGGTCACATTATAAAAATTATAAAAAATGTTTTAGACAAAAGTTGTAGATTTCATTAAAACGAAGATTTTATGTTATATGCAATAAATAACATACAATAAATAATCATAAAATTCAAAAATACGTATATTCTTCAAATATTGATATTTATTATTATTATTATTACTTAGGATCCAACGAATTCCGCAAAATACTTTCGGCCATATCCACCCCCTCTTGCCAATGTTGAAGGCAAGACATCACACGGAGAAAAAAGATTTCTTTTATAAAGTAACTTTTACTACTTTCAGAGTAAAACTGGACCAACTCGAAGTTTTTGCGCATCTCTGGCAATTTTTACTCCAAAAATAGTAAAATTTACTCTAGAAATAGTAAAACTTACTACGGAAACAGTAAAATTTACTACAGAAATAATAAATTTTACTATTTTTGGAGTAAAAATTGCCAGAGATGCGCAGAAACTTCGAGTTGGTCCAGTTTTACTCTGAAAGTAGTAAAAATTACTTTTTCTTTTTCTCCGTGCACCCATCGTATAAAGCAAATTAAAAACTGAAATAAGAAGGTGACAATTCACACTATATATACTACACGTGGAGGCAATGAACTCGAAACAAAACAAAAGAAACAAAATCATTCTTTCAATTTTCTTTTTTTATAATTAGGTTCTAAATTTAAAATTTTAACATCATCAAAATTGAAAGAATGATTATGAGAAGATCGATGTTCATTTACAACAGACTCAATGTTTTTATTATTTTTGTGTTTTTTAATTCGCTTTTCCAAACTTCATTTTGATTCGCCGATGTAAGTAGCAGGGCAATTATTGCAATTAAATTTATAAACAATGCCAGTTTGGTTCAATTTTTTGTATGGTCTTTGTCAAACCCAGACACCGAAACGTTGACAAACAAGTGATTTGGTGTTTCATTTCTCACTTCCAATAATCGAAAAAAACTCAATTTTTTAATTTAAATTTTGATTTTCCTAAAAATTGTAGCTGGCTTTATGACCTATTTTCAGTTTTGTTTGGCCAATTTCTGGAATTTAAAACTATTATTAATATTTTATTATTTATTTTTTTAAATGTTATTTATGATTTTTATTAATAATAATAATTTTTATTATTTTTAATTTTTAAAACAAAGTTTATCGAATTTTTTTAAATTTTCCTGCCAAAAATTTCACCTACATTTGATGTTATCATCGTTTTTTTGGTCATTTTCCTTCAAAAGTTTGACCTAAATTTTGAGGTTATGTTTGTTTCTTAGTCGTTTCTCGCAAAAATAACATAACCTCACAATTCAGGTCATTTTTGGCGGGAAATACACCTCAATTTGCGGCTAAATTCAGTCTTGAAACGAACATAACCTCAAAATTTAGGTCATTTTTGACGGGAAGAGGGGGGGGGACTTGCGGCTATATTTAGAGTCTTGAAACAGCTGCGGCGATATCTTTTTGTAATATAGATATACTCTGTTCCAGGAGAGATCGATTTTTTTCAGGACCAATTTGGGCCCTTTACACACAGAAAACTATAAAAGGAGGCATATATTATTTTTCCGTTTCAGCAAAAAAGCTTTCTCTTTCAATTTCTTTTAAATTTGAAGAAACTGAATTTTTTTATCCATTTTAGGATCGTTTAGATTTTATAGCATTTTAGTGCAAAATAAAAAAATATTTAAATCCAAAGAAAAAATTTTTTAAATATTAAATTACCATTTTGACGATTTCAACAATATAAATTTTTACGTCTAAGTATTAAAATTTGCTTTTGGAAAAGTTATATAATTTCATGATTTAGTATTTAGCATTTGCAAAAAATTTTAAACCGTTGTAATTGTTTTAACCTGTGCATTGCAAATATAATATTTATATAATTATTTTTTTAAATTCCATCAATTTTTAATTTTGCAATGAAAAGCCATAAAACCATAAAAGACCCTTCCGACTGCCTTTTGGAGACCAGGCTCGCAGATCACAAAAATTTTAAATATGTTTGCTTGATTTTAGTTATAGGAAAAGCAACACATGTTACAATCCTTTTTATATCATTGGCTATATTTTCAGAAAAAAAATCTAGAAAACGCCTTTGTCACTTAAAAATACACCCTTTTACAACAAGATGCGTAGAAAAATATCGATCTCTCCTGGAACAGAATATAGATTAAGAATCTAAAATCTCATTTTCAAAATTCAAAATTGGACAATTTTCAGAAAAAAGTCAAAAAAATAATTAAAATTGCTCAAAATTTGTTACTCATGGGTTGTAAGGGTCACTAATTATGAATGTGATTTTTCAATTTTTAAAATTCAAAATATCGGAATCAATATGGAGAACAATTTTCCGAAAAGTGTCAAAAAATAATTAGAATTGCTTAAAATTTGTTACTCGGGGGTTTTTTTTGGGATAAATGATTGCGAATGTGATTTAAGATTTTAAAAATTCAAAATGTCAGATTCAATATGGCGGTCCATTTTTCCAAAACATTGCAAATAACATGTAACTAATACATACATAAAAAATGTAGTCATTGATTTAAATTTTTACTAATTAAAATTAATTAAATTTTTTTACCTAGAGAATATATATATGTATATAATAAGTGATTACATTATGAATGAATAATTTTTTGTGATAATTTACAATTTCAAAAAAAAGAAGAATGAATACATATGCTATACAAATGGAATTGAAGTGTTGGCAAAGTACTTTTTATAAATGACAAATTGCCCGTGAGAATTTCTTTATCACGAACTACAAAGCGTGAACATGCCGGGTTCAACAAAATCGCCTAATAGCCTCGATTATTTATCCCACAGACATATAGTATTATATACTCTCTCCGTTCTTTCTAAACAATTGTGGCTTGAAAGAATCATCAACAAAAATGCCGACGAGATTAATATAAACTGTCTAATCTTAAATTTTTCAAATTAACATATATAGTAACATGACATTGTAAATTACACTAGTTTTGCGCTGGCCAAATTCATATTCCACTATTGGAATTTATAATCAAGATTCTGCAACATTTCGTCAGGTATATTGTATAGATTTGTTTTCTCTGATCCTCTATGATGATATAATAAATAATACAAAGAAAGTTTTATTGATTTTTATTTTATTTTCATAAGGATTAATGAATTCTTATATAAATGAAGGAATTTCATTTTTTTTTAAGTGCATAGATAAATTGTGTTTAATATAAACTTTAACAAAGAAATTGTTATTCAATTTTTTTTTATCACTTTAGAAAGAAGATAATTAATACCTAGATTTAAAAATTGTAAAGGTCTTGAAAATTTATAAACATGAAAATGAAATTAAATATTAAGTTGATCCTGTGGGAGAGGTGATATGAGGGCAAGTGAGAGCGTTATGACTCAAGTTTTGTAAGATGACAAACATTATTTTGAAATAGGGAGATCAGGTCAGCACTGGTCATTTGGGATTTCAGGTTTATTGTTGTGTAAAATATGAACAATAAATAAAATAATCATATATTTTATTATTAACTACATGCTGTTAAATACAAAATATTTGCAACTCATTTACCGATTTTTGTTATTTTTTTTTACTCAATGGTTTGCGCAAGGTGATAACTTTGGGGAAAGATTATATACCGTAAAGTTCAATGATTTTAGTATAACAACTTTTCATTGCACCTGCAAACAAAATTTCTAATTTAGATTTTGCATTGTCCGCATTCAGAATTTTGTTTTTTATATATATATATATACACACATTATGTAAGTTCCACGTGGAACAGCGGGCGACTCCAAAGAATCAACTTTCTATCACAGTTGTTGTTGCACGATTTACAATTTATTATAGCAGGGAAAGCAAGAGAAAGAATATAACTTACGATTAATTCGATCGAAAACAACGCATGAGACATTCATAAATGAGAAGTCATTAGGTCAAAGTAACCGTAAGGATCGAGAGATCAATTGCAGGTGTCCTGCAAATTTTTTTCAATCTAGAATATGTATAACTCAACTATTAAGAAGTTAAAATTCTAATAAGAAGAATTTTATTTCCTATATAGAATAAATCGTATATTTAAGTATATAAACAAGTGCATGTATAACGGAACCTGCTTTGTAAAATTTCTAAAATATAATCAAATGACTATTTTGCAATATACCGATTAATTTTTCTTTAATCCTATAATTTAAATGGTATTTTCATTGTTGAAAAAAAAATATAAGAATTTCTTTTCAAATGAATTAATATAAATAAATCTTTCTCTTTCACACTTGGCTTCACTCTTTTCTTTATTAAATGCCAGTTGTCTGGACTGTTCTTTCATCGAGTTCGTAATCTATCGTCGAATGCGCACAGATCGTGTCAACAGATTGTTTTAGAGGCGTCGCAAGTGAAGATCGGTCGATCGATCGAGTGGTCTTTGAATAGAGAACAAGCTCTTAAATCAAATCATTTAAATACTACGAATATACGATCGTCTTAGATAAACACTTTATTCTGCGTAAATCTAAGATTAACTATTCCTATTACTATTAAATATATTTTAACATTTGTTATGTCGAATTATATATGTGAAATTTTAATAAAATTGATTTAAAAAAAACGATTTGTTCATTTTTGACAATTTTTTGATGTGAGTGTGATTCTATAGAAATTTGGTCATTTTCGAGGGAGAAAACTTTTTTAAAAAGTAACTGGAATTTCGATTTCTTATATCAATTTCTATTTATTGAAATCAAATATGTACTTAGACTTCGATATTCCTATGTAAATATCAGGGATGGGAAACTCGTTTAATTATTTGATTTTCGAAGATTTCTAATTTTAGCGCGCCAAGATTCGAATAAATTAGAATTCGATGTAATGCGAATAATACACGGAGAAAAAAGATTTCTTTTATAAAGTAACTTTTACTACTTTCAGAGTAAAACTGGACCAACTCGAAGTTTCTGCGCATCTCTGGCAATTTTTACTCCAAAAATAGTAAAATTTACTCTAGAAATAGTAAAACTTACTACGGAAACAGTAAAATTTACCACAGAAATAATAAATTTTACTATTTTTGGAGTAAAAATTGCCAGAGATGCGCAGAAACTTCGAGTTGGTCTAGTTTTACTCTGAAAGTAGTAAAAATTACTTTTTCTTTTTCTCCGTGTATAAAATACAAAATCGGTGAATTAACAATTGTAACAATTTCGTGTATTAAAAATTAGTTTAAATACATTTTCGTTGAAACTTCGTTTAGGTTAAATTACAATTTTGAAATTCACACTTTCGGTTAAGATATGTGAAACGAAATTCTGTTAAATAATAATTACAACGTATTTAGTTTATGATAAATAAGAAATATGAAACATGCTGCTTAATTTATGTTATAAATCGCATAATTAAAGTTTATGAACAAAGGAAAATTAAACTGGTCGTAAAGTGGATCTTATATATTTATAGGTCATTTGACGGTTATATATGTTTCTCCTAAAAAGAAATACATATAGTTATGCGCGCTCCTTATTATAGCAATAAGAAACAATATGAGTAAAATGAAAGAAGGTATTATTTACAATGTTAGGATCAAATCACATCAGGAAGAGATTCTTTTATCTTTTAACATCTTATGCGCCGATTGGTTCACTACACCGATTAGGACGCTAATCAGTCAGGTGTTAGCAATCACGTGTGGCAACTTATTTCAAGTCAGAATCAGCTTACTAGACAGTGTATGGTTAAAAAAAAAGAACATACTCCGTGAGACGCCATCCGTCGCAATGAATTTATATATGTGGTTTCATCGTTACTTGCGCTCGCATTATACGGCGCACACATTAATATATGTAGAAAGAGAGGCGGACACTTTGAAATAATTGAAAATCTACCATAATTAACCTTCTTTGTAGAAAAATTTCAAAACAAGAATAATTTCTAAATAATCTTTATAAGTTTTCCAAATTCTTAATCAATGAAATTTTATATCAACTGTACTAAAATAACATAGGCCGACAAAATTTTAGCCTACAGATCCAAAAATCAGACAATGCTTTTTTGAAGTATTTTTTGTAAAATTGTAATTCCTTAAATTTAATCTATTATTAATTCATTTTTGTTTGCAGAGGAATTTCAAAAGTGTATTGATTTTTTAAGACCTTTGTGGATTTGCAGGTTGATTATGTGCTACGTTTATAAAGATGCTTACGTCAGTCGAATCGTGACTGACTCCACCCTGAATTATAGCAACTCAGCTCCCATTATTACCCTATTATATCTTGCATAACAGTAACAGTAGGTCGCAGTGGATATCAAAGATGAAACGGTATATATATATATACATGTGCAGTGTATGTTAGGTAAAGTGTAATATGAAACAAACAAAAAAATTATACAAATATTTTTAATCTTTAATTCCCATCGGGTTAGCATTAGACTTTTAGACTGGAATTAAAGAAAGTAAAGTTTAGGGAGATAAAAAATTCTTTACATTATTATTAACTTCGGTAGGGTAACTGTGGGTATTACTGTGCTTTTTTTGTATATGCTAACTTTGCAAAGCTCAATTTAACCTCAAAAATAAATCAAATGTTGTTATTCCAATTGTAGATAAAAGTTTAATTATTAAATTTAATTAATCATTAAACTCGAGATTAGTTTGGCACTTTTTTTATTTAAAACATCCATTTAAAAAATAATGGCAAATGCGTGTGTTACTGTTAAAATGTCGGTATTTCTGTGCGGTAATTACTAACAAAACGGCAATTACTGTGCTGGCATTACTGTTAAAATCGAGCTGCATGTCGAGCTGCGCATGTCACAAGAATTTAACCTCATTGGTTGAAATATAGCGGGCTTATTCAAACTAAATTTTGTTTCAAAGTTTATTTGAAACAAATTTATTTTTTATTATGTCAAATTATGTTTATAATTTATAAAGAAAATCTTCTTTCAAAAGCCAAATTATTTAATAAATAAGATGTAGAATTTTGTGGCCAAATGGCTTTATTAACTATTAAACAAGCATCATATTCTACATCTTATTTATTAAATTATGTTTACTACGTCAATAAATTGAATAAATAATTAAAATTTTTTAAATAAATAATTTTCCCATTATTACAACTTTATTGAAAGTAACATATTTTTAATATGTCAATATGCACATATATTTTAGTAATTGGACAACTTATATTACATATATGTGACCGTCCACGACAAAACATAAAACATAAATAAGTAACAAACTTTATTATAATGAATAAATAAAATTTGAGTCTTAAATACTTTTGGTAGATATCACAAAGTATTATATAAATAGATAAAAACGTTAATCGAAGATATCACAAAGTATTATGACACTTATGAGCATATAATTATCCTTAAGTAAAAAAGTTTGATAAATAAAATTTGAGTCTCGAACACTTTTGGCAGATATCACAAAGTATTATGCCATATTAGATATAAATCTTAATCGTAAATATCACAAAGAATTATGACATTAATTAAAAATATATAAGCTTTAATCTTTTAATCACAGATTTTGATTTAAATTTACTTGTCTTTCTTGCAAATCACGAATCTGTTTTTCTATTTCTCGTCTTTCTTTCTCTTTGGCTAATTTTTCGTCTAAAGCTTTTTTTTTCTCTGTTATAGCTGCAAATTTTTCTTGTTGTTTCAAAAGCTTCTGTTTTTCTTTTTCAAAGCTTTCCATTTCTTTTTGCTGTTTTTTTTCCTCTCTTTTCTTTTGAAGTTCTTCTTTTATTAATTTAGATTTCGCCTTTTTTTCTATTCTCGCTTTCTTTCTTGTTTCTACAGCCTCAATTTTAATTCGCTTCTCAGTTTGTTTTGTGTCCACAATTTCTTGCCATTGACTTCCGGTGACGACTGAAGGATGACGCACTTTATTTATCCTTTTCTTATTTTCATTTTTTAATAAATTATCAGATGGCCAAAACAAAAACTTCTGATGCACAGATTCTTCTGATATTACCGGTTTTTGTTCATGAAAATTTGTAATGTCGCAAAGCGGATTAACTTTTAACTTGTTTTTGGTCAAATCAAGTGGTACATCGAGCTCTGGAGAATCCTTTGATAAGACAATATCGTTGGAAATCGATTTATTCTCTGCAGAATCATTTGATGCTAAGAGAATACCGTCGGAAATCGAATCATTGTTTGTAAAATCATTAGATGCTAAGACAGTACCGTTAGAAATCGAATCGCTTGGAATATTTTGATTGACATCTACTTCTAATTCCATTATTACACATCCATTTTCAATGACAGCATTGCTTCTTGACTTTACCTAAAAACAATTATCTAATTGTAACCAGCCGTTTTTTATAACAAAAAATACATTACAATTTTCAATACAAAAAAGCTGGTTTTTTATTAATAATTTTTTTTTACAATTCAATAAATTCAATGTAAATTTAAATATTAAATTCAAAAATATCTTTAAATGATATTAAATTATATGACAAAAGCTAGTAAGAACAATTAATGTTAATAATTCAATATTTTATCAATGTGTTATTTCAATCTAATAAAATATGAATTAAAAATATTGATCAACTTATAAATATTATAAATTGATATATGAAATCGTAATTTTTAAAATCTAAGTAAATATAAAAATGTTTTCAAAACAAGAAATGAATTATTTAATTATATGCTTTTACATTATCTGAATTTATCGTAGATTTAACATTTACTCCATTTAGCATCTTGTGACCCCGAGTGGTGTCAATAATTTCAGTTATATCAGAAACAATGTCCATGGGCAAGTCCAACCTTGAGTCATTCTGAAAATAATTTAATAGTTTAAGAATATGCAATAAGTAACGAAAATAAATATTAACATTTAAATTACTTATTTATTATCCATATACCTTTTGATTATTAAGAGTGTTCGATAAACCACCTGATGGGTACGATAATTTGTACCATATGTTAAAGAGTTCCTCATCTTTTACGTTTCCTCTCCAAGTTGGACTTTCATTTAGTCGAAATGCCTCTATTTGATCTTGCTTTAAAAATTTTTCAAACACTTCCAAGGAGTCTTGAACTGTTGAGGAATTACATTGCGAAACCTGAGAACTGTCTTCTGACAATGAATCTGAGTCTCCAATTCGTTTAAGGACCTTAGTGAAATCAATTGCCTCAACATCGAAAGGACATAATCCACTTTTTTTGAACCCGTTTCGTAAAACGGTTTCTAGATTCATTGAATCTAAAGTTTCTTTTAGCAAAGGGGCAAACTGAGACTTTTGAATTCCGACTGCAAAGGAATTTCGACAAAATGTTTCAACTTTTTTCTTCCAATTGGCCTTCAAGGTACGAAATAGAGAAACATCCAATGGTTGCATTATGTGCGTGGCATTTGGGTGCAAGGCGATTAGCACTATTTGCTTTTCGGAACAGAATTTACTTAAGTATAACGTGATATGCGAAGCGTGACCATCAATAAACATAATTACTGGACGTTGAATATTATTTTTTGTTAACCACGGTTCGTAAACATTTGCGATGTACTCGTAGAAATTTTCAGATAACATCCACCCAGTTTTTGAATAACCAAAAGCATAATCGGCAGGCGCCATTTTAACACAATTATTTGGTAGCGAATTCCCAGTAAATAGAATAAATGTCGGAGCAAGGTTACCAACAGCATTGGCTGTCACTAGAGTCGTAATGTTTTCTTTCTCATTATTGTTTACGACAGTGAACACGTTTTTCTGACCCTTTGGAGCGAGAACCGATGAAGATATTGGATTTAAAGCAAGTCCTGTAAATTAATATGTATTTAAATTGTTTAAATATCAAAATGTAAAAAGTGTTTTTATATTACTCAAAGCAAATTACTAATTATTTAAATCTTTTCCTAGTGATAAATTCAATTTTTTTTATTAAAGTATAAAACAATTTAAAAAAAAGTACTTATAAATTTATTATTATTACCTGTTTCATCACAGTTAAAAATTCTATTTGGCTCTAATGACAAGAGATTATTTTCAACCAAATATTTCGAGATTTCTTCAAACCATTGACGCAAACTATACTCTGAAACTTTTGCTCTATTCAAACAAACTTTTTCCGTAACTCTTGTCGAAATTTCTGGATTACGCTTCAAAAACCCATCATACCAAGCTCTACCTGGTATATTGTCAGTAAATGGATTTTTTTTCTTCGTTTGAACACAAATTCGTCGAACACTGTCCACCAGCTGACTTTTAGATACAGGAAATCCTTTTTCACAACAGTGAATGATCCAATTCACTAACTCTTTTTCTTCATCTGCAGTAAATACAGTCGAAGGACCAGGGTTTTTATCGGCATACAGACCTAATCTTTTTGCCCTAAGTGTTGAGCCGGGAATGTCATATGTCCGAGAAACTTGTGCAACTTTTTTCCCGTGTCGAAGTTCCTCGAGAGCGAGAGCTAAGGTTTCTTTTGAATATGAAATTCTTTTCTTTTTCGTTCGTTTTTCTTTTTTCTTTTCTTCACTATCCATATTTTTCTTTTTACTTAACTAATCTAATTAATTAACTAATTAAGTAATTAATTAATTAACTAATTAATTAATTAATTAAGCTGTCCATGAGAATGGAGGTTAGAGAAACGTCAACAAAAAGATTAGGTTACCTTTGCGGCGAGTTGCGCAGTAAACGTATTTAAAAATGACAGTAATGCCAACAAGCAGTGAAATTATTGCTGGTAATACAGTTATAAGAAATATTAATTATAAATAAATAATATAAAGATAAATTAGTATTTTTTTAAAACATTGAAGCATACTTAATTGAGTAATAACACTGAATTGTGTATATTATTGAAAATATTGAAAATATTAACGCTTTCGAATAAGTGTTCACGGCAGCCATATTTGATAATTTCATGGAATTCAATCATAATCAATTTTAAATATAAATAATTAAATAACCAATTGATGAAATGCACATTTTTATTGACTATTCCATTAAGTAAGATTTACAATAAATTTTGTAATTATTTTGAAAAAAAAATATATTTATAAATTATATATAATAATAATTTTTTTAAAATGACAGTAATACCATCACGCACAGTAATACCCACAGTTACCCTAGCAGATAGATAAGTATACTACATAATTTGCAGTTTATAAGTAAAACAGAATAGTTAATGTTTCACTCGTTTTAAAATCCCTTCCTCTAAATTTAAAAATTTATTTTTCGTAAAATTTTTCTTTGTCATTGTTTATTTTAAAATATGTTTTAACAAATTAATTTTATATCAATAAAACTATATTTTTCATATTCTTGAGAAAATTTCCTATCGATTTAAAAGAAATGGATTGTATTTTAGTCGAAGATATATATACTAAGTGAATTAGTAGTTTTCTACTAACAATTAGTCAGTATTGACTAAAATTATTCAAAACGGTTACTAATTCCTTTAATTAACTAATCGGCGCAGTTGAATTAGTCAAAAGTGCACTGTAAAAAAAGGGAGTTAAATTTTAACTCCCAACGGAATTATATAAAAGTCGCACCCTTTTGGAGTTGAAGAAAAGGGAGTTTGCTAACGGAGTTAATTTAATGTTTAACTTACTTTTAGAGTTGATTATTAACTCAAAAAATTTTACTTTCAGCAGTTGCTATTAACTCCCCAAAATTTTTACAGTGTGACTAATTCAGATTTAGAGAGTACAATCATATAACTAAGGACTCTTTTTCATTACCTAATGCACGGAAAAAAAGGAATTGCTTACAGATGCTAACAGATGTTTGCTATCGAATCTATCAAAATTAGTAGCCACAGCTAAATTTTTTGCTATTACAACGAAAAAGTTTGCTGTGATAAACAATATCAGTATTTATTATTTAAAAAATTACTGTCACAGCAAACTTTTTTGACCCCACAGCAAATTTGTTTGCTGTCCCTATATCAGCTAAAGTAATTTCATGTGATAGCAAATAGTTCGCTGCTACAGCAAACTTTTTCTATACGTGTTCATCATAAAAAAATTTCACTCAAATTTAGAGTGTCGAGAGTAAAATACAAAATACTTCTATTTACTTTTGGAAAATTTTTTATGTATTACACGCGCATAGAATAAGTTTGCTATGGCAGCGAACTATTTGCTGTCACATCAAATTACGTTAGCTAATATAGGGACAGCGTAAAATTTACTGTGAGGTCAAAAAAGTTTTCTGTGACAGTACATTTTTAAAAAATGAACAGACATTGTTTATCCCAGCAAACTTATTCGTTGTCATAGAAAAAAATTTAGCTGTGGTTATTAAATTTAATAGATCCGATAGCTAACATCAGTTAGCATCTGTAAGCAATTCCACTTTAACCGTGCAGTTTAAAAATTTCTATACCTGTAGTTAATTATAACTTTTAGAAAAGAAAACGCAAAGTAATTCCTTTTGTCCTACTTGTCATAAAAAAAATAAAATCTTATACTCTGAGAGGTTATCAGAAGAGGAATTTTCCTCTTAATATGAAGTTTCTTTCTTTTTGAGTTCTTATATATATATATACATATATATGTAATATGCAGAACAGTTTGTAAGAGATTTGTTGTACAAAACTTTCTACAGGTGGACAGTCTTTTTATTTAATTAATATACATATAATTAGATTGCTGCGATGCGATAAGAAAAATAGTTATGTTTATTGTTTGTCTTAAAATAAATTGTATGGTGAAATGGTCCGGCTGTCAGTTGACGTTGAGGTCAGCAGGTCCCACTTTCTCGAAGATATATATATATATATATATATACCCACATATACATGTGCGCGCCTACATTTCATCTTTTATACAGAATATGAATTGATCACCAATCTGTATTCAGGTTTAAATTCATTTATAGTTCCATTTCTTATATTCAAATGATTTCAATTAAATTAAATTTAAGGATGATTGAGGATTATGTGGACATAATTAGTGACCAAGTAACTTTGTTCATTGGTGATAGAATTGAAAGAGATACTTGGAAATGTCTGGATGCAGTTTCCAGCACGCCCACGCAAACGTCGTGGACGCGTGAGTTTACAGGTGCGGCAGATAACACACACACACACACACACAAATATATAAGCAAAAGAACATCCCATTCGTTTGGTCTTTCACGACAATCAGAGAGACGCCCTTGCCATCTGTAAAAAGTAACAATTTGCATTGATCATCGATCATTTTGGTCAAAAGATACATAGCCAGTAAGAAGAATAAAAATAACTCTCGAAAGCCATATATATATAGATATACACTTTATGCCCACTTTATGGTAACGACAATAAAATGTTAAACATGTTTTCTATAATAAAACGAATTCGAATCCTATATTTCATTGTTGTAAGATAAAGAAATTATATAGTCCAAGTCAGTAAAAAAAACCTCTATTAGTTTTAACTCAAGAACGAAAATTTTATCAGTTCGGAACAAAAAAAAAAAATATATATATATATATATATATGCGCATAACAATTGTCAAGATTCGAAGCTGGTAGAATAACCGCTTAGTTGTAAAACGAGACAATAATTTACATGACAACGAAATTCTCAACCTGCTTTTGACCTTTCTTATCGAGATTCTTCCATTCTTATACACATAAACGAGACTCGGACAGTGACCCGCAGTACATATATAGTATATAGACGCGAGGGCACAGGTGCTGATCATTGAACGTATTCTAAACGAATATTGAAAGCACAAGTATATATATATATTTCTATTCGAAAACCCTATTTATATAATTCTCAATTAAATTTTATTATATATACTTTTACAAATATATAGCAATGATTTTCAATTATATAAATTCTCTCAAAATGAAACTGTCAAATTTGTTTATTCACTGTCAATATAAAACAGAATTATGATGATAGTTTCATTTAGTGAAAGTTGACTATGAAAATTTGTTACTACGATATTTCATTTTGCTGACAGATAAAATTTTACTAAATCAATATTCACTATATGAACGACTTTTCTTTACATATTTCATTAATCAATTTCGACCTAATTCATATTTGAAAAATATAGTTTTCATTATTCTATGGAAGTTTTTATAATAATTATAATAATAAAAATAAAATAATTGCAGGTGGAGATGAAAAATAAAATGAAGAAGAAGAAGAAAAGGAGAACGTGGCAGAAAATGTATCTTGTAGTTCTGTCAGCATCTACGGACAATAGGATGATTAGGTTGATGTGTGAGAGAGCAGGGAACGAGAAGTTCGTGTGTTTACTACAAAGTTTTAAGCGAATCTTATAAAGTTAAAAGTTTGCCATATATGTGACGCTCCACGAGAAAAGCGACATTATAAAGGCAAAAAAATTTTAAGTTATGTTTCTGATTTTTTATTTGAAAAAAAAATAATTAACAATCACAATTTTTGTGGATATCAATTTGGCTAGCAACCCGGCATAAAGGATGGAATTAAAAAGAATTAAAAAAATCAATTTCATTTAATACGTAATTTTTTTGTTATTTCGTAAGTCTATGTATAAGAAATAGACAGCAGCAAACTTGAACTTTTAATTTCGTTTTTGTAAAGCATGCAATATGAAATAGAATTTTTTTTTTTTCATTTGAATGAATTAAATACGTTTTATTAATAATTTATTTATTGAAAAAAATCTGAGTTATTTGTTTTTACTCATAATCAACATTATTCCAATAAAAAAAAGTGAAGGCGACTATTTTATATATTCAACGCATAACCTAAAAAAATGTTGAGACAATATATGTTCAATTTTTTATGCCTCACGTTTAAATTTATTAAACTTTTTATCAACATCATATTCACTGTAAATTATTTATTATTATTTTCACATTGAACAGAAAAAACACAACAAATTTATTCACTATTACTTCTAAATAAAATCATGAGCGAATTATTTTCGATGTACAAAAATATTTCCAATTGTCATTATAATAGAAAACACACTTACCGACTTTTAAGTAATGCAAAACAAATTTTGAGAATTAAGTGGAATTCATTTCGTTGGCCATCTATATTATTATTTTGATGACTTTGAAAAAGTGGAAAAATCAGGTATTAAATGGAATTTAAAATTTTTCAATTTCGTATACGAATATGAGATAACTTTAATTCTTTTCTATTTCAGGCTTCTTGCCGGGAACGTTTTGAATATGTAAAATTATTTTTTTTATCCAAATGATTATATAATCGAAACTACAATCAATCACAAAATAATTATGCAATTCAAATAACAGTGGTATACAGAAATAATAGATATTAAACAGCAGACGACAGATAACTGCGGTGATAAATGGTCATTGGTCACCAGAGTTCGGAATGTAAATTACTATGTGCTATTTACAGTGAAACGTTCAAAATGTAACACTTTTTTCGAGTGAGTTTTTTAAAGGCGTTTACACACCTTACTAATTTTCAGATATATTGAAATAGATGCGATTTTTTTTTGGGGGGGGGATTTAAAACAAGATTTTAAATATTTCTGAAAAATACAATGGTATTAAGAATAAATGATGAATAAATTATACTAATAATATAAAAAAAAACTTAAAATTAATTTATTCTTCATATCACTGTATTTTTCACAAATTATTTAAAATCTAATTTTAAATTCTTCGCTAAAAAATTGCATTAATTTTTTTTTCGGTATTCCGAAAACTATAGTGTGTAAACGACTTTAAAAAATGCACCCGAAAAAGGTGTTACATTTTGGACGTTTTACTGTAAATTGCACATAGTAATTTACATTCCGAACTCTGGTGACTGCATATATGTGTACGTCGGCATGAAAAGGGACCACTTTGTCGATTACAATAAGAATTATTTTTGCGTGTACATTAATGCAAATATGGCCCTTATGAAAGAAACTAAAGTGGTCCCTTTTCATGCGGACGTACACAATTCCTTTAATACTTTTTACAGTGTTATTAATATAACACTGTTATTTTAATTACACAATTATTTTGTGATTGATTGTAGTTTCAATAATCATTTGAATTAAAAAAAATAATTTTAAATATTCAAAAGTATGCGAATTGTAACTGAGGGGTAACTAGGGGTTTCTGGGGTCACTGATTATGAATCTGATGTCAGATTTGTTTCATCACGTTAGAATTATTTTTCCTAACCTCAAAAAATAGTGTATTTTATGTGGCGGCTGACGGATTTCTTAAAATTTTAATGGATTTACATAAAAATTGATATAAAGGATTTTTGGGATCGCTGAAGACGAATCTGATGTCAGATAATTAAAATTTAAATGACTGATCCAGTATGTCCGACAAATTTTTAAAAATTATCAAATAATTGTAAAAATTAATGTGGTAAAATTTTAAAAATTTGTCCGCCATTTTGAATTTTAAAAATCCAACATTAGATTCATAATTACACCCAGAGAAATGTTTTATTTGAACCAAATATAATATATTTGAGTTAAATAAACGTATATTTGTCTTACAGCCTACTAGCGTAAATAAAATTTTTTATTTAAATCAAACAAAAATTTATTTGAATTAAATAAATATTTATTAGGCTCTGAGACAAATATACCATTTTTCTGTTTGTAACAACAAATTTTCAGAAACTTTTCATTAGATAACATTACGGTTAATGAATATTACACGGAAAAAAAGATTTACCTGAAATAACGAAAGTTTTTACTAGAATAGCAAAATTTCTAATTGTTTCAGTTAAATATTTCTCTATTTTAGTGAAATTTTTCGCTGTTCTAGATGAAATTTTTTTTCCTTGTCTAATAGAATAATATATAAAATGTTACTAAAATGCAGTTTTTTAAAACTATAAATATTTCAGTTATTACAGCTACTATATATATACTTGTTGGAAAAAAATTATTTAAGAAGAAGGTATATATTTAAATATTTAAAAAAAACAAACGCAGCACTTCCGATAGTTCAAGATTTACTTCATTGCACTTGTCGCTACCACTTTCCCAGCTGTTTTCACACGGATAAGCTGTGGGAACCACTCAGCAGTGTTCTGTAAAAAAAAAAAAACTCGCTTCCTCAAACAAGGGGTGTACCTATATTGATGATGATGATGATGATCGGAAATCAGTAGCGTTGATCCATTACGATCGTTGAGTCATCGTTTAAAAAGGCTTTTGTAAAAAAAGCTAATATAATACAGATAATTGGAATATTGCATTAATATTGTCTTTAAAGATATAATAACCATACTATCGTAAAGAAAAATTTTATAGAAAAAAAAACTTGTAGAAAGCATAACTACAATTTATCAAAAAAGTAATTAATATTTTATTTATTTTTGGTATATAAATATATTTAAAAAATCTTACAACTATATACAGAAAATGTTTTCTAATGAGAAGTCTATTTAATTTATTTTTTTCTCAGCATTCTCTAAATGACCTAACATTTAGTGTGTAAATTATTGAATCAACGAAGCAAATTTGAAATTTACATATTATAATTTTAATTTTAAACTAAAAAAATAAAAATTTTGCTATAATTATCAGTATAGATATTTCGCAATGGCTGCTTTGAACAAGCATGATTATTACGTTGTCGACAGTGTATTAAACCTTGGCAAAACATATACTCAGTTGGTGGTCTCCGACTCATTCAACTATGGTAAACCTTTCTATAAGAGCAAACAACTTGTTCATAGTACAACACCAATCACATTTTTAATCGTTTTAGAATATTGTTTTTCACAAATAATTCCACTTGTATATATATACCTAT
This sequence comes from Leptopilina boulardi, assembly GCF_019393585.1. Classification (NCBI taxonomy): domain Eukaryota; kingdom Metazoa; phylum Arthropoda; class Insecta; order Hymenoptera; family Figitidae; genus Leptopilina; species Leptopilina boulardi. Next base: position 1,919,175 of record NW_026137778.1, read on the forward strand.
TTATATGATAATATTGAATTGTCCACTTGTGAGATATCTATTATAAAAGAGCCCACTCAAAAATTCAAAGTTCGTACTTTGGTAAATTTATTGTTGTTCTTTGCGAGAATAAGAAATTCCTTAAAATATAATTTAAAACTTTCAAATCTGTATAACTATGAAAAAATATTATGAATTTTAATGTTTTTTTAATGATTTTTTTTTCCGTTTTCAATGTAAAGAAAGTTTTTTTCAAACAAAAAAAATTTAACCCCAATTCAAATAATCCATTACTTGATTATTATCAAATAAATATTTACTTGAATAAAATAATTTTTTTTTAAATTAAATAAACTGTATTTGGACCAACAATTTTTGTATTTGAAACAAATACCATTTGTGTAATTGACAAAAATAATAATCATTTAATACAAATACATATTTATTTGATACTTGTCAAGTAACCGATTATTTGAATCAAATAAATTTTTTTTCTGCACGGAGAAAAATGGAAAAACGAATAAAGTAACTTTTACTACTTTAAATGTAAAACCGGAACTGTCTGCATCTGTCAATTTCTACTCGAGGAATAGTAAAAATTTTTTCGGAAATAGTAAATTTTACTATTTCTAGAGTAAAAATTTCCAGAAATGCGCAGAAACTGCGGACAATTCCAATTTTACTTTGAAAGTAGTAAAAGTTACTTTATTCATTTTTCCATTTTTCTCCGTGTGTATAATAATTTTAATTTCTAAATAGTGCTAGAAAAAAATTTAACACCCCTAAACAACATTAATTTCAATAGGTTCTTTCACCGTTCCCTCTCTTTAATACAAAAAAATATTATGTTCAATAATCCCTGGTGAAACGATTCTACGGAAATCACTCCACGGAAATTCCATACGGAAATTCTATACGGAATTCCGCAAAACTTTGAAAGTATTCCTTTCGTAATTTTGCGAATTTTTTTGGAAGAATTCCATACAGAATTGCACAAAATTTTCAATAAAATTCCACAACTTTATTTTTTGCTGATTTTTTTGTGATTTTAAAATAACTGCTGCTACTATAACGAAAACTAGTCGACAATGATGTTCCTGGTGGATATAATATAGAATTTATGATAGATTAATTAATATCTAGTCGAACTTACTTGAGAGGTCAATAAAACGTTTTCCAAAAGAAATTTACTATTTTTCAGTCAACTAACTAACGGTAGTTGAATTTCTCGACTAATTTTTTTCAGTGTATCCACTAAACTAGTAGATTTGACTACTTTTTAACTACCCTGCATAGTTCAATAGGTCCTTAACTGTATTTAAAAAGTTGTATGGACTATTAAAAAGTAGTTAAAAGAACTAAGAATTTACTTGGGTCAAGGAGATTTTGTAATTGTTCTAATTTTTGAAGTTGATTTGACTACTTTTGTTAAGTACCATTAACTACATACTAATTCTTAACTCCATAAAAAATAGTTGAATTGACTACACGCACATAGTTAAAATACCAAAAAAAGTAGTTACTTTTACTATTTTCAAGTCAGTTAACTAAAGGTAGTTGAGGATTTCGGCTAAATTTTTTTCAATGTACAGTTGTGAAATTCTAACAAAAATTTTGTGCAATTCTGTATAGAGATTATGTGTGTAATTCTTATAAAAAATTCGCAAAATTACAAAAGAACTTCTTTCAAAAATTTTGCGGAAATTTTTGCGGAATTCCGTATATAATTTTTACGGAATTCCGTACGGAATTTTCGTGGAGTAGTTTCCGTAGAATTATTTCACCTGGGAATAGTTAACCAATTTTATTTGAATCAAATAAATTTTTATTTTCAGCGTACGAAGCGGAAAATGTCATTTTTATAAAAAAAAGATATGCATGACTATTGTAAGTATATATAGGGTAATAAAATTGCGATATTGTGGTTTTTGAATGAATACGCACCTATATATTAGTAGGATCGATAACTTTTCCACTTGAAATATTTGCACCTGGGGGTAATCAAGGTATAGGCCAAGGTCCGGTGACCTCACTTCCTTTTGACTTTAGACCAAAAACAAAACCGGAATTCACTTTTATCTATATCAAATGCATCAGAACTTTTAAAAGTTTCTATTTTTATTTTCAAAAAATTCTATATGTTTGATTCATTTTTAATTAATTTACATAATGTCTAAAATAAATATGTTTTGAAAAAAAAAATTTCAGGAAATATATATATATATAAGTATATAAATTACAGGTGTTGAGTTGTAAAGTAAGCTGAGACAATAAAAAAAAAAATATGGTCACCATGCGATATTAATATACTTTTTGTTCACATTGTTCGACAGGTAAACAGGTACAAACAAATATTCCCATCGACAGAAACGAAAATCACCTGCTATACAGAACAGTTAGATCAGCTTGCTATATACCTGGACTTATAATATTACCTTCCGGTCTCTAACCCCATGGGTTCAATATAATTTTCAGGTGAGATTTGTTAATCCGAAAGGACTTAACTAAAATTTCAAAAATTGAATTGAATCAAAAAATTTTATTTTTATGCGCATACAATAATATATATCCAAAAGCGGTAAAATATTACTCTGTTGATTTTAAACGATTTTGCAAAGATAATTTTATATGAGTTTTTAGTAACAATTTGAAATTGGGGCTATATAAGTCTTTGGAAATTTTAGTTTCATACTTAATAGCTCGGTACAACAGGTAGAAACAATACAGTTGATACGAGAAACATGGTCCTAGGACTGTTAGAGCTTAAAGTACACTTGAGGCACGTCTCAGCTGGTGGTAGTCTTAAGACACGTGTTGTAATTCGTTTAGTTTAGGTTTTGTCAGTTTATATAGATTTTAAAAGTTTTAGGACTGCGGGAAAGCCCATCCTTTTTGCGGGTGACCGTGGGGAAATCCATAGTTGGTAAATTATTATTGCCCAGCTGTGTACCAGACTTACGTTTGGGTTTTCCCATAGATTTACATTTTACCTTAAATATTATATTATGGACTCAAACATTTTTCCAGGGTATAGGTTTTTCGGACCTGAGAGCTCTTTTAATTGCATTATTAACCATTGTGTATAGAGAGATCCCGGTAAGATAAAATCGATAATAAAATAGTAATAATTATTATTTTATTCTCGGGGGAAAAAAAAAATTTGATATTTTCTCAAATGCTGTTATCTGATTTCTAATGGATAATACATTTATGTATATATTGGTAATTTAATTAATTTTCTTCATATAATGTTTGCCGCTCGTGACGTCCTATATAAATGCTTTAAATAGGTATTCGTTAAAAGTGTAGGATATACAATTTAATTGAATCGAGAAAGCCTGCTTCGTTGACCCGGGCGGGGTCAATTGTATGCTAATTGCCAACCGAAACATTTATATGAGAATGGAATATAAAAAACAAAATCGTATACATCTTCGCCTAAAAGGCCTGAAAAAATTTATATATTTTTTTAATTGCTTATATAAAATTATCTGTGAAATATTTAATTCCGAATTCGATTAGCTTGGGAGTTTTTCAGAATTCAAAAATTTAGATTCCATGACAAATTTCCACATGGTTGTTTATTCAATGAGATTTTTTTTTAATGAAAAATTTTTATTTTTAAAGGCAACTTTAGAAATGAGAAAAAAAAACCTGGAAGGTACCTGCTTTTTTTTGCTCATCTGTAAGAATGCCATTGACTTAAGCTGAGAAGTGTTCTCTTCAATCCCTCAATGAATATTTTATTGGTCTTAGTCTTTTATTGCTACATCCTTCCGAAATAATCTTTTACAGCCAATAAAGGTCATTTTGAAGGAATGGTCAACATGTGTCGCGCAGTTGCTCTCTCACCTAAAGATCATATTCTCGCATCTTTAAATGTACGTGCCTATAAACTAAGTTTGAGTTGGTTCCGGCGACCTCTGCGACATATGGAACTTTTGCTAGTGCTATGCCTGCACCTGCATTAATTAGGGAGCACATGTGCTTGTGAGTTTACGCTTGAGGTCACGTCCGCACTCTCATGAAATCACTTTGTTTAATAAAAGACAATCTTATAAGCTGTACATTTAGGATTCATATCAATTTCTAAGAATGCAATACTCATCTGTTTTTTTTAAAATTTTTATAGTCTACTTTTGTAAAGTATGTAATATTGTATTTCGTATCAGATTTCTCATAAAAGTTTGTATCAATGTTTTTTTTTGCTCTATTATTTGTCTTAGTTTTAATAAAAGACAAAATAGAATAATAATTCGAGACATATGAATAAGCTTTAAAATTAAGTTGGAATTTTCATTTGACAGAATTTTATTACTACTGTCTGAATTTAAAACAGTGAAATTTAGTTGAAACTTCACTAATTAAACTGTTATACTATTTGATTTAGTAATATTTTTTTACTAAAATTTTAGTAACAAATGACTAAAAATTAGTAAATTTCACTAATTTAAATTAATGAATGAACTAATTAGTGAACTAATTTAAATTTATAGAATTTTCTTTTAGACCAATTTTAATTCATTTGAATTATTATTTAAATTAAACGAATTTTCATTTTACAAACATTTTATATCTTTTGCATTTGATAGAATTATGATTTGTTCGACTTTAAATTAGACAGAAAAAAGTCATTTAAATTAATTTTTACTTTATATAGAAAAGAATTCTTTTCTAGCCGAATTTTCATTTGTTCGAATTTACATTTTACAGAATTCTTAAAACAATAAATTTTTATCTTGCACAACTTTCATTTGTCCGAATAAATAGCGTTCAGAAAAATTTAGAATCAACATTTAAAATTAATCAATCATAATTTCGTTGATAATATTCTGATTAATTTTAAAATTTGACCTCAAATTTTTCTGACAAATATTTAATCGAACAAATGAAAGTTCTGCAGAAAAAAAATTTGGCGTTTTAAGAATTTCGTAAAATGTAAATTCGGCTATGGAAAAGAATTATTTTTGTTCAATAAAAATTATATTTAAAAAAATATTCTGACATTTAAATTCGAACAAATCATAATTCTGTTAAATTCAAAGAAATAAACAGAATATGAATATTGTAAGTAACAATTCTGTAATATAGAAATTTGGTTAAATGGAATTTGTCTTAAATAATAATTCGAAGAAATTAAAATTCGGCTAAAAGTATAAATTTTAAAATAAATTCTAAAAATATAAATTGTGTCAAATGAAAATTTCAAAAAAAAGTTAATTTTAGAACTCATTCATGCGTTTCGTTTATTAATGATTTTTTTTAAAAATAAATTTTTAATAATAAATGTTAAATAAATTTTTAATACTCGTAAGAATAAATATAAAATAAATATAATTTTTTAGAATTTTCATTCTTCAGGAGCATGTAGTCGATGTTGTAGAACATAAAATAGTTAAAAATGAAAAACCGCACAAGATCATCTATAGCTCCAACACGAATGTACCGGTCGTTAGATCGATGAGTTATGGGTCACTAGTGTATCGAGATGAGCTTGTACGTGGGTGAGGCGCGTCACTTTCACAAGAATTTCACAACGACATCAGGTGAAGTCTACATTTCCTGAACAAATTACTTCCTGGTTTCAAATACGATTTACAGAAATTGAACATATACTATATTGCTGTAAACAAATATTGAAAAATATTTCCATAAAAATATATGACATTAATAGTCTCATATGTTGTTACATATCTTTTATATTCCACTGAATGGAACTCAAAAATTTATATACAATGGCAAATTCTTTTCTTTACTGACTTTTTTTTTGTATAGAATTAAAAAACATTTTTTCATTTAATAAATTCTTTCTTTAAAATAATTTAATATTTTAATAAACTTTAACAATAATATTTAATAAGAAAAATATTTTTTGCGTTGATAAAATTTCTATATATATTAAATTTTATTAAACTATTAAATTTTTATTTGAATATCCAATTTTAATGCAGAAACATTTTTTTTATAAATAATTAAAATTGTTTTAAAAAAAAAATATGATATGTGAATCACTTAGTTAATCATCTTGTGTCAGTGGACGATGTTGTGCGGGTGGCCCTTCCCACACACGCCAACATTAACACCTGACTAACGCTATCTTCAGAGCACGGATTCATTATCGGGCATAAATTACAGAGGAAAAACTCGCCGACTCACACTTGCCACAACATTATTTTGCAAGGTGCTAGATTATATGCTTTCATTTCTTTGAAAAATTAATAATAAGGTAAATATATAATATACCTATATTAGAAATTATGTAAAAGCAAAATTTGAGTTTTTTAAACTGTTTTAAATTAATTATAATTTTTTTTTTTTTTGAATAAAGGTCAATCCATTATATATGACGCGCTCTGAAGAAAGGGACCTTAGAAGCAAAAAATTATAGGTTATGTTTTAAAATTTTAAACTTAAAATACACAAAGAAGATCAACTTTCAATGCAAATTATTAATAATAAATTAGGTCTTCATTACATTAAAAATATTCAATAAAAATTGATTTTTAGTTTACATAAATAAAAAGAAACTTTTAATCAAGGTAAAACTATCGTAAACATAACCTATAATTCGTTTGCTTCTAGGGTCCCTTTCTTTAGAGCGCATCACATATTTTACCTAAAATCGTTGAGGTCTATTTTTATAAAAAAATTTGATAATTCGTAAATAATCAGTTTTGACAATTATTTAGTAAAAATATATATTTTTTTATTTTGTGCTAAAGACAATATGCATTTTGAAAAAAATTAAATTTTAACAATTGAACTTTTAAAGCTTCAAAACTTTATTCTACAAAACAAAAAAACTAAAAGGAATTTTTAAACTTATGTTGATGGTTGTCACAATTGTGAAAATTTGCATATTTTTGAATATTTAAAATTATTTTTCTAATCAAAATCATGAACCACGATCGCAAACGAATTTCGCGAAAATATTGTCTGTCGGCCTTATTACCAGTTATATCTGTCGTCTGCTCTTTGATATCAATTATTTCTATAATACAATTGTTATTTCAATCGCATAATTATTTTCTGTTTAAATATGTGAATTTTTATTATACACCTCAATAAATTTACGTATATATATATACTTCCCACAATTTTTTTTGCCTGTGGTATAAAAAAAAAACAATTTTTTTTAACATCCTCAATTTTTTGAATTGGTTTTTTGTGAAGCATTAAAGAATTAATTTTATGTAGCAAATTACCAGCAACTTACTCAGGTCGACTTTTAGTGAAAGAACCTTGAAAGAGAGTTTACCTTTTTGCATTGAAATCGATCGTAAATTTCACTAATTTTTTTTTTTTCAACACAGAAGTCTAGGTTTTCATCTGGTCAACACATGTTTTGACCATTTCAAAACGTCTGCCATAAATATGAAAATACCTTATTCTTATACCAGACAGTCGAACATAAAACATGTGCAAGTGTAGTAAAAGTTTGGACTTTTTTTTTTTATTTGCATGCCTGAGGATTTGTATATAGAATGTTTTGAATAATATAATATATAAAAAAAAAATTAAAATATTTTCTACTTTTAACATATGTTTTAATTTTTTATAGAGTTAAAATTTTTGAGCCATTAATTTTTGAACTGTCCGCATTTTCTGCGCATTTCTGTCAATTTTTACATCAGAAATAGTAAAATTTACTATTTCCAGAATAATTTTTACTATTTCAGGAATAAATTTTTACTATTTCTGAAGTACATAAAAATTACCAGAAATGCGTAGAAACTGCGTACAGTTCCGATTTTACTTTTAATGTAAGTTACTTTTTTTGTTTTTGTATTTTTCTCCATTTACAAAAATTTTTAACGTACTGCTGTGTTGGGAGACTTGAATATAAATATTTTTTATATATGTGAAACTTTTCTTTTTCTATTAAAGAAAGTAAAAAATATGCAGATGATACAAATTATAGTCAAACATATATCTAAAAAATAAATAAAATAAAAAATAGTATAAATGGTTCCGTACAGAAATCGGAACCGGAATGACTGTATTATAATGATTTAGTAAATAGGTTAGTTGTGTGGTAAGCGCGTTTCAGAATCAGAAACCTGATACTCGTTAGTGTGCATGTTTATCCAGTTGTTCAGATATAATGATTTAGCTGATTTTGTATTCATTGGGGGTATAGAGTAGAAGTATGAATTGGCAAAACCCTACTCTCTAAATTTGAAGGAACAAAATTTCACTGATTCTCAGTTATAAAATGTATATTATGGTTCCTATACATATATATATATATATATATATATATATATATGCCCAATTAAATAAGTACTATATGTAAAATTTAATTTTTTTCTCATAAAAATATTTCTTTTTTAATAAAATTTTTGATTGATTTTAAAAACTATTATTATTATATATTTTTACACTTGTAGACTAATAATATCAAAATAAGAAATTGAGTGAGTCAGAGAGATTTGACTCTCTTCTGGGGTGAAATCTTCAATCTCAGCATAAGCGGCTTTACGTGTAAATATTTACAGTACATTGTAACCAAATTTTGTCCAATTAAGGACATGTGACTGTTAGGTCACGTGACTTCGCATATGCAAATGGTCTCCGTTATTTTTTTTTTTAGTAAAATACTCAATGGATTTGAACCACAATTACGTGGATTCATTTTTGTTGTAAATTAATAAAAAAAAATTTAGTATTAAATTTAATTAATAGAAAATTGTATATTGTTCAAAATTATCCTGATGTGTTTTATGTCGAGTTTCCATAGAGAAAACTGCAGAAAACTGTTAAGTTATAGGTTATGTTCAAGACAGCAATATTTTTATATTGTTAGCACTGCAGGACCTTCTCCCTAAATTTGAATTAGTAAAAATTTTAACTAATTTGAATTAGTGACTCACTTTTTGCTTTTGAATCAATTAAATTTTACTAATTGGATAATAAAAGAAATTTTTTTTTACTATTAGTTAAATTTTACAAATTCAAAATCAAAAAGTTAGTCACTAATTCAAATTTGTTAAAATTTTTACTATTTTAGCGCCATTATTTATAGTTTTGTATTATGTGCGGTTGGTAATCGTTTTTATTGTCAATTCACAGGAATCCTAACCTAAAATAAAGAAGTTAATTTTTAGTTTAGTTTTTCTTTCTATTTTCGCAAGAAATGATTTCTTTGATTTAAAATTTAAAGAACAGATAAATATTTGTATTATTAATTTTCAATTATATTTGCAAATAGACGTAACTTTTAAATGAACTGACCCATACATATATATATATATGTGCATAGACTGATGGAGTGAAGTCGAATTAACGTCGCGCAGCACCGCGTAACCGCAAGGGTCTGGTTAATTTTTATTGGGCATAAATTTGCCAAAATATTCGAACGTGACAGGGATGGCCCGTAACTCTCTCTTCTCACTGCGTGTCCTTTCCCTTTTCTCTTGCAGTGTCACTCTACATGTATATGTGCGCGTTGTTGCAAATTTTCTGTCTCGTTCTTTCGACAAAATAAAAAAAAAAAAAAAAAAAAATGATCGTTTCAACCAACCCAAGATGGAATATTAAATATCTTTCAATTCCTGGAATTCTCTCGGAATTCGGGGGTTATACGGGCTGTGTATAGTTTAGTATTTTGACCTTTAACATCATTTCACTTGCATTCTTTGCAGCGCGAGAATATATGATTCTTTCTTTGGTATATCAATCTTCTACATATGTCTACGCCTGTACTTATAACCTCTAAAAATTGTTGTTTGAGGTGTCGATATGAAATGGACACAAAGCAATGTTCCTTAAAAATAAAGATGGGAATGTTAAAAACGCATATACTGGCAGCCACAAAAGAGGTTAGTATTAAAAAAAAAATATGTTACGCCGCATATATATGTATATATATATATAGGTGGTAAAATATGAAAATCAATAAGCATAAAAATTAACACACCTCTAACACCTATAATTTAGCCTGGTTGTATCGTGGTCGCATTCACATTATATGGGTGGCCACACTGTAATTTGGCAGCAGTTAATCCCCCCTTTGATTCCACCAGTAGTCGGGTTGTGGGTGCCATTACCTACGAATATACTTTGGCGGATATTTATGTTCACGATTTTGCGACCGATGTAATATGCCCAGGCGCGGATAGTCACGGTTATCTTCTTCTCGTCTGCCAAATTACAAGGCTAAACAGCCTGATTTATGCCAGCTTTTATAGTAATAATAACAACAACAGGTTAATGTATTGGTGAAACAATAAAAAAAAAAAAAATACGCGGAGACAGGAGGCGCGGTTACAGTAAAATACTTTTACAGTCTATAACCTCAATTGTATTTATAACGACTCAGTCATCTTATGACATTTCATACTTTTTCTTTATTATCATTTAATAATGAAATAAATGTATTTGGTTGAGGAGATTTTACTAACCTAAAAATAAGAATCTTTTCTTTTAATATTTTGTGAAATGAAAAATTTTCTGGAAATTTTAATAATCTAGGGATATCGCAAGTGCCAAAGCATTTTCATATTTCTCGTCAACTACCGCATCCTGCTCTAGTGAAAATTTAGTAATTTTATAGTAACTTTTAATTTTAACAATAAAGTTATTAAATTACTAGAGCAGGGCGCGGTTGTAATTAGTATTAGTAATTAAAGTTAATCATTTTTTCCAGATAATCCTGACATGGTACATTTCAATTTTGAAAGAAGATGAACAGTTATCGCAGTGAAGAAGGAAGAAACAAAAAAAGGGTGTTTAATATTAATGATGAATAATAACAATGAGCTTAACTGCTTAATAATAATCTAAATTCGGCTACTATTATTCTAGTAATAAAACAAAATTATTATTTGTCATAATTTTCGACAACTATCGCAACCTGTTCTAGTGAAAATTTAGTGACTTTATAGTAACTTTTACTTTTAACAATAAAGTCACTAAATTTTCACTAAAGCAGGGTGCGATAGTTGACGAAAATTATGACAAATGGAGAGTGGGGACAATGGAAATCAACCTTTCCATTTGTCACAATTCTCGTCAACTACCGCACCCTGCTTTAGTGAAAAAGTGACTTTATTCATAAAATTAAAAAATAATTTTGGGATTGTCGGTTTGGTGACTTTTACAGTTTGGTTTTTATTTCTTTTCCTATCGTGTTAATTAAAGAAAGACGAAAAAGAAAAATGGTTGTCCGAAGTAGGTAAACACCAGATGGCGTATTGAAGTTTGTCCAATCACAATAAAGTTACTAAATTTTCACTAGAGCAGAGTGCGGTAGTATGACAATAACAAAACCAACAAATAAAATTTGCGTTAGTCGCAGAATTATGTTAGTATAATTACGAAAACTTTCTTTTTCCCTCAGTTTTTTAAACGAAAATCGGAAATAATTTTTGTTCAATTTATATCGTTTATGTAGTATATAAAAATTTAAAGTAATTGTTAAAAGGCTCTTTTTTCCTTTGATCATAATACACAATGCATGCGCGGTAATTTTACATATTAAATGAAATTGTGGGTTACAATACGTATAATTTTTAGCTGACGTGTTATTCGCGTTAACAATTTACGTTTAAAATTAATTTTATTGAGTCCAGATTTGTTATTCGGTTATACATATATATATAGCGAACATGGATTTGCCCGCAAGGTGTAAAACAATTCATTAAACCCGATGACCCATATGACCTCGTCATTATGCTCATTATGCTTGTACCTTACTTTGGTGGTTGCCGAGTATATATATACCGGGGATGAGATAACTTGAGAAACCTCTTCGTCCGCAAAACGTAATGAAATCTGCGCCGAGAAAGATCTTTAATGGATGGTGGAATCGCTACGGGTGGTGGTGGGGGTCACATTACGCGAATGCGGATAACGCAAATTATTTAGCACACGTCTTGTTCTTCTATACCTCACACAGAAAATTTCAGGAGGGGAGAGAATAATATGTTGTTGTGTTTTTTTTTTTTACTTCTTTCGTATTTTCAAGTACAAAAAGATCTTGATAACGGTACTGCCTCTTAAACGATATATTATTTCATCAAATGAAATACTCATATAATTTACGTAGTTTTGGTTTTGTATATCCCTTCATTTATAGGGTATATACTTTCACTCAGGAAGAAGTTTGTTTTGTTTGAAATAAATAAATTGCAGAGTATTGAAAAATTGTTTATATATTATATTTTGTTGTTTCTACTATCTGATTAACTATTTTAATTTATTTAATTAAAATTAGAAGCAAGAGTCCAAAATATGTTCATCCGTTCAAAGTTGGGTATGTATTGTATTGTAAACATAGCTTAAATAGTTAAATATTTTGTTGGACAAAATTTCAGCCCTACCCAACTTTGCTTTGGATGAACATATTTTGCGCTCTTGTTTCCCAACCCTGTTTCTTTACAAATGTCATCTGGCAATTGAAATATTGTATGACAGAAAATTATTAAGTGCATTATATTTATCAAGTGTGAAATTTAATAAAATTAAATTATTAAATTGTTGATAATCATTTGAACTATAAAAATAATTAAAAATTTTCAAGTATTGTGATAATGAAATTTAAGAATTGTAACCTATAAATTTCAAAACATTAGAAATTCGATCTAATTATTTTCGTGAAATATTCATGTTTATATAAATTAATTAAAAATCTTTGAACAATTATTTAAATATGTTCATATTCGAATATATAATGATTATGATAATTTAAAACAATTAAAAGGCAATTGCGCATATATTTCTCATCTTGTTTTACGTCTATACACTCTCTCGAGTCAGCTGATGTTTTTTAAGACTTAAATTTTTTTTCTCTCTCTCTTTTTAACTCGTGCTTCGTTGCGGTCGCCCTAAAGTTCGACCGTCGTAAAAGTGAGGGCGACTCTCCAGACCCATGTATGTATGTACAATCACAAGTATGAGGACGCCAGGGACCAAACTGTAAAACTCGCGATCTTCCTGGTACGAGATTGTGGGTCAAGTTAATATGCTGCATTGTGCTTTTTAATATCGCGCTTTCGACGTATCATGATATGCGTAGTTGTAGTATTAAAAAAAGAATGAAAGAAAACGTAAACAACATCAGAGTACCGGTAAAACACTTTTGAAAGAAAGCGGAAGCGATTCATCGCTTGTTACACACAAAGAAAATAAGATATATATATATTTATCTTCTTTTATTTAAAAAAAAAATGATTACTTATCAAATTTTTTATTAAATATTCCAATGAATTAAAATAAATAAATAAAAAAACGATACTTATAATTTAAAACAGTTTAGTCAGCATTTTATAAAAATATATTTATTTTATTATGAATTATTATAAATATTGCAATATTAAATAGAGTCCAACATTACTATTATTTATTGTATTGTTTAATTTTTTTTATAAACATTTAATTGTAAACTGAGAAAAGGGAGACAAAAATTGTCTTTTAGTTAATTCTAGTCAAGGTTTCTGTAGTTTTCAAGGAAAAATCTTTGTCAAAAACAAAATTCGATATTGTCACGTGTTCTCTGGTGGTTTTTCTACAACCTTTTCACCTCAGAAAGAGAGAAAAAAAATTGTATAATTGTAAATGACAAAAAAAAAATACGAATGAAGAAATGGATACAATGATTGATATAATGACTTTTACCTTTGACGAAATTTTACTTCTCTTTCACTAATGTTTAGATGACCAAATAAAATATTATCTTCAGTAATTGTAACACCTTCCAACTAGCACTGTTAAAAATAACTGCTTCTTTTTCTTTTTGATTGTGATGTTGACTTAATATACAACATGTGAATTATCTCGATACTTGCGTATTAATCGTTGATAATATTCATTATTAGACACCTTTTTTGCAATTTTTTATTATTTCTCCTGCATTATAGTAAAAATAACTTCAATTTACCTTTTTAATTATTCTTCATCATATACCTGAAAATATTTAAGAAATATTAGCAACCAATCAAATTCATAGTTTTAACGATATTAGAATATTCAAAAATGGATTAGACAAGGTTCGCAAATTGAAACAAATAAAAGCTTTCTGAATCCACGCTTATTTTGTCAAGGAAGAAAGTAGGAATTTTTTCTGTAGTTTTCTAGGAAAAATATTTGTCAAAACCAAAAGTATGTTTTTCACTGGTTCTCTGTTAGTTTTTCTACTGTCCTTTTACCTTAGAAAGGGAGTAAAAAATTCTGGATATGAAAATTTTAAAAATTTCAAAAAATTTAATTTTTACATTTTGTTTGGTAAAATTAGATACAAAAAGAATTAGACACAAAAATGATAAAGATACATCAAATAAGAAAAATAAAGAAATAAGAATTTTTAAAATTTCAAAATTTTACATTTTTCGGTAATTAGATACAAAAAAAAATTCAAACCCCTAAAAATAATAATTATACTGAAAAAAAAATATTTGATTCAAATAATCGGTTACTTGACTATTATCAAATAAATATTTACTTAAACCAAATAATTTTTAATTTAATTAAATAAATTGTATTTGATCAAATTTGATTCGAACCAATAACTTCTATATTTGAAAAAAATATACGATTTAATTGACTCAAATAATAATTTTAATTGATACAAATAAATATTTTTTTTTTATTTTTATACTTTTTTCGGTGAAATTAGATACCAAAAACAAAAATTAGACAAAAAAAAATAATAAATTTATATCATATTAGGAAAATGAAGAAATATGAATTGTAAAAAATTTTCCCCATTGACATGAGTTTGCAGGCAATTCTATACTTGTTACCATTTGGACTTTTTGTTGAAACTTAGCGCGCGTTCAGATAAGTGGGAAGTTTCTGACAATGAAGCAAGTTTCATAAATCAAATAAAACCCGTGCGCCGTGGCGCCACGTCGCCTTATGCATTTGTGCCTTTGATAACAAAGAGTTGACTTATTTCTATGATCAAAATGAATTTCTTGTGTATATATACATACATGCTCTATATGTATAACAATAGTTGAATAAAATAAAAATATTCTCTTTCCCAGAAATGTATATATATATAATATACTCTAAATCTAAATAAATAATTTGACATATCTTTTATCTATTTTTTATTAATCATTATTTACTATCTCGTTTTCTAAATCGTTTATATATTATGAAAATGTTCAATGAAAGAATTAAAAAAATTTTGCATATATAATTATTAATAATTACAATAATGAGCGCAATTTAAGAATATAATAAATACAGTTTATATTTTAACGAAACTATATACAAGGTTGAAACAGTGGTCTTGATTTCTACAATCAGTGATCTATTATGACTTTAAGTTTCTTTTGAAATTTTAAGTTAATGCAGTATCGAGTAAAACCGGTCTGTTTTCTCATACAATCAGATATACCTTTGAATATGTAATAAATATTGTTCATCTAATACACAATGCTGAATATTTTCTATGTGTGTTCATGTTCACACATGTACACCTCCAATATAATTTTTTAATAAAATTAAATACATTATATACTTAATTATTCAGGTTTCGACAACTTTCGCGTGTCGAATTTTAAAAATCAAAATTGTTTGAAAAAATTTTGGTGCTAGAGCTGTACGAAACAAAAAATTTCGATATTCGCAGTTAACTTCCCTCATATAAAATTTCATAGTTAAATATATGAAGTTAATTGAATATAGAAATTTTTCATTTCGGGCAGCTTTTGGACGAAAATTTTTTTTTTGAAGAGACAAAAAATGAAATACAAGATAAAAGTGTGTAATTCGCATTTATATATGGGCGGTATTTGGGGCGGTAATTGTACATAAGTCTTGCGCGATGCGTTAACAAGTCATACGCAGGCGCGTTCACAAATGCTAAGTAAAAGAGTATCCAATCAGATGACGAGAAAAGTTTCTGATGTCTGTGAGGCGAGAGTGAGAGACATGGTGGCAGGAGACGTGACCTAAGATTTCCTCTCCCCAAGTCTCTATACTCGTCATATATATATATATATATGCAATAAGCGCAGCAGGTGCACACATATATATATATAATACTCTTATAATTTATACGCGTGTTGACTATCAATTCCACACTACATGGAAAGTTTAGTAAAATATGAATTAATCGCTTTCAATTTATTCATTATTTTTATGGCCTTCCATATTCTTCCTTATTATAAAAAAATATTCGTTAATTAAGTTTGTTTCTAATAAAATCAATCAAATTTAATATAGGAAATCTATAGAAAATAATATGTAACAATTTACATAATTATATATTGATATGTTAAATATAAATTTTTTTATATGTGTTTGTTTGTATTTCAATCAGATTTTCGTTTTTTATTTACAAATTAATCAGCTGTTACGTAAGTGGAAAAATTAGTTATTTTTTACTTATTTTAACTGCGTTGATTCGTTCATTAAATGAATTAGTAACCGTTTTGATTAATTCTTAGTTAAAAATGACTAATTTATAGTAGAAAATTACTAATTCATTTAGTAAGGCAATTATTTCAATTAGTTAACTCTAATAAATAAATTAGTGATTTTCTACTAACAATTAATAATTTTTAACTAAAAATTAGTCCAAACGGTTAGAAATTCATTTAAAGAACCAACCGGCGATTTTGCAGTAAAATCTTACTCACATACTCTCTAAATCTGAATTAGTAAAAATGTTTACTAATTTAAATTAGTGACTCAATTTTTGCTTTAGAATTAGTTAAATTTTGCTAATTGTTAGTAAAAGTTACTAATAATTAGTAAAATTTTACTAATTTAGAAGCAAAAATTGAGTCACTAAATTAGTAAACATTTTTACTAATTCAAATTTAGAGAGTAAAACAATTTGATTTTCAACATTTCGAACCATTGTAAGTTGCATTTTAATAAAAATTACAATTTTCTACAAGTGGAAAATGAAATTCAATAAGATCTAGAACTTTTGTCTAATTCAAATTTAATGAGTAATTTTGCATAATATTTTACCCAATAAACGAAAAAGAAATAATCAGTAATTTTAGGACTTTTCAGGAATTAGTGATATTCTATTTGCTTCTCAATTAGTAAAATTTTACTAAATATTAGTAACTTTTACTAACAATTAGTAAAATTTTTACTAATTCTAAAGCAAAAAGTGAGTCACTAATTTAAATTAGTACACATTTTTTTTACTAATTTAGATTTACAGAGTACCCAGTATAAAAAAACCGGAGATATTTTTTAAAAATTCCGATAGTATTAAAAAAATTATTTTCTCACTACTCGACTAGAAACTTAAGATTTTTGTAAAAGGAAGTAGTTTTTATGGAAAATTTAAATAAATCGAAGACAAACAGTTTTAAAAACAAGATTTTAACCTATAAATTACAAAAAATATAGGAAATTAAAATTTTTTGTATGAAATTTTTGAAAAGTTCAGTTAAAAACACACATTTAAAAAAAACTTTTATAAATTGATTCATTTTTAAGGAAGTTATGAGCATTTAAAAATAAATAATCATTAAAATTCTCCAATTTTGAAAAATTTATATTTCATAAACGACTTGATGAAAAAATTTGAAAAAAATCACCGAAGCACTTTTTTGAAGGATACAAAACGGTGAGAAAATTTGACCCAAATCGAAAAGAGGTCAATGACAAAGTTTCACTAAAAATTTAGTTATTTTTACAGAACCTAAAAATTAAATTTTAATAATTAGTTATTTTTTATTTTTAACTAAATTATTAGTAGAAATATTACTATTTGAATAACTACTTACTCTCTAAATCTGAATTAGTAAAAAATTAACTAATTCATTTAGTAAATTAAATTTTAACTAATGAATTAGTTATTTTTGGAAGTTTTACTAATAAAATAGTAAAAAATTAGTATTTGAACATTACTAATTTAAAATAGTAATCAAATTAACTAATTCTATTAGTTATTACACCCGAGTTACTAAATGAATTAGTCAGTTGAACGTAACCTCTATTATTTTCATGACGTATGTCATCTTCCATGGGTTTTTTTTAAAATATTTTTTTGTTTTTTTTAGTATTATGTGATACTATAGCTTGTACTATGTTCAAAATATTTTGTTTGGTGCTTTAAATATTACTTTTGAAATTATTTATTTTTCAAAAAATTTTTTGATATAAACTAACCGTTAAAATTTTTTTATTAATTTTATTTCACCAAAAGTAACTATGTATGTGTATCTAAACTGTCTTTAAGTAAATTAATAAATTACTATAAAGTGAAAATTTTAATAAAATCTTTACTCAAAAAAATCGGAAATAATATATCAAATGAACCACCAGAACGTAAAAATTTTTATATGAAATTTGCCAATATTATGCAATTTAACCCATGAAAACTGACTTTTAAAAATAAAATATTTTTTATACAATCATGAAGAAACTACATGCGAAAAATTTTATCTTTGAAACTCGACTTTTCAAATTTTAAATTTTAGTATGAATAAGTTGATAAATTTTTATTGATTTATTACGATTTGGCTGTAAAATTGTATAATGACTAATGAATTAGTAAACAATTAGTAGTTTTAACTAATCAATTAGTAATTTGCGCCCCCAGGAGCCGCATTAAAAAGTTACTAATTGAATTAGTTAAATCAAAATAACTATTTGAATTAGTAAGTTTTTACTAATTATTAGTGACTCACTTTTTGCTTTTTGAATTAGTAAGATTCTACTATTAATTAGTTATTTTTTACTAATTCAAATTTTTAGAGAAAACTAAATGAAATTATAAAATACTCTAAAATAGATGCCAAGTGTATAATATCTAAATTTGAGAATATTTTTTTTTTTTTCGATGAGAAGTAAATCTAAAAATAACAGAATAATTTTATTATTAATATAGATGGAGAAATCTGTCGGTTGTGAATTGAGAATGTCTCAAGTAGTATAGACACCTGGCACAGGCATGAGGAGAACCAATCTGTCCACAATGGGGCATGCACCAACATGCGGAGTCTTCCCGGAAACAACCTAAGGGCTTCCCCAATGAACGCCGGGCGGTCGGGTCGTCGTTCCAATGTCAAATGTCGTGAGACAAACTTTAAATATAAACGCGTTTCAAAAAATTTTAATTTTTTATTTACCTCCGGCTCTTTAATACAATACAAAAATTGATTTTTTTCCCCCCTTTATTCACAAATGCATCATTAAATTTTATTTTAAAATCTTAAAATTACGAAAATTTTATTTTAAAATATCATAAAAATATTTTTAAAAATTTTAATATTGTATTTCTAATCTAATGAAAGAAAATGTTTATTGTTTGGTATATATATATATAGAAATTGTCTATATCAAAGCTGACCAAGGTCCTTTTTTCTATTATGCGGTGGTTTCCAAAGATTTCCGTTTTTTGTCACAGTTAAATCTTTTCATTCAGGTGCTGTTCGAGGTATACATGGTTACCTGTTGTGAAAAGAATGTCTCCTCTACTCGATATGCTGGTACACCTGTTCAATTCACCTATTTGCCATAAAGGCTAAGGGCCCAAGGAATTTTGCTTTAGAAAATTTACTTAACTATTCCTTTGGTATAGTCAATGGTTTTTAGTGAATGGTCAAAGGAGAGATGTCTTGAAATACTCAAAAGCTGCTCAAGAATTTTTTTTTTTTTCATTCATTCAAACTCTATGCATATATTTATTTGTAAAAGTTGAAATATTTTTTTTTTTTTCATTCATCACTAGAAATTGATACAAAAAAATGAAGAAAAAAAAATTATTAGTCTCTAAATCTGAATTAGTAAAATTTAACTAAAAACAATTTTACAATCGAATTAAGTTTTACTAATTCAAAAGCAAAAATTAACTAATTCAAATTAGTTAAAATTTTTGACTTTTTAGTATAGTTGTTTTTAAAATCTTTAACGGTTGGGAATGAATAATTTTTTCTCTCTTTCTCTAAGTTGTGTTTCTATTCGTGCCAATGACCCTATATATTATCCCTTCATATGTGAAGTGATTGGATTGCGAACAGGTAAAAAAAGGTATAAGGATCCCCTGAAGAATTTTTTCCTTGTTTGAAGATCGCGCACTGAAATGTCGGTTGGAAAAGTGCAGGTGATCCCAAAAAAGAATCACAAAACGGAGGGGAGAACAAAATTGTAAAGATTTTTTTTTTCATAATGCGGTTGAAAGAAACCGTTGCTTGATCTTCTAATTAAAATCAAGGGAAAAGCTAACAAACTGTTATTTATCGATTAATTCACGTCAATTGTCAACAAAATTGATCTCTATTGTGATATTATTTCCAAATTAAAAGATTTACAAAAAAATTAATTTTTAAATATTTATGAAAAAAAAAATTTTTTTTTTAAAGTTAATGATTAAATATTTGTTAAATTTTGTTTTAATAATTCTTTGAATAAATTATTTACTTGAAAAAAATTGATGAAAATTCCTTAATTTCTAAAGGTTGAGGATATAAATAAATAACAGGATTATATTAAATTTATCAAATTTATTTTTTATAAAATATTCTCTCTATATCTTTGCATATTAGTTTACTTTCTTTACAAGTCTAAATAGCGAGGAAAATCGCTGAGAGCTTACAAAATAATTTGAAACCAATAATTATTTCACTGAGTTTCATCGATGACTATATATCAAAAATTGTAGACAAAACAAAAAATGATTTCTCTACTATTTTTTTTTTGTTTTATATAAAAATAATGACTAGCTTTTCAAAGTAACTTACAAGTAATGAAAAAAAAAAATGAAATTTCAAAGAAATCATTCTAAGAAACGAAAATTCTTTGATTTTTAGAAATATAATAATACTCTTGTACGAGTTTTTCCAAGCTTACAAAATAGCCATATTTTCAAGATGCAGTATTTACAATGCAAGCCTGTCGTACATAATAATATGAATATATTTACGTGAAAACTGAACATAAATAATTTATAATGGCACTTTGGTGCTTTTTTTTGTGCACATGAACTTAAAATCTAATATAAATATTTTTTTTTTTTAAAAATGACGCCATGGAACGTAATGAATATAAATACAATAGCAAAGCGAAAATGAACCAAATTTAGGTTTTTTTTTAAAGATGAAAATGGCACAGCAGTTTCACGGAACCACGTCAAGCGGTAACTTTTTTTTTTCAAAAATAAATTTATAAGCACAATGTAGAAAATATAATTTTCTTTCACGCTATTTACACTTATATATTATTTAGTCTCTAAAAAAATTTTCTTTTCTTTGTACTCGGAGCAGTCTCAAAAATATTGGTGTGAGACTTCTAAGGCACTTGGTTTGAAATTGACAATCTCTCTCTCTCTCTCTCACGCACCTTAAAAAACACTGGAAATATTTTCTTTTTCTGAAACACAATTTTGATTTTTTAACACGAAAAACCCATTGGTACAGCAACGCCTGGACATCCTCCTTCCTGATGTTTTGTGAGTAAAGACATACGACTGAAGGTCTTGCTACAAGACGGACACGAGTACTTTTTCACATCACTGTGCGTTTGAAGGTGCGCTCTGAGATTGCTTCTGTCAGCGAATGCTCGTTTACAATGTTGACAATTGAATGGCTTTTCGCCGGTGTGAGTTCTAATGTGTCCTTGAAGAAGCCAAGGTCTTGAGAATGCTTTTCCGCAAAGATGACATTTACATGGCAATGTATGTGTTCTGATGTGCATTTTTAAAGCACCCAAACTAACGTATACCTTTTCACAATATTTGCACGAGAAGGATTTTTTTGTTTGTCCCTCAGCTGAGGCGCAATGAAATTGTTGATGTTTTGATAGGCCCGAATATGTTGAATATGATTTTCCACAATCGGGACATGAATAACGTGGCGATGATGTTGGCGATGTTGAGGGATTTGATTTATCCAATTTTTGATTGACAATTGTTGAACCGGCTGATGTACTACCGGCTGATGATCTTCCACTATCACTTCCGGGCGATGATAAATCTTCGGGTGTTACGGGTGGTGGTGATCTTAGGGAGCCCAAGGAACTTGTTGGTGACAATCCACAATGATCGGGACTTGCCCAGTGAGCGTAACTCCTTGCAATCGGTCGTTGAATCGTGGGGCACGTGAGGGCAGCGTGAGGTGGTGGAGAAACAGATGAATGTTCAGGAGATGAATGTGGGTAAGCAGGCACTGGACAAGATTGATAGAGTTCCGCTGCAGGGTGATGATGGTAGCGATACGCTGGATAGGGAAGATAGTGAGGTGGGTAAAGTGGTGCTGAACGTGCCCATGCTGGTGTGGCGTAATGCGCCAATGGCTCCATTGGCGTATTTAAATTCAATGGCTCCAAGGGCGTCATTGTTGCCATAAAATGCATTGGTGGAGCAACAGCCGCTGTTGGTGAGGCATGATCGTGTTGAATTACTTCGACTCGTGCTTTTTTTGCCACTGGATGAACTGGCGCAATTGGTGGTGTTATTGTTTTTGCTGGATAATGAGGATACGTTAAATGATGATGATACATGTGAGAAATGGGCCTCGATGAAGGCGAAGGTGAACGGGACACTGGTGATGCTGATCGTTTTCCATAAACAGGTGATGGTGATCTTGAATATTGAGAACGTTTCTCCGCAGTCTTGCTGAGATCCTCTGGTTTTGTGCTGAGATTTTCCGGCTCGGGAATATCATCAACTACTACCAATTCTTCTGTAAATAGAAAGAAAAAATAATCTGTTAAGTATTTTCTCGAAATATTTTTTTAAAGTATTAATTTACTTTCTTTTTTTTTTAAGATTTAGAATTTAAAAAAATTGACAATTACCTTTTGTAACTTCTTCGGATATCAACACGTGCACTGGCCGTTTTTTAAGCGGACAGTGACTGTAGCTATTATTCTTCTTAACGAAGCTGCGAGGCATTTCTTCGACAAGCATGATGATACACTTAATACACTAGGTTTTTGAAACTAATAATCCTTTTTGAATGAATGTCACTGCACAGTGTCACTTATTACTTTTCACTTATTTATTTTTTTTTTCTCTTCCGAACATAGACTTGTGTATAGCACAAAGAACGAAAAGAAACTTGAATGATGTGAATCGTACGGCTTCGAACCGGTATCTGGCTGGTATGGGAGTAGTGTGGAGCTTTTATAAGAGCGTCTCCCACTACGAGAGTGCAGGTGGCTCGCACGTGCTGTCGGACCAATACAGCCCTTCAGGCCCCGCTTTCAGAACCAATGGGGGACGGACGGTCGCGGGCCGTCAGCCAATAGCTTGCCGAGCATCTGTTCTGTGGGTCTCCACAGTCAGGTAATGCAGCACCCCATGAGTGTGATGCTTACGATTGTTCTTCCGTGCATTGCGTTGGTCGGTGCTGTTCGTTGTTGTTCAGCAGATGCTGCACTTTCCCTCCTTGCATCGCCATACATCTAGCTTCTATATGAATCATTATTTTTCATTACCAGATCTATATGACTTTTCTTTTCTCAATGGATTTTTTTTTTTGAAAATACAACTATTGTTAAAAATACTTATTGATAATAGCGAAAATTCTTATTGAAAATATTAAAAATACCAAAAACAGTAATTGAAAATTTATTGATAGTACTACTCTTTTTAAAAATACTAGATTTTTAATGTCAAAAATTTAATAATTTTCTTTGGAAAAATTAAAACAGGTGAAAAAACTGAAATAGGAGATTATTTTTCATAAAAGGATATATGCCACCAGCTTCAAGAGCAATTGTGAATCGCAGGTATAGTATACACACACATTTACGTTCAACAGGATTATTTTCTGTAGACGACATATGTGTGTGTGTGTGTGTATGCGCGCTGCAATCCGCCTTGTTCCCCTTCTGAATTTCATCCCCTCCAACGGCAAACTATTCCCTCCCCCCTGCGTTGCCAGTTTCGAATGTAACGGTCATGTCGCGTGCCGTAGCATCGCCCACGCGTGCTGAAACTCACACGCGCTTATGCTTGTGTGCATTTAATAAGTACGAGTACGCCTAGCTAAATCCAGAAGCTCATATATATATATACATATGTATTATATATGTATGACAGCACTCTTTTCAAGAGTTAACATTTTCTCTAAAATGATCATCACACTCAATCACTAATGATGCGAGCGCATGTCATCGACTAATGTTCTGTGAAAATAGTAAATACATTTATTATACATAAGTGTCATTACAATAAATTTACGTTACTGTCAATTTTTACAGAAAAATATTCCCATTTTTTTTACAAACCGGAAACTATATTTAAAAGAATTGAATTTTTTGTTTGAAAATAGTAATATTGTTGTACTCACAGAAAATTACAAGGTATTAAAATAAACTGCAACGCTTATTATTTTAATCCAATTTTGCTTATTTTAATCCATTTTGGTATTATAAAATAAGCAAAATTGGATTAAAATGATAAGCGTTGCAGCTTATTTTAATGCCTTTTAATTTTCTGTGTCTGCTACTAATAGTATATGATACTCATAGTATGATACTAATAGTATACAATGCTAAAAGCAGTATTTTGAAAAGAATAAAAATTTTATTTTATGAAAAATGAATATTTTTGGGGTAAATATTTGCGTTCATAGAGCATAACTGATTATAGAGCGTAATTTAGAAGTTCATAAACACATATTAAATAAAAATATAGTTTATAGTAACGCTTTATATAAATAATGAGAGGCTTTTTCATCCATACCGGTTGGCGACAAATCATCTACCTGTGTATGTATATTTTAACAATACAAAAGAGAACGTACTGGCAACTGGCCAGTAGATTTCTTCTTTCATGGTCACTTAGAAACCCGCTTGTACATATACTCGTTTTTCCTTGTGACGACCGGTATTTTCATAATATTCATTATTTTTTTCTTTTAATACCCCATTCCGGATCTTTGCCAGAAGCTGTCTAAAAAGGTGTTCTCATTGTCAAATTATGCCGAGTTCACCACCAGGTATATGTACTATACATATCAAATCTCTTAAAAAAATGTCCCTTTCATTATGATACAATTTTTTACCCAACACACAGGTATGATAAAAAATTGCTTTTGCGCATATAATTAATATTAAAAGAATGAAAATGGTGGCAAAAACTATTTAAATACGTTATACGAGCTCATTTTGTTTTTAAAAATACTTGAAGGGATCTTGGTACAAAAAAAATTTGTAATTTACTTCTACAATACAAACCACTGATTCGATCTAAAAAAAAATATAAAACATAACCTAAAAAGTAAAAATATACATAACTTTTGTTTGTTTTGAAAATTGTAAATAGTTTTTGTAAAAAAAAATATTTCATTTATGTTTGAAAATTGAAAACGTTGATGATTTAACGTTGAGGATGTGTAATTCGGGTCTCTTTGAATAAATCTATACATTCACACCGGTGCGGTGGTCCCCTTTACTAGTCCCATCCATCGGAAGGAAGCTAAGTTTATTTTTTGTGCCACCTTGAGAGGGCCTCACCTATGAAACACCTGGCAATTACGGCTGGATGTTTTATGCGACCATATGCGACCGGCCCCATGTGGACCCACTTTCAGGGCATTGAGCACCCCCCGTTTCTCTAAACAAGAGAGTAACATACAGTTCCTCTATATACTCGTATGCCATGAACTTTTTTGATCGATACAGATTGCCATTGACAGAGAACAAAGAATTATTTTTCATCTAACAAAGATTATATATATTTTTTTTCTATATAAAATAATTTTTATTAATATAAAAATATTCATTTTTGTAATGTGCCAAGATTTTATAAGGTTTTTTTTTTTTTTTTACAAATTGTAATATATGTTTATATAAGTAATGAGAGTTTTAGAAATTTAATAGAATTTAATAAACTGCAATTTTTCGTTTTGAGTATATGAAATGTTTTTTTTTTTCTATTTTGTAATTTGACAACCTGAACTGAAAAATGAAGATGATGTGACAATGTCTCTTATCTTTAAAGTGAGTCATCCTTATAGAGAAGAATGAAACTTTGCTACAAATTCAAATCCAAAGTCTAGAGATAAAATTCTTTCTGTTACTAATACTCAACGCAATAAAAATGCATGATTTATGCATCTACAACAAGAATTTAAAATGTAAACAATAATTTCAGAATTTTAGAATTAAAAATGAAATTTAATTTTGTACTTTCTTTAAAAATTTTTTTTTGGCATAATTTTTAAGGATAGGAAAGATATATCAAAAACATCTTTAACATTTCGAAAGCGGTGTTTTCTCATCAGAATTTATTAATCTATAATATTATATAAATGAATATTAAAAATTATTTGAACACTTGATTTAATCACAATCATACCTAAAATTTATATTTAATTTGTCATAATTTGACGGTATGTAGTTTTTTTGATAGCATTTGTAATAATTTTTGAAAAAAACAAAGAATTTTTAATATTCATTTATATAATTATAGATTAATAAATTCTGATGAGGAAACACCGGTTTCGAAACGTTAAAGATGTTTTTTGATATATCTTTTCTGTCCTGAAAAATTGACAAAAAAAAATTTTAAGAAATTATAATTTTTTATTAATTGGGACAAAACATCAATGAAGATTTGAATTAATTTCATAGTTTTTTCATAGTAAATAATTTCGTACATGAAAAACAATGAATGGTCAACAGATGCTAACAAAAAATAAATGATAATTTAAATCCCACAGCAAACTTCCTATATGTATGGTTTCAGCAACAATATTTGATAAAGTTGAAAAAATTATTATTTTTATTATTATTATTATTTTTATTATTATTATTATTATTATTATTATTATTATTATAAAAAAATGAATAAAGTAAATAAAAAAATGTTTCTTATTGATAATTTTTCAGAAATAATTAAGCTTTAGTAAGCTATTAATTTATCTTAACACTCATAGTTAACATAAAGATTTGTTTGTACACTTTTAAAATACAAAAAGATAAACAAGATTCATTAAGATAAAGCATGACGGATTAGTCATCAAGAAACAGAACAGTCATCTCTTAAGGAACTTAAATCTTAAAGACCAGTTTAGAAAAGGCAAAACAAGATACAGAGTATGGGTCAAAATTTTTAAATGATGCGTTTCGACCTGCTATTTAAGTATTGTATTTTTGGTTTAGGATAATTTTCAAATTTACCATGCTTCAAGATTTGCGTGTGTATATGACTAAATCTAAAAACTATTTTCCATACAACGGAATGCATTTTGTATATAAGATTAGATTGCAGAAAATCTGCTATACATATTGTATATGTTTGATGTTCCTGAGTCATTAAATCTTTCTTATATATATACATATATTTTAAACTATTGATATAAGTGCGTAAATGATTTTCGAATGATAAAAATTATCTTTAAAAAGATAAGCAGAAATGAATGAAAATAGAATATTTTTATATATTCTAAGTACATAGAGTGTAATTAGTTGTATATAAACTGCTTCTCTGGTGGTATGCATATGTGAGATTTTATCTGACTTATATACTTGGCCCATGTTATTAGATTGTGAAATAGATTGAAACTAAAAGATATGATTCTTATATACCCGCGTTAAATATAAATTACTTTTCACGTATATATCTATATATGTATATCGATAATTTTCTGTTCAATTAAATATCTCAAAAAAATGTTTCCAAGAAAAATTGATATAATTCAAATTTTCCTAATTTGAAAATATTTTTTTTTTTTTTGTTCAGAAAAAATCTTTTCGGTAAAAGAATAAGAGGATTATAAACCTTCGGTGCGGATAGGTATATAAATAGTATATCTTTTTGGGAAAAATTAGGTGTTAGGAGTGACATTTGAAATTAGAGACTCTGTTTCAGCTGAAAAATAGAGTGGTCTATTTAAGTCCCATTTTTCTTGCCCTATATAGATCCCATTTGCTATATGATGTTTTTCAGGAAATATATATTTTACGGCTTTCTTTTTAAGTTTCTATTGATACGAAACAAAAATTATTACATCTGCACTGATTAACAAAATTGATTGAAATAGAGATAATTAAATAAGAAAATAATTATTAAAAACAAAATTTACTATTTATGAGTATTTAAATACTGAATATTGTTTATATTTAAAATTATTATTATTATTACATATTTTTATTTATTAGATAAATTTAATTTATTAAATTAAATTTTTTTAAATTTAATACTTTTGCTATATCAATTTAATACTTTTAAATTGACTGTGTTTGTTTTAAATACAAAAATTATTGTTTTAAATATATATACAATTTAGCTGATTTAAATAAAAATTATTTAATACAAATGGAATAAAATACATTATTTTTTTCAATGTATAATTTTAATTAGATTTAATAAAAACTTGAAATTTATTTGATTAATTAAGACAATGTTATAAAAAAAGAAGAGAAAACATTTTGTGCGTGTATGTTTTAATAATATTTATATAGATGGAAAGCTGAAGGAATGTATAGATGAAAGCAAAAGCATATATATAGCGTTCATCTTCGTCACCTGCCTATTGAAAACCCCCGATGGGCACGCGTTCTTTAGATTGGTAGAAAATCTTTCACTGAATGACCATATGCTCATTCTAGGAAAACCGATCTTTGGCAGTACAGGGAGATTCATCTTATGTTTAAAATCTCTGATTTTTCCCTTTTTCATAGATCCTCTTTATTATACCTATAATACTTTATGTGATTAAATGTTTATTCCATGAAACCAAAGTTTTTTTTTTTTTGATTTTTTTTCTATGAATAATTTTTACTAAAGGTGACAATTTATTTCTTTCTTAGAGAGAACGTCTTCTTTCATGAAGAAAAAGTTATAAAAATATTTCATTTGTAATTGGGTCTTGTACTGTCCCACAATAAAAAAGAAGTATATAATTTTAAAAATTATACCATTTTTCAATATCAAATTCGTCAGCCCGTTCAAATTTGTAATAACCAAAATATTGGGCCTTATCCCAGATGTTGGGCCCAAAATTTTTTTACAATTACGTAAAACGATAAAAGACTACCCGGGGGTTTTTGTAGGTCATGGATTACGGTTTTGAAGTCAATTTTCAAATTGGGCCTGGGCCCAATGTAAAGCTCTACAGTAAAAACCTATTTTTTTCAACAAAACAAAATTTTGTGCCTTTGGGGCCTTACATTGAGCTCATGACCCAATTTGAAAATTGACATTGAAATCGTGATCGGTGAACTCCAAAAACCTCCTCAAATAGTAATTTTTACGAATTTGTGTAATTGTAGAATGAGTTTGAGGTACTCAGGGGCCTTACATTAGGTCCGGGCCCAATTTCAAAAATTAACCTCGAAATCGTAATGTGTGCGATGACTTCTTAAATCCCCGAAGTAAAATTGACTTCGAAATCATAATCAGTGCGATCTACAAAACACTCTGATTAGTTTTTTTTCCACAACTTTATACTTAATTGTAGAAAAATTTAGGGCCCAATAAGTTTAATCATAAGGCACAATATTTTAGTCGTTATTTCATATCTAAACGTAGAATTTTATCACGGAATTACAATTAGATACTGAAACTTATAGTATAGTCCCATTTATTAAAAAATACTTCTTGTTTCTCTGGGGCCTTACATTAGGCCCAATTTGAAAATTTAGTTTGAAATCGTAATCTGCCACCTCCAAAATCTTCTATAAGTAGTTTTTTTCGCTTTACTTAATTCTAGAAACAATTCGGGCCCATTACTTTGGAATAAGGCCCAATATTTTGTCCATTATTATAGTTGTACGATCGTAGAATAGTTAGCGTGGAATTACAAATTAGATATACTAAAAGTTAGTAAAATCCCATTTTTTTAAAAACAACTTTTTTTTACTGTGGGGCCTTATATTGGGCCCAATTTGGAAATTTAGTTTGAAATCGTAATCTGCCACCTCCAAAATCTCTTAAGTAGTTTTTTTTTTGCTTTACTTAATTCTAGAAACAATTCGGACCCATTACTTTGAAATAAGGCCCAATACTTTTGCGCATTATTATAGTTGTATGATCGTAGAAAAGTTAGAGCGGAATTACAAATAATTTGTATAAATAAATAAATAATTAGATACTGAAAGTTAGTATAGTCCCATTTTTTAAAAAACAACTTTTTTTTTACTGTGGGGCCTTATATTGGGCCCAATTTGAAAATTTAGTTTGAAATTGTAATCTGCCACCTCCAAAATCTTCTATAAGTAGTTTTTTTCGCATTACTTAATTCTAGAAAAAAATTCGGACCCATTACTTAGGATAAGGCCCAATATTTTGGTCATTATTATACATGCCTGAATATGTAGAATTTTAAAGGGAATTTTTAATTTTATATTAGTATAGGTATATTAGTATGGAGTGATAAATTTTGAAAATTATAATAATTATAAGTACATTTAATTGTTTCCAATATATTTTTCACCGCACGATTTTATCGCACATATTTTATAAAAAGACTCTTTCTCGGTCGTCTCGCATGAATGCATCACAATTTCTCAGGCTTTTGTATATATAAAGGGAGTGAATTGGCGTGCCGCACTTGAATTTTGCAAATTGCATTCCTGCACTTGCTATATATATATATATTAGTTTAAATTGCTGCACGTAATATACCTATATATATATATATGTGTGTAGTTAAAATCACTAGATCAAATGCGTTATGGCGATCCAGGAAAATTAAACGTCTCTTTAATTCATAAACGCTTTATTGAATAATATTCTATGGAAACGTTTATAACTGCTCCCTCACACACGCGTATATATATATATGCATCAGCTGCCTTGTGGTCCAGGCAGCTGTTGCTTAGGGATTTACCTTGTGTGTAAACCCTATGTGCCTATATGTACTTACCCTACCTATGACTTCCCTTTTTTAGACTTTGGTCGCCCCGCAGGTGAATACTCGTAAATTTTCAACAGGTCGGGTTGCTCCGTTAATATTTTTTTTTTTTTTCTATATAACGAAATCGATTTTTCATAAGGCGAATGGTTCATAACATTTCTTTCATTTGTCTTATTAGTCGTTTATATATATACTTTTTGTGTTCGCTTTTAAGTGATGACATGTTTATAATATAGATAAGGATTTTTAATTTCAAATTTTTTACTAATTCATTAATTTATTAATATGAATTGAATTTAGATTATTTCACTGAAAAATAATATTTTTGTTAATATTGCGCAAGATTGGATTTTTTTTTTGTTGAAGAAAATTTGTGGAACTATATATATCTATATACAGGGCTCTTAACACGCCATTTGATTTTGAGGGCACTTTTCAAAAGATTACAGCAGGTCCTTTTTTCAGGACAAAGGAGAGTCAGCCTTGCATTTTTGACCGAAGTGCCTGCTAAGAAGCAGTGATTCTTTGAGATTCATTCTACAAAAGCCAGAGGGATATACTCACTACTACAACGATTATCCTTAGAGAAAAGAAAACTCATGGTGTGCGTCATTCATTCAATGAATGAATACGCAAGATCAGTGGTTATCATTTCTATATATATATATATATATATAATAACAAAAAAAGAGATTTTTATAGGGTGTAGGACCCTTCTGTTGTCTGTGAGTTAAAAGATAAAAAAAATTTTATTTCGAAAAAACTTTAAAAAATTTGTTAAATATTAAAAACAATATATTATATTTTATTAACGTATATATATATGCAGATCTATTTTTTTCTCCTTTTCGGAAAAAAAAATATTTTTAATAATTTTATGCCAAATGTAAGAAATTGAAATATTAAATATCATAATCATTTGGACTTGCACATAATTAAATCAATTTTCAATTAGAAGTCATACCTTTTCAATATACTTTCACCATTGCGTCACTTTATAATATATTGACGATCAACTATTCTAGATCTGATACAACAATACGTTCTTGAAGCCTCGGGGCTGTTCTATTTGAAGCTTGTTACGAGTTCAGCCTGTCGCACGTCACACCTCGAAATTTCAACAATTTATCGAGAGCAAGTATATATGTATATGTATGAACGTTTATATGGCTAACTTATTCGTATAGCGAGCTATTAAAACAATAGAACTTAAAATCATTATAGATTTTTTTTTCAATTTTAATGCATCAGAACGAAGGAATATTTTAATGAACATTGGATAATCGAAGAAATATTCAATTCATATATGCGTATCGAAAAATCATCGTTCTCTTAAGGAAGATAGAAGCCCTAAAATAACCTCAAAAATAAAAAATATTTTTTAACGCAAAACAAAAATGACTGTTCCAAAAGAACAAAAGATTTTAATTCAACATAATTTGTTCCAAAAATTGTTTGAAATTAATTTTTATTAAAGTTTTTGTTTGTGTTCAAATTTTTTTAATTTTGAGGTTATGTTATAGGACTACCATCTTTCTTAATATGCAAATAATGAATAAAATTTTATTAATTGATTTAACTAAGCTGAAATTTTGATTATGATATAGTTTGTTCACAATTATAATTGAGATTTTAATTTTACAATTGCCATTAAAATGTATAAATATAGCTAAAAATTCAGGGGTAAACGTAAACTTGTATTTCCTTTCTTAAAAGATCTGAGGAGACCTTTCTCTCTCATTGTCACTCTTCATATCTGTTACCCTCTATCTCACACCCTTCTCCTTCCCCTCTTATTCTCCTCATCACTCTTTCTCTCTTTAACGTCTTTCTCTTACCCTCATCTCTCTTCTTTCTCTTTCATCCATTCTCTCTTTCTCTTTTTTTTTCTTTTTCTCTCTTCCCCCCCTCTATCGCTCATTCAACTTACCGTTATTTTCTACCCCAAAATAACAAAAGAAAATGCTAAAAAATATTCTCTTTGATTCAGGCTTATAACTTGTTGTACACTATCACTGTGAAAACAAGTGTTTTCGAGGAAGGTACTTAACGGTATATAACTTATTTTTCATCGTATACAATTGGCGAAAAAATTATTCAGCAAAAACAAGTGTTTTTTTTTTTTATTGTTTGACATAGTTACTTTTTTTTTATTAACTTTAACTTAATTGATGGTTTTACACGGAAAAATAATATTTTATTACTTAGAAGTTAGGACCTGTTTTAGAATATTTTATACTTAAATTCAGTATGTATAATATATTCTTAAAATTAGAATATATTTTGATAGTATATATTTTAAAGGCTAAGAATATTTACTGAAAATACTAAGAATCTATATATTCTAATGCATTCTTCATTAAGTCTATCATGGAAGGTTTGGGACGCGCATTAAGATCACATAAATTTTAATAAGTTGGAATTTTTATTTCGAAGAAATTTTTTAGATTGAACATTCATCACAGAAAAAACCTGAACTCAAAATGAGTAGCGGTATGATATACTTATTTTGAAATGCAGCAAAAATAAGTTAGCTTACACTGCAAAAAGAAGTATCTTATTTTAAGATGTTTTGGTCGCCTTTTTAAGATGTTTTTACAACTTGCTTCTAAGTTATCAAAAACATCTTAAAATGCATTAGTTTCTTAAGATATAAGATAGATTAGGAAGATACTTTTGGTAACTTGCTTCCAATGTGTCTTATAATAAGATACTTCTTTTTGCAGTGTAGTGGCGCCACTTTCTATGTCGTTGACTCATTTTGAACTACAGCAAAAATGAGGTTAGGTTAGGTTTTTTTCTGTGTTTTATCTAAATTTTAATTTTTTTAAATAACATTTGAAAAGAATTTTTTATTTAACGCTTATTTAACAGAATTCAAAGCTCATCGATTTTTTCACAATAGAATTTTATTTTTTATAATTTTAAATTTACCCAATTTTAATTTAGCGCACACGGACAAAAATATAGAAAAACGAATAAAGTAACTTTTACTAGTTTAAAAGTAAAACCGAAACTGTCCGCACTTTCTGTCAATTTTTACAGAAATAGTAAAATTTACTATTCCCGGAATAATTTTTACTATTTCAGAGGTAAATTTTACTATATTTCTAGAGTAAAAATTGCCCGAAATGCGCAGAAGATGTGGACAGTTCCAGTTTAACTTTTAAAGTAGTAAAATTTACTTTATTCGTTTTTCCATTTTTCTCCGTGCGCATAATTATTATTTGCCATATATATATATAATTTTAAGTAAGTCGATTTTTTAAATTCTAGAATTTCTAATTTAATATTTAATTTATATTTGAATTTTTAAAGAACAAAATTTTTTTTTTATTTTTTTTACATGTAATTGCAATAGTTATCTGTCGTCTGCTCTTTAATATTTATTATTTCTATATAAAATTGTCATTTCAATTGCATAATTATATATTGTGATTGAATGTATCAATAATAATTTGGATTAGAAAAAAATAATTTTAAATATGCGAATTGTAAACTCACCTTTAATATGTTGTGACAACAGGTTGGTTTCCATTGTCCCCACTCACCATTTCTCGTCATCTACTGCACCCTGTTCTAGTGGAAATTTAGTAACTTTATAGTAACTTTTAATTTTAACAAGAAAGTCTCTAAATTTTCAGTAGAGCAGGGTGCACTAGTTGAGGAGAATTATGACAAATGGCAAGTGTGGACTTTGGCTAGTGGGGACAATGGAAACCAACCAAGCATGAACACTTGTTAAGGCCAACGCATACAATAGATTCACGAACGAGATGCATTAGATAGAAAAGGATACGAATATATTTCTGTCCTTTTCTAACTCATGTTTCACGTTCGCGAACGTTTATAACGCCCGTATATATAATAAATATAACCTAGATAAACCAATAATTTTCATTATATATATATTGTTTTTAAAATGAAATAAAACGTAAAACAATAAATTATGCAATATTTAAAATTCAACAACATGAAAGAAAAAGCAGTGGAACACATACCCTTTGGAAACCCTTTTCATAATATGTCTTTCTCGTGTCGACAAGCAGTACGCGAAGCTTATAATGCGTTTCATATAATCAATGTCGGTAAAAGCGACACAGGCATTTCGGGACAATAAACTTTAAAGAATATCGTTAAAACCTTTGAGGTCGTAAAAGTTGCTCATGGAAAAAGTATAAAGTTGATCGAAGGGAAGAATATAACAACGTGACTTAAAAAATTGGACCTGCTCTCAATTCAAAAATGCGTAATCGTATATATATATATATATATATATATATATATAGGAAATGGCCTTATTTTTGATTCATATATTAAATATAAAGAAATAGAAATTCCACTAGTCTAGAAAAAAAAAAAAAGAATAAGACGGAAGGATTTCTTCTCACATATCGTTTGGCCTAAAAGATTTTTAAGACGATTTCTGACCAACTGAGCACGTCTCAGTGCTCTTGCACTTGAATGGCAACGCACAAAGAATTAAAGAAAAGTTGCCGCTCTCAACTATAGAAAAAAAAGGATCGCTCCTATTGTCATAATTGTTTGAAAAGAAAACAAATTTAAGTTTTTTAAAAACAGGGGGAGAGTTAAATCAAAGTTTTCGTAATATCTTTGATGATGTGATGACGAGGGTATGTTTTTCACATATACATATATATATATATAGCATCTATAAGGATCTCGTTTTGTAGAAACGTTTGTTAACAAGTTTTGATAAAAAAAAAAATAATCCGATTTTTTGTTGTATTTGAAATCAAAAGAATAATTCACAATTAAAAGAAAAATGTAATTTAAAAAGTAGTTGTTGTTATTTTTTCTATATTTTTAATATATACACGTGTGTTTAAGAATCGTGTTAGATGCGCAGTTAATTTTCTGATGAAGATTAAGATGACGTATATTTAAATATATGTGTGTATATATGTAGAAGACGAATTTTAATATTCTGATACGATCGACATCGACTACCTGTTTTTAGATGAGCCATTTACAAACACGCATATAATTCTCAAATACTCGTAAGATGATACAAGGAAGGAGAATATAACCTATACAACCCTCTCTTGCACATTGAGTAGTACGGTAGTAGGAACTCGCGTTGACGTTAACATTTTTTAATGCAGATGCTATCGGTTCTGACTAATGATTCAAGATAAAAGTAGTAAATCAAATGTGAATTCCAGGTCATATATGTACGCATATTGCATATATACATATATATATATTGTATTCCCGAACATCTTTACGAAACGATCTTTGGAGCTCGACTGATTTTGATTCCAATATAAATTGATTCAAAGAAAGTTGAGCCTGTACACAAATATCAGAATTAAGAACGCATACAATATTTATCGCATTAAAACATTATTTTTTCCCAGGAATTTATCCACGGAACAGTACGATAATAATATAAATATAAAATTTTTTTAAATTGTAAACATTTTATTTATGGATTTGTATATATGTTAGAAATATAGGAACTATAATTTTTTTCACGAAAACCATTTTTATTTAAGTGCTGAAACAATTATAATTAGCAAAGTTGGGATGGATTGAAATTTTGTCTAAGAATAATTTTCAGAATGTGTATTTAACTGTATTTTATTGTAAACGCAGCCTAAGAAGTTAAATACACTTTCCGAAAATTCTTGTTGGACAAAATTTCAAACCTACCCAACTTTACTTTGGACGAACATATTTTGGGCTCTTGCTTCTCAACCCTGTTTATTTACAAATGTCAACTGGCAATTAAGATACTGTGGGACAGGAAATTATACCTTCCAGAAAAAATCTATTAAACACGATTTAGAACGATTAAGTATACAAAAATTTCTTAATTGTTTTGAATTGTTTCTAATTGGAGTACATATTTTTTCAATTAATTCGAATTGTTTTCAATCGTGTAAAATAAGTACACTTTTTCAATTGTTTTTCTATCGAGAGAACGATACACGCTCATGCGCAAATAGTTTAAATCGGAAGTTGAGTATATTTTTAATAAGAAAATTGTTGAATCAAACAGGAAAGATGTTTTTCTTCTAAGTGTTTTGTAATATGTAATTTTTTCTGTTTGTGCGTATGTGTCAAATATATAAAATCTAAAGTATAAAATTTCCAGTGATATGGATAATGCCAATATGTTTACTTATCCTCTATATGAACAAATTAAGTATGACAACCTTTGAATTAATACATAACCTCAAAAAAAGAAAATTTTTTCATACACTGAAAAAAGGGTTTGGTATTGACAATCAAACCTTTGGTTGGTATTTAAGCAACCAAAATTTTTTTGTTGAATCAACAAAATTTTAATTGTCTCAATCAAAATTTGTTTAACACAACCAAAATTAGAAAAAAAGAATTTTTGTTGTTCTAACTAAAGTTTGATTGGGACAACCAAAATTTTGTTGATTCAACAAAAAATGTTTGGTTGTTAATACCAAACCTTTTTTCCAGTGTAGGTTCAGAAAGAATTTAATTTTTTACTATTTTTTTTTAAAAGAACTGGACAATTTTAATGTTAAAAAAAGTGCCACTATACTTCAAAGGGTTAAAGGTCAAATAAATAAATTAGAGGTACATGTAAAAATAAAAATAAGAAAAAATTCTATTTCTTACATTTTGAAATAATTGCAGTTTTTCATTTTTTTAGAACAAAATTTTTAGTTTTTTCAAACTTTGGGTGTCGAGAAATTTTTTAAGAAAATTTAAGAAAAAATTTTTCTGTATAAATTTTGTTCAAGGATCATCTGAACTCTTTGCTATAACAAATAACCATAATTTTTCAATTAAAATTCTTCAAAAATTTCAATTAAATATTTTCAAAAATTGTAATCAAATTCTTTAAAAAGTTCAATTGTTTTCAAATTTTTCAATTAAATTTTACAAAGTTTCAATTGTTTAAAATTAATAAGTCAAAATTTTCAATTCTATAATTCTTCCAAAATTGAATTATTTCTATAAAAATTCATATAATTATTTTATTAAAAAAAAATTTCAACTAAAACTTTTTGCAAATTTTATCATAAATTTAAACAAATTTATTTTTTATTAAAAACTTTGTACATGTTTTGACATAACCTGAAAATAATGATATAAGCGACATAAACAATTGTATACACGGAAATATCTTGAACAGTAATTAATTTTCTAAAAATTTAAGATTCAAATGATCAAAACGTTATATAGCAAAGGTGTACTAATTCAGACTTAGAGAGTTTAAAAAAAGAGTAAAACCTCGAAAATTAAAATTTTACACCTTCATGTCGGCTATTGTTAAATGACTCATTTTGACTCCTGAGTAACTTGAATTATGTTTTAAGTAACTCCATCAGTATTAGTGAACCATGAGTCACCAAAAGTCACTCCAGGGGTGAAAATTAGTCACTTGCAAGATTTACTGCGCGATTCACAAGTCCCTGATGAATTTCTAACAGTGTATAAGATATATAGTTAAATTCCAATAATCACTGAGTTTATTATTTTATATATGAATTTTAATACAAGTATATATATATATATGCATTAACTTACTTTATTCGCACAATTTACAATCCCCTTAAAACCACAGGGAGTCTTAGGTCAATTGATTGATTTGGTTAAACTTATACTTGGTCGATAAATCGCAGATTAAAGGTTTAGTGGTTCGCTCCACTGAAGTGGAACCCGACGTTTCAGTAGACACATTATTGTAGCTAAATTACGAGATTGCCTTGGAATATTAAAAAAAAGACGGATTAATTTGTCGTTGCATTCACATTAAGTTGTAGAGAAATATAATTTCATTCCAAAAAGTATATATGAGAGATTCAAGCAAATAGGTACAACTTAAATTTAATGATTTAATTGTTTAATATACCTTCGAAATTAATTAATTTTGATATTAAGATCACTTAATATCACTTTTAGCTTTTGTCACTTTTAGCTAAATTAATAATAAATTATTTAATATGGACCTCATTTTAGTAATATTTGGTTTTTTTGGGATCAGAGCATTATGTTTTGTTTTGTATAATGTATATACATATATATATATAAAATATTTTCTCTCAATTTGAATATCCAACTTGTTTATTAATAAATGTTTCAACTATTTAAATTTTTTCCATAATTTAAAACTTTTAAGAAATATTGCGCAAGATGAAAATTGTGATTTTTAGCCAGGATTATAAGATATTGATCAGATATACTGCTCTGTTAAAGTATATCAGGTTCCAACATGTTTTCGCAAGTATAATTTCGTATATATATGATCGAGCTGCCTATTGTCTCGCATTGGAGAAAGTGTGACCCTAATAGAACATGAATGATCAGTTCACTATATGTATGTATATTACAATAACGACTTGTATAATGGATTTTAACTTTTGATATATACATATACACATAATAAATATTTAAATACACATATGAGATTTCTGTAACTTTTCCTTAAAATCCTAAAAGGTCGACATGATTTGGATCGAATATATATATATATATTAAATGGTCGAATAACCGCGCATACTCTATTTTGAATTATTGAGAATTCGTGTACTAATTTTTAGTAAAATAAAAATTGATGTTCAGAATGTAAAAAAAATTAACTAGATTGTTGAAAATAATTAAATAAAAATTGAATTTAACAGTTTTTTGGTTTTCTTAAAGTTAACAGTGTTTAGTTACCCTAATGTGTAAAAATCTGGTTAGTATTATTTTGACACAAAATTTTTCGTGCAGCAGCTGCCTCAAATGACAAATTTCTATATTCAGTTAAATTCACTCATATAAGAATACACATAAGTAAATATTAAGTACGAAGTTAATTGAATATAGAAATAATGTACTCAAACAGAAATATTTATTAAATAATTGAAAAAGAAAAATTAATAATTAAAAAAAATCTTTGTCCCACTAAATATTGGTAACTGAAGAAGATATATATATTCAACTAGGTTGAACGAATCTTCTATTTCATTGAGACGGATTTAACGTGGATAGTTTTGAAATATATCAATCTTCCTTTTTTATTTCATTTGCCATAGAACCTTTCCTTCTTATCCCTTTCTTATATTATGCGCGACCATAGTCCCGATCAGCAGCGCAACTGATCAATTAGTGTTGTATTGATCTGAGCTGACCGCGCCGTGCCGATCGTGTCTGATGATCGTTTGGAAAAGTTGGTGGCACCTGGCCTGACCCCCGCAACTGAAGAGGGCAGATGCTTCTTTCTGTGCATGTGTGTCGACATGGAGCTTGTTTCTTCATGATTACCTCCCTGAGCGCGATGACGTGTGCTTAGTTTAAGATATGGTATTTAAGGGGGCATCACACGCATATATTCATAATCTTCGATCTTTTACACCCAACACACACATGTCTCTTATTCTTAATTTATTTTTTTTTTAAGATTCGGCCTAAAAATTACACTTTACAAATAGTGCACATGTGAAATTGATGAGCCTCCCAATTCTGTAACATTGCCGACCGAATTTTATGTTAAAAAAATTTTAGATTATATGTTTAGTAATAGTTTTACCTTGATAACATTTTTTTTTTAATTAGGTAAAATAAAAATTTGTTATTACATAATAATATTAAATAATAATATTTTTATATTTTAATATATTTAGTTGGAGTCGTGCTTAGTTAGCGACCCTAGCGCTCTTGCGGGAAAACTATTGCAACTCAGGTGAGAGAAGAATAAGTTCAAATGTCGGACATTAGTATACACTGAGAAAAATCTGCTATTGAATCAACAGCACTTCTGCCAAAGGTATAAAAATTATTGATTCAAAAGCATATGCTGTAGAATGTGTATAATATTTTACAAATTCTATAGCATATGCTTTTGAATCAATAATTTTTATACCTTTGGCAGAAATGCTCTTGATTCAATAGCAGATTTTTCTCAGTGTATAAATTCCAAAAAATAACTGCAGTTACGATGTAATGTATACTGATTAAATTAGTGTTTCTATACTGATTCAGATTTAGAAAGTAAAATCTATCAGTTTTAAGAATAAACAAATGCGTTTCAGAAACCTGCTCATAGAAATAAAGCTTTATACAATCGGAAAGTGTAAACACATGAAGTCACACTTATTTGACCGGTTGCTAAACGTTTTTGCTGAATATTATTCATGTTGTATGGGATATAACGGAAAAAAAGAAGACAACCTGCTCAGACCAACGGTCATTTCCACAATCACCTGTGTCGTCTTTTAAGACAATATTGAGCCATTGTTATATGAACCCTAATGCACATCAGACGTGTCACCATTATAAGAAATCAAGTTTACTTTCAAACCGGACTCGCATTTTTTTTTTGCACTTCAAAATATCGATAGAAATTCATTTTTAATTTCTACATCTCAGAAAGTGGTATTTCTCTTTATTATTATTATTATTATTATTATTAAAACTTAACTATTTAATAACAAAGGATCAATATAAAATTATAAATCCAAATATGGATCGAATTTTTATAATCAGTGACTCTGAAAACCCCCTAGGAATACTTATTCCTTCCATTAAAAGTGAATCCAACCAATTCTTAAAAAATTTGTATATGTTATACATAAAATCTGACATGTTTGTAATATTTGTCTGTAAATAAGTTTCATCACAATAGCCAAATGTTTCGCCAATTTAATAAAAGTGAATCTTATTAGTCAGACATATTGGAAATATTAGGAAATTTAATGTTAGTTACGAAATATTTCCTAAATCTATTATTATTTTTTTTAAAGGATATATTTATTCAACTATCACTTTGAAGTTATGTTATGCTTTTCAAGTAAAATTTCATATCGCCAAACAATATAGTGCTCGTTCATTCTTTGACTAAATATTTAGCTATTATGACGAAAATTTTTTTTAGATACAATTGTACTTCTTTTTTCACACAGAAAAACCTAAACTCATTTTTCAAAATCTGACTCATTTTTAAGGGCAATAAAAATGAGTCAAAAGAGATAGAAAGTGGCGTCATCTTACTGACTCATTTTTGTTGCACTTATCCAATTGAGTTTGAATTCAGGTTTTTTCTGTGCATATACAAAATTTGTTCAATTTTTAACTATGATAAAAAATTGCGTTTAGTATATATGTGTATTTAGAATCAGAAATTATTATTATTGATCCTTACTTGGTTGCAAGTATTTTTCTAGAAATGACAAAAGAAAACAAAATCAAACTACATGCCTACTGTGTGTTTCGCATTTCTATTATTATTTTTTCTATTATTGTTTTCTTATACGTTCTTCACAGGTTGAAAAGTCTATTGAAACTATACTTGACTCTTTTTCATTCTCATTTTTTAAACTTTACCTGTTTCTATAAAGATCAATGAACTGAATTCATTCATTTCTAAGTATTTAAATACCATTTAAATATATAAAGTTCCGGGTTCACATAGGTCAACACACACATACACACATATTTAGAATTTGACTTCTCCTTACACAATATTTTTTAACGTTCATAAAATTTCTAAATGTGCGGATATGCAAAATAATGTATATATATATATTGTTGTAAAATAAAAGAGATACACTGATTTGTAAACTATATCTTCTCTTTAAGTGGAGATTAACGCGCGCGTAGGTATAACTGAATTACCTGAATGGTGTTATATCGCCAACATCCAATCTAATGCAGGTGATCCATCATCGTTCTTTGTCGGAACGATTTCTCCATTGATTCTTATCTTTCTTATATATACCTATATATATACATGAACAAACGAGCCCTAATTAACTGCATGCATGTTTCGGAAATTGACTCGATAATCTGTGTCGATTTCTGTTTAGTTGTACATAATTGTTGACGTGTGTATAATCATCGAAAATACATTCATTTCACAGCTTCTGCATGTTCATGCTGCAATTTTTATCCTTCTATGTATATGATATATATATGATATATAACTTGTACATTGTTGGGAAATTTATTTTATCACTTTCAAAATTCGAATGAATTAGTTCTATTTTATGATTATATAAATAGACTATTAATCTTATACCCTATACCAGTATTAATCTTTCAGTATTGGCAAATCAGTACTGTGCTAGAATTGAACCAAAATTGGCTGTATTAATAAAAATGCAGTAAGTACATACAGTACTGGTTCAATACTGGCACAGTACTGATTTGCTAGTACTGGAAGATTAATACTGATGGTAAGGTAAGATTAATAGTTTAGTTGTATATATATATGATCTCAAAATGGAACTAATTCATTCGCATT
Organism: Leptopilina boulardi; assembly: GCF_019393585.1. Classification (NCBI taxonomy): domain Eukaryota; kingdom Metazoa; phylum Arthropoda; class Insecta; order Hymenoptera; family Figitidae; genus Leptopilina; species Leptopilina boulardi. Next base: position 1,962,117 of record NW_026137778.1, read on the forward strand.
TGGAAATTGATAAAATAAAATTAAATAAAATTTTGATTTTCAATGATCGCTGAAATCTGAAGTTATTTTAACCCCATCACGTCAGGTATTTGACATAATCTCAAAAAATCTCAAAATTTGACCCCAAAATTTTGAAATCAAGGAAAATTCTAATTTATATGTCTTATATATTCCACCGTCCGACAAAATTCAACTTTTTTTTTGACCCACAAAAAAATCCAACATTTTTGGAAACTAGGACCCAAAAAAAAATATCCGTGTCTGACCGTTTTGCTAGATCAAATCATTTGTGGTTTTTAGGGGTGAAAACAGACCCTAAATAAAAAGTGACAAGATATCTTTTAAAAATTATTAATATTTTATAAAACTTGGTATCTGGGGGTTTTCGGGGTCGCTGATTATTAATCTGATGTCAGATTTTCAAAATTCAAAATGGCGGATTCAATATGGCGGTCAAAATTTTAAAAAGTTATTTAATATTTTTTAAACCTTTATATCTAGGGGTTTTTTGGGTCGCTGATGACGAATCTGATGTTAAATTGTCAAAATTCAAAATGGCGGATATAAAATAAAAAATTAATAACTTTTTAAAAATTTGATCGCCATATTGGATCCGCCATTTTGAATTTTGAAAATCTGACATCATGATTAATAATCAATGACCCCGAAAACCCCCAGATACCAAGTTTTATAAAATATTAATAATTTTTAAAAGATATCTTGTCACTTTTCATTTAGGGGTTGTTTTCACCCCTAAAAACCACAAACGACTTGATCTAGCAAAACGGCCAGATACGGGTATTTTTTTTTGGGTCCTAGTTTCCGAAAATGTTAAAATTTTTTGTGGGTCAAAAATTGTGTCGGACGGTGTTCTACTTTATCTTTTTGGGGTCGCTGAAACTAAATCTCAAGTCTTAATTTAACCCCATCACGTCAGCTTTTTGATATAAACCTCGAAAAAATCACAAAATTTGATTTTTTTAATGTATTTTTTGTCATGTCAAAAACTACGTAGTGGGGTTAAATAGACTTCAAATTTGGCTGCAGCGAGCCCAAAAACATAAAGTATAAATTTGGTAAGACTTAAGTTTCTTAATTTTTCTTGATTTCAAAATTTTGAAGACAAATTTTGATGTTTTTTGAGGTTATATCAAATACCTGATGTGATGGGGTTAAACTAACTTCAGATTCGGTTTTAGCGACCCTAAAAATATAAAATAGTCATGGTTTGACCCTCGAGCTCAAAACATTTAAAAATGAAGAATTTTCAAAGACAAAAGAAATATAAATTTTTTTTCATAGATACGTTTATCTTTTTGTGTTGAAAAATATTATTTTCCCACCCTAACATTGAAAATATACGTAAAGATATTCTAAAAACATTTGACCGTATCGTCTTTAAATAAAGCGACTAATCCGAAAATGCCATAGATATAGATTACGCTATATGCATTTTCGTGGAATATGTATTTCGACCTGAGGGTCAAACAAACTATAAGATAAGAGGCCGAATATAATCTGATATTCAAATCGATATATATATATATATATATATATATATATAAAAGAAAAACTTGAACAGGTCAGTACATTTTTAAAGATATTAAAAAAAAAAATTCTTATAAAACTTGTTCTTCATAAAATATAAAATCATCGATTTTTTTTATATTTTTTAATTTAATTAGATACATTACACTTTAATGGTGACATATCTTGCGCTGGTATCCTAATATAATCAGACATTTTCTAGTTGGCCTATGCGCCTATTAAAAGGAGATGCTATCTCTAAGACAAGATTCAAAGCAGTTTAGACGTTTAAAACACCAACGATGAATACTTAAATAGTTTTAAAAATATATAGATTATATAAATAATAGGTGCACTTAAATCGACATACGTGAGAACTAACGAGATAAGGCTGTTAAGAAACGTATATATATATATGAAGGATTTAGTATATAGACCATTTACTGTGATAAAATTGTTTGACAATTTGGCAGGTGTTGTCGATCGGAGCTTATAGAGACATCGCGACTATATTTACAACGTAAATGCAAATATAATTCATTCCAATGAATATATCATAAGCGGTATATAGAGTATAAGATAACAATCTTTATATATATATATTTTTTTTTTTGATGAAATCTCATGAGTTTTCGAACCATTTGAAGTTTAGTTATTGGCGACAATAATGTTTGCATATTGACCACAAGATCTTTGTCCCAAAATGATATGGCAAGTATTATTATTGTCTTTAGATGAAATCAAATAAAGAACATATATAGATAGGTCGCATATATTCTAGACTATAATCTCTCTCTAGTAGATAACGGCACTCCTAATCTGCACGCTTCATATTACAGAGAGATGAACAATATATTTTTGTAAGATTTCTTTTGTGCGCATATATAATTGCGTTGTATATATATATATATTATTTTTTTTAACAATACCGGAAGTGTGTATATATATAAAATATGTAGTATATAAAAAAAAAGAGGTCCGAATTTTTCCCATGCTATTCGATACATGGTTATCGGTATATTGAAATTATCTGCACTTGGACAATGTTGTTTCAATAAAGCCTTATTTATCATTGGACATGTGGCGCGATGCTATACAAAAAACTCCTGTTCTGCAGCTTCAACGACAACGAACATAATAAAGACCTCTCTGTAATATGCCACGCGCATAAATCGAGGGATAGCGCGTAGGCGCTTCACGTATATATATCCTTTATTTACGCGATTTTATTGGTTTACGATGGCCTAATTTCTCACGGAGCAACACCCATATATAAGGTTCTTTGTCGTTCATCAAACGATATATATATACATGTATAGTACGAATGTAAGTATATTTTGTATATCTTATACAATTATATATATATATATATATATATAAATGAAAAAAATAATATATATTTATTTAGAAACTATTCGTCAAATCAAAATTAATTACACTGAGAGAAAAGATTGTTTGGAGTTACCATTTTTGAGATGACTATTTTTAGTTAGTAAACTATACTGCTGCTAATTTATTAGTTATGGTTACTATTTTTATTCATTGACATAATTATTTTATTAGTTGGTTTAACTAATTAGTTTGTTGGAGTATCTATTTAATTAGTTATCTTACTAACGAAATGGTTAAACTTACTAACTAAATGGTAAAAGTAACTAATATAAATTAGGAAAAAAAATTGATTCGACTAAAATACTGTGCTCTAATCGAGAACTATTTTTTTTTTTTAAACAAAAATGACACATATCAGATAAGCCTAATTTTCAAAATATTCACCATTTTTTTTGGTCCTTTGGAAAAAACACTTTGTTTCTGATCAAAGAGCATCGAATTCACTTTCAATCCGTTACTCAGAGATTTTTAGAGTCGCTAATTACAAATTTGAATTCAGTTTTTCAAAATTCAAAATGGCGGATCCAATCTGGCTGACAAATTTTTAAAAAATCGGATATACTTGAAACACATGACTCGGAGGTTTTTAGAGTCACTTATTAATAACGTTAAAATTATATAATAATAAAATGCTTGGTCTGTCCTTCTGTCCTAACTTGAAGTTGGCCTTTTCTGATTTCACGTGTTTTTTTGAATAGTAATCTTATGACGTGTCAAATTTTGACAATTCTTTTTCTCATTTTTGCCAAAGTTGTATAATTGTGTTTCCAAATTTAGGAATAAGTTTCTTTAAAATTCCAAATTCGAAAATTCAATTCACGAAGCTGAAGTACACAACGTTTACCAACGAAATTTTTTTTAAAGTTGTATATTGATTCAAAAATTGTATACAAATACAAAAAATTTATGATGAGAAAAAAGATGCGCCAGGAAATTTCGTACAAGATAGTAATTTGAAAAAAATTTATTTTTAAAAATTAATTTTTAAGGTGCCAGGGACCAACGAATACCTATTAAATATTAATTATAAAAAAACATAGTCCTCAAGTCAACTTAAAGACACAAAAAGTCGTTTTAGTCGATTTATATTCCAAAAAAAAGTGGATTTGTTTTTTATTTTAACAAAAATATTTTACAGTTTTTTAAATAAAAATTTTTTTTTTAATAATAATCCTTTTGGAAGGGTTAAAGTTGAAATTTTTAGAAATAATTAAATTTTAGATGCTTTTAAATTCAAATTATTGAAAATTCAATTAATTTTGAATTCAAATTTTTGAGAATAATAAAATTTTATTTGATTTTAAATTGAAAATTTTTGGGAAATATTTGAATTTTAATTGAAATTTTGGATAATAATTTAATTGAAGTTCATTTTTGATTGAAAATTTGGATAATTAATTTTGAATAGAAATTTTAGAAAATAATTGAATTTTATTTCATTTTAAATTGAAAACTTGGTAAATAATTAAATTTTAAATTGACAATTTTGGATAATTATTGGATTTTTAATTGATTTTGAATTAAAATTTCGGGTTATAATTGAATTTTAGTTTATTTTGAATTGAAATTTTTAAAAAATAATTCAATTTTATTGTGATATTTGTTTTTAAATTATAAACAATTGTTAAATTTCATAAAAATTTTAATTGAATCGACAAAGTGGTCCTTTTTCATGCGGACGTACACATATATCTTTCAAAATTGATTAAAATTAATTTTTATCAGATTTTATTAGTTTGCGTTAAAAACAAAGTTATAAATTATTTCTTTAATTTGAGGTTATGTGACCATTCTCTTTAAGATGAAATGCTTTTCTAATTTTATCTTAATTTAAATTACTTCGATATTAAAATATCTTATTTTAATATTACACAATTTTCTGTGTTGTCATCGTATAGTATAAACATATTAATGAAATCTGTATATCTGTATCTTTAAATTAAGTGTAATCACTTTTCCTTATATATACCTAATAATAATAGGAACCTCACACCATAAGAAGCATGTGTTTTTAAAATGAGTAGGTACTTTTTGAAACATCTGCTCATGTGTATATATATAGGTTATTTCGTATATGCTAGTGTGAATAAAATAGTGATAAATAGTAAACTAACAGTTGTGGAAAAATGTAATTTAGAAAAATAATGAATCATCTAATTACAAAATTTAATTTTAATACTCTATTTGTATAACTCGATTTGGAAGTATATTCCAAATTTAAAGTGATTACAATACTCATATGTTTTTGAAAAGAAATTATGTAAAATGAAATTTTATTTCAAGTGCATTAATTAAGTTAATTTAGCATTATATAGTCACTAATTTTATTCGAGCGGGTATAAGATTCAAGTTTTTCTCGAATATATATATATACGTATATAAACAAGTTTAAGCACGTTTAAAGAAAAAGAGGTGGATTGTAGATAGGGGTGAAAAATGAAGAGGAGACGCCTTTTGAAAAAGACGCAGAGATTTAAAATCGGTAAAGAGGATGGGTATATCACACGCTTCTTAGAAACAAGGTCCAAAATCAACCCTCCGACAGATGCAAAAATTGTAGGAGAATCAATGTAATAGACCTCACCTGTCCACACACTTTTTCTCCCTTCTTGCCTTATACGAAAAATGTATGGCACTGCGCAGGGTCGGATAAATGAATTTCAATATAAACTTGAAAATCAAAAACATACGACTCTTTCGAATTAACAATTTTCAAATTCAGCCCTGTGTCACCCCAACGACGACGGCATGGCAAACCAACAAAAGAAATCCCAAGTTCTTTGTCGGTTTCTTCGCTCGATTCTTTGTATGATGATCCATTCTATTCAAAAAACCGTGTCCATTCATCCGAAGGTGCGGGCTGCAAGTGCGGAATTTCTTTCGAATTTCTTACGCAAGCGTATATATATATGGATTTCATCTTTAAGTGACCGTCGTCGTCAATTCAAAAGTTTTCTTTTCTTCAAAGTATGCCAAACCACAGAAAAAAAAGAAAGTTTTGAAAAAATATTTCTAATTAAAAGTAATTTTTTTTGGTACTTTATATTATCTATTTTTATATGTGCAGACAATTTATCGTCTCTGCACTTCACTATATGACAGACCCCAGTTTACATTCTCTAATTTCGGAGCCCTCAAAAGAAAATAAGTTCGATGGGGGTGGTAACGGCTTCAGCAATAGGGGGTAAATAAAGAGGCACGCTTGAGACACGTGTTTAAACGCGTGCCGGAAATGACCAACCGGATGTAGGTATTGGAGACACCCTCCTTCCTATATAAGAGAGAGAAAGAGAGTTCATTGTTCTTGGAAGATTATGATGCTGATCTCTGTCTTGGGGTAACTGACGAGGGTGGTGCAAAGGAAAGGAGAAAGGGGTTCAGTCACATCTGCTCTGACCAAGAATCTTAACCTTAAATCTGAATCTGCATTGCGAAATTATTTTATTTTTATCCCTCTGTTTCGTATAATATAGGAAATCAGTATTTCCGGATATTTAGAATACACTTAGAAAGTCCTAACAGGTCCGGTACTGTAAGGGAGACGTTAAATTTTTCTTTTAGAATTTTTAAGGAATAAAAAAATAAGCTAGTAAAATGTTGAAAGTTATAAAAATTATTAACCCTGTCAAAGTCAGAGGAATAGTATCTATCTTGGAACATGTGATTTTTAGTAAGACTTAAGATGACACGACGACCCCAATTCTCCGCCTACGCTCGTGTGGGGCACGCGCCTGTGCCTTAGAAAAAGGGGATAGTGCACCCCACTAGAACTAGACGCAGACAAAAAAGCATCTGCTGGAATCTGCGAGGGATTGTGCCAGGTTTGAGGGGTATGAATGTATGTGTATGTATATGTTTGTACGTGGACGTGCGGACGTTAAAGCTGCTGCTGCTGCTGCATAAGCATCTGTCGCACACACCATCCCTGAACACTATTTTTTGATTGGCGTCGCTCGTGTAACGTACAAATATTCTATTGCCATACACCATTCGCCGCCTACTTCCTTCTTTAACTACAAAGATGCTTAAAAAGCCAGATTTTCAACGGCTTATATTACTTTAATGCAAATAAAAATAACTTTATCAGTTTAACTTTTTGGTGTTTCCTTTCATTTTCAACCGTAAATATTAATATTTTTGAGAAATTAAAATGAACAAGAAATCACAGAAAATTATAAGGTATTAAAATAAGCTGCAACGCTTATTATTTTAATGCAATTTTGCTTATTTTAATACCAAATTGGATTAAAATAATAAGCGTTGCAGCTTATTTTAATGCCTTTTAATTTTCTGTGAATAGGTGAAATTTTTATTGATTTAGATTCAGTGACTCTGTAGGATTCATCCAAAACATAAATGTTATTAACAATTCTTTCATGTCTTTAGCGTACCTCAGATTTTCCAGATATTCGAACATAAAAGTTCAAAAAAGACGTTTTTTGATCATATTTGAGGTCATAAAACATCAAGACATAATTTTTTTTTTCAAAAAGGTCGTTGCAGCAACCTAAAAGTACTCTTCCAGATCTTTAAAATGCATTTTGAAACATTAAAAAATCTTCACTTGGCTCTGAGTTATCCTCATTTGAATTTTCTGTTACGAATATTGAAAAATTCACCAAACTTAGAAAATTCAAATGACGATAACTCAGAGCCAAGTGAAGATTTTTTAATGTTTCAAAATGCATTTTAAAGATCTGGAAGAGTACTTTTAGGTTGCTGCAACGACCTTTTTGAAAAAAAAAATTATGTCTTGATGTTTTATGACCTCAAATATAAAAAACGTAACACATTTAGTTTTTAAAGCAAAAGTACTTCATGAATATTAAATTGCAGTCGGTCATAGAATTATATAGTATAGTAAATATATTTCAAGTTCATGTGCGTACTTAAAGAGTACAGTTATTTTTAACAGGTGATACCTGCCTAAATATGCTTCTATTTTGTATGAACAATACCGAATAATTATTAGAAAATGAAGACTTATACGTTTATATTAACCCCTTCTATAAAATTTATTAGTTGTGTGTGCTTTCAAGCAGTTTCTATTCAAAGAATATATATATGATTTTTATTACAGATGGTGGTTACAAGTGGACCACTGACTGTGTTTTTTAAGAGACTCTCCTTATATTCGAAACCCCTTGAGTTTGAAAGTAGTTATCACTGAATAGAAATTATCATAGGCTTACCTGTGTAGATGTACATATATACTATTAAATTTCACCACCTGGATATACTCGAGTCACTAGAATTCACAATTATTATATTGCCCAGTAACAAGGAAGTCGCTGTGAACATATAAAAAAAAATCATTTTTGTCACATGTAATTTTCAATTTGGTATATCAATGGACAACTGATAAAAAATAATCCTAAATCAAATATATATGTTAAATTATGATTTTCAATTTGGAGGCCAGAGTAACTTTTGGTTCGTTTTTCCTAACCAAAATATTTTTTTACTTTAGAAAAATCTCTTTTCAACAAATTTAAGAATTCAAGGTGTCTAACAATAAATTGGAAAAGAACAATATTCCCTGACTTTTCTATGACATCATTAAAAGGTTTCCCTGATATATTATTAAATATTTGTAACTTAATATATATGATGTATTGCTGTATTTTTTTTGTAAATCTAGAGCAGAAATTAAAATGGCGCCATTTTTGCCATATTATTATGAAAAATTACAGCACAAATTAAAATGGCCGCGTTTTTGTCATGTTTTTACGAAAAAATAGATCAAAAACGGCGTCATTTTAATTTATGCTCTACTTTTAGGGGAAAATAGAGCAAAAATGACACAATTTTAATTAACGACGCCATTTTAATTTCTGCCCCATTTTTACTAAAAACTAGAGTAGAAATTAAAATGGCGCCGTTTTTGCTTTAAGTTTTATAAATTGTCACAAAATTTCAGAAATTTTAAGAAATTCCATGACTTTTCCCTGACTGTTAAACACCCTGGAATTACAAGGTAGACATAAAAGTACTGTTTCTGATTTGTGGTTATGTTTATAGATATGAGGCATTCTCTGTCAACGCTGACACCCCTGCTCACCAAAATTCTATTCATTTTAAATTCATGCGTTTAATGGCTTAAATTTTAGTTCAAGGAATATACTCACAGAAAACTAAAAGGTATTAAAATAAGCTGCAACACTTCTTATTTTAATCAAATGTTTCTTATTTTAATCCACTTTGGTATTAAAATAAGTAAAAATGGATTAAAATAAGAAGCGTTGCAGCTTATTTTAATACCTTTCAATTTTCTGTGCTTTTAAAATCTGAGTGGCATATTACCAAAAACAAAATGGCAGTTTCAATATGGAGGTAATTCCTTAAATTTACCAATAAAAAGTTACTGTAATTCACTTTAAACAATCCAAAAAGAAATTTTTGCGGTCTTTTTAACCCTTTGACAGTTCAAGTCACGTATACGACCTGAAATAAGTGCCTCCATCAATGTGACAGGGCGTGTATATGTGTCAAATACGAAGAAGATATAATAAAAGTAATTTGATTTGAATATCAGTGGGTATTTTAAGGTATTCGGGGTCGCTAATTTCGAATTTGATGTTAAAATTAAAAAAAAAAACTCAAAATGTCGGATCCAACATTTTGAAAAATTGACTATATTCGCTCAAAATTCATTACTCGGGGGTTTTTAGGGTCGCTGAAACCGAATTCTGTTGTCAGATTCAAAGAATTCAAAATGGGGATTTCAATACAGTGACCCCGTATATGGCTAAAAAAAATTTTAATTTGATGCGTTTCGATCAAAACTTGTCATTTTGATGTTTTTGAGAAATAATCAAATAATGCAAAACAAAATAATATCGATATCGACGTTTAAGTTTTATATAACGAAAAATAATTGAATAAATGCGAATTAAATCAAGGAAATGAATCTTCATCGTATTTCTATTAAGTCATATATATATATATATATAACTTTATTAAAAGTGAATTTATATATTACTTTGAAAGAAGTGGAAGGGAATTGAAAATTTAAATAAGTATGCACTAACGAAGTTGACAGTGACGGAAGACTTTCAAGAGAAGATAAACTGGGCTATCCATACGCGGAAGGAAGCAAACCTGTCAATATCACGTTTTATACGCAGTTAAGAAACGCATAGGTATATATATATATAGCAAAACCTCTTGGAATTGTCTTACCAACTGTCTTTACTTGTTGTTATCCCGTTGTCCGTTTGATTATGTTAGACCTGAAAGACACAGTGTGTGTTGTCCCCAAGTGAGATATAATGTAGCTCAACAGAGAGAAAGGGGTAATGAGATGAAAATGTGGATATATATATATATATGTATTCCGTAAACATATATACACGCGTATATGTAAACAATATTTAAGCATTAACTTACTTTTCGCAATGAAATTTCACAACGAATAACAATAATATAATAAATCATAATATATACTAAATAATGCGTTCCATATCTCCAATAAAATGTAGATCTATTATTATTATAAAAATAATTCATTTTATTGTATATTTTCTTTGTTACGTAATTAAATTAAAGCTTTAGAAGCTTTTTATATATATATTGAATTGTAAAAAATGATTATAGACGTGACTGTTATTTTCCTATAAACATTGAAGACAATGGATATATATGTGTTATGAACAAGTATCATTGAACCAGTGATCAACAAATCCATGTGGTTTAATCTTGTTGGTCACAGTTCCACTATATATATATATATATATGATCCGGGTGTTGATCGCGCGAAGTAGCTTCCGCCTTGATTGCGCGTATATTTACTGTCGTTTCACCGATTTATGACTTTCGACCCTCATTTGTATACATATATCGTAATTCCGAATCAAAATGTGTTTTGCACTATATATATATATATAGCAATAATGTACAGGTATTTAGTTATATTTTTTCTATAAACGAAAAAATTAGACAATCAAAACAAAAATTAGTCAAAATTAAGTATTTTTTTAATTTTTAACTCTTTCTGCGAACGACAAAATTAAAAATTGATCGGATTCACTTGAAACTTGTTACTCGAGGGTTTTTGGAACCAATTTGAATTTAAAAACTGATATCAGATTCGAAATTAGCGACTCCGAAAACCTTAAAGTAACGAGTTTCAGGCGAATCTGATAATTTTTAATAATTTCGATCCGCCATTTTGAATTTTTAAAAACTGAAGTCAAATTCCTAATTTAAGTCCCTCAAAATCATTGAGTAATGAGTTTCAGGCGAATATGATGAATTTTAAAAAGTCTGATCGTCATTTTGAATTTTGAAAAAATGACATTGGATTCGTAATCAGCGACCCAAAAAACTTTAAGATACTAAATTTCATAAAAAAAACCTTTAAAAATTTTTTTTCAACACACTTTTGGTCTAAACAGTGTAAATCTTGTCGACAGCCAAGGGGTTAATGATTCAAAATGTTAAAAATTAAATTGTTCAAATTTTTAATTAAAATTAATTTTTTTTCTATTAAAAATACGAAAATGTGAAGTTAAACTAACTTTTGTTTTAACCGTCCATTTTTTGTAAGCGAATCAAAAAAAAAAATATATATATATATATGTGTTAAATAGTCAAGCAAACCTGGACCAAAATATAACAACAAAAGTTTCGAGCAAGATGCTATATACGTTACAATGTAACGCTCTTATTGTCCATATATGCACCTTCTACAGCTGTGTGATCCAGTGGAGACAGCTGATGGCACGTGTCGTATCTTGAATATCGGCACGCTGCATCCAGCAAATAATGTAACTTACCGTTGACTTGGAGGGTTCTCAATCAATAATACATATATAAAGGGGGCCAATTGGCAGTTGTATTTTCGTGGTCCGCATATAGTTAATCTAAGAAAATTTGGAAACTAAAAATACAAAAAGGAAAAATTTCAATATAAATTACAACGATAATTTATTAACATTACAATTGAAAAATTTCAATTTATGAAACATTTTTCGAATTTTTTTTTTTTTTTATTTTTTGAATTAAATTTTCCTTTACTATTGAGAACCTTTTTCCTAGAGTCTCTCGTCACCTGCCTATTCAATAGGGTACATACCCCATCCCTTTTTTCCATCCTAAAACCAGAGATGCCGCACACACACATACACATACACATATATATATTTTCACTTTATACGCAGCACCCCTGAAACGTCATATGAAATACGCGTCCGCACACACCGAGATTGACAATGCTGGGGGCCCACCTGCCCCTACCCCAACCTGGACACGCGCCTAGTTCCTACCACCTGGTCCATATTGTATTAATAGATGCTCAACGTGCTAGGTTTCCTCATAATTATCATCATGATTTCGGAGATATTTCTTATATATTTATATTTTATAATCCTTTCTCTATGAAACGCGCATGAATTGCACATTTTGACTTGTCGGAATTTTTGTGGTGTCGAATTAAAAATTATTGTAGTTCTATTTAGCAGAAAATAATAATGTAAATTTTTTTATAATTAGACAAATTTCCATGTAGAAAAATTTCTATTTAACTAAATTTCCATTTAACTGAACTTTTGTATAGCAGATTTTCTAATACAGAATTAAATAATAATAATACTACTGAATTTTCAAATAATAATTTCCATTTAACAGAATGGATTTATTTTATTTTAATTGAATTAATTACAGCAAAATTAATTTTTATTTATCAAAATTGTTATTTTATCGAATTTCTATTTTTTCCGAATATTTAACAGTATTTTAATTTCCCTAACAGAATTTCTATAAAAAAAAATTCTTATTGAGATGCATGATTATCACTGATTCGCAATTCAATCTATAAAAGTCATTGGATCAAATTTCAAATTGTAAATTGTATAAATGTGCGTATATAACCTAAAAATTTGTTTCTCTCAATTTTTAATCAGGGTGTCTACTAAAAATCTGAATTAAAATTCCAGGTCTTTTCCAGGACAAATTTCTTATTTTTCCAGGACATTAAATTGGATGACCTTAAGGAATAAAAAAAAATTTTAGTTTACCTATTTTTTTTTAGAAATCATTAAAAAATGAATTAATTACTTAAGTAAATTTTCATTTTACTTATTTAATGAAATTTTTTTTAACATGATTGACAAAATTATAAATTTTTGAAAATTTAAAAGCAAAATATAAAAAATTCAAGAGGACAAAAATTAAAATTCCAGGATATTCCAGAACATTTTTTCAAATTCTAGGACATTTCCAGGACTTCCAGGACTTCCAAGACTAGTAGACACCCTGTTAATAAACCTAATATTTTTTTTGTGGCCTAATTTTAAATAGTAGAAATAATAATTAAAACCAATTTTTAGGAGTCTAAATGTAATATGGACAAAAAAACGTTTGATCATAACCAAAATTTCAATTGACAATAATGAAATATAGAAAAATTATTAAATCACATAATTATAATTTCATTTAATCTTTCATTATACATAAGTTTAATTTCAAGAAAGTTCAAATTTTTATTTATCCTAATTTTTTTATAATTCAAATAATCTGTCACTTGACTATATTATCCAATAAATATTTATTTCAACTAAATAATTTTTATTTTAATTAAATAAACTGTATTTGAACCAATAATTTATGTATATTTGAAACAAATATCATTTTCTTGACTCCAATAATTATTTAAATCAAATAAATTTTTTTATCAAAAAAAAAAATAATTAGATAGCGGTCGGAGAATTTCCGTTTAATGGAACTTTCACATATTAGATCATACACCCAGCCGAAACATTTCAGCGGAAATTTTAAAATCAACCAATCATATTTCTTTTGATAATTTTTGATTGGTTCATTTTAAAACACCCGTTGAAATGTTTCGACTCGGTGTATGATCTGTTATGTGAAATTTCAATCAAATTCGACATTTTAAAATTTTTATCAAAAATGACAATTCGGACAAATAAATGTTCGGCCATATGGACTTTCGGTGAAACAGAAATTCTCTTTTTTTAAATTCCGACAAATGTGTGTATATATATAATATTTATGCGTTCACTTTTTCTTAAATAAAATATTCCTTTAGATAAAATTTAATTTTAATTACAATACAATTTTGTGTTTTTTTTTACTTTTGTGTTAAATTTAAAATTCTTTGAAAATTATTAAATCCGTCAAAATAACGGTCAAAAATTTGAAAATCTATAAATTCTTCCAAGAGATAAAGAGCAGGTGCGTTCTTTCGAATTGAGGTATACCTTTCAACTATTGTGAAATCTAATATAAATGCATATAGTGGAAATTGAGAGGAATCATCCTATAAGATTATAAACTCAAATAATAATTTAGGTTTAGAGGCAGGAAATATATTATATAAAAAGAAATAATATAGGTTCTAATGCGCTTAAAACATACACACATACACGCCTATATATATACAAGAAAAATGAAATTATTCTTCTTCGCAAAATTTTAGTTCTAACGATACAAAAAACACAAAACTTTTTTTTATATCATAAAGGTCACTGAAAGGCTACATTGACACCTATAATTTGAGCAAAAATTTTTAGGGTTCCATTTTTGTGGTTTTAACACAAGATTATAACAAGAGATAATTTTATCGATTTTTTTTCTAAAATCTAGTATAATTACATATAATGTGTTTAAGACAACTTATACAATTGTTGGTTTATTAGAATTAAATTCTTTAAACGTGTGTGTGTGTGTATATATATATGCGTAGGAAGAATAGGCGCTCCCTGAGTCATTCAGACTTTCAGACTTGTCTGGACTTCTTTATAAGAATATGCGCTATACGCTTTGATGAATCAAATAGTATATATATATATAAATAATTGGAGCCGGTTGTTGCATTACTATATATAATAATTTCATAGTAGAAATGATCAATGCGTTAAACGTGGATAATGTTGATAAATAAAATAATGAATTCTCTATATATAAATAATATTTTTTTTATCTGTTTCAAGTGATAAAATTTTAACACCGAAAATCTCTTGTGTTTTTCTTCATTTTTTTTTATCCACTTGCTCATTTTGACTCCTCTCTTTAATAAATCCTTTCTCTTTTAAGATATCGTTATGGTGTCCTCTTTGTGATATCGCTTTTGTGAAAAATGACGAAAGATGCTACTGGAAATACACACACACACATATATAAATATATATGTGGTATATGTTGTTATTTTAATTTCTCAGTGCGGTATGCAGATTTATCTCAGAATTTAAATTAAAGATAGTAAAACAGGATGTGACATTTTTAAATTATTCAAAGATTTACATGTTAGGCATTATTATGTATACCAAAAAACATTGATTTTTGTATATATAAATATTTTAGGGTTCAATATTGAAAATCACAAATATTATTTGTCTTCTTCTTTTTTATGGAAAAAAAAATAATTTTTATATATTTATATATGCATTTTATATGATTGCCAAACAAATGTATTTGTATTTCTTAACAAGTCGAGTTGGTTTAATAATAATCCGCAGGTTCGGTGGCTTTGCCAACCTGTACTGATGCAGTTCGCTCGTGCCATTGACCGCTTCCTCCCACACTCACGTATACATTCTCAATATATATACCTAAACACTCACGCATACAATACATTTAGCAGTGGATCTTGTACATTTATATAAACATGAAAAAAATTACTATGTATAATTTTATTATAAATTACTTTAAGTAATTTTATGTACTCTTCAAATTTTGTTAATAGAAATTTTAACTATTGTTTTTTTAGTCATGAATTTTTGCTATACTATATAGAAATTTGAATTAGTACAAATTTTTACTTTAATTAGTGACTCACTTTTTCCTTTGAATTAGTTTTTAATTGATTAAAATAAGCAAAAAGTGAGTCACTAATACAAATTAGATAAAAAAAATGTACTAATTCAAATTTACACTAAATTGCACTAAATTTAAAATAAAATAAAAAAAAAGGAAAAATAAATTCTAAAATTTTAAGCAACACCAAGCACTCGTATTTTCTTTTTGGATATACGAAAGCTGTAAAAATAAGGAAAATTTTGAACCTTACACGAGGAAAAACGAAATTCTAAATTTAAGAATATTTTCTTAGTACTTATTTAAGAATATTTTCCATGCATTTTATTCTTAAAGTTAGAATATATAATAGATTTAAATTTAAAATAAGAATAATATTCTTAAAAGAAGAATATTTCTTAATTTAAAAATTATTTCTTATTTAAAATTTTTAAGACTATTATATTCTAATTGTAAGAATAAAATACATATATGATAAATATTCTTAAATAGGCGCCAAGAAGATATTCTTAAAATTAAAATATAATTTTTTCAGTGTCTGAAAAGTAATAAAAAAAACTTCTATAGCACAATTAAATTTATATATAATATTATATTTTTATATTTATAAATTTTTAATTAATAGAATTTATATTATATTTATATTCAATTATAACAATTCTTTTAATTGTTCTACTTTTAAAAAATTTGTCCAATTTCAGTTTCTTTTTTCCACATAACGATCAACTCGTTTATATTTATACTTTTTTCAGAGAAAAAAAATATAATAATAATAATAATAATAATCTTGTTATTTTCTCGCCGCGAACAGTGCCGCTTGAAATTGGAGACTTTAACGCCAGGTCAAACGCACAGACGAATAAAATACATATATATTCGATAATTTAAAGCTGTCTATAAAATATAACTATACGTAATGAATACAAGAATAAATATTATACTGAGCTAGTTGTTCAGTCAAGCCTTAGCAATTAAGGTTCGCGCTTTATACATTTTTTCCCTCATTATTTAGACAAGCTTCATATATATATATATATAGTATCAAGTATTGGCTCAATATTAATATAGGTACAATGCTAAAATTATATTTTACAATATAAATAATGAAAAATATTTTTAACAATTAGACATTATTAATATATTGTATAATTGTTTTATAAAAAATGTGAACAATTTGAATTTTACATTTCTTTAACAATAAGCTGGAGATCAAAATAAATAAGTGTTTAATGGTTTGTAGGTCGTGGGTTCGATTCCACCTCATATATGCGTCATTATTTATTTTATAAGTTTGCATTAATTTTAATTTTAATTGAGTATTACATGTTCAGTGTATCTATAATTAAAAATTAACGGATTTTTATTTAGCAGAATTTTACAAAGTAGATTTTATAATGAGAGAATTTGAAAATCCATATTTGATCGAACTTTCACTTGTCCGAATTGTCATTTGATAGAACTTTCACATATCAGATCATACACTTGGCCGATATATTCTAGCGGGAGTTTTAAAATCCACTAATCAAAAATTATCAAGAGAATTGTGATTGGTTAATGAAAATATTGTTAAGTGAATTTCGGATAAATAGAAATTTGATGCAAAAAAGATGTACTCTCTAAATCTAAATTAGTAAAAAAAAGTTTACTAATTTGAATTAGTGATTCACTTTTTGCTTCTCAATTAGTAAAATTTTACTAATTATTAGTAACTTTTACTAACAATTAGTAAAATTTAACTAATTCAAAAGCAAAAAGTGAGTCACTAATTTAAATTAGTAAACATTTTTACTAATTCAGATTTAGAGAGTATTAGAAAATCTCCCAGATAGCACGGAAACTTGCAGCAAGCTTGCGGCAAGCTTACTGTGCAAGCTTGTCAAGCTTGTCTGAGCTAGCGAAATTTCCCACCCAGGGGAAGCTTGCCGTGAAAGCTTGCTGTCTTTCCTTTCCAGGAAAGGTTGCTGCAATCTTGCCATGAAAGATTGCTACAAGATTGATGCAAACATACTAAGAATGATTGCGGCTAGCTTGCCGTGAAAGATTGCTGTATAGTTGCTACGTAAGGTTGCAGGAGAATTTCAACAAGCTTCTGGAAAGGTTGCTGCAAGGTTGCTGCAAGCTTGTTGCAATTTTTAAAAAATATATTTTAAATTAAACAAAAATTTATTTGTTTTCTAAATTTGAAAATCCTTGTGACGTTTATTATTATTAATTATGTTCTGTTTATTTTCATTTGAAAACTTAACGAGAAAATTTTCGAAACAAATTTGAATTCAGTTAATTATAAAATCTATTTTACAAAATTTTGCTAAATAAAAATTCGATAATTTTTAATTTGACACCACAAAAATTCAGACAGGTTTAATGTGGGGAATATTCATGTTCTCTAACTTAGAATTAGTGATAATTCGTACACGTATTGAAATTAGTAAATTTACTTGCAATATTTGGAATATTTAATTGCAATGTTTATTAAATCTTATGTAAAGATTTAAATGACCCGATTAAATAAATGTTTAGTGTTGAACTTTCCTGAACATTTAATCAAGTGCGAAATTTAAATTTTCACATAACTTTCAATAAACATTGCAATTAAATATTCCAAATATTGCAAGTAAATATTTACTAAATTTTTAGAAAAGTTTCGGTGCTGTGGGGGAAATTAAAAAATAATTTTTCATATAAATAAAAATATATTTAAAATTTATTACACCAAATTTTGAAAAATTTTAGTTGTACAATTTTCAAAAAAAAAAAAAATATTTTGAATCAAAATTTATTGCCAAATAATAATTATTTAACATTTTTTGTTTTTCTTTCAAAAGTTATACGTAAAAATTGTAATTTTTTGTTCAATTTTTATAGACAATAGCTCCTTTTTCTCTTTGAATGATATATTCTCTTTAATTCTGATTTTTCTTTTTTTAAATAATGGTAAAAATTTTATTTGTTTATTAACTTTTGAACAAATTATTGTTAATAAAATTTAACGAACCGAATTGTAGAAAATCTTTCAAAGAGGAAAATGAGCTATTGTTGTGAAATAATTATTATAATATGACAACAAATTTTTGCGCAAAATAATTTATTTTGAAAATTGTACAACTGAATCTTTCAAAATTTGATAAAATTAATTTTATTTTTATTTTGTTATTAAAAATAACTTTTTAGTATGAGGTTGTGTTAAAGGGCTAAGAACTCTCAAATAAAAAAAGTTTTGTTTCCGGAAAAAATGATTTAAAAAAACTTGTATTTTATAAATAATTTTGTTAAAGAAATTTGTATAATAATAATAATAATTATTATTTTTTTATGATATATTTTTATTTGATTTAAAGTTATCACTTATCATTAGAATAAATAACGTACGTGTGTGTCAAATAAAAAATAAAAAAAAAATAAAGAAAATATTGAATTAAATAATAGATTATGTATATGATGGCTTTGACGATGATTTAATATATTTATTTATAGATTTTTAAAGCTTTAGTCGCGCGCGTGTGTGCCCGTATCTTTGATATGCGTATAAATATGTATAGCGGTCACTTTTTGAAGGGATACGGCGACATTTCGTGAATATTACAATTCATTTCTTTCCATATAGCGAGTCTTGGAATTGTTTCTTTCAGTTTTCTGGGACAATGTCGTAAGGTGAACTCATTAATTCAAATAAATCGTTATGCATCCACCTTGACCTCAACGGAATTATAACGCTCAGTTTGATCAAGACAAATGAAAGAGTCCCCTGACCATTTTTATCTCCAAAGCTTTTATATATATGTATATGCATGCCAATGGATTTCTAAAGAGAAGGTTCATTTCATCGCTTACAGGTATGAAACCTGTCGTGATATCTGTCTTGGACATAAATCAAAAGTTCCTTGTCCAATATTACTCTTATCTGTTGGACTGGTATGAATCGAATTTAATATAAAGAGAGTATCGAGCACGAACTAGAAGATATATTTTTTCAATACATATGATTCTTATCATATTATTACGTTTTTAGGAATTTTTTTTAAATACAAAAAAAGAGAGAATGTTTTTAGAATGAAAAAATTTTAAATAACATTTTACTTTTGTCGTTTTTTAAACACTGAATTATAATACGCATAATTAATAATTTTTTTTTTTGAAAAGGCAACTCTATCTCCAAAGTTTTTATATTCTTTATTTGGAATCTTATTTAAATATAACATCTCCGTTATGATAATATCTGCCTGTGTTACATGAACGAAAACTGGCAGTGGCCTTACAAGCTTTGTAACTCTAACTATACAAGGAATTAACATTATCGTAGAACACCATATTCATTGGTTGTACTATAGTTAAAGTTCGCAACTTCTTATGTCTACATATGCATCATATCATTATATAAGTACATATAAATTTTACACAGAGTCCCTAATTTCAAATATAAATTATATAGGGTTCATAAAAAATAACAATTATTACTATTATATTTAATATAACTGTTGAAAAATGATTTTAAAAAATTATTTTAATCTTTTTTTGATACAATTATACTAATAAAGATGCACATTTAAACAATTATTAATTTAATTATTTGAGATCAAATTTTTTCCCTCGCCGTAATTGAAACATTTTTAAGATTTCCATTGGCTCCAATTACGGTGAGCAAAGTATCTTCAAAATACACGTAATTTTGATCACCGTAATTGATATACGCACCGAAACTGATACAAACGCGCCGTAATAGAAAATTATGGTATTAGTTTTAATTTCTCATATTTGTTTAAATAATCGATTTTCATACACTGAGAAAAATGTTTAGTCAGAGCAACCAAAATTTGGTTGGGCCAACAAAAAATTTTTGTTGGTATTTAAGCAACCAAACTATTTGTTTGAGTCAACCAAGAAATTTGGTTGCGTGTTTTTTGTTGTCATAATAAAAATGTTTGATTAGCTCAACCAATTTTTTTTTGTTAGGTCAACAAAAATGTTTTATCATTTTTATTTCTTTCATTATTAATTTATTATCAATTTAACATTGAATTTATATTTATCCAATTGAAATATTCGAGTACTTTGAAAAATCTCATCTCCACCTGGGATCGAACCTCTGTTTTAAAACTGAAGGTCGGGACCTCTAACCACTGGACTACCCATCCTTATGAGAATTTAAACTAACTGTTCTCTTCAGCTATGAGCTGAGAGTGAATCAAAATAATTTAGTTGTCGCAACCAAATTTTGGTTAGGACAACAAACGATCATTTGGTTTTTTAAAACAAACTATTTTGTTGTGTTAACCAAATTATTTTGTTGTCGTAACCAAATTTTGGTTGGAATTTAAAAATGTTCAACCAAATAATTTTGTTGGCCTAACCAAATGTTTGGTTGAGATAACTCTACGACTTTGTTTCAGCCAAACAAAATTTGGTTACAAGAGCCAAAATTGCCTAACCAAACAATTTTGTTGCAAACACTAAATTTTTTTCCTCAGTGTAAAGTTTAAATTTTTTTTAATATCTAAATAACATAAGCTTTTAGTTTAATAAGTCTTAAATTGACTTTCTACAATATAAATGTAGAATTTTCTATTTCAAAGATGTTTTGACTCGAATCGCAGCGTAATTAGTGCATTCACCCTATATTTATTATATTTTTCTAGTAATTCAATTCTAGTAAAAAATAAACTCCTTTTGAAAAGTAATAATGCTAATATAGTTGTGAAGTTAAAAATAATTGAGATTGAATTTTCAATTAAAATCATCGTGAAAGGTTCAATTTAAGCGTACTGGTAATATATAATAATAAAGACTATTTTCTACTAGACGATTTCTTACGAAACTTTATACACATTCACAATGACAAGTAGAACAACACTCCAACGCCTTTATTATGTTCACCTATATGTAATTTCTATTCTCATATAATTCTCGACTATTATTGCTAATAGTGTATATGTTAGAGACTTCAAAAAAAAAAAAAAATTCACTTTTATTATTTTCTCATATTCGCAAAAGGTTAAAACTTTTAGCAACTTGTCTAGATGGAAATAACTTTATTTGATATGTAATATCATATTTTTATGCACCTATATACAATAAAAGTTGATGCAGGTCTACACTTTCTTTTTAATCAACTTTATATTAATTCAAATATCAGTTATTCTAATTTTAATATATATTTATTTTGCTTATACTAAGGGTCAATGCACTAATTGCGGCGCGATTCGAGTAAAAAACACTTTTGAAATAGAAAAATCGACATTTCGATTGTATAAAGTCAATTTAACATTTATTAAACTTAAAGCTTATGTTATTTAGATATAGGGTAAGTGCACCAATTACGGCGCGTTTATAAAAAATAGCTATTGGCCGATTCCATTTCAATTCAGACAGGCTATGTTTCTGTAACTCATGTTATCGTTTCCTATGAAAATATATTTTTTTTCACACAATTTTAGACGACACGTGTTTTGCCGTTTTACCAAAAAAAATTATTTAACGAAGTTAGGCGCATTTGAATTTTTATAACTGCAAAGTCAGATTTCAAAAAAATGACGATAAAATATTTTTAAATTATTGTATCTTTTATGCAAATGCATATAATTTAATGATTCTTTTTGCTCCTAATTCTGAATTAAACGTTCTTTTAAATCTCGCATGTTAAATTAAAAAATATTAAAATTTAACAAAATGGCAGCGATTTTTCGAAAAAAATTAAAATCAAATTTTCTCAAAAACCCCAGCGATTTTTTCTTCTTGATTTTTTTATTGCTTTCTGGAAGTCTAATGATTATTTTCCAGAAGAATTTATTGAGGTCCTGCGTCTTAAGAAAGAGTAAAAAATTTTTTTGTTATATTTTTTTTTAATTTGTTGCTATTAGATTTATGCTACTACTATTATATTTAATATAAATGTTGCAAAATGATTAAAAAAAATAATTTAAATTTTTTTTTTGATACAATTACTAATAAAGATGCACATTTAAACAATTATTAATTTAATTATTAGAGATCAAATTTTTTCCCTCGACGTAATTGAAACATTTTTAAGATTTACATTAGCTTCAATTAAAGTGGGTAAAGTATCTTCAAAATACACGTAATTTTGATCACCGTAATTGATACAAACGCGCCGTTATAGAAAATTACGGTATTAGTTTTAATTTCTCATATTTGTTTAAATAATCGATTTTTATAAAGTTTAAATTTTTGTTTTAACATCTAAATAACATAGGCTCCCAAGTAGCACGGAATATTGCTTGAATGACAAGGTGATATTAAGTGGGAATATTCCTGTGATATTCAGGTGATATCATAATGTCCGCTTCACGGGGACATTCCACTGTGATATTCGCGTGACATTCGAATGATATTGAGGGAATATCCCTGTGATATTGAGTGGAATATTCCTGTGATATTGAGGTAATATTCCTCTAATATTGAGGGAATATCCCTGTGATATTGAAAAAATATTCCTGTAATTTATAAAATTCTGAAATTTTGTTTGTTTTGAATATTTAAATAAAAAAATTGAAAAAAATGGAAATTTTTTTTTTAGAATTTTTTTGAATTATCTCATCAATATCACTGGAATATTCCCTCAATATGACAGGAATATTCCACTCAATATCACAAGGATATTCTCTCAATATCACACAAATTTCACTGGAATATTCCCTCAGTATCATATGAATATCACACGAATGTCACACGAATATCACAAGAATATCACCGTGGAATGTCCCCGTGAAGCGGAAATTATGATATCACCTGAATATCACAGGAATATTCCCACTTGATATCACCGTGACATTTAACCAATATTCCGTGCTACTTGGGCTTTTAGTTTAATAAGTCTTAAATTAACTTTATACAATAGAAATGTCGAATTTACTATTTCAAAAATGTTTTGACTCGAATCACGCCGTAATTAGTGCATTTACCCTATTAAAAAAAATTTTTAACTTTATAAAAATCGATTATTTAAACAAATCTGAGAAATGAAAACTAATACCGTAATTTTCTATAATGGCGCGTTTGTATCAGTTTCGGTGTATCAATTAGGGTGACGAAAATTACGTGAATTTTGAAGATACTTTGCCCACCGTAATTGAAGCCAATGTAAATCTTAAAAATGTTTCAATTACGACGAGGGAAAAAATTTGATCTCTAATAATTAAATTAATAATTGTTTAAATGTGCATCTTTATTAGTAATTGTATAAAAAAAAAATTAAAATTATTTTTTTTAATCATTTTGCAACAGTTATATTAAATATAATAGTAATAGCTATTTTTATAAACGCGCCGTAATTGGTGCACTTACCCTATGTATTATTGTTTTTAATTATTTTTTATCATCATTTGTAGTTTACTATTTTATTTTTTTAATATAGATGTAAATATTATGTATTTTTTTTATTATTAGCAATAAAAATATAAGTGTGTATAAATAAATAATTCTTTGTAAATAAATATTTGTCATAATTAGTTCTATAATTATAGAATATTTATTAATTATTTACATTTTATTTTTATAACATTTATTAATTTTTGTAAATATATTATAAATTAATAAAATATATGTCGTACAAAGTAAAATATCTGTACGAAAAAGAAATTAATCTCTAAATTATAGACATTTTAATGCGATATTTAAACACAAACTTTGAAAATGAACTTAAGATATAAACAGTTCTTTAAAACTAAGATTTGGAGAAATAAAAATAATATAAAGATACTCACTTTTTATACAAAAAACCAATATAAGAAATCTCAAATTCCATATATAATATCCGACCATACATCAGATTTCAGCATAACATTTTTATTGGTTAGGTTGCCAAGTGTCATTAGTAAGAACACGAAGAACACGTATTATTTTAAGTTTTTTCCGTAAATCGAGGAATGAAATATTTTTAATTCCATTTTATCAAATACTTTTTAATATAAATTCATAGGTATTATTGAAATATTTTATTACAATAAATTATTAAACTTGCACGGCTTGCACGCAATATTTACAAATCGTGGAAATCTGCTAATATATGTCATATACTGTCAAACATTAGAAGACAAAAAACTTTAAAGTTTACAAAATTCCCTAGGTATCACTAGACAAACCACAATATTATTCTTAAAGGTTCTTCTACAATAACTTGCAATCTGTTTTTGTTCTACACTCACTTGTTTTGCATTTTGCTATAAATATTTGATTTTCTTATGAGCGCGAGCAACAATTATTTAATGAATTACTAAATTAATTCAACATAAATGATTAATTAATTCAATTTAATTAATTAGTACTAATATTGTAAACTTTTGGCCGTATTTGACTATTACACTTTTCTGTCCTTGTCTTACGCACGTGTTGCATGGCAATACATGGGTTAGAAAAGGGACGAAAAAGTGTAGGCATATCTGGCCACGGGTATATATTAAATTAATTAATTGATTACCAATTAATGAAATTGAATTAATTAGTAATTAATTAATTTAATTTTCGACAATTGAAAATTGTTGCTAACACACACAAGCAAGTTATATGCAGAGAAAACTGCAAAGTTAAGGTCAACGCACAATAGATTCGCGAAAATCATGACATCGAAAATCGTTCGCGAACGTGAAGCATAAGTTAGAAAAGGACAGAGATATATTTGTGTCTTTTTCTATCTTATGCATGTCGATCGTGATTGCGACTTTCTCTATAATAATTTATTGTGCGTTGGCCTTTAGTGCAAAACAAATACACTCGTGGTTTGCTTGTGGTCATTGATGTCTTCCTTTTTCTGTTTTCGTCTTACACACGTTTTGAACATAATCAGTGACTGAATTGAGTTTTGTTTACATTTCATAAATAAACTTTTCTTATTATTTTTCCCATTTTCGACGAGTGTCAGTGTTTTCTATGAAACTTTCATCTAGTATTTATTTATTTCGGATCAATGACAAAACACGTATCTTTGATGTTAAAACCCGTCGTTTCGTGTATAGGAGAAGAAAGAAAATTTGTATTTTGAGGTTAGGATGATTTCATCTTTATTATCAGAGGTTAATATATTAAAAAATATATATATTATTATTTCTTGTACATTAATAATTCAGACATTGTTACAAAATTAGATACCAAACATTGTAATTAGCAATTATGACATTATTAAGTGTCTTAAAAAAATTGAACACTTTTATCAATCCATTAAGGTGTTATAATAATAAACTAAATATTATTATAATGGTGTCTTAGGAAATTTTTTATTGAAATTAAACTAGCAATTCAACTATACGAATATATACTTTTATTGATCAATTTTAATAATCTATTGTATACGTTTATTAAAAAAAAATTGTAAATGACCGCCCTCAATAGACAGTGGGACGAATAAATTAAAATGGTGAGACTTATCGTCAGTTGTCTATAATCACCCATTATGTGTGTATGTGTATATAATTGTAAGATGCATTATGCAAAGATTTACAATTCTTCTCTACGGGATGAAAAAGAAGATAGTTTTATTCCCACCCTCACTTAAAAGGGTGGGAAATTCTATGCCAAGTGCTAAATGTTTCTCATGTGTTCTCTTAAATCAGTGAATAGACAATTGAGCCAAACGACGTGATAAGTAAATTATTGTTACATTACAATAAATGTCATAAGGATCAAGACATATTAATCTCCAACAACGTTTAATTATTTCTATATGAAAGAGAATCTCACATAAGTATCAAATGGCATGAATGAAATAATTATTATTTGCGTTATAACTATAAATATACTGCAGATTGTTGTTTATAGTGTAAACAAAAAATTTTGTTGGCAATACTTTTTCATGTTTTTGAAAGGAAAATATACCAAATAGTGCTCGATTTGCGCTCATTTATGCAAAAATTCATTTTTTGTAAAATTCAAAATTCCGGGCAAAAAAAAGAAAAAAAAATTTTAGATATTGGAGGCATTTCATATGAGAATACAGGTTCATGTCTCAGATTTTTCTCAAAATTCGGTAAATTGTAGTGATAGTGGTGCTAAATAAGTGTACAAATTTTTAATTTCAAATTTTTAATATTTTTCGAGATATTTACAATAACAAATTTCAGCAATATTTTTTTGCTTTACTTATAACTTTTTCCCTATTAAAAATAGAGAAAAATGTTGTTAATGTTTTTTACGCGGAAAATCTTAAACTTTTAGAAAAAAAATTTTTTTTTTAAATATTAATTTTTAAACAATTTGTTTAAAAAATAAAATTTATTTATAACTTTTAAACATGTTCTCCCTCATTTAGAAGCGCAACAAAAATCATGAATATTGTTTAAGTCATAATAAATTGATGGTTAAATTTTTGAGATGGCATTATTTTTTGTTTTCGAGATATTAATTAATTAACTAACAAAAGTCAATAAAAAATGAAATATTTTACGAACAAATAAAATTAGAGTAATTTTAAAAACACCATTAGAATGCTTATCAAAATCCGCATCTAACGAGCCCTATATGAACTATTTTGGATAAACGGGTGTTAAATTAATAATTAATAATAAAAATTATTTAAATAATTAATAACATTTAAGGAAATGAAGATAAACCGTCAATTCTTTTGATTATAACATTTAACATTTTATAATTAATTTTTAATTCTTGGTAATACTAAATATTCTTTATTTGACACAGAATTAGATGGTCTTCCAAATAAAAAAAGAATTGACGATTTATCTTCATTTCTTCAAATGTTATTAATTATTTAAATAATTTTTATTATTAATTATTAATTTAACACCCGTTTATTAGAAATAGTTCATATAGGGCTCGTTGGATGCGGATTTTGATAAGCATTCTAATGGTTTTTTTTAAATTACTCTAATTTTATTTGTTTGTAAAATATTTCATTTTTTATGAACTTTTGTTAGTTAATTAATTAATATCTCGAAAACAAAAAATAATTCCATCGCAAAAATTTAACCATCGATTTATTATGACTTAAACAATATTCATGATTTTTTTCGCGCTTCTAAATGAGGGAGAACATGTTTAAAAGTTATAAACAAATTTTATTTTTTAAACAAATTGTTTAAAAATTAATATTTTTTTTTTTAAATAATTTTTTTCTAAAAGTTTAAGATCTTCTGCGTAAAAAACATTCTTAACATTTTTCTCTATTTTTAGTAGAGAAAAATTTATAATTAAAGCAAAAAAATATTGCTCAAATTTGTTATTGTAAATATCTGAACACAAATTCCCGGAATTCAAAATTCCGGGCAAAAAAGTTAAAACATTTTTAAACCTTAAAATTAAATAGAAATATATTTTTTCAAAAACTCCAAATTCTGGGCAAGAAAAAAATTTTCTTTTAAAAATAAATAAATAAATTTTAAATCAGATACTATCGTTTGTGGTATAATTATATATATTTCAAAATATTGAAAATGGAAAACTTAAATTTTTTTATTATTTATTATTTTTGAAAAAATTTAAAATAAACAAAATTTTTTTCAAATTACTCTAAATTTCTGCTATCCGAAAAAAAACAATTTTTTAATGAAATTGCGTGACACTTAAAATTTACAAATTAAAACCCAAAATGTTATGAGAAAAGAAATTTTTAATTTTTTCAAAAATTCGAATTTTGAAAAATCCAAATTTTTACTGAATTGTTTTTGACTTGAAGAATTAAAAATTCCTAATAAACTTTTTAATTTTAACTTTTTAATAAATTGAATATTTTTCGAAATCTACTACAAGTGTTCCATTTATTATTTAAATTTATTTGGCATTTTTTTGGGCAAAAAAATATTTTTTCAGAAATTTTTGGTCAATAATTTTTGTTAATATTTTTGTCACAATTGAGCAAAAAAACATAATTTGATACAATATCAGTTTTTTTAAATGTTAAGTTTAGGCGTTTTAAAAATGTTTTTTAATTTTTTTGCCCGAAATTTTGAGTTTTTCAAAAAACGAATTTGTTTACAAAAGACAAGAAGTTGAGCACAAATTAAGTTTTTCAAGAAACGAAAAAAAGAACAAGTTGAGCATCAATTGGCACAATATTTGAGGGGCTGATAGTAAAAATGGTTTAAAATAACATTGGGAGCAAAAGTGGGATAAGTGACTTGGGAGCAAAAACGGGTTAAAATGATTCGTGTAATTTATTGATAAATTCATTATATTATCGATTAAAAAATATTAATTATAATAAAATATGCATTTCTTCCTATTGTTAATATTTTTTAATCGATAATATAATGAATTTATCAATAAATTACACGAATCATTTTAACCCGTTTTTGCTCCCAAGTCACTTATCCCACTTTTGCTCCCAATGTTATTTTAAACCATTTTTACTATCAGCCCCTCATTTTTTTTTATTTCAATTTTAGGCTATTTTAAAAGTTTTTTTAAAAACTTTTTTGCCAGTAATTTTGATTTTTTCAAAAACCGAAATTGTGCATAAAAGAAAACAAGGCGAGTACAAATTGACACAATATTTTTTTTAAATTTTAATTTTAGACAGTTTAAAAAAGTTTTTTTTGACTTTTTTGCCCGGAATTTTGAATATTTAAAAGAACGATATTGTACACAGAAGAGAACAAATCGAGGACAAATTTGACATTTTTTTAAAAATTTTAATTTTAGAAGTTTTAAAAATGGTTTTTTAATTTTTTTTCCCCTAAATTTTCAGTTTTAGGCATTTCCAAGAAAAAACGGACATTCTATCCGTGCGTAACGATGATTAAATTTGTCTGTAACTTTTTTTTTGAAATTATTATAAAATAAAATTTTTTTGTTACATATAAGAAAGATAAGGAAATAGAAACGAGTCCAACAGATTTTTTGATTTTATAAGAAAATTGTAAATGGATACAGCCATTTTAGTCATTCTAACGCACGGACGAAAATTCAATTGTTCTCATATGGAAATGCCCTTTTTCAAAAAACGTATTTGTGCACAACAGAGAATAACAAGTCGAGTACAATTTAGCAGAGAATTTGTTTTCTGAAAATTTTATCTTTAGACTTTTTAAAAATGGTTTTCAATTTTTTTTGCCCGGAATATTGAGTTTTTCAAAAAACGTATTTATGCACAAAAGAGAATAAGTCGAGCAAAATTTAGCAGAGGATTTGTTTGTCTGAAAATTTTAACTTTTTTATTTTTAAAAGTTTTTCTGGTTTTTTTTGCCCGTAATTTTAAATTTTCCAAATAACGAATTTATACAAAAGTCGAGCACAATTGGTCATAATACTTGTTTTTTGAAAATTTTAACTTTACTATGGCCGAAGTTCCTGCAAATTTGTATGTGTTTTTTTTCAATTTTTCCTTGCATAAAAAAAGTACCTGCGCCTTTATAACAATTGTTAGACTGTTGATAATTTGCATACAAATGTGCAGCAAAAAAGTTAGTATATATATATATAATCTTAAAACCTTGTACTGTTGCAAAGGTAATTTAACTCTTCTTTTACTTTGGATAAGGGCGCCAAGACTGTCTGGGAATGCCCATCTGAAATCAGACTAAGCAAGATTTAAGCGACACCGCATTATCAAACAATGCGTCCAAGAGCCCGGTACGATAGAGTTGTAGACACGTCTCCTGTCTTTCTCTCTATACAGTCACTTTGCGCAACTGAAAAACACAAGAGCAAAATGTGATAAAAGCCAATCTGAATAATATATACTTGAAAATAGATTCTGGCTTTGTCCCTAAACTGTAAAAATAACAAATTTATATTTCCAATTTCAAAATCATCCTTTATATATAGTGATAATTATATATATAATATATATTTATATATATATCATCGATAAAATCCAGCTATGATAAATTAAAAAAAAAAATCATGAAAAGGAATTCTTAAAGGCAGGAGATCAACGACCCTCGCGACCTTCTTACTTCTGCGATGATCCAGCCGATAAATTCTGCGGCTCCGGCTTTGAATAGAGGGGAACGGCCTTTAACCCTATCTGATAACTTCAATACTGCCTAGGTTTACGCCTGATTTAAGGACGCTTAGAATAATCATCACGTGTCGTGTTTTCGACACGCATGTTAATTAAAACGGTGGCAACCCGGCTGCTGGATACTGTGCAACATTATATTGATACTGTAAAATCCCTCATGTTTATTAATTCTATATATTTATGAATTTTAATAACAAATTTTATTATTCATTTTTATACATTCCATTTTTGAATATAAAAAAATTGATAAATTTTACAAATATGAACCGCAGTCAAAATAAAAATAAAACCTTCAACAAGATGTTTTTTATTTTGATAGTGAATTTTTTTTTTTTTATTCAATTCATTATCTATTCCATTATTGAAAATATTGGAATTATTATTATTATTATTATTATTATGTAGAATTATTTATTCAGTTTTGGAGGCGCATGATTATTCCATATAAATCATTAGTTAGAATTTTAATTTTAAAGAATTTTTATATAATTTAGAAGAAAATATATTTTTCTATGCAACTTTTTGTCTAAAAATTATTTTAATGTTTCTCAATCAACAATTTGTAAATAAAAATGATTTATTGCGATTGGCTAAACTGCAATACGTCATCTGGTGTTTACCTACTTTTGACAACCATTTTCCTTTTTTGTCTTTCTTTAATTAAGGGGTTAAACCACTCTAGAACGTTGAAAAAGACCTCTAGACAATGTTATTAAGAAGCTACAGTTAAATTTTTAGGTAAATCGGTTGAGAATTTTAAAAGTTATGTTTCCGCGCTCTCTAAATCTGAATTAGTAGTTTTCTATTAATGGCGTATTCGTTAACTAATTGAATTAGTAGCAGTTTTGACTAATTTTTAGTAAAAAAAAAAACTACTAATTGCTAGTAGAAAACTACTAATTCATGGAAATTATATGTTTTTAAAATCGTATTTTACCAAAAAAATGGATAATTTGAAAAAAATAATTTACAACACAATATTTAATTGTTCATAGAGCAATTAGAGAGTTATTATGTAGCTTGCCTCACGGCGCAAACATTCTTATACATAGTATATTCACAAAAATTAAGTTCTGACTCATTGTCAGAATACGAGGGGCCCCAGCGCAACGTCACGGAGCAATAAATTACACGATATCGCGATAATCGGCGGAACGCTTTTAATCGTAGGCCTCTTGTATTTACGTATTAGTTTGATCAAATAGTATATATTTATTTATATATATATATATATATTATGCTCTATTTCTCTGAGTTTGTTACTCGATTAAGATCAGCAGGTCTATAAAGTTTATACTATGGATCGAAATTAATCTACATATTTTATAGAAGAGAGTGAATATTAAATAAATAGATGACAAAAATTAAAAAACAAAAGGACTCATTGAGAAATAATTGCCATCATTTTCCATATTATGTCAAAACCGGCTTAAAATTAAGAACAAAGTGTGTGGTATAAATTATTGTTTATCGTTGTTTGCAGCAATAATATCCAGTGGCGCTAATACCCTACGAGAAACCAGATTGGTAGTTGCAATGCTGTTGTGGCTTATTTATAATATCCAAATGGTGGCGCACAGTGCGCGCAAAATTGATAGCCACGCGACGTATTTCGTCAGATATCGCACCGTTATATACGCACAGTGTATATAACAACATAACTTCTCGACTTTCTCGTTTTTCGAGTAATACAAATATATATGTATATATATAAGGAACAAGAATATAAGGTGAAGTGAGACAAAGAGAAAGCCGCATAGCCTTCCGTTGTGAGCAGAAGGAGTTCGTAATAAATCAGATAGCCACTGGAGCTTACTGTCCAAGTCTTGTCAGTCTGCATGCCTGACTATATCAGAGAACGTCTTTAAGTCCATGGTGATGGATCAAGACCATTGATAATCAACACACCAGATTGTTGGCATAACTCGGTGTTATAAGAAATTTCAAGACTGAGACCTCCATGACAACTCAAAACAAGTTTCCGGAAGTCTCGTGTCTTAATTATAATATCATTTCAGCCACACTTTTAATTTAGATCAGTCTAAACTTTTACTCTTTTTTTTTTTTTTTTTTCACTCTGTTGGAATGAAAAATATATTACAAATGCATTTTTTTTCTACACTGAAAGCAAATTTATTTCATTCAATTAGTCGGTTACTTGACTAATATAAGAAAATAAATATTTATTTGTATTACACTTAGAAAATGGAATTCTTAATTTATAAAAATAAAACTCAAAAACTGTGTTAAATTAAATAAAATCGTTCAAACAGATCTCTATGTTTATATTGAATTGTCAATTTCGTTTTTGGAATTACCAAACGGAACACTTCTCTCTAGGATTCATCCTCTTGTTGTTTGAACATTGAAAATCTTTTGCAAATTCTTCTCGGTTGACAAGGGAACCAAGAACTCGAAATTCATTAGGACTGTGATTGTAGATGTTAATTTTCTCCCTCTGTACATCTAAAGTAATTTTCTCGCATAAAGTTTGGGCAAAACTAATCCAAAAGAGCTGAAGTTGTGTATAATTTACACCTGGCAACAAAGCTTCGCGACCATGTTTTTTCACATAGCTCTGATAAGCTAAATATGCAGTTTTAACTCCACCATTATCTGCAGTATTTTCTTTTGCCGTTCTCGTGCCATTTATCTGGAAAATATTACAAAAATAAAGTTCGTACAAATGTTGGCAACTGATTTTTGACGGTTATTTATAATATTAATTTTCAATTTTTCATCTAATCTGATTTTTAGATTCAAAACAGAAAATTAAATTTTTTTTAGACTAATTATTTTAGGAAATTAATAATAATTATTCAATTAATTTTTAAACAGGGAAACTACATTAAATTGTTCAAAAAATTGAATTTTTTTTTGCATAAATAGTCAGTTTATGTATTCAAAAGTAGGCTGAAAAAGTTTTCAGAGCGAAATTCGATGTCCTCTCTGTGCTACAGGCGTTACATTGCACCTTGTACAGCAATCGTAAACCCAAACGTTGCAGTTCAAGGTTAAATGGCTGCTAATTTCGAATGTTTTTAATGAAAATGCTTTAAAAAATTGTGAGATACAGATAATTATGTGTGCAACATAATGTTATTCTTGCATTTCATTAATAAAAATTTATCCCTCACGGAGAAAAATGAGATTGTAGTGCAAACAATTTTTGGATTGCTGTCAGTATAGATTTGTTGATATTACAATTCGGATTGTTGTCAATACAAATGTATGTTGTTTTAACAACAATACGAATTTTTTGTTGTCAGCTTTGTTCAGTTTGCAATTCCGTATAGTTGCAGAAGCAAACTTTCTGTCGATTGCTGATGGAACAATCCGGATTTGTTCAGCGGAAAGGTTTATTGTTCCATGTCACGTGCTCATCTTGAATTTTCGCAAACTGGAGTGCAGATCGTCGCGTCCTTTGCTTCTGGCACATGTGCCACTTTTGCTTTTATTGTTAGTTTCTTTAAAAAAAATGACAAAGTGCTGTTAAATAATGAATCCGGTTAAAGTGAAAAATCTATTGCAAGTGTGGTGAATGGTTGAAGAGACAATATTTTCATCGTTTATTGGTAAGTTATACTCGGTTACTATTGAACATAACTTCACTTTAATAAATATAAAATGTATATTCAATATTATTTAAAAACAAATTTCAACTCAAAATAATTTTTTGGTTTCAGGTCAAAGAATTTGATTCAAAAGCTGCATGTTCTACAGATTTTAATGCAAATGAAACTGGTGATATAATGACCTACGGAAATCTGCTATCGATTATTTTAGAAGGCAAAGAAACTGAACAAATTGTATTAGACGGATCAAAGCTTTGTTAATACAACAAATTGTATTGTCCATTTAACAATTTAGTTTTGTTATTTTAACTGTTCCATAACAATTTTCTTTGTTCATCAAATAATTCTGTTTGTTCACCGAACAATCCGAATAGTTTTAATAGCAATCCCATTTTAACAATTTTTTTTGTCCCAAAGACCCAAAAACAAATAGAACTGCTGGTTCTATTTTGACAATCTGGAATTGTTGTGTGGACTTCATTTTTAGTAACCACAACAATTCTTTTTTCTCCGTCCTTTAAAAAAAATTTCGAAAAACGGCTAAAACATAGCGTCCTAATGTGGTCTTCTCCCTTAAAAATCTTTATAAGTTGGGGATAAATTTCGAAATAAATCAGAAATCGTAGCTTTTTTAAACTTACATTTAAATTAACTTCATTTAATGTATAGTTTCCATATTGATTAATAAGGCATTGAATCCTTGAACGAAAATTTTCTCTGCTTTCCGGCTCCCACCAATTGTCGAGATTTCTCAGACTATCAAAACTGTCAAAACCGTGAGTACATTCGTGTCCAATGTAAAATCCGATTGCTCCATAATTCATGTACTGAGGTATGTTTTCATTAAAGAAAACTCCTTGAAAAATACCGGGTGGTAAAGCTAAAACGAAACAAGAAATGAATTAGTCGAATTAATGAAGTGGACCACTGTCTTCATGAATGGACCATCTAATGTTTTCATTATATTTACATATTTACTACTTGCACCCGTATAAATCGTGACTGAAATTTATTTTAAGTGATTTTTTTATGTGTTTCAGAAATATTTTGTCCTAATTTTAGATAAAATTAAAAAATATCTCAAAAAGCGAAAATACAAACCAATACTATTATCATCATAAATGAATATTGTATTCACTATCATTGGATTGAACAGTAGATACCAACTGTTTGTATTTAAAGATTTTCTAAATAAATCTACAGCTTTATTTCTGTTAAATTTTTGTATGTCAATTATTAATTGAAGATAATTATTTGGCGTTATATTCAACTTTGCGTAATATTCATCAATTTCCATGTCATCAAATAATTTGTAAATTACTGGATGTGTTATAGACAATGATGCAAGTTTCTCTAAAGCCTTTTCCTTTATTTTATCATCCAGCCAATAACTCTAAATAGATTTACTAAATTAATATTTTTGAAGCTGTAGATTTTGCAATAATTAATAATGCATTATAATAATTGTAAAATATACATGTTTTTTTGTTTGTTAATAGCATAAAAAATTTCTCAAATAGTAAATTCTTGTTCCAATACAGAAAAATTTTGTAATTCTACATCAAGAAAATAATATTCTAATTCTTACCTCATTTAGAAGAGTATTGAACTGCTGAACAATATTTTCCAACATTTCGTCGATATCTTTTTTCCCAGATTCTGATAAATTGAAGTAGTATTTGACATAGAGCATTCCAAGACTATTAGGGAAAAAATTATCTACAGTATAGTAACAATGTTTCCATTTCTGCGGATTGTCTTCACTAGCGCCAACATAATTACTAAGAAGATCGTTAATTGCTTTCCATATAACATAATTTGCTTGATCTTTTTTTGAGATCTGATTAATTAGATTGTTCAATTGATGAAAGTAGCTTAGATCCACAACAAATATAATATCATCATCTCTGATATTAGTAACTGGGTTCAAAATAGAATCAATGTATTCTCTCCACAAAATATTAGAATAATTTCCATTGAGTTCTTTAAAAGTCATACCAATACAATTATTATAATTTCTATCTCTCGTTGGCACAGTTATCTGTAAATAATCAGATGTTTAAAAATTTATTAAATTTGAAACGTATCTTGCAAACTGATAATAATTTATCTAAAAAGAAGAAATCTTTTTTTAATCAACATTTAACAATTAGTTTTTAATGAATACTTACATTAATAAGCATTTTTTCTATTTCGATAATTTTATCTATATCAGTTTTAATATTATCATTTTTAGCTCCAAAAAGATGTACAGTGTCATTTATTTTATTATAATATTTAGGGGATAAATTAAGATTTGTTGGTGGTTCAATCTAAAATAATAGCATTAATAAATTATAAACAAAAATTTAAGGCTCAATTTTTTGGAAGAAACATATAATCACTTTACATACTTTTAGGATTAAGGTTGTATGATTTTTTACATCTGGAACAAAATGTGAAGAAATGAAATTATCTTTGAAACTGTCCAATAGGAAGCCAAATTTTTCCCATTGGAAATTCACATTATTCCAAGAATTTCCTTCTAAAAGTGGCCATCCACCAATTTTTTTTAACAAGTCCAAAATTAAATTTAGATTTTGTTGTTCGATTTTATCTGCAAGCGATTAATAAATTAAATCGTCTGCCAAGTTTTTTTCTGCACAATTATGATATTAATCATTTAAATTTAGTTTTTTGATTTTAGCTGCATGATTTACACAATTGGTAAAATTTAAAAATGTAACGGGGTTTTAACAAATGTCTTACTTGCATTCATACATTCTCTATAAAAAGCTTTTATTAATCTTGCATAGTTTGGTTCAGTAGGTTCGTCATTCTTCTCTAGAATTGTCTTCATTTCTTGATCAATTTTATTCTCAAGAAGGGAAAAACTATCGATTATATCCGATTCGTAATTTGAAATCCTCCTCGATTTTGGAAAGTTACCGCAGGCAAATTTATAAAAATTGTCGCAAGGATCAAAACCTTTGTCCATGTACTCTAATACTCTTGAGGCTACTCAAAAAGTTAAAACTTCTGTTAATTGTTTTAATTTTTTGATGACGCAATAACATAATAATCAAAATATTCTATTTACTCTATATATAATTATAAGAAAATCATACCAACCTGTGTCAAGGCATTCAGGTTTCAAACAGTAATCTTTTCTGTTATCCGATGCTTTTGGAACAGTTTTCATAATTAAAGTTTAGTTTAATTACAATTTTATTTTGACTTAAAGAATAATTTTATTATATATGATTTTGAGATATAAAGCGTGAAAATGGACTATAAATCAATTTTAAAAGAATATGCCATACGTGAAAAACGAACTATGGGAAAAAGCTAATAAAAGCTGGCAAAAGATGGGAGAAGATTTTCGCCATTGTTTTTAAGTTTTATCCCATACCTACTTTAAAGAATTGCAAAAAGCTGACAAACCATTGCTTATGAGTCTTTCCCATACTTTTCTTTAATATCATATAACATTGCTAAAATCTTGCCAAAGTATTGCAAAAAAAAGGGGAATAAAATAAAGTCAATTTTTTCTAACTTACTTCTTATTTTTTTCATTTTTTTTCTTAAAATCATTGCAAAACAATGGGAAAAAGATTAAGAAAGAAAAAATTTATTTTTCTCATTTTTTCATCTTTAAAAATTAGATTTTTAAAGTATTGCTAAAACCTGGCAAAAATATACGAACAAAATTAATCAATTTTTCTCGTTATTTTAGCTTTAAAAATCTGATTTTTGAAGTATTATTGCAAAAATATGGGAAAAAGATTGTGAAAGGAAAAATAAATTTTTCTCATTTTTTCAAATTTAAAAATTAGATTTTCAAAGTATTGTTAATATATGGGAAAAAGATTGGTAGAGAAAAAATGAATTTTTATCGTTTTTTCAGCTTTAAACATTTGAATTTTAAAGTATTACAAAAATATCGGAAAAAGATTGGAAAGAAAAAATATATATTTCTGCAATACTTTAAAAATCAAAATTTCAAAGTTGGAAAATAGAGGAAAATTGATTTTTCCTTACAACATCTTTTTCCCATATTTTTGCAATACTTTAAAAATCAAATTTTTGAAGTTGAAAAAATGATAAAAATTGTTTTTTTCTTTCCAATCTTTTTCCGATATTTTTGTAATACTTTAAAATTCAAATGTTTAAAGCTGAAAAAACGATAAAAATTCATTTTTTCTCTACCAATCTTTTTCCCATATATTAACAATACTTTGAAAATCTAATTTTTAAATTTGAAAAAATGAGAAAAATTGATTTTTCCTTTCACAATCTTTTTCCCATAATTTTGCAATACTTTAAAAATCAAATTTTTAATGTTGAAAAATAGAGGAAAATTGATTTTTCCTTTCAAAATCTTTTTCCCATATTTTTGCAATAATACTTCAAAAATCAGATTTTTAAAGCTAAAATAACGAGAAAAATTGATTAATTTTGTTCGTATATTTTTGCCAGGTTTTAGCAATACTTTAACAATCTAATTTTTAAAGATAAAAAAATGAGAAAAATAAATTTTTTCTTTCTTAATCTTTTTCCCATTGTTTTGCAATGATTTTAAGAAAAAAAATGAAAAAAATAAGAAGTAAGTTAGAAAATAGACTTTATTTTATTCCCCTTTTTTTTGCAATACTTTGGCAAGATTTTAGCAATGTTATATGATATTAAAGAAAAGTATGGGAAAGACTCATAAGCAATGGTTTGTCAGCTTTTTGCAATTCTTTAAAATATGGGATAAAACTTAAAAACAATGGCGAAAATCTTCTCCCATCTTTTGCCAGCTTTTGATAGCTTTTTCCCATAGTTCGTTTTTCACGCGGGTGTATATAATATGGAAATAATCTTATAGTGAAAATCGATTAAAATCGATTGAAATCAATAGAAAACGGTTAAAACAAATTTTCTATCGAGGTCAATCGTGTTTCTTAATTTAAAAAGGAAACTTGTATTCCAAATAAAATAATTTAATTTTTTTAGTTAGGAAAATTTAATTTTAGAAAAAACTTACTTTTTTTAAGAGTATGTGCTTCTGGTAGACATATAAGAAGTGCAAAGCAGAATGTTGTTAGTTCTAGTTTTAAATCTAGTGCTCTTCTCCATCTAGTGTTTCTTTTTAAAATAAGAATTTCATTTATTTATATCTTTAGCTTAATTCGTATTAAAAAAAATACATTACAAACATTTTCAATTGTCGGCAATTAAAATACTTTCCGTATTATAATCGAATATTTAATTTAGTTCCCTAAAATTTTATTTTTTCGCCATTGACATGAAAAAGTGTATTTTTTGTGCCTGTTTTGGGCAGATAAAGTAGCACTTTTTAAGGCAGTTTGGGCCAACTGCCTAAAAAAGACTTTTTTAGGCATAAAACTGCCCTATCCCTAGTAGAAATTTGTCGTGGATGCACTAGATTGACTCAAGTTACTTGACAGTTTTTCTCGCGGACGCTGATTCTAGCTGAACTGATAAATAACTGTGAAGTTACTGATCAGTGCTTTTTGAAAGAAATTCAAGTTGAACTTGATAATTCCACGACTCAAAGCTATCCAGTTTTTTTAATGGCACTGTCCAGTGCTGCTCGAAATTAAATTCATATCCTTGTCATGGCGGTGGCGCTTCAATAAGTCTAGTAACTGGACAGCTATGCTAGGATTTTGTGTATTGACATTTCGCTTGCTTGATTTAAAAAAATTACAACTTGTTTATAAAAATTAATAATAATAATATTAATATTCCTTTCTCAAAAAAAGACAGTGCATACAAAACACATGAAAATGTATCGAAATATCTCGGTGGTCGAAAAAATTGAATTTAAGAAAAAATGAACTTTGCTTTCCAGAGCATCTAAATCAATATTCATTTTATGAAAATCACTGTAAATTATTGTTCCACATATATATTTTTTGCATAACTTATCTTATTGCAATAAATATACACTTGCAAAATATTATTTGTTGTAAATGTTTGCCAGCTGTCATGAATCAGAAACGAACATAACCTATATTTAGTTGAAATCACTTGATTGGCCCAAGACAAAATAGCGCGCGCTTTTTTAAAATAATAAAATTTATTAAATTATAATAAAATAATTGCAATAAATTAAATTATTATGAAAATAATATTACCTTGAATAAAAAGTGTTTTTAGTTTTTAAAAAAAAATGATTAAACAATTATTATTATTTTCAGACAAATTTTACAAATATAGTAGAATATTATTTTTCTGTTTGAGTATATTATAATAATATAATAATAATAATAATAATAATAATAATAATAATAATAATATTATATTATATCAATAATTATTAATTTATTAAAATAATTTTATTTATAAAATTTTACATATAATTTTTGAGGATAATAAATAAAAAAAATTAGTAATTAGTTTTTTATAATTGTCTAATGTTTAAATTAAATTATAAGTAAATCATTTAAAATCAAATAAACATCTAAAATGTTTATTTGCCTAGAAAATAATAAAAATAATATGCACAAATTCATAATATTATTAGGTACAGTGAAATACGTCAAGCATTTATTCTAATATCACTGATCAGAACGGCCGAGTTGCGTAAAGCGTGCGTTTCTTTCGTTCCCGCCCAGCGGACCCGTGTTCGCTCCCCGGTAGCCCCAAGATTTTTTCGTTGAAACTGCGAGAAGTGTTTTAAGGTTTATGTTATGACATTTATATTAATATAAAAATTATAATTGTTTCAGTGTTGTTAACAGTTCAGGTCAAGATGTTGCTTCAATCGTTTTACTTATGTAAATTTTTTTTTTAAATCCAGTTTAATTGTGAATGAAAAATTACATTTTTATAACGAATTACTATATTTAGTGCAATATATTTTCTTATAATAATTTTTGTTGATAATTGGAATATTTTTTTTAATTACATAAAATAAACGTGTTTACTACATTAAATCTTATTATTAAATGAATTTCGAAATATTTAAAAGAATTAATTTGACTAGTTTTTCAAAAGTCCTATTGATAAATAATTATCAAGTTGGGCTGGATAATAACTTGATGAAAAAAGCGTGACATGACATTCGAGTTTTTAGCTAGCTGGTCAGTCAAGTAACTAGACAGACTCCAGCGCGACTAGGCAGTTCCTTTAAAATAGCTAGGACAAATTTCTACTAGGGATAAAGTCTTTTTTAGGCAGTAAACTGCCCTATAAAGTCTTTTTTAGGCAGTTGTTAATTTTTGCATAATTTTTGTAATAATATATAATATATTATATATATATATATATTTCTTTAAAATTGTTTCACTTTTTCATAACAATGGCGAAAAGAATAGCGTATGTGGCTCGCACGTAGTAATTTTTAGGTTCGGATGATTTCAATACTCGCTGTCTGTGCGACTTCGATTCGACTTGTCTCACCTACGTCGCACTAACGACAGCTCGTACTGAAAATTACATCCTCACCTAAAAAGTACTACTTTACGTGCTTGCCACATAATATACTATTAATGGAGTGTTTAACTTAGTAAATTTTTCTATTATTGTATTATTTTTTGTTTCA
Organism: Leptopilina boulardi; assembly: GCF_019393585.1. Taxonomy (NCBI): domain Eukaryota; kingdom Metazoa; phylum Arthropoda; class Insecta; order Hymenoptera; family Figitidae; genus Leptopilina; species Leptopilina boulardi. The sequence continues at coordinate 2,003,845 of NW_026137778.1, forward strand.
TTTTTCTAAATTAAGCCTTAAATAGGTAATTTAGTTGCAAACATTTAAAATAGAATTCCACAAATTTTGACTTCATGTTAGCTTTAATCGATTTCGTAAATTCGTTTAAATATATTTTTTTTGTCCTTTACAGACAAGAAAGTTTCAATTTTCCTAAAATTTTTAAATAATAACAAAAAAAGGTTTTTTCTGCAATTTAACCCTTTCGTGCCCATGGGACATATATGTCCCACCTACAAAAACCTCCAGAACTCTAAACAGATTAAATATTTTTTATTCAAACTTGGTGCATTTTTTTCAGGAAGGATAGAGCTTTCAAAAAATGGAACTCACATTTTGTTTAAAAATTTATATTGTTCAGCAAAAAATATAAATAATTATGAAAAATGACGAATTTTTAAAACATTTTAGATTCGCTTGAAACTGGTTACTCGGGGGTTTTTGGGGTCGCTGAATACGAATCCGGTGTTAGTTTTTCAAAATTCAAAATGGCGGATCCAATATGGCGGACGAAAAAATTAAAATTGTTCGGATTTGCTTGAAAATTGTCACTCGGGGGTTTTCGGGGTCGCTGATTACGAATCCGATACTAGTTTTTCAAAATTCAAAATGGCGGATCCAATATGGCGGACGAAAAAATTAAAATTGTTCGGATTTGCTTGAAAATTGTCACTGGGGGGTTTTCGGGGTCGCTGATTACGAATTTGGTATTAGTTTTCAAAAATTAAATCTTAAATCCAATGTTGCAGATCAATTTTTAATAATCGTTAACAATCGATTGAAACTAATTTAAATTAAACAAATTAAAATAAGTTAAAAGTATAACAGCAATAGAAGTTTATTTTTTTATGTCTGTAACGGCCTTCCACACCACCCTTGAGGTTCCGCAAAAAGTGCGTTGGATTTTTTTTGTTAATAACTTTTAAAAATACGTCCATCACATTGCATCCGTCATTTTGAAAAACTAATATCGGATTCGTAATCAGCGACCCCGAAAACCCCCGAGTAACCATTTTCATGCGAATCCAAACAATTTTGATTTTTCATCCGCCATATTGGATCCGCCATTTTGAATTTTGAGAAACTAATACCAAATTCGTAATCAGCGACCCCGAAAACCCCCCAGTGACCATTTTCAAGCGAATCCGAACAATTTTGATTTTTCGTCCGCCATATAGGATCCGCCATTTTGAATTTTGAAAAACTAGTATCGGATTCGTAATCAGCGACCCCGAAAACCCCCGAGTGACAATTTTCAAGCAAATCCGAACAATTTTAATTTTTTCGTCCGCCACATTGGATCCGCCATTTTGAATTTTGAGAAACTAATATCGGATTCGTAATCAGCGACCCCGAAAACCCCCGAGTGACCATTTTTAAGCGAATCCGAACAATTTTTATTTTTCGTCCGCCATATTGGATTCGCCATTTTGAATTTTGAGAAACTAATATCGGATTCGTAATCAGCGACCCCGAAAATCCGCGTGTAACCATTTTCAAGCGAATCCAAACAATTTTGATTTTTCGTCCGCCATATTGGATCCGCCATTTTGAATTTTGAAAAACTAATATCGGATTCGTAATCAGCGACCCCGAAAACCCCCGAGTGACAATTTTCAAGCGAATCCGAACAATTTTTATTTTTTCGTCCGCCATATTGAATCCGCCATTTTGAATTTTCAAAAACTAACACCAGATTCGTAATCAGCGACCCCAAAAACTATAGGAACCACTTTAGTTTCGTTTTTTTATATGCTCAGTTTTGCCTGGGCACGAAGGGGTTAAAAAAACAATTTACAAGATTTTTAATTGTTTACAAACTAATATGTAATATAATAAAATATAATCTATAATATTTCTTACATGAACTGAAATAAATAATAAATAAATATTGCATAGCTTACTTCATAAAGTTTTTCTGCTCGTTGTTCAACATTTTGACACTTTCACAAAAGTACTGTGTATACCTTTTAAAAATTTGTCTATTTAAGTATTATATAAACTGAATATTCTTTTTTTAAAAGTGTGTTTTGCTTTGCTTTTTCGAAAAAGAAATTTTTTCTTTGAATGATTTTTTTTAACCTAAAGAAAAATTTCTTTGAATCAAAGAAATATTACTTCTGAATGATTTACGTGTGATATGTAAAATGTGCAAATATATATATATATATTGACTCGCAGTGTATTGATTGTTTTCTTCGTGATCAATTCTATAAATTAATACTACACCTCAATTTTATTATAATAATTTTTTTAATCCGAAAAAATAACATTTTTAATAAAATCTAATAAATATTTTTAACAAAAGATTTATATTATTTATTTGAAAAATTAATTTGAGCTCGAAGCGAGGTTGTGTTGAGGACGAGAAATAAATAAAGACTGATTGGAAAATGGTGACCGCTTTTCAAAGCGTCGCTTGGGAAAAGAGAAAAAAGATAAAATTAAGGAAAAATTATTCTAGTTAGAAAAGGATAAAACGGTGTAAAAAGAGAGGGTAAGGAGAGTACAGAGTACATTGCTGGGCCATTTGAACGGTCCGATATTTATGATATGGTCAGCTGTAGATACAAGGGTGAGCATGATCGCCAGGCCACCAAGAGAGCTCAATTTAAGAAACATTTTAAATATTGAAAAGTTACATTACATGGAGAAAAAAATAATCCTGAGCCCAACAAACATTACAGGAAATTACAAAAATATTAGCAAGTGTAATACATTGTGTGTATGTGTGTGTGTAGTTGTGTACATGTTTGTGTAATTTTAAATTTTGTATACTATATAAAATAGAATTTATAAAGTTCAAAAAATGAAAATACACTTACAGACGCCACATGTTAAAAATTTTAAAGCAATAAAGAGGCACGTGTAAAAAACTGAATCCTTAAAAAAATATCGGATTGTCGTCCAATAATAAAAATTTATCATTGAACAACTTTGAATATAAAAAAATCAATAAAATTTAGTTTGACAAACGGGACGCATAACGAAGCTCTAAAACAAAATTTTGAGAATTATGATTAGTTAAAATCTTATTCTGTAAAATATGTATTACTTTTGATAAGAAAAAGCGTGACATGACATTCGAGTTGTCAGCGAGCTGACTAGTAAAGTAACTAAACAAATTCAAGCACGATTGGACAGTTCTTTTATTATAGCGAGGACAAATTTCTACTAGGGTAACTTATTATAATCTGAAACTTTTGAGAAAAAATTTTAAAAAACCTTCAATTTAAGGTTGCAAAAATTTACAAGACTTATTATTATATACCCAATCAAAAATTTACTAATGGCGCAGTACTGGCACCCAGTATTGGCGCCAGAGTTGGCGTAACTTTGGAATGATAACATTTTACCAGTATTGGCTACCAGAGTTGGCACCAGTACTGGTAACCACTTCTGGTTCAGTACTGGCCGAGTACTGGCAGTTTTGTAATTTATTGTATACGAAAAGAAAGCTTTAACCGTGACAGAGATAAGTTTCACTCCAGGTAATACTTTTTGGTATGTTTAGGAAAAAGTGTCTGAAATTTTTAATAACCCAAGACAAATTAAATATTAATTAAATTAGTCAACTAACTAATTAATATTTTATTATATAAAATCGAAAACACCAAGAATTTTCATTCCTTCTTATAATATATATTGCAAATTATTATTTAAAAAATCAAAAAATAAATATAAAAATATGTTTATTATAAAACCAAAGTTTTTATAATATATAAAAACAGTTCAGTAAAAATAAAAATGTTTACAAAATAATGATAATGTATATAATTATGCAATTAACTATTTAATTATTTTATTATTCACATTAATTTATTAATTATTATATCAAATATAAATAAATTAACATTGAATTCAATTCAATTTACATAAAACAAAATTAGTTTACAAATTAACTCATCACAAATATAATGATTTAATAAATAATGAATACTAAACTGAAATTAGGTAATTATTAAAAAAATTATCTAAATTATTTTTAAATTAACATTAAATTTTTGTTTATAATTCACTTTTGGAAAAAACTGAAGAATAACATCCAGAAACAAATTACAAAATAAAAAGAAAATCTTGCAAAATGTTTTAGACTTAGTCTCAGGAAACTTTTTGTTTAAATAATTTTACCCACAGAAAAGCAAAATAATGTACATTTTAATTTTGAAAAATAAAATCAAGTTGAAAAAATTTTGATGAACAAAATATTTAAACAAAATGATTCATCGGGTTCACTCTAAAACTTTTTGTAAACTAGTATTAATCAAAAAGAAAATCTATTTGAGCCAGTACTGGCTCAATATCGGCTCAGTACTGGTTAGCCAGTACTGGGAGGGTGGTACCGCACCAGTACTGATACACTGAAAGAAATTTTTCGTAATTACTGCCATAATTCTTCCTGTTTCTGTCATATCGTATAACTGAATTAACATTGGCACTGTTACTGCCATACAGTTTGGGTAATCCAACCAAACGAATAGTACTTCCAAAGAGCAAGATGTCTGAATCAGACTTCACATGGCTAATATAACCTAACTTACCTGCCAATTTGACAGACTATATAACCAATTCAACCAGAAATCTCAACCATAAGTTTATGGCTGAAATTTCGATAGCATTTCATTCCGTGTACAATGTAAATACCAGTACTGGTTCAGTACAGACTGCCCAGCCTCGGGAGCCAAAACTCAACCAGTACCGCGCCAGTAGTCAACTCTGGTATAATACTGAAATTTTTGGTTGGGTAAGGATAGGTCAAAGTCGATGCGATTTTCCCATTGAAGCTCTATGTAAAAATTGCATCGACTTTGACATATAATAATCGATTATTTAGATGAAATAAATTTTTTTTTCATTGTATCTTTTGCAGAAAGTCGGAAGTAAACATTTTTCTGAACTTATATTCCAATGATGATGTTCTAACAACCGGAACGTTTAGGGAACAAATTGAATGGGGAATTAGGGGTTGCTTTCATCTTTCAATTTTTCCTTTCAATTATAGTCCCCAAAGTCATTTGTTACTTGTATCACGTGGAATTAAGAATAGTACATTTTTAGTATACAAATACAAACACATAAACATATAGTGTCCGTTGATTTACAGTATAGCAAGTACTCAGTGGGCGCTATACCATACAGACGGAAACAGAGAATGATTCATTCTAACGTTAATGCAGTTTCAGTTGAAATGGAGGAGAGTATATATATGTATATATATATACAGTATATGCTAAAACAGTCTTTAAGATTTGTGAGTCTACCTTGAGCGACATATAATTCAAAAGTTACATATGTGCACATTAGTGCACTTATGTATATATATATATATATATATATATATATATATACAATGTAACATAATTTTAAAAAGTAAACCTTCCTTGAATTTTTAATTGTTTTTTTTTGTTTCTTTTTATCATATCATGGAGACAAAGAAATGCACATTCATTCTCATTCTGATTTTTCCCACCAAACATATAGAGAACGATCTTTTCCCACAGGTGAAACTTTATGAATCTCCCCACATATCTCCCTGCATGTGTGTCAGGACCAGCATTCATCAATGTTGTGTGCACCCCTCTTAGAGGATTGCAATTGTTTGACAGAACCCAGTGTGATATCAAGTTTTTCAACAGAAGGAACTTATATATAAATTTTTATGTGCGTATTTCGGTTTAAGTTTTTTTAAAATGATTTAATTTTTCTAATAAAAATGTTTTAAATATTTTTTTAAGAGAATTTTGACAATTGAAAATAACTTTGAAGAGACAAAGCATTATAAAAAATGATCATTGTATTTATTTGTTAGTTGTTGATGGAACACACATTTACTTAAAATAATTGAAAGAAAATAAACAAGCACTACATTGTCTGCGTTGACACATAGAATATTTCATGTTCACTTGTTACACAATCTAAGGGTTTTAAGAATCGGTTATTTATTTTTCATCTTGTAAATCCTAATGCTTTAACTAATATAAAAATAATTACCGCCTACCGGGGTTATTATCGTACTATAATATTTTTGCAAATTAAAAACTAGCGTGTAACATAATATTTCATTTTAATTCTTCCAAACCATTTATTTTATTTTTCAACGTATCACTATATATATATATATATATATATAAATGATAAGATTAACCCATTTCGTCCGAGAAGTCCGTTTTTCTTCCTCCTAATTTGCTCTCGCCATTTTCAAAATTCATGGACTAAAAAAAATTGTCAGTAGGTGTTTCTTATGTATTTTTTAGTCCTCTTTCAGAATCTATAAGAAAATTTAACTTTTGACTTAAGGATAAACAGTTATGATTGTTTAAACAAAAAAAAATCTGCCTGCTCCCCCTTCGGGGTAGCGGACACATTCTCATCCGCGCTTCGCGCGGAGGGGCTCGCTGCGCTCGCGGGTTTGGACGCGCCTTGAGGCGCGAAGAGCACTCCGTCGCGCTACGCGCTCCAAATGTTATGCTGACTCTACATTTAATATTATATTATAATATTTTAATATAAAAATTATATACAATAATTTTATTATTATTATATAGGATTAATTTTCTTAAAGTTCTTCGACTTTAAGGAGAACATTCTCATCATGGCACTCGCGTTTCACGCTCGAATGTATGATGCGGAATTAGAAGTGTTTTTGAGTATTTGGATTTTTTATTATTTAAATATATGAAACATTTGAGCAAACGAATACATTTAAGGGGTTAGTATCTCATCTCCACTATTTTTTTCAAATAGTTTTTTTAATTAAACAATTTATTTTATTTACTTCAAGCTTGTTATACATAAAAGTAAGGGTTATATATACTATTCCCAGTTGAAAAATCTTGTACAATATCATGTACATTTTTTTGTTCAAGTTCAAGTACTTGCACATTCGCGTGATCTTGTACAAGAGCAGAAAACGAACCTGTCAAAAGAATTGGAACAAAGTACATAAACCTGTACAGGTACATGCAAGTGTATTTGTTTGCGACTTTGTGACTGTTGTGTGTGCAAAATTGCAAATCTATTTGTTTCGATTTATAAAAGTTATTTTGTCAACAACACTTTATGTCTACATAAATACATACATACATACATACATACATACATACATACATACATACATACATACAGACAGACAGACACTTTCGCCGGACCATGTTTTTTCGACTCAGGGCACCTCAAAATGTAAAGATTTCATGGAAATAGTAAAAGTCAATTTTCGACCAATTATAATACCTTCTCATGTGATGAGAATGTACAAATAATTGCTTTTTTCATTAAAATCTTAAAAACGTAAAGAGATAGAGAATAATGTTTAATGGCAAAGTTGTAGCTGATAAAATTTTGAAGAAAAAAGTCTCTGGGGTCATTATGCCAAAATGAATACATTACAAGATAATTGAGTCAGAAATTCTGATTTTTGTGTAAAAAAATATAAATAATATGTATATAGAGTGGTTTTTTTCTAAATTGATATTTTTTTCACTTGTATCATATTTTCTGAGTCTATTATGATGAGAATGTGTCTATTTTATGGGCTGATTTTTTTCAACCCATTAATAAAATTTAATTTTTCATAAAAAATGTCTTTTTTGGCGTTTTTTAGGTGTTTTTCGAAGATTAAACCACTGTAACTTTTACAATTTTAATTTAATCAAAAAATTTTATTTAAAAAAAATGTTTTCTTTTTCCTGGACTGTAATGCTGTGTAGTGAAAAAAATTTTTAAAAAAAAAATTAAATTTCAAAATTTTGAAAATCCCGCAGTTTTTGCATTTTTTGATGAAAATGGCTGGCTAACGAACTTAACCTGTATTTTGATACTAACTTTGTGTATGCAAAATTGCAAAACGATTTGTTTCGATTTACAAAAGTTATTGTGTCAACAACATTTTGTGTCTACATACGTACATACATACATACATACATACATACATACATACATACATACATACATACATACATACATACATACATACATACATACATACATACAGACACACAGACAGACACTTTCGCCGGACCATGTTTTTTCGACTCAGGGCACCTCAAAACTTAAAGATTTCATGGAAATAGTAAAAGTCAATTTTCGACCAATTATAATACCTTCTCATGTGATGAGAATGTAAAAAGACGGATTTTTTTGGTTTTTTTCCCATTAAAACTATATTTTTGATTCGAAATCGCGTCAGAAAAAATTTGGAATGGCAAAATATCGCGTCCAAAATGTCTGCCCTTTCATTTGGTGATGATAAGAAATTTTTATTTTCGCACTGAGAAAAATAATAATGTAATGTTAACAAAATAATTTGGTGGAGCACTTTTAGTTAAGATTACAAAAATTTAGTTGACATAACAGTAACGAAAGAAGCAATCAATCGAGAAATTTAGTTGGCTGTACCAAAAATTTCGTTCAAGCTTTTGCGTCTGTTAACTGAATAATTTGGTTCTCCAAACCAAACCGTCTGAATGCTCAATTGCGCATGCGCTGTTCTCGTAAATATGTCACACGTTAACCATGCTTCGCTCTTCGTGTCGTCCAGTTTTATTCAAGTGTTTTCGGGATTTTTATGTGTTTCAGAAATTCGGTAAAAAAGTGTGTGTAGTGATGCATATCGAACAGAGAGAATAAAGCTTGTTAAAAGAACGGAAGTTTTTCTCCAGCCTGTATACTTTATACACACATTGTCACATTGTCACTAGGATTCTTAGTGTAGTGGTCAGCGTTCTTGATTTGCAGTGTTAGGTTTTTCCGCAATAGAAATTAATTTAAGTAGACATAGGGTGGTAGGTAATATAAAGCGAAAAGAATAAAAGAGGATAACAAAAGTGATAAAATTAAGTGAAAAATAAAAAATATAAGTGTGAGCCAAAAAATAATTTGGTTGAGAAAAGAACAAAATTTTTTTCATTTAACTAAATTTTTTGTTTGCTTAAAAACAATAAGTTAGTTGTGCAAAACAAAAAATTTGGTAGACCGAACAAAATGATTCAACGAAAAAATTTAGTAGCCCGAACCAAACGGATTAGTTGCACATATATCAAATAAAAAATTTGGTTTAGAGAACCACCCCAAACTTCAGTAGATGATACCAAACAGTTTCCTCAGTGCGCTAAATTTGAAATGGCCACCAAAATGTCTGAAATTAAATCGTTCAGTCCCATCATTAAAAAACTAGATAAATGTCTATAAAACTTGTTACTCGGGGGTTTTCGGGGTTGCTGATCCCGAATTTGATGTCAGATTTTCAATATTCAAAATGGCGGATCCAATATGGCTGACGAAATTTTAAAAACATAATGCTATTCGCTTAAAAATGGGTACTCGGGGGTTTTTGGGGTCGCTGATTACGATTCGGGTGTCAGTTTTTCAAAATTCGAAATGGCGGATCCAATATGGCGGACGATAATTTAAAAATCTAAAGCAATCGGCCTGACACTTGTCATTCTGGGGTTCTTGGGGTCGCTGATTCCGAATTTGATGTCATATTTTCAAAATTCGAAATGACGGATCCAATATTGTGAACGACATTTTAAAAATTTAACGCAATCGGCTTGACACTTGTTACTTAGGGGGTTTTCGGGGTCGCTGATTACGAATCTGGTGTCAGTTTTTCAAAATTTAAAATGGCGAGTCCAATATGGCGGAAGAAAAAATAATACGACCGCCAAAATAATTGAAATTTAAGGAAGACTAAATGAAACTGTTAGCCATCCGATAAATTTATTTTTATTATATTTAAAACTTTTTTTAACGTATTATTATTATACGGAACTTGTTTATTACAATTGGTTAAAAAAATTGTTAAATAAGTGTGATTAATAATATTTTCTTTAAAGATTCATTAAAAGAACAGAAAATAGTCGTTGGAAGAAAAAAACATTTTTCTCAGAATTAATTGTTATTAATTTTCAATTTATTTATAGTATTGTTTATATTATTGTTAAAGATTTTTTATCTTCAAAATGCGATGCAAATATAAAAACCAAGATAAGAAAAAAATTATAATTTTCCCACTATTAAAGTCACTCAAATTACAATTTGAGATATAATATGAAATTGTTTATAAATATAATTAAATATTAGCTGGTGATAAAATTTTATCAAAAATGTTAACTTTATAATGAGTTCAGTCATTTGCAATAGAAAATACGCTTAGCACTTATTTTATCTGTCATTTTAGCGGCCGTACTATTTTTCCGTATGCCATATTGGATCCTCCATTTGAATTTTGAAAATCTGACATCAAATTCGGAATCAGCGACCCCAAAAACCCCCAAGTGACAATTGTCAAGCTGATTGCTTTAGATTTTTAAATTATCGTCCGCCATATTGGATCCGCCATTTCGAATTTTGAAAAACTGACACCCGAATCGTAATTAGCGACCCCAAAAACCCCCGAGTACCCATTTTTAAGCGAATAGCATTATATTTTTAAAATTTCGTCAGCCATATTGGATCCGCCATTTTGAATATTGAAAATCTTACATCAAATTCGGGATCAGCAACCCCGAAAACCCCCGAGTAACAAGTTTTATAGACATTTATCTAGTTTTTTAATGATGGGACTGAACGATTTAATTTCAGACATTTTGGTGGCCATTTTGGAGGCGCCATTTCAAATTTAACAAAAATAAAAATTTCTTATTATCACCAAATGAAAGGGCAGACATTTTGGACGCGATATTTTGCCATTCCAAATTTTTTCTGACGCGATTTCGAAACAAAAATATAGTTTTAATGGGAAAAAAACCAAAAAAATCCGTCCTTTTTTTTTGTTTAAACAATCATAACTGTTTATCCTTAAATCAAAAGTTAAATTTTCTTATAGATTCTGAAAGAGGACTAAAAAATACATAAGAAACACCTACTGCCAATTTTTTTTAGTCCATGAATTTTGAAAATGGCGAGAGCAAATTAGGAGGAAGAAAAACGGACGATTTGGTGTTTGAAACTTTAAAAATATTTTTTTATCGAAATTATAAATATCAATATACATATTTTTGAAGATAAAGTGTCAAGAAATGAATATCCATGGTGGGCCGGAAAATTTTTTTATAATTTTTTAATTTTTTTAAACAAATTCTTTGCTTGTTGAATTCTATAAAATAGTTGAAATTTGGTTTACAATGTTTATGGGAATTTTTGGGGTAATTCACAAAAATATATATAGCGCGAACGACAATTAAAAATTTTTATTTGGGTAATTTACGGAAATTATCGAGGTAATTTATGGCAATTTATGCGGTAATTTATAGAAATTTTGTCTAAAATTCATAAAAATATGTAAAGCATAAATCACAATTAAAAATTATTATTTTGGTAATTTACGGAAATTTCCGCGGTAATTTATGGAAATTTTCGCGGTAATTTACAAAAACATATACAGCGCGAACGACAGTTAAAAATTTTATTTCAGTAATTTATGGAAATTTATGCGGTAATTTATGGAAATTTATATGGTAATTTTTAGAAATTTTGACAATAATTCATAAAAATATGTGAAGCATATATCGCAATTAAAGATTTTAATTTCGGTGATTTATGAAAAATTTCATGGTAATTTACAAAAATTCAAGGTCAACTCATTTTTTTTTATATGGGACCACCTACTTTTTATGCCGGAAATCGAAAGAGCAGAAAATTCCACTTCGAAATAGTTAAAGCAATTTTTTTAGATAGGTCGACCTATTTAGGTCAAATAGGTCATATAATTTTTATTGTATCAGGGGAAATGCCTTTTGATCAGTTAATTTTACAAAAAAAATTTTCAGATGAAATTTGTTCTCCCCAAAGGGAGACAACCAGTGGTGACCTTGGATTTGTCCTATATGACCTTAATCAGGTCATTCGAAGATAAAATCATTTTTGTAATGGAAAGCATCTACTTTTTATGCTGAGAATTGATAGAGCTGGAAATTTCACGTTGAAAACCATCAGGTTATTTTTTCGGTGGTTCGACCAATCTAGGTCAAATAGGTCAAATTTAATTTTCGTCTACTAGCTACAACACCACTGGATGTTCCCCTTTGATGACAAACAACATTTGTCGGAAACCTTTTTTTTTTTAAAAAATCAAGTTATTAAAAGTTAATAATAATAAGTGATATCTGGGGTAGTTAAAATTGTTACAAACAAACAAAATTATTTTAGGTAGGCTTCGACTAAGAAAGATTAAATTTTATCTTCTCTTGTTTAGTTTTTTTGCGAAGAACAAATAACTATATACGTTCGGTGGAGTGACTATAATAGAACTGAAAATTACTATACTACTAAAGTTTAAAAATGTTTCAATGTATCACAAAATTTTTATTGATTATTTTATGTTGGGAGTTGTTAAATGATAACTTTTTTTTTTACTGTTACACATAAACCAATATTATATCAATGACATTTTTAAACAAAAAGTTGAGATAAAAGTAATATTAAACAAAAATAAATAAAATAAAAAAAGTTAGAACATAATTAAATATTCACATGTTTATACAAATATAAATTTTAATTAACAAAAGAAAACTAAATAATTAATAAAAACACAAAAAAAACATTTTACCTGTAATTAAGAATATATTCTTGGAGCATATTTAAGAGAGTCACCACCTTTATTTTGAGTCTTTTAAATTTTAATGACCGCAGGAAGTTATATTTTTTTTGTTGAATCATTTCGGTCTTAAAAATAAACAAGATAGTCAAAAAAATTGAATTTTAATTTTTGACCATTTTAGAAATTAAATTAAAGTCTTAAAAAAATTAATATTTTAAATATCTATTTTCTTTTACAGCTTTGACTATTTTTCATCGACAAATTTTTTCTACACTTTTTTAATGATTCTTTAGAATCTCTCGCATGGATTTCAAAAAATAAAAATTTTAAAATCGTCAAAAATTAAAATTTTATTTGTTTGACCATCCTGTATGTTTTTAGGACCGAAATGATGCAAGAAAAAAAATATAACTTCCTGCAATCATTAAAATTTAAAGGAATTAAAATAAAGGTGGTGACTCCCCTTAAGAATATATTTTTTACTTAAATTCAGTATATATATGGGACGTTCTTTGTCAACCGGACCACCCCATCTCTCCATAATTGGTTTAATTTAAAAAAATTTTATCATATTGGAAAAATTAGCTTGGAATGTCTACTTTTTAATCCCGTTGGGCGCTTTTTGAAATTCAAAATGGCGACTTAAATATGGCGCCTAAACGACATAAAAAACACAAAAAATCCACTAATATGATCTATATTATTGTTTAAAGCTTCACATGTGACGATAAAAATAACCACAACATAGTTTACTTACAAACTGATAACGTATCTCCATTCAAAATTCAAAAATTCAAAATGGCGGATTAAATATGGCGGATAAAATTAAAAATTGAGCTAGACTCGTGAAAATTACTACTTCAGGGTTTTCGAGGTCGCTGATTACGAATCCGGTGTTAGTTTTCAAAAATTCAAAATGGCGGATCCAATATGGCGGACAAAAATTGAAAAAATGGAGCTAATTTCGTAAAAATGTCTACATAGGGGTTTTTTTGGTCGCTGATTACAAATCCAATGTCAGTTTTAAAAAATTTTTAAATGGTTGATGACAAATCTCTATTTAAAATTCAAAATGGCGGATAGAATTAAAAAATTAAGCTAGTTTTGTGATTATTAATTAAATAATCCTCACGTAATTTCCATAAAAAGTTATCTGGCGTTGTATTTGATAAGTTCAAATGGCACCTTTTTACGTTCAATATAAAAAAGTTAGATCAATTTTTTATATTTCGGTCCACCATTTTATATTCACCATTTTGATTTTTTAAAAAGTTACGATGAATTCGTAAAGATTGTCCTGAAAAACCCTTAGGTAGACATTTTAACGAGTTTAGCTCAATTTCTTGGATTTTTGGTCAGCCATTTAGAATTTTTAAAAAGTAACCGCAGATTCGTAATCAGTGGCCCCGAAAACCCCCGAGTAAACAATTTTACGGGTTTAACTTAATTATTTAAATTTTGGGCTACTATTTTAAGTCTGCCATTTTGAATTTTTAAAATCTAATAACGGATTTGTAATCAGCGACCCCAAAAACCCCCGAGTAACAAGTTTCAGGCGAATCTAAACGATTTTTTAATTTTTGTCCATCATATTGGATCCGCCATTTTGAATTTTTGGAAACGAATACCGGATTCGTAATCAGCGACCCTAAAAACCCCCGTGTAACAAGTTTCAATCGAATCTACACGATTTTTCAATTTTTTGTCCGCCATATTGGATCCGCCATTTTGAATTTTTGAAAACTAACACCGGATTCGTCATCAGCGACCCCAAAAACCCCCGTGTAACAAGTTTCAATCGAATCTACACGATTTTTCAATTTTTCCGCCATATTGAATCCGCCATTTTGAATTTTTGAAAACTAACAACGGATTCGTAATCAGCGACCCCAAAAACCCCCGAGTAACAAGTTTCAGTCGAATCTAAACAATTTTTCAATTTTTGTCCGCCATATTGGATCCGCCATTTTGAATTTTTGAAAACTAACACCGGATTCGTCATCAGCGACCCCAAAAACCCCCGTGTAACAAGTTTCAATCGAATCTACACGATTTTTCAATTTTTCCGCCATATTGAATCCGCCATTTTGAATTTTTGAAAACTAACAACGGATTCGTAATCAGCGACCCCAAAAACCCCCGAGTAACAAGTTTCAGTCGAATCTAAACAATTTTTCAATTTTTGTCCGCCATATTGGATCCGCCATTTTGAATTTTTGAAAACTAACACCGGATTCGTAATCAGCGACCTCGAAAACCCCCAAGTAGTAATTTTCACGAGTCTAGCTCAATTTTTAATTGTATCCGCCATATTTAATCCGCCATTTTGAATTTTTGAATTTTGAATGGAGATACGTTATCAGTTTGTAAGTAAACTATGTTGTGGTTATTTTTATCGTCATATGTGAAGCTTTAAACAATAATATAGATCATATTAGTGGATTTTTTGTGTTTTTTATGTCGTTTAGGCGCCATATTTAAGTCGCCATTTTGAATTTCAAAAAGCGCCCAACGGGATTAAAAAGTAGACATTCCAAGCTAATTTTTCCAATATTATAAAATTTTTTTAAATTAAACCAATTATGGAGAGATGGGGTGGTCCGGTTGACAAAGAACGTCCCATATATATATATATATATATATATATATTATTCTTAAAATAAGAATATATTTACTTAAATAACAAACCTACAAAAGACTTAAAATTTTTTAAATAAAAAACTCTTACACCCAGAAAAAAAGTTTTTTTGTTTCAAAGAACGTTTCTTTGTATCAAAGAAATTTGTGCAATGTTATAGGATCAAAGAAAAATTTCTTTGATTTTACGAAATTTTTTATTTGAATCAAAGAAATAAATGTTTATTTATACTATTATTATTATTATATTGTTTAATATAATATTATAATATTATTATTATTTATACTAATTTACCTAGTCTGCGCAAACTCAGTCGTGGCAACTCAACGTACTTAAGTTCGGAACAAATATTTCTTTGATTTAAAGAAATTTTTTTTAGGTTGAAAAAATCATTCAAAGAAAAAATTTCTTTGATTCAAAACACTTTAAAATTTCTTTTTCGTAAAAGCAAAGAAAACTTTTTAATTCAAACAAATTTTATCTTTGATTCAAAAGGTGAGTTTAAAGAAAGGATTTCTTTGTTTCAAAGAAATCTTTTTTCTGGGTGTAAATTTTAAAGCAGTTATGTATACAACTTTGAAAGCTATTGATAAAAATAATAGATAATTTCTAAATGAAAATGCAAACTGCAATCTTTTATTTTTAGTATAAAAAATGTTTTTACACTATAGTTCATGTTTGTTGATAATTTTATCACAGTTTTGCGTAATTTAAAAAAAAATTAAAAACATTCTAATTGGCTTTAAAAAATTTCATTATACATACAAATATTAAATAAAATAATTTATTTTAAGAAGTTCAATAATGCTTCTTATTAGGAAACAAAACACATTTCTGAATATAATAGAACAAAATAATTGTTTGTTAAATGTTATAAACAATTGAAATATTCAACTGTCTTAAATATGTAAAAAAAACGTTTTTTCTCGTCCGGAAACATAGTATTTAAAAAATAATTTTTGTTTTCAAAAATTTTTTTAAATAATTGTTTAAATTGTTTAGTTTTAAAATTTTAATAAAAAAATGTGTTCTTCATGTCCTATGTAAAATTTAAAAATTGTTTTGTATTCCGCATTTATTTCTGATCTAAAACAGTTGTGAAAAAAATTACACATAGTTAGGAAAAAAGTTATTTAATAATAATTATTTGTTTAAATAATAATTTAATAATAATAATAACTATTATTTATTATAAATTATTATATTTTACACAATTTTTTCAATTATTTAAATAACATTAAATAAATGAATGTTAAAATAAAAATTATTTTTAAATAGGGTCAGCCGGGGTAAATCCGAACGCGGGGTAAATCTGATCGCTAATTATTTCAGCTTAATTAAAATTTAAAAAAAATAAATTAGACATGAGAATTTTTACCTCAGATCCTCTTGAAGAGATTCTAAGTATTATCCCATTTTTCGTTTGTTAATTAGCAACAGCATAAACAAAGATAACGAGTATTGCAAAAAAGATTGAAAATCAAAGATGACACTCTTTCAGTATTTTGTCTCGTATTTGAAGAAAAAGAAGCTAAAAATTCATTTTATTATTTATAATTGTTTGTTATGAATACTAGAACAGAAACTATTTTTTATTTTTGCCTTCTGTAAAATTTTATTAATAATATCAGATCGTTCGTACCTATACCCCGGAAAATTGGAAAACCGGGATAAATCCGAACGGCATTTTCAATCATTTTTTCTTATATCAAAAATTGTTTTTATTTAATTACACTATTATTTTAACATTATAAAAGTACATAGAAAAAAGTTTTTCTTTCTATATGTATCCTCGTTAGTAATTAATAAGCAGAAACTTAATCTCTGAAGAAGTGTTCCACTTTTTTTGCCAAATGGTTTGTTGAAAAAAGTTTTTCAGGATCTTAATAAAATTTGGTATTTTAGGGTTTTTGGGGACGCTGATTACCAATTTGAAGTCAGTTTTTCAAAATTCAAAATGGCGGATCCAATATGGTGGACGAGAATTAAAAAATTCATTGGTTTCGCTCGAAAATTGTTACTCGGGGGGTTTCAGGGTCGCTGATTACGAATTTGAAGTTAGCAAATTTGATCATTTTTAAAAATAAGTTTTAGGAAAGTCCGCCATTTTGAATTTAAAAAATTTGACTTTTATTTTTGTATTTACATTCAATCACTTCAAAATACTTTCTGTACCAAGTTTTGCAAAAATCCGTTATGATTTGATAAAGTTATTGAAGGTTTTAATTGTGTAATGCATTTTAATTTTTAACCTGTTTGATTTTTGTATTTATCCCGGACAGCACCGAAACTTCCCTGAACCTTGACTGAACCTCGCTTGACGAGGTTCGGGAACTTGAGTCGCGAGGTCCAAACGAAGTTGAGTTGATGTTTAAATGTCCGCGCATAATAAAGGTCAGTCACAGAGGTTGGCTAAATATTGGATTTGAATTTCTGTTAAATATTAAAATTAAAGATTCTTGGCATATTGTGAGGGGATATTTAAGGAAATTAAAAATTAAAAATTTGTTAAATGTAATCGTTAAATATTCTGGAAATTTAGAAGGAGCATAAATATAAAAATAAAATATTTTTTAGCAAAAAATTATATAATTTTTTATTTTAAAAAATTATTTCTTTAAAAATCGTTTATAGAGAATAGATAGAATAGAAAGATAGAGATAGAAATATTTGTAAATAAAAAGTACAAAAGCCAACAATACCAATCAAGAGAAATAAAATATTTTTAATGTAAAATGCATGCCATTAAGATATATTTTTCTTTTATTTTTCTATTTGCATGAATTTTACATAAAAGTAATATTTAAAAATTTTCCTCAAAATTTTATTAGTTTCTTAAATTTTTGATTTATTGTTCTTTTCAAATAAACATATTTTTTTAACACAAAGTTTTTAAGAAGTAAAAAGTTTTTTCGTAAACAAACTCATTTTTAGCTTTAAATTATTTTTAAAACCCAATTTATTTAACACATAGAGATAATATGCTGTTAAAATGACACCAGAAAAATTTTTCGCCTAGGTCTCTTAAAATTGGTCTTTCAAAACCTAAATTGCAATTTCTTTTTACATTTTTCAATGTGAAATAATTTTAAATGTGGAAAAACAGTATTAAATTTAATAGATTAGATCTTTAACTAAAATTCAATTACAGAATTGAGTCGAAGAATTAAGTGGAAGGAAAATGCAACTGTTCTGCTGAGTGGGGTCCGCTTGACCCCACATGACCATTACGTTATATGATAACAAATTTTCTCTTAAAATAATTTCTTTTTAAAATATATAATATATATTAAAAAGTTGTTTTTAATAAACAATAAAATTATAAAGTAAATGATTTTATCAAATTTTCAAATAATATTCATTTGTAATATTTTATTAAACAAATTATTTTAAAAGAAAATTTGATGCCAAATACTAATTAATATTTTGAGTTTTTTGGTCAAAGTTGTAGTAATGTAATTAAAATTTTTATCCAATTTATCAGTACAAAACTCTCCAGAAAAAATATGACAATAATTAATATTATTTATTAAAATTTTTTATTAATTTTATTTATATAAATAAAGAAAAAACTTTTTTTAGTAATTTTAAGTTAAAAATGAGTTTGTAATAGATATACGAAAAAAAGTTTTACTGCTTTAAAATTTATTTTAAGGAAAATTTTAAATTATTTTTTTATGTACAATGCACGCGAATTGAAATATAAATATCTTAATCGTATCCATTTTACATAAAAAATATCAGTTTATTTTTCTTAATATTGTTGGTTTTTTATATTTTTTTTATTTAAGTATATTTCTAGTTCTACATTTCAAATTTACGTATTTTTGAAAACAAAGTTTTAAAGTAGTAAAATTTCTGTTTTTTAAATATCAACATTGTACAAACTTATTGAAATCAAATTTCATTTGTGTCGATATATTTTACTACCTAAACATTTTTTATGTCCAAAAAACAAATATTTCTTTAAATTCAAAAAACCGAAGAAACTTTTAATTAAATAACATTTTTCTAATTCAAAAACGTGAAAAATTTTTTAAGTTACAATAGAGAAAAAATTGTAAGTGCCTTAAGCACCTCAACAGTTGAAGAGAGATATGAATCTCTACAAAGTTCACGATTTCACCAATGAAATGAATTTAACTTAGAAAAATTCCAATAACTTTTATCTTCAGCAATTTCTCAGTCCAAGTTGAACTTAGAAAATAACATTATCTATTTATGAAAATTTTTCTATTTTCAAAATTTGAAACAAAAGACGTCTTTAGGACATCTTAACCCTCTCCCTGTCCTAGAGACCGTTATCGACAAAAAACAACAATTCGGTCGTCTGGTGGGGACTATGGGAAATATATTCTATAGCGCTGGAGTGGAGATAACCCAGGACAGGGAGAGGGTTAAAGAAATCTAATGGCCAAGACAAACCACATTCTTACAACGTCTTTAAGACGTCTCAAACACGTCATTTTGTCAAAGTCCAAAAGACGTCCGCAAAAAAACATCCTTAGGACGTCTTTTGAATAAGTGTACCCATTGGTATATCGTCGACTTTGACCTCTTCGATTTGGCTCAAAATTTTTTTACCGTTTTGTATCCTTCAAAAAAAAGCCTCATGATTTTTTAAAAAATTTTTCATTAAGCCGTTTACGAGATATAAATTTTTCAAAATTGAAGAATTTTCATGATTTTATATTTTTGTATGCCTACTCATAAATTCCTTAAAAATGCATCAATTTTGAATTTTTTTTCAAAATATGTGTTTTTAACTGAACTTTCAAAAATTTCATGCAAAAAATTATATTATTAAAATTTACTATATTTTTTATAATTTAAAAGTTAAAATCTTGTTTTTAAAACTATTTGTGTCCTTCGATTTTTTTCAAAAAAACTATTTCCTTTTACAAAAATTTTAAGCTCCTTCTAAATTTCCAGAATATTTAACGATTACATTTAACAAATCTTGAATTTTTAATATCCTTAAATATCCCCTCACAATATGCCAAGAATCTTTAATTTTAATATTTAACAGAAATTCAAATCCAATATTTAGCCAACCTCTGTGACTGACCTTTATTATGCGCGGACATTTAAACATCAACTCAACCTCGTTTGGACCTCGGGACTCAAGTTCCCGAACCTCGTCAAGCGAGGTTCAGTCAAGGTTTAGGGAAGTTTCGGTGCTGTCCGGGATAAATACAAGTGTATGTAAATACAAACGCTAAGTTTCCTGCGATTGTAATTTATCAAAAAATTTTGCTACCCCATAAAATTGTTCTAATGGAAGTAAAGTAACAACTTCATACACCAGAATACCGGAAGTATTGTCTTTTAAAAGAAAAAACTTATGTTATTGTTGAAACTTACTAAAAGCGTTCGGATTTACCCCGGCTGACCCTACTACGTTTTAATATTTTCAGAAATTTATTTTGATCACAGTATGAGAAAAAACTATTTAATATTGAAAATTAAATTTATTAATTTTAGATGCTCCGTTTGAGAAATTATGATTCTATAGATTAAAATTTGTATTTATTTGAAGTTTGTAATACAAAATCCTATTTTCTGCACAGCGAATTAAATTTTTTGTTTTAAATATAATAACAGTGAAAGTAGCGTTAAAATTTTTACTCTCAGATATGTACCTTTTTATCGATTATTATTTTTTTAGTTAAAATTTTACGCTTTAGTGAAATTTTACAAAAAAATTTATTATTTATTGTATAAAGCGTTGAAAGTGTGTTTATTTTTTTTCTCTTTTTTGCCGATAAGAAAACTGCTCCGTTTTTATTATATTTTAGTTATATGTATATATTTAATTTTACTTATATATCATTTTATTATTCTGTAGATTAAATTCCCACGTGAAAATATTCCTGGGAAAAGTCCCGAGAATTTCCCGGGAGTTGATTCCCGAGAAATTTTTGGGAAATTGCCGGGAATTTTTTTTCCAAGAAATTCCCGGGAATTGAGCAGAATAAAATTTTCTAAAGTAAACCAAGTTCCTACGAGATGTTCTGGTTAATTCTAGTTAATTTCATTAAGCATCCCACGTTAAAATGTTTTCGTGAGAACTTTTATGAATTTCATGGGAATTTTTCATAAATTTTCCAAATAAATTTCAGTTTCCGATTGACCTATTTTGGATCTTCTTTATAAAAATTTTTAAAACTTGAATTAAATATTTGGAAATTGTCAACAAACGAATTTATTTATTTTTTAAATCTTTAAGAAAGAATAACTTATTGAATTAAATGCTCAGAAGAAAATTTACACAGTTTTCTTTTGTGTATCAAATTGATACAAGAATTAAGATCAACTCATGCAACGTTTTGAATCAATATAAGGTATTAAATTGATCCAAATATTTGGATCATTTTCAATAAATGATCCAGAATATGGGATCATTTTTTGATACCTGAATTGGTATCAAAGTATAACTGTCATGGCTGACATGCTCTTATTGACAAGTTTATTAATTAATTTATTCACTGCACTGAATATTCAGATATTAAAAATATTTTTATTATGAATTTTAAGAAAGAGAGAAGCGAAAACTTATAAATTACGAGCAATTAAATAAGAAAAAATTTATTTCGAATTAAAATGAAATACACTAACCTTTATTTATGCTAATCACATAAGATTTAAGTTAAGTTCACAATCACAGTAGCACTTGAAAATTTTTAATTATTTTTGTTGTTCAAATAATTATCAATAATTTATTTATTATAAATGAACAAAATTTAAGCAATGCACGCTTGATAAATATTTCTAATGCGTTGTCAATTAATGCAATTAATAATTTTCTATTACACTGACAATATCATAATCGACATATATGACATTTATAAACAAACAGGGTTGGGAAACAAGAGCCCAAAATATATTCGTCCAAAGCGAATTTCAATCCTATCCAACTCTGCTTTGGACGAACATATTTTGGGCTCTTGTTTCCCAACCTTGTTTGTTTACAAATGTCATATATGTCGATTATGATATTGTGTAATAGGAAATTATTAATTGCATTAATTAACAACGCATTAGAAATATTTGTCAAGCGTGCATTGCTTAAATTTTGTTTATTTATAATAAATAAATTTTTGATAATTATTTGAACCACAAAAATAATTAAAAATTTTCAAATGTTGTGATTGTGAACTTAACTTAAATCTTATGTGATTAGCATAAATAAAGGTTAGTGTATTTCATTTTATTTCGAAATAAATTTTTTCTTATTTAATTGCTCGCAATTTATAAGTTTTCGCTTCTCTCTTTCTTAAAATTCATAATAAAAGTATTTTTAATATCTGAATATTCATCAGTGTAGTGAATAAATTAATTAATAAACTTGTCAATAAGAGCATGCCAGCTATGACAGTTATACTTTGATACCAATTCAGGTATCAAAAAATGATCCCATATTCTGGATCATTTCTTGAAAATGATTCAAATATTTGGATCAATTTGATACCTTATATCGAATCAAAACGTTGCATTCCAAAATGATACCATCAAGTTTACAGTGTATCAATAAATAAATAATGTTCATTTTTTGCAAAGAATATTGATGCTCAATTAATAAATAATTTTATGTTTTCATTTTTATTTTATTTATTTATTTATTCAAATATTCGGGACAAGCCCTTTTGTACATAAGTACTCCTAAAACTAAGTAGTATTGCATAAGTTACAATATCTGAAATCATTCAACATTATCATGCTAGTTGGATTGATAAACAGTCAAATTTGATCGAGTGTAAGTCAGCATAACAATAAGGTATTACTAAATTAAAATTAAAAAAGAAACATTTTTTAGTATTTAATTAAATCAAAATATCGCTGTAAAGTTGTGTTGCACTGTTCATTTAGAGTAACATTTTGTGTTCATTAGGAACATGAACACTTTCTACCGTCTAGAGATTGCTCATTTTCAAAATTTAGAATTTTCAATTTAATACGTTTTTAAATTCGCAAATAGATGCCGTTTAAAGACATCTATAACTTTGTTAGAATATTCTATAATAATTCTGTTCTATTTGATAGAAAAAAGATTCAAAATAGGTTAATCGGAAACTGAAATTTATTTGGAAAATTTATGAAAAATTCCCATGAAATTCATAAAAGTTCTTACGAAAACATTTTAACGTGGTATGCTCAATGAAATTAACAAGAATTAACCAGAACATCTCGTAGGAACTTGCCCGAGGCGAAATTTGAATCCTCTTTAGCTTCCCTTAGAACCTAAATAGGCCCTCTTTACGATCTTGTAGACTCCCGTAGGCCCTCCTTTGAATCCAAACGTGGAAGAAAGGTAAATTTGCGACTGGTTGAGGAAGCTAAAGAGGGTCTAGTTCGATTAAAAATGTACAAAAAAATGCAAAAAAAAAAAAACTTTTAATTATTTTGATTAAAGCAAAATGAATTTTTTCTTCACACAATATTTCTTTAATTACCCTTTAAAAACTGGAATTAACATATTTTGAAGCGTTTTCAAAAAATTAATAGAATTAGAGCAATTTCAAAATTTTCAATATTTTAATCAATTTTTAGACCCTACTTTAAATCCAAACGTGGAAGAAAGGGAAATTTGCGACTAGTTGAGGAAGCTAAAGAGGGTCTGTTTAACTCTACTTTACTCCTTGTAAATTAGGGCTTAAATTTCGCCTCGGGTGGTTTACTTTACAAAACTTTATTCTGCTCAATTCCCGGGAATTTCTCGGGAAAAAAAATTCCCGGGAATTTCCCGAGAAATTCTCGGGAATCAACTCCCGGGAAATTCTCGGGACTTTTCCCGGGAATATTTTCACGTGAGTTTTTTTTATGTATTTACAGTATCTAATAAAAAATTCTGGTTGTGTGACATAAATGTAAATTTTTCATTTGAAATAATAAAATCAAAAGTATATGATGTATTTTTATTATAATAATATCTATAAAATGTAACACACATAAAAGAAAGAAAAAATATAATTTGAAATATTTCTATTATCTATATGGCTGATTCTCCGCGTAGCGCACGATTTTGTGTCTGAAACATTAAAAATATTTTTTTATCGAAATGATAAATATCAATACATATTTTTGAAGATAAAGTGTCAAGAAATAAATATCCATGGTGGGCCGGAAAAATTTTTTATAATTTTTTAATTTTTTTAAACAAATTAAAAAAAAATTCTTTGCTTGTTGAATTCTGTAAAATAGTTGAAATTTGATTTAAAATGTTAATGGGAATTTTTGGGGTAATTTATGGAAATTTATATGGTAATTTATAGAAATTTTGGCTATAATTCATAAAAATATGTAAAGCATAAATCGCAATTAAAGATTTTAATTTCGGTAATTTATGAAAAATTTCGTGGTAATTTACAAAAATATATATAGCGCAAACGACAATTAAAAATTTTATTTTGGTAATTTATGGAAATTTATGTGGTAATTTATGGAAATTTATACGGTAATTTATAGAAATTTATTTGGTAAGTTATAGTAAACTTACCGGAGCTATGATAGTTTATAATAAATATATTTAATTTCGTTTGTTTCATTGTGTATTAAACTTGGACTAGTGACGGTCGAAATTTTGTGGCGGGTGGAGACGCTGGGGTCGGTCGAACCGGTGGAACTGATGTTAATAATTTTTTTTTTTTTTTTTTTTTTGAGAAAATTATCATTTATTTTTAATCGGTTTCATATGTTTCACATGTATATATAGACTAAAATAATATAACTGCACTTTAGTCAACCTTTATTATTTAATTATATTCTATTTTTTTAAATAATATTGAAGGGTCGGTGGATGCCGGTGGAGACGATTTTGTGATGCCCTGTACAAATTTGAATCTTAAAATGTGTAAAAAAAGGATAAATCAATTAGAAAATTGATTACTTCCTTCATGGATCAACTTAAGGAATATAACTTTTGCTGTTACTGAAGTAGAACTATATTAACATTTGACTTTTATTTAAATAATTCAATGTTTAATAATAAAACGCAGAATAACACACAAAAGTGTAGTCAAGTATACATAGTAAAAAAAAGAAAATAATTTTTTTTTTGATCAAACGTTTTTTTTATTCAATTCCACTACAATATATAATATTAAAATAGCAATAGAAATTGTATTTATTAGTGCACATTGCTAAAAATATTAATTTTTTTGTTTAAACATCCTGTGGGGACAGGTCAAATTTTGATGTTTTCAGCCTTAAAAATTACTTTTCACGAAAAATTATAATGTTAAATACAAAAGTAACTATTGGTTTTTGTTTGTAATCACAGAAATTACCTTTTTACATTGGAATCGAAATATTATGTGAATATTATTTGTGATTTTTCTTTCACAACGTGAAAAAAAGCAAGTTGTGCGCTACGCGGAGAATCACCTATATATAATATATAAGAATCATTCCTGCAATTTCCCAGGCTATACGATCTTCATACTGTCACGTGTCAAATGGTAGTTAACTGTCAACTGCAGGAAGGGGGGATTATATGAAGGACTTTTCATAAAATTAATTGTCGCTTCATTGTGTAAATTTATTTTCGAAGAGTAGAAAGGGATTCTCCAATCATTAAAGTTGACTTTGTTACAAAAACAGAGAATACCACTTATAAGCGCACACACATTTAGGGAAAAAATATTTGCCTAAAAAAGATGCAGTATTAAATAAATATATATATATATATCAGGACGGACAAAAATATCATCTTTGGCATTAAATTTAGACAATTAATTTGAAAAATAATTTGAAATGAAATTTCATAGATTATTTTTTAATTAATAATTATAGTTATTTTTAATAAACAATTTGTAAAATTAACATGTTCTGCTCTCTAAATCTGAATTAGTAAAAATTTTAACAAATTTGAATTAATAACTTTCTTTTTGCTTTGGAATCAGTAAAATTTAACTAATTAATAGTAAAAAAAAATGTTTTTACTATCCAATTTGTAAAATTTAACTAATTCCAAAGCAAAAAGTGAGTCACTAATTCAAATTAGTTAAAATTTTTACTATTTCAAATTTAGAGAGTGCCCCAGCTAGCAATTTTTTTTTAAAATGAATCGAATTTGTATTGATTCCAGTTCACTTTAAAAAAATGTGATTGGTCAAAGATTTTTAGTAAAATGTCCACCATTTTGTTATTTTTGAATATTTTTAAATTTTTCTACTGTAATTTTAAAGAGCAGTGAAACCTCTTTCAGGGTTAAAAAAGAAAAAAATGAAATATTTCGATTCGTCAAAAAGTTATAACAGTTAAAAGATTTTTTTCTTTTAATTTTAAAATAAACGACGATTCCGTCTTGAAAAATGTTGTAATGTAAAATAAAATTTTCAGCCACACAAAAAATATCTAAATAGCTTTGAAAAACAACATTTCTGAGAAAAAATTGATTTCTTTTTTATTAGAAAATTTGTTAGCAGATTTATCAGATTATCAAAAATTATTGAATAAAATTAATCTATTTTGTATATAAAATACATATAGTAGTATAGATATTAATTTTTTTGGATTTCATAATCCAATTTTTTTTTAATTTTAATTTTACAAACCTTTTTAAAAATAATTTTAATTTTAGAGTTTCAATTTTAAATCTAGAGAGGTCCGACGTTGACGGGCAAAAGCTAATTTTTTAATGATTTTTAAAAAATAAAATGTGGATTAAAAAAAAAAATGTCCATCTCTACTAAAATACATATATATTTAAGTAACTGGAAATATAATAATAAAGAGAATCGACATAGATGCGCGGGTATCATAAAATTTCTCACAAATATAGTTTAGAAATATCCCTATAATATGTTTGAGGATTTTTGTTCCCACAGGTCCACTCAATTGGTTGTAGATCGGTAGCATATTGTGTTGACAAAGCTCATTCTTGATGAGATAAGAGAGGGTGGTTATTGTAGCACCCCTATCATCCCCTCTGTTAGGTGGGCGACGTAGCATAAATTACCTCCACCCCCATTGGCAGGTCTAGGGATGAGAATACCGTGACCACCATCACATTACCGGTTCCCATGGGTTCATCAATACAGAGTGAGAGAGACTATGGCAATAGTCGTGTGCCGCAGGTCTCGCATTATATAATTGTAATGGGGCACCAGGCGGATTCTGTGGGCTTCCGTTGGGGTCCTCGATATGCGTGATTTCACGTGTGAATCTCTCGTGAGACTTCATTTACTTTTTTTTTTTTTTTTTTTTTGACATATATCTCTCTCCGATCATGACCACTTGTTTATATTTACTTTTACACAGTACTTACAGAGTAATCAAATATCAAAGATTTGCATTAAAGTCGCTGATGCGTGTCACCAGAAGAATAATTATTTAATTCTCATTTTTAATAATTTATGTCGTATAATCAGAGTTTGGAATTTACGCGTAACTTTAATGTTTTCGACGTATATGACTCTTTATTTGTTTAAGAAATTTAATAATAATTATTATTATTAATTTAGAATTAGATCAGATTTATAATCAAAATAATATTATTATTATTATTATAAAATTATAATAATATTGATTAACTGAAGTGTTCATATTGAGCACAACGGCCACTGTGATTTAGATTTGAAATTGTGTACATATACCCTTAAAGGATTTTGTAAGGGTGGCTAGGTCACGTGTGGGAAAGTTATACATAACAAGATTGACCAAATGTCAAGAGTTTTTATATCATTATGGAACTTCCAATTATTATTATTATTGTTATTATTATAAAAGTAAAGTATGTATTTTACAATTGTTTGCAATAAAAAATGATTTTATCTCTTTTTGTAGTGTTTCTTATCAGCACGGAGAAAAGTGGGATTGTTGTCATTAGATTTGTTGATATTACAATTCGAAATGTTAATATTACAATTCGGATTGTTGTCAATACAAATTTTTTGTTGTCAGTTTTGTTCAGTTTGCAATTCCGTACAGTTGCAGAAGCAAACTCTTTCTGTCGATTGCTGCGATGGAACAATCCGGATTTGTTTAGCTGCCAGGTTTATTGTTCCATGTCACG
The DNA here is from genome assembly GCF_019393585.1 of Leptopilina boulardi. Lineage (NCBI taxonomy): Eukaryota > Metazoa > Arthropoda > Insecta > Hymenoptera > Figitidae > Leptopilina > Leptopilina boulardi. Next base: position 2,032,036 of record NW_026137778.1, read on the forward strand.
TGGTCATCTTGAATTCTTGCAAACTGGCGTACAGATCGTCGCGTCGTTTGCTTTTGGCACATGTGCCACTTTTGCTTGTATTATTAGTTTTTTTTTTTTTTTTTTAATGACAAAGTGCTGTTAAATAATGAATCCGATTAAAGTGAAAAATCTATTGAAGAGAATTTTATTCAGAAGCTGCATGTTCCACAGATTTTAATGCAAATGAAACTGGTGATATGACCTACAGAAATCTGCTATCTATTATTTTAGAAGGCGAAGAAATTGAACAAATTGTATTAGACGGATCAAAGCTTTGTTAATGAGGTATTCCATGCCAAATCGGAGACCATTTGGCTTTTGCACCTCAGATCTTTTTGAAAAATTTTTTCCTTTTAGTACTCATGAAGACTAGCTTTCACGATTTTTTTCAAATTTTTTCATCAAGCCCTTTAGGAGATATCAATTTTTGAAAAATTACTTCCCTTTTTTTTGAAATGCTTGTAATTTCGCTAAAAATTAACCAAATTGGATCAATCTTATATCAAAATTTTTGTTTTTAAACGTACTTTCCAAAAAAAATATTGAAAGTTATTTTCGAAAAAAATTTCTATTAGATTTTTGAGATTTAAGACTAAAAATTCATTTTTGAACCTGTGTGTATCGATCGATTTTTTTCAAAAATTTTTTACAAAAACTGCTCTAAATTTGACGAATTTGAGCCTAGTCCGATAATGGGAAAACGATGGAAACTATTTTTTTTCGAATTTTCAAATTTTACGTTTTTAATTATCTGTATGGAAATCAAACAATAATCATTTTCTCTCATTCAAACCCAACGATTATTTTTAGTTTTATAAAATAAAATAGTTTAGAAAATAAATAATAAAGTAATATTTTAATTATTTATCTAAAATTTTATTTTATTTGTAGAAGTTATTAAGCAATTTAAAATGAATGATTTTCAAAATAATACCAGATAACTCGATAATTAATAAATATGAATGAAATCTTTAATCACAAATTAAGAATTAAAAAATAAATTTGCAGTAGAGACAAAATATGAGAAAGCAAAGAGAATAAATGGAACGCAAAAATTTCATTGTGTGATTCCAGAAGAAAATGGCAATTTAAGATTTAAACAATTCTCATCCACTGTTGAATCTCGGATGCGTAAAATATTTAAGCGTGTAAAAAAATAAATTCTGCTCGATGAAAAAACTTTATTGAGCATGTTTTATACTTTTTTTGTTTATATCTTTTTCCTTTAATCAATCTAAAATAGTTAATCTCTAGTTGTCAAATAATTACACATTATTAATTATATATATATATATATATATATATATAGTAAAATAGTTCTTAGAATAATTTTAAATACTTTTTAACGTGAATAATTAAAAACGTGAAATTTGAAAATTCGAAAAAAATAGTTTCCATCGTTTTTCCATTATCAGACTAGGCTCAAAATTCGTCAAATTTAGAGCCGTTTTTGTAAAAAAATTTTGAAAAAAATCGATCGATACACACAGGTACAAAAATGAATTTTTAATTTTAAATCTCAAAAATCTAATAGAAATTTTTTTCGAAAATTACTTTCAATATTTTTTTTTTGAAAGTACGTTTAAAAACAAAAATTTTGATATAAGATTGATCCAGTTTGGTCAATTTTTAGCGAAATTACAAGCATTTCAAAAAAAAAGTGACGTAATTTTTCAAAAATTGATATCTCCTAAAGGGCTTGATGAATATATTTGAAAAAAATCGTGAAAGCTAGTCTTCATGAGTACTAAAAGGAAAAAAATTTTCAAAAAGATCTGAGGTGCAAATGCCAAATGGTCTCCGATTTGGCATGGAATACCTCTAATACAACAAATTGTATTGTCGATTTAACAATTTAGTTTTTTTATTTCAACGGTTCCATGACTTAATAATAATTTAATATAATAAGTAAAATATCGACAATTCTTTAAAGTAGAATCCAACAAATTTTTTGCCGCATATTCTATAGAGTAGTGTGAAGTAATATTTTGTGCAAATTGCAGTTCAATATGAAATTTTTTTTTTCAATTGTATCACTTGAGAAATTTTGAATCCTATATATTGATTTTATTTTGGATTTTGAATAGTTTTTTTAAAAATATATTTCATTTGACTTATAAAACATTATTGTACATGCTTTCATTGTATTTGATGCTATCATTCTGAAAAAAAATTGAGATTTACTACAAAGATATAAACTGAAATAATACAATGCCCGGTTATAAATGTATACAATGTTTTTGTTCTGATTGATGAACTTTTTCCTTTTCGCCGGTACCTAACGACGTTCAATTGAATTATAACCATGCAATACAGCTACTTCTGGACACGTGCTGTGCACGTGATGAGTCACACTTAACGTGAATCGACAACAGCCTATGAAGAGCTTGTGCAAAATAATTATGCGTGGCTGAGCAGTATGAAAATTATGCATTAAGTCACGTTTCAAATAATTAATATTTAAAAAAAATTAGTTATTCAATATTTTGCTTAATTCGCAAAGTTTAAAATCTGTCTATTAGAAATAGGACGCATGAATATGTTCTAAAAATCATTAATAATTAGATTTTCCATGTTATGGAATATCATTTGCAACAATTATTTTTGAATCGTATTTTTATTTGTTCGAATCAATATTTTTCAGAATTTTCATCAAACCGATTTTTTATATTACAGAATTTTTATAAAAACCGAAAATTTACTTCACAGAATTTTTATTCGAACAAATAAAAATACGGCTCAAAAATAATTATGACAAATGAAATTCCATAAAATGAAAATTCTAACTAATGATTTCTAAAACATAATTATGCGTCCCTTAGAAATTCTTGTTTTTCGCATTAATATATAATTTTTGTTTTTCATATTGTTAATTTCATTGTCATTGAAATTTAAGTTCCCACGAGTGACCAGATACTATACCTAATTTCTTATTATCTTTACAGACTACTGTTACTTCGTAAAGGAGAGTTCTATAGTTAAAGGTGAAAAGATCACAGTCAATTTTTCCACGGATCACAACTGTTTCGTAACGAATCTCTCGGTAAAACGTGAAATCATTAAGCCGTAAGAGGTAAAGATCACAGGTTCAAAAAAACAGCACTATATACAGGTACTTAAATGGATACAAATATTTGTAAGTATCTTTTAATACTACTAAAATATATTGCAGTTTGTTTTTTAAAAAGTCACTTTTTAATACACTTCTGAATAAAAAATTATATCTTTTGAGAAAAACTGTGTATTACACACTATACAAAATGAAATCCAAACTTTTATTTGACAGAATTTTGATTTTACAAAATTCTACTTTACCCAAATTTTTATATAAAAAAAATTCTTATTTAACCGATTTTTAATTTTGCAGAATTGTCATTCAACGATTCAACAAAATATTAACTAAACCTATAATTAATTTTTTAGACGCCAAATTTTTATTTGCCCGAAAATCGACCCCAAATCTTTAGACAATTATTTGTTTGAACATTTGCATCTACTAACGATTCGTGCAAATGAAAATTTTGATGAATAGGAAATTTTGGAATTTAAAAATTCTAATTATTAAAAAATTTATTGATTAAGAATTCTGCTAAATTAAAAATCGCTTTAATAAGAATTCTTTTAAAATAAAAAGTTGGGTAACGAAAAATTCTGATAAATAAAAATTCGATATCTAAAAAATTCGTTTCATATGAACTTATTCTGTCAAATATTAATTTGAAAAATGAAAAACACAGCGGCTACTTGAACTAGAAATTGACCTAGTTTTGAGGTTATGTTTTCAGATTTGTTAGTATTTTGGCTTTGAAAATTGACAAGTCATAAGTCAAGAGACCACTGCGGTCTGAAGTTTAAACATAACCTCAAAATTAGGTCAAAGTTTAGGGTAAAATTGGCAAATCTAACCTCAAAATTATAATTTAATTTTTTGGTCAAGAGATCGAACCTAACATCAAAATTCGAGGTAAGATTTCAAGTTCTTATTATATATTATCAAGAAATTAAAATCAATAAATGTAACTGTAAAATTAGATCAAACCTCAGAGCTAAAAAATACGAACATAACCTCAAAAATTGAAAATTTAGGGGATCTAATAAAATTCTTTAAAATTAAAATTCTAACTTCTAATTTTTATGGGATAATCATTACATATGATTTACTGAAATTTAGTGAAAATTGTTAATACTGTAAATTAGTGGTTTACTCTTTCACTAATTAAGAATTCTAGAGAATTTTTAATAACTATAGTAACTTTTTAGTAATCTACATAGTTACTAGTAACTGTAGTTAATACCCACAACACTGCTAGTACCATAAATTGTATAGGCAATGTTGCATAAGAAATGTATGTTAAAATATTGTTAAAACATACAAACTGGCGCAAGCTATATATAGTGGCTAATGTTTATGACAGATCCAGAAGAGAAGAGACACGCGACCGTGTATAGCGTGGGATAAGGGTTGGCACGAGACATATTGCAGTGTTCCCCTTCACCTGAACTAGCAAATTTCATTCAATGCACAAATCATTCATCGAAACTTCTCCCTGTATACGTAGTGTTTATATATATATATATATATATATATATATATATATATATATCAGTCTTTAATATTTGTGCAATTGACCGTTAAATTTTGTTAAAAGCATGATGAGACCAAAGAGAAAGATTTCGCGTAAAATACCGGAAAATTGCCAAGAATTTTCATGAAAATTTCATTTTATTTAATGTAAATTTAAAACTTCATTCAGACAAAGAATCGGAATAAAAGTTATTTTAACTTTCTATTTTTGTATTTTTAACCCTTGGAGTACACACCTCTTTTTTCAAGCAAAAGAAGCCCAACTGGGGTCTGTGAGACCCCAAGCAGTTTTCAAAGTTCTATCATTTCTAATGTATACAATCCTTTAACTTGAATAATATTTTCCAATACTCTTAAATAATTGTATAGAAAAAGTCCCCATACTTTAAATTTCTCATAAAACATATTTAAGTATCAAAAAAAATATCCTGAAAAAAATTGTTTTAAAACAAAAAACTAAAAAAAAGTGTTTGGTTGGGGTCTCACACACGGAAAAAAAGAAAAAGTAACTTTTACTACTTTAAAAGTAAAATTGGACCTGTCCGAAGTTTCTGCGCATCTCTGGCAACTTTTACTCCAAAAATAGTAAAATTTACTTCAGAAATAGTAAAAATTACTACGGAAACAGTAAAATTTACTACAGAAATAGTCAATTTTACTATTTTTCGAGTAAAAGTTGCCAGAGATGCGCAGAAACTTCGGACAGGTCCAATTTTACTTTTAAAGTAGTAAAAGTTACATTATTCGTTTTTCCATTTTTCTCCGTGCAGACGCCACGCTTATTGCTTCGAGGGTTAAAGAAAAAGATGATTTAAATTAAAAAAAAAAATTTGGGTGTAATTTTAAATAATTTAATTAAACTAATTTTTAACAATTATAAATTGCACTTAAATAAAAATTAAAAGTTTTTATACATTGGAAATGATTTAAGTAATATAACCTAAAAATAATGTTTTTAGGTTATATGTTACTTGAATCGTTTCCAATTCATAAAATTACCCAAAAAATTATTTACAGTGATAAATAGAAATTAAATGAAATTTATTTTGATTTTTTACAGAAATTTGCAAGTAAAATTGTTAGGATGCATATATATGCATACACTGTAAAAAGTTTTTCGGAAATTTTTCCGAAAAAAGTCGGACAGCATATAACCGTATGGGGTGGATACTTTTCCGAATAAGTTAAAATAAAGTTTTTCCTCTTTTTTGGAAATATTTCCTAATACTAATGGATAAAAATCCAACGTATTCAGAATTTATTCCGAAAGTCGATATGAATTACTTCCGACTTTTAGTGGCATAAGCTTTTTTCACCCTTTTTTCGGAACTATTTCCTCTCAATTATTCGGAAAAACTTCTTTTCCACCTACTTTAGAAAAAGTTCCTACTACTCCTTCGGCAAAAGTTCCAATATTTTTTTTTCTCCGCGTAGCGCACAACTTGCTTTTTTTCATGTTGTGAAAGAAAAATCACAAATAATATTCACATAATATTTCGATTCCAATGTAAAAAGGTAATTTCTGTGATTACAAACAAAAACCAATAGTTATTTTTGTATTTAACATTATAATTTTTCGTGAAAAGTGGTTTTTAAGGCTGAAAACGTCAAAATTTGACCTGTCCCCACAGGATGTTTAAACAAAAAAATTAATATTTTTAGCAATGTGCACTAATAAATACAAAATTTCTATTGCTATTTTAGTATTATATATTGTAGTGGAATTGAATAAAAAAAACGTTTGATCAAAAACAAAATTATTTTCTTTTTTTTTTTGCTATTTATACTTGACTGCACTTTTGTGTGTTATTCTGCGTTTTATTATTAAACATTGAATTATTTAAATAAAAGTCAAATGTTAATATAGTTCTACTTTAGTAACAGCAAAATTTACATTCCTTAAGTTGATTCATGAAGGAAGTAATCAATTTTCTAATTGATTTATCCTTTTTTTACACATTTTAAGATTCAAATTTGTACAGGGCATCACAAAATCGTCTCCACCGGCATCCACCGACCCTTCAATATTATTTAAAAAAATAGAATATAATTAAATAATAAAGGTTGACTAAAGTGCAGTTATATTATTTTAGTCTATATATACATGTGAAACATATGAAATCGATTAAAAATAAATGATAATTTTCTCAAAAAAAAAAAAAAATTATTAACATCAGTTCCACCGGTTCGACCGACCCCAGCGTCTCCACCGGCCACAAAATTTCGACCGTCACTAGTGCAAGATTAATACACAATGAAACAAACGAAATTAAAAATATTTATTATAAACTATCATAGCTCCGGTAAGTTTACTATAACTTACCAAATAAATTTCTATAAATTACCGTATAAATTTCCATATATTACCGCATAAATTTCCATAAATTACCAAAATAAAATTTTTAATTGTCGTTCGCGCTATATATATATTTTTGTAAATTACCACGAAATTTTTCATAAATTACCGAAATTAAAATCTTTAATTGCGATTTATGCTTTACATATTTTCATGCCAAAATTTCTATAAATTACCATATAAATTTCCATAAATTACCATAAATAAAATTTTTAATTGTCGTTCGCGTTATATATGTTTTTGTAAATTACCGCGAAAATTTCCATAAATTACCGCGGAAATTTCCGTAAATTACCAAAATAATAATTTTTAATTGTGATTTATGCTTTACATATTTTTATGAATTTTAGACAAAATTTCTATAAATTACCGCATAAATTTCCATAAATTACCTCGAAAATTTCCGTAAATTACCGAAATCAAAATTTTTGATTGTCGTTCGCGCTATATATATTTTTGTGAATTACCCCAAAAATTCCCATAAACATTTTAAATCAAATTTCAACTATTTTATAGAATTCAACAAGCAAAAAATTTTTTTTTAATTTGTTTAAAAAAATTAAAAAATTATAAAAAATTTTTCCGGACCACCATGGACATTTATTTCTTGACACTTTATCTTCAAAAATATATGTATTGATATTTATCATTTCGATAAAAAAATATTTTTAAAGTTTCAGACACCAAATCGTGCGCTACGCGGAGAATCACCCATATATATATACTTTTCCTAAAATCTTTTTACGTGAATGTAGATATAGTTCAGTGTGTAACAAAATAATACCTGCATGTAAAATTTCTGATGACCAAAAAAATACAGGTATCAATTGGTTTATCATAGAGGTCAATTTATAAATGGACATTAACCCGCATGAATCCAGGTGTGATGTATACTAGAAATTCTATTGAATTGACTCTAAAGCTAAGGGTGCGGCATGTGGCTTATATGTAGGTTAATATATATATAGAGGAATTATTTATTTTCATTGACGATAGTATATGAGACTTGATGCAGTCATCCTTAACTTCAATTAATTATATTTAAGGGAACTATATAAATGTTTCATGCGGGGCACAATTAATATAATAGGAATGTTGTATACATCAAAAGATTAAAAAAACAGAACAAACCATATACTACATTGACTCATTGAGAAAAAGATACATTTTTTCACTCAAATTCATAGATAAGTTTAAATAATTTTTTTTCAATTTAACCCAGTACTTCTGAAATAGTAAAATTTATTTCGGAAATAGTAAATTTTACTATTTTCGGAATAAAAATTACCAGAAATGCGCAAAAACTCCGGACAGTTCAGGTTTTACTTTTAAGTAAAAGTTACTTAACTATACATTATTGTATTCGATTAATGAATAAAATAAATTATTTATTATTTATAACAATTATTAATTTTTATACAATTTTATACAATTAATTAATTATTTATAACAATTTTTCAAATAGTGACAAAAACTAGAGCAAATGTGGCCATAAAACTAGTAAAAAAAGGTCTTTTAAAGCAATTTAAGTTTTTTTTTTATAATAAATATTGGTAAAAATTCCTTTCTGATTATCATAATCAACTTATTATTATATAATAATATATATTGGATTTGGTAAAAAAAATTATAATTAATTATAATGCGAAGATGAAATAACTTATTAGAATCAGAGGGATTCAAAAATTTGATTTTCTCATAATACACGTTCGGAAACTTTAAATGACTGATGCGGCAGAAATGTCTTTGATATTAAAAATTATTATTGATTATTATTTTTTTTTTTGGGGTGATAATTATTACGTATTGAATTAGTATATAGTTCTTCATCCTCGCGAAGAAGGAGCATTGATGCATACACACATACCCACGCAATTTGGTTATTATAGTGAGAGTAGTTCTAGCTAATTTATCAACCTTTGTTAGCTCCTTGATGCTATATATAATAGCCAAATTAATCGGTAACAGTGTACGACGAAAGACTACGTGTATATAGAACGCATTCCCATTATAAATTAACGTCCCGGTTTATTGCACAAACTAGTTTCACATATTACACAGTGACTCAGCATAAATAATATATTTAAAAAATAATATTTATACTGTTGCAAAATCAAATTAATTATAAAAAATTATAAGTTGCATCCTAATCAATATACATATAATAACCCGGTATAACAGAAGCAGGAATAGAATATATGGAATTTAAAAAATTACTTGCATTTAATTCGGGAAATTTTTTGAAATTAAAAATTTACTAAATGTATTTCAGTACACTGAAAAAAGGGTTTGGTATTGACAACCAAATGTTTGGTTGGTATTTAAGCAGCCAAATTTTTTTTGTTGAATGAACAAAATTTTTGTTGTCCCAATCAAACTTTAGTTAGGACAACAAAAATCCTTTTTTTTCTAATTTTGGTTGTGTTAAACAAATTTTGTTGATTCAACAAAAAAATTTTTGTTGCTTAAATACCAACCAAACGTTTGGTTGTCAATACCAAACCCTTTTTTCAATGTAGTAATATAAAATATGGAATAATTTTAATTCTTTTTAATTGAAACCTGGAAATAATTTACTGATAACTTTTAAACGCCAATTTGGTGATTCGACACAGGAGTTTTATAATTCTCTAGTAAATTTTTTTCTGTGTTTCAGTTCATAAATATAAATTGCTATAAATTACTATTATATTTAATATAATTGTTGCAAAATGATTTTAAAAAATTATTTGAATCTTTTTTTGATACAATTATACTAATAAAGATGCACATTCAAACAATTATTAATTTAATTATTTGAGATCAAATTTTTTCCCTCGCCGTAATTGAATCATTTTGAAGATTTCCATTGGCTCCAATTACGGTGGGCAAAGTATCTTTAAAATACACGTAATTTTTGTCACCGTAATTGATACAAACGCGCCGTAATAAAAAAAATTACGGTATTAATTTTAATTTCTCATATTTAATTAAATAATAATCGATTTTTATAAAGTTAAAATTTTTTTTAATATCTAAATAACATATGACATATGAGGAAAATTTTTAAATATTATTTTTATGTAAAATTCATGCGAATAGAAAAAAAAAGAAAAATATATCTTAATGGCATGCATTTTACATTAAAAATATTTTATTTCTCTTGATTGGTATTGTGGGCTTTTGTACTTTTTATTTACAATTCTTTCTATCTCTATCTTTCTATTCTATCTATTCTCTATAAACGATTTTTAGAGAAATAATTGTTTAAAATAAAAAATTATATAATTTTTTGCTTAAAAAATATTTTATTTTTATATTTATGCTCCTTCTAAATTTCCAGAATATTTAACGATTACATTTAACAAATCTTGAATTTTTAATTTCCTTAAATATCCCCTCACAAAATTTAATACCTTATATTGATTCAAAACGTTGCATGAGTTGATCTTAATTCTTGTATCAATTTGATACACACAAGAAAACTGTGTGTAGAAAAAAAAAGGTTTACTTCTTTTTTTACTTCTTTATAAGTGCTCAAATTTTCGAGTTATGAATTTTTAAAAATCTGATTTTTTCAAGTTTTTTTGAAATACTCCTAATTTCAATGACATGTAACTCTAAAAGTATTGAATTAAGGAATTATGATTAACATACAAAAAAGTTTCAATTTTTTATCGACTTTCAAAATATGTTAACGAAAAACAAAAATTTATCACATAAGATTTAAGTTAAGTTCACAATCACAACACTTGAAACAAAATTTAAGCAATGAACGCTTGATAAATATTTCTAATACGTTGTCAATTAATGCAATTAATAATTTCCTATTACACAATATCATAATCGACATATATGACATTTGTAAACAAACAGGGTTGGGAAACAAGAGCCCAAAATATTTTCGTCCAAAGCAGAGTTGGGTAGGATTGAAATTATGTCCAACAATAATTTTCAGAAAGTGTATGCATTTTCCAAATTCTCGCTATGAGCGCTCAGTTCCCGGACAGCACCAAAACTTCCCTGAACCTTGACTGAACCTCGCTTGACGAGGTTCGGGAACTTGAGTCGCGAGGTCCAAACGAGGTTGAGTTAATGTTTAAATGTCCGCGCATAATAAAGGTCAGTCACAGAGGTTGGCTAAATATTGGATTTGAATTTCTGTTAAATATTAAAATTAAAGATTCTTGGCATATTGTGAGGGGATATTTCAAAATTTGTTAAATGTAATCGTTAAATATTCTGGAAATTTAGAAGGAGCATAAATATAAAAATAAAATATTTTTTAAGCAAAAAATTATATAATTTTTTATTTTAAAAAATTATATAATTTTTTATTTTAAAAAATTATTTCTTTAAAAATCGTTTATAGAGAATAGATAGAATAGAAAGATAGAGATAGAAATATTTGTAAATAAAATGTACAAAAGCCAACAATACCAATCAAGAGAAATAAAATATTTTTAATGTGAAATGCATGCCATTAAGATATATTTTTCTTTTATTTTTCTATTCGCATGAATTTTACATAAAAATAATATTTAAAAATTTCCCTCAAAATTTTATTAGTTTCTTAAATTTTTGATTTATTGTTCTTTTCAAATAAACATATTTTTTTAACACAAAGTTTTTAAGAAGTAAAAAGTTTTTTCGTAAACAAACTCATTTTTAGCTTTAAATTATTTTTAAAACCCAATTTATTTAACACGTAGAGATAATATGGTGTCAAAATAACACCAGAAAAATTTTTCGCCTAGGTCTCTTAAAATCAGTCTTTCAAAACCTAAATTGCAATTTCTTTTTACATATTTCAATGTGAAATAATTTTAAATGTGGAAAAATAGTATTGAATTTTATAGATTAGATCTTTAACTAAAATTCAGTTACAGAATTGAGTCGAAGAATTTAGTGGAAGGGAAATAGCAACTGTTCTGCTGAGTGGGGTCCGCTTGACCCCACATGACTATTACGTTATATGATAACAAATTTTCTCTTAAAATAATTTCTTTTTAAAATATATAATATATATTAAAAAGTTGTTTTTAATAAACAATAAAATTATAATTTAAATGATTTTATCAAATTTTCAAATAATATTCATTTGTAATATTTTATTAAACAAATTATTTTAAAAGAAAATTTGATGCCAAATACTAATTAATATTTTGAGTTTTTTGGTCAAAGTTGTAGTAATGTAATTAAAATTTTTATCCAATTTATCAGTACAAAACTCTCCAGAAAAAATATGACAATAATTAATATTATTTATTAAAATTTTTTATTAATTTTATTTATATAAATAAAGAAAAAACTTTTTTTAGTAATTTTAAGTTAAAAATGAGTTTGTAATAGATATACGAAAAAAAGTTTTACTGCTTTAAAATTTATTTTAAGGAAAATTTTAAATTATTTTTTTATGTACAATGCACGCGAATTGAAATATAAATATCTTAATCGTATCCATTTTACATAAAAAATATCAGTTTATTTTTCTTAATATTGTTGGTTTTTTATATTTTTTTTATTTAAGTATATTTCTAGTTCTACATTTCAAATTTACGTATTTTTGAAAACAAAGTTTTAAAGTAGTAAAATTTCTATGTTTTTTAAATATCAACATTGTACAAACTTATTGAAATAAAATTTCATTTGTGTCGATATATGTATTTTACTACCTAAACATTTTTTATGTCCAAAAAACAAATATTTCTTTAAATTCAAAAAACCGAAGAAACTTTTAATTAAATAACATTTTCCTAATTCAAAAACGTGAAAAATTTTTTAAGTTACAATAGAGAAAAAAATTGTAAGTGCCTTAAGCACCTCAACAGTTGAAGAGAGATATGAATCTCTACAAAGTTCACGATTTCACCAATGAAATGAATTTAACTTAGAAAAATTCCAATAACTTTTATCTTCAGCAATTTCTCAGTCCAAGTTGAACTTAGAAAATAACATTATCTATTTATGACAAAAAACAACAATTCGGTCGTCTGGTGGGGACTATGGGAAATATATTCTATAGCGCTGGAGTGGAGATAACCCAGGACAGGGGGATGGTTAAAGAAATCTAATCCTTAGGACGTTTTTTGAATAAGTGTACCCATTGGTATATCGTCGATTTTGAGCTCTTCGATTTGGCTCAAAATTTTTTTACCGTTTTGTACCCTTCAAAAAAGAGCCTCATGATTTTTTAAAAAAAATTTCATTAAGCCGTTTACGAGATATAAATTTTTCAAAATTGAAGAATTTTCATGATTTTATATTTTTGTATACCTACTCATAAATTCCTTAAAAATGCATTAATTTAAAAATTTTTTTTCAAAATATGTGTTTTTAACTGAACTTTTAAAAATTTCATGCAAAAAATTATAATATTAAAATTTACTATATTTTTTATAATTTAAAAGTTAAAATTTTGTTTTTAAAACTATTTGTGTCCTTCGATTTTTTTCAAAAAAACTATTTCCTTTTACAAAAATTTTAAGCTCCTTCTAAATTTCCAGAATATTTAACGATTACATTTAACAAATCTTGAATTTTTAATTTCCTTAAATATCCCCTCACAATATGCCAAGAATCTTTAATTTTAATATTTAACAGAAATTCAAATCCAATATTCAGCCAACCTCTGTGACTGACCTTTATTATGCGCGGACATTTAAATATTAACTCAATCTCGTTTGGACCTCGCGACTCAAGTTCTCAGTCAAGATTCAGGAAAGTTTCGGTGCTGTCCGGGAACTGAGCGCTCATAGCGAGAATTTGGAAAATGCATACACTTTCTGAAAATTATTGTTGGACATAATTTCAATCCTACCCAACTCTGCTTTGGACGAAAATATTTTGGGCTCTTGTTTCCCAACCCTGTTTGTTTACAAATGTCATATATGTCGATTATGATATTGTGTAATAGAAAATTATTAATTGCATTAATTGACAACGTATTAGAAATATTTATCAAGCGTGCTTTTTTTAAATTTTGTTCATTTATAATATATAAATTATTGATAATTATTTGAACCATAAAAATAATTAAAAAATTTCAAATGTTGTGATTGTGAACTTAACTTAACTCTTATGTGATTAGCATAAATAAAGGTTAGTGTATTTGATTTTATTTCGAAATAAATTTTTTCTTATTTAATTGCTCGCAATTTATAAGTTTTCGCTTCTCTCTGTCTTAAAATTCATAATAAAAGTATTTTTAATATCTTAATATTCAGTGCAGTGAATAAATTAATTAATAAACTTGTCAATAAGAGCATGCCAGCCATGACAGTTATGCTTTGATACCAATTCAGGTATCAAAAAATGATCCCATGATCCAAATATTTGGATCAATTTGATACCTTATATCGAATCAAAACGTTGCATTTTAAAATGATACCATCAAGTTTACAGTGGCAAAGAATAAGAAAAAATATATTTAGACGAATTTAAGAGGTCATAGGTAAATCTCACGTGGAATCTCCCATATGCTTTTTAGTTTAATAAGTCTTAAATTGACTTTCTACAATAGAAATGTCGAATTTTCTATTTCAAAGGTGTTTTGACTCAAATCGCGCCGCCACACTAAAAAAAAAGTAGAATTTTTACTCCAAAATCGGTATAAGAATTAACTGCAACAAAATTTATCCAGCATTTTTTCTGTGCGTATAATTAGTGCATTTACCCTATTATAACAAATATTATTTCGATTAATAACAAAACTTTTATTCTTGAGCGTATGTTTAAATATCCAGTGGTAAACTTGACAGATAAAAGAGTTAAGTAGGAGTTCATTACCGTTTTATTATATAAAATGCAAAGTGGAATAGTTGTCATATTTAATGTGAAATCTTATATCGTGCACATTTCTGCGCGTGCCAGATAAACTATATGAGCTGTCTCCTGAAAACACCTTTATATGTAATATAAGAAGACTTTGCTGATTCAATGAAATTATTTTTTTTTATAAAATGTTTATTAAGGAAACTTAGTTTATCTGCAATTTCGAATTAATTTAAACATTTAATAGACATAAGCTATAATTATTCGCGTCGTTTATTTCTTTTTTAAAAATTCAGTGAATGTCATGAAACTTTGATATCAATTTTGTTTAGTGTCATTGACGCTGTAGGCTATCGGATATAAGAAATAATGTTTGTGACCGACACGGAAAGGAAAATTAACACCTAGAAGAAAAAATCTAATATTTTACTTTAAATGAAGAAGAAATTAATTATTTTAATTAATGATTTTGGAATAGAATAGAAAATGCCGTTTTTCTAAAGAGGTGTTATAACACAAAGTATCGCGTGCACCTTGAACACCTAAGCGTGTTTCCGTGATGGATCCAATAGGTATTCGATTTTTGAAGTATCAATTTTTAATTCTTAGGGCTATCAAAATCCCCTACGCTAAACATAAATTAAAGGGAAAATTTAATGATGCTATATAAAAAAAATTTAATAAATTTTAACTATTATGTGATCGAGGTTATCTGTATAAAGAAAAAAATTCGGCAATAACTTAAAATAGAAACAATTTTTTGAATTATTTTCAAACGTTTCTACTTTTATAATATTAAAAAAAAAAATTATACAGGGTGATTTTTATGATCCGGACCCCCTAAAAATTTTGTTTAATCTCATTTTCTTTGTTTTTTAAACAAAAAAAAGCCCAACTAGCACATAATATTACAGTAACATTATCCGGTAATATTACCACGAGGCGGACATTTTAATATCACTATCTTATTACAGTAACGTTACCGGGTATTGGTGTAATATTACTGTAATATTACGTGCTACTTGGGTGGAAATAAAAAAGATAATTTTTAGGGGTCCGTAACATAAAAATCACCATGTATACAAAATAATAAATTAAAAAAAAATTTTATATAATAACTAACAAATTCAAAACAAATTTTATGTTAAAAATAGCAATGTAAAAAAAAAAAATTCAATATTCAAGTTAACACAAATAAAATTTTGTTTCAATATGGTAAAAAAAATATGGTAAAATTAATGAAAAATTATAAATAATTAAAATGACAAATGTAAAAATAACAATATTTATGTTTTGTTTAATCCAACATATTTTTGAAAAATTTTGGTTAGTTTTGATACCAATTACGAGATTTGTCTGTATTAGAAACGTTTTTAATAAAAAAAATTTCTTTATTATAATCAATTTCTGGTTTGCATAATGCATGCACACACGATAGTTTGTAAAAATGTAAAAAATGAAAGAAATAAAAAAAATAATTTTTCATAATGCTTATCTGTGATGAAATTAACTTCTATAAATAAATAGTGTTTTTTATTTAAGTCACTCATATGACAGGTTTTAAATTAATAAATAATTTGTTTATTAACTTTTGTACTAAGATGAAAATAATTCATTGATAAAAGTTATATTGAAAATATACCTTGAGGGTAATTTTCTTAAGCTTGTTGAGAGAGAGACGATATGTGTATAATTAGTTAATTCAATAAACACCGAAGCGCTGACAGTTTTACCTTTTCACTTTCTAAGAGAAACATGTTATTATAGAAACGATTATGTCGTTAAGATCAAGTTTAACATGCAATTAAAGGCAACATTGATGGTGTCTAAGTGCTCAACAGCTTTCGCGTGAACAAAGTCCCTAGAAACGAAAAGAAAAAAAAAATAACATGTCCGCCCTAATGAACCTTTTGCGCCTCAGCTATTTCGTCTCTTCGCATATCTGCCTGAGAAAATTAAGTCGTAAAACAGAAATCATATAGGGCTCTGACATTTATGTGTATTGTGAATGATTGTAAATATATTGTTGCATCATCAATATACTTCATGAAAAGAAATAATAGTGCCCCGATAGTTTTAAACATTGTACACATGCAATTTTATTGTTTTATTGAATCCTTAAACAAATAATAGAAATTTAATTAATAATTACACAGTTTTCCTGAAGATATCAATATTGATCAAATATTTGATACTATAAAATTTGGATCAAAATTATGCAGTGTTTTGATAATCATAAGTGGTAATATGAGGTGTATTACCGGTAGTCAAGTGTACACGTTTTTAACTAGTAAATTCCCCCTCGAGCTTTTTTAATGATTTTTTAGAATGTCTTGTATGGATCTTCAAAAATTTTTTATTTTTAAAAAAAGATAGGATAAATGTACTAATTACGGCGCGATTCGAGTCGAAACACCTTTGAAATAGAAAATTCGCCATTTCTATTGTAGAAAGTCAATTTAAGACTTATTAAATTAAAAACTTCTGTTATTTAGATTTAAAAAAAAAATAACTTTGTAAAAATCGATTATTTAAACAAATATGATAAATTTAAACTAATACCGTAATTTTTTTATTATGGCGCGTTTGTATCAATTAAGGTGACCAAAATTACGTGTATTTTAAAGATACTTTGCCCACCGTAATTGGAGCCAATGGAAATATTAAAAATGTCTCAATTACGGCGAGGAAAAAATTTAATCTCAAATAATTAAATTAATAATTCTTTAAATGTGCATCTTTTAAATTGTATCAAAAAAAGATTAAAATAATTTTTTTTTAATAATTTTGCAACAGTTATATTAAACTCAAAAAAAAATGTTAAAAAATGCAAATGTAAAATAGAATATTTTGGTCGAAACCTTATTCTATTACAATGATATCACTTTTCTATCTAGTTTTTTTCTATCTTAAGCTTTGGATATCCTTGGCGGAAATTTACTTTCGATACCACCGACAAATAATTTAAATAAGTCAATACACTAGCGTAGTGTCATTGCACAAAAATTTTCCGCTTTTGACTGTAATTCGTTCTTTGAGCAGTTTTTTAAATTCTCAAAAATTTTCAGACAATCGGACAATTCTGACTTCGAATTCGGATTCAGCTGGAAAAAATTCAGGGGAATATACTATTGAAGTGACATGGAAAAATTTTTTTTTTTATTATAATTAGTTTTTTTGAGTCGTTTTTTGGAATATAACTCAAAAACAAGAGCCAATTTGACTATTCTGACTGACTTCGGATTCAGATTCAGCAGCGAAAAATACATAGGAATACACTAGTAGTTTAGTGTCTCGGCCAAAACACTTTTTTTTGTGTGCCTGTATTATAATTGATATTGCAAAATTATTTGTTAATTTAAAAAAAGCTATGTTCTCATTGTCGTAGAAAGTTAATCCAAAGTTTATTAGAAAGTGAATTTTATAATAAATCGAAAACCATTTTAAAATTTCGTGGATTGCAATTAGCAAAGAAAGTTATCGCGTTGTTTTGTGCGGCGCTGCGTCTTTGCATTAACATTAATCGGTAAAATTAAATTTGACTATTTGAATCACTAGTTATCAGTGAAATATGACTGAATTTCAGTGGTAATTTTACTGTTAATCTGAAATGAAATTTTACTGCGACTTAGAGAATTAAATTATTCCAAATTATATGTATATACTAAAAAAATATTTAAAAATAAATGATAAGTTTTTGAATAAATTTTTAGTAGGTTTTAAAAAGAATATTACATAAAATTTATATAAGTATACATTTTGTTACATGTATATATAGTTCTAAGAGTGAGGAATAATGCACTAAGGTTAAGGGCATTCTTATGCAATTTATTACTTCTTATGTCTCACCTGAAGGCTCCTCATATCTTCCCATTAGACGTTTTAATGTTGTACCATCTCTATCCGCACACTTGAGATGAATTAAAGTAATTTCATACCTGTATAAATATATATAAAAGTATAAATTTAGAAAACAAAGCATTATTTATTGCACTATTAAAAGCTTATAAATTTTTTTTAAATTATGAACTAAAAGCACAGAATTTTTTTTTATTCAAGGTTTTGTTATATAGAATTTATAACAGACAATGTGTCACTTACCATTCAAGATTCAAGTTTCTACCAGACATTTTCCATCTTTCTCTTATAGTTCTTATCGAAGTTATATTGTAATGAATAAAACGTTGGCATGAATGTATAATTGAATGGTACTTTTCGCCTCTGCAATATACATGTGATCGCTGACAGTGTGCGTGTATAAAGAAAGTGATCGTTATACCAATGAACGACTGGGCAGATCCATACCCACCTTCCTGCTTTATTAACACAAGTATTACCAAACCATTGTCATTGTTTCTTACTATTAATTCTTGTATATAAGTCATTATTGCTCTTATCACAATATACATATTTCTTGCTTTAATTTACTTCAATGGAAAAATTTAATAAGCTTGTCATTTCATTTTTCTGATGTATATAATATATATATTAGTAAATTATTAATAAGAAACAAACTGTTAGATTTGGATAAAAAAAAAAGAGTTGCAACTTGAAAGTAGACGAGATATAAGATTTATGATGCTGAAGTCCGCAACGTTTTTATAAACGAAAACGAAAAAATAATTAGACAATATCTATTAATTTGGGTTAAAATTAAAGTTATTCGGGGATTTTTATAAAAGTATTAATTTCTTGAAAGTTTGTGCAAATCAAAATTAGAGATAAATTGACATGAAAAAATAATTCTATTTTAATTTTTCGTTTTTAAAAACGTTGCGGACTTCAGCCTCATTAAGATTTTGCGTTTCGCAGTGCGGTAGCTCTAATTGCGCGCTTGCCAAGAGCAACCAATTATTATACGCAACGCTCCCCCAAACAAAAAGAAAATAACAACTTATCCATTTGAAAAGGTGTTATCTAATATAATACATGTGCTTCATTGTCGGTAGTTTTGTTTATGATTTTTAAGAATAAGTGACCACAAAAGTCTATTGTATATATGGCGTAACAAATTTTTACATTAATTAACAATTATACTTACATCCAAATGATGATTTGCGGTTAATTATTAATTTATCCTTCTCTATTCAATACACGTGTTTGAATAATTTATAATAATAAAATTAAATATTATATTACGATTGCAGAAATTTTTTTTACTCACTCTTTAAATCTGAATTAGTAAGAATTTTAACTATAATTTAAATTAGTGACTCCCTTTTTGCTTTCTAATTAGTAAAGTTTAACTAAATTAGTAGTGACAAATTTTTTTTTACTATCGAATTAGTAAAATTTAACTAATTTAAGGGCAAAAAGTGAGTTACTGATGCAAATTAGTTAAAAAATTTTACTAATTCAAAATTTCGAGATCATAAATGTAAATTCACATTATTTTTCCGCCACTGACATGAAAAAGTTACTTTTTACAATTTGTTTTGGTCTGATAAAGTATCACTTTATAAGGCAGTACCTAAAAAAGACTGTTTAGAGAAAGTGTAAACGCGTTACTTTTTAAAAACAGTAACGGTAACAGTAACGCGTTCCTTTTTGGAAAAAGTAACGGTAACGCGATACTTTTTAGAAAAAGTAACGGTAACAGCACCGCACAACGGTGCATAACGGTAACTCGTTTCTTTTTGGAAAAAGTAGCGGTAACGGTAACGCGTTACTTTTTATAAAAAGTAACAATAACGGTAACGCGTTACTTTTTAGAAAAGTAACAATAACGCGTTACTTTTCAGAATAGTAACAATAACTCGTTACTTTTTAGAAACAGTAACGCGTTCTTTTTTAGAAAAAGAAACGGTAACGCGATACCTTTTAGAAAAAGTAACGGTAACAGCACCGCACAACGGTGCATAACGGTAACTCGTTCCTTTTTGGAAAAAGTAGCGGTAACGGTAACGCGTTACTTTTTAGAAAAGTAACAATAACGCGTTACTTTTTAGAAACAGTAACGGTAACAGTAACGCGTTCTTTTTTAGAAAAAGAAACGGTAACGCGATACTTTTTAGAAAAAGTAACGGTAACAGCACCGCACAACGGTGCATAACGGTAAAAAAGTAGCGGTAACGGTAACGCGTTACTTTTTAGTAAAAGTAACAATAACGGTAACGCGTTACTTTTCAGAAAAGTAACAATAACGCGTTACTTTTTAGAAAAGTAACAATAACGCGTTACTTTTTAGAAAAAGTAACAATAACGGTAACGCATTCCTTTTTGGAAAAAGTAGCAATAACGGTAACGCATTCCTTTTTGGAAAAAGTAACGGTAATGAGATACTTTTTAGAAAAATTAATGGTAATAGTAATGCGTTACTTTTTAGAAAAAATAGCAATAACGGTAACGTGTTACTTTTAAGAAAAAGAAACGATAACGGTAACGCGTTACTTTTTAGGAAAAGTAGCGGTAACGGTAACGCGTTACTTTTTAGAAAAAATAACGGTAACAGTAACGCGTTACTTTTTAGAAAAAGTAACAATAACGGTAACGCGTCACTTTTTGGAAAAAGTAGCGGTAAAGGTAATGCGTTACTTTTCTTAAAAAGGTGACAGTAACGCAAACGCTTTCATTTCTTTAAAAAAAGTAACGGTAACGGTAGCTTGTTATTCAAGAGATTATTGTATGAAATTTTTTGACATATTTTTCTTGTCACAATTGAAAAATCCTAAAAAGATTTCAGAAAATATTTTCTTTAATTTAATAATAATTTATAAATTATAAATTTTGAAAAAGCACATTTTTTGACAGAAATGTGTTTCTATCGATGAATCAATCGATTAATTAGATTAGTGACATTTAGAAGAAAATTGAAAAAAATTGTTTAAACTATATTATTATTAATATTATTAAATAATTCATACTAATGTAACTATATACATATACTACGATGAATATATATTGGGTGGAAATTTATCAAGCGTACCCGCCTCAAAAAAAAAAGTTTCAGGATCAATCTGACTCTCCTCTTAATTATAGTCCTAGTGGACCTATATTCAAACACCAAAACTATTTTTTCCAATTGCCACGGGTTGTCAAGTTACAGGGGCTCGAAATTTAGACTTTAATGCGGCACTTCTTAATTTAGCGTTAACATTACTTCTATACCACTTAATCAAAATATCTTTTCTTATTATGTATTTAAAAGAGTTTTTTCCTCTACTTTAAGAATATAAAATCCAAATTTAAAATTTTTTTAAAAAAATGCCATTTAAGAAAAAAATCAAATTTTCTCCACTTAAAACTTTTAAAAGTTTTAAAAAAATTAATTAAAAAATTTTTAATTAATTTGAATTTTTTAAAATTAGAAGTAGAATTGCTTTAAAATTATTATTATTTTATTATTCAATTATTATTAATTATTTATTTAAAAACCCCTTTAAAAATTCTTCTACTTTTCTGTTTGAACAAATTTTTTTCAGTAAACGCTAATAATTGGTTTTAAGTTTCAACATTTTTTATTAAGGTCCTGTCAAAAGGGTAACCGACTGTTGATTAGTATTAAGTTTAGCGCATCTGTCCTATAATGGGTTAAAGATTTATGGTTAGGCCAACACGTGTCTAAAATCATTATTTATACCGAAATACATGACCTTCGAAAATCACTCTGCACTATTATTAAATTAAAACTGGCGCTAACCTCTCAAATCATAGCTTTTTATTTTCAATGCACACAAAAAAATTTATGCCAAAAAGTACTTTATGATTTTTTGTTTTTAATGTAACTCTATTTTTATTATTCACGAAAAAATATATTTTAGAGAGTATATTATTTTTAAAAGAAAAATTCACCTTTAACGTATCAAAAGGTGAATTTAACGTGAGGGTGCATCTGCCACCTACACACCTTAAATGACGGGCAAATCATCCTAATGGTATATACGAGCAAGCTGTTTATATCTTCCAAAAAATTAATTTCTATGTATTTGATATTTGATATTTCATTTTTTTTTTAATTTTCTCTAAAATTTCGATATTATAAATCATGAATTCCAATAATTTTATAAACTAGATCAAAACTGTTGATTTGAGATTTGTATCAGACTATAGTTCCTTTTTACAAAGTTGTTTAGTTTCTTACATTCAATTTAATTATAACTTTATTCATTTTCTTTTAATACTTGATCTCTTATAAGATCATGTATAGTGAACTGTAATTTTAGCCTTGAGAATATGTGTTAAAAAATATATTACTTTTAAGTATTTGTAAACAAGTGAATTACATGAAATATTGAACAATCATTTATTGTTATTTTTTTAAGAAACTCTAGAATATGTAGATAATTTAGATAACTTTTCATTTAACCGGCAATTCAATTATTATTATTAATATATATGCCTATATATATATATATATGCACTCATTACAGATAGATTAGAGAATTGCTGCGATAAAAATTAACATTTTTTTTATTATGATATTTTTATTACTCAAATTTTACAATTTACCATTTATGATTATGGTATTTGTATCCTTTTGCATAAATCAATTAAATAGCAAACTATTATAATTTAAATTGAGTGTGTAGTAAAATAGCCACAATACACATTACGATTAAAACAATTTTTATTTTTTTTCAAATCAATGTAAAAGTTGTTTGGAAAAAATAATATACACACCCATCATAAAATGAAATTAGTGTTTCAAATAAATCACCAATTTTTGAATAAATTTAACATATAGTTAATAGAAAATTAATTTATCAATATTCTATTGAAATTTTAAGTCAAAATTTGAAAATAAAAACCCTAATAACATAAGATATCTTGAGATATATTGATAATATCCCGCAGATATCCTAGGGATGTTCTATGGATATCAAAAGGATCTCTTAAAGATATCCAAAAAATCGTCGGTTTGGATATCCTTTGGATATCCCATGGATATCTGAGGATATCCACAGGATATCTTCTGGATATCTCTATAGACTGTTTTTAAAGTCATTATGAGACTACGAGTGAGAATATTCTGTGAATTAAATTTTATATAAATAAAATAAAATGCAACTTGTTTTTCGAGAAAGTTGTTTAATTTAAAAAATTATTAACTAATTTTTTTCTCATTCGTGATTCATTCCTTTATTCATATGCTTAATATTGTCAGAAAATAAATTGGCTTTAAACAATATAAATTCTTCCCCGCAAATAACGAATAACTATTAATATTAATTATACATTATGTGCATGAGTTTATTTAAAAACTTTAAAAAATGCGTTTCAAATCTTCATTTAAAATAAATTAGAAGCTCATAAGATTTTTCTTTTTATTATATTATTATTCATTATATTAGCTTAACAATTTTAACCTTTAAAAATATATGTTGAGATATTAAATATCCCGTGAATATCCTAAGAATATCCCACGGACATCCTGAGGATATCCCATGGATATCCTGCGATATACTGTCCAATATATATTTTGTGGATGTCTTAGGGATATCCTGTGGATATCCTATGGATGTCCTGTTGATGTCCCACAGACCGGCGGTTTGGATATCCCAAGATATCCTGGGGACCATTCTAGGATATCGACCATTGATATGGATATCCTAGGGATATCCTTTTGTTATGAGGGAACATTAACATTTTTAATTCAATAATTTTTCTCTTTAATAAATTTTTAAATAAATTTCATTTTAAATATATACGTATGAAATTTAATACATATAATAATATATATATATAAACGTGACAGAGAAAAAATTCTTTATTTCATGATGATAAAAAAAATAAAAGAAAAATGCGCTTAGTCGACTAAAATTTAAACTGAAATTTTTATAGGTTATGCCATAAAAATCATCAGTTAAAATTTTGTTATTTTTCTAACGAATTTTTATTTGTCTAATCAACATTTGAGAGAATTTCTTGTTAAACAAATTTTTACTTAACAGTACCTATTCTTAAAAAGCCGAATTATTATTTGTCCGAAAGAACATTATAAACACAGTCTCATTTTTGTTGCAACTCAAAATGATTCAATGATAAACGACATAGAAAGTGGCGCCACCAACCTGGTTCATTTTTGTTGCACATCAAAATAAGCCCCTTACACGACTCATTCTGAGAGTTCAGTTTTTTTCTGTGAAGAAAGATTTCGGCGCTATTTTTAAAATTCACCAATCACTATTCTTTCTTAATAATTTCTAATTGGCTATATTTAAAAAATTGCGCCAAAATATTTTTGTCGATTGTTTGTTCGGCCATTTGTAATTTCGGACAAATATACGAATTTAATTTTTTTTTTTTTATATTAATTTATTATTTTTTAAAAAAATTGATAATTTTTTAATATTTATTTGATACCTACTTGAAAATCATTTTTATGATAAATGTATGAAAGTGTAAAATGATAATCTGCATGTGCTGTTTAATTTGTGAAGAAGTGAAGCACGTGTGATATAGAATAAACACACATGACTTTTATGACTCATCGTATAGTGATCTCTGTCTCTGTTAAATAATCAGTTTTATAAAATATTAAATAAGAAATTCTATATGAGGTCAAAATTACTTAAACGTATATCACCTCGCGTATCACCATAATTAAAAAATTTACCTATTAATGTTAAAACATTTTTTTTAACTCATAAAAATAAATTTTTTAAATCATTATATTAAAAAAAAAAATTCTAAAGTTATTAAAAATTGAAATTTCTAAAATAACAATTTTTTTCGGAGGTTCAGTTGAGCAAAAAATAAAAAAAGATTCTTTTTATTTTTAAATTATTCAATTGGTTTTCCAAACAATTTTTTTTTTAGATTGATGAGAATTTCAATTGTTAATAACTTTTTTAATACATTTCTTTTTGATTTAATAATTTTTGAAAAAGAGTAAAAAATTTTTTAACATGAAATATAAAATTTGTGACCACTTGAGAAACTTTGACTCCATAGTATTTTATAATTAATTGCAAAATAAATATTTTTGTATCCATTAGGCATTTTTTGTCCTTTTTTTACATTTAAAAAAATGTTTAATTTAAAAAAATATTTTCTTTTTTTTGTTTGCTTTTTGTTAAAGAAAATATTTTATAAAACAAAAAATGTTCTATAAAATATTTTCTTGAACTCTATATTAATATTAAAATTTAATTATTTTATATTATGTGTTTAATTATTTTATATTATATGTTTAATTATTTATCATAAGTTAAATTTTTTAAATATCTTGCTAATTTTTCAAATAATATGACACTTTTTCAACAATAACAGTCATCCAAACGTACTACATGAAACTTTCGTTTAATTTTGCTTGAAGGTAACACAGAATAAAAACCCGCAGACTGTTACCTACAGTGGATAAAATTTATCTATTGTTGGTACATTATCGACAGTCGGTGATTATTCAACTGTTGGCTGCAAAATAGAAATTTATAACCAACAGCCAGTTGATTACCAAACTATGATTTTACCTATAGCCATGAAAAATTGATTCATGATTTCTTTTGAATGCAATTAAATAAGGTCAAGTTAATCAAGATCTACTTTTCAAGTACAAAACATATTATTATTGAAGTAAAACTACATCAAACTTTGATAATATTATTTGTTATTAGGTTAGCAAGCACTTTACAGGAAAATTCAGTAAAAAAAACAAGCATATAAAATATTATATACGAATGTTTATTTGCAGTATAAAACTGTATATATAGTTAATATATATATATGATTACATATTGATGATATTGAAAAATATAATATGTCTCTCGTATTGATGATATAATAAGATACAAAGTATAAAGTGCGCATAATCATAAATTTTATTAACCTTTTTTTTTAAAAAAAAAAAAACATAATACTGATTTATTGTCACAGCTTGCAATTCAATTCCAAGCTGTGAAATCTTAAATTGTTTTGCAAGATGATGATATATCCGTCTGTAAAATGAATGCGTTTATTATGTTGTTTTCATTGTTTCAAGTTTATAATGTTTTGTATTTAGCACCTTATCGCTGCGAACGGGAGTTAAAAGTGTTAATACTTTTTCAAACAAATATAACATTATTATCATATTTATATTTCTCTGTCCTTTTTTTTCTTTTTTTTTATATACATATATGTAACTGTGATTGTAAGGCACTTTTCATTTACAAGTCAATTATATTGTTCCTTATTATATTATAAAACTATTATTGGACATAAAATAAATAAATTAATAAACATATTTAAAATTATTCGTAATAAATAGAACAGATTTTCATAATTTTTAATTTATCTTTTTTTCTATAAGGATCTTTTCAATTTTCGATACCATCTATAACAATAGCAAGCGTTCAACACAGAAAAAAAAGTGTTATTATAACACCAAAAATGGTGTTAACCTTTTAAACTGCTAGGTGCTAAAAAATTACATTTAGTGCTTCTCCCGGTCTGTCAGACCGCTATTTCTCTTTTGCTTTTCTAAATATTAAATTATTTAAAGTCAACTGTCGTTTATATTTTTTTTTACATTGAAAACTCTATTTCTTTATTTTATTTAAAGTATTTACATATGTTTACAGAATCACGAAAAGATAAAAATAATAATTGCAGGTTATGATGACTTAACAGAACTAGTTGCGCACGAAGAGGCGCAGAAGTTACCTTTAAGAATTTTCAATTTGATTATGTTCTAAAAATCATTATTTAGAATTTTCATTTTATGGAATTTCATTTGTCATAATTATTTTTGAGTCGAATTTTTATTTATTCGAATTTAGTATTTTGCAGGATTTTTATCAAAACTATTCTCTATATTATAGAATTTTTATATAACCGTAAATTCACGTCACAGAATTTTAATTTGTTCGAATTTTTATTTTCTCGAATTTTCATTTAACATAATAGGCATTTGAAAGAATTTTTATTGCGTAAAATATTTCATTGCATAGAATTTTCTTTCGGTTATATAAAAATTCTATAATATAGAGAATCATTTTGATAAAAATCCTACAAAATACTAATTCGAACAAATAAAAATTCGATTCAAAAAATAATTATGACAAATGAAATTCTATAAAATTAAAATTCTGCTAATCATGCGTCCCTTAAATTTGAGAAAAATTGGCACTTAACAGTTTTTCATAAAATATCAAGCTAGTGAAAAAATATTTTCTATTATACTTTGAAAAAAGTAAAAAAAAGAATACTTTAAAAAATCACTTAAAAAAGTAATAAACGAAAAATGTTTAGATAGCGGTCTGAGAGACCCCAAGGGCAGTTTAAAGGTTAAAACAACACACAACACTTTTTTCTGTGAAACACTGAAAAATATGCTATTCAAACAATTTTTTTTTTTTACTAAAAACATGAAAATAAAGATTGAAAACTAGATTTAAAATTGATACAAACGCATGTACTATTGAATTCGTAAAATAGAAAATTAATTCTATATGATATTTTTTTTGAATAATTTTCATAGTTTTGGTAAAAATGTTGTTGACTTAAAAGCGTATATTTTTCTCAGTGGAGTTAATTTTTTAAAGTAAATAAGAATTTATATTTATATAATTTATATTAATTTATACATAATTTTAAAATAACATTTTATGCACGATAAAGCTTTTTCAATTTAATTTATAATACTTACAAAAATTTAAAAAGTTAGTAAATTTTAATATATAATATGTATTTTTTTCAAAGATATCTTATGTGTTTTAATATTAATATACATGCTGATTTTTATGTTCCCGACACCCTAAAAATTTTTTTTTTAATATCATTTTTTTTTGTTCTTTTAACAAAAAAAAGTGGAATAAAAAAAAATTTTAGGGTGTCCGGAACATAAAAATCACTCTGTATATAATATATATATATTTAAAAATTTTTTAATATGTATAGAATATATAGAATATAGAAAGATGTGTCATGGTAAAATAAAATTTCTATAAAAATTCAGCTGGCACAATATTTAGAAAGATTTAAACACAAGTTAGTTGAGCAAAGCTCTTATTGTAATATATTGTAAAAAGTTTGTCATTATGAATAATAATAAATTTGAATTATATTCTAGTAAAAATTTTTTGCTATGAATTAGTAAAATTTTACAAATTCATATAGGGCGCATAATTATTTTATAAAAATCATTAATTAGAATTTTTATTTTAAAAGAATTTATTCTTGATAATTGTTTGTTAGAAAAACTTTTATTTTTCAAATTAGCATTTGATAGAATTTCTTTTTATACGAATTTTTACTAAAGAAAATTTTTAGATACCAAATTTTTGATTGGCAGAATTTTTACTTTATAGTTATTTAATTTACATGTCTTTTTATTTAAGAGAATTTTAATTTAATTCAATTTCTAATTTAGCAGATTTCTCATTCAATCTAA
This sequence comes from Leptopilina boulardi, assembly GCF_019393585.1. NCBI lineage: Eukaryota > Metazoa > Arthropoda > Insecta > Hymenoptera > Figitidae > Leptopilina > Leptopilina boulardi. The sequence goes on from NW_026137778.1 coordinate 2,061,061, forward strand.
TTTTATATGTCTTGAATTTTTAAATAACAGAAATTCAAATTCACCGAATTTTTATTTGAACGAATTTATTTGTCCGAAATTACAAATGGCCGAACAAACAATCGACAAAAAGATTTCGGCGCTATTTTTAAAATTCACCAATCACTATTCTTTCTTGATAATTTCTAATTAGTGAACTTTAAAAATTGCGTCGAAATCTTTTTGTCGATTGTTTATTCGGCCATTGTAATTTCGGACAAATGAATATTCAGCGTCTTCAAAATTATATCCATCAAAAAATTTGGACAAATTAAAAATTCGGTGAATTGGTGTTTCTGTCATTTCAAAATTCGAATAACATAAAATTCAATTAAATGAGAATTCCGTTAAATTAAAATTCACTTAAATGAAAATTTTTTTTAAACGAAAAGTCATGTAAATTAAATGACTGTAAAATAAAAATTCAGCCAAACAAAAATTTAGCATCTAAAAAATTTAGCAAAAAACTTTGCTCAGTAAACTTACTACAAACTTATAACAAAATATTGTGTTGGCTGGAAATTTCAATAATACACTGAGAGTAAAAACTAAATTCTATAGGAACTATTACCATTTTCAATTAGTAAAATATGCAACAAAATGTGCTTCTTTTAAAATGAAGCACAGTATGTATTCACAGAATTCTCTTCAAAAAAAAAAAATTAATGAATATTTCTCTCTACGTATGACTATTTTATGATATATGTATATGATTCAATTAAAATTTAACATGAACAAATGAACATGAAAAGAACTAGCAAAATAGTAGTGGTATATTTTACTAACTAAATGGTATTTTCAACAAATCGTTTCTTTTAGTGTATACACTTATATATATACATATATTTGTATTACATACTAAAGGCAGTACTTTTTCTACCTAATACTTGAATTATGCAGTTTGAACAGATACATTGAGCCGCAATTTACACCGTTCGTTTCTGTCACTGGTTCAAAAATCGAGTTGAGCCATCCCGTGACTCTTTTAAAAAAATGTTACATTTGTGTAAATACGCTCATTCGAGTCTTGATGAAGGGATTTTCCATCTTTACTGATTTTTGGTAACATATTTTTCAATATAAAAAAATTCTTCATCCCTATAGCAGTTCGATCAATCCAGTGTAATAATTATGGGAGTGTGTTTGATTTAACAGTCTCAGAAAGCGATTGAGCAGACTTATTTTATATGTATCATCTGGTTAAAAATAAACTAAAAATGAGAAAATTTTGAATTTGATCTAATTTTGGATGATAAAAAGTAGAATGCTTCGAATCTCTAAAATTTTAACCAGAATATGATTTTAAAAAAAACTAACTGAAGTAAATGTGCAACCAAATGAATAACAGAAATAGGTAACTAAACTTTCATCTATACCCTTAAATTCTAAAATTATGCATAGCAGTATTTTTCTTAAAATTGAAATCACAGAATCCAGCAATATAACATTATCTACGTATATAAATTCTTCTTGGCGTGTGGTTTACTATACTATATAGTTAAAAATGCTTTTTGTCTCTAAAAGGTTTATATATAATCAAACTAATTCAGTTTCTTGAGATACTCTTTCTGTCATTGGAATTCCTCCATCTATATTATTATTATTATTATTAGTCATTGTCAATCCTGGTTGTACATTTACATATCTCACATTTGTTCTTGTATCATCATTGCCCTCCTCGGTATATCTAGATGAATCAATAAATTGTCTTAAAAGTGGTCTTAAACTTTCTTCCTCACTAAATTGTGCAGATGCTTGTGAAGCCGCACTTTGTTCAGGAATTTGTAAATTAGAATCATTCTCAGCATTGACATCTAATAAATTAGAATTCTGTTGAGGCCAAGACAAATGTGGCATTTGCATTTGTCCACTGTGTTCTATTTGAACACTTGCTAATGGAACATCGAGACACGGAAACAGTAGACGAGGATTGTTAGCTAAAAATTCAACTATCTCTGGAGCAGTGGACCTTTTTGTATGATCCACCGACCAACAGGATCGAAACAATCCTTCTCTAGAATAGTCATTTTAAAATCAATAACAAAAATACAGAATTAGAGTTTTTTTTAGAATTAAAAAATATACTCACAATAGTGGTTTAACACCTTTTGGAATTGTTAAAGAATTACCAGCTTTCACATGAGCCAGTACTTGATTATTGCTCAATCCTTGAAATGGAAAACTTCCAAATGTGATAATCTCATATAAAAGAACACCGTATGACCACACATCAGAAGCTGGTGTAAAAATTCCAAGTCCTAAAGATTCTGGTGCCATCCATCGAACAGGTAACATTCCTATAAGATACGCTTCCTATTAGAAACTATCAAAAAATTATTAAAATTGATATCCCTAAGTATACGTACCTTTTCGATTAAATTTATAATAATCATTTTCGTACATCGGCCTAGTCATTCCAAAGTCTCCCAATTTTACCACGCGTTGAGCATTTATCAGGCAATTACGAGAAGCAACGTCTCTAAAAAAACGAACAAATATTAAATATTCTTAAATTTTTCCATTTCTCTTCATCTTACCTGTGAACATATTTTAATTGAGCCAAGTAACTCAAAGCTCTACCAACATCTAAAGCCATAGCTGTCAATTTTTTACTTGAAATTTCATCAGAGTCTTCATATTTTTGATCATTAACAAGATGCCTGCGGGCTAGCAAATAAGTCTTTAAATCACCATAAAGCATAAATTCCATGACAGTAAGTACAGGTTCACATTTAACACAAACTGCCAGCAATTTTATAATGTTTTTGTGATCAAATCTTTTCATAACTTCAACCTCACTGAGAAAATCAAGCTTCTCTTCCGTTGAACTACCGACCTTTAAAGTTTTAACAGCGACAGCCAACCAACCCTTTTCGGGGAAAAATGCCTCTCCACCGTAAACAGTTCCAAAGGCGCCTTCACCAATTTTTCGATTTATCACAACACGATCGCGTGGTATTTCCCATAAACTAGAAGAATCTGTTTGTTGAAGATCTAGACCAAGAGATTTCATATATTTCTCCTGAACTTGCATCTTTTTATCGTATCTAAAATAAAATTTCCTTATTGTTTGTGAGAAATGTAAAAAAAAGGATTTTAACAATTACCTTCTTTTGATCACCATGAAACCAATGACAAGAAATAATCCAAGAAATCCGAATCCAATGACATTAGCTATTATAATAGCACCTTCACACGAAACATTCAAAAGTTCTGCTAAATTTGAGAGAACACATTTTGTTGGTGCTTCAGATCCATCATCAGGTATGGTTCTTGTTAACCAAACTATCGCCGACATATTTAAATCTAAATTACCACCATAGCCTTTTGATTCATTTGGATAGAAATTTCCAACCTCACGTATCTCATCGCCTATTCTTTGAATAATTTTTATCGTTGAAAGTCTTGATGGTCCATCAATAAATTTTATGTGTCCTGATACCTGAAAAGAATATGATAATATTTCGATATTCTTATATCTTTTTTCAGTCTCAAGTAGACTGAATCAGTACATAAAATTATAGTTTACTAACCCCATGAAAATCAGTTTGAGCAATTATTTTAGTGAATCGATTAACTGTATGGTCGGAATGAAGATCGAACACGTAACTCTGATTTTCCTTTAAAAGTTTATCTATTGCCAAAGCATAAGTCCACATTGCATCATAAGCAAAGCCCGCATATGCTAAAAAATTTTATTCCTACTATCAAAATGAATTATTTTAAAATAAAAATTTATTATGTGTATTAGTTTCAAAAGTCGAAAAAAATAATCCTAAACTTCTAGCTTTGGTATAGACGCCAATCATTTTTTAAGATGTCTATAACCGCGTTGAATCAGAAAAATTATTTTTAACATTTCGTCTCTGAAATAACAGTTCTTTGGTTAATTAACAACAGGTGTAAGGACAAAATGTCCAAACAAAATTTCAAAAAATTGAATATCCACTGAAACAAAATTTCTAACCTGTGAGAGGTACATCGTGTTTCGAGGTCCAAGTGTTTAGCTCACCTAATACTCAAAACAGGCTCCTGTGAGAATAGATTTTGCAAAAATGAATTCAACAATCCGAAAATGATTCGTATTAATCAGCAATCAGTCTGGATGAAAAGATAAATCCGAGATCAGTCCAGAATCGTTCGAAATTGACATGAAATAAATCCGCAATTAGCCCGCAACAATTTGATTTTAGTTAGATCAAATAACAATCCAAAATGAATTCAGTATAATACAGAATTAGTAAGTAAACTATCCGCAAAGATTACGCAACAATCCGGATTAAGTACTGTCAAAAAACTGAATTCGACATGAGTCAGTAATAATCCGCAATTTTTTTGTGGAAAATCCGGTATTATAGTCCTCAATAATCCTAATTTATTCTGGTAAAAAATCCTAATCCGAAATGAATCTGGAAAAATCCGGTCTAATCCGAAATTAATTGGATGATACACAATTAATAAACGCAAAATTATTTCTATTGAAACCAAAAATTAATCCGGCCTGTGTAATCAGTAAATCTAGAATCTGCATTCACTAGTTATGTTTGACCAAACTGACTTCGGATTAGACCTGATTAATTCCGGATTCACTAGTTACAGAAATCGGGTAAATTTTAGATTTAGCCGGACTAATTCCGAATGACAATAACCTGACAATAAACCAGATTGTTTCGAACTAATTCCAAATTTGTCCGGAAACAGTCCGGGAGTTTTACCAGAGTTTATTCTGGGATTATATTTTATGCATCACCGCCGGGAATTCATTATAAACCTTATAAAATTACGAGGAAAATGATGTATTAATAAATACTTTTTGACCATTTGGTTCGATTCTATCACAACAACTAAAATCCAACAAACCTAAAATATCTTAACGGGTTCCTCAGATATTATCAAAAATGTACGATACTCAACGATTTTTTATCATCTTCAAAAATGCTTCTACTAAAAAGATTATGCCAAAGCTATAAGGTTTGTCTTTTTTTCTTTCTTTTTGGATTTTAAAGTGTGGCAATTAATAACCTAACAAGTACGTCATTTACTATAGGTTACTATCACCGTAATATTTTAATTTACTGCTATATATTATTAAATACATTACAATAATACCTGATGTACGCTGATTTTGTGAAGCACAACGTTGTTCATACTTTCGTCTCCATTCGCCAACAGTAATGCCTTCTTGCATAATATCATTATCATTGCCATAATAAGAATGTGAGACGCCTAAATGACCATCAATAGCTTTTTTCATTTCATCTGTAGAACATGATATATTAGATCCAAGTTTTTCATTATGCAAATCAATGTCATACCAATTTGAATGAAGCCAAACGGGAAGAAACCATACATAACCCTAAGAAAAATTTAATTGGAAAACGAAAACATTGATTAAATTATTTACTATTTTGAATTTTGAAAATATTACCTGGGCTCCAGTCATTTGCAATTTATAAGCTTCACACATGACCTGACGAGCTACTTGATCATTCACATCAGCAATAATAATTCGAGCACGCTTTTGTTTAAGTTCTTGCAAATACTGAGGAAATTAATTTATTGGAGAATAATTTTCAGAAAACAACTACTGATCTAAAATAGTGAAATTTCAAAATACCTTTGTCATAACATCAAGTTCTCGTTCTCTTGGAAACTTGATGTTACCAATTAAATTTATATCATTGTTCCTAAGTATATCTTGCATATAAGAAATGTATTCTGTGTATTTTTGGCCATCTTCAGTTAGAGCAGCCACTCTTTTCCATTGAAATTTTTTAAATAATGCCAAATACACATATTTGTATTGTTTATTTTCACCAATTGTACGAAAAAAATATGGATATCGACTTCTGTCACTGAAACTTGAACCTTCAGCTCCATAACTGATGACAACAGTTTTATAATGTTTCGAAATACCAATTAAAGGTTCTACTGTTTCGGAGCACGCTGGACCCAGTACTCCAATTAATTTTTCATAATTTGTATGAATTATATAATCTATGAAAGATTTCATTACCATTTCAGGTTTACATTGACCATCACCGGCCATTAGAGTAATTTTATAATCTCTCAAAACTACATTATCTGTATTGATTGCTTCTTTAGCCATTTTTGCAGCAATAACAATTGACTTTGCAGAATAAAAATCACCAGTCATGGGAAATATACCACCAATCACTAAATTATTTTTATTCTCAATTTTTGGTTTCCATTCTGTTAGTGTGTAATTTAAATTATCCTTCAACCACTGACAAGCAATTGTTTCTTCATCTAAAGCAGATTTTCCAAATTTGTTATATCGATTTATTAAGTCCTCATACATTTGTCTTGTAAATTTAGCACGACTTATAGCTTCAAATGCAAATCTTGCTACAATTTCCAATTGCTCCCATACAACTTTTTCCAATTTATTAGATTCATAAGCACAACCTACGACCATGTGTTCTCGACAATGTGGAAATTCAATAGGCACAAATTCTCTTTCATTAGGTATTATTAAACTAGGCGTCCAATGCAAAATAACAAATGATTTATTTGATATGTCTAGTGAGGTAATATTTTCCGATAATTGTTTTGTCAAGTATTTTGTTAAGTACTTCAAATTTGGACCAACCCATGCAACTTGTACATATAACTTTAATAAATCAATATGATCTTTAATAAATAAAGTAACGTCTGGATATTCAGCTAAAATTGTTGCACATGATTCGTCTTTGTGTATTTGACATTGTTTAGGAATATACATTCCATTTTGACAAAATTCCATTTGACAGTAAAACTCTTTTGTCCTGTCATTAATGACATAATTTCTGATTAATTTTAAGCTATTGGCATCCAACACAAAACGCGAAATTGATTCTCTTTTGGTAAATGTTAACCAATTGTCATCTAACTTTGATAATGTTTCTGGTATAAACCAACCAAATCGACCAGGCGATGTCACTGAACCCAGTTCTCTCACATTGTATTTATTTAAAAGTGGCATTGTATCCAGATGAGGTGGAGTCCACACCTCCATATTCACCATAACATCAGGAATTCTATCAAAAAATGAAAATAATAATTTTTATATATTTTGGCAGACATCCGTTTTAGAAGCAGCTCTTTACTATTTTGTCTCACTGATTTTTATTCTTAAAAAAATTTACATTTAAAAATATAATTAAAGAGAAATTGAACCAATATATCCAAAAAGGTCATACAGATTAAAATCGTTAGTCTCTACATTGTTTGAAAAAGAATAGTTTTTTAAAACCCACAATTCACAACCGATTTTGGATTTCTTTTTTTTTTAATAATCTGTATCAAATGTGTAATAGATTTGTCAAGTTTGATTTTTAATTTACATAAAAATTTATATTGCTATAAACAAACTATATTAACAAATTGTTGATTTAGACAACAACTGATGGATTTTAATGAAACTTGTTACTCGGGGGTTTTCGGGGTTGCTGATTACAAGACTGATATTTGTTTTCAAAAATTGAAAATGGCGGAATAATTTGTAAAATGTTACTGAATTCGCTTGAAACTCGATACTCGGGGGATTTTGGGGTCGTTGATTTTGAATCTGAAATTGGTTTTCAAACATTAAAAATATCTGATATAATATGGCAGAAATTTTTTATAAAATTAATTGGATTCCCCTAAATTTTGTTATTTGAAGTTTTCAGGGTCGTTAATTACGAATCTGATTTCTGTTCTTAAAAATTCAAAATGGCCGATCCAATATGGATGAAATTTTTTTGTCAAAATTGATTGAAATCGCTTAAATTTTGTTACTCGGAGGATTTTCGGGTTCGCTGATTACGAATCTAATATCAGTTTTCAAAAATTCAAAATGGTGGATCTAATATGGCGGACATAATTTCTAAAATATTACTTAATTAGCTCGAAATTTGTTACTCAAGGGTTTTTGGGGTCGCTGATTACGAATTTGATGTCGGTTTACTAAAATTCAAAATGGTGGATCCAATATGGTGGACATAATTTGTAAAATGTTAATGAATTCGATTGAAATTCATTACTCGGGAGTTTTTGGGGTCTCTGATTACGAATTTGATGTCAGTTTACTAAAATTCAAAATGGCGGATCCAATATGGTAGACATAATTTGTAAAATGTTAATGAATTCGATTGAAATTCATTACTCGGGAGTTTTTGGGGTCGCTGATTACGAATTTGATGTTGGTTTACTAAAATTCAAAATGGCGGATCCAATATGACGGTCATAATTTAAAAATGTTAATGAATTCGATTGAAATTCATTACTCGGGGGTTTTTGGGGTCTCTGATTACGAATTTGATGTCGGTTTACTAAAATTCAAAATGGCGGATCCAATATGACGGTCATAATTTAAAAATGTTACTGAATTCTCTTGAACTTCGTTACTCGGAGGTTTTCGAGATCGTTGATTAAAATTTGATGTTGTTTTTCAAAAATTTTTATCATTTTATCATCATCATCAATATTTCAGAAATTTTGTTCATACAACAATTCAAAACTCCACTAGAATGTACACTAACAAATCCATTTTGATTTTAGATTATCAGGGCCGGCTCAATTGGGGCACCGCAAAAAATTACAATTACAATTTTTACACTCTGATTTTAGCGCCCTCTGGACCTAATAATTTAAATACACAAATTGTCTCGTTTAGTTAAAATATAGTTTTTAATTGTAAATTTTATTTAAATTTAGAAAAAAAGTGAGTAAGAAAAAAAATAGTAAAAAAAGTGGCCAATTTTCGTGTTCTAAAACGGACTTCTACTTTAAATTCCAAATAAAATATGATTTCATTTTCGTGACAAATTTACTTACTCTCTGTATCCAGAAGCTATCATTTTATCGGATAGTCTAGAATAAGTAATATTTGTTTGAAAAAAGTCTTCATTTTCAATTACAGCAACGTCTGGATAACCCAAAATATCAGTCAAAAAAATTTTCATAACCCTCGTCACAAGCCTTTGCGTCACTCTTCGTGAGATTTCAAAATTGATACTTAATAATTGACCTTCATAATGAACAACCCTTTTTGGTTGTATATCTGTAATTAAAAAAAAAAATTAATTTCTAAATTTACATGTTTCCCCATTTATAATTTTTAAAATTAACTAACCTTCAGTTAGACAAGTGTTCGAATATGAATTCTTGACGAAAATTATAAAAACCATTAAACTGAGGATATACCTTGAAACAAGCATTTTTTGGTATATACCATTTATGTTGTCACCTATAAAAAAAATAACAAAAAAAAAATTAGAAATATTCACTTTTTGTTTTCAAGAAAAGAGAAATAATTTTATATTATTTTTGTATTTTATATGCCTCTTAGAATGAAAATTTAAAAATCTCATAATGAACATATATTTATAAGTTTATATGATGAAAAATTACGCATGATTTTAATCTTATGGAAAAATACTAGAATGATGTTAATAATGATCTTTGACTTAAAAAATTTTGATTGCAAAATGTTTTACTTTGAAAATCATCAACTACTGATATAACAACACATCAAAAAAGAATTTTTAATGAAAAGCATTTTTTTCTTGTTTCTTAATATCAATTGCATTCATCAATGAAGTACTGAGAAAATTATTTCAATACAATTTTTACTGAGAATCAGATTAAAATTTATTAAAATATTACTTCGATTAAAAAATTAAATTTTTATTGAATAAAATATATTACTATGGAAAAATTAGTTTTTTAAAAAATAATTTTAAAAATTTACTGCATTCACAATTATTTTTTTAACATTTTACAAATATAAAATGTTTATTTATTTTATAGTAAACAATCGCTGTAATGTTAAAATGTTATTGATTCAAATTTAGAGTATTAAAAAAAAAAATTTCATTATTTTAAAATAAAAAATTTTTAATAAAAACTTTTATTGTGTCTGAAAAACATATATACAAAAAATATAATGATAATGATTAATGACTTTTATTTACAATGTCAATGACTGCCGTTATTTTCTAGGTATATATATATATATACCTATATATAGATCCGTGATAGTAATGTAGATCATTTCTTGACAAGCACTTTAGTTTCATAAAACACTGATGAAGAAAATTATAACTTCACAACATTATAAACTTAATTTTTATTACATAAATTATCAGAATGGAAATCAATAAACAAAGAAATACAAAATTTATTTATTATTGTAAAATTTATTAAATTTATTTTATTATTAAATTATTTATTATATGAATTTTTTTTTGAGAATTGAAATTGAAAATGTGAAGTCTTAAAGTCTTCAGGTAATATGTAAATTAGAGTAAATAAATAAAATTCTACGAAGTGTTTCAAAATTCAGTCATTACGACATATTGACTAAAAGTTATTCTTTAATACAACACGCAAGAAATTTAGAAATATTAATTTTTTTTTATTAGTATTTTTGTTATAATTAAACTTATAATTCAATTATTTTCTACTCTACGGTTTTTGTTCACAACCTTTAAGAAAAATTATTATTTACATTAAAAAAATTAATAAAAATTTAAAGTAAAATATAAAATATTGAAATTTAATTTTAAATATTTAATTTATTATTATATGAAACTTAAAATTTTTTAAACTTTTTAATTTAAAAAAATTTTATTTTTATTAATTACGTATAAAAATATGAATTTTTACCATTTTACGCTAAAAGAACAAAAATAATAAGACGCACTTATTTTATTTATTTTTATTTATTGTACTTATATACATTTTTATAATGAACTAGGATATTTTAGACGCCAGGTATGTGTACATTATATATATATATATATTGTATGTTTAAAAGAATGTAGCACGCATTAATTTTGAACTTTGAACATATCTGCTGTACAAATAATGTACATGTTCATTATTTATGTGATCCATACTTCCCGTGCATTACAAATAGATGAAATATTATTAATTTTAAAAATAAAAATACGCGCAGAACAATAAATTTTAATTTCTCTAGTGAAACCTGTTAAATGGCGTTATTATTGATCAACATTTAAGAGTAATAAAAACTATCATAAATTGAACAAAACAAAACAATTGAATCATTTCTCCCCGAATCAAAATTGTTTAAAAATTAAAAACAATTTTATTATTATTTTTTTTATTTTATAATGAAAATTATTATTTTACACCACAAAAATATTATTATATTCTATTTATTTAATTATTTGATTAAATCTAATTTATTTTAAAAATAATTACAATATTATCAATTAACAAATTTCAATCATGATTGGTATAGAGAGAATTCATGTTTAAAAAAAGGCGTTTCATTGATTATTCATTTTATATTCATTTAATCTAATAATCATTTTAACCTTTCAAATGACTCTATCATAAAGTTAATTTACTTTTTTTTTTTACTAAATAAATGTCACACATATATATGATTTTTAAAATCCTGTTTTCTTTCTAATCAATTTATTTACTATTTACAATTAACTTTTTTAAAAATTGTTGATAAAATTTTTGTCTTATCTTTCATAGAGGGAATTTAATTTCTGTATATATATATAATGTGTGTAACTCTCTGAGACTACTTTACCGACTATCACGTTTATTTTTAGTTATATGACGTCTTCCTCTTGAAAGCATTCACATTCAATAAACGAACATTGATTGTAAAAAAAAAATTTAGTGTAAAATTGGAAAATTAATATACTACAATTTTTAATATAATAATTAATTTAAATGATCTTTTAAGAAAACAAAAAAGAAAAACCTGTTACTATTTTTATTTGTTAATAGAAAATTTTTATAATAAATTAAAAAAATATTATATTACAATTAACTTAAATTATTGATTTTTGTGATATAATCATGTAATTGAATGCTCAAACTAATTAAATACATGCGTAAAGTTTTCGTCCACTACTTTTTTTTCCAGTGTTACTAAAAATAACAGCTGTTTACGTTTATGTCTATACATAGCAGTCATGAAAAACAATGTACCATGAATAAAATTTTGCAACAACATGCATTTGTAAATTTGATGAACTATATTTGGCTATTAGAATACTTTATTATTTTTATTATTATTATTATTGTTATTATTATTATTCTTATTATTATTATTATTATTTTTGTTACTGTTATTGTTGATATTATTATTATTTTTATTAACAATCATAACTAATATGTAAAAATAAATTACAAAAATTATTTTATTTAAAATTCATTAATAATTCTCTATTTTTCAATTGTTAATGATTCATTCTTTTAATTTAAAAAAAAAACAACACATTTTATAATAGACTATTTGAAATTTAATTACATTGTTTTTTTTTTCAAAATTCCACTTTGATTTTATGTAATTTTAGAAAAAATAATTTTTTGATAATAATTTATATTCTTACCGTTATTAAGAGACCAATTTAATAACTGAAACGAATATATTGACTTATTGCATTTGCACAATTAATGCGTTTTGTTTTGATATGACAGAAGTGCTAGTCATTATTCATCTTCGAATTTCAAAACTCATTTGTATTGGTTCTAGAATTTGACGCACTTCACAAATGTTCTTCATTTTTGTTCTTTTTTTTTTGTTTTTTTGAAAGTGAAAATGAACTTTCTTTTTTTCAAAGTCAAAAAAGAAGAACTTAAAAAGAAAATAAAGTATACAATATAAGTACACGCAATTTATAAAAGAAGAACAACCCACTTTAAATCTGAACGCTGCCAACGCTGGCAGCTGACTACTGTCGACTGATATATCACAGACTATCCGATAAAATTACCGAAAAAAAAAAAAATACAATATTAACAATGAAATTTTTTTTTTAATGCACACGAAAAAATTTTATTTATTATATTCTTACATGAGAAAGTAATAACAAATTTAAAATTGAAAGTCTGTTATAAAATTCAAATAAATATTTAAAAAGTGAAATACAATAAAGTTTGGGTAAATAATATAAATTTTGTTTAAAAAAATTTTTTTTTTATCTCTACTCACCATGTGGAATAATTAGTTTAAAGACTAAAGAGCATATTTATTAAAAATATTCTAAAACTAAGTCCTATATTTATCTATGCATATACATTTTACAGTTTTACGGTAAGAATATTTTCAAATTATAAATTCTTAAATGTATTGATACTTCGTCCCGTTGCTTTGTCGAGCATGCGTAGTCATAATTTGATTTCCTGGTCAAATATCTTCCTTCTATTTATATATGTAAAACGGAAAGTATATGTACAGGCACTTTTCTCTCATAAGGAATATTAAATTTTTTTTTGTATTTGCAATAAATTTATTGTTTATCTTCAACATTGGAGATTACTAATGGCGTTGACATATGAAATTGTATTAATATTAATAAATACATGGTGATTGCCCCCGTTATCTGTAAAACAATATACTTTTAATTTTTGAAAAAAAAATATATATATATATACTTTTCATCCACAGCACAATATATTTTTAACGAATTAAACTGAGAAAAATATTTTCAACACATTTTTTAAATTATGTCCTTCATATTGTATTCGATATTTTGAATTTTTGAAAACCGACCTCAGATTCGTAATCAGCGACCTCGAAAACCCCCGAGTAACGAGTTTCAAGAGAATTCAGTAACATTTTTTAAATTATGTCCACCATATTGGAGCGACCATTTTGAATTTTAGTAAACCGACATCAAATTCGTAATCACTGACCCCAAAAACCCTCGAGTAACAAGTTTCGAGTGAATTAAGTAACATTTTTAGAAATTATGACCACCATATTGAATCCGCCATTTTTAATTTTTGAAAACCGATAATAGATTCGTAATCAGCGAACCCGAAAACCTCCGATTAGCAAAATTTAGGCTAATTTACTAAATTTAAAAATATTTTCTCCCCCATATATAGATAAAATAAATTTTATTAAATTTTTTAAAAATTCAGTCGAACAATTTTCAAAATAAATTATTTTGCGCAAAACTTTGTTGTGAAATAATAATTATTTCAGTTTTATATATATTTTTTTTTGTTTAAAGTTTGTAAATAATTGTAATTTTTATCAAATTTCTACAAACAATAGCTCATTTTGTTCTTTGAAAGATTTTCTATACAATATTCTGTTCGTTGAATTTTTTTAACAATTTTTTTTCTCAAAATTTAATAAATAAATAAAATTTTAACCATTATTTTAAAACCAATTTTTAAAAAATACAAAATCAAAATTGTAGAGAATTTTTCAAAGTGAAAATAATAAAAAAAAAAACTCTATAAAAATTGAATATAAATTACGATTGTTACATATATTTTAAGAAAAAACAAAAAATATTAAATTAATTAATATTTGACAATAAATTTTGACAAAAAATATTTTTTTTTTTAAATTGAACAACTAAATCTTTCAAAATTTTTGTGTAATATAAATTTTTACTGTGAGTATAAAAAATAATTTTTTAGTTTTGAGGTTATGCTACGGGGCTAAGTATACCCTTAAGTGAGTTATTTACAACATTTTTCTTAGCACTGCAGGCGAAAAATTCTGATTCTGTTTGAAACTGTCAAATTTGCAATGATTTTTAATAGGTTAGAAAGTTTTTTTTCATGTTCTTTATATTTTTCCTCTATTTTCTAGGAAATAAGCTTTCATTTCCTTTTTCATTCATTAAAATCGGTCAATTCTATCATATGTTCTATGATTTTGACACAAAAAAAGCATTTTTATCCACTCTGATTTCGTTTGTCCAAATAAATATCGGGCAAAAAAATTTGGGCGCTAATTTTTAAAATTAACCAATCATAATATCGTCGATAACTTCTGATTGGTTAATTTTTGAAATCTACGGCCAAATTTTTCGGACAAATTAAAGTTTAATAAAATAAAAATTGGAATTGGAAGTGAAAATAAAAGTGGAACATTATCGACCCCCCCAAATTCAGATTTTTGTAGAAAAGAATTTCTAAACACAGAAAAAAAGGTGGGTAAAAAGTTGTAAAGATAGAGGATAAAAGTCGTTAGGATACAGGGTAAAGGATAAATTTGTGATGGATAAAAATGTTACTAAAATATTACTAGAAAAATGGATGTCATATTTGAGTAAACTGTCTAATTTTAATAAAAATATTAGTAATTTTACACTTAACTTATTAAATCCACAAATTTTATATAAATAAGTAATTGCACGTGGAAATATTTCGCCTATAATTATTGTCAATTAATAAAAATATCTTTGACTAATACAACTGACAGCTGACGACAGTAGGTAAATAATCAGAACTGGGAAATTACAACTCAACGTCTGTATTGTTGCCGGAAACAAAGTTGGGTAGTAACTGAATTTTTTGTGCATATTAGGCTGTGTCAGTTCATCGAGATATTTAGAGTTTAAGTTATGATATCAGAGGCGTGGAGGGACAACAAACAGACGACACAATGTTATTCTTACGGGGAAGAAAATTTGTTTCCACTTTCATCAATTTTATTCATACTTTAAACACGGAAAACGCTTGTTGACATATAATAAAATTAAAATGTGTGTTGATAATTAATTTTGTTATATATTTGAATCAATTGCATTTATAGATTCTCTGAATTCGTGATAAAATATAAATTTTGAGGTTAGGGGTGTTTGTTTACTAACTTGAAATCTTTTACTGCTGCGGTAATTCACACTTAAAATATACATTTTATATCTTTTTTAATAACATGCCTACTGGATATTATTTAATAATGTTAAAATGTAAAATGTGATTAGTAAACAAACTTTTCTAACCTCAATATTTATATTTTATCACGAATTCAGAGAATCTATCAATGCAAATGAATCAAATATATAACAAAATTAATTATCAACACACATTTTAATTTTATTATATGTCAACAAGCGTTTTCCGTGTTTAAAGTATGAATAAAATTGATGAAAGTGGAAACAAATTTTCTTCCCCGTAAGAATAACTTTGTGTCGTCTGTTTGTTATCCCTCCAGGCCTCTGACGTCATATCTTGAACTCGAAATATCTCGATGAACTGACACAGCCTAATATGAACAAAAAATTCAGTTACTACCCAACTCTGCTTTCGTGCAACAATACAGACGTTGAGTTGTAATTTCCCAGTTCTGATTATTTACGTACTGTCGTCAGCTGTCAGTTGTATTAGTCAAAGATATTTTTATTAATTGACAATAATTATAGGAAAAATATTTCCACGTGCAATTACTTATTCATAAAAAAATTGTGGATTTAATAAGTTAAGTGTAAAATTACTAATATTTTTATTAAAATTAGACAGTTTACTCAAATATGACATCCATTTTTCTAGTAATATTTTAGTAACATTTTTATCCATCACAGATTTATCCTTTACCCTGTATCCTAACAACTTTTATCCTGTATCTTTACAACTTTTTACCCACCTTTTTTTCTGTGAATATATTATACAATAGTCTGAAATTAGTTTGAAGGCAAAATATTCAAATTTTGTGATTTCAAAAATACGAATTCTACATGTAAGAAAAAAAATCTACTTCGGACTCTGCATATAAAAATTCCAGATTCATATTGAATTCAGATATGTGATTATGTACTTAATTCAAATTGTTGTGAACTAATTTTAGATTTTTGACCTGCAGACTAAGAATACAAAATTGTTGCTGATTGATTGCAGATTTTGAACATAAAAATTCCGGATTATTCACAATATTTTTTTGGATTAAGATTTTTTGCTAACAAAATCTAGTTTATTATGAACAGATTTGGACATTGTATAAATTCAAATTGTGGACTCAATTTTAATTCAAATTTTCGATCAAACTAAATTCAGAATGTAGCACAATAAATTCTTTATACAATACAAATTTTTGGATTATTTCAGACTCTTTATGCGGATTCAAATTTTTGTCCTAAATTGACAGCAGAATGTTACTGATTTTGTACGTAAAAATTTCGGATTATTCCCTTATTTTAAACTAAATCTGTATTGTTGCGAACTAATTGAGAATTAGTCCAGAATAAGTTAAGAATTTTAATGAAAAATTTTATTAAAATTTTTGAAAATTTTAAAGTTACTTGAATATGATAAATATTTAGGAACGATCATGATTTAAGAAAAAATAATATTGTGCTGAGTGAATAGAAAAGTTTTTAATAAATTCATACCTCATTGAGTAGTGAGAAGTTAATAACAAGACCTCTTGCACAAAATACATTATTGCGATGCAGAAGTTGCAAGGAAAATAAATAAAGCTAAAAAAAATAATTTAAAAATAAATTCATCATTATATTTTTAAAATTTCTATTATTGAACCAATAGAAATTTTGTTACCATCATTTATTAATATAAATCATCTATATTATTACCTCTTCCTTTATCTTGACATCATGTGTTGATAATAAAACATCGTGAACTGTATTTCCAATTTTTTGTGCTTGAATTTTTGCATTTTCACAAATTCTAACAATGAAAGTTAGCTTCAACACATAATAAAACATTGCTATGTAAAAATGTAATTCAAAAATTTCCTCAGCATTATTTCGTAAAAGTTTTAAAATATAAAAATAAAGTCTAAAAGTAATTTCTGTGAACATCATTGTTATACTTGCAACAACATGAAGGCCATATGTGGAATTTAGCATTTTTAAAATATCGCTTACTTCATGATGTTCTTTTTGAAGTTTATTAATTTCAATTAACAACAATGAATTATGCTGCTCATGATAGGTTCTTCTCAAAAGATGTGGCTCCTTTGTCATCATAGTAAATTTTAAATTTTTCAGTGTTTCATTAATTTTTTTAAAACACATTTCAATAACATACACACAATTAATATATTGTGTATCAGCAAGAAAAACCACCAATGATACATGCAAATATGTAACACTTATCAAAGTTTGAATATCGTAAATTACAATATAAGTTAATGTAAATATTAAAAAAATATAACCAACAATATCTTTTGCTATTATTAATTTTGAAATATTATTAAAATATTCCTGGGGAATATTTGACGATACTGCAATGATTTTTTGAAAAAATTTCATTCTTGGTATACTAAATACATGTGTGAATATCATAATAAAGCCACCAAATAAAAGATAACAATTTTTTTGTAACATATCAGGAACTCCTTTGCCCAAATTACCATAGACATTCATTTGATAAAGTAACATAAATATAAAAAATGCATTGATAAATGTCATTAAACTGGAATAAAAATACATTAATTTTGAATAAATTATAATATTATTTTCAATTGAATATGGAAATATGCCATGAATACGACAAAGTAGGAAATTTATTTTCATTAATGATAAAAAATTTGAGACACGAAATAACCACTTTTTCATGATTGTACGTACACGTCAACAAGTAATAGTATAATATGGATAATAATAAATTTACCTTCATTATTGAAATTAATCAATTTAATTTCCAAAGTGCTTTATTGATCATGTTATTAACGATTAAACGGTTTTTCATTTTCTATGACATTATGTAAGCAATTTATTAAATATAGAATTCAATAAAATTAATTGTATTATTAAACTTATTGATTGAAATTATATACATATAACTCTGTAATAATTACTATTTGTTATTTTAAATTAAAAGAAACAAAATTTCAATAGAAATTTCTATAAGTGACAATTTTTTTCCATGTGAATATGTCAATTATCTTTCTTCACAAAAAGGTTTTGATGAGACAAGAAATTGTATCAAAATTAATAAATAAGTTGTAATCCCACCAACAAGCTGTAAAAAATATTATATATAATATAAAAATTGAAAAACATTTCTACTTCGATAGTAAGTCAAAAAACTGAATTGGCTTGAAAGGGTCGCACAATTATTCTATAAAAATCATTAATTCTTCTTTAGATCTTCTTTAATTCAATTATTTAACAAATTTTGAACTAAAATGATTCTTCACTAAATTAATTATTTTTAATCATTTTAATTAAATACATCAGAAATTCAATTATATCAAAATTATTTTTCAATTAAAATTTTTATGAAATTTAACAATTGTTTATAATTTAAAAAAAAATATCACAATAAAATTAAAATATTTTTTAAAAATTTCAATTCAAAATAAACTAAAATTCAATTATTACCCGAAATTTTAATTTAAAATCAATTCAAAATCCAATAATTATCCAAAATTTTCAATTTAAAATGAAATAAAATTCAATTATTTCCTAAAATTTCTATTCAAAATTAATTATCCAAATTTTCAATCAAAAATGAACTTCAATTAAATTATTATCCATAAAATTTCAATTAAAATTTAATTATTTCCCAAAAATTTTCAATTTAAAATCAAATAAAATTTCATTATTCTCAAAAATTTGAATTCAAAATTAATTGAATTTTCAATAATTTGAATTTAAAAGCATCTAAAATTTAATTATTTCTAAAATTTTCCATCGAAATTTTTTTTTTTGAAATTTAATAATTTGAATTATAACTCTAAGGAAATTGAATTATTTTTAACAATTTTAATAATATTCTTTGAAAATTCAACTATCTGAAACCATTTTTCAATTAAAAATGATTTTCAAATTATTGTATTTTGTCCGCATTTTCTAATAAATTTTTAGTGAAATCATCTAAAATTTTAATTACAAAACACTTAAAGTTTCAATTCAATTTCTGTTAATTGTTTTTGTTCGGCCGTTTATAATTTCGGAGAAATGAAAATTCGGCGTCTTAAAAATTCTGCCAAACAAAAATTCGGTATAGCTAAAAATTTTGTTAAGTAAAAATTCGTGTAAAAAGAAATTCTGTCAAATGCTAATTCAAAAAATAAAAATTCTTTTAAAAAATAATTATTTCTATTAAAATTCTTTAAAATTTCTTCTTTCTTGTATTTTCAATGAAAATCTTTCTGAATTTGCAAATAAGAAGCAAAAAATTATAGATTATATTTTTATATTGTCATACCGCTGTCAGCAAACTCGCATCTAAAGTTATTCCTCTTGCCATAAGTGAATTATCTCGCTGAAGTATTTGCAACGAAAATAGTTGAAGCTGAGAAATAAAATTTTAAAATTACAAGAATCTCTTGATTTTTTTTCTCGTATTATTTAAAGGGTGCATGATTATCCCATAAAAATCTTTATTTAAAATTATCATTTTAAAAAATTTTAAATTAGATATAATAATAATAATAATTATTATTATTATTATTATATTATTATATTATTATATTATTAATATAATTATTTTTTTAGACGAATTTTTATTTTTTGAATTAACATTTCACAAATTCACAGAATTCTTTTTCTAAACAAATTTTTACTTTACAGAATTCTTATGTGTCGAATTTTTATTGTACAAACTTTTTAAAACAATTTTTGATTTGTCCAAAATTGCAAATGGCCGAACAAACAATCGACAGAAAGATGTTTAAAATCCACTAATCAAAAGTTATCAAAAAAAATTGTGATTGGTGGATTTTAAAAATCGCGCCGAAATCTGTCCATTGCTTTTTCGGCCATTTGCAATTTCGGATAAATAAAAAATTAGGCGTTTTAAGAATTCTACCGAATAAAAATTCGGTGCTTAAAAATTCTGTTAATTAAAAATTCTTTAAAAAGAAGGAAATTCTGACAAATGTTAATTCAAAAAATGAAAATTTGTGTAAAAAATAATTATATTTAATAAAATTGTTGAAAATGAAAATTCTCACTAATAATTTTTACGGGATAATCATACACCTCTTATTTAATATTTACCCCGACAGTAAAATTATGCACAATTTTATGAATTTCTGTGGTCATATATAATATTTCCCCAAAAAATTTAATTTTTCTTTTCTAAGAAAATCTTCAAAATTTATTTATACTTAAGAGTGTTGAAAGGTCTCTGAAATTCTTTGCGAAAGAGAGATTTTTAATTATCGCCCTATAAAAACGGCATTGAACGTGAAAATGATAAACATTTAAAATACATTTTTCTCGAAACACGGTCACTTTTTACAAAATCGGCCAAAAACAGCTAAATGTTCCTTATATTATAAATTCCCTAAATCCGAAAAATTGTCCGAATCCATACAAAAACGCGATTGCAAAACGAAAAGTAGGAAAGTAATATAATGACAGGTTCATTTTGTCCTGCTGCCGCCAGATGGCAGAAGCATGCAGGGAAGCAAAAAGTCGCAGCTGTTATTATTATACATTCCTAATTTTTTTTTTAATCGTGTTTTTGTATGGATTCGCACAATTTTTCGGATTCAGGGAATTTTTATAATATACGGATCATTTAGTTGTTTTTGGCCGATTTTGTAAAAAGTGACCGTGTTTCGAGATAAAAGTATTTTAAATGTTTATCATTTTCACATTCAATGCCGTTTTTATAGGGCGATAATTAAATGCCAAATAATTTCAGAGACTGTTCGGCACTCTTAAATAACAATGTAGTTTGTAATTTCTTTCCAATATACAAAATTTTAATTTTTGGTTTAAAAATTTTTTTTTAATACAAACCTCATATGAATTTTTATGAATTAAAAATATATTTTTCAATGATATATATATATATGCATAATTTTTCCACTAGGATATATTTTGCATTATTTATTATACGCACTTCATCTTTTAATTGTTGTTCATCAGAATTTAGTAGAACTTCATGAACCAAAGTACCTGTTGACATTGCTTCATTTTTGTTTAATTGACACGCCCAAATCAAGCCAGTGAACTTTACAGAATAATACGATACCGATGTTATAAAATACGAATACCAAATTTGTTTTTCCAAATTAATTTTTTTTTCACTACGACTATGTAATAAATAAAAATATAAACTCAACGTAATTTCTGTAAATGTTAAAATAATTGATGAAACAATTTGAAAACTATATGTTGAATTAAGTTTCTCAAGAACTTGACTAACGGAAAAATGCATTTCTTTAATTGATTGCAATTTTAAAATTGAAATTGAATTTTTACGTTCATGAAAAAATGTCACCAATAATTGATTTTCATTCATTAAAATATTATTCTTCAATTTAATAAGATTTTCATTAATATTTTTAAAACATATCAACAATACCAATACAATATTCATATATAGACAGTCTGTCAAATATATCACCAATGTTGCATATAATGAATAAGCTTTACATACTGCAACATAAATATTTTTATCAGAAATATTTGGAATTTGTCCTATTAAAAAAATGAAACCAAATATATCTTTTATATAAATGAATAGTCCAATTTTTTGAAATGCCTCTTTGGGTACATTTGATGAAACTTTAAATAAATCCTGAAGAAATGAAAGTCGAGGAACAGTATGAATAAGATTCCAAATTCCAACGAATACACACATTATTACATAACTATTGCCCTGTAATAGTCCAGGAATGTTGTCGTACTTTAAAGTACCTGATATGTCTGTTTGATATAAAACAACAATTCCATAACCTAAATAACACGTCATTATTGTAAATGTGATAAAATACCATGATTTAGATAATGAAATTGACATATTGACAATGTCATAAGAATAAGGAAATATTCCATGTAAGCGGGATAAAATAAAACATGGTTGCATTAATGAAACTGTATTATGAATTTTTAATTTTTTAAATGGATTTAATAATTCACTAATTACTGACATTTTTGATTTTTATTTTAATGGTTTTTTTTAACAACTGAAAACTTTATTGAAAATATTCAATGTAATATATATTTCTACAAATGTTTGAAAATTACGTATCCATAGTGATGACATTTAATTTTCATTTATCGCAATTAAGATGTCTATTATGCTAAATGAATTTGTTAACTTTGTTGTTATTAATTTTCATAATGAGCAAAATTGTAATTTATTATTATTATCGGGACGCATTAATAAGTTCTAAAAATCAATTGTTAGAATTTTCATTTAATAAAATTTCATTTGATATAATTTTCATTGAGCCGAATTTTATTTGTTCGAATTAATATTTTGCAGAATTTTCATTAAACCGATTTTCTATATTACAGAATTAATAAATAAAAATTCAGTGAAGCGAATTTTCGATTATATAAAAATTCTGTAATATAGAAAATCGGTTTAATGAAAATTCTGCAAAATAATAATTGGAACAAATAAAATTCGGCTCAATGAAAATTATATCGAATGAAATTCTATTAAATGAAAATTCTAACCATTGATTTTTAGAATTTATTCATGCGTCCCTTATTATTATTATTTTATTATTTTTATTATTATTGCTATTATTATTGTTAGTCTCTGTAAAAATATAAAGAAGTATCAGGTAAAAATTAAATAACAATAACACATAAATGTCTGGAAAAGCCAATACTACTTTTTATTTGATTAACAACAATCACACTCGCGTCAATTACGTTCTCTCGAAATAAAATAATATTATACATTATTAAATAAAATACTTTTTTGTATTAAATAACATAATACATAACTTTTTACACATCATTTATTCATTATTAATAAATTTATTTTTAAACTATGTTATATATTGTGGAATAATTATTGATTAACTATATTTTATTTATTATAAAAAATTTTAGAATTCAAGTTGAATATTTAGAAAATTATTTTCATTCTAACCATATATATATATAGTAACTGTGCAAAGCTGAAACAATATTGAGTTCTTTTTAAACGTTTCTTATAACTATTTTTGTTTTTACGAAAAAATAAAATATTTTACATAACATATATGTAATATATTTATATAGAGCCGGTTTTCACCGTTTGGATAAATTTAATTTTCCGAGAGGTTGTAGTTATTTTTTGCGTCTGCGCAGAAGCTGTGTACAAACATTCTGCGCAGACGTAGAAAATATATCTACTGCCTTAACCTCTAGATTAAATTTATCCACACGGTGAAAATAGGCTCATATTATTGTAATATTATTTATCTAAATTATCAAAATTTAATAACTTTAAGGAAGACAATTTAAAAATAATTTTTCTTTTTCAATTTTTTTTTTCAATTTTCAGACAAAAATTTCAATAAAACATACCGAAGTAAAGGTAATAATTATACGCAGAGAATCACCTTCTTATATTATTGTAAATTTTAAAATTAAAACTGCAAAAAAGAAAATATTTTTTTCCTTAACAATATTGATGTTTAATCACTTCCAATATTAAAACTTATTCTCACCTTTTTTTTTTTTTTTATTAATTATTACATGTATATTGTGGCACTTAATTTGTTTTATCTAACAACAAAAACAGCATTGAAATTCATTTAGACAGTAAAATTTTATATTCCGTATTTTTTATATATCAAAAAGTAGCGCAGGTTTTATTGTTGTTCAATTCACCGAAAAAAATATTCTTGTATTCAGAGGAAAATTCCTCTTACAGAATCCTCTTGAATTTTATTCTTAAAACAAGAGTAATACTCTTTAAATACAATACGTGCCTATTTTTGAAGGTAAAAGAAATTTTTAAAAGTAATTTTTAAAAAAAATTTAAAAATTTTGAGGTTATGCTATTTAAAATTTTATTTTATTACGATTTTTATTTATTTTAATTTTATTTAAAATTTATTTTAAATAAATTTTCAAATTTAATGAATTATATGTTTTGCGCATAAAAATATTATTAAAAATAGATTTAGTTGATTTATTCAAAAAAATTAAAATCAATTTCAATTTATTTATACTCAAATAGATGTAAATCATGGAATAACAAATTTTATTCCTTTTAATTTTATAGATTATATCTATATGACAGACAAATTAGATGATTGCATTTTTATTATTTCAGACTTCTTTTTATGATGATATTTTCCTCTTAAATTAAGAGGAATAATTTTACTAGAGGACAATCCTCTTAAACCTAGAGGACATCCTTTTTCAGCATATACTAGAGGAAAATATGCATTGAAATGAGAGGAATCCTCTTGATACAAGAGGATTTTTTTTTCGGTGAAAAGTGGTTTTTATCATTTTTAGTTTAACTTTGGTGGTATAGAGGATATTTTCAAATATAAATTTCATTATCACGTGTCAGTATTATTATGTGTTCCAATAAAATTTTTTTTTCTATTGGGAGTGATATAAGGCACCAGATTTTGAAGAAAAAAAAACAATTAATTTAATGTCTTTTGAGAATTAGATAAAATTTTAGTTCTTGTGCATCACTAGGCCATAAAAATTGTTATGATCATATATCGAATGTTAATATTTTAACTGCGTGCGTTTGTGTATATTTTTTATTTTTAAATTATTCAAGTTCAAAATAATACTTAAATATATGTACCGTGACTTTTTATATTAATTAATTAAGTATTTAAAAAAAAAAACATATTTACGTCCACGTGAAAAGGGCCGATTTTGGTACTATTGCATGATGGGAATCACTTAAGATTTCAGTTTTTTGGTTAGAAAAATGAAAACATGTGTTTTGACAGCCGAAAAAGGTACTGCTAACTTAATATTGCGGTTGCATTTTCTGCGAAATTAAGATAAATATTATTTTTGTTATTTTTATGATTTATTATATATTATGTATAAAAAAGGGAAAAATACAAATTATTAATATAACTTAAGAGGTGACTCTACCCTGAATGATTATATAAAAAACAATTTTTGAAGAATTTTCTTCTATTTACATAGAAGCATATAATTTAAACACAGCTTCTTGACATTTTGTACCTATTTTGTTATAAAATATTTAATATATACCGGAGTTAAAAAGTTTCAGTACATTTTTGATAGATTGATAAATAATACTCGCTTTCACTGTGAATAAAAGCATTTTTGTTTATTTGTAAAGTTTTTAAATAAGACCGCTCATTTTAACCAATGAGAGGACCGGCCGTTTCATGACTTGCGTGCTAGGTGCGTGAGTCACGTGATATTTGTTGTTAATATGGCGTTGGCTTCTTGACATACGTTAACACCGTCGGTTTGTATATATATATACTGTTTAAAAAAGTTTATTCGACAGGATATCTATAAATAAAAATTTGAAACATCAGTATAGAATGAAACGTAATCGTACAAGTGAGATTGTAGATAAAAAGGTAAAAGACTATAATAATATTGAAAGTCACATTGACGAAGTAGTCGTTGATGGAGGTTATGTAAACGATACATAAAATATTCTATTTTATATATTTTTTTATTCATAAATTATTCTATTTTATTATAACGATTATTAAATAAAATATGGATAATGAAAGAATTCAGGATTTGATACTTAGCTTTAACTGCAATTTTTGCGCATAAATGTTTTTATTTAAGGAGGTTCAACCCATTAACATAACCTCAAACTAAAAAATTGTTTTTTACCAACTAATAAAACTATAAATAAAATTAATTTTTGTCAAATTTTGAAAGATTCAGTTGTACAATTTTCAAAATAAATTATTTTGCGCAAAAATAAAATATTTTTTGTTTAAAGTTAGTGAACAATTGTAATGTTTATGCAATTCTTACAAACAATAGGTCATTTTGCTCATTGAAAAATTTTCTACAATTCTTTTTGTTGAATTTTATTAAAAATATTTTGTTCAAAAGTTAATAAACAAATAAAATTTTTATATTTTTTAAACAAACCATTATTTAACAAAAACATAAAATTAGAATTGTAGAGAATCTTTTAAAGAGAAAAATGAGCCATTGTTCACTATAACTTTTAAGAAAAAATACAAAATGTTTTATTAATTATTATTCAACAACAAATTTTAACTCAAAATAATTTTTTTCCAAAATTGTACAATTAGATGTGTCGAATTTGGATGTAATAAATTTTAAATATATTTTTAGTTCTGTTAATAACTACTTTTTAGTTTGAGGTTATGTTAACGGGTTGAACCTTCTTAAAGTAAGCGATTATTATCTATCAATCCATATCCAAATGTACTGGTACTTTTTGACCCTCAGAGTATAATAAGAGATTGTATTTTACATATTTAAAAAAAAATTAATTAATGAAAAAATAAATTCAAAACATTCATGATAGTGTCTCCCCTTAAGAAGTCAATTTACACTCATTGAGTTTTGAAATAGTCCTTGATATAATCCATTCGTACCTTATTAATATTGTTTAAATATGTCCTACAAACATACTGGACTATCACTTTTTCTTAATTTAATTAGGTCATTATAATATTATTGCACGTTAATTCATCTTTTTTTTAAGGTTTCATTGGTAAAAATTGTTTCACAGATAACATACTTTCCTCTTTATCGTTAATATGGCAAAACTAGTTAACAACATTTCAAAAATGACTATTGATTGCGTCCTTTTTCTTTTTATAAAGAATCTTAAAATTTCAATCACTTTTTTTTTAAATTCCGTTTAGTAAGATATTACTGAGAAATACTATATCATAATTTGTAAAATTTTTTTTTTTAAAAAGTTGATGAAAACTATATATATTATTTAATAAAAATAATGAAATATAATTAACAATTAGAATATTATTCTTATAAATAATGTGAAATAATTTTTTCATCTTTTACAAATTTGAAACTTTGAGAATTAACAATATGATTACTTAATATTTATTTGATCACCAATTCCCATCCCCTTACCACGAGAAGTTTGCAGCAAATTTGAGACGAATATCAGCAATGAACATACAAAAAATTTTCTATGCAAAGTTGCAAAAATAGATGAAAATTATTAAAAATTTGTAAATAATAAAATTATGACATCGTAAAACAGAAATTATTCTTGATTCAAGGATATTTATTTAATTCTTGAATAATTTATTCTTGTCTAAAGAGTATTCAATTTATCGAATTCTTATAACAAAATAAATATTTAAAGAAAAATTATATTTGATTCGAAAATAATTTATAATATGTTCGGTAATAATAATATTTAATTAATAAATTTTAGATTAGATTAAGAATAAGTTTCTTTTACTATAATTTTTTTTTTTGCTAAGAAAAATTTCCATATCTTCACTTTTGCAAACTTCTCACTATCTACTACTATTTTCTAGTTTTTTTTTTTTTTTTTTGTACAAATTTCCGTGTTATATTAGGCTTTTTATATATTAGTCTTTTTGACAAAAAAACAAAGAAATAAAATATCTCAATATTGGAAGGATATTTCTTATATTCTTGTTATAAATAACCTAATAACTAGTGTCCTTAGAATTAGAAAATCGTTTGAAGTGAAAACCAAAATTCTTTTTTCATACGGAAGTCTCAGCCGCTGTGCTACCATTCACTTTATATGGACTTGTTTCTTTAGATCGAATTAAGTCAACCTAAGAGAAAATAATATTATAACTAACGTTTGCAAAAAAAATGGATTACTTCCTTATAATAGAAGGAGGCTTTTAATTATGATGACGATTAGGTGTTAATAAAATATTATTATGTATTCTATGCACTGAAAAAATTATATTCTAAAAAGAATATCTTTTTGGCGTCTATTTAAGAATATTTTCCATGCATTTTATTTTTAAAATTAAAAAATAATATTCTTAAAATAAAAAACAATTCTTAAATTAAGAAATATTCTAAATAGAAAAGAAAAAAATTCTTAAGGCCAGGTCCAAGTGAGGCTGCGCCATCTACATTGATACTAAAATTTTGGAAAATTTTCAACAGGCTTTTCTTGAAAACAAGATGGTAAAATGCTTTTTCCTTTATGGATAATTGATTATTGGCAAGATATATACCAGCTAAAACTTTTTTTGAGTTAAAATAATGAAAAAAATGTCATGTCGATAAATTAAATATGAGCACTTTTTTCACAAAAACTGTAACAGTACTTTCTCAGAAATTACAATCAAAAATGCAATTTCCATTTGGAAAATTAATAAACGCTAAAAAATACACGACCTAAGATTTACCAATCACGAAAATAACAAAAAAAAATTTTATTAAATATTTAACATATTGATACTGCTTTACTGATTGTGACAGCCCTTTGGTAGATTATGTATTTCAGGTGGTTAGCAACAGCGCCAATTTCCTCCTTTCGGCAAAACTGCGAAACGTCTGGTGACATATATAACCTGCCAAACGGCTGTCATAATGAGTAAAATATGTTATGTTAAAAAACTTTTTTTTTGTTATTTTCGTGATTGGTAAATCTTAGGTCGTGTATTTTTTAGCGTTTATTAATTTTCCAAATGGAAATTGCATTTTTGATTGTAATTTCTGAGAAAGTACTGTTACAGTTTTTGTGAAAAAAGTGCTCATATTTAATTTATTGACATGAAATTTTTTTTATTATTTTAATTCAAAAAAAGTTTTAGCTGGTGTATATCTTGCCAATAATCAATTATCCATAAAGGAAAAAGCATTTTACCTTCTTGTTTTCGAGAAAAGGCTGTTGAAAATTTTCCAAAATTTTAGTTTCAATGTAGATGGCGCTGCCTCACTTGGACCTGGCCTTGTTTCTTATTTTAATAATATTAAATTCTAACTTTAAGAATAAAATGCATGGGAAATATTCTTAATTAGGCGCCAAGAAGATATTCTTAAAATTAGAATATAATTTTTTCAGTGATACTGTTTTCTTCAAGTTTCATTTATTTTTTAATCTTCTATAAAATTCTTTGAAATTAATTTTTGTATCGTTAAAAACAATTTTTTAGTTTTGAGGTTATGTTGAAGCTACTAAAGCAGATGCCATTCTTTGTCCATAATTTATAGTCACGTGATTTACAATGTTGCCTTTTTTTGTCCTTTTCTAACGCACCCGTTGTCATGGCAACATGTGAATAAGACAAGGACAAAAAAGAGTAGGCATATCTGGCCACGAGTGTAAGTGATGCGCGCGCTGATTTCTCTCGTCACTGTTAGAGGTTTGTTAACTTGCAAATTCGTCACTGAGCGAGATTTGATTGTATTTACAAAAGTTTATTATTTTTTAAAAAAGATATTAATTTGTTTAAAAAAAGGAGAGGAGAAATTATCTGCGACAGTTGTGTTAATAACTATGAAATAATAAATGTTAAAAATTTGATAAGACAAACTGATTTTACTGAAAGTTGAAAAAATCGTCATCACTATAAAACCTGCTCTATTAGGAAACAAACAAAAAATACAATGCCTATTTCGAATGTTAGTTTCATAAATAAATAATGTCTATTTATTTATTTATTGTTAATGAATTATAGATGATTGATTGAACTTACCTTTAATGATGTTCAATCGTAATTTATTTTATGCCTCCTCTGACTAAATCAACGTATGTTTAGTCTAAATATAAAAAAACTGATCGTTTCACCACAATAATTTTTAAAATACTATATTCTATGAAAAATCGCAAATATTCATGATTGTAACAATATATTGATTATTATCGATCCAATAAATCTTAACCGAATTTCTGTTTTTAAAAAATGAATGAATCATTGTTAAAATAAATTCTACGATGGTCGATGTAATCTATTCTTGGTGAGGCGTATAACACAATTACGATCGAAAATCATTTAGGTTCGTTCGTTCGCGTTAAAATTTAATTGCATTTCGCCGCTTCGTTTATCTAGATCAACATATGATCTCTTTTTTCAATATTTTGTTTTTACAGCTTAACTGACTATTTATACTTTTTATTTTTCTTCTTTTGCCTACTTTTTTTGTCTATTGTCCGATGTTTTATCAAAAGGTACGGTGTTTATTTTAATATTACTTGCGATGTGGAACAGTGACATTCAGTAATAATTGGATCAAATCGTAAAATTTATGATTAGATATATAAAAAAGGGTTTCATTGAGTCAAACTAACATTTCGTCGATTGAGAAAGAACGTGTTGCAATTATTTGTTCTATATTATGATTATGAAGAGATACCGTGTATAGAGTTATTCATTTAGAAATTCAAACAGGAAACATTTATAATTTAAACGCTTCCTACAAAGTTGAATTATTATAATAGACGTTTCTTTTATTTGAAAAATTTTCACTACAACCAGACACTTGAATTCGTGTCAAGGTGACAATAATGCACAGCTTATCATTTTTTTTTCCTGTTTCGTGCACAGAGCAACGTATTTTTTTTTGACGTTCTTAAAATTACTGTGATGAAACGATCAGATCCACGTGACTTACATGTTGATCTAGAAAGACGAGCCGGCGAAATATTTCTTCTATTGCGTGTGATTCATTAAACGTGTGTTACCTTAATGGAAATTCCACAGTCCCCTACTACTTCTTTCTGCTTCATCTGCTTACTAATGCTGCATTCCCAAAAAATATACTATTTAAAAATTGTTAGCTACTTCATTATTATTATTATAAATAAACATAAATTGCTTTTTCAAAAATTAAGGACCAGAAAGAAAAGTCAAAATTTTTACAAGGTAATTGTGAATATAATTTTTTGATATAGACGCTGTTTTCACTGTTTGGGTTAAAATTTAACTTCGTGCAGATTAAAGGAACAGGCTAAATTTGCGTCTGCGCAAAACATTCGTGTACACTCGTGGCCAGATATGCTCACACTTTTTTGTCCTTTTCTAATTCACATGTTGTCATGGCAACACGTGCGTTATAAAAGGACAAAAATGTTTAGGCATATTTGGCCACGCGTGTACACGAATGTTCTGCGCAGACGCAAATTTAGCCTGTTCCTTTAATATGCGCGGAGTTAAATTTTAATCGAAAATTTTAATCTACTCAATCACCAATCAAATAACAACTATAAATATTGCCACTAACTAAACATATATATGCTGCTAGATCTGGCCAATTGCATAGCAAAAAGCCATAAATAAAAGAAGAAGAAAATTTTAATCTGAAGCCAGATTTGCTCCACTACGTCAGGATTTTTTTCTAACCTCAAAAATATGTCAAATTGAAGACTTGTCATGATTGCGAAAAATTTTCGATTCTCAAAATTCAAAATGTCAGAACCAATGTAGCAGTTGTTTTTTTTAAATTATTACATAGCACGACTTCTTGCTGTGAGGTTACTGTAAGGATATCTGTAGGGTTTGTAAAGTTACTGTGTAAGCCTACAGTAAACTTCAGGTCATCTTAAAACTTCCGCCATTACAGTAAGCTTACACAGTAAGGTTGTGGTAAGCTTACACGGTAAGGTTGTTGTAAGCTTCCCGTAAGGTTACTGTAAGGTCACTGTAAACATAGAATGTTATTAATAAATAAATTTTATTAATATTTATGCGCAATAGTTTTCTATGGCACATACGGCTGCGCAGTAAATTTTTTTTAACAAACACTATTGGGGTTCATGAAGTACTTTACCAAATATATAATTTTTTATAAAAAAAATTTATAATATAGTATATATTATAATATAATTATTTTTAATATATTTTCTTATTACTCTATGTTTACAGTAACCTTACAGCAACCTTACAGTAACCTTACGGGAAGCTTACAACAACCTTACCGTGTAAGCTTACCACAACGTTACCATGTAAACTTACCACGATCTTACTGTGTAAGCTTACCTTAGCTTTACTGTGTAAGCTTACTATAATGGCGGAAGTTTTAAGATGACCTCAAGTTTACTGTAGGCTTACACGGTAACCTTACAAACCCTACAGTTATTCTTACAGTAACCTCACAGCAAGAAATCGTGCTATGTGGCTATTAATCTTTGGGGTCGCTGTTTACGAACCTGAAGTAAAATTTTTTAACTCCAACTTCAGATTCGTAATTATAGCAATCCCAAAGATTGATGGAAACCAAGTTTCATAAAAATGTAATAATTTAAAAAAAAACTTCTATATTGGTTCTGATATTTTGAATTTTGAAAATCTAACTTGAGATTCGTAATCAGAGAACCGAAAAAAACCCCATGATATCAAGTTCAAAAGAATTTCATTACACCTCTTCAATTTGACATATTTTTGAGGTTAGAAAGAAATCCCAACGTAGTGGAGCAAATCTCGCTTCAGATTTGTTTTCAACGCATTAAAATACATCAGAAAATCATATTCACATTTGCCTTGTAAAAATTTCAATTTTTTTTTGTGATCCTGTTTTATTAATATTATAAAATCAATAAAAGTTTGTTTTGTCTGAATTAATCGTACTTCGGGTTTTTTTTTCTCAATTCTGCGATAAATTAAGGTTATGTGATTGTTGTGATTTCACATGTAAATATTCTCCTCATATGGTTTTCTCGCAAAATATTTGATAGATTGAGCTAAAATTTTCTGAAAAACTCAAAAATAGTACAAAGACTCATACCAGAGTAAATGTATCAAAAAATGTATTTTTAAAAATTGCATATTTGTGAAAACAATACGATTTTAGTCATTTCCACAAGCATGCAATTTTTTAAGAATAAATTTTTGAAAAATATATTAATGTACTCTGACGGATAAATGAATACTATTTTTTGAATTATTCACAAAAAAAATTTTAGCTAAATCTATTCAAGTGTTTTGCGTAAAAAAATAGCGGCGAATATTTACAATGTGAAATTACAACAATGACCATAAACGATTATTCAAACAACGAAAAACATACTTTATAATTTTTGGTTGCTTCACGTTAATTTGTTGCCAGATTCCACTCTTGTTATCTCCCGATGAATCGAAGTCGAGATTTTCATTCAGATCCTATAAGCAATTAACGAGAGAAAAAAATGAAATTAATTTTATCAAAATAAGAAAAAGCTATTAATAAAAAGGCCATGCATTGTTTATATTTAGGAATAAGGAAATTATTTTTTCCATATAACGAAGCACAATAAAACAAAAGCTGATATACAAGGCGTGAAAGCCAGCATGGCTAAACTGTTTTTTTTTTTTTTTTTTTTTCCATTTCAATACCTTTAATAACTTGATATAGTTATATTTATTCCAAGACTCCAACATCTCGAGTTTATATCCAATTATTGGTGATTTTATTCAAATAAGCGAGTGTTCAAAAGCTTATATAGAAGAATAATACACCGAGACGAAAGGAAAGGTGCTTAAATGATAATATTTTGAAGGAAGTAACATGAAAAAAATATTGTTAGTGGCATAATAGTGTATTTACATGTTGGCAGGTTGTGTCGTGTACTATATATATATATAACACATTGATATGCAATCTACTAACCAATCGCAGTTTTGACAAGTGTTTCGTACACAAATTGACAAAATTTTAACTTTGCAAAAAACTTGCTAATAAAATTTTCAAAAAGTACAAGAGTATAAAAGGAGTGTTTGCGTTTTTTTTTCTCTCTTTTTTTTAAGAAGAAGACACCTTTCAGCCTTTGTCATAAAATGTTTCCGAACTTGTACAATTTGACTATATATATTTCTCATTAGTATTCCGATTAAGATTTATTAATAACAAAATTACAAAATAGTGTTTTCAAAAAATCAATCGAAATATTTATGAGAAAATATGAATTACAATTAATATAGCGCCGTTTTTTTTTTATTTTCAATTACAAATATCTACTTTCACCTGATTTACATTGAAATCGACAATATTTATAATTATTCTAATACTGATTATTGTTATGTATACTTTTGTTTTTATCGAGTCAAGTATACATAATTTATCTAAGCCTTAAGTTATTCCCTAACACGTTTTATTTAACAATCTATAATAAGGACTTGTAAAATATTGAGGCTTCGTTCGATAATAATCGACGTTATTCATTAGAAAAAAAAAAAATTTCTTGACCAAATTCATTTCATATCATCCGGACTGGACTCGGTCGAGACTAAAATTCAATTTCGCAAATATTGTTTTTCGAAATTTTTTTTTTTTTTTTAGAAAGATATAAATAATTTTGCATTTGAAAAAGTTTCCATTTTTCTTTCAAAATCTGTTGAGAAAATTAAAAAATGTTCAAAAATAACAAAATGGCGGTCATTTTTATAAAAAAAAAAAACTTTAAATTGAAATTACTAAAAAATTCCAATTTTTTTTTGTAGATTGTAGATTGTATTCAAAAATACGACTTTTTCGACTTATTTTAATATTTTTAACATTTTTTTAAAACATTTTTAAACAAAATACGTTTTTTTAGTATACAATGCAGATAATTTTAATGAAATTCTTCACAAATTAAATTACACTATTTTTTAATTAAAATTTTAATGAAATTTAATAATTGTTTATAATTTAAAAAAAAAAATAACAAATATAATTACCAAAAAATTTTAATTCAAAATCACTAGAAATTTAATTATTTGCAAACATTTTAATTATTTTTAATGATTTATATTCTTCGAAAATTCAATTATTTGAAAGCATTTTTCAATTAAAAACTTTTGAAATTTAATTTTTGTATGTGATTTTTAATAAATTCTTCATCAACAGAAATCACTAGAAATTTCTCTTATTATAATTATTGTCTGAAATTTAAAACAAACTTTTGAAATTCAATTACTTTTAAAAATTTTTAATTAAAAGCTTTCAAAATTTTATTATTTATAAATTTTTCCATATAAAATTTTTTGAAATTTAATAATTTCAATTATAACTCTTCTGAAATTCAATTATTTTTAATGATTTTTATAATATTCGGTGGAAATTCAACTATCTGATACCGTTGTTTACTTAAAAAGTTTTCAAATTAATATATTTTTGTCCGTAATTTCTAATAATTTTTTAATGAAATCATCAAAAATTTTAAATTAAAAATCACTTGAAGTTCAATTAATTTCAAAAATCTAAATTTTAAATCTTTGAAAATTCAATTACTTTTAAAAAATGTTATCTAAAGTTATTTGAAAAATTATTTTTAGTTCTGTAAAATTTAATTATTGTCTGAAAATTAACAAAATCTTTCGAAATTTAATTATTTCTAAAAATTTCAATTTTAACTCTTCTAAAATTATTATTAAAAAAAATTTTTAATATAAAAATCTGTAAAACTTGATTAAGTATTGCCTGAAATTTTTTTCACCATCAAAACTAAAAACTGTGCCAAAATTTTTAATTCGGATAAATTGCTTAAATCAGACTTGAAAAAATTATAAAAATGGAACTTTAAGAATTTTTTTTTAGAAATTTGTCCTACTTAAATAAAATTTTGAAAATTTGTCTTACAATTAGTTCAATTCTGAAATATTCAAAATAAATTTTCTCGATAATATTTTTATATAATTATTCTCATTACAAAATTAATAAAATGAATTTAATATCTAATAATACATTAGTTCTTAAAGTAAAATATTAATTAACCAATTAAATTTTGTTAAAATAAAAAAAATCAACTTTCTCGCCTTTTTTTGGAATAGAAATCGATTAAAACGACTTTTTTAATGCCTTAAATTCGATCGGAGCCTTGTATAAGAATTTAACGTGTGCCCGATTCTGGTAGAAAAAAACAAATTTTTTTGTTAAAATTTGCATGTTTCTCAAAAAGTACACTAGTTATAAAAAAATTTTCCTTAATAAAAGTTGTTTCACTTTAAAAGATGTGGAAAAATATCTGTTGTCATTTTGTGTTTTTACGGAGGTTTTTGCTGATAGGGAGGTTAAAATTTATAGTCTTCTGCGGATTTAATTAATTAATATCAAGTATAAATAACAAAAAATTAAAATATTAGGTATATAATATTTTAATTGCTTGCTATTTATACTTGATATTAATTAATATTAATAATAACTAATTAAATCCGCAGAATATAAACGGAACAACTTTTATTAAGGAAATTGTTTTATAACCAGTGTACTTTTTGAGAAAACTAGAAATTTTAACAAAAAATTTTTTTTCTCTTTTACCAAAATCGGACACAAGTTAAATTCTTATGGAAAATATTCTTCAAGGTGAAGATAATCCACAAAAAAAAGTGGGGTTTTTGAGTAATTTCAATTTAAATCTTTTTCTATAAAAATGACCGCCATTTTGTTATTTTTGAACATTTTTTTTCATTTCCCCAACGGATTTTGAAAGAAAAATAAAAGCTCTTTCAAATGAAAAAAGAAAAAATGATAACACTTTAACTTTAACTTTATAACACTTTAAAGTTTTTTTCCCCTAAATTTTAGATAAACGACGTTTCAGACTTAGAAAATAAAAATCCTTATATTTTTCTTTAAAAAAATTTGTCGGCTAAACAAAAAAAATAGGTGTCTAAAATTCTTCGGAAAACAATATTTTTGAGATCGAAATCGAATTTTACTCTCGATCGAGTCAAGTCTGCCTGATTTGAAATGAATTTGATCTCATTGGAAATCTATTTTTACTGTTGTCTTATTATGTGTAATAACTTAAATTGATAGATCAGGCATTCCCTTCATACAGAGTGGTTTTATCGCAGAGGGCTATTGTGACCACAGGACAAGGTACCCTGTGATCACTTTCTGAATGCTATTTACGACATGATATTGCCCTTAATATTTTAATTGCCGTGCTAACCTCTCCACTTTCCAGGTGGCAGAGATCGTCCTCGTGTTGTTTTTTCGAATTCTCAGGCATAATGTCATCCAATATTTTCAACTCACGTTGAGTAAACATTATATCCAATGCTTTTCTTATTCCAATCATCACTACAAGCTAATCAAAAAACAAATAATAATTTAAAGAAAACATAAGCAATAAAATCTTTGATTTACATAATTTCATTTTTGATAATTCATTTTACTTACCATTAATGGAAACAGAATTGATGTACTGTGAAATGATTTAACTAACCATAGACATATAAGGCATGTCAGTTGAATAAATGTAAACATGTGTACTCTTTTCAATGGAACCTGAAAAATATTATTATGTTTAAAATTTCAGCTAAACATAGACATATTTTCAAAAAAAAAAAAATGTATTATTTATATTTTATTTTTATATTGATAAGAAAAGATCAAAGTCAGAATTATAATTTAAAAAAAAAAATGCTTTAAAGTATTTAAGAGAAGGATACACCCACATTTTCTACTATATCAAGAAATCATTTTAAAAATTCAACAAAACTATTTTTATAATAAAATACATAGAATGAAATTTTCCTCCCGAGTTGCACATACTATTTTTTCTAACACACGTATACCGAAAGTACAAACGTGGTAGTGTGGATACTATTGATGATGGTATGGTTGTTACTGGTAGCAGTATAGTTACTACTGGTGGTGTACCAGACGTTTGAGATTCACTATTGCTCATACTTTGATTAATATTTAATACCTAATAATAACATCACCGGGAGGGAATGTAACTTTCCCTCCCGTTAGTCGGAAAAGACATACTTTTCTCCCGCTACACAGGTAAGAAATGGTGTACTTTCGGTGCGTGTGTTAGAAAAAAATATTTTTTAACCGTTTTAAATTTCTGTTCTATTTTTTTAATACCCAAATGATGCAAAAAAATGCAACCTTTTTAGATATTTTTTTAAATAGATCAAAGTTGAGGGTGGTGCCTTCCCTTAATTCCTCGTAAAAAAATACTATAAAAATATAATTTTTTTGAATTTTGAAAAGAATTTTCTGATCTGTTGCTATTTTGATATTTTCTTTTTTTTATAAGAATTAATTTTCTATATTTTTACCTGTCGAAGAAACATGTAGTCCGGCTGATATTTAACAGGCATGAAAATAATGAGTATTCTGTCGAAAAATTGAAGACCTTTCAGTGACGAAACACCCATATAGAGAAAAACTCCAAATAATACTGGCATTGGAATTTTCCTTAACAGTGGAGTTAAAAGAACAGAAAGGCCAATCATTAAAAATATTAAGATGTGAGTAACCCTTTGCTCTCTAACACCTAAGAATTGTGGCTTCTCCCCTGGCGCTGCACATTCTGATTCCAATTTTAATGAATTAACATGATTAATCGAAAGAACAGTTGCTGCAACGAACCACGGCAAACCCATCACTGTGCATATTTGAATTAAAATCGCCAGTATAAAGAGATCCAAATGATAACCACAACCTTTCTGATGAATAATTAAAAAATATACACAATTAGATATAACATTAACAAAAAAATTATATTGGGCAATCCATTATATTTCATCTAAAATTGCGGCCTACACCCAGAAAAATGGTATATTTGTTTTAGAGCATAATAAATATTTATTTGATTTAAATAAAAAATTTTATTTGATTTAAATAAAAAATTTTATTTACGCCAAATAAATAGGCTAGTAGGCTGTGAGACAAATATACGTTTATTTAACTCAAATATATTTGGTTCAAATAACAGATTTTTCTGGGTGTATTGTTTAGAAAAATTTTATAATTCGTTGTAATCATTTTTTATATCCCTACAAATCATTTTTGACAATTATTTAATAAAATTAATATTAATTTACAACTAGCAAAATTAAACGCGCGCAAGCGCGCCAAATTGAGTATTTAATTGTTTGTTATAAACAAATTAAAGTTTAATATTATCAATAATAATTTAATTTATTAGAATATTATTACATATTAAATAATAATAATGAAAATTATATGTTTACAGGCCTCGGATTATACGACTTTTATCGACTTATATTAATAAAATTCGACTTTTTTTTTACATTTGAAAAAAATGTAAATAAAATACATTTTTTTAGTATAAAATTTATAAATCTTCTTCAGATCTTCTTCAATTCAATTATTTAACAAATTTTGAACTAAAATGATTCTTCACTAAATTAATTATTTTTAATAATTTTAATGAAATACATCACAAATTCAATTATATCAAAATTATTTTTCAATTAAAATTTTTATGAAATTTAACAATTGTTTATAATTTAAAAAAAAATATCACAATAAAATTGAATTATTTTTTAAAAATTTCAATTCAAAATAAACTAAAATTCAATTATTACCCGAAATTTTAATTCAAAATCAATTAAAAATCCAATAATTATCCAAAATTTTCAATTTATAATTTAATTATTTACCAAGTTTTCAATTTAAAATGAATTAAAATTCAATTATTCTCAAAAATTTGAATTCAAAATTAATTGAATTTTCAATAATTTGAATTTAAAAGCGTCTAAAATTTAATTATTTCTAAAAATTTTCCATCGAAAATTTTTTTTTTTGAAATTTAATAATTTCAATTATAACTCTAAAGAAATTCAATTATTTTTAACTATTTTAATAATATTCTTTGAAAATTCAACTATCTGAAACCATTTTTCAATTAAAAATGATTTTCAAATTATTGTATTTTGTCCCCATTTTCTAATAAATTTTTAGTGAAATCATCTAAAATTTTAATTACAAAACACTTAAAGTTTCAATTAATTTCAAAAATCTCAATTTAAAATTTTTGAAAATTCAATTAAATTTAAAAAATGTTTTCCAAAAATTGTTTGATAAATTATTTTTAGTTCTGTAAAATTTAATAATTGTTTGAAAATTAACAATGTCTTTTGAAATTTAATTATTTCTGAAAATTTCAACTTTAACCCTTCGAAAAGGATAATAATAAAAAAAAAATTTTATTTAAAAATCTGTAAAATATTTTTGTTAAAATAAAAAACAAATCCACTTTTTTTTGGAATATAAATCGACTAAAACGACTTTTTGTGTCTTTAAGTTGATTCGAGGCCTGTGTTTTTATAATTAATATTTAATAGGTATTCGTTGGCCCCTGTTACCTTAAAAATTAATTTTTAAAAATAAATTTTTTTCAAATTACTATCTTGTACGAAATTTCCAGGCGCATCTTTTTTCTCATCATAAATTTTTTGTATTTGTATACAATTTTTGAATCAATATACAACTTTAAAAAAATTTCGTTTGTAAACGTTATGTACTTCAGCTTCGTGAATTGAATTTTCGAATTTGGAATTTTAAAGAAACTTATTCCGAAATTTGGAAACACTATTATACAACTTTGGCAAAAATGAGAAAAAGAATCGTCAAAATTTGACACGTCATAAGATTACTATTCAAAAAAACACGTGAAATCAGAAAAGGCCAACTTCAAGTTAGGACAGAAGGACAGACCAAGCATTTTATTATTATATAATTGTCAAATTAATATTTTTTCCATGCGACTCATTTATTTTTTAAAATTCATATTTCAAGGTAAATATATAAAATTTATTAAATAAGTGCCAAAAACGAATTGTATACGGATATAAAAAAATGATTATTTCGAATTATAAAAGAATTTCTAAAAAAAAAATAGGTCGCAACGAGTTTAGATGAAATGCAATGGATTGACTCACATTATTTATGAATGACATGTATCTTTACCTTGAGTTTATTCTCTTTTCTGTTAACAATTACTGCTGTAATTTGTTGATCCATGAAAATTAAAATTGTACCTAACATGGCTGGAAGACCTGCAATAAGTGCACTCCACCATGGATTGTCTTGGAAAGGCCATATTATCCAGCCTCTACCATGTAATGTTGGTTTAAACTCATTAGGAACTTCCAATTTGGGTGTACTAATGCCTACATAGTAATCTAAAGCCGACATTGAAAAAATTGCAATGATAACGGCAAAATCGCTTACAATTTGTCTTACCTGAAACATAAATTTTCTATTATGTGCGTTGCATGACCTTAAGGAGAATTGTTTTAAATTATCTAATTAGATATTTTTTAATTGCACACGCAGAAAAAAATAGATTCTGTTAATTAAACAATTGAGTAATTTTATTTCGACTTCTACTTTGACTTTAACTTTAAACACTTTTATTTTCATTTTGAATCTTTTTTAGATTAAGTTTTATAAATAAAATAACAAAGATATTTAAAAAAACGAAATAATAAATAAAAGATAATTAACGAAAAGAAATAAATCAATTATTTTAATACTTGAAAAATTCAATTTAAATTATGAGTTTTTGTTAATTTTTTAACAATAATAATTGCTTCTAATATTCACTTTGTTGTCAATTTGTAAAAAAAAAAGTAAATAAGTTGTATTAAAAGAAAGATTTTTTCTTCTTGGGTAACCAAATTAAATTTTTTACTTAATCACTATTGACAGTATTTATTCAAAAAAGTTTGGGGAATATTCACAAATTATTGAAGAAAATATATTCATTACAATTTTTGGATATTTTCACCAACTTTTTAAATAATCTTCGTAAATTTTGGTACGCATGATTATGTTCTAAAAATCATTAGTCAGAATTTTCATTTTGTGGAATTTCATTTGTTAGAATTATTTTTGAGCCGAGTTTTTATTTTTTCGAATATAATTTATATTTATATTTATAATTTCGTTATAATTTCCATATAACCGATTTTTCATAATACCGAATTTTTACTTAACCGTAATATCATTTAAGAGAATTTTCTAATTCATAGAATTTTCATTTGGCCGAACAAACAATCGACAGAAAGATTTCAGCGCGATTTTTAAAATCAACCAATCAAAAATTATCCATAAAATTGTGATTGGTTGATTTTAAAAATCGCACTAAAATCTTTCTGACGATTGTTCGTTATCGGCCATTTGCAGTTTTGGACAAATGGAAATTTTATCAATTAGAAATTCTGTTAAATGATTTTTCGGTTAAGTAAAAATTTTGTAGTTTGAAAAATTGGTTATATGGAAATTACATCAAATAATAATTCGAACAAATGAAAATTCGTCTGAAAGAAAATTCTATGCAATAAAATTCTAACCAATAAAAATTCTTTAAAATGCCTATTATGTTAAATGAAAATGCGAGTAAATAAAAATTCGAACAAATAAAAATTCTGTGAAGTGAATTTTCGATTATATAAAAATTCTGTAATATAGAAAATCGTGTTGATGAAAATTCTGCAAAATTTTAATTCGAACAAATAAAAATTTGGCTCAAAAATAATTATGGCAAATTAAATTCCATAAAATAAAAATTCTAAGTAATTATTTTTATATCATAATCATGCGTCCCTAAATTTTCTTGAGAAAAGAATTTGCCACAAAAAATATAGAATTTCAATTTTCCTCAAATTTAACTTTCTATTAAAACAAACTGAAAAATTTTTGTTTGTATGTGAAGAGTATTTAAAAGAAAAAACTTACTTTAGATGGAAAAAATAGAGCATTTTTAAAATCCTTGAGCTCAACGGACATCAAAAATGTCCCCACGAAGAGGATAATTGACATAAGGAACACATCGGGTACATAATTGCAGTGATCACCGATCATTGTACCATTGTTGTTCTAAAAAATATAATTAAACACCTTTTATAATATTCAAAAAAAAAAATTCAAAACTAAATAACTAATTATTAAAATAATTAATAACTAATTCTATTAACTAATTCTATTTAACATGTTTCTCATTTCTTTTAAAATTTTTGCATGATATATTTTTCTACAAACTACCTTGCAAGCAATTTTATCCATTGATGTCCAGTTTATATTGTCATAACTAGATGGAAAGTAATTATCTGACGGTTTGCATGAACAATTATAGTTGAGTCCATCGCTACCGTGCGTATTTATTGGATAATTTTTATTTATCGATAGTACATTTTCAACCGCCTAATGGGATATAAAATATAAATAATAAAATGGTTTTTTTAATAAAAAATAATTATATATATTCAATTAATTTATTAAATTAAAAATAGATTTATAATATTAATCGAAATACTCACTTTAAAGATAAAAATAAAAGCTATCAATGTAGCAAAATTTTCTTCGGT
Source organism: Leptopilina boulardi (assembly GCF_019393585.1). NCBI lineage: Eukaryota > Metazoa > Arthropoda > Insecta > Hymenoptera > Figitidae > Leptopilina > Leptopilina boulardi. Next base: position 2,104,469 of record NW_026137778.1, read on the forward strand.
AAATCGCGTAATATAACACACAAAAGCGCTGGCATCGAGTGCAACAAGAATAACTAAAATTACACTAATCCACGTGCCAATCCAAAATCGAAATGACATGTAATTCCAAGCATACTCTCTAGAAATTAATAAATGAGAAATTTCATTGAAAGATTTAATTTAAAAAATTGAGACGCATAAAGTTAATTTTTTAGAATTGTGTTTTAATAGAATTTTATTATGTATAGAATTTTTATTTTTTGTTGTATAGTAATTTAAAAGAATCTTAATTTTGCAGAAAAATAATTTTACAGAATTTTAATTTTACATAATATTCATTTGTTCGAATTTTTATTTAGACGAAAATTAATTAGCCATTCGGCGTGAAATTAAAATTTGACCAATCTAAAATTATCACAAAAATTGGGATTGGTCAATTTTAAACTTAACCTCAAAATAGTTGAGTCAAATTGATTTTCTGCCTAATGAAAATTCGAAAAAATGAATATTCTGTAAAATTATTTTTGTGCAAAATTAGGATTCTTTTAAATTACTATTCTGCATTAAGGGTATATGGGAACCTCCCACGTGACCTAGTATGGGAAAATGTGTTTTGGTAGTATACATTTCACTCTAAAATGAAAAAAGATTTTTGTCTAAAATTTTGAGGGATGATAGATTAGGGTACAAGGAATCTCGCTGTTATCCGAAAAGAAAAAAAAATACATATTTTTGCGTTAAATTAAATTTAAATTTGCGCCAATTCGAGCAAGTGGCCGCTGAATGAACTATGATATAATACATTATTTTACTATTTATTGCTTTATTTTTATTATTTTTGCGTTAAGTTATGGTAAATGAGTAGAACCTAGCGAGATTCCTTGTACCAAACAAAATCATTTCTCCAAAATTTTAATCCGAAATCATTTTTTGAGAAAGTTTCAAACCACAAAAAATCGTCCTTTGCCAACATACCCTTAAGAATATTCTACAGAATAAAATTCTATTAAAACATAATTCTAAAAAATTAACTTGAGTACTTATTCATGCGTCTCAAAAAAATGTTTATTGACATTTTATTGTTATATTCATAAACCTACTTGCAAAATTTGAAGACAATTTGTTCGAATACCAAAACTGGTCCAGTTGAACCCAAAATTGTTAGAGGTTGACCAGAAAAAAAACCATAACCAATGCCACATACAAAGCCGGCTACAAGAGATTCCATAGCAGCCATGTGTTTATCAGTAGCTTCACTTAGAAGACCACCAAATGTGATTATAGGTGCTAGACATGCGAAATAGAGAAATATGAATGATGCAACACATTGTAGTGCCAATGCGTCTTTGAAGTCAGAAAAGTAAAAAGGAGTTTTCCTCTTAACATCATTAATTAATCCTCCAAATAGTCTACCAGTTCTTGATAAACCCGATTCTTCTCTTAGCTTTTGTTCGTCAGCCTCCTCGTTAACTTCTTCCTTTGGCTTTTCTTCCTTGGGTCTTTTTCTTGTATCCTATGTGTGATAACTGTTTTATAACGTGAAGCTGAATGATAATTGCATGCAAACACAGTACATTTATAAATATATGTCAATTATGTCTGAATGGGACGCATGATTATCCCATAAAAATCATTAATTAGAATTTTTAAGACGCCGAATTTTCATTTGTCCGAAATTACAAATGGCCGAATAACAAACAATCGCGTCGAATTTTTCTGTTGATTGTTTGTTCGGCCATTTGTAAGTTCGAACAAATGAAAATTCAAACTAATGTTATTTATTTGTTTATTTATTTATTTATTTATATACAAATCTCCGCGGTCCAATAAGGACCATAAAAGGATAACAAAAAATAGCGAGAAATATAGAAAAAATTTCAATAAAACATAAAGAGATATTAAATTAGATATTAATTAGATAATTAATAATTAGATAATTAGATATTAAAATCATTTTATTAATTCTGTAATGATAATAATTCTATATAAGAACATTATACAGAATTATTAGAAATAATTGAATTTCAAAAGATTTTGTTAATTTTCAGAGAATAATTAAATTTTACAGAAATTTTACATAGTTAAATTTTCGAAAAATTTAATTTAAATTTTAATTTATTACCACTGAAGATTTGGAAAATAATTTAATTTTTAGGATTTCTTTTGAAAATTTGGAAACTAATTGAATTTTAGTTGATTTTGGATTGAAAATTTGGAAAATAATTGAATTTTAGTTAATTTTAAATAGAAATTTTTGAAAATAATTTAATTTTAATTAATTCAGAATTTAAAATTTTTTAAATAATTTAATTTTAGTTGTTTTTGAATTGAAATTTTGGAAAATAATTGAATTTCAGTTCATTTTAAATATAAAATTTTCAAAATAATTGAATTTTAATTGAAAATTTTTCAAATAAATGAATTTCAATTGAAATTTTTGAAAATAATTTAATTTTTGTTGATTTTGAATTGAAAATTTTGAAAATAATTTAATTTTAATTAATTCAGAATTTAAAATTTTTTAAATAATTTAATTTTAGTTGTTTTTGAATTGAAAATTTGCAAAATAATTGAATTTCAGTTAATTTTAAATAGAAAATTTTGAAAATAATTGAATTTTAATTGAAAATTTTTAAAATAAATGAATTTGAATTGAAATTTTTGAAAATAATTTAATTTTTGTTGATTTTGAATTGAAAATTTTGAAAATAATTTAATTTTAGTTAATTTTAAATAGAAATTTTTGAAAATAATTTAATTTTAATTAATTCAGAATTTAAAATTTTTTAAATAATTGAATTTTAATTAATTTGGAATTTAAAAATTTTTAAATACTTTAATTTTAATCGAAATTTTGCAAAATAATTGAATTTCAGTTAATTTTAAATAGAAAATTTTGAAAATAATTGAATTTTAATTGAAAATTTTTAAAATAAATGTATTTCAATTGAAATTTTTGAAAATAATTTAATTTTTGTTGATTTTGAATTGAAAATTTTGAAAATAATTTAATTTCCCGTGTGGAAAAGTGATGTGGGCCCCCAGCGGGGGCCCTTATGGATCGCCCTCATGCCATGAGGGGCGCATATGGATGATCCATAGGGGCCCCTCATGGAAACGACATGCTCATCGATGAGGGCGCCCGCATGGGCGATCCATGAGGGTGCCCCTACGGGCGCCCTTATGGGCCCTCACGTTTGCCCTCATCTTGCCCTCAAGTTTGCCATAATGTTTTTTAATCAATAATATTAATAATAAAAGTTAATTAATAATAAATAAGCTTAAGTTATGAATAAATAACATATTTATTTAATAATTATTCAATTTTAAATTAAATTCTTACTCAAATTGAATTTATTAATTAACGTTCTAATTAATTAACTGTCGGATATAATTAAAAGTAATAATAAATTAATTAATTAAAAAATTAAAAAATATGTAATTTATGCATACTATTAACGGATATTTTCATTTTTCAATTAATTCATACATAGAATTAATGATTAAACGCAAACCTGAGAAATAAATAAATCTAACGCATGGGGGGAATCGAACCTACGACCTACGGACTATGAGTCTAACGCTTTACCAACTACGCTACGCACGCTACTTCAAAACGAATGCTAACTTCTTGATGCTATTTAAACTTCAAAAATACCTAACAAAAGAAAAGTGCTTAACATCATTTAGTTAAAGTTAAGATATTAAATTATATTTTCCAATCAAATCCAATTTATAAAATATAATTAATTATATGCTTTATGATTATTATCATGAATCATCTCAGGTGAATTTTCAAAAAAAGTGTAAATATATTTTTATTAAAAACGCGTTTTTCGTTGTTTTGAATCATTGGAAACATTCATTTTTTGTTGATAAAAAAATATTTGATTTTTGGACTTAGAAAATTTTGCTAATCGATCATGAGGGCGATCCATGCGGGGCCCCTCATGGATTCGCCATATGGATCAGCCCTCATGGGCCCCCGCCGGGGGCCCCGAACTCTTGAGGGCAAGATCGTGGCGTTTTCCACACGGGTTTAGTTAATTTTAAATAGAAAACTTTGAAAATAATTGATTTTTGAATATTTAAATTTCAAGTGATTTTGAATTAAAAATTTTCGGTAATTTTATTTGATAATTTTTTATTTGAAATTATAAACAATTATTAAATTTCATAAAAATTCGAATTAAAAAATAGTTTAAGATAATTGAATATGTGAAGAATTTCATGAAAATTATTAAAAATAATTAATTTAGTGAAGAATTTTAGTTAAAAATTTGTTAAATAATTGAAATAAAGAAGATGTGAAGAAGATCTGCATTGTATACTAAAAAACGTATTTTGTTTAAATTTTTTTTTAAAAAATGTAAAAAAAGTCGAAAAATTTTTATCAATTATTAATTTGTACAAATAAAAATTGTAATTAATGATTTTTATGTGAAATTGATGCGTTCCGTCTGTATCAATAATTTGAAGCATAGATAGACAGGTTTATAGTATGAGAATTTCAGACTTACTAAATCAATTTAAACGAAAGAAATTGACATCGTACATTTATAAAATAGAAGGAAAAATAATTGGCAAAATGATCTTCTTACCGGAATTGCAGCAGGTGGCTCTATTCGAATAGTTGGATCCCATTCGCCTGGAGGTAAAACGGTAACAGCATCCAAAAATTCATCTACTCCTGCTAATAAATGATTTCTATTTTTTGCCTTATAAGCAACGTCGTGGAAAACTTCATCTGACATTAGAGTTGCCATTGCCCTTCCTATCTCATGAAAATTAGATATACCTCCCTGAAGAAAATAAAAAAAATTTCTTTCAAATCAAATTTTAATGCTTCAACAATAATATAAAAGTGAATATCATATATGAACGGATTCATAACAAATCATGCAGACATGATTTTTTTCATCAAAAAATAATTTCGAAAAATGTATAAATTCTTGCTAATGAAATTTTGTCATATGAAAATTCATAACAAATTAATTTTAGAACTTATTCTCGTATGATTGTATAATTCTCACCGTTGGTCCAAGAAGAACAAAAATGAATCTTGTTGGAACAGGAACTTCGGTTAAATCACCCAATATGAAAGCTTGACTAAGTCTTATAAAAGCAGACAACGTCTTGTCCAAAAAATCAACTTCTCCCACTAGAATATTACTAGCCTCGGCTCCTGGTGGTATTTTACGCATAAAATGAGTATTACCCTAAAATTGTGAAAAAAAATAATAATCACTTGCCAAATTGCAAAATCTCAAAGAAAAATTTTAAAAGAAAAGACAATACCTTTCCATTTTCTAATCCAGAGGAACTATGATTCCTGCTAATGGAGATACTGCTAGGGCTTCTATCCATTCCATTATTGCTTGGCTCTTGACCTGAAATATTTCTAGCTTATTGCCTACTGCTTTAGATTTTATATTTAAAAAAAAACAACCCCTTTGTAAGCTACAATTAATTTCATGCAATGAAGATAATAATTAATCAATATGTATATAAATTCTTGACAAGCAAAGCATTAAGAATTGGAGAATATTTTCTGTCGCATAGCACCACACATGCCCATAACATAATTTCCACAAACCAATAATTCAGTGTCATATATAAATAAAATATCAAATACTACTAATTGATATATTTTATCAGTAAGTAAAAAATTTTCTAATTGAAAATAAAATTTATTTTGTAATTCTATTTTTAATGAAATAAAGAGGCGCATGATTTTTCCCAAAAAATTAAAAAGGTCGAAAATTTAATTGATCGAATTACATTAAGTCGATATTTTATTTGAACGAAATTCTAAATGATCAATATTTAAAATGGTCAACATTTTATTTGGTCGATATTTTATTTGATTGAAAATCTAAATGATCGATATTTAAAGTGGCCGATATTTTATAAGGCCAGGTCCAAGTGAGGCAGCGCCATCTACATTGATACTAAAATTTTGGAAAATTTTCAACAGCCTTTTCTTGAAAACAAGAAGGTAAAATGCTTTTTCCTTTATGGATAATTGATTATTGGCAAGATATACACCAGCTAAAACTTTTTTTGAGTTAAAATAATAAAAAAAATTTCATGTCAATAAATTAAATATGAGCACTTTTTTCACAAAAACTGTAACAGTACTTTCTCAGAAATTACAATCAAAAATGCAATTTCCATTTGGAAAATTAATAAACGCTAAAAAATACACGACCTAAGATTTACCAATCACGAAAATAACAAAAAAAAATTTTATTAAATATTTAACATATTGATACTGCTTTACTGATTGTGACAGCCCTTTGGTAGATTATGTATTTCAGGTGGTTAGCAACAGCGCCAATCTCCTCCTTTCGGCAAAACTGCGAAACGTCTGGTGACATATATAACCTGCCAAACGGCTGTCATAATGAGTAAAATATGTTATGTTAAAATACTTTTTTTTGTTATTTTCGTGATTGGTAAATCTTAGGTCGTGTATTTTTTAGCATTTATTAATTTTCCAAATGGAAATTGCATTTTTGATTGTAATTTCTGAGAAAGTACTGTTACAGTTTTTGTGAAAAAAGTGCTCATATTTAATTTATTGACATGAAATTTTTTTTATTATTTTAACTCAAAAAAAGTTTTAGCTGGTGTATATCTTGCCAATAATCAATTATCCATAAAGGAAAAAGCATTTTACCTTCTTGTTTTCAAGAAAAGGCTGTTGAAAATTTTCCAAAATTTTAGTATCAATGTAGATGGCGCTGCCTCACTTGGACCTGGCCTTATAAAATATCGGCCACTTTAAATATCGATCATTTAGATTTTCAATCAAATAAAATATCGACCAAATAAAATGTTGACCATTTTAAATATCGATCATTTAGAATTTCGTTCAAATAAAATATCGACTTAATGTAATTCGATCAATTAAATTTTCGACCTTTTTAATTTTTGGGAAAAATCATGCGCCTCGAAATAAATTATTCAAAAAAAAAAAACATTTAAACAAATGTCAAACACTGATTTATTGAAGTTACCCGGAATGAGAAAGCGAGTAGTAGCGCAGAGACCCGCCGCTGTTGCGCCGGAAAAGGCTGGTGCAGAATTTGACTCCTCCACTATACAAAGCAAGGTTTTTTTTCGAATTATGCGCAAGCTCTTATCTAATTGATAATTCATATTTTAAAAGAAAATTTGATATAAATTACTGACGATTTAAAATGAATTCGAAAATTGGGTCACTTTATTTCCATAGTGTACATTAAAGTTTTCGTTTAATATAATTTTCGTAAAATCTAATAAAAATGTAAGAATTGAGGCAATTAATACAAAAAACAGCATAAATTGATTTTTTTCGAAAATTATTATTTTTTTTTATTGAAAATTTTACCTCTTGGGTTGGCGCGTATGATTATCCCATAAAAATTATTAGTTAAAATTTTCATTTCAAAGAATTTTATTAGACATAATTATTTTTTAGACAAATTTTTATTTTTCTAATTAAGATTTGTTAGAATTTCTTTTTTAAAGAAAATTTTTAATTAACAGAATTTTTAGACACTGAATTAATTTATTCGGTAGAATTCTTAAAACGTCGAATTTTTATTTGGTCGAATCAACAATCGATAGAAAGATTTTGGCGTAATTTTTAAATTCCACTAATCACGATTTTCTTGATAACTTGTGATTGGTGGAATTCAAAAATTGCGTCGAAATCTTTCTCTCGATTGTTTGTTCGGTCGTTTGCAATTTCGGACAAATTTTCAACAGTATTTACTTGAAAACAAAACAATAAAATGCTTTTTTCTTTTAGGATAATTGATTATTGTCAAGAAATACACCAGCTAAAACTTTTTTTGAGTTAAAATAATGAAAAAAAACATTCAAACAGAAATATGTGTCTAAAAGTTTAATTAATTTTTCAAATTTTAATTAATTTTATTATGTTTTACACTAATGAATTTAAAAATGAATGACAAGACATTTTTAAAATTACAAGTTTTTGAAAATAAAAATTGCAAACAGAAGAATTAATAAAAAATTTTATATTATTTATATTCAGTTTTTATTGATTATTGAAAATTTTTTGAACTTATTCTGTTTCTGCACCAACTGCCTCAATTATTTCTGACATTATTGAAAAATATAATCAGATTTTTAAATTATTAAACGATTAACTGTTAAAGTGAATTGACCGTAGGTAGAAACGGATTTATAAATTGAAATTTTTATATTTAAGAACATTTTATTTTTAAATGTTTCTACAATAGCAAAATGTAAAATAAACTAAATGATTTTTATGATCAATTTGTTTAAGAATATACTTAATTTAATAATATAATTAAAAACTAAAAATTGATAAAAATATTCACTTTTTTCCCTAATAAATACTACAAATTATTATTTTATTAACATTAATTAATTATTATCGCATTTGTATAAAAAAGGATTTAGATGCTGTGAACATGATTTTCAGAGTGTTACTTTTTTAATAAATAAAGCTATTAGGAATGTAATGAGCAAATTACTTTTCTTATTATTATTATTATAGCTGTAGCGATAAAATTTGTCAAGCTCTACACTAAATGAATTATGGAGAAACTTTTTTTAAATCTGACTTTTCAATTACATTAATAATCTAATTTTATTTTTCCGCTTTAACAAATCATAATTAGAGGAATTAGTAATTTTTTTTAAATTTGTTAAAATGTTATTGCAATATTAATGATAGCAAAAAAAAAATTAACGACTAGACAGTTTAACATTTACTCCCATATTAAATAATTATTTAGAATACATAAAATTTTTCAAAGTCTACAATTATGAGAATTTTCAAATATAATTATGTCTACGTATTAATTTAAAATAGTTTGAAAAAAAAAATCATGAAATTATCATTAGAGTAGGTATAATTTTGTTTTTAATTTTTTTTTCAAATTTTTTTGTATTCTAGATAATTTTTTTTTTTTTGCTGCTTGGTTAATATACGTTTGAAAGAAAGTAAATTAGTTTTCAGTTTTTATAGAAAAAATGCAATTTAATACTGCATTTCATAGCAACTGGCATAATTATACCTGGAACCAATAAATATGGCCCTTTAAGATCTTTAGCATCTTTAGTTGCATTCGAAGCAGGGCAACTGTTGCTGCGTGATACGCTTGGTGAATAAACATCACCTGGGTCATGACGATCCTGTAAATCTTGTGTAAATATACCACAAGAGCAGTTAAAATCTGAAATTTTTTTTATTTATTTCTTTATAGATTGAATATGGATACATTGTTTTAATGACGCCGTCATTTTTTTTTTCTTTTTGACGGTCTTTAAATAAAAATTTTTAGGAAAAATAAAGGAAAAAACTCATAATAATTAAAAACATATAAAAACTAATGAATTCAAAAAATAATAAATTAAAACGAAAAAAAAATAATATGCTGCATCTTCAAATTAAAAAAAAAAAAATCCATTACCAATGTTCCTGTTGTATACAAAAGAAATATTTTTGATGTTGAAATATTTCTTATCTTTTATTATATTGAGAGTAAAATCGATCTAGACAAAACAAAAAAAAACAAAAAAAACTTACTTTTTGACGATGAATGATTCCGCATTTCTGCTAATGATTTAATAATAGGAAGCCTTGACATGTTGGTCTTTCTTTCGTGTTGATGCCGATGTCGAACTAAAAGAGCTTCCCTGACCTAAAACATAAAAAGAACAAAATCATCACATATATAGGTCGTGCAGAAAAATTTATTTAAAACACATCTGCTACGAACAAAAAAAATTTTAAACTGATAAAATTATATGAAAACATACAACTTAAAAGTATATAAAAATTGTAAAATTGCTTTTCAAAATTTTTTTTTCTCTCTAAAAATCACTGTAATTTAACACAGTTGAGAAATTTTCTTTTATAAAGTAAACATTGATATCTGAAAATAATTCAATCTCAATGTTGTTTAAATATAATATATAAGTTATATTTATAGTATATATAAGTTACCTTATCTCGAACTTCAAACGGCAATGCTCCTTTATTGATCATGTTATCCAATACGAGATCTGTAATTTGCTCCAAATTACTTGCTTCCATGTCCAACATGACAGTTCCATTTAATAAAAGACTTCTCAACTCAAAAAGTGAATGCAAAGAAAGTGTTGCAACGTGAGGTTTAGACCATCTATTTCCACCTTCTTCAACATCTTCTTCAAATTTGATCCATCTGAAGCAAAATTATAAGGAATAAAATTTTTAATAAAAATTCAAATTATTATTTAAAAAAAAAAACTTATAAAATGATTATTTTTCATCAAAATTGAAATTCTTTTCAAAGATCTCACAAGAGATTTATAATTTAATTTGGCTAAACTTTTTTCATCTCTTAGTTCTCTACGAAAAAGTGTTCCAGGTTTTTTTATTCAAAATTTTTTAAATTATTTACGAGATAAATGAATTTTTCAAAATTTTCAGAATTTGAATGATTAATTTTTTTTTATTCTGCTCACACTGAAAAAAAATTTATTTGATTCAAATACTATTATTAAATAAATATATTTATTTGTATCAAATAATTATTATTTGAATCCATTAAATGGTATTTGTTTCAAATACAGAAATTATTGGTTCAAATATAATTTATTTAATTCAGTTAGTGCATGACTTATTTAAAAATGTATCAAATTTCAGTTTTTTTTTGAAATTGTGTGTTTTTACATTAACTTTTCAAAAATTCAATGTAAAAAAAATTTTATAAAAATAATTTACCATATTTCTTGCAATTTAAAGGTTAAAAATTTATTTTTAAAACTGTGTATATATTTGTCTAATACGAGTTACACTCGGTTACCTAGGGTTCCGTTCACGATTATTGTCAATGTAAAATAAAACAGTAAATTAAACAGTAGAAATAAATAACTTCTTTTTAGATATTTAAAACAATATTTTGTAATAAAATTCGTACTTAAGGGTATGTGGGCAAAGGACGTTTACTTGCGGTTTGAAACTTTCTCTAAAATAAAAAATGATTTCGGGTTAAAATTTTGGAGAAATGATTTTGTTTGTTACAAGGAATCTCGCTGTTCTACTCATTTACCATAACTTAACGTAAAAATAATAAAAATAAAGCAATAAATAGTAAAATAATGTATAATGTCATAGTTCATTCAGCGACCACTTGCTCAAATTGGCGCTGTTTATTAGAGCACTGACACACTCAAGCAACGTCTGTGTATGCGCCGCCATGTTTCTTTTCATTTTCGTTTAAAAATCACAATTTTTAAACTTCATTTTTTAATAATTTAACGCAAAATTATGTATTTTTCGAAGAACAGCGAGATTCCTTGAACCCAAATCTATCATCCCTCAAAATTTTAGACAAAAATCTTTTCTCATTTTAGAGTGAAATTTATGCTACCAAAACATATTTTCCCATACTTGTTCACGTGGGAGGTTCCCACATACCCTTAAAGAAGTTGCAAAAAAAATTTCGTTCATTCTTAGCTCCAAAACTGTAAAAGTTAAGACGGGGGGAACACGCTTTTTTTTCAGAAATTTCGAGTTTTTGGAATATAGCTATATTAAATTCAATTCCAATCGGGTTCGCTATAATTTTCCTTTAATCTACTCGCAAAAATACGTATGTATACTAAGTTTGAGCTCAATCGGTTAAAATGGCTAGACTTAAGAGGGGCGGGGGGACAGGATTTTGTGGACGGACATGAGTGAAACCTTAAGGGTTCCGTTTCGGTTCACTGCGTGAACGGAACCCTAAGAACCATTTAATTTTTTTTATAATTTTCATCATAAAAATCTTTGTCGGTATTTTTACTTCGATTTTCGTAATTAGCACATAAAACTATAAACAAATACATAGCATCAAAATAAAGCAAGAAAATAATTCAAAAATTCGAAAATAGTGAAAAAATTGAAAAAATTATAATTATTATTATTATTATTATTATTATTATTATAAGCGGACGTGACTTAAAATTTTGGTATGTAATAGGAAATAGTTTTTTTTTTAATTTTAAAAAAAAGTCTAAGGATACAAACAGTCATAAAAATAAAATTGTAATGTTTAAATTGCAAAAACAAAAATAGTAAATTATTTTTCTAAAATTTTTTTTATATCGAATTTTCGATAAGTTTATGTAAAAACACACAATTTCAAAAAAAAAAAAAACTTGGAAAATAGATGCATTTTTAAATTAGTCGTAAGCAAAATAAAAAATCATTAAAATTCTGAAATTTTTAAGAATTCATACATATCTCGTAAACTTAATAAAAAAATTTGAAAAAAATCATGGAACATTTTTGTGTATATTTATCTTTAAAAAAAAGTTATATTTTATTATTACAATGTGATTAAATTAATTAAAAGAAATATTTATGTACTATTAAATTAATTTTAAAATAAACAAATCATATAAAAATATTGATTTTTAAAACTGATTTTTTTTTAAATAAAAATTATAAAAAAAAAATTTTTTCCTAAGAAAGGCTTTTTTCAAAAAAAACTAGTACCTCTAAAATAATTTAAAATATTTTTTTTAAATGAAAAATAAAAAAAAACGTTTTTAAAGAAAAATATTTAAATAAAGAAAAAATTGTCAAATATCAACTGTTTTTTTTTCTTCTGAGAACAAGATTTAAAAAAGAAAAAGAATGTTAGAAAAGTAGATCAAAAATACCTAGCAGTTTCTTTCCATTCCATTTCATCACCATCCTTGATGAGCTCTTCCATTTCAGAAAATAAGGGATGAGATTCATGAGCATCATCACCAACTTCTTCGCCAAGAATAAATTGTACTCTTTGAGCCGGTGGTGTAACTAAAAATGAAAAAAAAAAATTGACAATAAAATAAAAAAAATAATGACTAATGTATAATATATATACAAAAATATGTAATATTTACTAGGTCTTTCATTGTCAACGTCTTCTTTATTGGTTCCATTTGTCGGTCGGGAATGATGGTGTTTATGATGCCGACGATGTCTTCTTTCTCCAGGCAAATGTACACCCACATAAACTGTATGTGCCCGATGTCCTGAGAAACAAATTTGAAACGAAAAATATTATTTTAAAACATTTTCCTTTAAATTTTAATTAACAAGAATTATAATAAAAAACACAATAAACTTTTATACTAATTCATTGGCATAAACAAATAAATCAATTTTTTTAATTAATAACTCTATCAATTTTTTTATGGATATTTTTTTAAAAAGGTTGATTTAAATTCGCAGTGAATTAAAAAAAAAAAATATTGAACTTACAAATTAATTTTATTCAATGTACACGTTAAATAATAATAATAATAATATTTTTCTTATTTCTTGTAAACTATTAATGAATGTACATAATTTAAAATGAGATGAAATAAAATGTAAACGCAAAGTTCGTCACGAAGGAAAGTAAGTCAACGTTTTAAGTGGATTGCAGTTGCACTTGGACTTCAATGGCGATGTTCAAGGGCCACATCTATGATCTAGTCAGCTAACCTAGTATAATCAATGTTAAGTTTCTTTATCGAAAATTAGACGATAAATCCGAGGGAATAACGATTTTTGAAGCACTTTTATTCTTTATGCAAACTGAAGCCATTTCTTGGCTGACCTATAAGTCAAATTTATTGTATACTTATGATCATCGTAGGTTTAAATAAAAACAAAAAAAAACATATTTATTGAACATCAGCTAAATTTTTTTAACATCATTTTGCTAAAAAAAAATTTTATACCGAAAACTTATTTTTTGCATTTTAATAATTTTGAAAAGATATTACCAAATACGATTATGTGGTTTTGGATATTTAGTTTTATTATTCCCAATATTATATTTTACTTAATAATATGTGACGCGCTCTGAAGAAATGGACCTTAGAAGCAAAAAATTATAGGTTATGTTTTAAAACTTTGAAGTGAAAATCAATTTTCAATACAAATTATTGATATTCAAAATATTCAATAAAAACTGATTTTTATTTTATATATAAATAAAAAGAAACTTTTAATCATTGTAAAATTAGGGGTCATTCAAGTATTACGTAAGCATCTAAGGGGGAGGGGGGGGGTACCTCAGTTGCTTACGCAGCATACAAAATTCTTATTTTTTCCATTACGATTTGCTTATTTGGGGGAGGGGGGTCCAAAACTCTTGAAAATGTGCTTACGTAATACTTCAATGGCCCCTTATCGTAAACATAACCTATTATTCGTTTGCTTCTAAGGTCCCTTTCTTCAGAGCGCATCACATATATTTTATATAATTATATAAATAATTACATTTATATAATTAATTAATAATTTTTTGATTGAATTTTATTAATTTTTAAAAGATAAGATCAAATAATGTTATGTGATTTTAAACATTTTTTTTTCACGCACCTATTTTCAAACAAATTGAGCTGCCGGATCAAAGAATGGCACATAACTATAATGTAATTCAAATGGGTTATGTGCTCTTCTTTGATCCGGCAGCTCAATTATATGTTGTTCCTTTCGAAACGAAATATTTTACAACGAAATTTGTATATTTATTCTTTTAACAAAACATTAAACATTAAAGTAATTATAAAAAGATTTCATAAAGGATATTATTTTGTATGTTTAAAAAATCTGAAAATTTTAAAATAAATAAAAAAAAATTAAATGGTTTAAAAAGAAATGATTTTTTTAAATTGTATTTATTTTTGAGTTGTTTGTTTGCCATATTACACACTATTTATAAGGATTTTATTTTTTATTAACAAATAAAAGTTTTTCTACGCAGTAAAAATAAAATTTTATATAAATGAATTTTGAAATTATAAACTTAGTCAAAGTATGCCGTCCTAATATTAAAAATACAATGTAAAATTTATTCACCTTTTCCTGGAAAGAAACAATCTTCTCCATGAATAAATCCTATTGTACTTTGTTCACAAAAAATATTTAATCCGGAAAGTCCATGTCAATCACAAACACTACTTTATAGGTTCGAAATTCAAAGTTTCACGCTCAAGTTCTATTTCATTCCACAGTTCAGAAATTGCATTTCTAAAAATCTAAATTCAGTTTTATGCGCGCGTTGATATTGTTTACCTTAATTTGTCAAATTGATCAATTATTTCTTTTTTTGAAATGATTTTCGCGATTATTTGTGATTGCCATGGACTTTCCGGGCTAGATTTTTTTTGTGAATTAAATGTCAACAAATTTTTCCATGAAGAACTTCGTTCTTTTTCAGAGGAAGGTGAATAAATTTTACAATGTATTTTTAAGATTAGGGAGGCTTATCGTGATCCTTAAAATGAAATTTATGAAATATTTTATATTAATAATTCCCAACCAAAAATTTCAGTATTATACCAGAGTTGACTACTGGCGCAGTACTGATTCAGTATTGGTTGCCGAGGCTGGGCAGTCTGTACTGAACCAGTACTGGTATTTTCATTTTATCAATACTTGTGCAGTACCACCCACCTAATACTAGCAAACCACAACTGAGCCGATATTGAGCCAGTACTGGCTCAAATAGATTTTCTTTTTGATTAATACTAGTTTACAAAAAGTTCTAGAGTGAACCCGATGAATCATTTTGTTTAAATATTTTGTTCATCAAAATTTTTTCAACTTGATTTTATTTTTCAAAATTAAAATGTACTTTATTTTGCTTTTCTGTGGGTAAAATTATTTAAACAAAAAGTTTCCTGAAACCAAGTCTAAAACAATTTGCAAGATTTTCTTTTTGTTTTCAGATATGCAATAAACCAAAAAAAATTTTAAACGTTCAAACTAAAAATAAATAAATTTGTTTATAAAAAATTAATATTTTTTAAAATAAAATTTATAATATAAATTTAATTTAAAAAATTAAATACAATCGCAAGTAAAATTGCACAAATGTTATATTATCAATAATATAAAATATATAATTAACCTTTCTTAATAGAAATTATAAAAAATAGTTAAACCTACAAACTTATATATTTCAATGGTCAATAAAAATATTGTAATTTGTTTCTGAATGTTATTCTTCAGTTTTTTTCCAAAAGTGAATTATAAAGAAAAATTTAATGTTAATTTAAAAATAATTTAGATAATTTTTTTAATAATTACCTAATTTCAGGAATTTAGTATTCATTATTTATTAAATCATTATATTTGTGATGAGTTAATTTGTAAACTAATTTTGTTTTATGTAAATTGAATTGAATTCAATGTTAATTTATTTATATTTGATATAATAATTAATAAATTAAAGTGAATAATAAAATAATTAAATAGTTATTTGCATAATTATATACATTATAATTATTTTATAAACATTTTTATTTTTACTGAACTGTTTTTATATATTATAAAAACTTGGGTTTTATAATAAACATATTTTTATATTTATTTTTTGATTTTTTAAAATAATAATTTGCAATATATATATTATGAGAAGGAATGAAAATTCTTGGTGTTTTAGATTTTATATAACAAAATATTAATTAGTTAGTTGACTAATTTAATTAATATTTAATTTGTGTTGGGTTACTAAAAATTTTAGACACTTTTTCCTAAGTATACCAAAAAAGTATTACCTGGAGTGAAACTTATCTCTGTCACGGTTAAAGCTTTCTTTTCGTATACAATAAATTACAAAACTGCCAGTACTCGGCCAGTACTGAACCAGTAGTGGTTACCAATACTGAACCAGTAGTGGTTACCAATACTGGTGCCAACTCTGGTAGCCAATACTGGTAAAATGTTATCATCCCAAAGTTACGCCAACTCTGGTGCTAATACTGTGTGCCAGTACTGCGCCAGTACTGCGCCATTAGTAAATTTTTGATTGGGAAGACTCCCTTTTTTTTGAAAGAAGATTTTTTGTACAAAGAAGATAACGCAAGTTTTATGAAAAAAGACATATCATCAAAAATAGAAATAGTAGAGGAAATTATTTTTGCGCTGGTCTCACTATGAAATACCGCTACTACTGCAAATACTATATAGACAACTTATGATTCTAACCATGCTCAAAAAAATCAAAGTTGTTCGATTTTTATAAAACTTGGGAAAATTTTAGACGAATACAAATAAATGAAATATCCAAAAGCAAGTTTTGAAATATTAAACAATTTTTCAATTTACAGGGCTTTCAAAAATTTTTCTGAAATTTTTCACTTTATGTAGAAAATCAAAAAAAAAATTTTACATTAACATATTGTTAAAAATTAAAAATTATTATTGTAAACATTTTTATAAAAAATTAAAATTTTTTATACACACGTTTATTTACGTTCAGAACATAATTTCTTTTATAATTTTTAGAATGTTTCTATTATGTACAAAAAACAAAATTTATTTTGAGATATTAATTTTTCCAGCCAGTGTATTACATATTTGAATATTAACTCAACAGCTATTCAATAAATTATAAAACAATTCATAGTGTTTTATATACTATTGAATAATTGGTTTGAAAATTACGTAACTATAATTTTAATTTTTTTTTTTCATTTACTAAATATATATATATATATATATATATATGTCGCGTTGTAAGTATCTTACATTATTTTTTGTATTATCTCTGTTATCAGCTCTATAAAGAAAGATAAGAAAACAACTAAAGGAGAAATTATAGAAAAGGATAAATTACTCAATTACTTGAAAAATTTATCTCTTTTTAAGTTTCAATATAACGAAACTCATCAGTAAAAAATGAAAAATAATTAAAAAACTGATTAATCTTACCTTCATAATCTTTCTCTGTATATTTCTCAGTGTATGAATGTTGAATGACTCGAGCACCAGGATCTTTAGGTGCCTCATCATCACCTGAAGCGCCAACTCGGTCGCTCGTTCCACCGATTCCAGGCTGCATCCAGGGTCTAAAATATACAAAATTAATTTTAATTAAACCACTTTTATTTCAATAAATATTAATTAACATTTGTTAACTATTTTAAAGAGGGACGCATGATTGTGTTCTAAAAAACATTAGTTCGAATTTTCATTTTATGGAATTTCATTTGTCATATCACAGAAAAAACGCTGGGTAAATTTTGTTGCGGGTAATTTTCATCAATGCTAATTCACATAGACGGTGGCGCCCTCAACTAGGATAAAATTTGTTGCAGGTAATTTTTATACCGATTTTGGGGTAAAAATTCTACTTTTTTTTCGTGTGTAATTTTTTTTGAGCCGAATTTTTATTTGTTCGAATTAGTATTTTGCAGAATTTTCAACAAACCGATTTTCTAATATATATATATATTACAGAATTTTTATATAAACGAAAATTCACTTCACAGAATTTTTATTTACTCGAATTTTCATTTGACATAATAGGCATTTTAAAGAATTTTTATTGGGTGGAATTTTCTTTCAGATGAATTTTCATTTGTTGGAATTATTATTTGACATAATTTCCACATAACCGATTTTCCATATTAGAAAATTTTTACTAAACCGAAAAATCATTTAACAGAATGTCTAATTGATAGAATTTTCATTTGTCCGAAATTGCAAATGGCCAAACAAACAAAGATTTCGGCGCGATTTTTAAAATCAACCAATCACAATTTTATGGATAATTTTTGATTGGTTGATTTTAAAAATCGCGCCGAAATCTTTCAGTCGATTGTTTGTTCGGCCATTTGCAATTTCGGAAAAATGAAAATTCTATCAATTAGAAATTCTGTTAAATGATTTTTCGTTTAAGTAAAAATTCTGTAGTATGAAAAATCGGTTATATGGAAATTATATCAAATAATAATTCGAACAAATGAAAATTCATCTGAAAGAATAAAATGAAAATTCTCTGCAATGAAATTCTACCCAATAAAAATTCTTTAAAATGCCTATTATGTTAAATGAAAATTCGAGCAAATAAAAATTCTGATCTAAATAATTATTATTATTATTAGTTAGTAAATGGTGTTCTTTTTCAGTTTCTAAAACTTATTATTTAATTTTACAAATGTATCTAATTTATGTAGAATAGAAATGTAACAGTTGTAAATAAAAAATAGTTTTCGAAAATATTATGTGTGTTGTTTTCAATGATGTTAGAAAAAAACTGTGCCTTTAAAGGCATCTTATTTTCCTTATATATGAAAAGAAAATATATTCAATATATTCAAGGTGTAAATACAACCTTTTTACACGTAAACGCTAATAATGTTGGACTATGTTAATATTAATTTATTTCAAAAAATTTTACAGGAAATGGTTAAAAAATGATATGTTAATTATATATTGTTCATTTCAAACTAAATGAAATAGTTTAGTTATAATTTAATACAAAATTTAAATTATCAGTTCATTTTTCATATCAGGCGAGACTGAGGACAGATGATGAAAATTCAATCACTTTACCAGTGACTATATAGAGGGGTCACTCCAGTAAATGTTCTAAAATTAATTTTTCAGAATTTTATTATTTAGAATTTATTTTTAGCCGAATTTTTATTTTACAGAACTTTTGTTTGTCTAAATAAATTTTTGGGGTGGCTAAATAAAAATATTTCTCGAAAATTTAACATTTAACCCTCTACCTGTCCAGGTTGACCGTTATCGACAAAAATCGACAATTCGGTCGTCTGATGAGGAATATGGGAAATACATTCTATAGCGAAGAACAATGTAGCTGAAGTATGAGACGTCTCAATTCGTCTCACAAAACGCTCGCAGCGCCACGCAAGCTGTTTTGCATAGGCGTCGCAAGTGGTGAATAGCCCAAATGATAGTAGATATATAATTCAATAAAATACATTAACAATAAAGTTATATATACATTTTAACATAAAAAACATACCAACTCATATATAAATAAAAAGTAGTATATAATTAAAACTTTAATTTTTTTAATT
Source organism: Leptopilina boulardi (assembly GCF_019393585.1). Taxonomy (NCBI): domain Eukaryota; kingdom Metazoa; phylum Arthropoda; class Insecta; order Hymenoptera; family Figitidae; genus Leptopilina; species Leptopilina boulardi. The sequence goes on from NW_026137778.1 coordinate 2,124,281, forward strand.
AGTAAAGGTGTTATGTTTCAGATTATAATGAATATATACATTAAAATTTCCAGTAAATTTAACCTTAATATAAATAATCTGTTAGTTTCAATTATTAGATTTTAGGAAGTTAATATTAAAAATTAACATTAAAGACAAAAAAAGTTGTAGGAAATAAAGTAAAACTGATAATAGATAGAGACCTAGAAATAATTTTTCATTAAACAATCAAATATTACTACAACAATTAATAACAAATAAAATACACTAATAAAAATTATTATTTTTTCTATTTGTTTTTAAACTAATTATATACAAATTTAAAAAATAAAAGTTGAAACAAATTTCTAGGAAATTAAATTGTTATTGAAGAAACCATTTTGGCGAAACCTTTTTTGAATAAAAATTTATATTTTATGCATTATCAATAACAATTAGGTTGCTTTGATCAAACATTTTATTTTTCCTACTTATTTCTATATTTATCATGAACAAATTTCATCAAAGAAAGTTGAAAAAAAGTTCTAGGTTAATATTTAATTTTTCAAAAAATTATAGCGGCGCAACTATTATTGAGTAAAAATTCAACTTTTAGGCATTGTTAATAACAATTAAGTTGCTTTGATCAAAAATTTTATTTTTCCAACTTATTTCTATATTTAATATGAACAAATTTCATCAACGAAATTATGATTGGCTAATTTTAAAATTTGCGTCCAAATTTGTCTGCTAAATATTTATTCGGAAAAAAGAAAGTTCTGTAAAAATAAAAATTTAACGTTTTCAAATTTTTTTCAAATGTCAATTCGAACAAATGAAAATTCGATTAAGTAAAAATTCTGTAATATAGTAATTGCATTAAATGGAATTTATGTTAAATATTATAATTCGAGGAAATAAAAATTTGGCTAAAAGTAAATTCTAGATAATAAAATTTTGTCAAATGAAAATTTGAATAAATTAATTTTAAGACTGATTCATGCGTTTTATTTTTTAAGTTTAGTTGAAAAATAAATTTTTGCCATAGATTCTTTATGGTAAGTCCAAACTTGAGAATGAGATGTCCAACTTTTTGAAGCAATTGGAGCCAAATTGGTGTCCAATCTCAGTTTTATCAACTTTGGGAAAATTTCCTATTGGAAGCTATTAAACATTAAAAATTATTGGTTATTTTACTCAAACTCTTGAATAATAATAATAAAGGTACATAAAGAAATATTATACATAGATTAGAGATTTTTAAAAATAATAAAGCAACCCGGTCTAGGTGATTTTCGCTAGACTGACTCTAGAGTTAAACTGTTATTTGTTTAGTAATGTAGGTAATTTAATTACAGATAGATATCTAGTTTTAAAATGGCATAAATGTTTTAGCTTTACTCATGTAGAAATTTCCCCATTTTGACCTAGTTTAGTTTTATTTCCGTCAATGTTCCTGTGACAGAACAGTCTATTTAATGTAAGTGAAATTCATACAGAATATTGTGTTGTATTAAAATAAGATTAAAATAAAAATAAAATAATATGTCTCCAGTAGACTGTTATTAAAATTAATATTGATTAAAGAAATAAGTCATCGGACAATTTCATTTCATAGTTACAATAATATATTTTAAATACAAATTTAATATTTTTAGAAGGAAATAAAGATATTGTTAAAAAATTAATCAGTCTTTTCTCTTGTTTTTAGTTATTGTTTTCTTTTGCAAATTATTTGTTGAAATTAAATTCTTTTTTTTTTTTTATTTAACAAAATATTTTTTTAAAAATAATAATTTTAATTTCTCAGTAAAATTTAAGTTTCTTTTTAAAAAATAGTTTCTTATTCTGTTATAGGTTACAAAAACGTGCATTTAGTTTCTGAAAATAACTTGTTGAAGAAGACAACACGGAGAATAAACTGATATTATTATTATGTACTCACTCTAAATTTGAATTTGTCAAAAATAACTAACTTGATAGCAAAAAAAAAATATTAGACTCTGATTTAAATAGGTATGTAGTAGTAATATTTCTACTATTTAGTTTAAAATATCTAATAATGAAATTAAATTAATTTTTAGGTTATGTCAAAATAACTGAAATTTCATTAAATTTCTATTAACTAATAATTATAGTCTTTGACAATTCTTACAGTTATTTTTTTATTAATAATAAATCTCTTTTTTTTAATTTTTTTAATTAATAAATCAAAAAATCGGAAAAAATTTTAATAACAATTAGTTATTTTTAATTATGAAAATTCAGATTTATAGAAGCAAGCGTGTTATTTTTTTTTTTTTTTATTTAAAAGTTTAAAACATTTTTAAATAAAAATTTCAATTTAAAAAATTTTAGTTTCTTTTTTTAATAATTAGAATTGTTGTAATATACCTCGATAATCTCTTAATTTGACTTTAAATAATAAATATATTTAAAATAACTTACAAATAATTTTTATATGTATCTGTTAATGGTACATTGTGCTACGAGTGAGGGACGTAGGCGATTTCCGATGAGTGTGAAGTTTGCTGCGCGAGCGCAGAAATCACGCGAGTCGGATCCGCCGACATTAGATGACATAAAAGATGCACACGATACTTTTTCCAAAAATTGCGCAGAAAGTGTGACTCGGTGATTGTTGAGGGGGGACGAATAAATCGATTGCGATATCCATTCCATATGTGAAAAAAATGTTCTAAGATTTAAATGCCAATGGAGTAGAAACAAATTTTTTCTATGAGGGAGGGGGGGGGTAAACTATATATATACTTTATTCCTTAAAAACTTGTGGGCAACTGAACCCTTGTCTCATCGATAGCGAGAGGAGGGGGGTTTAAAAAATATTAATTATTATTTATTTAAATAATTAATTTCATAAGTTTTGAAATTTAGCGCTATTTAAGTTGGCAGTACCGTTCTTGATGTCAAAACACATGTTTTCATTTTTCTAACCTAAAAACATATTTCACTTTATTACAAGCAGTTTTTAATGAAGATGAAGACATTATTAAGTCTAGTATTTTATTCACGTCTGTTATTTATTATTTTATAATTTATTTTGTAATTAACCCATAACTGGCACCATGGGTCCAGTAGATCTGAGCATTTTTTCGATCTCAAATTATAATTGAATGTTTAGCTTTTTTTGTGTCCTGCTGTTGTGGTAATTTTTTCCTTAAAGAATAATATACATCAAGAGTATAATCTTAAATTTTTAATTCATAATATTAAAATTTAAACATACTTATGAATTTTTAAGTAAATACACGCAATTTTTCGTTTTTATTTTTCACAATTTTTTTTAACTAACTTAAAATAAATTAATTCCTATAAAACTAATGAAATTTTTAAAAAAACACATCATAAGCTACCTCAGATTAAATTTTGGTGCAAAAATATTCAATACCGGCTGTACAATACACGTTTGAATACGTCGGGTCCAGCAGACCCATTGTACCATTTATGTTTGAATGCGGAATTGTGCCAGTTAAAGGTTAATATTTTATAATAATTTCTTATAATCCTAAAACTGTGTTTCAATTGTTTAATTATAATTAAAAAATATTATTACCTAACAAATTTTAAGTTCGACATTTAAAAATGGAAATTTAGAAATTATTTTTTTTTTACACATAATTTCCAAAAAAAAGTTTTCTTTTTACGAAATTAAAAAAATTCATATTTTTGAAGTTGAAAAAAAGCATTAGCGTATGGAAGCTGATCATTTCGCTCCCATTGAATCCCCACATCATTTTTAGGATTAACTTTTAAAATATATTCCATTTGTACCAACTGTTCTCAGTCTCTTCTACAGATAAATATACGAATTACTTTTAAAAAGTACATATTCAGAAATTTTCATTAACATAAATTAAAATTCAAGTCGTATAAAGTAATAAATCATTGAAACTGTCAGATGAATCATTGCATATTTTATGTCAAAGTATACATATTAACCTCTTCGTAAATGTTGTTAAATTGTAAATTAAGTCAATGACAATATATTATACAAATGCTTAACAGATTAGAGACGTAAGAATTATGCATTTTATACTTTTTATATATTTTTTTAAAATTAAAAATAAAAATTTCTTTCTAACAAAGATATTTTTTATTGTTAATTATAATACAATTTTTCTTATATAAATCAAACAAAAATGAGTCGATTAAAAACGCAAGTTTAAAAAAAAAATTAATTTTAGATTCAACAGTACAGTCAAACAATAAACATATAAACTTTTCTCTCATTATAGTCATAAACATGAAATCTTTTAAGAATTTATTTCTATTAATATTGAATATGATATATGTAGAATTACAAATGTGCTATGCAGGTGCAAACACTCAATCTTTATAACATTTACAATTAGCAATTAAAAAAAAATGAATTGTTATAGTCATATTAATAAACAATAATCAAGGTTTTATTTTATGAGCGCAGAACTGTAAAGAAAAAAAAATTTTCAAATTAAAAATTAATTCTTATATGTGATCTATTTTAAAATATTTCAAAATGCAATTCATAACAACTATTAGTTTACATAATTTTTACTCCCACAACAAAAGATTGCTGCAACCTCGGAAAATACGTATACAGAATTATTTTTTTTAACGTACTAATTTTTTTTTTTACTTTATTGCATAGAAAAAAAACGACTCATTCCATTATGATCTGTATCAAAATGATTTAACAGCCACCTTCAAGTTACTTAAAATGAACTTAATGTGATTCAAATCGAGTTTGCATAGAAAAACTATAAAAATATAGGTTATGTTCTACATTTTGATATTTTGATATTTATTATTTTATTCTTGTACATAATAAAATTTGTGAAAATATGAAAATTTCCTTTACATTTATATTTTTTTCATTACTTATTCATTTTATTTTAACAATTTTTAAATTAAGCGCTTTTTGAGTTTAGTTACTTTTGCGTTATAATATTGGCACTAATACAGTTGTTAATGACGTCAACATGATTCCTAACCTAAGAACTCTATTATTTAATTTCGTCACTTTTTGTTTTTAAATTATAGTTAAATTTTACTAATTTGATAGTAAAAAAAAAAAATTTTTAACTATTAAATAATTGAATTTTACTAATGGCAAAAAATAGTACAGTAAAAAATTTTATTTACTATTATTTAAATTTTACTAATTCAAAAGCAAAAAGTGAGTTTGTTTCCAATAAATTTTATTTGCACTAAATAAAATTTGATTTTTAATCAAATTTTTTATTTGAAACAAATAAAAAATTATTATATATACAGGTTATGAGTCAAATTAATAAATTTTTTTATGATTCAAATAAATTTTATTTATCTCAATTATAAACGCAAATAAAAGATTTATTTGCAGGTTTATAATATTTTGCAATTTAAAAAATATTGTTTATGTTATTGTCTTCATATGTCGCAAAATTTTACATCACTCGAAAGCTTTCAACGAACAGAGTTAAGTGATTAATTACTCCAACGGCAATAATTATCTACTCTTCTACAAACAGCTTTATAACAGCCCATTTACCTATCGGGCGTTGGAAAGGGAGTGTGACAGGAGTAATAGTAGTAAACGTAATTGTTTATTTGTCGGAAGTCGTCGTGCATTTACAAAGTTAAGGACGGAAATATGTGGGACCTTGTACATCAATTTTTCAGCTAAATTAAGTTAATTTGTTTCACATTTCAGCTTCTATAATTCTTTAAATGAATTTTCACTCTTGAAATAAGATAAATGGAGATAATTCAATTGGACTGACAAAAACTCAAAAACAAAAAAAAAATATGATTGAGTTTAATATATGGATTCTGATTATTAGAGTAAAAAAGAAATACATTCAAAAAATAGTAATCTCCATTTTCATCATTTTTATTAAGGAGAAGGATAGCGAATCTGGCAAAAAGTTTATGATGTTTAGAGAATAAAAATATTCGTTGAATGTGATTAGTGCGTCGTATTGGATTTAGTGGCTAAAAGCAAGTTTTTCATACTAGATAATGAATAATTGGGGAAAATATATGAGGGAACAGGGAAACATTTCAAAGTGGTTGTATTTATAAATTATTTTTAATTAAAATCAAATTTTTTAATGGAGGCGTCAATTACGTCAACAAGATTCCTAACCTAAAAATTCTATTATTTAATTTCGTTAATTTGTATAAATCAACTTTGAGAATTAAATTTTTCCAGCTTTTCTATATTTATTAGTTTGTGAAAACTTCATTTTGTTTAAAAAAAAATTCTGTTATTCATTTATTTTGGTAATTGTGATTAATTATTAATCAATTAATTAACACGTTTCTAATAAGAATTTTGTAAATACTTGTGCTTTTCTTCATATTTTCATTATGTTATATATTTTTTAAATTGAAAAATCTTAAAAGAACCTACTCTCAAATTTACGTCACAAGTTTTGGTCTCTATTAAAATTTTGAAATCTTTCAATATCTTTGAACAGTTGATTTTCTATCTTTGGAATTTGATATTGAACAATTTCAAAATTTTAATACCAGGAATCAAAACTTGTTACGTAAATTCGAGCGTAGGTCTAAAATATTCAATAAATTTTTGATTTTACACAATTAAAAAGCAACTTTTTATCAATGTACAAGTAACTAATCATAAACATAACCTACAATTTTTTTTTGCATCTTAAATTCCTTTTCTTTCAGAGTGCGTTACATTTTAATAAAATAACAAATTTACTTCAAGTATATATTAGCAACACAGTATACACATTAATGCAAAATGTCTTTGTTTATAGTTCTTAAAGGAAAGAAACAAATGATACATATGATTACGTCAAGCAATAAATATGCATTTATGTTTATACAAAACTGACATAAAAACAATTATGAAAATGATTTTGATTCATCGACAATTGACATTAAAGAATCATCAGCATGAGAGATAAAAAACCTCACTTAAATATTATAATACATTAAAATGAAAGCAAAAATAAAGATAAACTTTTTCTAACATTTAATTTACTCAAAAAAAAAATTTTTTTTTCTATTTACAAAAAAAAATTCTTTTATACAGGATGTTTGATAAGTATGGAAACAGTTAATTATTTTGTAATTCATAATATTTTGAAATAAATGTAAAGAAAAATTTTTAAAAAATAGTTACATGTAAAAAATTTGAAAAATTGATAATTTTTTCATTTAATAATTTTTTTTTTGAAACATTTTTTTCAAAAATTCCTGCATTTTGTGATATTATATTTCCATACTTATTGAACACCCGGTATATATTATTAGTTCAATACCATTAAAAAAAAAGAAAATATTACAAAATGTCTAATGTCATAGAATTTTGTAACAAAAATTCCTTTTAATATACACTAAAAACAAATTTATTTGATTCAAATACTTGACTATTATCAAATGAGAATTTATTTATATCAAATTATTATTATTTGAATCAATTAAATGGTATTTATTTTAAATAAAGAAATTATTGATTCAAATACAATTTATTTAATTCAAATAAAAATTATTTGGTTCAAATAAATATTTATTTTGATAATAGTCAAGTATTCGAGTATTTGAATCAATATTTATTTGATAATAATAGTCAAGTAATCGATTATTTAAATTAAATAATTTTTTCAGTGTAAAAAGCAACGTATTAAATGATTTTGTAATATACAATTAGGTAAAAAAAAATATGTAAAACTGTGAAAAATTTCGTAAACTATTTATGTAATTAAAAGTTTTAATTAAAAAACAACAAAGTTGACCACAGATCAATTACAACACCTCCGCACACACAGCTGAGAAAATCAAGAAGTATTATGCCACCTACTTTTTATAGAATACATAATAGATACATTTGTTTTAATAAAAGTTTTTTTTTCTTATTTCAACGTTTTTGTTTAAAGCAACAATAAAACTTATTGTATTTTACCAGTAAAAAATTTAATTTTTAAATTTTCAAAATATGCATTAAAAAAATTTTTTTTCTTAATACTTTATTTGTACACAATGATTACATGATTTTAAAAAATTAAATTAATTTTTAATAAATAAAAAGACAACCAAAATTATATTATAATAAAACTAATTTAATGTTTTTTACTACTTTTTATTATTTATTTTATAAATTTATATTATAATTTATTTTATATTATTAAATGATAAAGAAAGTTATTATGTATTTCATTTTTCCTGTCTGAGAAATATTTTCACTTCTCTGATTTATTTTCTCAATTTTAGAATATTATAACAAATATTTTCTTTAGTAAAAACTATTATTTTTATACAATTTCACTTTTGATAACAACAAATTGAAAAAAGGTTTTTAGTATACATATTACATTATTTTTAAAAATTAATTAAATACATACTTGAGGAGAAAGTTATCCATGATATTCAGTACTCAATTATAAAAAGAACTATAAATTTTTTTTATATCCAAAGTATTTGATAAACAAAAAAAAAAAAAAAAAAAAAAATTCTGTCAACAGTAACACTCATGTCAATCCGCGCGCAAGGAGAACATTCCTTTAAACGCACAACTGTGCGTTAACGCAGTTGTTAACAAACTACATTACTTCGCCGGTGAAGCGAGTGGCAAGCGTCCGGTCATTTGATAAGATAATTATCAAATATATTTCGGTCAATTCAAAATTTAACAAAATCTATATGTTAGAGAGAATCATGTCAGCATCATGCGTACATATTAATTACTTGGTAAAAATTATTTATATCCAATTATTGGAAATATATCATTTGGCTTTTGTTTTTACAGTTAAATATATATATATATATACTTTTATATGTTATTCAACAAAACTGTCTGTTTCGTCACGTCAATACCAGATATCACCGGGTTAATCTAATACTGTTTTTTAATTTATTAATCGTATGATTCAAAGAATACATTAACACATAAATTTTACAAGCATTTATATATATATATAGTGATAATAATTCCAGATTCAATTTTTGTAACGATATTTAATCAAAAGTTTACTTTTAACATTATACGTATATTTTAGTCGAATTTATATTTTAGAATCCTCTAACTATAAGCGCTTGATCAGAAAAAAGTAATAATTATTAATAATAATAATAATAATAATAATTCATAGGTCAATAAAAATAAAATATATATATTTTTTCGGTGTTCATTTTGATATCTAAAGCACAAAAAAATAACGTATTGGTGACCTTTCACATGCCCTTAAGATTAATAAAGACATCAATTACTTGTCTTATATAGCTTTTTCATTTTATTTTACGTGTCACGTATATTTTAATTCAATTATTTATATTTATTGTTTCCCCTAGGGAAATTATTGTAATATCAAATATTTTCAACTTCGATTTTTATGAAACATTTTATTTTCTTTTTTTTACCTGATGAATAAAAAAAACGCATTTTTAGAAATAATCATACTTCGTGATTATATGTATGCATATTACATTTTTATGACTATCTTGAATCTAATACAATTTTATTTTTAAATTAATAATTCTCATGGGTGTACATAAAAGAGTTATGAATTTAATCGATCTACCTTACAATGAAAAAAAAAGAATTTAAAATCTTTATAATACGAAAATTTCTACTAAAATATTTTTTTTCGCCATTGACATGAAAAAGTGACTTTTTTGTGCCTGTTTTGGGCAGATAAAGTAGCACTTTTTAAGGTAGTTTGAACCAACTGCCTAAAAAAGACTTTTTTAGGCATAATTTTTGCATAATTTTTGTTTTGCTTTAATTTTATTTATCAATTTTTATTATTTTATTTTATATACTACTTCATATATATTATATTATATATTATAAATATATATATTTCTTTAAAATTGTTTCACTTTTTCATAACAATGGCGAAAAAAATAGCGTATGTGGCTCGCACGTAGTAATTTTTAGGTTCGGATGATTTCAATACTCGCTGTCTGTGCGACTTCGATTCGACTTGTCTCACCTACGTCGCACTAACGACAGCTCGTACTGAAAATTACATCCTCACCTAAAAAGTACTACTTTACGTGCTTGCCACATAATATACTATTTTTTTATTTATTTTTTTTCGAAAAAACTATTTTTGGTAGTATTGTTGAAAAAGTATTTAGAAACATTTAAATATGTTCAGAAAGTTAGACCAGTAAAGTGAAAATTTTCAAAAAAAGAAAAAAAAATTGGACCTAATTGTACTCGATTTATGCTCATTTGTGTAAAAATTCGTTTTTTGAAAAACTCAAAATTCTATAGGCAAAAAAAAAGCAATAAATATTTTCAAATATAAAAAGCTAAAATATCATAAAAACAAATATTGTACTGAATTATGATCGATTTGGGACGCATGAATATGTTCTCAAAATCAATTCACTTCACAGAATAGGCATTTTAAAGAATTTTCATTTATCCGAAATTGCAAATGTCCGAACAAACAATCCTTAAAAAGATTTCCGTTCGATTTTTAAAATCAACTAATCACAATTTTATGGATAATTTTTGAATGGTTGATTTATTAAAAATCGTGCCAAAATCTTTGTTTCTTCGGCAATTTGCAATTTCGGACAAATGAAAATTCTATCAATTAGAAATTCTGTTAAATGATTTTTCAGTTAAGTACAAATTCTGTAGTATAAAAAATCGATTATATATGGAAATTATATCAAATAATAATTCGAACAAATGAAAATTCATCTGAAAGAAAATTCTACACTGAAAAAAGGGTTTGGTATTGACAACCAAACGTTTGGTTGGTATTTAAGCAACCAAATTGTTTTTTGTTGAATCAACAAAATTTTAATTGTCTCAATCAAAATTTGTTTGACACAACCAAAATTAGAAAAAAAGGATTTTTGTTGTACTAACTAAAGTTTTATTGGGACAACCAAAATTTTGTTGATTCAACAAAAAAAAATTTGGTTGCTTAAATACCAACCAAACGTTTGGTTGTCAATACCAAACCCTTTTTTCAATGCGTATACAATGAAATTCTACCCAATAAAAATTCTTTAAAATGCCTATTATGTTAAATGAAAATTTGAGCAAATAAAAATTCTGTAAAGTGAATTTTCAGTTATATAAAAATTCTGTAATATAGAAAATCGTTTCGATGAAAATTCTGCAAAATACTAATTCGAACAAATAAAAATTCAACTCAAAAATAATTATGACAAATGAAATTCCATAAAATGAAAATTTTAACTAATGATTCCCAAACTATGTCACACTCCTAGGAAGAATGAGAGAGGGGGTCAAGTTGCCTGTGATGAACTGTAAAAAAAAAATCCAATTTGTGTATCAAAACGTAATGTTAGGGGGAAGGGGGGGAGGGTAGGAAATAGCGTGACACACTTTGTGAACGACCCCAAAAATCTGTATTTTTATATAAAGTGCAAACATGTAAAGCTATTATTCAATTACTTAAAGGTAGGTTTGTTTGTTAAAGACTTCTATCACATATCTAGAGATAACCTATGTAAATATAACCTTTCAATTCAAATTCACATTTGGATTTTCTCAAAATATTCACAAAAAAATCATTTTTAACAAACAAAATTAAAATTTTTTTTTTATTATTATTCACCTATCTTATACACTAATAAAATAAAAGGGCTATGAACATTTAATTACTGTAAATCCCAAAGTTTCGATATCATTTGGGTAGCGCCGATAAATATTATCATTTTTCAGAGCTGATTTTAAAAAATTAAAAACAAAGTTTTTAATTGAAATTCTATATTAAAATCTACATGTGCAACATTTTTACAAATATCAATATTTTTTTAATTATCCCACGTGCTTAATTCTATAAGTAATATAAAAAAAATTATTTGAATTAACTTTTTTTTATTTGATATTGGAGATATATTCCAATAAATTGTCATTTCAACGAGGAAAGCATATCGCATATACCTATTATATAGAGAGTTAAAAGCTTTATGATTGGAAACTCCAATAAAAGTGATATCTGCTCGACTTAAGTTATTACGTTCTCGGTCAAGATTATTATTAAATATATTTGCGCACTTTTATTAAATCGGCCATATAAAAGTGTTAAAATACAAGAAGAGATTATATATATATATATATGTCTTTTACCTGAAAGAATATAGAAGTAGATAGTATTTTCCGCTTCAAACTGGTTAATACTGACTTGGCTTATATATGTAATTATAAATACAGATGTATTTGTCCATAAGAAAAAATAAGATGTTTTTAAGAAAAAAAAAAGTCTCATGACAGAATGATCGTATTCACCCCTTTAAACTCGCGGCTTATCAACATTCTCTCACTCTAAACTCTGAAAGTTCAGTAACGCATTACGAGTTAAAACATATATATGTTTACATTCTCTTTATGAATGAAAAAAAAGTCTTATAGATTTTTTGTCATTTTGCTAATTTCTGTCAATTTTAGTCTTTTAATGCAAAAGAAAATGTTTTTATCACATTAATTTTATATTTTTAACTTTAAAAAAACTTAAAACCTTAAATGAAAATATAGTATTATGAATAGAGTTCCACTTGGAATCATACACAAAAAGTTTATTTATAATAATAATAATAATAATAATAATAATAATAATATTACAAATAAAGTTATTTATAAAAAATGAAACTTATTTTTAATTCAAAAACTTAATTAATTAAATCATGGAAATTTTGAGTCGCCCATTATAATTTGTCCTAACAAATATCGAATAATCAAAAAATTGAATTATTAGAAATTCGCATTATTAAAAGTTCAAATTATTAGAAAATTGAATTTTCAAAAGTTAGAATTATCAAAAGATAGAATAGTTAAAAATTCGAATTTCTGATTGATCGCATTTTCAAATAATTGAATTACCTACCACGAGATCGAATTTCTAAAAGATAGAATTTCTGAAAGTTCAAATTAGCTTATTATCGAAAGATCGAATTTCTAAATCTTCGAATAATCAAAAGATCGAAACTTTTTATTCATGTGAGTTTATTCACAGAAAAAACTGAATTATATGAACTTCTAGAAACGAGGTAAGTTGAATGATGTTAATAATATTATAAAAATTTACATGCTCCTTTATTAGTTTATTTAAAATTTAAATATTTTCATTTTTTTTCAGATTCGGTGATTACTATTTGGTCATGATTTTGTGTATTGTAAAGTTAAACTCAAAAAAGTTTGAGTTGCTGTCCACTTTTATTTATTAAAGCAATAATTTTTATTTGTCATCACAAAAAAAATAAAAATTATTAAATTATTTTATTTTATTTTTTGGGACGAATGAATATGTTCTAAAAATCATTAGTTAGAATTTTCATTTTATGGAATTTCTCATTTGTCATAATTATTTTTGAGACGAATTTTTATTTGTTCGAATTACTATTTTGCAGAATTTTCTTCTTACCTATTTTCTATAAAACAGAATTTTTATATAACCAAAAATTTACTTCAAAGAATTTCTATTTGTTCGAATTTTTATTTGTCAGAATTTTTATTTGTCCGAATTTTCATTTAAGGAGGATGGCGGGTCAACATAACCTCAAAAACCTGTGAAAACTAAAAATTTGTTTTTAACGCAAACAAAAATATAATAAATATTAATTTCAAACAATTTTAGAAGATCTAGATTTACTTCTTTCGAAAAGAATTATTTTTTTCCAAAATATTTTCTCAATAATTATTTTTTTAACATTTAGTTTTTTTTTCTTTTAAATCAGACAAAAATTGCAATTTTTAACCAATTTTTATAAACAAAAGCTCATTTTACTAAGTGAAATATTCTCTACAATTGTCACCTTTTCTATATTGTAATAAGTATATTCTTAAAAAGTTATTTAATAAATAAAATTAATTTTAATAAATAATTTTAATTGTTTATAACTTTTTAAGAACATTCTTATTATAATATGAAAAAGGTAACAATTGTAAAGAATGTTTCACTGAGTAAAATGAGCTTTTGTTTATAAAAATTGGTTAAAATTGCAATTTTTGTCTGATTTAAATGAAAAAAAAACTAAATGTTAAAAAAATAATTATTGCGACAAAATATTTTGGAAAAAAATAATTTTTTCGAAAGGAGTAAATCTAGATCTTCTATAAAATTGTTTGAAATTAATATTTATTATATTTTTGTTTGCGTTAAAAACAATTTTTTAATTTTGACAGGTTTTTGAGGTTATGTTTATTCGCCACCCTCCTTAGCATAATAGGCATTTTAAAGAGTTTTTATTGGGTAGAATTTCATTGCATAGAATTTTCTTTCAGATGAATTTTCATTTGTTCGAATTATTATTAGATATAATTTTCAAATATTTGATTTTTCATTCTACAAAATTTTTATTTAACCTAAAAATCATTTAACAGAATTTCTAATTGATCACAATTTTATGGATAATTTTTGATTAGTTGATTTTAAAAATCGCGCCGAAATCTTTCTGTCGATTGTTTATTCGTCAATTTGCAATTTCGGACAAATGAAAATTCTATCAATTAGAAATTCTGTTAAATGATTTTTCAGTTAAGTACAAATTCTGCGTAGTATGAAAAATCGATTATATGGAAATTATATTAAATAATAATTCGAAGGAATGAAAATCCATCTGAAAGAAAATTCTACACTGAAAAAAGGGTTTGGTATTGACAACCAAACGTTTGGTTGGTATTTAAGCAACCAAATTGTTTTTTGTTGAATCAACAAAATTTTAATTGTCTCAATCAAAATTTGTTTGACACAACCAAAATTAGAAAAAAAGGATTTTTATTGTACTAACTAAAGTTTTATTGGGACAACCAAAATTTTGTTGATTCAACAAAAAAAATTTGGTTGCTTAAATACCAACCAAACGTTTGGTTGTCAATACCAAACCCTTTTTTCAGTGTATGCAATGAAATTCTACCTTTATAAAAATTCTTTAAAATGCCTATTATGTTAAATAAAAATTTGAGCAAATAAAAATTCTGTGAAGTGAATTTTCAGTTATATAAAAATTCTGTAATATAGAAAATCGTTTCGATGAAAATTCTGCAAAATACTCATTCGAACAAATAAAAATTCGGCTCAAAAATAATTATGACAAATGAAATTTCATAAAATGAAAATTCTGACTAATGATTTTTAGAACATAATCATGCGTCCTAACGTATGATACTATCTATTTTTATAGTTCACATTTTGTTAACACGCGCGACAGTTTATAAATAATTTCAAATATTTTATTTCATTTATTTTATTTAATTTTTTTTTCTCATCTATTCGTTATTTGCTGCATTTAACACGTGCAATCAATTACCGTTTATAAGGAAGAATCCTATTTCTTTCAATGATACAAAAGTTCAAAATTATCAAGATCATGAAAAACGTTTATAATTAAAGGTTGAAACTTAAACCAGTTATATAAAGTTATACAGAGAATTACTCATATAATACAGTGTATTTATAGGTGGATTATACTGTATTGTACTTTTATTGGGATTTAAAATTTTGTTCCTTTTTTTCCTCCTACTTTTCTGAAAATTGTTGTTAATTTTCTGTTATTAGTTTTATTAAAATGATAAAAATATTATGTATAAATGATAAGAGTAGATATAGTTTAGTGATGATAAATATCAAAAAGCACGCATTTTATTATATATATATAAAAAAAAAAAAAATTATATGACTGACAATAATATACAATAAACTTTTTAGAGAGCTTTGTCACTTCATATATGGACTCAAATATATATATATGTCAATCAACTGACCTTGGCCTATGACCTTAATAGATATTAATAATTGTCATAAATAGTTGTAATAATAATAATTTTATATTTTTAAAAATTTATTAATTATAAAATTAAATTCATTCAGTTTTGTTTTTGATGACACGAAGTGTTAAAAATATTACCGTGTTATATAATGGGATTCCTCATATAATTCTAATAATATAATATTTTATAGTACTTTTAATTCTATTAGTTTGTTTAAACAAACTAATAAACTCTACTATATAGCTTTTTAAAAGTGAGAACAAAATTTATTATTAAAAAATTTGAGATTTGAAAATGAGAAACAGAGAATAAAGAGAATATTATATATATATATATATGCAAATATAATGTTTAAGTCAGTGTTGTATCTGCTTGCCAAATGCATATTTTTAATGATAAGTTGTTTTATAGTAGGCAGATGTTTCCTCTTCCTATAAAACATGTTTGTGATCTAATTAATAAAATTTGTTTACTTTTATTATTAATATCGTAAAATAAATGTTTATTTATAAATAATTAAATAAAAACGTGTTATTAATTTTTTTTTTTTTTGAAACGTCTACAGTTTTAGTTTTATTTATTTGTAAATTTACACGTTTATTGTGTTATGCATAACAATAATAATAAATTATTTTTTCTACATTTTTTTTATTTTATTTTACAAAAAACTTAAAATGAAAACTATGTATATATTTTCTTCGAGAGTGGTTTTTTTTTCGTCCCGAATCTCGATAATGTTATTCTTCGTAACACCCATCGATATCGGGTGCTTCAGTTTTATTTTTATTTTTATTTAATTTTGTCAATTATTTAAAAAAAAATTTTTTTATCACCTTTCGTCTTTTTGTTTATTTTAATTTTTGTATATCTTTATCCTAATGTCACCGATTTGATTATTAACCCTTCTTATATTAATTTACGCGGACATTAAAGTTTTGTTTACTTTTGGTGCGTATTTGTAATTAACTTTGTTCTATTAATAAATAATAAAGACGAAAACTTTAATAATAATAAAATAAATATAAACAAATATTAAATATAAAACAAAATATAGGTTAATAATAATAATAATAATGTTTCCTTTTTGTAAATAAATTATAACATAATGAAAAAAATGAAAAGTGTATCTTTTTAATTCATATAATTTCATAACAAAAGCAAATATATAATTTCATATCATTTGTTTCTTTTGAGCAATCACAGTTAATTCATAATAATAGTACACCAAGTAGTACAACCATTGCATAAATTGTATATTTTTATTTATCCATGAAATATATGTGGAATATTACAAAGTTGAAAATAAACACAATATTATGTATTAATAAATAAATATTATTTTAAAAAATTTAAAAAAAAAAATAAATAAATAGGTAAATTAAATTTATTTTTATAAAAATTAAATTAATTAATTTACTATATTAAAATAAATAAAATACATGTAAAATTTTTTTTTATATATTTATGAGAAATATTTATTTATAATTTACGGACAATTTATAAATAAATATTTTTAGATTTGCCACGTTAATTAAGATTACAGAAAAATTACCTATAGAAGAGAAAAGAAAAAAAAATTTGATATGAGAAATCAAGGTTGAAACTTGAAAATTGACGCCGGATATTGTTTGAATTAAACTATAGTAAACTGTAGTATTAACTTTTTCATATAATTGACTAGTAACAATAGCACACTAAACATGCTTTTCACGTGCATATTGAAGAAAAAGAGAAAGAAAAAGAAAAAAAGTATAACATAATATATATATATATATATATATCTCATTGTTAGACCCTCAGTTAGAAAAGTGTCTCAAGAGATATTAGCTCTAGCTTTTGACCTAATGAGGATGTTATGAACTTGAATGGATAATTATACATTTTCTCATATGTCATTATTATCATTATTATTATTTTTTAATTATTTATGATAAAAATATTTTTTTTTCTTTAAAATTATGTTTTTTTGAAATAAAAATTTTCTTTTAATATTAAAAACACTTCGTTAAAGGAACACATATATAAGTAAAATCAGAAAGTATACTTGTATTGCATGTATTGTAAGGACCGGAACCGACAATTTATATTAATAAAACTATTTATAAAGGTCCAATGAGATCGAAAATCCCATAGCAATCTCTGTTAATTTGACATAATTCAATAAAAAGACACAATAATAATAATAAACACTAATTTATATATATATTAATTTTTAAATTTTATATTTTCAATTTGTAACCTATTAAATAAGTTTAATATCAGTTTTGCGAAATAATTCAAATCGAAAACTTTATAATAAAAGTTAAATTTAAAAAATAATAATATTAAAATAAAATTTGAATTTACATACCCTTTAATATACTTGGCTTGCTTAGAAACACACCTCTTTTTAACTCAAGTTCAAATTGCACATTGAATTTAAAAGTTGATTGTTGATGAACAAAATAGATTTATTCTACTAAAGTTCTTTTCATGCATCTTGCATCTCTGATGAGTTTTTAATTGACATGAACAAAGAGAGAACAATTTATTTTTATTATTGTGGAAAATTTTTTATTTTTTTTACAAAAAAAAATAAAATAAAATTTTATTCTATACGTCTATAAAAATTGGGAGTAAAAAGAAAGCCCATCGATCGGTTTTTCCACCCTTGTTCCTTCTATTTCCATAAGTCTACATCTATATATCTGTCAATATCTTTTAATTTTTTTTTCTTTACATCTACTGTAAACTTGACCCACATAAATAAACAACAAATTGTAAATAAAATTCATTTCAAATTTTCTTTAAAACATTTTTTTTTTTTTAACTATTTTTTTCTCTACCCTAAATAGTAACGATGAAATTACAAATAAACAAAAATTGCAAGCAAAAGTAAACAAGTATAAATTTAATTTTGAAACATAAATATAAATATATACATTAAGTAAGCAATTATTTTTTTTTATTATTCAATACTTTTGTTAATTTTTTATTTCAAGTTGAGCAAATTTATAATATGATAATTGATTTCAAAAGATTTTTTTTTAAATAAAGCAACACAATATCATTGTTTTGTTTTTTTTTTGTTTTTTTTAAAGAAAAAGACCTTTTTTTTAAAAAAACAAGAGATATATTTTTGAAAGAAAATTTCTTCACTGTAGATGCTGCAAATCTTTTACACACCTGATGAGCAACGTGTGTTTTCCGCGGCGCGAAGCACACTGGCTTGCTATTGATCCCCGACGGATGGGGCGTACAACCCCCCCATGGGGTAAAGTTCACCTCGATTCACTGTTGGTCCGCGTCACCAGAGTTCTTCAACATCCCAATTTTCTTGAATGATTCTTCTTGAAAAAAAAAAAAAAAAACGAAAGAAAACTCTTCAAAAAGTACGAAATAACTTATATTAAAAAGAAAAACAAGATATACAAGTTAATACATAAATTTCAGTTATCTTCAAATTACTATCATAAAATGTGAATTTTATTTGAGAAAGACAGAGGATTTCACTTGCTTCTTTCCCCTTTTTTTTCATTTCACAAATTAAAAGAGACAAAAACATTATTTGCTTTTAAAAATATATGGAATGTAAATTTTATTTATTAATATTAAAAAAAAAAAATTATTTGGTGAATTCAAATTATTCGAAAAATAAGAATTTTTATTTATATTTACTTGGATCAAATATTTTTTAACTTTCATCTAAAAAATATATATTTTATTCAAATAACTTCAATCATTTGAATTACATTTGATTTAAAACAAATAAATTTTAATTTGATCAACTAAATAATAATTAATTGAAGCTAATAAATAATTTTTTTAAAAATAATAAATTTTTTTCAAATAATTAATTTATTTCGATGAAATATTTGGTTATTTATTTATTATTATTATTATTATTATTATTATTATTTATTGACGCAATTAAAAAATATTTGACACAAAAATATTATTTTATTATTTCAAGTAAACTTAATGCTAACTGTATAATTAATAAAATTAATGCTAATATATTATTTCTTGAAAGCAAATAAAAAATATTTGAATCAAATAAATTATTAATTTTAACGAAAGTAGTGAATTATTTCAAACAATATGTTTTATTTATTTTGGTGGAATATTTGCTTATTTTATGTAATTAAAAATTATTTGACATAGCAATTTTATTTTATTGATTCAAGTAAACTAAATTTGTCAATATACAAGTAATGAATGTTTTTAATGCTAATATATTATTTTTTTGAGAAAATATTTTAATCAAATAAATAATTTATTTTTACTTTATTATTTTATTTATCTTCTAATTAGAAACAATAATTTAGTTAAATAATTATTATAGTTTTATTTTTAAAAAAATTAATTTCAAATAATAGAAAAATTTTAAATTCCTTATATTTTATAAAAACTAAAATTTTTTACCGTTACCATTTATATAGATAGAATAAAATTACTCAAGTAGTTTCAATAGCTGTGGTCGTTTAAAACGCTCTTAGTTTAAGTTTTAGATTACGTTAAACGACGGGGGTTCGATCCTCCCCGTAGAATTTGAATTTAATTCTTAGAGTTAATGTAAGCAGTGAAAACGTATGCAACAAAAAAATTTATTTAAAACAAATAAAAAGTTATTTTGAGATAAATATTTTTTTATTTACAGACAAAATTTATTTGAAATAAATAAAAATATATTTTTAATATTAACGCAAGTAGAAAATTCCTCTGCGTATATGACAATGCTTAAAGTTTATTAATTTAAAAAATTTAATGTAAAAAATGATTTTTTTATATCAAAGAAATAATTTTTATAATTTATTGTTAATAAATGTATTCAAAAGAAAGGAGTTTTATGAAATAAAAAAGAAAAAAATTTTTAATTGTAGAGGTGGTGAAAAATTTTTTCCGCCATTAACACGAGAAAGTTACTTTTTAGTATCTGTTTTGGTTGAACACTTTATAAGGCACTGTCTTAAAAAGACTATTTATGGCAGTACCAACTGTCATAAAAAGTATTTTTAAGACAGTTTTCATGTTCATGTGAGAAATGTTGTTTTAGGTGGTTTAAGTTCAATGCCGTTTACTAATAGAAGACAACGGTAACGGTAACGCGTTACTTTTTAGAAAAAGTAACAGTCACGTCTCGTTTTTTAGAAAAAGTAACTATAATATGTTACTGTTTAGAAAAAGTAACGGTAACATGTTACTTTTTAGAAAAAGTAACGGTCACGTTTCGTTTTTTAGAAAAAGTAACTATAATATGTTACTGTTTAGAAAAAGTAACGTTCACGGGTTATTTTAAAAAAAAAATAACAGTAACGCGTTATTTTTTAGAAAAAGTAACGGTAACACGTTACTGTTTGAAAAAAAACTAACGGTAACGTTAACGCGTTACTTGTTTGTTGTTTCTATCACAAAGCGCAAAAAAGTAAGTTTAAACAAAAAGGAATAGTGCCTGTATGAGTTATTTTTAACAAATTAAAATTTAAAGAGAGGTTTATAAAAAAAATAATGAAAAAAAACACAAGTTTTATTATGGTATATATTATTTTTACAATTAAAAATTTTTTACAATTGCATCATAAAATAATGTTAAGTGTCAGAGTTATAAATATATTGATTGTTTATATGTTACATATTTAATTTATTCTATACGTTTATAAAAATGATTTTACACTAACCGTTTGTTAATAAGAGGCGAACTTGAGTATAAAATAATTGAAAAACAGATATCTTCTTTTTATATAAACATGTATGTTATCGACCTTTATTAAAATAGAATTCTGTTTTTTCTTTAGAAAATATTTCTCGCAGTCGGTAAACATTTTTAAATTTATTTGCAGATATTTTTATTCTATGTAGGTAAGTTAACATATATGTTTTGGAAATAAATAGAAGTTGGTGAAAAACATAATGGATAAGAATTTTAGCATATCCTAGAAGAAAATGTGAAACAGGAATTCAATTTATCGACTTCAGGTTGGGAAAATCCGGGAAAACCAATCCAAATGAAATATAATGTTTGATCGAGGTCTTATTCAAGAAAATTTGAGAATTTTATTTATTTTTTCTCTTTTTGAAAGAGGGTACTATTATGAATGTATATGAAAATTGAAACAATAAAACGAAATAGCATATATTCACTCAAATGATTATAGAGGGAAATTTTATTGTCATTTTATATTTCAATTAGTAAATGAAAAATACTTAAGTTGAAGAAAATAAAAATTAAAAAAGTTAGATATATATTATTAATTAATTGACGAAATATGTCAACCACATTTTATGGTACTTGACAGCTTTATAATAGCAAAATGTTAAATATTTGTCTTTTATTCTTTAAAAAGCCAATAAACATAAAGTATATTACTTTAATCTAATTAGATTAAATAAAATTGATTTAATAAATTATAAAATATATTATTTTTTTTAAATGCCCACTCGGTACATATTTTATCAAATATTATGTATTTAAAAGAATGACAAAGATTTTCAATATTGATAATTAGTTTACAATTTCTTCAAAAATATAATATTAAAAAGTTAAAAAAAAAAAATTGTAACAGTTTTAAATTAAAAAGTGCATTTTAATTTCAAAATTTATTATACTGGGATAAAATACAAGTTACAAGTCGCACCCGAACCAAAAATTTCAGTATTATACCAGAGTTGACTACTGGCGCAGTACTGGTTCAGTATTGGCTGCCGAGACTGGGCAGTCTGTACTGAACCAGTACTGGTATTTTCATTTTATCAGTACTTGTGCAGTACCACCCACCTAATACTAGCAAACCACAACTGAGCCGATATTGAGCCAGTACTGGCTCAAATAGATTTTCTTTTTGATTAATACTAGTTGACAAAAAGTTCTAGAGTGAACCCTATGAATCCTTTTGTTAAAATATTTTGTTCATCCAA
Organism: Leptopilina boulardi; assembly: GCF_019393585.1. Classification (NCBI taxonomy): domain Eukaryota; kingdom Metazoa; phylum Arthropoda; class Insecta; order Hymenoptera; family Figitidae; genus Leptopilina; species Leptopilina boulardi. The sequence goes on from NW_026137778.1 coordinate 2,146,842, forward strand.
ATTTTTTTTAACTTGATTTTATTTTTCAAAATTAAAATGTACTTTATTTTGCTTTTCTGTGGGTAAAATTATTTAAACAAAAAATTTTGCTGAGACCAAGTCTAAAACATTTTGCAAGATTTTCTTTTTGTTTTCAGATATGCAATAAACCAAAAAAAATTTTAAACGATCAAACTAAAAATAAATAAATTTGTTTATAAAAAATTAATATTTTTTAAAATAAAATTTATAATATAAATTTAATTTAAAAAATTAAATACAATTGCAAGTAAAATTGCACAAATGTTATATTATCAATAATATAAAATATATAATTAACCTTTCTTAATAGAAATTATAAAAAATAGTTAAACCTACAAACTTATATATTTCAATGGTCAATAAAATTATTGTAATTTGTTTCTGGATGTTATTCTTAAGTTTTTTTTTCCAAAAGTGAATTATAAACAAAAATTTAATGTTAATTTAAAAATAATTTAGATAATTTTTTTAATAAGTACCTAATTTCAGGAATTTAGTATTCATTATTTATTAAATCATTATATATTTGTGATGAGTTAATTTGTAAACTAATTTTGTTTTATGTAAATTGAATTGAATTCAATGTTAATTTATTTATATTTGATATAATAATTAATAAATTAAAGTGAATAATAAAATAATTAAATAGTTATTTGCATAATTATATACATTATAATTATTTTATAAACATTTTTATTTTTACTGAACTGTTTTTATATATTATAAAAACTTTGGTTTTATAATAAACATATTTTTATATTTATTTTTTGATTTTTTAAAATAATAATTTGCAATATATATTATGAGAAGGAATGAAAATTCTTGGTGTTTTAGATTTTATATAACAAAATATTAATTAGTTAGTTGACTAATTTAATTAATATTTAATTTGTGTTGGGTTACTAAAAATTTTAGACACTTTTTCCTAAGTATACCAAAAAAGTATTACCTAGAGTGAAACTTATCTCTGTTACAGTTAAAGCTTTCTTTTCGTATACAATAAATTACAAAACTGCCAGTACTCGGCCAGTACTGAACCAGTAGTGGTTACCAACACTGGTGCCAACTCTGGTAGCCAATACTGGTAAAATGTTATCATCCCAAAGTTACGCCAACTCTGGCGCCAATACTGGGTGCCAGTACTACGCCAGTATTTGTCAGTACTGTGCCAGTACTTCGCCATTAGTAAATTTTTGATTGGGACATAACATAACATTCATTTTCCAAACATTGATTATTTCTGGAATGTCCTAATAATATCTTGACCTTGCGAAAAATGTTCTTTAATATCCATTTCTTCATTTTATATATGTTTAAATATAGAATTAATAGTATATTTATTTAAAATTAACATAAAGGATTTCTAGATGACGTTTTGATGAAATGCATGATAATTGAAGAATGTTTAATTTTTTTCTCTTTTCCTCATTTCTATAAGTATCTTATATACTTTGTAAGGCAATTAAATATTGTGTATAGGAAAAAATAATAATAAGATTTAACAAGGAGAAACATTCACCATTTTTTTAATTTTCTCTAATTGGATCCAGATTTTTGAATGAGACCTTCAATAAGGTGAAAGAAACATCCGTTAAAAAAATTGAAATCATATAGTGTTCTCGCTTTCTGTCTTATATATAAATCAAAGGCTTTATTTCAGAAGGGGAACAAAGACTCAGATTCACCACTGCTTTAATGTTTTAAAGAATATTTTTCATTTATCTAAAAATTATTTAGTTATTGTTAAGAATTTCTCAAACGAATCTCCTAAAATAGGGACGCATGAATAAGCTCTAAAAAATTTTTTTTTTGAATTATGATTTGATAGAATCTTATATTTTGTATATAGAATATTAATTCTGCAGAATATTTATTTGTTCGAATATTAATGTTTTAGAAAATGCAAATGGTCGAAAATTAATTTGACAGAATTTTTATTTTAACGTTAATTAATTTGACAGAAATTCAATTTAATCGAATCTCAATTTAATCGAAAATTTGTCTTGTAGAATATTAATTTGGGACGCATGATTATGTTCTAAAAATCATTAGTTCGAATTTTCATTTTATGGAATTTCATTTGTCATAATTACTTTTGAGCCGAATTTTTATTTTTCAGAATTTCTATTGGCTCAAATTTTCATTTAACATAATAGGCATTTTAAAGAATTTTTATTGGGTAGAATTTCATTGTATAGAATTTTCTTTCAGATGAATTTTTATTTGTTCGAATTATTATTTGATATAATTTCCATATAACCAATTTTTCATACTATAGAATTTTTTTACTTAGCCGAAAAATCATTTAATAGAATTTCTAGTTGATAAAATTTTTCATTGGTCCGAAATTGCAAATGGCCGAACAAACAATCGACAGAAAGATTTCGGCGCGATTTTTAAAGCCAACCAATCAAAAATTATCCATAAAATGATGATTGGTTGATTTTAAAAATCGCGCTGAAATATGACAAATGAAATTCTATAAAATGAAAATTCTAACTAATGATTTTTAGAACATAATCATGCGTCCCATTAAATTTGCAGAAAGAGGATTAGAAAGAATATTAATTTTGCAGAATATTCATTTGCTCGAATATTAATATTCCGGAAAATTAAAATGGTTGAAAATCAATTTGCCAAAAATAATTCGGCGGAAACTTCAAATTTGACCAATCACAATTTTCTTGATAATTTCTGATTCGTCAGATTTGAAGTTTCCAACGAAATATTTCTATCAAATTTATTTTCGACGATTTGCATTTTCTAAAACATTAATATTCGAACAAATAAATATTCTGCAAAATTCTTCAGATTTGACAAAAGTCACTTTTTAGACATAATTTCAATTTGTATTTTTTAATAAAACAATAAAATTAGTTTAAAATAATTTTTTTATTTATTTATATAACAAAGCAAATAAAAAATTTGAAATCTTACATTTAAAATAATCACATTTCTTGTAGAAGTTTCATTTATCACAAAATTTTGTTAATCATAAGTATATATAAATGAAGTCAAAGGATTTCCGTAAAAAGCGGATATGTGTGTGTGATAAAATAAAAATCTTATTTTCTTTATTCACGATAGTATAAATCTGAATCACTTTGCGAATGATTCATTTAAAAATTGTAATTATTTTAAAAAGTTAAAAACATTTTTTAACAATTATTATTTTATTTCAAAAATTTAAAAAAAAATCAAAGACACGAAAAAGTACAAGCCCATATGATTTTTCTATTGCCGGTCGATTGCCCTGACTTGAAAAAATTAAATAATTATAATAAACATTAAAAATTAAAAAATAAACTTAATATATATTTTTAAAAAATGGACTCGTATATCCCACCGTGTTTCTGATTTTTTCAAAAATCTTTGAATTATAATATTTAAAAATACCTATAGCGATTTAAACGTTTAAAAATAATTCTATCATTTTTTAACAATGTTATAATTTAACCTGCAAGAGAGGGGAATGATGACACATAGATGAAAAAATTCAACAAAAACCATTTCTTAGAGATGTGTAGGAAATATGCAAAAAAAAAATATACAGGTTCAGGTAGAAGAATTTTGAACAGAGTCTCTGATCAGAAATTTATAGAATTTTATTGGTCACTTATAAACATATTTCTTTACCACTCAGCACTGCGAGAAAACGATATTTTTAGTTCAACCATTATGATGTTTAATTCAAACTTAGTATATCTTTTCTGTACAGTCAAACATATTTTAGTTAAATTTTTATTGATAAAATATATTTCATTTAAACATAAATTTTGTTTGATTCAAAGTATATTATTTTATTTGTATTATATATTGTGCACATTGGACAAAAATACAATAAATTTAATACACGCACAGAATAAACTTGAACTTAAAATGATCTCTGAACTATTCACGAAAAATAATTTTTTAGGTTAAGAATCATGTTAAAATCTTATTGACAATAATAAATACACTGAAAAAAATGCCGTCGTAACTTTACAAGACTCAGATGTAAAAGAAATAATTTTTTATTAAAACTATAATTTTTAATTATAATTAAAAAGCAACGAATATATTAATTAAAAAAAAAAGGAATTATCTTCACTGCACAGTATCTTATGATCATACAATCACAAAGATGACTTTATTTTTTTCTCATGAATTTTACTGGACTCGAACAGCGCTTTATAAATTCTTGTATGAACACGTATTCATACAAGCCTTCTTGTTTATTTACTAAAGATTAGCTTATTTACAATGAGTTTGCATTTTTACAAACGATTGTCAATTTACGATCGTTTGTAAAACAACGTCCAACATGACTCGAAAAATGGACAACGTCTAACATTGTAAAGCTACAAAACGGTCTGTTTCTGTGGTTTCTGTTCAAAGTATTGAAACTTTACAACGTCAGACGTCGCTGTATTCCTAACCTCTGATTTTCTTACTATGTCTAACGTTGTTACTTTACCAAAAAAATCATTTGTAACTTTACAAACGGTTCTTAACACAGCGGTGAAATTTTTCTCAGTGTATAAAATAATTAGTAGGAACATCCGAATTGTAACACTTTGCAGGGAATGGTATCTTTTTTCGATACGTGGAGGGGAACTAGAATGGTTGGTTTTCATTGTCTTCACTCGCCATTTGTCATAATTTTCGTAAACTACCGCACCCTGCTCTAGTGAAAATTTAGTAACTTTATAGTAACATTTAATTTTAACAATAAAGTCACTAAATTTTTACTAGATCAGTGTGCGTGACAAGAATTATAACAAATGATAATTCAAACATATTAAAATTGGGATCTGAAATCATAGGGAATTATGGGGAAACTGACCCCGTTGCGTCAGCCATCTTGATTTTTTATCTCTTTCTTCTGCATATATTTTAAAAAGGATAAAACGAAAAATGGCTGACACAACGGGGTTGTCACCAGATGGCGTATCGCAGTATTTCAGATCCCAATATATTTAATTTAAGAAATTTTTTTTTTTTTTCATTAATAAAACCGCTGCCAAGTTAAAGTATGAATTTTTTGTGTTTTTTTTCATTAACACTTTGTTTTCTTCTGGAGATGTGGAGTCCATAAAAAATAGAAGAGGAGTAAGTTTTCAAAAATTGATAAATCCATATTTTATTATTTGGAGAAATTAAAACAAATAACATTTCCCACATAACCACTTAAATTAATTTTAAAGAAGAAAAATCGTAATAAATTATTTATATATTAACGTTTATTGGATTTAAGATGTTTTGTTTATATTATTATAATATTATTATTATATTGAATAAATGAAAATTATATATTTAGAATAGGCGCATGTAAATTTCAATTGGAATTCCAGTAGAACGTCCGAAATATGTCATATCTATATTTTTGACACCTGCTTCACCCTGCTTTTTTCTATTCTCGTTCCCCACAATGTATCGAAAAAAAGCTACCATTCCCTGTAAAGTTTCACAATTCGAATGTTCCACACTGCAAAAATAAGTGACTTAAGGTGGAATTACATGTCGATGTAAATGCAGAATGCAAAACCGAAAATAATGAGAGTGAAAAGGATAATGATATATCCTTGTCCTTTTCACTCTCATTATTTTCGGTTTTGCATTCTGCATTTCCATCAACATGTAAATCCAACCTTATTTGGTATCTTAAATAAGATGTAATATAGAAAAATGGTATCTCTTCCATCTTTAAAAAAGATATTTTGTAAAGTATCTTTTTAAGATGCTTTTTGCGTTTTAAGAAGAATTAAAATATTTCTTCCATCTTAAAATGTAAGTTACTTCGGTGAGTTTCTATAAGTAACTTGAATTAAGATATTTGTGGGGTCATAAGATGTTTAGAAAAAAAATACTTGTAAATTCTAAGATACGTCAGAATTTGAAGTTACTAAAATATAAAATACATTAAGCAACTTACATAAAAGGCCATAGTTAACCTCAAAAATTTATTTTATCAAAAATATGTGAAGCACTTTAGCAAAGATATACTATTAACATCTTAAACTAAGATATTTCAAATAACTAAAAAGTTACTATCAAAACATCTTAAAAATGACTACCAAAACATCTTATATTAAGATACTTCTTTTTGCAGTGGCACTGATTATTATAAAAGATTTTTTGACATGATTCTTAACCTAAAAAATTATTTTTCGTGTATCGTTGGGAAGATAATTATATTCTGCGTGTGTATTAAATTTATTGCATTCAATATATTTAACTTCATATCAAGAATATACTAACTTTAAATCAAATTTTCTTTTTAAATGAAATATATATTTTATCAATATACAATACACTTATTCCTCCATGAGGAACAATGAGGAAGCAATAATGAAATTAAAGCACATATTACTGATTGTTATGAAAGTGAAAAGTTTTATCCACAGTTTAAATAAAATTTGTAATATGAATATACGCAATAAAATTCAATTAAGAAATACAAAAGCTTTAATTAAAGTTCTCTGAACATGCAAAATTGTATATTCAACGTGTACATTGAATTATTGACTATATAAAGGAATTGATGAAACCATCAAAAATCATCGTACCGCAATGAATTAACAATAAATATATATACTTTTTATGTAAAACTTTCAGTTGAGAAAACTTTTCAGGTCGCGGTTATAATAAATCTTGTTTTAGGAGAATCAAACATACTTATATATTCCAGTCTTTTTCAGATTTATATACGAATTCTGGATGGGACGTAACTGATTTGTAATTTCAATTGCATTTTTATATAAGTTGCTATAAAAGAAAATGAAAAAAAAAAAATCCCAATGAAAAGTGCAAGATTAAATAAGCGACAGAATTGAGAGATCAGATTGGCGATTGTCCAGAAAATCTTTATTAAGATTCAAGTCATTGTGATATATATATGTAAAAATAAACAGAAAAAATATCGATGGGAATTCTTAAACATATATATATATATTTTTTTTTTTACAGAAGTTTTGAATATCTTCATTCTTTGGACTTTAGCGATAGATCATAATGTTGCCAATAAATATATGATGGATCCTCAAAAGTTCTTAGAATCAGCAAAGTAGTCTCGGCATAAAGATAAATAATTTTACATAAATGAATGTTAAAAAAAAATGTAAATTCAACAATTTTTTAATCTCTAGAAAAAAGGATTCTCTAGAATAAAGGAATATAATGTAAAAATGATCAAAAATCAACATTAAGAAAAACAATATTTATTACATATGGAGCATTTTCATTCGAATTTTTTTTCACGAACATTTTTTTTTTTTTTTTTGAAATTTTTATGAAAAATAAGAAATATATATGAGGCAAAATTTTTTAACTGATTCAATTCAAAAAAAATTTTTTTAGATGAGGCTACAATTTACATAACATTTAGTATTATGGCTCTTTCGAATGGGGTAAAATGTTTTTTTACTAAATTCAAAATTTACCCTTTTTTGAAAATCAAAAATATTTTTCAATTTTTTTTTTAAATAGACCTTTTTTATTCTTTAAAATGTAAAATGAAGCTTAAAATGTATACTTTTAATATAAAAATTAAAAAAAATGCCGTTTTTTCATAAAGATTTTGAAAAAAAAAATTTCGAATGAAATTCTCATGTAGAATGCCCGTTATAAAAGTAATTATAAAAAAAAAAAATTTCACCTATAAGTATGTTTAGTAAAATATTTATTAATATTATTATCATCTAAATTTTACAACTAACAATTTTTTTTATGTCAACTATTTTGATAGATATGCAGAATAGAAACCTTGATATTCAATTAAAACAAAAAATGTAGTATATATACAATAATATATAATTTATCATCATTTTTTTAAATTACTAATTAAAATCTTTTCTATGTAGATATATCTTTAAAATTCTCATTTTTGGTATAATTAATACATTATCTCTCTTCAAGTCGCATTCTTCCTTGTAAGTTATTTTTACTTTGATTTTTTGTACTCATGAGAAACAGATGGAATACTTTAATTATTCAAAAAGTAGATGGAAAAAATTTTTTTTAATGAATCATTAAATTCTGACTTGTATCTATAAATATTAAATTTGCTAAAAAATCTCGGGTATTCACAATTTTTTAACTTAAAGTAACAGTTGTAATATTTTTATTAATAATTCCTATACAAATATAATTTCCTCATTTTTTTCCTATTTCAAAATAGTACTATAACGAGATATTATATTCGCGAATATAGATTGTTCACAAAAACCTGATTATACTCGTATTAATACATCTGAAATTTTTCTCATCTCTATAAATGTGGTTTGTTTGTTTGGCGCGTTTCAACCAATCAAAAATTATCCATAAAATTGTGATTAGTTGATTTTAAAAATTATTGCGCCGAAATCTTTCTGTCAATTGTTTGTTCGGTCATTTGTAATTTCGGACAAATGAAAATTCTATCAATTAGAAATTCTGTTAAATGATTTTTCGGTTAAGTAAAAATTCTGCAGAAAAATCGGTTATATGGAAATTATATCAAATAATAAATCGAACAAATGAAAATTCTCTGCAATGAAATTCTACCCAATAAAAATTCTTTAAAATGCCTATTATGTTAAATAAAAGTTCTGACAAATAAAAATTCTGTGAAGCGAATTTTCGGTTATATAAAAATTAAGTAATTCTGAAAATCGATTTGGTGAAAATTCCACAAAATACTAATTCGAACAAATAAAAATTCGGCTCAAAATTAATTATGGCAAATGAAATTTCATAAAATGAAAATTCGAACTAATGATTTTTAGAACATAATCATGCGTTCCATACATGTATTTTAAGTTTACACATAATTTTTTTTCATATATATTGATAATTTTAAATTACAACTTTTATTAGAATATTTTTTTAAAAATAAAAGGAAAAAAGTAAAATTGTCAATCCATTATATTTCACCAAAAGTCGTTGCGGTCTATTTTTAGAAAAATCTTCTTAGTTCGTAAAACTCATTTTTGATTTGTATAGTTATTTTTAATAGTAATGTTGGACTCTATTTTGCGACCCAAAAGATGTAAAATTACTGAATGGAATGTTTTGTGGTTTTTTAGGGTCCTTAATGTAATACAAATAAAAGTAGTTTCATTTGTATGAAACTACTTTTATTTGTATTACATTAAGGACCCTAAAAAACCACAAAACATTCCATTCAGATATTTTTAATAATTATCTAAAATAAAATTAAAAGTCACCACTTCATGTAAAAGTACGCTTAAAATATTTAACACTAAGCTGTATTTAATAAACTTCTATTCACAAATTTTCTAAAAAAAAAATTAATTAAAATTTGTTAAATTTTCACATTTTTCAGGTAAATTTAAAAATTAATTTTCACTTAATATTGTAGTCGTTTTTATATATAATAAATTAATATAAGTGAATTAGACTATTTTGAACAAATGTCAACTAAAAAATTGACATTAATGATTATTACGAAATATAATATTTTTCTAAAAATAGACCGCAACAACGGCTTTATAGGTGAAATTTAATGGATTGATTCATAAATATTTTATATGTTCTTCAACAACGGAGAATCTACACGCTCGTGTTGTTTTTGGGTTTTTTTAGTGATTTAAATTGTAGTAAAATATCCTATATGTTTTTCAAATTAATTTTTTTTTTTATATTTTCTATCTCACTGACTATATTTATGGAAACTTTGTCAAGATCGCATATAAAAACATGTTAATTATACAAAAAGGGTTAGAATATCAGATGTCAGTTTTTTATATTGCAGATGATAAAATAAGTATTTTATTATCAAAAAAAGACATATTCAACATTAAGAAAACATGCAGAATAAGATTTATGGGAAATTTAATTTGAACAAAATCAAGAAAAAACATATTCATTTAAAGTATTATAATTATTTAATTAGATGTTAAAAATAAATTGTCCACATTCTTCCAATTTGATTTCAACAAATATTTAAAAAGAACATTTTTAGATTAATTTACACTATTAATTTATTCACAATACAAAGCAATTGTATATAAAAGTAAATTCATTAAATATTTAATTATTTAGCAATTTCAATTTTTTTAATTCAATTATTTGAAAAATTCGATGGTATTAAAATTTTAATTGTTTAAAAAAGTTTAATTCATTTAATTTAGGTACATGTTAATTATTTTTCGTAAAATTTTTTTTAAATTGAATTTTTCATTTCAATTTTTTCAAGATACTCTAAAATAGTCAAAAATTTATAACATTTTTAGCGCTTAAGAGACAATTTCACCAACTCTGGTTAAAAGTTAATCAACGATTAAAGCCAATTTCACCGATCATGATTGGTCGGTTAAGGATTTAATCGCTGATTAACTTTTAACCGGAGTTGGTGAAACTGCCCCTTAATGTTGCAAGAAAAAAAATGTTACTTTGTGCGATCATTAAAATTTAGAGATCAAATGTTTCCTAATTCTACACATAATAATGAAAATTTTTTCTCTAAACAATTTTTTTCAAAAGTCAATTGTTCATAAGTTATCAACAATTGAAAAAAGGGTTATTTTTTAAACAAATGGTCATATCTTGCTCAAAAATCATCGTAGAAAAATTTTCAAAAGGTGATAAAATAAGCTTTCAAATGCCGTATCCAGAATTAAATTCTGATCATTTCTTCATAAACTGTATCAATTTGAAATTTGCAAAAAAAAATGGAATTTTTTTTTTATTTTAAACAATGAACAATTTTTTTTTTAATTTTCTCTTTCGTATCGTACAAGTCAAAGATATAAGCTTTAAGATGAATATTTGACGAAGGTTATATCTTTATTAGAATTAAAGATACAAAACATTTGGTAAAGCCCTGATATGCTGTAAGGTAGGCAAATATTATTGAGCGGCAGTGCATAAATATATACTCTCTAAATTTGAATTAGTAAAATTTTTTAACTAATTTGAATTAGGGACTAACTTTTTGCTTTTGAATTAATTGAATAGGGGAGAGTGGGGCAAAACCGGGTAGGCAGGTCAAACCGGGTACCCCCAGTTTTCCATGATAGGTATTTCCATTTGTGTCAGCCATTATATATATATATATATATCTTTTATATTACAACTAACATCATTTTAATTATATAACCACTATATAAAAATTTATTTATTATATTTTATGCGACTTTTAAATTTTAGGTCAAAAGAAAATCCATTTTTTATCGAAAGTAAATCACTTATAAAACTTTTTGTGTCGATATATTCGTTTCGGCAAGTATAACATATTTTTCAGCATTTGTTTACGAGTAATTTTCATTAAAAGTAATTGTTAAATTATTAACAATAAGCTGAGAATTTTACATTTTGTTAAAAAATGCAGTGCGGGGCAAAACCGGGTACCAAACGGTGGGGCAAAATCGGATATATTTAAATGCATTACACTATATACATATTTAAATTATATCTCAAAAGAATCGACATATATATATTTCGAAATCGATGTTTAACTTTCGATATATCAATTATTTACCATATCGATAAATAAACGATAAAAAATTAATAAAAATATGAAAAATTTCGTTTTAAAAGATTTAACTGCTGTTATTCATTATTAATATAATAATATATTTAGATTAAATTTATTGAATAAAGATTATTTTTTATAATGTAAGTGATATATAATAATAATTGAACAAAAAGTTAAAGAATATTCCATGATTTATATATTTTCTTGATAGTACCCGGTTTTGCCCCACCATCGGGGCAAAACCGGGTACTTTGCATTTTTTATTTAAAAAACCTGGTTTAAATTGATCAAACAATTTTTTGTCATACAATCGACTTTATTTTCTCATTGTCTAATATTCAGGGAAGAATTTTCAACGAGATTTGAACTAATTTATTTGATAGATTCTTTGTAAACCGAGAATTCGAAAAAGGTACCCGGTTTTGCCCCACTCTCTACTACTAATTCTAGTAAATGCTAATTAGGTAAATACTAATTCAAAAAATCAAAAATCCTACCACTAAAATAAAAATAAAAAATCTAATACACCGAAAAAAATATTCTTGATTTAAGAGGATTTTCACTAGAGAAATTTTCCTCGATTTTTAAGAATATTTTTTTTCAGTGTATAATATTGAGCTTGCACACATTGAATAAAGTGAATTTTAATCTCCCTTCAGCTTATATATGAAAATTCATTCTAAAACAAAATTTAACATTATTTACAATGAAAAACCAATATGTATATATATATATATATATATATATTAATTTTAATAAAATTCCTTCATTTTTTCCCAAAGGAAATACACAAACGTCATATGCGAATAATTTTTATTTCCTGAAAATTATATCATAATGCGTCAATAAAGAAGTTATAATATTATTATATATCGAGTGGGGAGTGGAGAAAGAAATTCTAGCGTGTGTATCATTCATGAATTAGAAGGAACAGTCGCCACCGCGTGTCCGTTCTCAACGGACTGTTCAGAGATCTCGTTAAATTCCGTTCATTATATATATATATATTATTTTATCACTCCCAAAAGTGTCGATTGCAGAAAAACGTCGATATTAATATTTCCAATAGTCGAATAAATAAAGTCGAAAAAGTAATTGAGTATCGAAAAAAGAAAAATGGCGGGAAATATTAAAAGAAAATAAATGCAAAAAATTTAAAAAAAAAAACACAAATGATAATAAAAATAAGAGAAGAAGATTTAAAGAAAAAGGATAAAAAAAAAATTTTAAGAAGTAAAGTATTGATAGCTGATAGCTAAAAAAATAAAAGAAGTTTACCTTGTAGGTTCTTCAACTCTAAAAATCGTGATTGAGAAGATTTAATGGAAACGAAGAAGAGAGAACGAGACAGAAAGGGCTGGTAAACCTTCGAGGATGTTTGAATACTACCTGATGGTTATATGAAGTAGTTGAAGAGTGTTCTCTCGAATCTCGCCTTAATTACCTAGAGCTTCTTGTCATTTTATACCCTAATAACACAAAATGCTTTTCATTAATGAAAAAAAAATTTATCAAATAACAAATTTAAGGATTTCAAATTAATTATATAAAAAAAAAATTTTAATCCCCAAGGAATTAAATTATTACAAAAATTTTTTAAAATAGCATGAATATAATTGTTTATTCAAAACAAGGGAGCATGAGTGCATACTTAAAACAATGAGAGAGAGAAAGAGAGACTGAATTAAAAATAGATAAGAGAAGATGGGAGAACTGGTGTAATCCACGATATGAAACGTTTTACAAAATCATCACATATAAAAGAATCACTAATCTTCGAAATACCACACGAGGAATAAATTTTCTTTTTTTTTTTTTGCAAAAAATTTAATTTTTTAAAAATGAAGCTAATATTTTATTGGACATTTCTATTAATGTTAATAAATGAAGGTTTATTAAAATCTGTGAAAAAATGTTGCCAACAAAATGAAAGTTTACAAAATATAAATGATGAACTTGTGTGTATAAATTCAACATTAATAGTCGAATTAAATAATTTAAATTCAATTGGACTTCCCGATTGTGAATTATTGGGAAAACATTTTTACCTATCTCTTGATAAAATACATGATGATAAACTTTATACTTCATCGGCTGCTTGTTTAGATCATTTATATGACAATCAAACAAAATATAATATACCAATTATTGTTTATTGTGATCAGGATGCGGGAGACCTTCATAATTCCAAGAATTCACTAAGAACACCGCAAGTTCTTAGTGTGAGAAAATGTTGTCCAAGTGGAGAATATTTTGACATTGATGGAAAATCATGTGTTTCTTCAAAAAATAAAATCAATTTTAAGACCTTCCTTCATATCTCAAATGAAATAGATTTAGTGGCTGTGGATAATGGTGCACCCGTATGTGAAAAAACTCTCGTCAATTATGTGATTGAGACACCAAATGTTTACAAATATCAAGGAAAATTACTGGTAAGAGTATAACTTCATCTCGTCATGTAATCTACTTTCACTTGTTTTAAATATTATATTATTAATTTTACATTTAAAAAAAAAATTATGAAAAATAAATAAGTATTTTCTTATTTAAGATAATGTAATGAAAAAACATAATCATCTCCAAGGTAATTAAAGTTAATTATGATTTAAATACTCTGAAGAACGCCAGTAAAAATAAAAATCTCATATAGGTATATAGAAAACAGGTTTACTCTTCCTGTTCAATGATCTGCATAATTGTCGTTATAAGGCATAATCTTTTTTTTTCAACACTTTGTTTCACTTTTTTTTTTTTTTTAAAAAAAAAAAAAAAAAAACATAAATGTAGAATGTATAATTTTTAATTGAAAAATGTCATTGAAGCAATTAAAAATATACTTCTTGTTGAAACTATTGAATATTCAAAAATCCATTGCAATTAATCTCGAAACTTTTTTTCTTTCCAATATCTTTTGCAAGTAAATGGCATATATTTTACAATTGATGCAAATTTAAAAACTTGTAGCATGTTATATCGTGGAAAAATCAATCAAAATTAAAAGATGTTCTATGTCAGCGATTCAATGAAACAACTTGTTTAATAAATTTTAAAGTATTTCCCTTATGATTTATAGATCGTTTATGAATTACGTAAACGCACAGCGTTCCAAATAGACGGGAGAGAGGTATATAAATAAAATTAAAAAACATTTTTGATATCGTTTGTGAACAATTCTTCTAAGAAGAAGAATCAAAGTTTTTAAATTTTAAATTGAAAAATATCGATTGTTTTAAAAATTAAAAAATTCTTTTCTCTAAATTAATGAGAATTCGTTAAAATTAGTAGTTTTCACTAATTTTTAATAAATTATTACTATTTTATTTAGTATAATATTTTTTTTCACTAAACTTTAGGGACACATGTTCTAAAAATCATTAGTTCCCTGAAGAGGAAAACAGTGAAAGATTTGGGGAAATTTTATTAAAAATCCATTTGTCCGAATGTTATCGTTTTTGTTATTTATTCAAAATTTCTATTGTGAAATTTTTTTTTTTTGAGAACTTTAGGCAATATAAATTAGTAAAATTTGGTAACCATTTTCTTTCATAGTGTTGAATTCTATATATGTATATGAATTAGTATTGTACATAGAAATCAATGCCACCAGTCACATCCTGTAGATAAATTTTTACATGTATGAAAAGTATATTTGTTCCTCTTTTCCTTGAATCATTACTTATTGATATAATATTTATTCACCATATATTTTGGAAAAAACCGGAAAGATAAGATTAACATCTTTGTATATATTTTTTGACTAAAAGCTTACTGAATTCTATTATTTGAGATCTAATGTTTATGCCTATGTACATTTGCCTAAGTATATAATTGAATGTAAATTTTTTACCGACAAAATCAATTTAATTTTAAATTAGTTATTGTTCAGTAAATTTTCGTATTCAAAATTTTCTTTTTGATGAAAAAAAATGCTTTTAAAACTGACTGTAAAAAAATTAACATGGAAGTTAAATTTTTTAAGTTAAAAATCAACTCAAAACGGGGGTTTAAAATTAACTTTAAAACTAACTCCCTGGGCATAAAATTAATTCGAAAAGCATTAACTCCCTTCGCGTCAACTCCAAAAGGGTGGGACTTTTATAGCGTTGTTGTATCTTAAGAAATAATTAGAAAATTCATATATATATATATATATTCGTCGGCAATAATTTTCTTTCGATTTCTATTGCATTCAAAATAAGTTAAGTAAAGCTTTGAAATTGCGTGCGTATTTCACAAAAGATCAATTATATCCCTTTACAATTGCTTTATCGTGAAATGGAGTTAACACAGTTAGAAAAGCCATTTACTTCATTGATCTCACTGAATGGAGCATTAGCGAACAATTTATTGTACCTTTTATATAAAATAATTTTATTTTTACCAAAAATATATTAAATATTCACGCATATAATTTACACTGTAAATTTCAATCAATTAAATTCCACGGATAATCAATGAAATATGATTCTCAGTGAACGATTTTTTTTTAATTTTATATCAGTACAAAATTAATTAAAAAAGTAAAAATTAATTACAAAAATTAAATTACCGTCAACCGGGTCTATTCTGCCCACCGTAATTGGAGCCAATGAAAATTTTAAAAATGTTTCAATTACGGCGAGGGAAAAAATTTGATCTCAAATAATTAAATTAATAATTGTTTAAATGTGCATCTTTATTAGTAATTGTATAAAAAAAAAAGATTAAAATTTAATTTTTTAAAATCATTTTCCATCAGTTATATTAAATATAATAGTAATAATAGTTATTTTTTATGAACGCGCACTTATCCTATCGATTCTTTAAATTTTTTCAAAAAATGATACGATTTAAATGAATTATGGGTTATTTTCTTTAGAAAATATTTCTTAATATTTGAGGAAAACTCAATATGTCGGCAATAAGATATTGATGATTTCCCCAAATATTTTGCGAGTAAACTTACGGCGAATATTTATTTGTAAAATCACAACAATCACATAACCTATTAATTAAAATGAAAATTATTTTCTAAACAAATAATATTTTTAAAATACACTTAGAAAAAAGAATTCTCAAATTAAATAGAGATCTGTTTAAACGATTTTGTTTAATTTAACACAGTTTGTAATGTTTTATTTTAATATATAGAAAATATCTATTACTTTCATTCGAAAATACTGTTTGATTGAATGAAAAGTATAAAGGCCTGAGCAGAATAGAAACGTAACAGGAAACGCAACCGGAAGAATAAGTTAGAGAAGGATAGACATATTGTTTGTCCTTCTCTAACTCATTATTCCGGTTGCGTTTACAGTTACGTTTCTATTCTGCTCAGGCCTTAATATCTTTGATTTAAACTTATGGAGCATTTACACCTTTAGTAAAAAAAAATTTTATTTTGCTTTTTCCGAAGTACACAAATCTGATTGGTTGTTCACAATCTGATTGATAATGGACAACCAATCAGATGTTTGCATTTCGGAAAATCAAAGTAAACATTTTTTTTTTACCAAAGGTGTAAATGCTCCATTAAGGGTTTGTTTTGCATGTAAACCATTGAAATTCCAGTAGAACGTCTGAAATATGCCATATCTTTATATTTTTGAAACCTGCTTCACTCTGCTTTTCTTTATTCTAGTTCTCCGCCATTTATCGAAAAAAAACTACCAATCCCTGCTAGGTGTCACAATTCGAATATTCCACACGAAGAGAATTCTGTTTACGTGTGTACGTCAGTGTACTTATACGCCGGTTAGCTATTGTGTTGTATAAATTCCGCCTGAATATCAGTTGGAGTTCGAGTAATTTTTATAAAGAGAACTCAATGCTAAGTTTATAAGTCGGGTTCCTGTCGAATTTCACTTGAATTCAAGCAAAAGTCGCTATACGACTCTTCCATATGATTAATCTAGGTTATGTTTCGTATAATAATCACCACAGAATTCTCTCTGTGCAAAAATTATTTTTTATTTATTTGTCAATAAAATTTTGACATGATTCTTAACCTAAAAAATTATTTTTCGTTTATCGTTCGTAGATCATTTTAAGTTTGAAAGTTTATTCATGTGTTAATTAAATTTACTGTATTTTTATCCAAAGTGCTCAAGTACCGTTTTTATCATATGCAAAATAATTTTTGAATGTTTAAAATTTTTTTCCTTAAAGTATCTATTCTTTCAACGGATATTATTAATAGTATTTGAATTTTTTAAATGTCAAATAAATGTTTTTTTCTTAAGTTCTGCATTTCCGTGTATAAAAGTCCTTATGTTTAAAACATTTCTCTGTAGAAAGTTTAGAATTTTATTTAAACGTAAAAACAAAAAATTGTGATTTTTGCATAAAAATAGCTCCGGTTAACGGTATATTTGATTAATTCAGTTTTGAACTGATTGCCAATAAATGTTAATTGATTATTAATTAAATCAGTCAATCTGTTTTATATCAACTATTAAGTTGATTTATTAATTAATTCAGTTATTAATTGATTCTCAGAGAAATTCTGTTGCCAATCATTTGAAATTTCATTGATTGTCAATGAAAATCTTTACTGAATATGAATAATTTAGTGGACGCCTTTTCAGTATTACATTCTTTTTTATTATATACAGAAAGTAAAATTTCACAGTTATAGAAAAACAGACAATAATTTCATTCAGCCAAATAACATTCATTTTTTTATTAAAATTTTACCAATTTCAATAACAATCAAAGAATCTGATTTACTAATTTGTATTTAAAAGGCATTCACAAAATACCTATATATATATATATTGCTGTGTACTAGAAACGTTTTCCTATTCTTTGGGAATTCCAAGTATTATATACATATACATATAGTTACATACATAAATATTATGGTTATATGTATACACTCGTCAATATTCTTAAGATCCGTCTCGCATTGAAACTGACCAAACAAGTTTTTATCTGCTCAAAATTTTTGAAAGTTTTATATTTGTTACCTTCAATGAATATGTTATATTATTTAATATATACATATAAGTATATGTAGAAAATCATAAAGTGGAAAAGAATTTTTTTTTTTGTTTTAGGCGAAAGTACCTTGGATGGAAGAATCAATAGATCTCACGAGGCAGAGTGATGTTGAAAACATTTGTTTGGATATTGATAATTCACGTAGTTTTCTTGTTGCACGAGTTTGTAAAGATCGAATGTATTGCAATAATAATGCTTGTTTACGAAAATGTTGCCCTGAAGGACAGGCATTTTTTTCTGATACAAATTGTACGAAATATTCTTTAAATGATGTTGACACTGAATTTCATTCAGCGCTTGTTAATATATCAAATTTGACAAGTTCTAATATTAATACAAATGGTAAGAATACAAATTAACCAAAAAAAGAGGTCTTTAATTTTGTGACGCGCTCTGAAGAAAGGGACCTTAGAAGCAAAAAATTATTGGTTATGTTTTAAAATTTCGAAGTGAAAATACACTCAGAGGATCATTTTTCAATACAAATTATTGATATTCAAGTTATTATTACATTCAAAATATTCAATAAAAACTGATTTTTATTTTGTATAAATTAAAAAAAACTTTTAATCAATGTGAAATTATCGTAAACATAACATGAAGCTGAAGTACTCAACGTTTATATATAAACGATTTTTAAAGAAATAATTTTTTAAAATGAAAAATTCTATAATTTTTTGCCTAAAAAATATTTTTTTATAATTTGTTGATTAATGAAAACTACAAGAAATATTGTTTAGGCAAAAAATTATAGAATTTTTCATTTTAAAAAATTATTTCTTTAAAAATCGTTTATATAAACGTTGCGTACTTCAGCTACGTAACATAACCTATAATTCGTTTGTTTCTAAGGTCCTTTTCTTCAGACGCGTCACATTTAAATTAATGAGAATTCATTAACTTATTCAAAATTAGTAGAAATTTTCTCTAATTTTTAGTAAAATATTCCTTTTTGATTTAGTAATCTATTTTTTTTACTATTTAATTTTTAATATTTAAAAATTTTTAAAAATCTGGTTTTTTCAAGTTTTTTAAAAGTAGACCTTATTTTAAGAACATCTAACTTTAAAAGTAATGAATTAATAGGAATTATGGCTAAGATACAATTTATTTTTAAAAAAAAATTTTGCCTTTTTTTCAGTTTATTTTATTTTTCAAAATAAAGTGCATTTTAATTTGCTTTTCCAAGAGTTAAGTATCAGTGTGAAAAATATTTAGTCCAAATATTTAACCAAAATTTTGTTGGACCGACAAAAAAATTTTGTTGGTATTGAAGCAACCAAACTATTTGTTTGAGTCAACCAAAAAATTTGGTTGAGTGTTTTTTGTTGGCATAACAAAAATGTTTGGTTAGCTCAACCAAATTTTATTTGTTAGGTCAACAAAAATGTTTGGTTGATCAAACAAACAGTTTTTTTTTTGTAAAATTAAAAATTTTATTCTACCTTATCTCTTTTCTTTTTATCTTTTTTATTCATTTCATTATTTATTTATTATGAATTTAACATTGAATTTATATTTATCCAATTGAAATATTTGTGGACTTTGAAAAATCTCATCTTCCCCTGGGATCGAACCTCTGTTTTAAAACTGAAGGTCGGGAGCTCTGACCACTGGACTACCCATCCTTGTGAGAGATTTAAACTAACTGTTCTCTTAAGCTATGAGCTGAAAGCGAATCAAATTATATAGTTGTCGCAACCAAATTTTGGTTAGGACAACAAACGATCATTTGGTTTTTTAGACCAAACTATTTTGTTGTGTTAATCAAATTTTTTTGTTATCGTAACCAAATTTTAGTTGGAATTTAAAAATGGTCAACCAAATAATTTTGTTGGCCTAACCAAATGTTTGGTTGAGATAACTCTACGACTTTGTTTCAGCCAGCCAAAATTTGGTTACAAGAACCAAAATTGCCTAACCAAACAATTTTGTTGCAAACACTAAATTTCTTTCTCAGTGTAAAAGACCCTAGTGACTAAAAAGCTTTTTATTGGAAAAATGAAAAATAAACGATAAAAAGCAAAAAAAATTTTTAAAACAAATTTTATAAATAAAAAGGATTATCAGACCAGCTCAAAAACATATTACAATTTTTTTAAAATTATTTTCATATGTAAAAATAAAAAAAAAATAAAAAAAAATCATGCCCAAATTTTAAAAAATTAATTTGTTTTTAAAAAATTGTTATTAACTTCTTATATATGTAAAACATTACAGTATACATTTACTTACACAGGAATAATAAAATAAATTTCCAAGAAATATGATTTTTTACACCTGTTTACTCCCCTGTATAGGCCCTGAAGCTAATTTTTAATTTAATAATTCTTAATGTTAAATAAAAAATTTTTTTAAATTTAAGATTATGGTCTTCTTGTTGGGAAAACTTGCAAGCACAGCATGTACGCCCTTAATCCAACAGAAGGATGGTCTGTAACACCAGAAGGATATATTCACATTGAAATGAGTGATAGATCTCACTTACATGATGAATATTGTATGGAGATGTTTTATAATTATTCTGACTATAGTGATGGAATTTTTCCATTTATTTGCTTTGATGAAACAGTTTATGAGACTCCAAGACAAGTGTAAGTAATAAAATTTCAATTTAAAATTATACTTTAATGGGGGAGTCCCAGCTAACTCATCAATAATTATATTGTCGACATTTGATATCTTAGATTTGCATATAGAAAAAATTTTATCTGTACGTAAAATTATTTTTTCTATTTTCGAAGATAGGTTTTTTTTTTTTAATACCAATTTTCATTTTTGAAATTAGCATTTAACAGAATTTCTTTTTAAACGAATTTTTACTTAACGGAATTTTTAGGTACCGAATTTTTATTTCGCAGAATTTTTTATTTAAAAGAATTTTAATTTAAACGAATTTTAATTTATCATAATTCACAATTAAGTAACAGAATTTTAAGTGATTATAAAAATTTTTAAATTTCAAAAATTTCAATTCACCAAATTTTTATTTGTTCGAATTTTTATTTGCATGAATTGTTATTTGATAGAATTCTTAAAATGACGAATCTGCATTTGTTCGAAATTGTGAATTATCAAATAAAAATACGATAGAAAGATTTTGTCGTTATTTTCAAAATCAACCGCGCAGAAATTATAAAAAAGAATTATGATTGGTCAATTTTTAAAATTGCTCCGAAATCTTTATGTCTATTGTTTGTTCTAATTCTAAATAAAAAGTTGTGTAAAGAGAAATTCTGTAAAATAAAAATTCCGAAAAATACAAATTCGATACCTAAAAAGTTTTGCAAAATAAAAATTTATTTAAAAAAAATTCTGTCAAATACTAATTTGAAACATGAAAAATTCATCTAAAAAATAATTATGAATATAATTCTTGAAAATAAAAAATTTTTAATTATATATATTTTTAAAAATAATTTTTATTATAAATAATACAACAATGTTGATTTAAATAATTATAACATTTCTGTTTTTCTGTACGGAAGGTTACGGTGCATAAATATTATGTTATGACGTTGTCATGTTTTTATGTCTATTATTAAAAATATTATTATTTTGATCCACCGATTTAACAGACTTTTCATTTAATCGATTCTTTATATTACAGAATTTTTAAATTGAAAATTCGTAAAACAGAATTTCTATTTGATATACAATTTTCATTTTCGACAAAAATTTCATTTGGGTTATTCCATTTTATTTCACCTGTAGTCGTTGCGGCCTATTTTTAGAAAAATTTGATATTTCGTATTAATGACTTTGAATATCCGTACAATTCATTTTTGACAATTATTTTATGAAATTTTTTTTTATTTACGTTGAAATTTAGTTTTTAAATCAGATAAAATCCTGAAAAGTTCAGCATTCAACGTAAAATTTCTCATATTTCTATATTATAAAATAAAAAGCCAACATATCATGTGAAAGTACATGAAAAGTACTTATTGTTAGGTAATAATAAATTTTATAAAATTTATAAACTTTCTTGGAAAATATAAATAAAATGTGACAAATTTTGACATTTTACAGATAAGTTTGAATATTAAATTTCACGTAGTATTTTGGCCTTTTTTACACAATTATCAATTAACATTGGTATATTAGACTATTTTTAACAAATATCAATGAAAAAAAATTTACTAACTAAATTATTTCTGTTCTTTTTTATAAAACTTCCAAAGCTGTCAAACTAACCTATTTTCCGTTCAACTCAACTTAAAAACTAAATTTCAACGTAAATAAAAAAAAATTGCATAAAATAATTGTCAAAAATGAATTGTACGGATATTCAAAGTCATTAATACGAAATATCAAATTTTTCTAAAAATAGGCTGCAACGACTACAGGTGAAATAAAATGGAATTACCCATTTGTTAGAAT
Source organism: Leptopilina boulardi (assembly GCF_019393585.1). NCBI lineage: Eukaryota > Metazoa > Arthropoda > Insecta > Hymenoptera > Figitidae > Leptopilina > Leptopilina boulardi. The sequence goes on from NW_026137778.1 coordinate 2,169,688, forward strand.
AAACATTTTAGGCAAAAACATTTCGGTGCAAATTTCAAAAATTTTCTGGATAATTTCTGATTGATTAATTTCAAAATTCACGTCCAAAAGTTTTTGACCGAAGTTAATTAAATATTTATTTAGATATATTATTTAAAAAAAAAAACAATAAAAGTTAGGATTTATTTGCCACTTAGAAAATTGGAGCAAAATTGTTAACCTGCTTGTTTTGGGAGCTGTCTGAAAATCCGGACAAAGAAAATAAAAATAAGTTGAATTGCAATTCAAAGCACGTATTACTTATTCACTTGTATAGACGATTTGCGAAGTCATTAGAGAAGAGCCCTTACAATTTGAGATTTTACTGAGTGTAACAATTTTTTTTTTTTTTTTTTTTTTTTTTTTTATTTTATTCTTTCTTTCTTTTATAGCATATAAAACAGGGTCAATGTATAGAATTCTTTAATAAATAAAAATACACTTACGTATTGTGTTATTGAGATAAGTCGTATATCAAATAATATTCCACGTTTCTAAGGTTCACTAAACCAATGGGTGAAAAATATTTAATTTTATGTTTCTTTTGTGTTTGTATTTTCCTGTAATAGAAAATGTATTAAAATGTCAACACACTATCTAGGATTCTTTTCGAACACACATCACGTAACATCCTGCATATCTGATACGATCAAAGTTTCCTCAGATAGTAAATTCCTATGCTAAATTATTTTCTATGCGGTTTAAGAATATAAGATTTTCTGTGATTATAGTATAATATATGTTGGAGAAGAATAAATTGATTGGGAAAACAAATGTACTTTGATATTTTACAAATTATAATAATATTGGACAGTTAAAAGAGAAATATTGTTTGAAAACAATTTTTTAGGAAATTAAATTTTGGCAATTTTCGAATTTTCAAAATTTTAAATGTCGGATCGAATATGGCGGACTCTTTAAAATTCAACAAGATTTGTTCAAGGTCGTTTAACTCATTAACATAACCTTAAACTAAAAAGTAGTTTTTAACGGAACTAAAAATATATTTAAAATTGATTTCCTTCAAATTGGAAAGATCCAGTTGTACAATCCTAGATAGCATGGAAAGTTGCAGCAAGCTTGCTGCAAGCTTGTCTTGAGCTAGCGAAATGTCCCACCCAGGGCAAGCTTGCCGTGAAAGCTTGCTGTAAGCTTTCCAGGAAAGGTTGCTGCAATCTTGCCATGAAAGATTGCTACAAGATTGCTGCAAGCATACTAAGAATGATTGCGGCAAGCTTGCCGTGAAAGATTGCTGTAAGCTTGCTACGTATGGTTGCAGGAGAATTTCAACAAGCTTCTGGAAATGTTGCTGCAAGGTTGCTGCAAGCTTCCTGCAATTTTTTAAAAATACATTTTAAATTAAACAAAAATTTATTTGTTTTCTAAATTTGAAAATCCTTGTGACGTTTATTATTATTAATATTATGTCCTGTTTATTTTTATTTGGAAACTTAACGAGAAAATTTTCGAAACAAATTTGAGGGGACCGGCAATCTTTCACGGCAAGCTTGCCGCAATCATTCTTAGTATGCTTGCAGCAATCTTTCATAGCAAGATTGCAGCAACCTTTCCTGGAAAGCTTGCCCTGGGTGGGACTATTTCGCTAGCTCATACAAGCTTGCACGGTAAGCTTGCTGCAAGTTTCCGTGCTATCTGGGATTTTTAGAAAAAAAATTATTTTGCATTAAAATTTGTTACTAAATAGGAATTAGATATTAAACATTTGGTGTTTTTTCTTAAAAGTTATTAAATAAATAAAATTTGTTTATTAAATAGTTTGTTAAAGAAAATATTTATTAATCAAATTAAACCAAAGTAGATAATTTTTCAGAGATTAAAATGAAACATTGTTTATAAAAATTGAATAAAAATTAGAACCATCGATTCCTTTGAACTGTTCAAGTTACATTATAGTGTGTTAAAAAAAATTTTCTGACGAAATTTAAAATAAACGTTTTTTTTTTTTTTATTTTACAGTCGTATTCTTGAAGGAATCCTTCAGTCAATCAGTAGCTTTTGTCTTCTGATAACACTTTTGGTATACATTTGCATACCTTCTCTAAGGAATTTACATGGTAAAACATTAATGTGCCACGTTGGTAGTCTTTTTATTGCCTACGTTTGTCTCTCTTTGGTAACACTTGACGTTGCAAGAAGTCAGGAAGCTGTAGAAAACGAAGATCCTGTAAGAAAAACTTTATGCTCAATTCTAGGTTTGTATTTTTTATGTTTAGTTTCTATTATTTTTTTAAGTCTCGAAGAAGATATATAATATTTATTTATTTATTTACAAGTTAACGAGTTACAAAAAATAATAATTTAACTTTTAGTGAACTTTAGTAAAAAATAATACTAATTTTAAAAAAAAGGAATAATATTTAACTAAAATAAATAAAATTATTTGATTAAAATTAATATTTATTTAATAGTAGTCAAGTAGCCGATTATTGCACATTCACGAATTTTGATATGTGAGTGCAATTAAAAAAAAATTCAAGGTCGTCTAACATAACATTAAGAATAAATTTATTTCCAGTTTAGTCGTTTAATTTTTTTCCGTGTATTTATTAAACAAGTTCAAAATCTACCGGAATATAAATTACCTACCAATATTTAGCCTATTAAAAATGGGACGCATAATTATGTTCTAAAAATCATTAGTTTCAATTTTCATTTTGTGGAATTTCATTTGTTATAATTATTTTTGAGCCGAATTTTTATTTGTTCGAATTAGTATTTTGTAGAATTTTCATCAAAACGATTTTCTATATTACAGAATTTTTATATAACCGAAAATTCACTTCATAGAATTTTTATTTGTTCAAATTTTTATTTGTCAGAATTTTTATTTACTCGAATTTTCATTCAACATAATAGGCATTTTAAAGAATTTTTATTGGGTTGAATTTCATTGCACAGAAATTTCATTTTATTCTTTCAGATGAATTTTCATTTGTTCGAATTATTATTTGATATAATTTCCAAATAACCGATTTTTCTGCAGAATTTTTACTTAACCGAAAAATCATTTAACAGAATTTCTAATTGATAGAATTTTCATTTGTCCGAAATTGCAAATGTCCGAACAAACAAAGATTTCGGCACGATTTTTAAAATCAACCAATCACAATTTTATGGATAATTTTTGATTGGTTGATTTTAAAAATCGCGCCAAAATCGATTGTTTGTTCGGCCATTTGCAATTTTGGACAAATGAAAATTCTATCAATTAGAAATTCTGTTAAATGATTTTTCGGTTAACGGTGTTCCGTAATGGCAAGCAGGGTTGTCTTTTAAAAATGAGATACATTTAATTTCAAAAATATTATTCTCCCAATTCGGACAGAAATGGCAAAATCGGAAAAAATACCAGTTATCCTGAGTTTGTGTACTTTCATTTGCCTCCAAGAAATTAAAAATTTATTCACATATAAAACGACGTAGGAAGTAAAATAGGGAAGAGTATAAACATTTGTGTAGTACTGAAATTTACCGTCTGGGGCAGCACCTGACGACTACAAAAAAATTTCTTATTTTACTTTTTGATGTCGTTTATTGTAATGAATTTTCAATTTCTTGTGCGTAAATAATAGTACAACATTTCAGGATAACTGGTATTTTTTTCGATTTTTCCGTTTCTATCCGAGTTGAGAGAAAAATCATTTTTAAATTAAATGCAACTACGAGGAGCCAAATTTTGAATGACAACCACTGCTTGCCATTACAGAACACCGTTAAGTAAAAATTCTGCAGTACAAAAAATCTGTTATATGCAAATTATATCAAATAATAATTTGAACAAATGAAAATTCATCTGAAAGAATAAAATGAAAATCCTATACAATGAAATTCTACCCAATAAAAATTCTTTATATTTGCCTATTACGTTAAATGAAAATTCGAGCAAATAAAAATTTTGTGAAGAGAATTTTCGATTATATAAAAATTCTGTAATATAGAAAATCGTTTTGATGAAAATTCTGCAAAATACTAATTCGAATAAATAAAAATTCGGCTGAAAAATAATTATGACAATTGAAATTCCATAAAATGAAAATTCTAACTAATGATTTTCAGAACATAATCATGCGTCCCTTAAAAACAGATTTTTTTTACACCATAATAATTCGTCTCGTGATGAGAAAAATATTTAAAAAATCTCTAATTTTGGGAAGAGTAAAAAAAAAATTTTTTTTGTTTTTTCCCCAGGAAATACTTTGCTGTTTGCTTTTATTTCATCTTTTTCGTGGCTCAACGTTATGTGCTTTGACATTTGGTGGACATTTAGGTAAGTCTACTTGTTTATCGTAGTTAATTAAAACTTTTCAACATACAAACATATTTAGCCTTAATTACAAAAAATAAATATAGATATAAACAGCTGAATAATTACAGATACATCTGTATTTGTTTCATAAACGTTTTTTTTTGCATACAAAATATTATATATAACATCGAAGAATCAAAAAATATTTTTCGCACATGAATTAGAAAGTTATATTTAAATGTATATTTTCTAAAAACATGGTTGGAACAAATTTGTTGGCAGAATTAACGAACATTAAATAAACAATATTTCATTAGACATTGATTTCTAATAAATGATAATTTAATCTCTGAAACCTTTAATAATGGTTTGTTTGTTGAAATAGAAGCACAAATATTTTATGATGTAGATTTAGTGTGAAATTCTGCTAATATGTAAAATTATTGATCTCAACACTGACGATATATATTTACGAATATGTCGGCTTTCTGACTCATCACAAAATTCATTAACAGCGACCACATTGTAATTCATTAAGACTTTTAATATCCATTTCGAGCTTGGCTTGGAATATAAATATATACATTAAAATATAAAATTACAATGTACATACTATAAACTATTCTTCTAAGAGTAATTCTATCTTTACAATTTCTTTTCGAAAAAATAATAAATTACATTTTTTCATTTAATTATAATACATTTTTTTTTTTTTTTAATAAAGTTTAAAAGTTATCGCGTGTTATTAGCATTTTAGATTATAAATATGTTACACGATGAGAAAAGATGCAGTTCAGACTTTAATAAATTATAAAGTAGAAGCTGTTTTTTTTTTTTTTAAATGTTTTGCCTATAATGACTATTGTAATTTTTAAGTCAGCTTGCAATGTTAATTTGTCGACCGGATTTCTCGTAAAATACTGAATGAATTAATTTGAAATTTTTTGAAAAAAATTTAAAACATGGGTAGCGATTATGTATTTTGATTTACCATTGACGTCAAAGTCATTTTCATTTTGACTTCGTAGTCAAATGTCATTTTACATAGTTTTACGTAAAATGATTGTTTTGATTTGTTAAATTGTAATAACCACAATTTCGAAGTATAATTACTTTTTTCCCTTTATTAAAAATTTAAGAATAAAAACTTTATTTAGGAATTAAATGATGAAAAAGTGAAGTAAGTAATTTTAAAAAGATCAAGACAGCATTACAAGGATTTTTAAAAAAACTTTTCTAACTTTAACAAACTAAGGAAAAGTAAGAGGTTAAAAAAACTTTAATTTATGAAATATAATGAAAACATTAATATTATTTTATTTATTTATTCATTCACATATGTTAAGAGGAAAAATTGAAAGAATTATTTAAATATTACTATTTATATATAATTAATTACAGTTTAAATAAAATTAATCGTTAATTTTTATTTACACAAATATAAATAACAGTCTCGTTATACTGAATTTATGTTTAGGAATTAATTGTAATTACATTATGCCAAAAAATTGAGTATTTTAAATAATAATTTATGTTGAGCATTTTCTATTTTAAATTACATCAATAAATTATTATCTACAAAATGTCAATTTGCTCAAAACAGTAGAAAACTAATTTAAGTTAAAATTATTTTAGGAAAAAAATATTTCATCGGTCAAATGTAAGTAATTTTTTATGTTTTGAATTATCTTTTAAACGACATAATTTCTTCTTTAATTTTTGATATTTTAGTTTATTTTATTCTGACTACATTTATAAAAATGAAAATAAGGCATTATTCAAAACAATTATAACATATCCCTGGTTTCAACATTAAAAAATACTTACCGTTGACAGATGAAATAATTCTTTATTAAATAATTTTAACCTAATTATTAATCTTTTAAAAATTCCTTAATTATACCGCTTTTTTAACTGTTTAAAATTACTTACTTTACTTTTTTATAATTTAATTCCTAAATAAATTGTGGATATTACAATTTGACAAATCAAAACAATAATTTTACGTAAAACTACGAAAAATGACATTTGACTTCGAAGTCAAAATGAAAATGACTTTAACGTCAAAGTTAAATCAAAATACATAATCGCTACCATGATGAAGAAAAGTACAGCGTGTCTGAGGCAACTTTAATTGACAGTGTTATGTATATGAGATTTTTTTGTGGTTTATTATTTCTTCACCCCACAAAAATTTATAATCAAAAACGTAAAATATCCGCTTGGCCCTTTTAAAAAAAGTCACTGTTTTAATGTACATAATTGTTGGTTATTTATTAAAATAATAAAGTTTTTAAAAAAATTACTCATCCAAGAGTATACATACAGAGAAATGTTTTATTTGAAACAAATATAATGTATTTGAATTAAATAAACGTATATTTGTCTCAGAGCCTAATAACTTTTTTATTTAGTATATAAATAAAAATTTTATTTGTCATGAATAAATTTTTTATTTAAATCAAAAAAAAATTTATTTCTCACAAATAAATATTTATTTGAAACAAATAAAAATTTACTTGGCTCTGAGACAAATATATCTTTTCTCTGGGTGTAGTACGCCTCCATCATAGGGTTTCCTAGCGGTTACCATATAGAACGATTTATCAATTTTCAAGTTTCAACAGTATCAAGTCTCAACAATATCATGTCTCAACACTCTCAAGTCTCAACAGTCTCAAGTGAATTAAAAGTGCAGTGTAAGTGAAGTGAAAGTAAAGTGAATATCAAGTGAAGTGAAATGAAGTTACAAAATATAGCACCCCAGGTCAGCTAATTATTAATTTAACGTTGAATTTTTCTTTTTTACTCCAATTAATTGCAAGCGAAAAGTTATCTAAAATAACTAAAAGTTTTATTGGAATAGTTAAATATTTCTGTAAAGCATCAAAAGTTATAAAGCTATTCTAGTAAATATTTAACGCTGATGTTGTTCAAAAGTTTCGACCTGTAATTAAATATTCTTTGAAATGATTATAAATAATAAGACTGAATATAATCAATTCATAGCATTTTATGTAGTAATTTATTTTGGTTTAGATAAATGTGATTTGAATTTAAAACAATTATTAGTAAATAAAATATAAATAACTCACATTATAGGTTTTACTAATTTAGATTTAAAGTTTGAATGTACAGTCCAAAAAGTTCGCTGTATTTTGATGATTTATTTACTTCGACTTTTAAATACATTTTCATATTAGCTAAATATATAATATATAATAATATACGTATTATAGCTAAATATAGGTATACTTATATATTTTTGTATTAATGTTGACAATTAATTTTTTATTAAGTACAAAAGATGGTTGTATATCAACAAAAAAAAACTGGTTATATATAGTAAATGTAAAACTAGTTTTATTTTACAACTTAAGTTATAAAAACAAGTTTCTTCGTTTGAGACATTTGCGTGGTTATTTTTAAGATACTTTTAAGTGTCTTCAAGATGCATAAATTAAACACTTATTTACAAAAGACATTTGTAAATGTTTCAGTATCATCTTTTGAGACATTTTACAAGTCGTTCGTTTTTGTATTTATAGTATTCATGTACAAACGTTGTAGTTAAATTTTGAATTATTTTTCAGAACGTAAGCTTAAAATACTTACTGTATATATTGACATTTGTTAAACATTGCGTGATATCAGATTATTATGTAACTAAGAGAAAATATTAATTTGCGAGAAAATCGTTAATTATTTAATGGATTCCTAAAACCAGAGAAGAACCAATAAAGAGTGTGTATGTATGTAAAACTGCGATATACATGTATGTGAAAAAAAAATTTATTTCATTAAAATTCCTGTTTTATTGAATAAATATTTTATTAATGAGAAAGTGAAAGTAAATATTTTACTAAGTAATATTATATGTGTAAATAATATAGTAATAAGTAATAATATCAAGTCAATGTAACAAGTAACTTTTTTATTTAAGTAACATTAAAATCAGTTTTTATCTTTTAATTAAAAATTTCGATATATCGAAGTAATTGATATATCGAAATAATCGATATATCGAAGTAATCGATACATCTAAGTAATCGATACATCTAAGTAATCGATACATCTAAGTAATCGATATATCGAAGTAAACGATATATCGAAGTAATGGTTATATCGAAGTAATCGAAATAATAGATATATCGATACATCTAAGTAATCGACATAAACGATATATCAAAGTAATGGTTATATCGAAGTAATCGAAATAATAGATATATCGAAGTATTCGATATATCGAAGTAATCGATATATCAAAGTAATCGAAATAATCGATATATCGAAGTAATTGATATATCGAAGTAATCGAAATAATAGATATATCGAAGTATTCGATATATCGAAGTATTCGATATATCGAAGTAATCGATATATCGAAGTTATCGATATATCGAAATAATCGATACATCTAAGTAATCGTCATAAACGATATATCGAAATAATTGATATATCGAAGTAAACGATATATCGATGTAATCGAAATAATCGATATATCGAAGTAATTGATATGTCGAAGTAAACGATATATCGAAGTAATGGTTATATCGAAGTAATCGAAATAATAGATATATCGATACATCTAAGTAATCGACATAAACGATATATCAAAGTAATGGTTATATCGAAGTAATCGAAATAATAGATATATCGAAGTATTCGATATATCGAAGTAATCGATATATCAAAGTAATCGAAATAATCGATATATCGAAGTAATTGATATATCGAAGTAATCGAAATAATAGATATATCGAAGTATTCGATATATCGAAGTAATCGATATATCGAAGTATTTGATATATCGAAGTTATCGATATATCGAAATAATCGATACATCTAAGTAATCGTCATAAACGATATATCGAAATAATTGATATATCGAAGTAAACGATATATCGATGTAATCGAAATAATCGATATATCGAAGTAATTGATATGTCGAAGTAAACGATATATCGAAGTAATGGTTATATCGAAGTAATCGAAATAATAGATATATCGAAGTATTCGATATATCGAAGTAATCGATACATCTAAGTAATCGTCATAAACGATATATCGAAATAATCGATATATCAAAGTAAACGGTATATCAAAGAAATCGATATATCGAAATAATCGATATATCGAAGTAAACTATATATCGAAGTAATCGAAATAATCGATATATAAAAATAAACCATACGTCGAAATTTGTTTAAATAAATAAATTTTTTTTTTTTTTGATACTATAAATATTTATATAACAATACTTACGAATTATGCCTAAAAATAACTGATTCTTAAAAAAAAAATATTTCTCTACATCAAAGACTAAATAAATTTTCATTTTTTTTGCAGAAGTACGAGATCACCAAATGGGTCTACTCAAAGTAGAGGACAAAGGAATAGATTTATTATTTATTGCGTATATGCTTGGGGTGTTGCCTGTATAGTAACATTTCTCTGCATATTACTGGATTACACTGATATTTTAAATTACAAGGATCGTCCTCGCATTGGTGTGGATAGATGCTGGTTTCTGCGTGAGTATTTTAAATAAATTATAAACCATTGGAAACTGAGAATTGATAAAAAAAAAATATTTCTATAAATATCTGATTTTTTAAAAATATTTTATGTTTAATTTTGATTAATATTATATCAAAAAAAGATTTTATAGTACAAAAAAAAAAAAAGGAAACGAAAATATTACAGTGGACCTTGATGAAGAGTTACTTAACTTATGCACAATTAATATATAATTAAAAAGTTTCTTAAGAAGAAAATCTATGCTACGATCGATCGAGCTTTTCCGATTCAAATGTCATTAGACTTAAATTAAGAGAGGAACGGAACGTGAAACGAGAGTCATTAGTATTTCAATCGCCGTGACTGGGAGTAGAAATCGTTGGATGATAGAAAAGGAAGACAGGAAAATTAATTAAATGCCCGAAGCCGCGAAGGGACTCGGGAGTTAGAAACTACGTTATAGCGCATTAAGCTATTATAAGAGAGCACAGCGCAGATGCTTACATATAATAAATTCGTGATCTAAAATGAAATGTTCCATTTTCTCGAAAAGAACTTCTTTAATACAAATATAATCCTCTTTCAAATTGAAATTCAAAAAGTTTAATTTAAATAATTTACCAAACTTGTACTTACATTGAAGATAAAAATATTAAGTGTTGTAATGTATATATATTTTTTTTTTTATTTTAAAAACCTAGTTCTTAAAAAGTCACTTCTAAAAGTCGATTTTCCCAACAATATATCAGATTATTTATTTTATTTATTTTTTTTATATTCGTTTGACCTTTATAAACGATTATAGTCTTTTATTGTTCGTTTTCCGATTTTTCTTTTATTAAGAAAAAGAACTTTAATGATTGCCGGCTTTCACTGGGAACTTTTTCTCGATATTTTACGTCACCATAGTTCTTTTAATGGCTGACAACAAATACTTGTTCTTTAGTGAAGTTTAACAACGTTCGAAAAGAGGATGAAAAATGTACAATAAAAAAAAATAAAAGAAAACTTCAAAATGTACTTTCAAATCTGTTTCAAATTGTTTTTGATGCATTCTATTGAAAGTGCAATAAATAAATAATAACATAAAATATATAGAAATAAAATAAACAAATGTGTGCAATTTCTTTTTAATTAAACTATGTATATAGGTCAGAATATTTATGCCTTTTACTCTAATTACTGGTACGAAGTCACGCTAATGTTGTAGTTGTAAAATCTACATTTAATTTTATAAACTTCTCATATCTTTGTTTTCACCTAATTATGTAACAAAAATAATTTAACATTATTTTTAAAAAGATAAGCTAAATGTATTTCTCTGAAAATCCTCTTCTTAGCGATAGTATTATTTCTTCTAGTAAAAACCACTTTGGAAAGCTTTTTCTTAAATAATAGTTTCTATCTAAATCTAAATTAAAGAAAAAAAAAAATCGAAACAGCTTTCATTTATTTATTTATTTAATACAAAATTACAATTTATTTTTTTTATGTTTTTATTAAACGTGCAAAAAATTAGCAACATCATTTTGTTGTTTAAAAAAAAGAAATTATTTTTAATATTTATTTTAAATAAAATTTAAAATCAAAAAACGATTTTTTAACCCATAAATAATGAAAAACAAATTTTCAATTTAAATTGTACTAGTCAAGCACAAAAATAAAAAAATCATATCAGTTACAAAAAAAATTGAAAATTTTTCAAAATAATCAATTTCAAATTCTAAAATATTTTTTTTTATTCATAAATACAAAAAAAAATTAATATTTTTCCAAAAAAAAAAAAATTTTGTGCTGAATTTTACAAGTCTAGCACAAAAAAGAAACAATCATAACATTTATGAAAAATTAATTTTTCAAAAAAATTTAATTTTAAAACTTAAAAAAAAAACACATTTTTTTAATACAGAAATATGCAGAAATTATTACATTTCAAAATTAAATTTTGTCCTGAGTTCTACAATACACCAGTAAAATTTTTACACAATATTTGTTTTTTAAAAATAATAATTTTTTAATATTTTTGAGTAAAATAACGAAACCTAATTTTTGAATTTTTAAAATTGAATTTTTTAAAAAACTTTTTAATTTTTCGTAAACATTTTAATTGTAGTAGTTTTTGCTCGATTAGCACAATTCAGCACAAAAATTATTTTTGAAAAATACTAATTTTTAAATACTCTGGATAAAAAAATATTTTTTTGAATTTTAAAATTAAATTAATTTGAAAAATTTTCAATTATCCCGTGTGGAAAAGTGATGTGGGCCCCCAGCGGGGGCCCTTATGGATCGCCCTCATGCCATGAGGGCCGCATATGGATGATCCATAGGGGCCCCTCATGGAAACGACATGCTCATCGATGAGGGCGCCCGCATGGGCGATCCATGAGGGTGCCCCTACGGGCGCCCTTATGGGCCCTCACGTTTGCCCTCATCTTGCCCTCAAGTTTGCCATAATGTTTTTTAATCAATAATATTAATAATAAAAGTTAATTAATAATAAATAAGCTTAAGTTATGAATAAATAACATATTTATTTAATACTTATTCAATTTTAAATTAAATTCTTACTCAAATTGAATTTATTAATTAACGTTCTAATTAATTAACTGTCGGATATAATTAAAAGTAATAATAAATTAATTAATTAAAAAATTAAAAAATATGTAATTTATGCATACTATTAACGGATATTTTCATTTTTCAATTAATTCATACATAGAATTAATGATTAAACGCAAACCTGAGAAATAAATAAATCTAACGCATGGGGGGAATCGAACCTACGACCTACGGACTATGAGTCTAACGCTTTACCAACTACGCTACGCACGCTACTTCAAAACGAATGCTAACTTCTTGATGCTATTTAAACTTGAAAAATACCTAACAAAGAAAAGTGCTTAACATCATTTAGTTAAAGTTAAGATATTAAATTATATTTTCCAATCAAATGCAATTTATAAAATATAATTAATTATATGCTTTATGATTATTATCATGAATCATCTCAGGCGAATTTTCAAAAAAGTGTAAATATATTTTTATTAAAAACGCGTTTTTCGTTGTTCTGAATCATTGGAAACATTCATTTTTTGTTGATAAAAAAATATTTTATTTTTGGACTTAGAAAATTTTGCTAATCGATCATGAAGGCGATCCATGCGGGGCCCCTACGGTGCCCCTCATGGATTCGCCATATGGATCAGCCCTCATGGGCCCCCGCCGGGGGCCCCGAACTCTTGAGGGCAAGATCGTGGCTTTTTCCACACGGGATGAAACAAAATTTTTTTTTAATATTTGTGGATTAAAAATCATTTTTTGAATTTAAATTTAATTTGTTCGAATTATTATTATTATTATTATTATTTCATAGAATTTCCATAAAACAGAATTTATACTTAACCGAAAAATCATTTAAAAGAATTTCTAATTTTATTATTTTTTTTGTTGTATTTTTTGAGAAAAATTCAATTTTTTATTTGAAAATTAAAAAAAAAAAATTTTCTTCTACCAGTATCGGGCACTATTTAAATTATTGTAGAAAATATTTTTTAACGATGAAGACAATTTACTAACAAAAAAGAAGGAGCTTTTTTGTATTCTGAATTCAAAAATTTTTTTATCAAAATAACCACCATTTTTTTAATTTTGAAATATTTTTTAATTTATCTACCGAATTTTCAAATATAAAAATTATTGGTTCAAATAAAATTTATTTAAATTAAATAAAAATTATTTGGTTCAAGTAAATATTTATTTGATAATGGTAAATCCATATTTTCTTGAGGAAAAAAATTTTCATTTCTACCAAATAATCTGTATTTTAATCATTAATTTCAGTATTTGAAACAAAAATACTATTTAATTGAACATAAAAAAGAATTATTTGATAAAAATCAAAATGTTTCGATAATAGTCAATCAATCGATACAATATTTACTTTTTGGCTCTTGTCTCTCATATATATATATAAATTTTAATATATAAAAAAGATGAAACGATATTATTTATATTGTCATAAAAAAATGTGTCTATAACATTATAAAGGAAATAGAGCAGAAGTTTTGTGATAAGGAACATAATAATATATATATAATATCAAAAATATTCATGAAAAACTATATTAAAGTTTAATCACAAGAGATATGTGCAAAGAATTGAATTTTTTCATGGAATCGAAATTCGATCTGATCCCATGATAATTCTTGAATCAAATTTTGGTAATTTGCACAAAAAAAAAAAAAAAAAAAAAAAAAACTAATGGTTTAAGAAAATTGGAAACGTTAAAATCATTATAAATATGTGCAATATGGAAACTAGAAACGAGGGGCGTTTGAGAGATTATAGAAATCATGAACATATATCGTACTTTTAAAAATAGAAAAAAAAAATTAATTTCGGTATAAAAAACATATGTTGAAATATGTAATTTTACTTATATTTTACAGATGGACTTGGTATTGGAGAGCTAATCTTTTTCACAGGACCAGTGTCGATTATTTTGTTGATAAACTTAATATTCTTTATTATGACGTCAAGAAATTATAATAGAGTAAAAAGTCAGATTAAAAAAGTTATGGCGGAACCCACCGATCAGAGAAACCGACTGTTTGAAGCTGATAGGGATAAGTAAGTGTCTCATAGATTTTATTTTATTTTACGAACTTTAGGACAAGTCATTATTATTAAATTAATAAAGTGATAAGAATCAAGAAAATTTATTTTATTTCAAAAACAAACATTTTTTTTCATTAATTTTTATAAAATTAAAACAATATAGTCTAATTGAAAACCACAATTCAATTCGGGGAAGTTTTATTATGTATTAATATCCCACGGAGGGAAGAAATCTAAAAGTAGGGTTCAAATTAACTTTGAAACATACAATTTTGGACAAAATTAAAAAAAAAAAAAAAAATTTTCTTCGGTTCAAAATTAAATTCTATATCTAAATTCTAAGGACCTATAAGAGATGATTTTTTAATCTTTTTTTTTTTGTTTAAACTTTTAATGTTTTAATATTAATGAAAAAAAGTTTTAATTTTTTTGTAAAATTTTGTAAATTCTCATCGAATTTTCTTATTAAGGGGTGGCATCACCCTTATTTAAACCGTTTCAATTTAAATGATCACAGAAAGTATTTTATTTGTCAAAATAATAAAATCTTATTTGGAGCTCAGTTCAATATAATTGTACAAAAATTTCCGTGTAATATAAATTGTATCACGATTTAAATTTGAATTCACGTAAAAAATAAAGAATAAATTCGTTTGTGATATTATTTTATACTTTTTAAAGATTAATATAATAATTATTAATAAAAATAGAAAACTTTGAAATTGACTTTGATTATTTGTTGATAAAAATTTTTGAAATACAAAAACATTTTTTTATTATTTGTATACCCCTTGAAATTAATTGTATGTTCAAATTTATTGACCCTGTAACTAGAGATTTTTTTTTATATTTGAATCAAATTTAATAAAAAAAGAATTTTTGTTTCAGAACCAAATAAATATTTATATTATATCTTTCAAATAAATGTTATTTATGGCAAAGAAAATTTTTATTTAAAATTAAAACAAATAAATATTTATTTAGCTTAGCAAGATATATATATATATTTTTTTTTTTCTTTGGTTGTAAGAAAGCAAAGTGTGAGTGTTTGATAAAATGAACACAGAAAAAAAAATCATACTGCAAATTGGCAGAGGTTCTTTGAGATTAATCGTGGAAGGAAATCCTTTTTGATTTGCTCGAGCGAAGAAAAGCCATGTTAATTTTGTTTGAGTGTGGAAGGGACGACAAAAGCAGAAGATCGATTCTATCTTGATTACTCTGAAGCTAGTGCTAGAAATAATACTACTTTGCCAAGTGTTAACCGAGTTGCTAAACTTCTTAAGTTTTCTTCATAAAATAAATTAGATAACAAAGTTGTCCTTTGTATTTTAGTATCATGTCAATATTATATATTGTAATATAAACATTTATTTAAAATGTCATACAATTAAATAAAATACATTATAATTTACTTTTTATAAAATTATACTTTTTTTTTAATATTAATTATTATTTTTTTTTCTATTTTCAGATTAGTTATGAACGTAAAACTCTTCATTGTCATGGGAATAACTTGGATATGTGAAATAATATCAAATTATTTGAATATTTTTGTTCCACGTCTTTTGGAATATAAATTCTTTTTAGTTTTCGATTTAATTAATTGTCTTCAGGGTGTTTTTATATTTGTTCTTTTTATAATGAAAGAAAGAGTTTATAAAGCTTTATTCCAGAGATTGTTTGACAAAAATGAAACAAGTCATACAAGTAACACAAGCAATAATAGTAATCCAAAAAATATGAAGAAAAGCTCCAGTAATTCAACAGTAATGACGACTTTTGCCATATCTCGTGATATCAAATAATTTACCAAACGTATCACAAATCATTGCAGAATCAAAATACAATGTATGAAAAAAAAATCGGGACGCATGATTATGTTCTAAAAATCATAAGTTAAAATTTTTATTTTATGGAATTTCATTTGTCATAATTATTTTTGAGCCGAATTTTTATTTATTCGAATTTGTATTTTGCAGAATTTTCATCAAAACGATTTTCTATATTTCAAAATTTTAAAGAATTTTTATTGGGTAGAATTTCATTGCATAGAATTTTCTTTCAGATGAATTTTCTGATTTTTTTTTTTATTTCGATGCGATTTTTAAACTCAACCAATCAAAAATTATCCGTAAAATTGTGATTGGTTGAATTTAAAAAATTGCGTCAAATTTTTTTGTCGATTGTTTGTTCGGACATTTGCAATTTCGGACAAATGAAAATTCATCTGAAAGAATAAAATGAAAATTCTCTGCAATGAAATTCTACCCAATAAAAATTCTTTAAAATGCCTATTATGTTAAATGAAAATTCGAGTAAATAAAAATTCTGACAAATAAAAATTCGAACAAATAAAAATTTTGTGACGTGAATTTTTGGTTTATATAAAAATTCTGTAATATAGAAAATCTTTTTGATGAAAATTCTGCAAAATACTAATTCGAACAAATAAAAATTCGACTCAAAAATAATTGTGACAAATGAAATTCGATAAAATAAAAATTCTAACTAATGATTTTTAAAACATAATTATGCGTCGCAAAAAATCATTGTCAATTTTAATTGACAAAAAAAAAATACTGTAAGCATTTATGTTCATAAGAAAAATATGTTTATACCTATTATGTTATATTTTTATAAATGTTAATTTTTTAAGTAAAATTGTCTTTGTTTAACAATATATGTAAGCGAAAAGAATTATATGTTTGATGTAAAATGAATGTTTTGAAATGTAATGCGCCGAATATTAATTGTTTACCAAAGAAACTAATGATAATTATTATAATTGCATAATTCTACGAAATTTATTGTAATTTTTTATTACTTACTTAAAACTCATAATAATTTTTTTTTTAAATTGTTATTGATAGTAAAAGTGATTTTATACTGAAGTGCAATTAAAAAAAAAATTAATATTTTAAATTTTATCATTTATTAGCCATGGCAAATGTGGTATAACTAAATGACTTTTAAACACATTTATAAAAAGTAAAAATATTTTTATATATTATAGACATTTCTTATAAGATTGTATTATTTTTATTTTAAAGTTTTTATGTTTTATAATTCTGCGTATTTTTAGTATGTTAATATTTTTATATATAAATAAACTTTTTTTTTTTAAATATAATCCGTATTTTTAATATTTATAGAAATTAAATTTTTAACCATTTTTTTTCTAGTTCCTACAATTTTTTTACGAAACGTTTACAATGATTATGATCAACAATTAAAAATTTTTAAAAAATTTTCACGCGAAAAATAATAAAATTTTTTGCCTACAAATTTGTTTCTTTTTTTAAATTTGTCGATGAAAAAACGTTGCAAAAATTTTTTCAGGTTAAAAATTATTATTTTTAATTAAAATATATTTTTTCTTCTAAATCGTTGATCATAAATGTTGTAAATTTTACCAACGCGGTTAGAGTTCAGAAAATTTGGTTTAGACTATGTAAATTGATAAAATCAACGGGTTTTTTTTTTCTAAATTTCCATAACAAATGGGAATATTTCTAGAATTTTTAACCTTTAGATGTCACATGTTTATGCAATAATTATACCGACTCGTGTGTAACGAAGAATAACAAAATCGAGATTCGGGTCGAAAAAAAACACTCTTGAAGATAATATAACCAAAACTTAGTTTTCATTTTAAGTTTTCTGTACAAATAAAAAAGTTTTGTCGAAGTTTCTCTTTCGCGTTGTAATATTTATTTAAAAATTAAATATAATCAAATTAGTTTTTTAAAACAAAAGGTTCGTTTTCTAATTTGCAAATCAGGAGTATTAGTTTTCGTACAATGAAAAATGATACTAGGTTCGAAAAAAAGGTTTAAAAAAAAAGTTGCTAATTTCGGAATAAGTTTCTTTAAAATTCCAAATTCGAAAATTTAATTCACGAAGCTGAAGTACACAACGTTTATCAACGAAATTTTTTTTAAAGTTGTATATTCATTCAAAAATTGTTTACAAATACAAAAAATTTATGATGAGAAAAAAGATGCGCCAGGAAATTTCGTACAAGATAGTAATTTGAAAAAAATTTATTTTTAAAAATTAATTTTTAAGGTACCAGGGGCCAACGAATACCTATTAAATATTAATTATAAAAACACAGGCCTCGAATAAACTCAAAGACACAAAAAGTCGTTTTAGTCGATTTATATTCCAAAAAAAAGTGGATTTGCTTTTTTATTTTAACAAAAATATTTTACAGATTTTTAAATAAAATTTTTTTTTTTTATTATTATCCTTTTCGAAGGGTTAAAGTTGAAATTTTCAGAAATAATTAAATTTCAAAAGATATTGTTAATTTTCAAACAATTATTAAAATTTACAGAACTAAAAATAATTTATCAAACAATTTTTGGAAAACATTTTTTAAATTTAATTGAATTTTCAAAGATTTAAAATTGAGATTTTTGAAATTAATTGAAACTTTAAGTGATTTTTAATTAAACTTTTAGATGATTTCACTAAAAATTTATTAGAAAATGCAGACAAAATACAATAATTTGAAAATCATTTTTAATTGAAAAATGGTTTCAAATAGTTGAATTTTCAAAGAATATTATTAAAATAGTTAAAAATAATTGAATTTCCTTAGAGTTATAATTGAAATTAATAAATTTCAAAAAAAAAAAATTACGATGGAAAATTTTAGAAATAATTAAATTTTAGATGCTTTTAAATTCAAATTATTGAAAATTCAATTAATTTTGAATTCAAATTTTTGAGAATAATTAAATTTTATTTGATTTTAAATTTGGAAAATAATTGAATTTCAGTTTATTTTAAATTGAAAATTTTGGGAAATAATTGAATTTTAATTGAAATTTTGGATAATAATTTAATTGAAGTTCATGTTTGATTGAAAATTTGGATAATTAATTTTGAATAGAAATTTTAGAAAATAATTGAATTTTATTTCATTTTAAATTGAAAACTTGCTAAATAATTAAATTTTAAATTGAAAATTTTGGATAATTATTGAATTTTAATTGATTTTGAATTAAAATTTCGGGAAATAATTGAATTTTAGTTCATTTTGAATTGAAATTTTTAAAAAATAATTCAATTTTATTGTGATATTTTTTTAAAATTATAAACAATTGTTAAATTTCATAAAAATTTTAATTGAAAAATAATTTTGATATAATTGAATTTGTGATGTATTTAATTAAAATTATTAAAAATAATTAATTTAGTGAAGAATCATTTTAGTTCAAAATTTGTTAAATAATTGAATTGAAGAAGATCTGAAGAAGATCTACATTTTATACTAAAAAAATGTATTTTATTTACATTTTTTTTTTCAAATGTAAAAAAAATGTCGCATTTTATTAAAATAAGTCGATAAAAGTCGTATTTTTGAAAAAAAGTAGGAAAAAGTCGTATAATCCGAGGCCTGTAAACATATAATTTTCATTATTATCATTTAATATGTAACAATATTCTAATAAATTAAATTATTATTGATAATATTAATCTTTAATTTCTTTATAACAAATAAGTAAATACTCAATTTGTCGCGCTCGCGCGCGTTTAATTTTTCTAGTATAATAATAATTAATGTAATTAATTAATTAATTAATTAATAAAATAATATTTTTTATCGATAATTTTTTTACACCTTTCTTATAATTTCGAATAAAATCAATCGTATGAATTTAAAATTTAAGCAAAAAAATAAAATTTCTAAAATGTTGAAAAATATTATTTAAAAAATTTTAAGAACGTAAAAAATGAATAGATCATAAATAATGTCAGAAAAAAAAATAGTTGAATTGAAAATTTCAATAGATTAAAATTTCAGTGATCCCTCCTCCCCTTAAAATGTAAAAGAAATGAAAACTCTACTATAGTGAAAAATTATTTTTATTTAACAATTATCACATCCTTATTCCAGAGTTTTATCGCAATTTCACTATACATATTTATATTATACTTTTAGAACATTAAAATTGACAATTTAAAAATTTTTAATTATAATTTATATAATACTAAATAATAGATTTATATAGAAGAAAAATATATACATTTATCTAGTATCATAGATACTACTCTTATATATATATAGTGTATTGCTTCATTTCAAAAGATGTATTACTTATAATAAAGACTCGGAAATAGGTTAAGAATTAGAAGTCTTTATGATCCAGATGAAACACCCCTAATTCACGTAGATATTTCTTTCACGTTCAGATCCAGATATACTCATATAATAATGATTTGTAACTTCCCACTAAATTATATATCTATATATATACCTTGTAAAAATCTCATTCTTTTACATTACAATTTTTTTCTAAAAGAAACTAATTTAAATTCAAAGCAATATTTTCATCTCATTCTCTTTAAGCATTTTATACCTTATTATAACTGTATAAAAAACCGTAATTGACAATTTCATTATTGTTTACAATAATTAATACAAGATTTTAGAATTTAAGTTATAGAAAAATTACGCTGTAGATTAAAAAATGATACATTTTTTAATATTCCATTTACAACCTCACATGAATATTTTGTTTTCGTTCATTACAATTCAATACATACACTTGTAAAATATTCCAATTTTTTTTTTTCTTTAAAAACTACTGGAGTTGGGAGTAAAATTTTCTAAAGTTAAAAATCGACTCCAAAAAGGAGTTTTGAATTTAAAAAAAGGGAGTAAATCAAAACCTTTTGATAAAAATTACTATTTATAAATTTTCACTCTTTTTGATTCAACGTCATCAGAGTATGAAATCTCGAGATTTATAAATAAACTCCCCTTTTTTTTTGCTGAATATGTGTATATAGAAAATATATTTATATACATATATAAACTAAAAAGAAAACTCCAAAAACAGTGTAAAACCGCGAATTTTTATAAATGATTTTTCTATCATCCAGCATCAACTTGATATCAGGGTTTTCCATTCTCAATTCTATTGACATTTTCGGCAGTTTCTTCCAAGTCGGGATCTTCATTGATTATTGAAATGTCACGAATAGAAGGTCGACGTGTTCGCCAGCCATCTGTCACGGCAACTGGTGCCGAAGTCTTTTTCAAAAGTTTTGGTCCCGATAAAGATATTATAATTGCTCCTATTGGTGCAGTGAGTAAAATTGAAAGAACGCAAATTGCTAAAACTGTTTCGGCATAATGAACTTGATCTGCATCTTTATCATCAATGCTATCCAATGTACCAGGACCAAGTGCAGCTTGAACAGTGGCCTTTGCCATCCAAGAAATTGCAATAAATACCTTTTCCTTCATATTTAAATTTGAACCAATTCCAACGAGAATTGTCACCAATATACGAATGACAATGCCCGCAGCGAGACATCCAATTCCCAAATAAACGGTACTTTCATCCAATTCGGAAATTTTAATTTGCGTTCCTGTTATTCCAAACAAAATTGGCTCAAAGATCATCCAGAATATTTCAAAGGCAGTTGCTACCGGGTTCTAAAAAAAAAAGAAAATTGTTTTACATGTTGAGTATATTACATGTGAAACTGTTATGAATATAGTATAAAGTTCTCGAGACGCATGAATATGTTCTGAAAATTCTATCTTATGATTTTCAGCTTAGAATTCTATATTACAGAATTTTTATATAACTGAAAATTCAGGGCGCACTCACACCTTTTGGCTGCCTGCCTGCCTGCAGGAGTTGTCATGGCAACGTGAAGGAGTAACAGAGATAGTAAATACAAATTTAAATTTTCTCTCTCTGTTACTCCTACACGTTGCCATGACAACTCCTGCAGGCAGACAGCCAAAAGGTGTGAGTGCGCCCTCACTTTACAGAATTTTCATTTGTTCGAATTTTTATTTGCTCGAATTTTCATTTAACATAATAGGCATTTTAAAGAATTTTTATTGGGTAGAATTTCATTCCAGAGAATTTTCATTTGTTCGATTTATTATTTAATATAATTTCCAAATAACCGATTTTTCTGCAGAATTTTTACTTAACCGAAAAATCATTTAACAGAATTTCTAATTGATAGAATTTTCATTTGACTGAAATTGAAAATGGCAGAACAAACAATCGATAGAAAGATTCGGCGCGATTTTTAAAATCAACCAATCATAATTTTATGGATAATTTTTGTTTGGTTGATTTTAAAAATCGCGCCGAAATCTTTGTTTGTTCAGCCATTTCCAATTTCGAACAAATGAAAATTCTATCAATTAGAAATTCTGTTAAATGATTTTTCGGTTAACGGTGTTCCGCAATGGTAAGCAGTGGTTGTCTTTTAAAAATGAGATACATTTAATTTCAAAAATATTATTCTCCCAATTTGGACAGAAATGGCAAAATCGGAAAAAATACCAGTTATCCTGAGTTTGTGTACTTTCATTTGCCTCCAAGAAATTAAAAATTTATTCACATATAAAACGACAGGCAGTAAAATAGGGAAGAGTATAAACATTTGTGTAGTACTGAAATTTACCGTCTGGGGCAGCACCTGACGGCTACAAAAAAATTTCTTATTTTACTTTTTGACGTCGTTTATCGTAATGAATTTTCAATTTCTTGTGCGTAAATAATAGTACAACATTTCAGGATAACTGGTATTTTTTTCGATTTTTCCGTTTCTATCCGAGTTGAGAGAAAAATCATTTTTAAATTAAATGCAACTACGCGAGGAGCCAAATTTTGAATGACAACCACTGCTTGCCATTACAGAACACCGTTAAGTAAAAATTCTGCAGTACGAAAAATCTGTTATATGCAAATTATATCAAATAATAATTCAAACATATAAAAATTCATCTGAAAGAAAATCCTATGCAATGAAATTCTACCCAATAAAAATTCTTTAAAATGCCCTATTATGTTAAATGAAAATTCGAGCGAATAAAAATTTTGTGAAGAGAATTTTCGGTTATATAAAAATTCTGTAATATAGAAAATCGTTTTAATAAAAATTCTGCAAAATACTAAATTCGAACAAATAAAAATTCGACTCAAAAATAATTATGACAAATAAAATTCGATAAAATAAAAATTCTAACTAATGATTTTTAGAACATAATCATTCGTTCCAAATTCTCATATAACCCCTTTGCAGTCCTGGAAACAATAATACTCGAACGATTGACTATATATATATATATATGCTTTCGCCTCTTATATTAAAACTTTTATTGCATTTACAAAAATAAAAAAAAAATATTTCAATATTGTGAACTTTATTTTTCTTCACATAGAAGATAAGTAATAAAAAACAATAAAAATAATCATTAAAAATAATTAAAACATTTATTGGAGTTTTAATACTGGTATATTAAGTAATAAAAACTGGCAAATAAAAAAAAAACTTTTATAAAAAATGACTACATAAAAAAAGTACATAAATGTTTATGCTTATAAAGAAACTTATAATATTAATTAACATTATTACATTAGAGAACATCGTGAAATGTAACTAAAATAAAAGTAAATTAAAAATCTTTCGTTTGTATTCTATAGCAGACACACAGAACTAAAATTAAGAATTTATTAACAATTTTAAGAATTGTTTAGAAACAGTTGTATTATATTCTTAACAATTTGCGATACTAGGTCACGATATTCGTGAAACTAGGTCACGGAATTCGTGAAATTGGATCACGATATTCACGAAAGTAGATCGCGGAATTCGCGAATCTAAGTCACGGAATTCGCGATATTAGATCACGATATATGCGAAACTACACTGAAAAAAAACTAGTAGGTTTTACTACTTTTTAACTACTCTGAGTAGTACAATAGGTCCTCAACTGAATTTAAACGGTTCTATTATAACTACCTATATAAAAATAGTTAAACCAGTTAAAAATGTAATTGGTATAATGACATTTTGTGATTGTATTAACTCAATTTAAAAATGTTAAAACAACTCAAGATGTAAGTAGTAGATTTTACTACTTAAAATAGGAAAATAAAATTATTTTTTATTTATAATTTTTTATTATCAGTAGAATTGACTTTTTCATCCTCTCTCCTATTCTGACGCTTATTTTATGTCCTAACGATTATGTACCTAACAGAGAAAATTTCTAACCGACGGGAATTGAACCCTCGACCCTAACGCTCGCAATTCGATACCTTAACCGACTAACCACGCACGCTCGCTACGACAGTCTGCAAACTACTCGAAGACTACTTTCTGCTTGTCCAATTGGTAATTTAACTATTTAAAGTAGTCATTTTTACTACTTTTATTAGTTGCTATAACTATCATTTTTAAGTTTTGACTTGTAAATTTTTCATCTTTTAATTATATTATAAGTTGTTTAATTGCATAGAGCAGTAAAATCTACTACTTAAAGTGATAGTTTTAATTGCAAAGGATTTTTTAATTCTACGACATAAATGTTCTTAAAGCTCTATTGAACCACTTTAAGTAGTAAACGATTTGTAAATTTTACATCAAAAACGTTTTTCAAGCTTATTGAATTAATTAAAATAGTAAAAAATTACTACTTAAAGTAGTAGTTTTAATCACAAAGGATTTGTTAATTCTACAACAAAAATGTTCTTAAAGCCTATTGTACCACTTTGAGTAGTAAAATCTACTACTTAAAGTAGTAGTTTTAACTGGAAACGATTTGTAAATTCTACATCAAAAATCTTCTTTAAGTTTATCGAATTAATTAAAATAGTAAAAATCTACTACTTAAAGTAGTAGTTTTAATTACAGACGACTTGTTAATTCTACAACAAGAATTTTATTGAAGCCTATAAAATCATAGAAATTAATAAAAAATTGACTACTCAAAGAGCAGTTATATTAATTAGAAAATAATTCCTTTTACTAATCTAAGAGACCTTTTGCACCGTAGCAGATTTTCGACAGACGACTGCGGAGCATTCTACCGGTCAGCTATGAAACTACGTTTTTGGTATGCAGCCATACAATTTTTGGAGCGTAGTTGTCTAAAAAGTTGACGGCCACAAGTTTCATTTTCATTTTTGGGCAGTCACGATACAAAATTTAGAATGCACACGGAAAGAAAGTTTGTAGCAATATTTGATATTATGGTGTTACTTTTTAGTATATTTGGTTACAATTGCGGAACATTTTGGCATGATAACGATTTTCGATACTATTTTTAAGAATGATTGAGATTAAAATAAGAATATTTAATATAGTTGGAAAGAAAATTTGATATAATATTTACGAAATCTGAAATCTTTTTATTGAAACACAAAAATGTCAAATTTTAATAACCTCTTTATCAATTTTTCTAACCAAATATTTCAAATTTCGTAATTAGAATTGTATAAAATGATATAATTATTTCAGATTTTGATATATTTGATATGAAAATTGAAAAAGAAATATCAAAGTTAACGAGATTCGACGAAATTTGCCGAAGTTGAACGTTCGGAATTGCTCGATCCTCACCGAGTGGTAACGAAGACTGACGAAGCTCTTTAGACAAGCCCCTTTTTACCATTATCTTGATACAGACCTGAATTTCTTTTATATAATTAATTTCGAAGATTTTACAATAAATCATTAAAAAAAATTGTTCTTCAAAAAATAATAAAACATTTAATTATTTCCCAATAAATAATGATTTTTATTTATATTTTTAAACATGTTTTGATATAATTTCACCTTTCTCATAAGCGGTGAAAAATATGTCTGGTTAGTATATAAGAATGGTCACATCAGTTTTTCACATGAGCGTAAATTTGTATATGAAGCGTTATTCTGCGAATGTTATACGTATTATCGTTAGTATAGGTTAGGAATAAAAATAAGCCAATCGATGTAAAACAATGCGGTGTATGTGTGTGTGTGCATTTAAAAGTTCATATCCTCGTCTATCCTCGAGATGAGAAAGAGATAAAACTTTGGCGTAGAATCTGTTGGTGTTTCTGTCGTCATCTGTCACGACTGAACCACTTCGAATTTTTAGTATAATTTTAACAAATTTCGAAATAATCTTTCCAAATTTTCATATAAATTTAGTAAATAACGAAGTGCGCGTCGATTTAACTTACTTCTGGTTTTTCGTATAAATTTATCAATTTACGAAATAATAATTTCAATTTCTGGAATATATTTACTAAAAAGACTATTGGTAAAAATATACCGATTTTCGTTATCAAACCCAAATATTCCGCGTTTGAAAAAGAGAATACTAAAATTTCCTATCAGATTTATCAAATATTGCTACTAAATTTCTTTCCGTGCAGCGCACCAAAATCTATAGTGTATGGCGCTGCAGTCACACACGTAGTTCTGATGCGGTGCAAAAGGTCTCCCAGTGTACATTTCATATAACTGGTGAATAGTAGTTGGATTTACTACTCTTCAAATTTTGAGTTGACTACAATTCCACTTGTTTTTACTACCTTAAGAAAGTTAATTTTACTATACCGACCTCACAGAAAATTAAAAGGCATTAAAATAAGCTGCAACGCTTATTATTTTAATCCAATTTTGCTTATTTTAATCCATTTTGGTATTAAAATAAGCAAAATTGGATTAAAATAATAAGCGTTGCAGCTTATTTTAATGCCTTTTAATTTTCTGTGATGGAACAATGCACTTCAGAAACAAAAAAATTTTTTTAGTTACTAAATAGTTTAAAAAATAATTTTTTAAAAAAGATTTTAGAAAAAAAGATACACATCTTCTTTATAATTTCATTTATGACCAAATAACATGTTTCTGATTTAGAAGACATCAATGTCAACTCTTATTATATTTTTTTAAACTTAAAATAAAAAATAGTGTGAATCTTATTAATTTTGCTAATAATAAAATATAGTTGAACATATCGTCTCGTTTCATTGCTTTTTCTCTTGAAAATAGTATTGTGTCTATTCACAATAATGAACAGTATAGTATGTATATATATGTATATATAACCCAAGTACAAAAGTACTATATTTCCTTAGTAGAGTTTCCCAAGTGCCTACGGGATCTGTAGAGATCCTTTGGGACAAACATTCCCTGCCTTCACGTGCGCAAATGAAAATACCTTTTTTATAAATTGCTTTGCAATATAACTTATAAGTGCTTTCTTTCATAAAATTCCTTTGGGAGTAATAGGATCAAATAGCCTTAAAATGTTTTTTTACACATGTATAGTAAACATTTATAAGAAAGAAAATATGAATAATGTTTAAAATTAATATGTTAGATTTTCTATTTGATTAAATTTTTATTTGTCAGAATTTCTATTTGGTGAATATTTCATTCAACAAAATAGCCATTTAAACGAATTTTTATTTAGCAGAATTTCCTTTTTTCATAGCATTTTCTTTTTTGAAGCGTATTTCATTTGTTCGAATTATTATTTTATAGAATTTCTGACTGGTTAATTTCTAAATTCGCGCCTAAAAGTTTCCGACTGCAATTAATTCGAACAAATGTAAGTTTTGTGAAATTAAAATCCGATTAAATAGAAATTCTGTTAAATGAATTTTCGCTTAAGTAGAAATTCTGCAATATGAAAAATCGGTTTAATGGAAATTCCATATATCAAAGAATAATTCGAACAAATATAAATTCGTCTAAAAGAAAATTCTATCAAATAAAAATTATAACAAATTTATTTTAGGCATTATTCATGGGTCTCCTATATATTAAATATCTGTTTTTGAATAAAGTATAAATAATAAAAAAAAGAACACTGAACATATAAAGAGGAAATTTATATTATTTTATATGTAATATAATATTATTATTAAAATAATATTATATAAATATTTTAAAACAATTAATTTTTAATATATCACATCAATATCTTTTTTTTCGATATATAACAATGTGTAACAATTTATTGTATAAAGGCAATTGTAAAGAGGAAGAATTAAATTTTATTCCATGAATAATTAATTATACAAACAAATATAAACAATGAGTAGTTTTATTTTGAAACACTTTAAATAGATTTTGCCTTCTAATCGTATTTATTTCAAGGATTAGAAAATCTTATATGATTCGCAAATCAAGATCATTATAATGGAACTCTGTAATAATTTAAAGGTAAATTGAGAACATCCGTCAAAGATGAAGATAAAGTACCGGCTATAAAACAAGTAGATTTAATTATAATATGTGGAATTCGTTGTCACGAATGTTTTATTTTCATTTCTCATTGGAATAAAATAATTATTTTTCTCTTCTTTTTTTCAATTATTTTTTTCTTTTGGCGAAAATTCCTAAATTTACTATATACTTTTAGAGTTAGATGTGATCGAAAATAGTTTTTAAAAAAACTCAGGTTTTTCTTCAGTAAAATATACAGTGTCTGACACTCTGACAGTGAACGACACCTGCTATTAAAAACGATAATAATTATAAAAATTATGATATTGAATTAAATATCACTAATAAACTAATTAATATACAATATTTAGAAACTGATACAGTTGACACAAAATTTTATATGTTTATATTTTCCTCAATATTTTACTTTCTAGAAAATTAAACTCAAACAATTTGCTTTATTTATTTTTTAACTAAATTTTTAATAAATTCCGATAAAGTATGTCCTGGGTGCGTTTGTCACTGTACCCGTTACCCTAGTTTTACAAAATTAATTTAATTTATTGCAAGTTTAGTCATCATTTTATTTCTGTATAGCATTGATAGTAATAATTAAATGAATCAATATTTATGATTATGATTATGTTCTAAAAATCATTAGTTAGAATTTTCATTTTATGGAATTTCATTTGTCATAACTAATTTTGAGTCGAAATTTTATTTGTTCGAATTTAGTATTTTGCAGATTTTTCATCAAAACGATTTTCTATATTACAGAATTTTTATATAACCCAAAATTCACTTCAAAGAATTTTTATTTGTTTGAATTTTTATTTGTTAGAATTTTTATTTGCTCGAATTTTCATTTAACATAATAGGGCATTTTAAAGAATTTTTATTGTGTAGAATTTCATTGCATAGAATTTTCATTTTATTCTTTCAGATGAATTTTCATTTGTTCCAATTATTATTTGATATAATTTCCATATAATCGATTTTTCATACTACAGAATTTTTGCTTAACCAACAAATCATTTAACAGAATTTCTCATTGATAAAATTTTCATTTAAGGTAAAAGTACCCATTATGGTATCACAGAAAATTAAAAGGTATTAAAATAAGCTGCAACGCTTATTATTTTAATCCAATTTTGCTTATTTTAATACCAAAATGGATTAAAATAAGCAAAATTGGATTAAAATAATAAGCGTTGCAGCTTATTTTAATGCCTTTTAATTTTCTGTGATGGTTGTTTTGACAGTTTTTGAGATTTAGGTCCGGTTTCACCAACTATGGTTAAAAGTTAATCAGCGATTAAAGCCAATTTAAACGCTCATGATTGGTCGGTTAGGGATTTAATCGCTGATTAACTTTTAACCGGAGTTGATGAAACTGGCCCTAAGTGTATCTAAACCATTATTTTAAGAAACACGAAATTTTTTGCTGCATTAGAATTGCGTATGTCTCTGGTTGTTAAAACAGTGTTTTTGGTAGCATTTTTATGTTGAAATAATAAATTATTAATAAAATTGTATAAATAAAAAATTTGTACCCATTATGAGACATGAATTTTATAGTGCACCTTTGTCCCCTCAATGCGGTTCCTATTATGGGACACTGAACAAATTGTTACTATAATGTCAATTAATTTGCATAATTATAATGGTACTAAGTTGTATTTTCACTTGCGTACAATAAATTAAATATTTAATATAATATACGGTTATAATAAAAATAAAAAATAAAATAAGAAAAAATTTATGAGCCGTCTGCTGCTGTCCTCTAGCGGTCATTTTTTGTACTAATGTACATGAAATATATAAACAAGTACAGCTTAAATTGTGTGCAAACAATATTTGGAGGTTATGTTGGATTCAATTAATTATTTTTAACTTTTAATTATTTATTATTGTTTATTTATATATTGTATAATTAAAATAAATAAACAATGATCCTTAAGAAAAATTATAATGAGAGATTCTTTAAATAAATCAAAAAACTGACGTGTCTCACAATAGGATCAGAGTTTTAAAAGTGTACCTTGATTTGAGACAAAGCCTTTTGCCGTTTCATAATTACAGACACGTATAAAATTATGAACCTATTATAAGACACTTATGTTTCTCAAATAATTAATTAAATTTAAATTATGTCATTTTTAAAATAGATTCTAGAATAAAAAACGAATTGTTTGATCACTTATACATAACACATTATAGTCTTAATTTTGTAGAACAAATCAATAATAAGTCACAGGGTTTAAGAAATTTTGCTGAAATCATGAACGATGTTTTCTATTTTTTGACATTACGCAATAAACTAATTTTTTAAAAATTTCAATTAATTTTTAGCTTATATATTATTTTATTTCTGTGAAATAAAATATGTGTTTTATTAAGGCAAATATTTTTCGGTTTACTTTTTTTAATTTTCAGGTCCCAAATTAATGTTTTCGAAGTTTGTCCCATAATAGGTGAAATTTTATAAATTGTCCCATAATGGGTACTTTTACCTTATCCAAAATTGCAAATGGTCGAACAAACAATCGACAGAAAGAAAGAAAATCAACCAATCAAAAATTATCCATAAAATTGTGATTGGTTGATTTTAAAAATCGCAACGAAATCTTTCTGTTGATTGTTTGTTCGACTATTTGCAATTTCGAAAAAAATAAAAATTCTTTGAATTGAATTTTCGGTTAGATGAAAATTTTGCAAAATACTAATTCGAACAAATAAAAATTTGTCTCAAAATGAATTATGTCAAATAAAATTCTATAAAATGAAAATTCTAACTAATGATTTTTAGAACATAATTATGCTTCCCTTTATTTCATAAACCATGTAAAATTTTAAATAAAACTTAAATTGAAAGATGTGTAATTGAATCAAAATCCACTAATCCAGCTCAAAAAGAATAGAACTATTGAAAAGTTACGTATATCAGTTCTCTTTAAAACGATTTTCAGTCATTACCAAATGACGTTATAGTTATGACGCATCTTTTACGACACATAAGAAATGAACCAAGTTTATTTTTTTTTCTATATAGAAAAAGTTCGAAGACGCTTTTGCTAAAATGCGCAAAGATGCTGTATGTTTCGAAACCTTATACTTGAGGGGAAGAAGCCACGAATATGTCACAAGAGCTTAGTCGTGGATGATAGATTGACACGAAAGTGTATTGCCGATATTTCAAAGCTGTAAAAACGAAAAACCCGCGAATAAAAAAGATAATTGATACTTGGCAAAAGTCACAAGAAGACACACAAGACTCGAAGTGAAAAGATCAGTACATCATCAATCTTGTTCCCATAGGAAACGATGAGATAAAATCTCAATTATTATCTATATAGATTTAGATATATTATATATATTTAAATCATTTCATTCATACATATAATATTGATATAAAATTATCGTTTACATATTTTGAAAATTTTAAAAACTTTTATATTAAAATTATTTGACAAAAAGGAATTTTTTTTTTCAATTCAAGAATAAATTCAAAAGAAGTAGAGAAATAAGCGTCATGGACGTAGGATTTATTCAACTTACGCAAGACAGCTTTCGCAGTTTCTAAACTTGAAAAGTTACTGTTTTCTCTCACGTACAAGAAGGATTTCGTCTCCTATCGTCTGCACGAAGGTTATCATAAATTATCATTCTGTTGGAAGGATATATACATGTAACTTTGGTGTATATGTAACCTAAAGATTTCCTTAAGCAAATGATGAATCTTACTGCAATGAAGAAGGAATTTGTGAATATATACATATGTATATATATATATATAAATATTCTTCTATAAGTTTGGTTTTCTTTAAAAATAAACCTTGATTTATAAAGTTTCATTTGTATTTTTATCTTTTATTCACAGAAATAATTTTTCGTTCAATCATTCTTATCAAATTCACTGCAGTTTTTATATAGAATGAAGAAAAATGCACTGAAAACCCAAATAGCACTTTAGTTTGCGATATTTTTGGCGCAAAAATACAAACTTACTGCAATTTTAGGGAAATATTTCTCGAAAATTTATCACGTACAATAATTTATAATTTAGAAAATTAATTTAATTCTTCGTTATTTAAAAATAATTTTTTAACTTATATTTGTTTTAAATACATTTGACGAATTATTATTTTATGATGAATTTATTGGACTAATGATTCATAATTTTTTTAAGGGCTGTGATTCTTTCCAACAAAATTGTATAAATGTAAAAATGGGATAACATTGGGCTTGTGAAAAAAATTAAAAATATAATTCAAAAAAATTAGGTTTTTGCGGCATTGTAAAGTACATGAAAAACCGAACAAAAAACTCTATAAACTAATCAGAATTTATTAGTTTCAAATTTTTTGCTAGGTTCATTTTGAGTAACTTGAAGTTGGCTGTTAACTAATTTTGATGCACATCTCATAATGAGGTGCAAGAGAAATGAGTCCAGTTTTTTTTTCTGTGATACCGTAGTAGGTTGGTTAGCGTTCCCAATTTATGTACATACATCGATCCCGTGTTCAATTCCCCAAACGGCCAATATAATTTTTATTTTCGTGTAACATTAGAGTGTAAATACAAACATAAATAAAATTTTTTGATTTTTTTTCTCTTTGTCCGTTTGCCATAAACGTTAATGTAAAGAAACTCACGTCTTCCACTTCCCAGCCTTGTTGTTCCCAAAAATAGCAGCTCACAAAAGCTGCTGCTACTACGCCCAAAGGACCAGCACCTCCTAGTTCAATTCGTTCACTTCCAAATACTGCAAGCAGTCCACCTCCTAACAGCATTAGTACTCTCATGGGCACCATAAATGGCTGTAACATTCAAACAAAATTATTACTGCTTAAATTGCAAAGATTTAAAAAAAAAATAGATATTGGAAAATTTTATAATTTTTTTTTTCAATTCAAATTTACAGATTTACAATCTTAAATTTAAAATACAGTCATTGCACTACCCAAGCAAAAATTTCTGTCAAACGCCGATATTGACAACAGGCGCAATCATGCACCAATACTATGGCTGGCCGACAGTTGGCTTACCAGTATTGGTTCAGTACTGATATGGATTAAATTTTGTACTGCGCCAATACTGGTAAGCCAATACCGGCATGCCAGTATTTTCCAATACTGTGCCAGTATTATTGAGACAGTAATGGCAAACCAGTACTCGGTCAGTATTAATTCAATACCGAATGCCAGTATCCAGAAAAATTATCAAAATTGACCTCCATGAAGTTGGCGTTGACGCTCAGCGCCGAAAATTATTTTTCACAGGACCAAAAATATCAAATTATTATTTTTTAAAAGATTTTCGGTCCAAATATGTAATGCCTTAAGAAATACTTTTTAAGGTATTATGTGAACCCAAAACTTTTTAAACCCTTTCAGTGTCAGGCTAAGGTACAAAAATCTGACCACCACAGTGTCAAGAAAAATGTAGATTTCAAAAATCGATCCAATTTGCCTGAAAATCGTTACTCGGGGGTTTTTGGGGTCGCTGATTACGATGATTCCCAAGTAGAAATGTGCCACTGGCATAGTACTGACCCAACACTGCCAGTCAGTATAACGGTACTGACTGCCGTACTGGGCCAGTAGTGGACCAACCCTGGCTGGTAACGCTGTCCAGTACTGATTTTGTCCCGCTCACCAGTACTAACGTAGTACTAGAATAATACTGGCATAATACTGGCAAAGTACTCATCCGGACTTAAAATCTCACTTTTTTACAAAATGCTAAAACACGCTTTTCAATGCAAATTTCATCCTTATTAGCTTATTACTCCCATTTTTACCACGAACAGGTAATGTGAAGCCAATAATAGTTAATGTTATTTAGAATATATAAAATATTATTAACAATAAATAATTAAAATAATAATTATCATTTATATTAATTAAATTATTTTATTTTTAATAAATTATTTTACAAAAAATAATTTGTGTTGTAAATTTTTTTATTTTTTTAAATTCATAATATTTAATTTTTTTTACTTTGCACTTATACTTAATTTAATAATTATTTAATAATTGATATTACACATGAACAAATATTGTACTTATAACACTTAAAACTAAGAACGAAAAATCTCGCACGCATGGGGGATCGAACCCTAAACCCTTAGAACGCAAGTCAGATACGCATACCGCACAGCCGCGCTGGCTTGAAGTGCTGACTTGAAGTAGTTCACCTAATACAAAAGTTTTGATTTCAAAGTTTGTATTATCTATTGATCACGAAAATAAAATGAATTTATTCTTAAATTTTTTAAACTCATAAAATTTTTTCAATTTTTACAAAGATTTAATGAAATAAAACTGGATATCAATTTCAGTTAAATATTTTTAATAAATTATTTTTACCGTAAATAATATTAAAACAGACAAAAATGATTGATAAATTACATAATTAAAAATAAGTTAATAAAAGACGACTGTAAAATATGAATGGTGAAAAATTTTTTAAATTTAATATTTAATTATTAATAATATTTAAAAATTACAGTGAAAAAATTACATTTGCTTTATTTTTAAAACTATTAGAAAAAAATTCTCAACTTATTGTTATTGTATGCATGATAAATAACTTAATGCACATATTTCAATGAGTATTAAAATAACTAAAAAAACATAAATATATTTTACATAGGTATATAATAATACATTACAATTACATCCAAAATTTTGAGGGAAAGTATTCGAAAGAAATTAATATACATTTTTTTAAATAAAAAATCATCGTTTTCTACCTATTGAAATAATTTAAAGACTTTTTCATTTAATGTTTTTTTATCACCGACATAGTACTGATTCGGTGTGAATGACAGTGTACTGCCAGTACTGGTTTTAATATTTTTTTACCTCCGACATAGTACTGATTCGGTGTATTAGTCAGTACACTGCCAGTACTGAAAGTCAATACCGACAGCCAGTATTGGATCAGTACCATGCCGGTGTTTAATTACGGCGAGCCACGGATATTTCTACTTGGGTTTTGGTCATAGGCGTCACTGACACTGGTGCCCAGTCTAAGTCATGACGCCTATAGGCGTCAGTGACACTGAAAGGGTTAAAAATGATTTGTTATTTTTGGTCCCGTGAAAAATAATTTTCGACGTTGAGCGTCGACGCCAACTTCATAGACGTGAAAATTGTGTATTTTTGTTGGTTAGAAATTAAATTTACATAAGGTGAATGTGCCAGTGCTCGTCAGTGCGTTAGTCCTCGTCAACTATTCACAATATTACCTAAAAATAAGACTCATGGTCGTTTTATGGATCAAATTATAAGATTTTTAGTAAGTTTATATATTGCAATATTGAATAGCAACTATTGTTTTCGCTCATAATTCATTTTCAATTGAAAATTATTAATTTTTTTGTGGTAGGTATGTGAACGTAATTCGATGTAGCGAAATCGTTAAATTTGATGTTAAGAAAACACGAGAAATTAAAAACATTGCAGGTTCAAAACCATTGCATTTTATAAAGTAAGTTTATGCTTATTGTATTTGTCAATATCACTATTATTGTTTAATTATGTTTTTTAGTACTTTTATTTTCATAAATTTCGTTTAAAATAGCAATGACGACGACTGAAACATTTATTTACGTATTGCTTGTAAAGTCGTCGCGACTGACGAACACTGAAAATTGACCTGGACTAAAGTAATCGCATATTCTAATAGTATAACGTTAAAAAAACTGTTATTTCTTTGCAATACTTAATTCTATACATATTAATGGTAGTAAATTTTAGTATTCGTCAGGTAATATCTGCTTGTAAAATAAAAATACTTTCTATCTAATTTGATGACGATAACTGAAGCAATTGAATGACAAAGCCTAATGTTTTAGTGTTCGTCAGATAAAAGCTGTTTGTTTAAATACCATCTTAAACGTACCTGACGGTAACTAAGGCACACAAGTGACGAACACTGAACCGACCTGCCGATTACTAAAGCATTTAGATATTTTTAACATTAATTTACAAATAAATATAACCTATAATTTAATATTATCAAAATTAATAACAGTTCTCTTCTAGAAACTCTACTTTAAACGATAAAATTTGTTTTATTTATCAATGTTGTCTCTAAGATTAATTATTACTTCTTTTAAAAATGGATTTAGTCTTAAGGTGACGAGCACTGGCGCATTCACCTACATATTTTTTTAAAAATTATTTTAATACTTCTTTTCGATTACTACAATGCGTTCGTTAACGGAATTATGAAATTTAAATTTAATATTAAAACTTTTTAATAAAAAAAATACATAATTAATGAAGTTCTCAAATTATTTTTCTTACACTGAAAAAATATATTTGAATCAAATAAACTCTATTTTAACCAATAATTTCATTCAATTTCGGTAATTTAAAGAAATACAAATAAATATTTATATTATAATATTTGAAGAAATTATTTGAATAATAAAATCAAGAGTAAAATGTTAATATAAAAAAATAACAATTTAAAAGTTATTATAATAATTTATTATTATTATTAATAGTTAATGCTATGAGCGCGTGCGGTTCGAGCGAAGAGTTGGTTCTTCGATTCAGCTGCTCAATTAATGTAAAAAGCAAAAAGAACCCTGAATTTTGAATATCTACCAGTGCTGGCTTATTACTGGTTACTATAATTTTGCCCGTACTGGCAAAATACACACTGAAAAAAAAGAGTTTGGTATTGACAACCAAACGTTTGGTTGGTATTTAAGCAAACCAGAATTTTTTTGTTGAATCAACAAAATTTTAATTGTCTCAACCAAAATTTGTTTGACACAACCAAAATTAGAAAAATAGGATTTTTGTTGTCCTAACTAAAGTTTTATTAGGACAACCAAAATTTTGTCGATTCAACAAAAAAATTTTGGTTGCTTAAATACCAACCAAACGTTTGGTTGTCAATACCAAACCCTTTTTTCAGTGCAGAATTACTGCTAAATTCCAGTATTGAACCAGTACTAAGCCATTACTAATGACCACTATTAACAAACGTTATCATCCCAAACATATGCCAGTATTGGTTCAATATTGGCGGTCAGTACTTTGCCAGTAATTGCCAGTACTGGCGCAACACTGTGCCGGTTGTAAATTTTTGCTTGGGTAAAAGTGAGAATTAATATAAAATAACAATTTGTATGTTATGCATATATATATATATATATAATACGCTCGCGTGAAACGCGACAAATCAATGATATGCGGTAAATTTATTGAGAGGAATTTCATATCGTTTTTCAACTCGAATAAATTTATAACGCTGAATTCGATTATTACAGGTGTTCGAGTATCCTTTATGATTTGCAATCTAGTGGTTTCTATTGTTGTATTATATTATTTATATCTTTACAAAACAATGACAATTTGAATTATTGCTCGCGTGTGTGTCAGTGTAGATAATATACATTTTTAAAGTTGTTTCTTTCTTTCTTTCTTTCTTTTTTCTTTTGTTTTATTTTTCCATTTTCTTTCGTCGGCCTTCTTTTCTTTTTATTTGTCTCTTCTAAACTTTGTTTTCCTCGTTTTCTGTCTTTGCCGTGCTCCACACTTGCATATTCAGGATTGCAGATGCTATCCTTTTTCCTGGAATGTGATCTTCTTGTATTCAACATATAGGACGATGCAGAGCATCGAAGGTTTCGCTTCTCAGATTATCGATTTTTCATCGAAAATGGCTTCCAGCAAGAGATTGAGACTTCGTTTGTGCCATGTGAAATTCATATCCTCTATAAGAATTATAGTCTATATATATATATATATATATATATATATAGACTTAATTTTGTTTTCGCATAGAGTAGTATGTCTCAAAGCAAAGTTTGATTTGAATTGTAACTACTTTCAGTTGTATACGTTTTTTCTCATTCGCATTTTCCAACTTTAAATTTAAAATTTATTTCATCGAGAGTTACTTGTTATCAATTTTATGAAAGGAAAAAATTTAATGATAATTCTGTGCGTGGATTTTTTTTTTTTTTTTTTTTTGATAAATATTCTATTATTTCCTTTATGTAAAATTATAGGTTTTATCATTAATATCTAGATGTTAAAAGTCAATACATTTATTTTTGAATATAGGAACAGGTATCTAGATATTAAAAATTAATATCTGTAGATGTTAAAGTTAGATATTATTTTGTTATCATTGATTTCATTTTCAATGTATAAAAAAAATTAACGATCTTTTTTTGAAATCACAGGAGAACAGAAACCTAACCTCCAAATAATTTAAATTATATATATTTAAATAAATATATTTGAGTTGCTTTATTTTTACATAAATCTCAAAATATCAAATTATCAAAAGATCGAATTTCATAAAGTAGAATAACCTCGTTTATCAAATTGTTAAATGATCGAATTACCAAAAGATTGAATTTCTAAAAATTCAAATTTTAAATCGATATGATTATCTCTCTTCTGATAATTCGAAATTTTAACAATTCTTTTTTTTTAATAATTCGAACTTTTGACAATTCGATTTTCTGATTATTTGAAATTTAAGAAATTTCATTTTTTGGTAATTCAAACATTCGATCAGTCAAATATTCGAATTTTTAACAATTCTATCTTTTGATTATTCGAACTTTGAGAAATTCGGTTTTTTGGTTATTCGAACTTATTTCATTTATTAATATTATTGTTACTGTTATTATTTAACAATATTGATAAACTAGGTTGTGACATTCAAAATTTGTACAAAATCCATTCCTATTGAAAAAAAATTTATTTGATTCAAATAATCAGTTTCCTGCGACTATTATCAAATAAATATTTACTTGAACAAAATAATTTTTATTTGAATTAAATAAATTATATTCAAACCAATAATTTCTTTACTTGAAAGGCAAATACCATTTAATTGACTCAAATAAAAATTATTTGATTCAAGAAAATATTTATTTGATAATAGTCAAGTAATTGGTTATTTGAATCAAATAAATTTTTTTTTCAGTGTACATAATTTAAACAAAAGGAAATTAAAAAAAAATACTTTGCAGTAAATTTTGTCGTGCCAATTATTAAGTTTTTTTTAAAATAGTTTTCTGCATTACTTTTTTTTTTATTTTAAAAATATGACAGCAAAATTTTTTGTTTTCTTTTGATTAAGCATATATATATATAAAAGGTTTGAGGAAAATTTCGCATTTGACACCAGAATTATCAGCCGTGTGAGGTAGAAGAGATAAAAAGAGAGATTTCACATAGGGTTCCAACAAGTTTCCGAGATTTCCTTCTATTTTCGAGTAAAATAGCTGCAGATGGCTGATGCCAACTGACCCGTTAGCCCAGTTCCTATCTTTCTCTCTTTTGGCGTCCTTTCCTTTGTTCTCTCTTCTAGCCCTTTTGCCTCGAACGAGCCACTTTGTCGAAACGGAAGCAAATTGCGACGAATCAATTTCTCTTTTGTCCCTCTACTGCCATTCCACGCTACCTCGATGGCCAAAAGCATCAACTCGATGTTTTCATTTTTATTCATCTTATTTCCACTATATATATACAACTTTCAAAGTTTGTATGCCAATTTTCTGCCAATTTTCTATGCTCACACACATACATATTTATATTAACCGGAAAAATTATATACTTTTCTTCAATAAAAATTAAAAAAAAAGTAGATTAAAATTTTTTTTTTAAATCCGAATTTTGCCAAATCATTCAGTATTTAATATATATTTTCAAAAAATTCAAAATTTTCTGATTTCACAATTTTATAAACTATAAGTTTCGACACTGATCGCCAGTGTCCTTTTCAGTAAAAATTTGGTGAAAACAAAAATTTATTAATTTAATTTATTATCTAAATTTATTTTATTAATTTAGAAATCAAACCTTTAAAATTATTTTTTTTTTTTTAATTTATTTTCTAATTTTTGGATTTTTATTCATTAATTTTTTTTTAAACATTGTATTTTGTAAATTTTTTGTGACACATGATTATGTTCTAAAAATCATTAGTTATCATTCTATGGAATTTTATTTGTCATAATTATTTTTGAGCCGAATTTTTATTTGTTCAAATTAGTATTTTGCAGAATTTTCATCAAACCGATTTTCTGTATTACAAAATTTTTATTTATTCGAATTTTTATTTGTCAGAATTTTTATTTGCTCGAATTATTATTTGGTATAATTTCCATGTAACCGAGTTTTCATACTAGAGAATTTTTACCAAACCGAAAAATAATATAACAGAATTTCTAAATGATGGAATTTTCATTTGTCCGAAATTGCAAATGTCCGAATAAACAATCGACAGAAAGATTTCGGCGCGATTTTTTTAAATTCAACCAATCAAAAATTATCCATAAAATTGTGATTGGTTAATTTTAAAAATCGCTCCTAAATCTTTCTGTCGATTGTTTGTTTAGCCATTTACAATTTCGGACAAATGAAAATTCTATCAATTAGAAAATCTGTTAAATGATTTTTTAGTTGACTAAAAATACAATGAAATTCTACCGAATGAAAATTCTTTAAAATGCCCTATTATGTTAAATGAAAATTCGAGCAAAGAAAAATTCTAACAAATAAAAATTCGAACAAATAAAAATTCGGCTCAATAATAATTATGACAAATAAAATTCCATAAAATGAAAATTCTAATTAATGATTTTTAGAACATAATCATGCGTCCCAATTTTTTTTTATATGAAGTTCTTCAAAAAGATTAAAAAATGTGCAAAACTATTATTTTAATAGAAAAGAATTATAACTCTACACTCATTAACTCTCTCACGTATAATGACATCAACGCTTCATTAATTATGAAAAGGTGAGTTAATTTCAAGAAATGCTTTATATATATATATATATATAATCCACCCTAAATTTCATTGAAATCTAGTTGCTTGAATTCATTTCGTTATAAATCATTGAATTCGATTTGTTGAGTTTAATACGAGAGTTCCCCTCTTAAATGTCACAACCAAATTGATTTAATAATTCAATAAAGAAAATTATCTACTTTATCGAGTAGGCATATATACCTAACTCTTAGTTGTACATTTTGTTATTGCATTTTAATATAGAAATTTCTATTAACAAAAATTTAATTTCTGATAATAATTGATGCAAATTTTTGTAAAAAAAAAATTAATAAAAAGAATTTTTTTTCAATGAAATTTTTTGCAAAAAAAAATTTTTAACTTTTATATACCTAGAAACTTTTTTTTTTATTCAAGCTCATTATTATCAGTCGTCGAGTTGAAAATTGAAGTTTTTCTGCATGTGAAAGTTCGTTTCAAATGTTTTAGTCGTTATTCTCACTTTGAAAAATGTCCTGTCTTATTCTAAAAAAAAAAAAAAATTATCCTTTCTGTGTCAAGTAACTTATTTTTAAATCTCACTTTAAAATCTCTTTTCTGTGGTAATATTCATTAATATATTAAATTATAAATTGTAATATTTAAAAAAAAATAACATATTTTATATATAATTTTGTCATTTATTAATGATTTCGTAATTAACTTTCTTGTTTCAAATACAATCCTGCGAAATCCATTTGTTTTGGATTATTTGGATTTGCTCAAATCCAACATTTCGGTCTGTCGATTCTCGCGGCATTAAATCGGATAGAGCTCTATACGTATTTCTTTTTTTTTTGTGTTGAGAGAACGAGTGACATCTGGAATCGCCACATATTTGCAATATATTCTATTGACGTAAATAAAAATATTTTATATATTGCCGACAAACTCGAAGTGAACATAGTGAAGTATATATATTATTTTATTCTTTTTTTTCCAAATGTACGTCACAAAATCTACAATTGATTTTCATAAACGGATTTTTTATCTAACCTACAATTATATATATATACACTTAGAAAAATGTTTTTGTTACTTTAAAGAAAAATCTGTTTCTTTAACTTCTTTTGTTTCATCTGGTTTAATTAAAAAAATAAAATTTTCTTTGAAATAAAAAACAAAATTTTTGATTAGAAAAAAGTTTCTTTGATTTAAATAAATTTTTTTTTTGAATAAAAAAAAATGTGCTTTAAAGCAGAGAAATTTTTGCCTATATATCGAATCAAAGAAATAATTTTTTAATTTAAAATAGAAAATTTCTTCGAAACAAAGACAATTTTTAACAATTAAATTTATCTTTGATTTTTATTTTTTTTTTATCAAAACATTTTTTATGAGTATTTTTTATATTCAGCTATAATAAAAAAATAATGAATTATAAACTATTCTATACTATACTCTTTTTCATTTAAAAGTAATTTAAATTTTATTATATTCAATGCTTGAAAAGTTTCGAAAATAATAATAAATTATTGAAAAATGAGTTTATTATTAAATTGAAAAATTAATTACAAAAGTATTTTTAAATTTAATAGTAAACTCCCTTTTTTTGAATAATTAAATTATTTTCGCAACTTTTCAAGCATATTTATATTTTATTTAAATATAAATATTTATTATTTGAACGATGAAAGAAATTGGAACTTACGTCGCCTTTCTCAGGAACATATTTTGCTAGCCATCCCCAGAGAATTCCAAAACCAAGACCACCGACAATGGCTAGTGGTCCCTGAAGAATTTGATACCAAAGTGCATCATGGGAAAACATAACACTTTTGATGATTCCATAGATGGCAACCGATGCTGCATCATCAATGCCTGCCACAGCGATAATTAACGTTGGAATTCCCTGAAAATTAAAATATTAATAAAGTCCTTTTGATTAAAAAAAAAAAAAAAAAAAAAAGAAAACAATATTTCAATTAAATATTTTTCAATAACACTTTATGTTATGCAACATTTGTTTTTACGTCATATTGTCTCTTTAAAAAGTAGATATTAATTGATGGGCAATTTATTACTGTAGACCGATATTTCAAGAGTTTAGAAAATTTTTATTTCTCTGCAATTTTTATTACACTGAAAAAATTTTTTTTTTTTTGATTCAAATAATCAGTTACTTAATTATTATACACAATAATTTTTGTATTTGAAACAAAATTCAATTGATCTAAATAAAAATTATTTAGTTCAAGGATATATTTATTTCATATAAATAATTAATTATTTGTATCAAATAATTTTTTTCCAGTGAATGAGTTGAATTTCCCATAAAAATCATT
The DNA here is from genome assembly GCF_019393585.1 of Leptopilina boulardi. NCBI lineage: Eukaryota > Metazoa > Arthropoda > Insecta > Hymenoptera > Figitidae > Leptopilina > Leptopilina boulardi. Next base: position 2,213,222 of record NW_026137778.1, read on the forward strand.
AGTTAAAAATTGTATTTTAAAGAATTTTATTAGATACAAATATTTTTTATAATTGACCGATTTTTTTTTAAATTTTAATCAATCAAACAAAACATGTTCCAGAGTTTCCCTCTCATTCATATTGCATAGAGAACAGATCAAATTCTGGTCCCAGCTATAAAGATTTCCCTTATATATGTAAATCTGACAAAATGTCTTGATGTTAGTCTTAATTGTGCGAATATCTTTGTTAAGAAGAACTTGCGGTGCCTAAGCAAAAAGATTCCTGAGACCAAGTCTAAAACATTTTGCAAGATTTTCTTATTGTTTTCAGATATGCAATAAACCAAAAAAAATTTTAAACGAGCAAACTAAAAATAAATAAAATTTTTTATAAAAAAATTAATAATTTTAAAAATAAAAATTTAAAAAAAATTTCTTGACAACACTTGTTAAAAATTAAAAAACAATTTTTATTTTCTTAAAAAAGTTTTTCAAAAATTTATTTTGATGCAAATAATTAAAGTGAATAATAAAATAATTAAATAGCTAATTGTATAATTATATAGGTACATTATAATTATTTTATAAACATTTTTATTTTTACTGAACTATTTTTATATATTATAAAAACTTTGGTTTTATAATAAACATATTTTTATATTTATTTTTTGATTTTTTTAAAATAATAATTTGCAATATATATTATAATAAAGAATAAAAATTCTTGGTGTTTTCGATTTTATATAATAAAATATTAATTAGTTAGTTGACTAATTTAATTAATATTTAATTTGTGTTGGGTTACTAAAAATTTAAGACACTTTTTCCTAAGTATACCAAAAAAGTATTACCTGGAGCAGAGATTTCACTATTGCAGTGAAACTTATCTCCACAGAAAATTAAAAGGCATTAAAATAAGCTGCAACGCTTCTTATTTTAATCCAATTTTGCTTATTTTAATCCATTTTAGTATTAAAATAAGCAAAATTGGATTAAAATAATAAGCGTTGCAGCTTATTTTAATGCCTTTTAATTTTCTGTGTCTGTTACAGTTAAAGCTTTCTTTTCGAATACAATAAATTACAAAACTGCCAGTACTCGGCCAGTACTGAACCAGTAGTGGATACCAGTACTGGTGCCAACTCTGGTAGCCACTACTGGTAAAATGTTATCATCCCAAAGTTACGCCAACTCTGGCGCCAATACTGGGTACCAGTACTGCGCCATTACTTGTCAGTACACGGTGCGCCAGAAGGAGGTTTAAATAAAAATGAATTGGCACTTAAAAATTCTTTTTGATTATGTTTCTAAGATGAATAAAAAACTTTTCTCAATAGGTTTTAAAATCAGCTTACGTGCCCAATTTAAAACAAATTGAGTTTTAAATATTTAAAAATAGTATTTTATGAGGAACCAGAATTTCTTTAATGTATACTTATATGCGTATAGATAAGTAATAGATATTTTAGATTTGGGTTCATATAAATTTATTAACAATGAAGTTATTTTCTTGTTTCGTTTTTATATTCATTCATTAAGAGTGTCGAACGGTATCTGAAATTCTTTGAAGGGAGCTTTAATTATCACTCTGAACGTGAAATAGTATTGATTTTAAAATACTTTTTTCTCGAAACACGAACACTTTTAACAAAATCAGCCAAAATCCTCATCTTATAAATTTCCTAAATCCAAAAAACTGTACGAATCCATAGAAAAACATGGTTGCAAAACAAAAAGTAGAAAAGTAATCTAATAACAGCTGCGACTTTGTGCGCCCTGCATGCTGCTGCCATCTAACGGCGGCAGGAGGTAATGAACCCCTCATTATATTACTATTCGTTTTGCAAACGTGTTTTTGTATGGATTCGTATAATCTTTAGGATTTAGGAAATTTATATAAGATAAGGATCTCTAGCTGCTTTTGTAAAAAGTGTCCGTCTTTCGAGAAGAAAGTATTTTAAAATCAATGTTTATCATTTTCACGTTTAGTGCCGTTTTTATAGAGCGATAATTAAAGGTCTCTTCTTGCCAAAAAATTTCAGAGATCATTCGACTCTCTTAAATAAATTTTGTCACTCTTAAAATCGTTCTTTTAACATTATAATTTAATTTTTTAAAATTGGACACAAACACTACAGCAATATAATTATTTATATGTAAAATTGAAAATAAGTAATTATTTTATCATTTATTACAGTATTTATTAGATTAAATAAATTCTGATTCCCCATAAAACACTGTTTTTATATAAAAACTCAATTTTATTTAAATCGGGCACGTAAACTGATTTTAAAAACTATTGAGAAATGTTTGTTATTCATCTAAGAATCATAATCAAAAAGAATTTTTAAATGCCAATTCATTTTTATTTAAACCACCTTCTGGCGCACCGTGAGTACTGCGCCAAACGTAAATTTTTGATTGGGTATTCTTTAAAATAAAACTTCTTATCATTGATTTTTATGGGAGATTCATGCACTTTACAAACGCACAAGAAAGCTTCTTATAAATAAAACTAAAAATGAAAAGAAGATGAACATAAGATACATCTAGCCGTTGTGTGTGAAATAGAATTTAATAAGACTTGGCTAACTCAAGATTTTCAAAAGAGAGATCTAATGAATTTTAATTTTATGTGGAAGTAGGTCAAAAAGTAATAAAAAAAAAAAAAAATTCGAAATATAATTAAAAGAGAAATATGAGAGGATTTCAAACGTCTATATTAAATACAAAAAATTTATTAAGATTCTGAAACTTGTGAGAAATTTAATTACAATTCTTATTTTTCTGATTTACACAACAATTAAATTAATCCAAATTTAATTTAAGTAAAAATTAAAAAAAAAAAAAAAAGAACGCGATGAAAATGAAGTTTCTAGCATTTGTCAGTGACAAACATAAATGCGAAAGTAGGTTTTGTATAATTCCTTTTGTGCTGAACAAAAGTTGGTTTGAGTTTTCGCGTGAAATGAAGTTGGATTGAAGCACACTTGGTCGTTAGTAAAGGAGAGAAGAACGGCAGGATATATATATAATCCCACAGGATCTTTACGAAGGTAAGGGTACATTCCTCGATGCTAATGGCATCTATATATATATATAGTACTCTCGAAAGAAGATTTCAAGTCGCAAAACAAACCATGTGTGCCGGAATATATTGTCACTTCTTTTCATTGGCTTCTGTTATTATATCAGCGTTAGGGTGCAATGCACGCGTCTTGTCTTGATTTTACGGGACTATACTACTTGAAAAATGCGTGTACACTCTATATTCTTAAGGTTATGTGATTGTTGTGATTTCACATGTAAATATTCTCCGCAAATTTTCTCGCAAAATATTTGATAGATTGAGCTAAAATTTTATGGAGGAGTCAAAAATAGAACAAAGACTTGTTCTATGTGCGAGAGTATTAATATATATATATTTTATCAACAAATTTATTTTTAAAAAATTGCAAATTTGAGAAAAATTTAATATGGCGGCAATACGATTTTAATCATTGTCACAAATCTTGCAATTTTTTTTTGACAAAATATTAATATACTCTGGCAAACAACAAATCCTTATACTATTTTAAACATATGAGGAATCAGAGAAAATAATTTTTGTTATTGAAAATTACTTAATTATTTTTTTAGATAATCCGTTTAGAAAAATGTTGATCCTTTTTTATATTTTTTGTCTAATTTTAATTTCTACAATTTTTATACAAGAAATGCATTTAACCTTATACATAATGTGTTTGGAAAAAATTTACTGTCGTCAAATTAAGTACTGAATTAAAACTTTTTTTTTTTTTACTTAACATTTGTATGTCATGTATTTTAAATTTGCATTTTGAGAATTACCTTGGCAACTCCATATCCTTTGGCTCGAAGTCGAAAAAGACAAGGAACCACAACCGCTGGTGAGACAGCTGCAATTATGCTACCAAGAAGAAATCCCCAAATCCATGGCAAGTTCAATAAGTACCTTGTCAGCACAGCCACTACTAATGCCTCTACCAACCATGGAATAAGGCCTAATTTTGGCACAGTTATTTTCATACTTTTCAAAGCACGTGGATCAAGATCCAAACCTGCTCTCGTCAAAATGATTACCAATGCGATTTTTCTGTAAATTAAATATTTTAATTAATCAACTTTTTTTCAGTATAATACTATATGTTGAGACGCATGATTATGTTCTAAAAATCATTAGTTAGAATTTTCATTTTATCGAAATTCATTTGTCATAATTATTTTTGAGCCGAATTTTTACACGGAAAAACTTTGTGCAAGAATCATTCCTAAATTTGTTCAGGAACTGAGGATATGAGAATAATTTAAGAAATCTTATTTATATTTTCTTTGAAAAATTCTAAGCAGTATTTCTATAAGAATTGTAGAGAAATTCAAGACAACTTCCTAAACTCACTACAGAAAGTCTTGAATTTGTTTTAGAATAAATTTTTACGTTTGCGAGAAAAAAAATTTACTCTGGGAGGACTTGATCCCACGTCCTCGAGAGTCCAAAAACTGCGCTTTACATCTCTCAGCTACCTTAGCAGCTTATGGTATTATGCATTGGAAACATATTTGACGCAACCAATCCCTGCCTAGTGCTTGGTCACTGTACTGTGTCTTCCAAAACAGTTCAAGAAACTTTCAACACCCAGTGACAGAGATATTCCGATCGCGGCATTAACAAGAAGTCTTCCAATGTCATAATAAAAATACAAGTATTTTCTTGAATGATTTTTGTATTTTTCTGTAAATTTTGCAGAATTTTTCTCATATCCTCAGTTCCTGAACAAATTTAGGAATGATTCTTGAATAAAGTTTTTCCGTGTATTTGTTCGAATTAGTATTTTGCAGAATTTTTATCAAACCGATTTTCTATATTACAGAATTTTTATATAATCGAAAATTCACTTCTTAGAATTTTTATTTGTCAGAATTTTCATTTAACATAATAGGCATTTTAAAGAATTTTTATTGGGTAGAATTTCATTGCATAGAATTTTCTTTCAGATAAATTTTCATTTGTTCGAATTATTATTTGATATAATTTCCAAATAACCGATTTTTCTACAGAATTTTTACTTAACCGAAAAATCATTTAACAGAATTTCTAATTGATAGAATTTTCATTTGCCCGAAATTGCAAATGGTCGAACAAACAATTGACAGAAAGATTCCGGCGCGATTTTTTTAAATTCAACTAATCACAATTTTATGGATAATTTTTGATTGGTTGATTTTAAAAACCGCGCCGAAATCTTTCTATCTATTGTTTGTTCGGCCATTTGCAATTTCGGACAAATAGAAATTCTATCAATTAGAAATTCCGTTAAATGATTTTACGTTTAAGTAAAAATTCTGTAGTATGAAAAATCGGTTATATGGAAATTATATTAAATAATAAATCGAACAAAATGAAAATTCATCTGAAAGAATAAAATGAAAATTCTATGCAATGAAATTCTACCCAATAAAAATTTTTTAAAATGCCTATTATGTTAAATGAAAATTTGAGCAAATAAAAATTCTCACAAATAAAAATTCGAACAAATAAAAATTCTGTGAAGTGAATTTTCGGTTATATAAAAATTCTGTAATATAGAAAACCGTTTTGATGAAAATTCTGCAAAATACTAACTCGAGCAAATAAAAATTCGGCTCAAAAATAATTATGACAAATGAAATTCCAAATAATGAAAATTCTAACTAATGATTTTTAGAACATAGTCATGCGTTCCTATATATGTAGCAGACAGATGTAAATAAAACACAATGTGTAATGTTTTTTTCACAAAATAAAAATTGTGAAATTGACATTTTTTAAATAAAGTTTAAAGTTTTATATAATCTCAAGTTTAGTTATTAATTTCTTAAATTTAAATTTTAAAACAATCTTTGGTCGAAAAATTAGATTCGACATTTTGAATTTTTTAATTCAAATAAAAAAAAAAATTAGAATTACCTGGGGTTAACTGAACATCCATAAAAAAAACTACATACTGTGCAAAACTGCAATACGTTTTTGTACGTAGGTTATTTTGCCCATTATGTTTCTTCTTTTAAAAAAATATAGATTAAAATTTATGAAAAATTTTGATTTGGATTTGATAGAAATAATTATTTCTACCTTCCATATGGATCAAATTTTCCATAATTTTAATCTCTTATGTTTTTTTTTAAAGAAGAAACATGAAAAGCATAATGGGGAGCATAACCTAAATAAAAAAACAAATTACTCTTTTCATTTTATCAGTTATATTAGAAAATTGTACTATCTCTTTTCATTGATATCATTTTGATCATCTCCATGCAAGGTATATTTAATTTATTATTGACCTTCGATAATAGCATAAACAAATAAACACAATACACATTTCTCACATATTTCATATTAATAGAAAAGTAGAAAAACAATAAACAAAATAAAGAATTCATCATGGAAAAATTATTTTACAAAAATAAAAATTTCAACTCTTAAAAACGTTTAATTAAACTGAAACTATCACTAAACATAACCTAAAATTTTTCGCAGCTAAGTCCATATATATATATAAATTATAATTATTATAAATATAAATAATAATTTTAAATAAAATAATTAATATTAATATAATTAATTATAATAATTAAAAAGTGAAAAAAATGTTTATATTGCAGCAGGTTTAAATTTCGAGTAACAAAATATACAAATCGAGATTATTGTGCTTTTAATAACATTAAATTTATTATGCATACATCTTTATATTGAAGATAATACATTTTTTTTTTAAAGAAAATTATTTAATTGGAAATCCATAGAAGTAATAACAATTATTGAAGGATATATCGTAAAACATGAAATTCTCGTGATTTTCTAATTTAAAATTTATAATTCTTATATTCTATTTTACAATAGAGTTATAAAGACGTCAATCGAAAGCTATTTTAGTTTCCATATGTAATGTAGAGTTATATGTCTAAAGGAATGTTTAATTGGAATAAAATTTTTAAAGGAATTTTTATGTCAAGTTTTGAAAATAAAATTCGAATCTAATTGCTTGCAAATGCATACAAGTACATGTGATTCCGCTTTGTATTACCAATGTTTAACCAAAGTTTAAAGCCAAATTGAATGGCTTACAAATGTGTATAATTACAACAATTGTAAAACACAAAGTCATACGAAATGTTACATAATGTTTGAACGAACAACTATCTTTTATTTAAGTGTCAATTATATCTACAACAGATATAGGTTTATCTTACTAATCATATAAACTATATATAAAATAAATATAATAACCAGTCTTTTAACTTTATAGTGTGAAATGTCATTAATAGTTTTTTATATTTATTTATTTATTTATTTTTTTTTTGGTCTATTATTATATTTTATGTAGTAACTTTGTAAAGTGAACTAATTAACTTAATATTCTGCACAAAAGTTTCTGTGGAGATAATAGTAGTCATGTGTACAATTTGCATAGCCAATGAAAAGATAAACATTTCTGTAAAAGCAAGCTAAGAAAAAGCATAACGAATCAACTCAAGTGTTGCTTAAATGAAAAATGTAAAGGCAAATATTATTCATATATCATGTGTTACACGTTAATTGATCTAATAAGTACACTTATTATTTAACATTTAACAAAAGATGTAAAATACTCGTGATTTATTTAAATTCCAAATTTATGGATAATTTAATTTCTTCCTAAAAAATGTTGTTTGATTTTCAAGAATTTTTTTAATATTTAAAAAAAAAACCAATAGTATATCTAGATCTATTGCTTTACACATTATTTACATTTCTAATTTAATCAAAATATTTAATAAAAAAAAAAAAAAAATTATTAAAATAATATTATAAACCTATTTTAAAAACTGTCAAGTTATTGAAGAAGAAAATGTTTTCCATGTATAAACTAAATATTTGGAATGATTTTCAAGAGAGTTTAAAATATTTGACATTGACAAAGAATGAGAGAATTTCACGGTCTATGCTCCTATTTTCTCGTCCAAGAGAAGTATTTCGCAGGTCTCCAAAGTAAATTCAATGTTCGGAATGTATACATATATTACAATGTTTTTCTTTATTTTTCTTTGCGGAATTTAAAGAATGCCTTTTCTATCTGCATTCGAATCTTAACTTGAAGACACATTTTTCAAGATAGTGTATATATATATAGGTAGATGATTCTTCTAAAACTGATCCGTTTTCATCACAGAAAATTAAAAGACATTAAAATAAGCTGCAACGCTTATCATTTTAATCCAATTTTGCTTATTTTAATACCAAAATGGATTAAAATAAGCAAAATTGGATTAAAATAATAAGCGTTGCAGCTTATTTTAATGCCTTTTAATTTTCTGTGATAATATAGTAATTTAGATATTGTAAAAAAATTGGAGCGCATTTATATCCCATAAAAATTATTAGCTGGAATTTTCATTTGTATGAATGACAGAATTTCTTTTTAGACGTATTTTCATTTTTCAAATTACCATTTGAGTTACTTTCATTGTAAACGAAATTTTATTTAACATAATTTTTCGGTAGCGAATTTTTATTTACACGAATTGTTATTTCATTAAATTCCTAAAACAACGAATTTTCATTTGACAGAAATTACAAATGGCCGAACAAACAAAAATCAGAAAGATTTCGGCGCAATTTTTTTAAAATAGACCAATCACAACTTTCTTCATAAGTTCTGATTGGTCTATTTTAAAAATTGTGCTATTATCTTTCTAAGTGTTGTTTGTTCGGACATTTACAATTTCTGTCAAATGAAAATTCACTGTTTTAAGAATTCTTTCTAATAACAATTCGTGTAAATAAAAATTCGAACAAATGCGGAGATTCAAAAAAAATTAAAAATTCTGACATTAAATATAATTCGAATGTAGAAAATTCTGTTGAATAAGAATTCTGATAAATTGAAATTGAGTTAAATTATAATTCTTTTAAACAAAAGGTGGATAAAAAGAAATTCGTTAAAATAAAAAATTATGTCAAATAAAAATTACCCAAAAAATTCTGTTAAATAAAATTTCGTTTACAAAGAAAGTAACTTTGTTATTAGAATTTTTAACACGCCGAATTTTCATTTGTATGAAATTATATAAATGTCCGAAAAAAACAGTCGACAGAAAGATTTTAGCGCAATTTTTAAAATTGACCAATCACAATTTTCTTGATAATTTCTAATTGGTTGATTTTAAAAATTGCGCCAAAATCCTTCGGTCGATTGTTTGTTCGGACATTTGTAATTTTGGACAAATAAAATTTCGGCGTCTTAAAAATTCGTAGTAATAGAAATTCGGACAAATTAAAATTTGGTATATCGGAATTTCTGTAATTCTGCTAAATTATAATTCAATTAAATCAAAATTTTCTTAAGGATATGTGGACAAAGAACGATTTTTCGTGGTTTGAAACTTTCTCTGAAATAAAAAATGATTTCGGGTTAAAATTTTGGAGAAATGATTTTGTTTGGTACAAGGAATCTCGCTGTTCTACTTATTTACCATAACTTAACGTAAAAATAATAAAAATAAAGCAATAAATAGTAAAATAATGTATTATATCATAGTTCATTCAGCGGCCACTTGCTCGAATTGGCGCTGTTTACTGGAACACTGACAAACTCAAGCAACGTCTGTGTATGCGCCACCATGTTTGTTTTCATTTTCGTTTAAAAATCACATTTTTTAAACTTCATTTTTTAATAATTTAACGCAAAATTATGTATTTTTCGGAGAACAGCGAGATTCCTTGTACCCTAATCTATCATCTCTCAAAATTTTAGACAAAAATCTTTTCTCATTTTAGAGTGAAATATATACTACCAAAGCACTTTTTTCCATACTAGGTCACGTGGGAGGTTCCCACATACCCTTAAGTAAAAAGTAATCTAAATTAAATGACTATAAAAATAAAAAATCTTCTAAACAAAAATTTTGTAGCTAAAAATTTTGTTAAGTAAAAATTCGAATAAAAAGAAATTCTCTTAAATGCTAATTCGAAAAATATAAAATCTCCTAAAAAAATAGTTATTTCGAATAAAATTATTTAAAATGAAAATTCTAATTAATGATTTTTTTGGGATAATCATGAGATCCTTAAATGGTAATATAAAAGGATTTATTTTGTTTTCTGATTTATATGACACATTTTTTTTAATAACATTTGTAAAATATATGATTTGCCTATGGGAGTAGTACGTGTTATGTCATATAATGGGTGTTGACCTTGAACTTATGTGTCAGTATAATGAATTGAAATGGTAAAACCTTCGAGCTTCGATTACAAAAGTTTTTACAAGTATATTTACGTGACAAGAAATTTGATCACTTATAAACTTGTTAATGCTACGTACGAGTTTTAATTTCAAATAAGAAAATTTAAAAAAAAAAACCTGCATTGTTGATTCAATATTGGAATGAAAATATGTTCTTTGACAAATGTTTTTTTTAAATTATAATAATTATATAGAAAAATAAGCAAAAGACAATATTTTTAACCTATTAATTAGGTTGTAAATTTTGAAATTTGATTTCAAAAATTAATTTTGGAAATCATTTTAACTCTTATTCTTTTGACTTATAACTCTTTTAGCGAATATTAACAAAATAAATTACGAAAGAATTTATTATTTTCTCAGATTTAAAAAAATTTAATGCATAAATATAAATATGAAAATAAATCTTACCGCAAATTGGAGACAACAACACTATATCTTCCATCTATGCTGACCAGTCCCATATTTTGGAGAATGATTCCGGTCAGCAGCATTCCGACGAGAGCCGGAAGAGTTGTTAGAGAAATTAGCCATCCTCCAAAATGTGCGGCAATGCAAAGTGCTGCCAGTCCAAAGAGAGGACCTCCTGGTGCTGCATCTTCTCCAATAATCGAATATACAATGCCCCATAGGAGCAGCCCCAAGAGAAAAAGGCATAGGGTTCTTGCAAATTTTCTATAACTGGGACAAAATGGTTGTGGACAAGCTTTCCTCCATCCATTTGGCTCCCAGGAAGGTGTGTCATCTCGACCGTGACATCGTGAACAAAAAACGTATAGCCACGATCTAGAATCAAACAAATCTTCGAAGAATTAGTATTTTTATAGAGGTTACAATTTTTTTTTAAAATTCAATAAATTAACTTTAGGGGGTTAATTTCATCAGTTCAGGATTTTGCCATAACCTCAAAAAATCCTAAAGAGACACGAATCCAGCAAAAAAAATCTTTCTAATCTAGGGGTCTGACCATGTTTACTGTATATTTTTTGGGGTTCCTGAATCCAAATCCTATAGGTTCTTTTAACCCCATCATTTCAGGATTCTGAAATAACCTCAAAAAACACATTTTTTTGAGGTTATGACAGAATCCAGAAGTGGTCGGGTTAAATGGGCCTCTCGGATTCGGATTCAGGGACCCTTAAAATATATAGTTAACCTTCACATCAGATGGGAATTTTTTTTTGCTGGCAGTGTAGCTGAATTTAAGGGTTTTTTGAGGTTATGTCAAAATCCTGATCTGACGGAATTAAAGAGACCTCGGATTCGGATTCAGTTACCCCAAAAACATATGTTTAATTGTTAATAAATTCAATTCTGCTAGCTTGCTAGTCTCGTCAATTTTTGTCAAATTGGCCTTGGAACTTCGGCAAGAGAATCTAGTTTCCTACTCTCTAAATCTGAATCAGTCATATTTTCCTGATTAGCAGTAGAAATCTACTAATTGTTATAGCGAGAATTGAGCAACTGACAATTAGTAGAAATTTACTGATTCAATTAGTAAAATATCAATTACTGATTGAATCAGTAATATAAATATATGGCGGCGCCCACAAAATCTACTGATTTAATAGTTAATTTTAAAGGTTATGTTATATACAAATTACTGATTTACATAAGTTATTTTCTATTGCTTGCATATTCACTAATTATATTAGTAAATTTCAAAAAATAACTGAAACTTCAGTTAAAATGAAAAGTACTGATTGAATTAGTAAAATTGCTATTGGTTCAGATTTAGAGAGTAAAGCTCTATTTTTAAGATCTAAGAAATTTTTATTTTTCTTTTTTTGAATTGTCTCACTTCAGAAATTTTGCTTCAGGTATAAAAAGTACAAACCTATTTCCAATGGAATTTTAATGGAACCTTATCTCGTTAATAATTTTTATAACTTTGGAAATTATACAAACCTAATATGATTTCCAGTCAATAGATAAGATGTAAAAATTGAATGAAAATTAGGTTAAATTAATATAATTTTTTATAGTTGTAAAATTTATAATAACGACACGAAGTTACATAAAAAATTTCCGTTTCTAATATAATAATTTCTATACGAATTAAACTAAGAAGTATTTTTTTACTTTTAATTTTTTATCATGTAGAACAAATATTTAAAAATGACAATATGATACTGATTAAAAGGGGGTTTTTTTTTCTATAAATAATCGATTATCTACACAGAAAAAAAAGTTTACTTGATTAAAACAATCAAATTATTATTATTTGAGTCAATTAAAAGTCATTTATTTTAATTACAGAAATTATTGATTCGAATACAGTTTATTTGATTCAAATAAAAAGTTATTTGGTCCTAATAAATATTTATTTGATAATAGCCAATTTCTTTGAACTAAATAAATTTTTTTCGAGTGTATTTTTATGAGTTTTTATATTTCGTCAAATTGAGTCGAGACGCATGATTATCCCATAAAAATTATTCATATATATATTTTATTTGACTGAAATTGCAAATGTCCGAAAAACAATTGACAGCAAAAAATTCGGCGCGATTTTTAAAAATGACCAATCAGAAAATTGTCAAGAAAATCGTGATTGGTGAATTTTAAAAATCGTGCCAAAATTTTTCTATCGATTGTTTGTTCGGACAAATAAAAATTCGGCGCTTTTTGTGAATTCTGTTAACTAAAAATTCGTTTAAAAAAAAATTCTGTAAAAATTTTAATTCGAAAATTAAAAATTCGTCTAGTAAAACTTTTTAAAATTCTAAAATTCTAATGAATAATTTTTATGGGATAATCGTGCGCCCCATTGAGGTATTGCATTTGAAAATTTTAAAAATCAGATATTAGATATTTTGTCATATTTTCAATTCTGCGGTATAGTATCATTAAAAATGAATGCGATCTATATAAGTGATTTTTCTAAATTTTTTAATTGTTATTTTTTCATTAATTAGTTTAAACAATAAATTTGAACTGTTTCTTTTTACCGCAACTATAATACTGCACTATATCACATTATAATAAATGTATTATTTAAATATACACCAATATTAAATTTTTAATATTTCATACAGAAAACTAAGTTGTTTGAAGTTAGACATTCAAGGTTCATTTCTTTTGAATTTTTAAAAATACATACAAATAATTTAAACGGTATAAACTTTTCAAAAGAAAAATTGAATACATATAGAGAAAAATAGTTTATATCAACAATAGCTGGTATACGTAGAAAAAAAATGTACATTAAAAACTATAACATAAAGTACGGATAGATACACCTCATTTCTATTTTAGTGGGATTTATATATTGCAATTTTTAAATCGTTTTCTGACAAAAGTCAATAATATAAATTTTATAGTATGTATATTTGAAACTATGCTTTTGTCAGAAAAATGGTATTCATTTAATATAGCATTTTTTTTTCAGTGTACGAGAAAAATAGGTATACGTATCGCAAAACATTTTTACACTCTATTTTGCAATAAAAAAAAATTAACAATTACATGCCAAATGAGTTTATTTATCTTTTCATTACAAAATGAAATTTAAAAAAATATTAACAATTTTTTAAAAATAATTTTCCTGTTTTTGAAAATGTTAAAAATATAATTTTAAACAATAATTATTTTAAAAAATTGAAATTTTTTTTTTTTAATTCAATAGATTAATTCGTACATAATTTTTCCGTTTGTATTGTTTAATTATTTGCAAAGCCATAGAAAATAATTATAAATAAATTTTACATTATAAAATTATAGGATTAATTATAATAATTTTTTTTTTTTATATAAACTTACACAAAGTTATAATTTAATTTATTTACAATTTCTTTATTTTGTCCATTGCTGTTAGAATACACGTGATATTAGTTTTTATTGTACAAGGTTTGTGCTTACATATTGCACATGATTTCATTGAGAATTCTCTTCATGAAATCCATATTGAGCGTGTTGAATATTTTATTTACGTAAAGGTACTAAAGTCTATAGGTACGTTGCTCTCGCTATATTTAGTTTTAGTTGTACGTTATCAGCGAAACAGTCCGTCAATTAAAATTTACTTTGTATACCGGGCAAAAAAAAAAAAAAAGAGAAAGAAAATTAACTATTTAAATTCATTTCGATTGTTTTAAAGTTTCAGATAAAAAATGACAACATGACAAGCTTTTTGTGAATTTTTAAAATAATTCAAAAACTATTTTTAAAAAATTCCAAATGTGAGTTTCAAATGAACAAAAAAAAGTTTAGTTTTTAATTTCAAATTTTAGATTTCTGTAATTCAAAAAAAAAAAAAAAATTAATATACCTACTTTATTATTTTTTCATTGCAGTAGTAAATTTTTAAAAAAGTTTATAGACCAAAAAAATTGATTTCGTTCATATAGAACTTCAGGCACATAAAAATAGATAATCGAAATTTTTAAGATTAAATATATTTTCAGTTATATAGACAATTTAGAATTAAATTTGGTATTTGAAAATTTAAAATACATGAATTTTTTTTGTTACTTTTTGTAAGTTTAGATTTACGAAGCTAATGTATGCAACGTTTATAATAAACGATTTTTAAAGAAAAAATTTTTTTAAATGAAAAATTCTATAATTTTTTGCCTAAAAAATATTTCTTGTAGTTTTCATTAATCAACAAATTATAAAAAAATATTTTTTTAGGCAAAAAAATTATAGAATTTTTCATTTTAAAAAATAATTTCTTTAAAAATCGTTTATCATAAACGTTGCGTACTTCAGCTTTGTTAGATTTTAATAAAATATTAATTTAAACATTAAAAAATGAATTATTTACTTAATAAATGTTGAATTTATTTTTAATTTATTAGAATACAATAATTTAAAAAAAAAATATCGAAACGGAAAAATTTGTTTTATTATATATTAAAAATAAATTTCTCAAAATTTTTTAGAAAATACTCAAATATGATTTAATATTTTACAAGAAATTTGAAACGATAAATAAATCATTGTAATCACGTGGCCCAATAGTCACATGCTTTTATAATTATCTGTTTGTAAATATGATTGTAATTTGGATTAAGATTTAAACAGACAGTGTGTAATCTTATCTAATATAGAAATACTAATGAAAATTCGATTGAAAGTTCTCTGATAAGTTCTTATATATTCTTCAAGTGATATACGGAAGCTGACCGCGAATTAAAAGGTAAATAATTAAATAACACAAATTAACAATGAGTAACACGCAATTGTTTTTTCTTCATTTTTTTTTTTTTTTTTTAATATTTAACAATAAATTGTTTACTTTATTATTAATCGAAAGAATTTAATCTATAATTAAAAAAAATTTATTTGATGAAAATAATCGATTACTTGACTATTATCAAATAGATATTTATTTAAATCAATTAAGTGGTATTTATTTCAAATACAAAAATTATTGGTTTAAATACAATTTATTTAAATCAAGTAAATATTTATTTGATAATAATCAAGTAATTGAGTATTTGAATCAAATAAATTTATTTTTCACTTTTCTTTCATTTGTTAATGGAAAATTTTAATTTTTTTTTTTAAATAAAGAAAAAAACGTATTTAAATAATTGGTTACTTGACTATTATTAAATAAATATTTATTTAAATCAAATTGAACTAAATAATTGATGCAAATAAATATTTCTTTGATATAGACAAAGTAATGTATTTTGTGAATTTAAGAGCAAGAATAAAACAACTCACCTTTCGAGTTCCTCGGAGTATTCAATTTTGTCTCGTATTGAGCTGGATAAACTGAATGCCGACTTCTTCCTGTTGCCATTGATTCGACCGTTCTCCAAGTCGAACTTATACTGAGCTAAATTCTCATGACTAGCGCCGTGGTGTAAAATTGATTTTTTTCTACTACCCGCCTCAGAATTATGTTCACTACTTGCACTAATACGCCTATGATGATGATGATGTTCAAATGCAGGATTATCAACACCTAAAATTTGATCGCTTATCGACACTCTTCTTTTAAGAGGAGGCTCCTCATATCGCGTCCTACCGGTCTCGTTCTCCATTTCGACTATTGTCGATCACAGAGAGTCAATCACAAATCGAACTCCTCACCTATAACGATACTGGTCACGAGTTGTCACTCCAATGCACGTCACGTCTTGTTTTCTTTCTCGATCACCACTCCTCGCTAATGTCTTCAGACGATAACGTTTCCAACACAATTGACGTCTTGGACACCTTGGCCTCCTTTGCCACTTAACAAGATCTTTCAATTCTTCTTCTTCTTCTTCCTCCCTTTTCTTCAAGTTTCTTTTTTTTGCCGAAGCAAAAATTTTGATTTCTCAAATTGTCAAATCTCTTTTTTTCTTTAATTTTGATAATTCTTCATATCTTGTTTCGTGTATGTCTCAAAGCTTACTGATGAACAAATTTTCATTGTAAGTCTCTTCAAAATCACAAACTATATAAACGATTAACACACGATTGGTGCAGAGGTGCTTAAAAAAGTGAATACAGAATGATAACGACTCAACGTCGTTTCTGTATATGTAATTATAAATGAAGACTTCATTTGAAGACGAGATTCTTTCTTTAACTAAATTTTCGCTAGCAAAATTAATTTTTAAATTTTTCTCCTAGGGTATTTTTATCTCTCTCGTTTTTAGTCACATGTCACTTTCTAATTTCTATATCATTAATCATCGATTTAACTTAATTTGAAAATAATTAAGCAAAGTACAATTTACATAATTCAATTAGTTCAAAGAATCGAATTTTTAAATTTATAAATAAAACAGATATGACATACATGTAAAATTTAAAAAATACACTACCTACCTTAATTTTTGTTTTTAATTACAAATTTTTATTGTTTTTCTCTTTCTTCTACATTGGTTTTTGTCCATTAAAAAAACAACTATTATAGACAATCTTTCGTTATAGATTAAATCATCAAAGTACTTTACACTTTTCTTATCTTATTAGTCAAGTATGTAAAGAATTTTAAGTATTTTCTTGATGCATTTTTATATTATTGTATACTTTTAAAAAAATGTTAAAATTAAAATTTTATTTTAAAAATAGAAATGAATCTTATTTTAAATAGTTACGTTTTTTAAAACATTTTATAAGCTTCTTAGTTCTGAATTTAAAACATGTAAAACAAGCAAGTGAAAATAATTTTAAATCGTTTTTTAAATAAATAAATACTCTGTAAGTACTCTTTAAATTTGAATTAATAAAAAATATAACTAATTCGAAAGTAATAATCCCATTCACTGATTCAAATATACTAATATTTCTATTAATTATTTAGTTAAAAATAACTAAATTTATTTTTAGGTTCTGTAAAAATAACTGTAATTAATTAATTAATGTTAAAAAAAATCATTAGTTAAAAAATTTCATTTTTAAAGAATTTTATTAGAACTAATTATTTTTTTAGACGAATTTTCAATTTTCGAATTAAAATTTGACTTGAAAATTTGATTTGAAACAGTAAAATTTAAGCTTCTTAAATTCAAAATATTTTATTTTCCAAACAAATTATTATTTAATATTAAGACGGCAAAACTACTTTCAAGAATATAATTTAATGGTTTTTAGCCCATTAACATAACCTTAAACTCAAATGTTATTTTTAACAACAAAAAAATAAATAAAATTAATTTTATTAAATTTAAAAAAATTCAAAAGTACAATTTTTTCAAAATAAATTATTTTGAACAAAAATTTTTTGTTAAAATAATATTCTTTGTTAATAATTATTTCCTTTTTTTATACTTTTTGTTTAAAGTTAAGGTGAAAAAATTGTAATTTTTATTCAATTTTTACAAATAATAGCTCATTTTGCTCTTTGAAAGATTTTCTACCTGTTCGTTGAATTTTATTAATAATATTTTGTTCAAAAGTTAATAAACAATTTTTATTTATTTTAAAAAATTATTATTTAACAAAAACACAAAATCAGAATTGTAGATAAACTTTCAAAGAGAAAAAAGAGTCTATAAAAATTGAATAAAAAATACGATTGTTACATAACTTTTAAGAAAAAACAAAGAAGGTTTAATAATTATAATTTGATATTAAATATTAAATTTTGACTCAAAATATTTTCGTTTTTTTTAAATTCTACAACTAAATCTTTCAGGTGTAATAAATTTTAAATATAAATTTTTAGTTCTGTAAATTATGTTCTAAAAATTATTAGTTAGAATTTTCATTTTATGGAATTTCATTTGTCATAATTATTTTTAGGCCGAATTTCAATTTGTTCTAATTAATATTTTGCTGAATACCGATTTTCCATATTACAGAATTTTTATATAACCGAAAATTCACTTCACAGAATTTTTATTTGTTCGATTTTTCATTTGTCAGAATTTTTATTTGCTCGAATTTTCATTTAACATAATAGGGCATTTTAAAGAATTTTTATTGGGTAGAATTTCATTGCATAGAATTTTCATTTTATTCTTTCAGATATAATTTCCATATAACCGATTTTTCATATTACAGAATTTTAACTTAACCGAAAAATCATTTAACAGAATTTCTAATTGATAGAATTTTCATTTCTCCGAATTTGCAAATGGCCGAACAAACAATCGACAGAAAGATTTTGGCGCGTTTTTTAAAATCAACCAATCAAAAATAATCCATAAAATTGTGATTGGTTGATTTTAAAAATCGCGCCGAAATCATTCTATCGATTGTTTCTTCGACCATTTGCAATTTCGGGCAAATGAAAATTCGATCAATTAGAAATTCTGTTAAATGATTTTTCGGTTAAGTAAAAATCCTGTAGTATAAAAAATCGGTTATATGGAAATTATATTATATCAAATAATAATTTGAACAAATTAAAATTCATCTGAAAGAATAAAATGAAAATTCTATGCAATGAAATTCTATTAAAAATTCTTTAAAATGCCTATTATGTTAAATGAAAATTCAAACAAATAAAAATTCGAACAAATAAAAATTCTGCGAAGTGAATTTTCGGTTATATAAAAATTCTGTAATGTAGAAAATCGTTTTGATGAAAATTCTGCAAAATACTAAATTCGAACAAATAAAAATTCGGCTCAAAAATAATTATGACAAATGAAATTCCAAATAATAAAAATTCTAACTAATGATTTTTAGAACATAATCGTGCGTCTCGAACTTTTTTCGATTTTTCAAAAAAGATAAAATTTAAAAAGAAGCACTTTTTATTGAAAAATATAAAATTTAGTACAAAACAGACATTACAGATTCTCAAAATTATTTATGGAAATTTTATCACAATTATTTAAAAGACGTTAATTTCACTATTCAAATATACGTTTAAACAAAAATTAAAAATATGAAATAAAAATGTTTTCTTAAGAGTTGTCGACATATCGCCACTGTTGTGAGACGATAACTAAAGAATAGTGAATGAAATATTTTCGTATGTAACTATATCATTACAAAGTAAAATGTGTTCTAAATAAGTGGTAAAATTTTCATAATTATTTCAAATTTATAAGTATCTGTGATATTTTTGTACATACTAAATTTTATATTTTTCAATATTAAGTTAATTGAATATAGAAATTTTTCCCTTCGGGCAGATGCTGCACTAAAATTTTTTCAATTTATATATAAATGTAAAATAGTCTAGAACTGGATTTTATTTTCAGATTGATTTTTTTTTACTTTCCTCGTCAAATCTAAATTTCTATGAAAAATATAACAATTAAAAAATTGTAAGTATATACTGGTAGAATATTTATCTAATTCATCTTTTATACTTCTATCAACAAATTTTATTGATTCAATATTGCATATTGGAAAATAAATAAAATTTAATGTAAATAAATGTGAATTAAATAAATTAATATAAATCAAATGAATAAATATGTAAATTATATTTAAATTAAAAGATTTTATTAAAATCAAATTCGTTTCTATTGTGTATATAGTAAGAGAAAAACCTTAGTTTTTAGAATTAATTTTAGAATGAAAATGCTTAAACACAAAAACTCACCTTTACATGCTCTTCTTTAAATAATAGGAAAAAAATCACTAGACTATATCACTATTCAACTCTCTCTCTCTATATATATAATGTAATATCGCACAAATGAAAAAAATGGAGCAGAATAATTCATCAGTTAACGGATAGAACATTTGAAATGCACGCAGGCAAATTGAAAATTCAACAGGCACAGCAATTGAACTAATTTTTGTTTGAATGGGTCATTATATATATCTGAAGAGTAAAGCCTTGAACTATTCACATGAAATAAAGTGCTTGCGTGATTCTGGAAATCTGTTGTAATTGGTTACTCGAAATGTTCTGTTTAGGCTTTTTTATTTATATATATATATATAAATAAATAGTGTGAACAATTCCGACGAGGTGTTGAGACTGACTGGATCAACTCATTAGTGCACTTCTTGCATCCGGTATAGTTTCAATTGATTTGAACTGGAAAACAGTGCTGCTCATTTAGAAATTTAATTTCTTATGTTTTATGGGTGCGATTCTCCCAAAAAGGGACCAGTTTTTGTTTGAAAAAATATAATTTTAAATTTCCTGAATTTCTTTTTTTTCAATAAATAAATTCTAAAGACGTTCAAAAATAAAAATATAAGTTGCACAAAATTAATTTCCAAATGTACGACCTCCAGTAGCATTTTACTGTCATGTGTTCTACAGATTAAAATATAATGTATTTAAAATTGATATTTTTGTAAAAAAAAATATTTTTTGTATAATAAAACAACCCGTGTGGAAAACGCCCCGTTCGTCCCATGCGTGATAGGGGCCCCCGGCAGGATCCCAAGTGGAAAATCCATGAGGGCAAATCCATGCGGGCACCAGCAGGGCCCCCGCTATTTGCTCTCACGGTGCCCTGCTCAAAAATTTGTCTAAGTCCAAAAACAAAAATTTTTTTTTACCAAAAAATGTTTAGTTCAGAATGCATTAAATAACATTTTAAAGCAGTTGAAATAAACATTAGGTGACATTTAAAAAAAATCTAAGTACCAAGTTTTGGAAATCCACAAGGGCACCAGCAGGGTGCCCGGTCTTTACCCTCACGGTGCCCTGCTCAAAAATTTGTCTAAGTTAAAAAAAAATTTTTTTTTTGTATAATAAATGTTTACTTCAGAATGCATTAAATAACATTTTAAAGCACTTGAAATAAACATTGGGTGACATTTTTTAAAAATCTATGTACAAAGTTATGGAAATACACGAAGGCTCCAGCAGGGCCCTTGCTATTTGCCCTCACGGTGCCCTGCTCAAAAATTTTTCTAAGTTCAAAATTCAAATATTTTTTCATCAACACAAAATGAATGTTTCCAATGATTCAGAACAACGAAAAACGCGTTTTTAATAAAAATATATTTACACTTTTTTGAAAATTCACCTGAGATGATTCATGATAATAATCATAAAGCATATAATTAATTATATTTTATAAATTGCATTTGATTGGAAAATATAATTTAATATCTTAACTTTAACTAAATGATGTTAAGCACTTTTCTTTGTTAGGTATTTTTGAAGTTTAAATAGCATCAAGAAGTTAGCATTCGTTTTGAAGTAGCGTGCGTAGCGTAGTTGGTAAAGCGTTAGACTCATAGTCCGTAGGTCGTAGGTTCGATTCCCCCCATGCGTTAGATTTATTTATTTCTCAGGTTTGCGTTTAATAATTAATTCTATGTATGAATTAATTGAAAAATGAAAATATCCGTTAATAGTATGCATAAATTACATATTTTTTTATTTTTTAATTAATTAATTTATTATTACTGTTAATTATATCCGACAGTTAATTAATTAGAACGTTAATTAATAAATTCAATTTGAATAAGAATTTAATTTAAAATTGAATAATTATTAAATAAATATGTTATTTATTCATAACTTAAGCTTATTTATTATTAATTAACTTTTATAATATAAATTTATAAAATTTATAAATAAAATATAATGGAATCCGTGAGGGCACTATATGGAAAATCCATATGGAATCCACGAGGATTTTCCATGAGGGTACCCATGAGGGAAAGCATGTCACGCCTTTGAGGGTTCCACGTGGATTGCCCCTATGGTTTCCATGCGGCACGAGGGCAATCCACGAGTGCCCCTCACGGGGCCATTGCCAATTTTCCACACGGGAAGTTATAATTTTTTTATTTTAATACTTACGTACAAAAAAATCTTCTTTTTTAATAATTAATATTTTTGGGTTACATTTTCAAAAATTTTCACTTATCGATTATATATTACTAGCAAAATTAAACGCGCGCAAG
Organism: Leptopilina boulardi; assembly: GCF_019393585.1. Classification (NCBI taxonomy): domain Eukaryota; kingdom Metazoa; phylum Arthropoda; class Insecta; order Hymenoptera; family Figitidae; genus Leptopilina; species Leptopilina boulardi. The sequence goes on from NW_026137778.1 coordinate 2,235,718, forward strand.
CGCGCCAAATTGACTATTTAATTATTTGTTATAAAGAAATTAAAGATTAATATTATCAATAATAATTTAATTTATTAGAATATTATTACATATTAAATAATAATAATGAAAATTATATGTTTACAGGCCTCGGATTATACGACTTTTTTCAAAAATACGACTTTTATCGACTTATTTTAATAAAATTCGACATTTTTTTTTACATTTGAAAAAAAATGTAAATAAAATACATTTTTTTATTATAAAATGTAGATCTTCTTCAGATCTTCTTCAATTCAATTATTTAACAAATTTTGAACAAAAATGATTCTTCACTAAATTAATTATTTTTAATAATTTTAATTAAATACATCACAAATTCAATTATATCAAAATTATTTTTCAATTAAAATTGTTATAAAATTTAACAATTGTTTATAATATAAAAAAAAAATATCACAATAAAATTGAATTATTTTTTAAAAAATTTCAATTCAAAATAAACTAAAATTCAATTATTACCCGAAATTTTAATTCAAAATTAATTGAATTTTCAATAATTTGAATTTAAAAGCATCTAAAATTTAATTATTTCTAAAATTTTCCATTGAAAATTTTTTTTTTGAAATTTATTAATTTCAATTATAACTCTAAGGAAATTCAATTATTTTAAATTATTTTAATAATATTCTTTGAAAATTCAAGTATCTGAAACTATTTTTCAATTAAAAATGATTTTCAAATTATTGTATTTTGTCCGCATTTTCTAATAAATTTTTAGTGAAATCATCTAAAATTTTAATTACAAAACACTTAAAGTTTCAATTAATTTCAAAAATTTCAATTCTAAATCTTTGAAAATTCAATTAAATTTAAAAAATGTTTTCAAAAAATTGTTTGATTAATTATTTTTAGTTCTGTAAAATTTAATAATTGTTTGAAAATTAACAATATCTTTTGAAATTTAATTATTTCTAAAAATTTCAACTTTAACCCTTCGAAAAGGATTATTATTAAAAAAAAAATTTTTATTTAAAAATCTGTAAAATATTTTTGTTAAAATAAAAAACAAATCCCCTTTTTTTGGAATATAAATCGACTAAAACGACTTTTTGTGTCTTTAAGTTGATTCGAGGCCTGTGTTTTTATAATTAGTACCTTAAAAATTAATTTTTAAAAATAAATTTTTTTCAAATTACTATCTTGTACGAAATTTCCTGGCACATCTTTTTTCTCATCATAAATTTTTTTTATTTGTATACAATTTTTGAATGAATATACAACTTTAAAAAAAATTTCGTTGGTAAACGTTGTGTACTTCAGCTTCGTGAATTGAATTTTCGAATTTGGAATTTTAAAGAAACTTATTCCGAAATTTGGAAACACAATTTTTACAACTTTGGCAAAAATGAGAAAAAGAATTGTCAAAATTTGACACGTCATAAGATTACTATTCAAAAAAACACGTGAAATCAGAAAAGGCCAACTTCAAGTTAGGACAGAAGGACAGACCAAGCATTTTATTATTATATAATATTTTGTTTCATGATGAATAAATTCAGATTTGAGGATAAACTTCAAAGAGACCTTTTACTGCTGCCCTGCTAGGGGAAATAATAGTATTTTTTTCTCTAAGAAAAAATTTACTACAATTTACTGAATAATTATAATAAAGTTTTGTTCATAAGAGTAAAAAATGTGATTTTTTTAGTGTTTAAAAAGATATTTATAATAAATTTTAGTTATTTATTTAAATGGTTTTTCTCAAAAATGAGAAGGCAAGAGCACATTGTGAAATTATGAACATTTACTTTTTCTATAGATGATAATTTTTTTGGATTTATATAATTTAGTCAAGATGTTAGTTGTTTTTTGGTAAAAATCCACATTTTATTTTTAAATTTCTTAATTAAATAAGTTTTCGCCCGTCAACGTCTGGCTTCATCAGATTTAAATACTGATTACTGAAATTAAATTTTCATTTTTGAGTTTGTTATAAAAATAAAATTTAATTAGATTGACAAACATAACCTCAAACTCACCAATATGGATTTTCACTCTCATTTAATAATTTTAAATAAAAAAATAAAAAATTCTATTAGAAATATAATTTTCCCAGAAGAGGAGTGCTTCCGTGAAACCAAACATAATTTAAATTATGTGGTATGATGTTTATGTGTCGATATGTGTTTACTTTTTCTTTTATTCATTTTATAATATTCCGAAATGAAGACGTAATATTTGACCGACAAGTTGTATATTTTAACAGAATTTAAAGGGCTTATTATTATTATTATAAAATCCACATCCAATATGATAGGCAAATATTTAAAAAATTGGTCAATTTTAAGAAATTATCTTAAAGTTTGATATATATTTGAATAAAATTTGTTTCTTAGGGGTTTTTAGGTTCATTGATTACGAATCTGAAGTCAGTTTATTAAAAGTCAAATAGGCGGATTTAATATGGGGAAAAATTTATTTTAAAAAATTTGTCCTCCATTTTGAATTTTTAAAGTCTGACTTAAGATTCGTAATCAATGACCTAAAATTACCCCAAATACATGTTATTTGTTAATTTGGTGAACCAGAAGAAAAAATTATGAAATGAAAGTTAAAAACTGATTAATAGAATTTAATGATATTATTGATTTCATTTTTTATTGATATATAATTCCTTTTGTCCATAAGAATTCATATACAAGAAAACTATATATATAATTATATATTTCTCATTTTTCATATTTCAAATATTCAATTGACTCATATTACCTTCAACCAATGTATTCTCTGATTTAATGTCTCCGTTTGTATAAACCACGCTTTGTTTTGAAATTGTTCTAGAAAATAATATTTATCTTTAATTATAGCGAAACATTATTTACAGGTTTTAATTAAAAATCAATTCGATTTTCACTTCCGTTATATATATATAACGTGCGCGATTTGTTAAAAAGTGATCCAATATTTCGTGAACGAAAAAAAAGAGTAAAATATTGATTTTATAAATGTCTTTTGCGCGCATATTATGAAAAAATTCAAAATTTAATCAATTTATTAATTTATCGTTTATAAATCTATTTTCAATTTTACATATACATATATAGTTTTCTAAATCGTAAAAAATATTCACGTTGAGGCGTAATTCATCATCGAATAAAAATAAGATCGTAAATATTGCCATAAAAGGCACAGAATTTTTCTATAGATACAATTTTTATATAAAAAATAATCTTGAAAGAGGTAATAAAATTATAAAAAATGTTTAAAAACAGAAATAATTGTATCATAAATTTAATTTTACTCGTTTATGTACTATAATAGGTATATGTTTTTCAATGAATTATATACAATTTACTGTAATTACATTTAACAATAATAATAATATACTGTCAATATATCACGGACAAAAAAAAATAAATTTACTTACCTTTCGTTTTCTTATCTGTTTGGAATTTATGGGATATATTGGACCTAATCTGAAACTACAACAAACCAACTTTGAATACATCTACCTATTTTTAACCTTAAAAATATTGAAGTAAATTGCAGTAAATTTAATATCGCACAGAATAATTTTACCTTCCAACGATACACTGTAAAAAAAATTTTGTGTCGATTTACACGCCGAATGTAAAATAACTTATTCAACAATGTTAATTTATTATGCTTTGTAAATTTATAACGTTAAACATTTTAATTTTACACTGCTGAACGTTGTGAATTCACACGGTTGTGTAATTTTACAATGTTGGACATTGGAAAGTATGGCCATTAAAATGTTTAACGTTATAAATTTACAAAGCATAATAAATTAACATTGTTGAATAAGTTATTTTACATTCGGCGTGTAAATCGACACAAAATTTTTTTTACAGTGTGCATGAAAAATAATTTTTTAGGTTAAGAATCATGTCAAAATTTTAAGGCCTGAGCAGAATATAAACGTAACCGGAAGAATCAGTTAGAGAATGATAGACAGATTGTTTGTCCTTCTCTAACTCATTATTTCGTTTGCGTTTGCAGTTAAAGGCCAACGCAGAATAGAAACGTAATCGGAATCGTAACTGCAAACGTAACCGGAATAATGAGTTAGAGAAGGACAAACAATATTAGGCTGTGTCAGTTCATCGAGATATTTCGAGTTCAAGATATAACGTCAGAGGCCTGGAGGGACAACAAACAGACGAAACAATGTTATTCTTATGGGAAAGAAAATTAGTTTCCACTTTCATATTTTAAACATGGAAAACGCTTTTTGACATATATAATAAAATGAAAATGTGTTTTGATAATTAATTTTGTTATATATTTGATTCAATTGCATTAATAGATTCTCTGAATTCGTGATACACTGGAGTCTCCCAAGAGAGGACCTCTGAAGAGAGGACTAAGTAGTGACGCGGCGCGGTAAGGAGTGAGGGGGGAAGAGATGGACGGGATCAGAAAGAGGAACGTGAACTCAGGAGCGTTTGTTTTTAGTGTACCTTTTTCGCGTAGTGTTCTACATACGTAACAGAATGTATTCTGTTAAAAAAAACACATCTCTGTGATACGATATACGGCCCTGGAGTGTTTACAATTTTCGGCGTCAAGGACGAATTCCGTAGAGAGGTCCAAGACTCTTTCTGTCCTCTCTTCGGAGACTCTAGTGTAAAATAAAAATTTTGAGGTTATGGGTGTTTGTTTACTAATCACATTTTATATTTTAACAACATTATTAAACAATATCCAGTATGCATATTATTAAAAAAGATATAAAATATATATTTTAAGTGGGAATTACCGCACCAGTAAAAGATTTCAAGTTAGTAAACAAACACCCCTAACCTCAAAATTTATATTTTATCACGAATTCATAGAATCTATAAATGCAATTGAATCAAATTTATAACAAATTTAATTATAAAAACACATATCAATTTTATTATATGTCAACAAGCGTTTTCCATGTTTAAAGTATGAATAAAATTGATGAAAGTGGAAATTAATTTTCTTCCCCATAAGAATAACATTGTGTCGTCTGTTTGTTGTCCCTCCAGGCCTCTGACGTCACACCTAGAATCGACTCTGACGTCACAAGTGACAGAGCCTAATGTCTATCCTTCTCTAACTCATTCTTCCGGTTGCGTTTGCGATTACGATTCCGGTTGCGTTTCTATTCTACTCAGGCTTTCATTATACCTTATAATTCCAAAAACTAGAATAGGCCGTTTCTCCATCCTGTCAAAAAGCAGGGTGGAGAAGGTTTCAAAAATACAGGGTGTTCAAAAAAATATGGAAACTTGCAAATATCTCGAAAAGATTTTCGTAAAAAATGTTCAACAAAAAAGTTGTTTCCAACAAAAAGATCCACATTTTTGAACTCAAAACATTGGGCCCAGAACTCAACAGTGAAAAATGAAATATCACGAAAATGCCTACTTTTCGAGATATTTGCAAGTTTCCATACTTTTTGAACACCTTGTATAAAGATATGGTATATTACGGACGTTCTACTGGAAATTTACAAACAGCTATTTCTAGTTTGATTATGTTCCATTTTCATCTGTCACATAATGAAATTATTATTTTATTCTTTTGTTACCTCATTGGGAATTAGAAAAAATTGTACAAAAAAAAATTGTTTGTAATATTGAAAAATTTCAAAACTTTTCAATGCAAGTGCCTTCTTTATCAGGTAGATTAAAAAATTATAAAATCTTTTAAAAAAAATACTAACGGTCTTTATTTTTATTTTTCATTTATTTCTATTTTTGAAACATCAAGATCTTTTCTCAATATAGAAACAATGTCTCAGAAAACAATGGTTTTTACATTCCCATTCGTTTGGTTAGAATGCCAAGTTTTAATCATCATATATATAAAACATATATAACAAAAGATACTTTTAAAATATATTTTGTATATGAATGGGATATCTTTTAAAAAACATTGATTCTAAATTCAAACAGTGTTAGAAAATATTATACTCTCAAAAGATTAAGATCTATTAATGAACAATACAAAATACGACAAACCATATGCAATACTAATTGCTCTTAAACGTAATAATTTCCTGAAGTGGAAGGAAACACTAATGAGACTAAAACTGGAAACGTATGCTAAAATTATATAATGTCACTTATTTATTAATGATGAGTAAATAAAAGAATATTGAATAATATACTGTTAACTATTGTTATTCAGAAAATAATAATTTCTTTAAAACAAAAATTATTTTTAAATATCACTTTTCAAGACGTTAAAAATCTAATTTTTTGTTTTTAAATTTGTCAATTGGATCTCGAGAAAAATTTTTTTAAGACGGCTAAAAATTTCAATTGTTTATAACTTTAACAGCAAAAATAATGTTTTTGGGAAATATTTTCAGAAATTTATTTTGATAGCAGTAGGAGTAAAAAAAAACCATTTAGCATTGAAAATTAATTTTTTTTTGGAAAATTTTCTGTGATTCATTTGAAAAATTTTGACCCACATATTTCTAACTATTCAATAATATTAATGGAATAAAATTAATTTTTTTAAATTAATAATTAATAAATCTATCAATAATTAATTAATAGTTAGTTTCTTTTTTTATGTATGAACATTTTTTTTAAATTAAGAATAATTTCAGGAAGCCAATTATTATACTTTATTCTGAAATCAAAATGTACACTCAACAATTTATGAATCTTTTACTAATAGAAAATATGTAAAATATTTCTGGAATGTAAGATGAACTTCTGCAATTTTCATAATTTCTCTAAAATTTAGAAAATGTAAGGGATTTTCAATAGTAAATATATAATAATAAAATGCTTGGTCAAGTGTTTTTTTGAATAGTAATCTTATGACGTGTCAAATTTTGACAATTCTTTTTCTCATTTTTGCCAAAGTTGTATAATTGTGTTTCCAAATTTCGGAATAAGTTTCTTTAAAATTCCAAATTCGAAAATTCAATTCACGAAGCTGAAGTACACAACGTTTACCAACGAAATTTTTTTTAAAGTTATATATATTGATTCAAAAATTGTTTACAAATACAAAAAATTTATGATGAGAAAAAAGATGCGCCAGAAAATTTCGTACAAGATAGTAATTTGAAAAAAATTTATTTTTAAAAATTAATTTTTAAGGTACTAATTATAAAAACACAGGCCTCGAATCAACTTAAAGACACAAAAAGTCGTTTTAGTCGATTTATATTCCAAAAAAAGTGGATTTGTTTTTTATTTTAACAAAAATATTTTACAGATTTTTAAATAAAAAATTTTTTTTTAATAATACTCCTTTTCGAAGGGTTAAAGTTGAAATTTTTAGAAATAATTAAATTTCAAAGATATTGTTAATTTTCAAACAATTATTAAATTTCACAGAACTAAAAATAATTTATCAAACAATTTTTGGAAAACATTTTTTAAATTTAATTGAATTTTCAAAGATTTAAAATTGAGAATTTTGAAATTAATTGAAACTTTAAGTGTTCTGTAATTAAAATTTTAGATGATTTCACTAAAAATTTATTAGAAAATGCGGACAAAATACAATAATTTGAAAATCATTTTTAATTGAAAAATGGTTTCAGATAGTTAAAATTTCAAAGAATATTATTAAAATAGTTAAAAATAATTGAATATCCTTAGAGTTATAATTGAAATTATTAAATTTTCAAAAAAAAAAAATTTTCGATGGAAAATTTTAGAAATAATTAAATTTTCGATGCTTTTAAATTCAAATTATTGAAAATTCAATTAATTTTGAATTAAAAAAAAATATATATATAAAATATATAATAATATATTGAATTTCAGTTCATTTTGAATTGAAAATTTTGGGAAATAATTGAATTTTAATTGAAATTTTGGATAATAATTTAATTGAAGTTCATTTTTGATTGAAAATTTGGATAATTAATTTTGAATAGAAATTTTAGAAAATAATTGAATTTTATTTCATTTTAAATTGAAAACTTGGTAAATAATAAAATTTTAAATTGAAAATTTTGGATAATTATTGGATTTTTAATTGATTTTGAATTAAAATTTCAGGTAATAATTGAATTTTAGTTTATTTTGAATTTAAATTTTTAAAAAATAATTTAATTTTATTGTGATATTTTTTTTTAAATTATAAACAATTGTTAAATTTCATAAAAATTTTAATTGAAAAATAATTTTGATATAATTGAATTTGTGATGTATTTCATTAAAATTATTAAAAATAATTAATTTAGTGAAGAATCATTTTAGTTCAAAATTTGTTAAATAATTGAATTGAAGAAGATCTGAAGAAGATTTACATTTTATACTAAAAAAATGTATTTTATTTACATTTTTTTTCAAATGTAAAAAAAATGTCGCATTTTATTAAAATAAGTCGATAAAAGTCGTATTTTTGAAAAAAGAAAAGTCGGAAAAAGTCGTATAATCCGAGGCCTGTAAACACATAATTTTCATTATTATCATTTAATATGTAATAATATTCTAATAAATTAAATTATTATTGATAATATTAATCTTTAATTTCTTTATAACAAATAATTAAATACCCAATTTGGCGCGCTTGCGCGCGTTTAATTTTGCTAGTAATTATGCAAAAGAATAGAAATTTTTATGCAAAAAAAAAAAAAATTAAAAATCTGAAAAAGAAATTTTTATACTACCTAATAGAAATGAAATTCTTTTCTTTTTTTTCTAGAAAGTGAGTGTTACAGGTCACGTAATTACAGCAATGTTAATTTGTCGGTCACTTTTCTCATAAAATACTAAATGAATTGAACTGAGATTTTGTGAATCTTACGAGAAAAGTGACCGACAAATTGAAACGTGTTGTGGCAATCACATGACTTCACAGTCACATTATGTTAATATTAATCTTGGAATGGATTTGTTAAGTCATTAGCACTTATTTAAATCGACAATTTTTTTCACGTCTTTCTCATGATTCTCTGATACTTTATCAATTGTATAAATTTTGAAAAAATTCAATTTTTTCATAAACTAAAAATTTCAACATGATAAGAAATAATTTATTTTTTTTTTAAATTTAATAATATAGAATAATTTTAGATCGTAGAAAAAATTGATGCCTGATGAATTAAAATTTTACTTATCCCTTTACTAATAATACTTTTTTTTATAAATAATATACTCTCTAAATCTATATTAGTACACTGAAAAAAATGTATTGAATTCAAGTAATCGATTACTTGACTACTATCAAATAAATATTTGCTTGAATCAAATAATTTTTGAAACCAAATAATTTAATTAAATAAATTATATTTGAACGAATAATTTGTGTCTGGAATTTTGAGTAAATCAAAAAATGAATTTGCGCACAAAAAAAGATAATTAAGCACAATATTTGCTTTATGGAAATTTTAGTTTTTTATATTTCAAATTTTTTTTTGTTTTTCTGCTCAGAATTTTGAGTTTTTCAAGAAATGAATTTTTTTAGAAATGAGCACAAATCGATCACAATTGAGCCCAATATTTGTTTTTAGAAAATTTTAATTTCAATTAGGTTGTTCAAGTTGGGAGGGGAGAAATCTAAAATGGCGATTAAGCGGTGCACCAACAAACATAAGAAATGTACAGGATGAAGTCGAATTTTTTTAATTTCTCGCTTAAATGAACTTTTGGAACCTAAGTGTATTAGGATTTTAGTTTCTATTTCTAATTACCTATTTAATACAATAATAATAAACGATTTTATTATTTTAATAAATTTTATTATTAAATAGGTAATTAAAAATAGAAACTAAAATCCTAATACACTTAGGTTCCAAAATTTCATTTAAGCAACCTAATGGTCTAACTTGATAAAAAGTTATTGATATACTATATATTATATAGATGTCAGGGGATAATAAGTGAAGAAAATAGGATTCAATATGTTTTACGTCTTTATTAAACAAACTCCAACATTCGAAACATTGATAGACTCGTTTGTTTTGCATTCGCAGACTAAAAGTAGTGTATGCTTCATTTTAAATAAGAATATTTATGTGCAATAAATACAATATTATAACTTTCAATATTTCCTCACATATGCTTTTTTATATAAAAAAATAATGTAAAACCCTGACGATTTACTATTTACATGAAAAAGTACACATAAATAATAAACATCAGTAGATTTTTTTTTATAAAGTAAGTTTAAATTCTTTATAATAAAATTATATGTCCGGTATATTTTGAAATTTTCAAACATTAACAATTTGAAAGTTGAATATATAGTACCTACTATTTCTAGTGACAGTATTTTATGAGGATAAAATTATTTCAAATAAAATTGAAGCTTGTACTTTTAGTCTGTAAATTTAGTGTATGTTTATACTAAATAATGTGTAACTCGTATATGTTTATATGTAAAATGGTAACTGGGACCAACTGGGACATTTCGTAAATTTGTTTTGGAGATAGGTCACTATGAACATGTGACCATATTCGCCCAATTCCTTCTTCGCTCTTTGGTTTCAGTTTCGCTTTCACGAATCAACAAAGTAACAGACAATAAATTTCTACAATAACAAGAAGCTACTTTTTGATTTATACTTATAAAGATATTATGTTTTTTTTTTTAATGCACTTTAAACTTAACACTTTAAAAGCTTTACATAATGCAATTAAATGACAAAGGCGCCAACTGAAACACGAGCGTCTTTCTTCCTAAATTTAAAGATGGCCCCAAGCACGGGTGTTTGTTTTTTTTGCACACTCACACACACACACACCAGGGATGCTTACATGTTAACATCCTCTACGTGGAAGCTGTTTTCTCTCTATTTACAACTGGCTGCATTGTGCGTTTAATTTTTACGTATTATTAAATATTACGTATCTTCTTGTTGTCCGATTTATCTCAGTCTTTTAAGTTTTCGGAGATTACTTTTTTTTTTAAACTCGAGTATTCTTATTGAATAATAGGAAAAACGACTTTCACTGTTTTTGATTTACCTATATAGGAGCAGTTCGCTTGAGACTTGTAAGCACCCCTTTGTTGTAATATCAGCGATAAAATAATAAATATAGGGATGGATCTGTGCACTCCATTCACTTCACAACAATTATCCACAAAATCATATATTAAAATAATAGCCAGAATTGTTTTTTTTTATACATTACGCCCAATTTATATACTTTATTCGTTAAATAATTTTACACATTCAAAATACCATCACTGAAACTACTTTCTGATGGTTACAACTTTAACTTCCAATTCCTAGAATAATTCCACTTGGTTTTCCTCAATCCCATGTTATGTTCACATATAATTAATTCCATGTGTCCCTTTTACTACACACCAACTTCACTTTAAATCACCACATTGATCAATTGAACAATTGATTGTGAATAATGGTTGGCACTTTCCATCTTCTCATGCTAGCATAGATATCAGAATTTTTATGAAATAACTTTTAGCAAATATTTAGAGAATTCACCCTTTGAAAGATTATTTCCTCGATTATTTCAGAGAACGATATCACTTTTTTTTTAGTATCACTAGTCCCTTATCACCTATATTTCGAACGGAATTTTTTTTTTTTACACTGAAATTTCCTGAATTTGAACTCGTTTCTTGGCACTTCCCGGAGTGCCGGGTTGTCGTAATATTCCAGGACAAGCTAAAGCAGCAATATTAGGCGCTGGAGCTTTTGGCGGAGGTGGTGGTTCAGGTAGTCCATCGTCTATTTCAATGTCATCATCGTCATCTCTGCCAACTGTTGCATCAACGCAGGGTGATGGTGTTCGGGATCGTTGAAGACAAGGACTTCTATTATAAGTTGGAGGATCCATTAATCTCTTTCCACCGGGAGGTGGTGAACATTGAAATTGTTGTAGTGTCATTTCAAGTTCATCGACTAATTTCACTTTATGTGAGGGTGGACTTGAAGATAAAGAATCAGTTAAAGCAAAAGTGGAGAGTCTTCGTTTATTGGATGTTTCAATACCGGAGCAACCAGCTTCAAGAAGCTCTTCTTTCTTCTTATCACCAAATCCACTTAAACTTGAAGATGAACTCCTTTCACGTTGATGGTAAATACCAGCGAATATCAATATATTCAAAAGCAAGAGGAAGACACCAACGGCGATAGTTACTGTTAATGCTGTTGTGTAACTTTGATAATGACTGGAGGCCAGTTTCCGAAGAAGATTATTAGGACCTACTCCAAGATTGGATTGTTGACTTTTAACGGTAGTTGGAATCATTGTTGTTGTATTTGGTGTGCATTCAGTTGTTGAGATAGAAACGGGCATTGAAGGCTCTGTTGGCGATGGAACGGGAATTGGTGGCGCTGGAATGGGTAGTGCCAATGACTGGGGTCGAACGGCTCCTTCATATAGACTTGCACTTTCCAAAAGATGATGGTGACGCATACTAACTTCATAACCAGGACGATGTAATTGCGGAAGTAAATTTAACCAAAGACTCATTTTATGTCCTCTATAGTGTGATCGAATCTCCGTTATTCGTCCAGCCTCAAGGTAGAGTTGGTTTATAGCATCGTACGAGTCCCAAAAAGGTTGACTTGTCGAAGTATTGTTATCAGACCATGTTAATGGACTCGCTTTATTTGGATCCCTGAAACATATTATGTCCAGTTGTTTTTAATGTTATTGCTTTTTTTAAAAGAGAATTTATTAAAGAATATTTTAATTATTTTTTTTATTTAGGATACACGAAAAAAACAAACTAACTATTTTAGCACCCTACTGCTTTATCCTTTAATAGTATGTAACTTTGTTTACCTATTAAAGTATGAAATAATGTTTTTTTAAGGTTAAAGTAAATCCATACTAAATAAGTATAATGGTTATACTCTTATATAGTAATAGTGACGTACTTTAAAAGCATAAAATTGATGCCCGCGAAGTACGACATATAGTATACCTAAAATAGCAAGAGCTTCTTCTTTTTTGGTGGATAAATTCTTGCAACCTGCGTTTTGGCCTATATATCGAAATATCGATGGTTGGAAAGGGAGGGAGGCGTGGTCAAAACGCAGGTTGCAAGAATTTATCCACCAAAAAAGAAGAAACTCTTGCTACTTTAGGTAGACTATATGTCGTACTTCGCGGGCATCAATTTTATGCTTTTAAAGTACGTCACTATTGCTATAAGAGTATAACCATTATACTTATTTAGTATGGGCTTACTTTAAACAAAAAAAACATTATTTCATACTTTAATAGGTAAACGAAATTATATACTATTAAAGGATAAAGCAGTATGGTGCTAAAATAGTTAGTTTGTTTTTTCCGTGTAGAAGTACAGATTGTGGACACTTTTAGATTAATGTTGGTTGGTTTTCCATTGTACCCACTCGTCATTTGTCATAATTCTCGTCAACTGCCGCACCCTGGTCTAGTGAAAATTAAGTGACTTTATAGTAACTTTTAATTTTAACTATAAAGTCACTAAATTTTCAATAGAGCAGGGTGCGGTAGTTGACGAGAATTATGACAAATTGCGAGTGGGGACAGTAGCAATATTTTTATTTTTCTCTTGTATACATATATGTGAAGGATTATTTATATAAAGACATTAATTTTAAAAGAATAACCTCAAATATTAAAAAAATTTCTTGCGCGTACTGATTTTTAATTATTTATCCTCTACTATAGTTAATTAATTAATTTTTCAATATTATAAATTATCTACATTATTGTACTCGATTGATGAATATAAAATGAATTATTTGTTAATAAATATAATAAACTCTCATTATAATTAATTATTATAATTGTTTATAATTAAAATTGTTATAAATAATTATTTATAACAATTTTTCAAGTAGTGACAAAAACTGGAGCAAAAGTGGCCACAACTGGTGAAAAAGGTCTTTTAAAGAAATTTAATTTTTTTTTTAATAATAAACTTCTAACCCATATTAGTTTATATTTTCATCACAACATCGTAGAAAATAAATGATGTTGTTCTTGATGAAAGTAAGTTTCAAGCGGTGTGAAAACGACACCTTGCTATAGCTAGATCTAGTGTTAAAATAACATCCTTAGACCAAAGTTTGTTGCAGGTAACTTTAACACTAAATTTACTATTGAAATAACACTTTGTTTTCTTTGCATATATTATTATTATTAATAATAATACAACAATTATTCTTATTATTATTATTTTCAATGTTACTATTATTATCATCATTGTAAATACTTTTTTCTCTTTTCTGAAACAAGTGAATAGAAATTTAGTGAGTAAAGCGTATAAGTCTATTTTAATGAGGTCAGTAACGATTGTTAGAAAAGAGAGCGTCGTTTCTGACTAATGTGCCAAATTGGCGAGTATCTCCACTATATGTGGAGCGTTCTACTTGAAAATGAAAAATCAAGTTTCAGATTTTTGTTATATTTTCAATTTAGTATTTCGGTTGTTTAGTAAAATAAATGATTTTGCAAAAAAAAAAAAATTTCTAATATTTTTTACCCATCAGTTGTGTGCGCACATTTTAAGAAAAGAAAAACATTTATCAATATTTCACTGCATGAGTTTATATAGATTTCCAATAAATATTATCTATATATACGCCTTTCCCACAATTTCATATTAATGAATATTCTCTGATATTAGAACAGTTTTATAAACAAACACGGTATATTGCTAGCCAAAGGATGCGCCACATCAACGCAATCACAACTTTATAGAAGTGTAAGAGGCTACATACTCCTCGAATTACATCGGGCAATTTCAACTAAAACTTAAGTTTGACCAACTTTAAGTTCTAGAATTAACGTTGAGTTTGTGTAGATGCACAAGATATATATGTATATATGTGCGGGTGTGCTTCGAAAACTCTCTGTAAAACCATCAGAATATTTTACTGAAAATCAACATTCAATCTTCCTATATATATGGGTGATTAAATTTAAAACGTCATTTCGCTGTTCTGCCGAAAAAAAACTCCAGTTCAAATCATATATCGAATATTTTTCAGTTAATTAATTTTATTTATCATTTATTTTGTCTAATTTTAGATTTTAGTCAATCCAAAGTTAGAAATATAGTTATTCTTTATTAAAAGCAAAAATTCAGAACAATTTTTTTCTGCATTTTGTCGGCAAAAATTTGAAATTTCTTTGTGTTTAATTTATTTTATGATCAATTAACAAAGTTTTGACACTGAAAATTTATTTATATATTCATTTTGTTTCCATCATTTAAAAAAAAAAATTGTCAATCTAAAACAGTATAATTTATCATGAAATTCTATCAATATTCATTAATTACTGCTCGAAGATTTACTTTTATTATCCAAATATTTCTACAATTTAAACTGGTAGAAATTTATTTGAAGCAAAAATAAAAAAAAATCCACGTTTTTTTAAAAAATTTAAGCCTGGTTCCACAATAGCTAAATCGCACTATTGGACGAGACAATGCGCGCGCATTCATTATCAACTGTCGACAAAAAATTTATTTTACGTGTTCCACTATTTCCCACAATTTCAGATTGTAAATATTATTGAAATTATAAAAAAAAACCTGTTTTTTTAAATAAAATAAAAGTTTTATATTCTCCCAGGTAAAATGTTTTTCAAATTTTTGGTACACGTGAAATAAATTTTTTGTCGATAGTTGGCAATGGATGTGCGCGCATCATCACGTTCTAAAAAATCGTCTTCAAGACAGTTGATTTCCATTGTCCCCATTCGACATTTGTCATAATTATCGTCAACTACCGCACCCTGTTCTAGTGAAAATTTAGTAACTTTTAATTTTAACAATAAAGTCACTAAATTTTCACTAGAGCAGGGTGCGGTAGTTGACGAGAATTATGACAAATGGCGAGTGGGGACAATGGAAACCAACCAGACGATGCAATTTAGCTATTGTGGAAGCAGCCTAATCACCCATATATTTTCACAAATGGTTCGATTAACTTTAAAAGTAATAAATACTCGAAATGAAGAAAATAGCATTATATTTATATTATATTTTAGTATTAATTTTTAAACGCCCAATATTCTATTTAAATACAAAGTGTGTCATAAATTTGAAATATATCATATATATAAGATCAAAAGGTTAGTACTTGCAGTTGCCCCAACTGAGTACACTTATGAGCAGTTTCGTTTAACTTTACTTTATCCCCCTGAATACGACTTCCCTCTCTTTACAGCTTAGCTTTTGCAATCTGTGCTCACTTTGGTTATTGAGTTCATTTACATTTACACAACTCTGAAATGTCAAACGTAAAGTTAAAATATTACTGTCTTGTAGATTTATGAATATTATATTCCGTCGATATGGAAAATGAATTCAAAAAAAAAAGAAAAATAAAAAATAATATAAAATAACTTGGCTAATTATTTTTGAAATTATATTAAAATACATTGTACTTATACAATGTATAAACCCTCTTATACAAACAAAAATAAAATTATCTTCTTATTTTTAAGGAAGAATCTTTTTTTAAATTAAGGCTCAATTTTTTATTTTCTCATATATTTAAATTTAAATTAGCCTTATTTTAAAATTTGATTGAACTTTAGATGAATTTTAAAATAAGATTTCTTTTTTACTGTGAAAACAATAATATCCAATTTTTATATAATATAGGCAAAAAGTTGATTGAAGGAAAGCAAAGTCAATGATGATAGGAAAACATGTTTTATATATATACTACCTACTCAATATTCGTGTATATGATTCGCTTTTCTGGCAAAGTAATATGCTTAAACTTTCAACTTCATTTTTCACAGTCAGCATGATTTGCACCCTCTATATATTTTACCCTTCTTGATGTTTTGAAGTATTGATTGATATCACCATTGAATTCTGTTAACTGTGGTTTAAAGGAAATTTGGAATTTCATTACAGTATCATTAATACGTCTACAATGATCAATTAGACAAGTTTCATATATATACAGAAAACGCTATGTAATTATTCACTAATTGTGGCGTGCCAACAAATACTTCAAAAACACATTTTCTATCTCGAATTTTTTTGCAATTTGTTAATTTCTGGTAATATATTTTATTTCTTCATACACACTTAGAAAAAAGAATTCTTAATTTTTAAATCTAGAGATCTGTTTGAACGATTTTGTTTAATTTAACACAATTTGTAAGTTTTATTTTAATATATGCGGCAAATATCTATCACTTTCATTTAAGAAAATTACTTGTTTGAAAGAAAATGATAATAATATTATCATTTTCTTTCAAACAGATTTTCATAGCACTTATATTTCTTCATTTTCATTATAAATATACAAGAAATATTAAGTTGAAAGTAAGCAATTTCTGAATTTTTGCGAACTTAAAATAATCTTCGAATGATACACGAAAAATAATTTTTTAGGTTAAGAATAATGTCCAACTGTTATTAACAATAAATATAACATAATCAGTGGAACATTTGAATTGTGAAACTTTGCAGGGAATGGTAGCTTTTTTCGATACTTGGTGGGGAACTAGAATAGGCTGTCTCCGAATTGGGATTTTTATTGCACTTTTGGTAAAATTTATATTCGGGAAGTATGCAGTGTTCTTGTTTTTCCGTGCGAAAAAAAGGACACTGCATACTTCCCGAGTATACGCTTTATCAAAAGTGCGATAAAAATCCCAATTCCGAAACAGCCATAGAGAGAAGCAGGGTAAAGCAGGTGTGAAAACAATAAAGATATGACATATTTCGAACGTTCTACTTGAATTCCAATGGAAATTTACATGTGCCTATTCTAAACTAACCCTTAAGTTCAAATCAAATATATAGTATATTTGATTATTTTACAAATATTATGATTATATTATTATATTATGTTATTATAAAGTATATTATATTTGATTTGAACTTAAGGGTTAGTTTAGAATAGGCGCATGCAAATTTCCACTGGAATTCAAGTAGAACGTCCGAAATATGTCACATTTTTATATGTTTTCATACCTGCTTTACCCTGCCTTCCTCTATTTTAGTTCCTCACCAAGTATTGAAAAAAGCTACCATTCCCTGCAAAGTTTCACAATTCAAATGTTCCACTGATTATTTTATATTTATTGACATTAATAGTTGGACATGATTCTTAACCTTAAACAATTATTTTTCGTGTATCATTCGAAGATTATTTTAACTTCGCAAAAATTCAGAAATCGCATACTTTCAACTTAATATTTTTTCTATATTTACAGTGAAAATGAAAAAAACTGCTAAGAAAACCTGAAAGTTCATCATAAATTCTTTATATTTTGTGAGCTTTTATTTAATTTGAAAATTTCACTTTCTGGTACTTAAAATAAAGTCTTTGACATTTAATATCTCGAAAAGAAAAAAAATCGGTATTCTGAAAATTTGTATACTGGTCGGAAAAAATCTCAGCTTTCGTTTGCAATTATTTATTTTTTTAAAAATGGACCGATTTTGGTGAAAATAAAAAATTTATGTTTAATTATAGAAAATCAAGGTCAAACTTCAAAAATTTTTAAAAATAAAATTCACCATTGGAAAGAGCATTAAATAATCTTGAAAAAACATACCTGACAACATCTTTTTTATTGCATTTATAGACAACAAAAATTCAAGTAATAGGCAGTGTCAGGGAAAACTGATAAAATTGCCCCCCCGCGTTCTATGTCCCCCAAAATTTGAAAAAAGTCAAAAATTTTTTTTGGGATATTTTACTATCAGGTAGAACAACAATTTCTCCAGGTTTCACTTTTTCTCGAGAAATCAATTTTTCAACTTAGGACATTACACGTAAAATGCCTTCTGTATTTAACTTTTTTAACTAGAAAATTAATTAAAAATTAGAGCAATTGAAATTAACATTTAGATAGAATTAAAATTTGGATCAATTACAATTTTAATTGAATAAAATTTAATTAAATTTAAATTTGGATAAACTGAATTTTGGATTCATTGAATTGATGCTTGATTAGAATTGAAAAGAATTTAAATTTAGATCGATTACAGTTTTAATTAATAAATACTTTAACTACTTTAAATTCAAATTTACAGAAATATATAATATATGTCCTCATGAAAAGGGATTACTTTAGTTTCTTTCATAAGGGCGATATTTGCATTAATGTTCACGCAAAAATAATCCTTATTGTCATCGACAAAGTGGTCCCTTTTCATACGAACGTAAGCATATTATAGTTTCAATAATTTTTAAATCGATGACAAATTTTAATACATTGAAGCTTGGGTCAATTGAATTTTAATCATTTGTTTTTCTGTGTTCTCTTAATTTGTAAAAAAAATTTACGAAATATATCCGCTAGGGTGGTCCTTATTTTCAAAATTTTCGAATTTTTATCATTCCCGGCCAAAATTTTGTTCTAAAGGGAAAAAAACAGAGATACCTATTTTTTTATTTCGATTTTAATAAATATTTAATGGTGCCTCAAAGCCCTTGAATTTTTCCATGTATTTTAAATGGGAAAAAAACCCTTTTTCGTAAATTTGCTATAAAAAATTTAAAAATCAATATTTTTCTACCGGATATTTTTGTTTCTCTTCTCAAAGGTTCAAAGAATGACAGCAATTTTACGAAATTTTTCCCATTTAAAATACATATACATGGGAAAATTCAAGGGCTTTGAGGCACTATTAAATATTTATTAAAATCAAAATAAAAAAATAGGTATCTCTTATTCTTCCCCTTAGAACAAAATTTTGGTCGGGAATGATAAAAATTCGAAAATTTTGAAAATAAGGACCACCCTAATATTCGCCTAATGAAATACAAGTTGCATTTGAAATAGAAATAAATTTAATTTTTCAAAATACTATACACTTTTAGGGTATTAAAAAGAGGGAATTAAATAGAATTAATAAATGCACAATTTTATATCAAGAATTGTTAATTCAATCTTTTTTACCGAGTGGTGAATACGATATGGCGTCGAAAAACTTTTAAAAATGAGCATAGTTTTCGAAAAAATCGTATAATTCAAGTACTTCTACTTCTTTAAAACTTTATCTTCTATCGTGAAGGAACATTGATTGCTCCAAAGTGAAGTTTCAAATTTTTAAAGCTTTCTGCATAATTCACTTTCTTTGTTACGTCTGGTAATGTTTTTTACCTCATCAAAATTATAGTGTTTATTTGTAAATTAAAAGTTCATTAAAAAAAATAACTTTCAAATATGCTGGAAATTTTTTTTTTTTTTTTAATAGAAAACATTCACGGTTATTTCATACTAAAGATGAAATGCTCATTTAAGTGCACTGAGAGAAGAAAAGCACGGAATCTGAAATGGAGAAGTTCAGCATCTGTACACCAAGTTGAGCGCAGCAGCAGCGTCACTGTGTGATAGATGCCGTACTAAAATGTGAAATGGATGTTGTGCTTGGCTTGAGTATTGATACTGTACACAGATATGGAACTGTTCAGAAGTACAGTATCTGTCGGTCACTATGAGACAGATTCCGTATAACTTAGTTCACACCGCTGCCGCGCTGCTATAGAGCTTAGTATCTGAACTATGAACGACACCAACTGAACAAAACTAAAGAACGGATACTGACACCCATTTTACACGGCCGGCGTTCGTCACAGTACGGATTCTGTGCTTTTCTTCTCTCAGTGTGGGATGTACTTTTTTGTGGGTATTAATCATGATTAATTTTATTATTTGATGCTTACCCGCGTCGTATGAAGTTTGAAAGATAGTGAACCAGCAATCGCGAAAGATTCTCATCGACTTGTGTGTAGTTATTAGGTGTAAAAGTAGTTGAATCGCCTCTCAAAAGTGGTATTCCTAAAAGATACGGCACTTCCTCACCCCTTTGACTAGGCTGATCACCAGGTTGAAAATGAAGGAAATATCCACGTCCACCTGAGGCCGAGTGCAGAAGAGCGAGTCTCAAGAGAGGCGCTGCCACTTGACCATCTCCAAGAAGAGAAAGGAGTCCCTCGCAAATAGCCATGGGACTCTGTTCGCCTCTTTCCCAATCAGTATATTCATTTCGAAGGGTTGAGTAAATCTCATGTAGATGATAGCGATAAGAATTTCGAACGTAGGTACGAAGAATTCGATCACGTCTTGTTTCATTGAAACCATTCTGCAAAAAAAATAAATTCACAAATATATACTTTATGATAATAATATCTGAATTTAAAATTGATTCTGATAAATAATGTAGAAAAAAAGTGATATTTGTAATGTTACAATTGTAATAATAGGTTTGTAATAAAATTTGTTGTATACATGTTTGACAGTCACATACGGGATAATTGACAAATGTGCGGCTACATGACAAGCACATGCGGGATAAATGATGCGACCACTCTGTGGTTGAAGGACTAATAGTTGTTAATTTATCGAATCGATTTTAATTACCGGTGGAATTTATGTGCAATTTATTTTGTATACTTTTGTAATCAGTAACGACTTATTTTGTAATAACACATTAATGAACATTATACGTACTTGCAAATCATCTGCCGACAAATCCAAACAAGCTTCAACAGAAGTGAGACCCATTATTAGATCACGATCACCGAATGTTGCGAATTCCGAACCAGGTCCTGGTGTTAATGGCATAAATCCAGATGTGGATACAGTGGGCTGATAATTCTATTGAGACAGCAAAAAAAAGAATAATTCTAATTTGTTTATAATTTATTATGCTTTGAAAATAGATGCGCCCGCGCGCGCTCACGCATACAAGAAGGATTAAGTGTGTGCGTATTAATAATGCAAAGGTATTAACGGTCAACAACGCAATGCAATGTCGGATTTAACCAAGCTCTTCCTATTCGTCAACTGGTTGTCCTTCCAATTAGCAAACTCATCGATTGCCCGTCCGTCCAAAATGCAGAATGCGAAAGCCGATAGAATGAAAGAGAGTAATATGTGAATAAACCAAGTCGGAAATTTCTCCAGTATACGATAATTCTATTGTTCATTTTTCACCTTACGGAATATTAGAAACTGTTATGAATTAAAAATTATTAAACTTAACTATACATTCAATATAATTTTGATATGAAGTAAATTCGATCAATGGAAGGTAAAGAAAACACATAAAACAGATTTATGTTATTTTGTCAAGTTGCGACGTTTCGATGGTTTGGTTTACCATCTTCTTCAGGCTAATTTATTAAATAAAACACCAAATTAATAAATACACATAATCAAACACATAAATTAAAACACTAAATAATAATAATACCTGAATATTCAAAATAATACTACATTGCAACTAGTCAATGTTAGAATCCATTTTTAAAATTATCGTTAATAATTAAAAAGTAAAACACTACAAAAAATAGATACGCGACAATTTTCGTCATTTCGATGCGAGCATCAAGTCAAAACTGAATTAAAATTTGTTTTGGAGGAATACCACACGTGTTAAAAAAAGGAAGTCAATGAACTCATAGGTAAATAGTGTATAGAGGAAAAGACCTTCAAGATTCTATTATGAATTTAATTTTCTAATAAGAGGGAAATACGTTTTATTAAGAAAACAAATATCTTCTTTCTTATTAATTGTAGAATCGTTACTTAAAATTTGAATCATTTCGGAAATAGAGCGTTTTTTATAATTTTTTTCACGATCAAGTATAATGGTATTCTTCCAATCGAAAGTCATGATCAAAATTTAGTTGATGTACACGAACCACAGATTTATCGTTTTTATTATTTTTATGTTCATTGATACGTGTGTTCAATGAACGTTTTGTTTGGCCAATATAATTTGCAGGGCAACTCTTGCAATTAAATTTGTAAACAACATTCGTTTCTTGCCACTTCTCGGTTTTATCTTTACCGAGTTTTGTTATAGATTTGAGATTTTTATTAACAATCGGAATGGAATGAATATTATGTGGTTTAATAATTTTTGACAACTTAGCAAAATCAGAATTGTTAAACGGTAAACAAAATTTTAGGAATTTGTTTATAAACCAGAGATCGTGTTTTTTTGGAATTCAATTTAATTGAATTTTTTGCTGGATCGTTTTCGAAAATATTGAAAAAATCATTTTTCCCACGACCGGATTAGGCTTAAAATTTTTGTAAAAAGAAATAGTTTTTTTTTGAAAAAAATCGAAGAATCCATAAATATATTATAAAATAATACCTGTGTAAGTGATTGTGGCAAAACTGCACCATCGAAAAAAGGTGCAAATCCACATGTAAATCGCGGTGGTTCAAGTTGAATATCAAGAAGTTCATCGAGATTATGAAGTCGAAGGCAAGGAGCAATATCTTCTTTTTCAATGTCCCCTGAACAACCAATTTTTTCAGCCACACGTTGTTTAATCACAAGAGGTTCTCGTTGAACAGCCCATGGTGATAATGCCGACCCTCCAAGTAGTACAACCCTTTGAATGAGATCTATAAAAAAAAAATGCAAACAAAACAATTATTTTTTTATTCTAATGAAAATATTTAACCACCGTCCACAGTCATAAAAATGAGAGACATTTTAACACACATAAAAAAAAATTGTTAATTTAATCTCTAACTTTATTATAGAAAGGTCAAATTCCTCAAAAATTTCTTTGAAAATAAAATAATCATCTTATTGTGAGTACGAAAATATTAATTAAAAATATTGCTTTTCATCCACACTCGAAAACTGTGAAAACCCTCTTGTAACTTTCAAAATAAAGTTTTTAGAGTAGCAGTGGAATTGTTTCCGCCAGCACTATAACACTCCAACTTCCGTTAACATTTGAATTTTAAATTTCAATGAGTAACTGGAATAAAACTTGAAGTTTTCAGATACACATGTTCCACATAAAGACTTATATATCATAGAATTTTGTTTTTAGTATTATAAAAGAAGATAAACGTTGCCAATAATGTTGAAACTAAAATGGATGAAAGAAAAAAAACAAATAAATGTGCGACAATAAAGATTGAAAACATAATAAAATATTGTTCGTATAAATGGAACAACAAATAATATAAATGGTTACGTTATTTAAAATAATAATGAAACACAATTTATTTATCGGAGGGGAGTATTCTATTTCGAACCACGCCACAAAATAACCACTTGATTAAAACAGATTTTTATATTTATTTAAGACCATAATTATGTAAATTTGAAATATAAAATTTTATAAATTAAAAAAGGATTTACTTTTTCTGTTGTCTGAATAATTCTAATTTTTTGGTGAAAAGTGCAAACGAAATATTCGAATTTGATATATGATAAATCTAAGAATGGAAGAAAAAAATTTTAATTCTAATGCCTTTTGCAGAATTTAAATGCTCTATTATACAATGTAGACTTGAACTATCCATAAATAAAGGACATGCGATATTTTTCAGGAAGTCTGCATCAAATAATATGCAGTAACTGGGAAAATATTTTACAAATTATCATATTTCATGGACTGTTCTCTTTTTTTGATCAATTTGTTCATTGCTTCAGACAGAAGTCTCAAAGGAGAAAAACGAGAAGAAGTAAAAAAAAGTTTAATAAAATTAGAATGTAACAAAAAATTAATTCGATTATTTTTTGTCAATCGATTACTTGACTATTATCAAATAAATATTTATTATTTAAGTCAATTGAATGGTATTTCATACATTTTTCTGGATATAATTCGATTGTGTAAATAAAAATACTCTTTTTTAAAATTATAAGAGAATAGAGCATAAAAAAATTTATGCGACTGTGTAATATATTAATGATTCAAAAAATTAAAGAGAATGTTAATCATCATTTTTTTATGTAAACAATTAAAAGGAATATTGCATTCTTAATTCTTTGACATGCAGATTATATATCTTTTTCTCTCTATCTCTCTTTTGCACTCTTTCCTCGATGTCTATTTAAAATTACTATGCACTAGCTGGGAATTAAGCAGTGCGAACCCTTTTATACATCCTTACGCTTTTGTCTCTGCGATGCTCAACACTATACACTAAGGTTTCGTGTGTACCATAGGCATCAGCGGACGATGCATTGTGTCTTGGTATTAGAAGTGCCACTGCCAGGTTCGTTAGCAGAATGACGTCTCTGTGGTGATACTTGAGAAAGCTTGTTAAATCTACAC
Organism: Leptopilina boulardi; assembly: GCF_019393585.1. NCBI lineage: Eukaryota > Metazoa > Arthropoda > Insecta > Hymenoptera > Figitidae > Leptopilina > Leptopilina boulardi. The sequence continues at coordinate 2,260,676 of NW_026137778.1, forward strand.
AACACTATTGCCGCGAGCGCAATCCGCGACATGGATTCCTCATTCTTACCCTCTTTCAAGGATCCTTGTGTCCAAAAATCTCAACTTTTTTTTACAATTTTCAGAAGTTGCTAAGAAATTTGACAACGTTAAATGTAGAGAGGTGTAATACTCAAGTTTAATGAGAAGACAGAATTAATTAAATTACAATATAAAAAAAAATCTTGATATGGTTCAATTTATATATAGCCACTCTTATAAATTATAAGATTAAAAATTTTTTAAACTTGTATCACATATATTATTTAAAATGTATTTTTTTTCTAGTTAATAAGAGAAAAGTATATATATACCAGTTTTAAAAAATATCATTCCTGTTAATTATAAAAAATTTTAATTTGAATATTCGATAATTCTTGCCTGACCAGTGAAGCATTTTTATCACTATGAAATGTAAATGCCAAAGCAAAAATTTGCATGAATATATATACATTTTTTAAGCATGACCTGTCAATTAGGAACAATATTTTTTCATTATTACCATTGCATCGTCGGAATATTTATCTCTCAACCCAAACAGAAATTAACGATATTTTAAAAATAAGTTTACTATTTAAAATTTTTAAAAAAAGAAAAATAATTACTTTTTATTTAGATAACAAAATTCATATTAAAATCATGTTTCTTTAATTATTATTATTATTAAATATATATATACATGTTTTTAATACCTAATTTAATGTAAACCACATTTTGCGATGTATATTTTAATACGTTAAGTAATTTATCACCTTTAGCCATCGGCGAAACTGCTAAAATGTTTGCCAAAGCAGCACCGGTTCCATGTCCAAGCACAGCAACTCGTTCTGGGTCTCCACCAAAAGCTGCTAAATTTTCTCTTAACCAATGTAACCCTGCCACCAAATCCATCAAACCATAATTACCTTGAGCACTCCCTTTTGAACCGGTTTTCAAAAACCCTGAAACATAATAAAAAAAATACTCAATTATAAAAATTCTTTAAAAAGAATTTTTTAAACAAAATATCCCCTAATTTGTAATTATTTTCGCATATAAGTTATTAACCATGCATATTCATTAGCAAATAATTAATGATTCATTTTTCGATAATTCATGTCTTTCACAGGGAAACAAGACATGACATATTTATAATGAATTTCTCGTGGAGGAACATCAAAATTAATTTAAATAATAATAATAGCGTATATATATATATATTTAATCTATCAAAACGAATTTTAGTGCGTTAAATAATTAGATAAAATAATTATATGCATTGAATAATTTTTATTTTTAATATAAAAAGAAATGAAGAAATAAAAATGGCATTTGCGAATACGAGAAAATGTTCTATTCTCAAAATCCCTTGCATACTTTACATAACAATCATGAACTTTTTATGGGATCTCGTTCTGTATATATGAATCTTAAGGGACAAACAAATTAGAGTAAATGAGAAACTTGCGGGCAAATACTATTAAGAAATAACAGTTTCGTACACTTTGTGAACGCATTTAACTCTTTATCAACCTGAATTCATTGTACTTTTAAAAGGTCATAGTCCGATGTATTACATTCCAAGCTCATTAAGAAGAAACCCTTAACACGCGAACTCTTTTAAGTCTGCTGCAAGAGTTAACGTAATATGATTGTCTTGCATCTCAATATATATGAACGTGTAAAAAAATATCCATATGTAAACTTACGTAATATATATCTACTTTAAAAGACATGTAAAAAAATTATTATACATTTTTATAAATATAAAAATTATGCAATATTGATTACAAAATTTGATACAAGAAATGAATTTTCTTTTTTTTTGTTATATATATTTTTCAAAAAACAACAAAGAAAACTATCTTTCTTCATCTTTCATATGTCCAGAAAGTTAGATCGGTAAAATTAAAATTTTAAAATAAAAATATTATGTCCAAATTATGCTTGACTTGTGCTCAATTGTGCAAAAATTCATTTTTTGAAAACTCAAAATTCTATAGAGGAGAGTGACAAACAATTTTTTATATAAAACTTGATATCGTACTATAAAAATGTAAAATATTATTAAATTATGAGTATTTTGCAACATTTGTTAACGTTATTTAATGCAAAATATATATATTTACAAAGTTTGAACAGAATATTATTATTGAAATAATTATTCGGTACCTTCAAAACAAGAAAAATGTATCAAGTTTGAAAAACTTCAAATTTTTTTATTTAATCACAATATAATCTTAATAGAATATGTTGCATTGTGTAGAAAAGAGTTCAAACTTTATGGTAATACCAAAAAATGTTCAAAAATATATAAAATTGACATATTAATATGTCATTAAAAAAAAATTTCTTGTCACTTTCCCCTATATAAAAAACCAAAAGACATTTTTAAATATCAGAATTAAAAAAAAATTAAATGTTAAAATTTTGAAAAAACAAATATTGTGCTAAATTGTACTCTTCTGTCCACAAATTAATTTTTTTTAAATATTGAAACTTCTGGGCAAAAAAATTAAAAAAACAATTTTAAAAAGTCTAAAATTAAATTTTTCAGAAAAAATTGATATTTTGTCAAATTGTATTCGATTTGTGTTCTTTTATGAACAAATTCATTTTTTTTAAAAAACCCAAAATTGCGGCTAAAAAATTTAAAAAACATTTTTAAAACGTCAAAAATTTTCAAAAAACAAATCTAGTGCCAAAATTTGCTCGATTTGTGATATTTATTCATAAATTTATTTTTTGAAAAAAATTCAAAATTCCGGGCAAAAAATTTGAAAAACATTATTAGAACGTCTAAAATTAAAATTTTCAAAAAAACTGATATTGTGTCAAATTGTCCTAGATTTGTACTCTTTTATGCAAATATTTATTTTTTGAAAAACTTAAAATTTCGGGCAAAAAACCAAAAAGTTAAAATTTTCAATAAACCAATATTGTGCTGAATTGTACTCGTTTGTGCACAAATACATTTTTTAAAAAAACTCAAAAATCCGGGTATAAAAATTAAAAAACAATTTTAAGACGTCTAAACTTAAAATTTTCAACAAAAAAAACTTTTTTGTGTAAAATAATATTTTTTCAGAAATTTTTGGTCGAAAACATTTTTTTGTTGAAAATTTTTTTTTCACATTTATAAGCAAAAGAATACAACTGTGCATAATATAAGTTTTTTTTTTGAAAATTTTCAATTTCAGACGTTTTAAAAATGTTTTTTACTTTTTTTGCCTAGAATTTTGAATTTTTCAAAAAATGTATTTGTGCACAAACAAGTACAATTCAGCACAATTTAACACAATATCATTTTTTTGCCCGGAATTTTAAACACAATAGTATTTAAAAAAATATATTTATTTTTTGAAAATGTTAATTTTACTGGTCTAACTTCCTATAGAAATAAGAATAGAAGATAAAAGCATCTCTTTATTTTACATAATTATGGACTTTTAAAAAATTATACCTTTTTAAACTAATAGTAATGAATATTAGTATTATCTTTAGGTATATATATAAAATTTTTAAAGATAAGAAGCGTTTTTAATAAATAGTCGATAATTCCAATATCATAAATTATTCATTAAAAAGTTCTATAATTTAAAGGCGATTAATTCAATTTAGTTAAGATTTATAACTTCTTTTAAAAAAAAATTATTATTAAAATATTACTAAGTTTTTCTCTGATCTTCTTTTTGAAATTTTTTAGTTTTAATGGATTTAATTATTTAATTTCCTATTTAAATAGTCCACAATATAATTAAAAAAATATAATAAATTTTACAGAAGTGAAGAAAATTCGTTGATATGCAATAATATATAATAATCTCATTATTATAACAAAACACTTCAAATCATAGATTTTCTTCGTCAAAAATACTTTCCTAAATCTTTTAATTTCTTTTTTGTTATTTTATTAATTTTCAAAATAATTTGATATTTAAGATGTCGTTTATTATAAAATCGATCGGAATAATGACACAAGACACGATCCAATAAAAAAAAAAACCAAATGATTAACGCGAGTGTAACACAAAAACAACAACACCCCAGGAAAGTTTGAACGATTTTTCTCAGCTCGAATACAACACTCTTGTATAAATTTATAGTTTACAATATACTATGTTATATAAATAAAAAAAAGTTACTAAAAAAAATAATTAAATAATTCGAGAAAAAGAAATAATTTAAAAGTTCTCAACTTCAGAAAATATCAATAAAATATAAATTAAAAACACGAGAGATATCACAAATTAGAACACTGATAAAATATAATTAAAAATTACCTCAATGATCTTACCGTTGAAAAAATACAACATCTAGATATTTAAATATTCGTTTAAAAATTTTAAAAAAAGAGCAAATATTCATCAATTAATTTTTTTTATAGCTTTCTAAAATATCTTCATCATTTTTAGTATTTCTTTTCATTTTTTGTGTCGGATGAATAATATTCTGCTGTGTGTAATGAACTGCGGTCATCCTGCGGTTTGACGTTGAACCTCTTCAAAGGGAATGAACCAAACAACACCCTTTTCAGAGAATTCATGGAGAAGATTAGCTCTTAAAATATTCACTGGACGATTAGTCGGTGCTTAAAACCATCCAGTATGCACTAGGATTGTCTGTTGAAATGACAATATGCACTTGGTTGAATACCTTTGTTTCAAAGAAAAAAAAAAACAAACAAAAGAACCGGAGAAATGGTTTTTCATAGGTAATTGTGCGATGAATTTTTCAATGAAAATGGTCATTCATTATACTGTCATAATTTTTTTTTTCTATTGTGTAGGTACTCGTATAAAGAAAATAGTTACAAGCGTCTCTTTATCAAAATGTATTATTTATTATATCGTACCTTCATATAGCTATGAAATTATAATGAAATAATGTAATATTCACCGAAAAAAAGAACTCGTTTTACGACATTAAAAAAATATAAATCGAATTTAGGGAGCCTCTCCTTCTGATGATGAATGAGAACGGTGTAATTGTTTGCTAAATGAAAATGGAAGGAAATCTTAGTTTCGAGATCGATAGACCTGTCGAGACGACATACGAAATTGGATGGAAACCAGCAAACTCTCTTGCCGAAGTTTATGGAAACTGATTTTCAACATTGCAGGAAACTCGATCCTAAGTCGATATTACCTTCTCAAACTCGAGTTTTCTGTCTTTCTGAATGCAGTTTATATATATATACTATTTAACGTAATGAATTTATCATTTCTTTAAAAAAAAAAAAATTAAATCATTTATAATTTTGAAAAAAAATTTACATATTACTAAAAGGAAATTACAGAGAAGTATTCAGTAATTGAATTGAGTATCGCGAGAGAGTAAAACTAATAACTATTTCTAACGGAATTCTATCCCAGTTTAACTTGGAAACCAGATCGTTAACTTTGACTATATGCCTTCCAGGTATACAATGAATTCTCTTCGTACGTTGTTAATTCTATAAAAATCACGTAAACAAAGCAATTCTATCTCTTTAGTTGAAATAAAAGACAAAAATTTACAACAAAAAAATGTCAAAAATAGTTTCACTTTTTATTTACATGTAAAATTAAATTTTAATGAAATCTACTCTCTAAATTTGAATTATTAATAATTTTAACTAATTTAAATTAGTGACTCACTTTTTCCTTCTGGATTAGTTAATTTTTACTAATTCAGAAGTAAATTGTATCACTAATTCAAATTAGTTAAAATTTTTACTAATTCAAATTTAGAGAATATTATTTTTTTTATTTTTAAATTTATCAAAAGGTTAGCTTTAAACTGCTATTGGGATCTCTCTTTGGGGGCGTGGTTTATGTTTTTGACCTTCTTTCAGTTAGTTCCATTTTTCGCCACTAAGGTATAAGTGATTCTGATTGATGGACGCGACTTCCTATCAATAGTTCAAAAAATCTCACCAGATGGCGTATCACAGTGGAAGAGATCCCAATAGGATCTCTCAGACCGCTCTGGCGGATTGTGGGGACTGAGTTTGGATCGAGTTCAGTCCAAACTTTGTTCAGTTTGGTCAGAGGCAAAATATTGTAATAAATTAATGAAATAAATGATTAATAGTGATAAATAAGTATTCCAATTTTGAATTGTCCAGAAAATTAAAAGCTTTGTATTTGTATTGTCAGTAAAATTTGTTAAGTGTTAACGACAAAAAAACAATTTTACAAGGGCAACAATTCGTCTAGTTAAGCATTTTAAATCGTTTAAATTTGGCAATAGTGAAATCGAAGTTGTTAATCAGTACTTATATCTTGGAGTCGTTTTTCAAAGTAATGGTACATTTTGGGAGACAGCAAAAAAAGAATATTGCATCGGCCAACGTAGCAATAGGCGCAACGTTGCGAGTGATATACGAATCTAAGGCGGACTCGTGGTCAACAAGCTCTTTGATAGTATGGTTTGTAGTACACTATTTTATGGGATTGAGACCTGGGGCCTAGACCTGGAAGACCTTTTGTAGCGTGTTCAGTTATCATTTTTTAAGAGCTTACTTCAGCTTCCAAAAAATACACCAAATTACGCGGTCCGTCTAGAAATAGGCAGACAGCCGTTGTCCTATTTGATACTTAAAAGAGCACTGTCTTGGTTAGAAAAAATTTCCAAAATGTCTAATCCGCGGTATCCAAGACAGTGTCTTTTAAGATTAATGAAAATTTCTAATGCAGATTCTGGTCAAAACAGTTTCAATTGTTTTACACAATTAAAAGGGTTTTTCTTGAAGGGTGATCTCGGGGATTATTGGTCCTCGAACGATTTTGATCAATTAATTAATAATGCAGGGGAAATTTTATTGCATTTTTCAAATACTTTGTTGTCCAGGGACTTATCCTCTCGGGCTCGCTCGGAGAGTCTCCAGGTTTGGCCTCACTTAGATTTGCATAACTCTGTACAACCTTATTTAAGAAATAGATTGGGTCTGATTTGGAAGAGAGCCTTTGCGCAGGTCCGTTTGACTAATAAATTTTACTCATATTTATTTTTTAATCAGGATAGATTCCAGCTTCCTTCATCAAATAAATGTTCTCATTGTGCGAAGAAGAGCTCGAAGACTTCCACCACTTTTCGGTGGAATGCCCGTTTTATAACACAATTAAAAATACTAGTTTTCCGGAAATTGCTTTGCTCAATGACCACGAGACGTTTTGGAAAAGTATCTTGTCTACTTCAGATTCGTCAATTTTAAAAAAGTTTATTAGAATGATATACGAAATGTTAGTTGTTCGTGTCCCTAGTTGCTGAGAGTCGTGTGCTATGTGTGTGATACTATAATTGTATATATGAGAGATTCTTTTTCAATCGCCCCAGCCCAAAAAGTCAATGTTCTGGGATTGGCTTCATACTTTGGTAAATTGTTGTCCTATATGATAGTAATAAATCCCTAAAATATAAACTAATTAAAAAAATATTTGTAGAAAGTAGAGGGGGTTGAAGTTTTGACGTTAAGGGTAACATTGTCATTTTCAAATCCGTTTAACTATGACAAAAGTTAATGGATTTTAATTTATCTATAATGAATTTTATTGCATTTTTCACGTACTTTTCAAAAATGTATACGAAATTTAAAAAAAAAATTTTAACCCCTTTTTTTCAAAATCAACCCTTATTTTTCGATTTTCACCCCTTCGGGTATTTTTTTTTTTTTTTTTTTTATTTTCATTGGAAAGCTGAGGTTTTTTCCGATGAGCTATGTAAATATGAAAATGGGACAACAATAATTTTGTGAGTAACAGAATATTAAAGTAGGCGGTGCCGATAAGGGGTGTACCTGGAGATCATCTTTGAGGATTTAGATAGGCACCGCCTAATTTAATATTATGTTTCTCACAAAATTATTGTTGTCCCATTTTCATATTTACATAGCTCATGGGAAAAAACCTCAGCTTTCCAATGAAAATAAAAAAAAAACAAATAAAAATTCCCGAAGGGGTGAAAATCGAAAAATAAGGGTTGATTTTGAAAAAAAGGGGTTAAAATTTTTTTTTTTAAATTTCGTATACATTTTTGAAAAGTACGTGAAAAATGCAATAAAATTCATTATAGATAAATTAAAATCCATTAACTTTTGTCATAGTTAAACGGATTTGAAAATGACAATGTTACCCTTAACGTCAAAACTTCAACCCCCTCTACTTTCTACAAATATTTTTTTAATTAGTTTATATTTTAGGGATTTATTACTATCATATAGGACAACAATTTACCAAAGTATGAAGCCAATCCCAGAACATTGACTTTTTGGGCTGGGGCGATTGAAAAAGAATCTCTCATATATTTGTTTTTTTCTATTTTATATAATGTATTTTGTATAATATTAATGAGTTTTTTAAACATGTATATACATATAAACTTTTTAAATACTTATTTATCACTATTAATCATTTATTTAATCATATTTCATTAATTTATTACAATATTGTGCCTCTGACCAAACTTGTTTGGAGTTTGGACAGAACTCGGTCCAAATTCAGTCCACAGAATCCGCCAAGGTTATTATTTTATTAAGCGGTATTACTTAAATATATAAAAAAAACATGTAATAATTAATTTAACATTTTTCGCTTATTACATTTTTTTTAAAGTACAATATGAATTTTTGCTTTTCAGTAGCTTCATATATTTTATGAAAATCTGTTGAGTAACAACTGTTATAAAATTTAATTATAAATTTTATATAACCTAAATGAAAATGTCGAGTACAGCGGTCTATTATGCCGACGTTAGTTGTTATAGTGAAAATAAAAAGTAAATTTATAGATAACTTCTGCGCATCTTTGGCGCGTAACTAGTCATTGTATAACCTACAATTTTTATTTTCACGTTTTCATGATGCTGTAACAGTACTTAAAAAAAAAAATTTATTTGATTCAAATACTCGATTACTTGACTATTATCAAATAAATATTTACTTGAACCAAATAATTTTTATTTAAATTAAATAAATTCTATTTGAATCAATAATTTCTATATTTAAAACAAATATCAAGTTGACTTGAATAAGATACTTTGCCCACCGTATAATTGAAGTCAATTGAAATCTTAAAAATGTTTCAATTATGACGAGGGAAAAAATATGATCTTAAATAATTAAATTAATAATTGTTTAAATGTGCATCTTTATTAGTAATTGTATCAAAAAAAAAGATTAAAATAATTTTTTAAAATCCTTTTGCAACAATTATATTAAATATAATAGTAATAATAGTTACTTTTATGAACGCGCCGTAATTGATGCACTTACCCTATATTTTTAGAAAACCAATTTTTTTTTATGATTAGTAATGAAGAAACTTTTTAATTTACCTAAAACTCCAAGACGGAAGTTGATAGTAACAACAATTAGGCGACCATAAGCAGCAAGAGCAGTTCCATCCAAAGGATTTCCTGTGCCCCAAGAATATGATTCTCCATGAATAATTAGTAAAGCCGGCAACTGATCCTGAGTGCCACCTGCAATTTAAGTAAATTACGTTATGAAATTACAATTCCCATATATATTATTCAATTTCAAATTTATTTCAAAATAAATTAATTAAAATTTATTAATTTTACATTGAAGATAAATAAATGTATATAAAAGTTCTCTATTATTGTCAGTTGAACAAAATTTTTATAACCATTAAAAAATCGAATCATATATATATATATAAAAAAAAAGAATTTAGTGGGACGCAACTGGAATGAATTTCAATTGTTCGTGTACGGTTTAAGTTCCATTTTTCAGTTTTTTTTTTTTTATTTCGATTGTTCTCTCCAGGCTTTTGTATAAAACAATTGTTGTTTGCTGTCAAGTGAGAATTCATGAAAGCGCAATATACAGAATACTGAACACATACAACTTTTAAGAAGTAGAAAAAAAATACTTTCTCCAAAATTATATTATAATTGCGATAGCGTATAAACAAAGCTTTAAACTTGTTTGTTAAAATGTTTTTGTGTGTTTAAAAAAAAAATAAAGGAAAAGATTTTAATTACAAGTTAAAAGTAACAGCTCTCGCGTACAATATGAAATTTAAATCGCAGTAGTATAAATCTGGTTTAGTCAGACAGAATATTCGCTATAAGCTTGTACAATTACATTATTATATTGTTATAATTAAAAATTATATATGTGTTTATATTAAAGTAAGCTTTATAAAGATTGTTTATTAAATGTTTAAATATATACTGAGTCTGGAGAAAATTTCTTAAAAGTACGTTTCAAAAGAGCAGGAAAATATCTTATATTTAAACACGGACAAAAATTAATCCCTAAATTAAACATTTAATGTGAGATTTTAGCATAAAATATCTTTGAAAATGAATGTAAGATGTAAGATCTTTAAAACTAATATTTAGAATTGTGTCTAATTAAAATATTTTAATAATGTGAAGACACGCACTTCTAATGTATAAAAATAATCCCGGCAAGAAGAAGCTTGGAATAGAAAAGAATTAGTTATCTCATATTCGTATACGAAATTGAAAAATTTTAATTCCATTTAATACCTGATTTTTCCACTTTTTCGAAGTCATCGCAATATGATAGATGGCCAACGAAATGAATTCCATACTTAATTCTAAAATCCGTTTTTTCTAGATATAATACAAGAGGCCATATAACCAAAAAAAAAATTGTGAAACTAACAATAATTTGCTTATAAGAATAAATTTATTTCAAGTTTACTCGAAGAAAAATGGAAAAACGAACCTAAAGTAACGTTTACTACTTTAAAAGTAAAATCGAAACTGTCCGCAGTTTCTGCGCATTTCTGACATTTTTTACTCCAGAAATAGTAAAATTTATTCTGAAAATAGTAAAATTTACTCCTGAAATAGTAAAAATTATTCCGGAAATAATAAATTTTACAATTAATAAAAAATTGCCAGAAATGCGCAGAAACTATAGACAGTTTCGGTTTTACTTTTAAAATAATAAAAGTTACTTCATTCCTTTTTCCATTTTTCTCTGTGTAAATAATTAATTCTTCTCCGTGTAATTTATTGAATGTTCTTTATAAAAAAAACATAATTTTTGAATTCAATTATCCGTTAACACATCTAAGATTTTGTTGCTTTGGAATCCAAGACGAATATTCTAAACACACGTATATATCTATATATATATATATATGTATATTCAGTCTTTGAATTATGGAATATCAGAACTATTGCGAAACTATATACAATTTGAATCTCCCAATTATATAGAATCGCAAAACATCTCTTGTTCACACGAAAACTATGACAAATTGTAACTTGCTCGTGTATTTGGGAATAACCTGAATCTTAACGATCAATAGAGCATGATTAATCGTCGCAATTAATAATCGGAACTCCCTATTGTGGTATTTCACTCAATTTTCCTTTTACAGTTATACAAATGTTTTTATGTTTCTCATTAAATGTGACATCAATTTTACATATATATATTATGTATACACTATTTTATATATGAAATAAATTGTAAATAAATATTTGCAGACTATTAAATCGTGAATATTTAAATACATGTTTTCATAGCATCTCTTTTGATAAATGTTTTGTAGATATAGATAGAAAAATAGATTCACAACCAAAATAAATCACTTTACTTTTTTTTTTTTTTTTATTTACTTGATCCTTATAGACGCATTAGAGTGACCTAGCAAATTTAAATTTTGACATTTGAAAATTCCTAAGACAAAGTGTGAATGGCGTTTCTCACATTTTTCTTGCGAAGAAACTCAAATATCATTTTTCCTTCAGTGGTACGAGTCATATCTGCTCATAAATCATGGTAAGAGGGTTTGCGTGTTGCCTCCACTGCCTCTCGGACAACCTCGACTATCTAATCCGCTGGTGGGTTTTTAGGTGACTGTCGAGTGGGGTCAGGTGTACGTGGCAACAATCGAGCGAACGAAATCTTTTGTTCTTCCGGAATATTAACGTGGCAATTTTTCTTCTTGTGTCCCCAGAAAATGTAATTTTTATACTTGATTTTTGACGCTCTGCTGAATGTCACCAATTTGGTTTTCTTTTTATGGGCAATTTGTATTTTTTTTCAGATTAATTTTCTAATTTCACATTACAATGAATGCGCCAACATTAATTCTGGATTTTTTTATAAATTATCTTATATTATTAGAAAGGAATATTATTTCTTTGTAACATTTCATTTAAAATTATTAAATTCGAATTTTTATATCAATTTGATATTTTTAAATTAACTATATGTTCATGTTATCATCTCAAAGTAAAAATATTCTTTTTCAAAGTAGAAGCTTTTTTTTTTTTGAAAAAAGAACATAGCCAAAGGAGTACTTTAACTGTTTTCTCTTTGATTAAAAGGATCCAATTACTATTGAGTGGATTTCCTTTTGGGAGATTGAAGCTACGTTTTCCACATGCCAGAAAAGACAAAATTCTAAAATTTATACCTATTTGGTACACTGTTGACTTGCAGGTATCAAATTGATCCCATTTTTAAAAAAAATGGAAATTTTTTTACTTTTTACTGAATGAACAGTTTTAAATTATTTATAACAAAAAGTCCATATAACTGCGAAATATTTAATTCTCAATAATTCAATGTAGTTTTATTGACAGCTTTTTATCTGTTATTTGTGTTTTCAATGCCACTTTTGTGAATCTTTTTGTATAGTTCTACCCAGCGTTTAGCACAGATTTTCTATACAACATTGTGAAGTACATTTTTTATCTATTTGTCTGACAAATAACTAAAGTTGCAGTGTTATTCTTTTTTTTAATGCCGATGAATAAACAAATATATATATTAAAAATTTAATGGTATATTGGTATTTATACTCTCTACATCTAAATTAATAAAATCCTACTAATTCTTAGTAAACATTGTTAAGTATTAAGAAACCTGAAAAATTGTAAATTTTTGTTTGATAAGATTAAATTCATTAAAAATATTCGACAAAGCAGAAGCCAACTGCCAGTGTACGACGTTTTGTATTACTAATAGTGAACACTAGGAGCGCTACCTTTACTTCACGTGACTATTTCACTAATTGAATTAGTAAATACTATATCTATTTAAAAAGAAAAAATTCTTACTAAATTTAATTTATATTTTGCATAATTATTTGTAGTATAAAATAAATTTATTAATTCTTTAGTAAAATATTAAAATACTAGTTGAAAAATTAAAAAAATTCTAATTTTTATCTTTTAACTTTTTGTGTGACTAATTCAGATTTAGAGAGATAATAAGTATTGACAAATTTCTCGAAATTCTATATGGAAGATTCTCCAAAAAGAGGTCATTTTCATGTCTTTATGTCATATCATCTAAACATCTTATCATTGAATTATTTGCTTTCAAACAAAATTTTTTATCAATTAGACCAATATACCATAACAATTATTCAAATATAAATGTCCTCAAAATTCTCTATGCGGTCACGGCATCAGATAAACTGTTATTTAATAACTATAAAAAATACATTTTTTTATCAACTTATCAGGAAATTAAAGAAAAAATATCTGACTTGAATTAACAATAGAAAATAAAAAATATATATTTATCTCATTATCAAGTAAATAAAAAAAAACATTGCGTGTTTTCATTAAATCGGATGCCGTAACATGTGATAAATTTAGTATTTTATATAAGAGAAACAGTCAAAAAACCATAAAAACTTAAAGATAGTCACGACAAAACCAAGTATTTTTTTTTATTTCTTATTGTTTAAATTATGTAGTAATGGATTTTGTACAAATGTCGCAACCTAGTTGCCACCAGCAGACATTTTATAAAGCAGGTACGAAGCAAAAAAAAATTGTCGCCCGTGCCTTTAAATTTTCTTTAAATAATTATAATAAACGTGAAATTTTTTCCACTGTATATATATTTATTTATTTATAATTTAAAAAACGATAAACATAAATCAAATAATTGAATGAATAATACATATTTAAAGATAAATAATTTCAGTATGGGAGGTTTCCATTGTCTCCACTCGCCATTTGTCATAATTCTCATCAACTACCGCACCCTGCTCTGGTAAAAATTTAGTGACTTTATTGTTAAAATTAAGTTACTATAAAGTCACTAAATTTTCACTAGAGCAGGGTGCGGTAGTTGATAACAATTATGATAAATGGCGAGTGGGGACAATGTCAACCTTCCTTACCCCTTAATGTTACGTGTCTGGATTTAGGGTTGGGAACATAAACTACCTGAGGTTATAACCTAAAAACTCAAGAATTAAACGTAAAATGTGAAAAAATTTAATAATAAAAAAACTGATATTAAACATTAAAAGAGGTTATGTTTAGCCTGGATTGCTAATTGAGGTTAGTTTCCATTTTTATTTCAATAGCTGAAGGCCTGAGCATAAAAGAAACGTAACCGGGTTGGTATCCATTGTCCTCACTCGCCATTTGTCATAATTCTCGTCAACTACCGCACTCTGCTCTAGTAAAAATTTAGTAACTTTATAGTAACTTTTAATTTTAACAATAAAGTCACTAAATTTTTACTACGGCAGGGTGCGGTAGTTGACGAGAATTATAACAAATGGCGAGTGGGGGTTTTGGCAAGTGGGGACAATGGAAATCAACCACCGGAATCGTAATCGCAAACGCAATCGGAAGAATGAGTTGGAGAAGGATAGACATATTGTTTTTCCTTTTCTAACTCATTATTCCGGATGCGTTTGCAGTTACAATTCCGGTTACGTTTCTATTCTGCGTTGGCCTTAAAAGGACTGAAAGCCTAAATGTACTGTATCAGTAAAAGTCTTTTGCCTTTAAAATAATTTCGTAATCGCTTCAAGTATAACTATATACTTGATGCCAATAAATTGATCGAATTTCCAGTTACTTTATAAAACAAAATTATTCTCCCTTGTAAATGACTGGAGTGAGATTTTCGATGATTAAACATATCTTTATTCATAAGAAACAAATCTATTTTTAATGTGATTTATATGTTAATTATTAATTAATAATTTAAAAATATTTAAAAATAAAGTATATTAATAATTTAATCTTAATGATACATTAACTTGACTATAAAAATTGTTCTAAGTTTTAGTATTACACGTCAAGAAAGTTATATGACAAGGTTCACGTTTCTAGTGCTTGAATTAATAGCCTCCTTTAATAGAGTGCCATTCTCACATATATCCGATGCACCGCAGCTCATACATTCACGTTTCTTGTCATAGGTAACGCACATAATCATCGCTGAACGGCTATCAAGCTTCGGTTAGAAGTGACTACAGTGAGTTGAAGCGACGAGAGACGAGACGGAACGTCCACCTGTTGCAGAGACTGACATCCTATGCCCCTTGGTTAAAGGTTTGCCGGACCAAGTGTAAGCTAATATTTAGT
Source organism: Leptopilina boulardi (assembly GCF_019393585.1). Taxonomy (NCBI): domain Eukaryota; kingdom Metazoa; phylum Arthropoda; class Insecta; order Hymenoptera; family Figitidae; genus Leptopilina; species Leptopilina boulardi. The sequence goes on from NW_026137778.1 coordinate 2,276,012, forward strand.
TACAATGTGAAAACAGTTTTTGTCTCATCAATTTTCTTTTTTCTATATACGAAAAATCTAGATTATTTTTCAAAAAATTTTGAGAAATAAAGAAAAAAATTGTTTTTTTTTCAAAATAACTAGATTATAAAATAATAATAATAACTACATTCTTGAGGGGATCAATCATTATATGCCGGCAGATGTTGGAACAAAAACCCTCAGGATATCTTCTATAAGTTATGCAATAAGTTTTGAATTGTATTCTGGTTCATAAGACGCACTAAATTTAGCTCCAACATTTACTAATTAGTTTACTTTTTCCCCACTTGACTATGTAAAATAAAAAGTAATGTACATAAATATTCAATCAAAAATTTAAGTATTATCAAATGATTAATAAATTTTTTTTTAAATTTCCTCTGAAAAATATAAATATTAAATAATTAAACTAATAAAAATATTTTCCACAAAATTATAATTAATAATATTCAAATATAAATAACTTTTGAAATTTAATATATGCTTTTACCAATAATTACTTTAGTCATGATAATTTAAGAAAATAGGTTTGAAGTAAAATGCAATTAATAATGCATATATATATATATTATTATAAATTTATATAATTTTCTATTTCATGTATTCGCATGATAAATTTAATATTTCATTGGATTATTTGAAGTGTTGCTTATATTAAACGTTTAGGTAAATCCGATTAAAGCGCAAACGTTATTAGTTGGGCAATTCTAAGGCGATGAAAGCGAGCAAACGACACTAATCACAAGTCAGAGAGAATACTATCTGGCAGTGAAGGTTCCAAGGAAGTCGATATTTCCAGTCTGTTGACCTAATCGTCGTATAATCGTGGATAGACAGGAATCTCTTCAAGAGAAAGGGGTGTGATCACCGGATAAGAAGTGTCTTGAAATTGAGTTAACCGCTGGTCCTAAGCAGGAAGAGAATCTTATGAAAGCTTATACAGCTTTTCGAAGTTATCTCTTTGATAAAATGCAGCGCTGTGCTCTTAACATATATATCCAATATTTGACAAAATTCAATAGCTTGAATAAATAAAAAATTTTAAAAAGCAAAAATTCGAAGAAGAAAAAAATGGAAAAAGAATATTTGAGTCTTTAAATTGAATCTTTGAACTTTTCTTTTTTCTTTTCGAAATAACTACTCTTTAACAAGTGCTTTTCGCCGGATCTTTTAAAGTTAGAATGAAAAAAGATACTCGACTAATGCACGAAAAAAAAAGTACGTCTTACTTCTTGAGTTCCGGAATTTATGTTTAAAATATGCAACGCTTCTTCACTCTTTTTAACTTAAATATATAAAACTACTCTTACTTATCTATAATCACTTTAATACTACAGACTTTGAATTCTAATGCGCATTTGAAAAAGTGTATTCTATATAGAATAAGCGATATTCATATATATGGGTGATTATCCATGTAGCGTAAAATGTCATGTTCCTTATGTTTTTTTTTAAAAATAAGTTGGATATATTTCCAACGTGAAAAAATAATTTTAAAAACAAAATTCAAACACGCTAAGAGAACGATATTTTTAGTTCAAACATTATTATATTTAATTCAAACTTAGTATATATTTTGTTTGATTCAGTTACACTCAGAAAAAAATTCGTTTAAAGCAACCAAATTTTGGTTAAATCAACAAAATAATTGCATTGATATACAGTTGATCAAACATTTGGTTGCATAAACCAAACGTTTATTTAGCTCAATCAAATTTTTTCTTTGTTCAAAAAATTTATTAAAATAAACGAAACAGTTATTTAGATCAAATAAATATTTATTTGAATTAAACAAATTTTGTTTGAACTAACCAAAAAATTGGGTAAATACAAAAAAAATGGTACATTTGGTTAAAACATATCTTTTTTCTGAGTGTAGTATATTTTTAATATGCATTTTATATTTTAATATACAGTTAAATATATTAAGTTTAAATGAAAAATAATTTATGCACTTTGCATACACAGATAAAAACAGAGTAAGACACATAGAATAAACTTGAAATTTAAATTATCTCCGAACAATACATAAAAAATAATTTTTAGGTTAAGAATCACTTACATTTTACCAGAAAAAAATAAAATGCCCCGCATTAATTAGCTTTTCACCCTCTATAAAATTTCGACTTAAATGCGTCGAATTTGTAAAAACTAATATTTCAGTCAAAGAAAGCTGCATCGTTTTGATTTTCAATTAAAATTGTAAATATTTTAAATCAGACGGAAGTCCCCGACCATATTGGTTAGTGACGTCACGGCCACCGTTCCCAATAAATATAAAATAATCAGTGGAACATCCTAATTGTGACACTTTGCAGGGAATGGTAGCTTTTCCGACACATGGCGGGGAACTAGAATACAGATAATAGCAGGATGAAGCAGATTTCAAGAATATAAAGATATAGAATACTTCAGACGTTGTACTGGATTTTCAGTGGGAATTTACATTTAAATATATATTTCTATATTTAAATTAAGAATTATTTTTTCTTAGTGTACAATTAAAACAATGTTAGTGATTGTTCCCGTACAGCACATGATATTGTGTAGATATCCAAATGACGTCCCGTTCAGATGCCGAAATCGAGACGCCTACTTTTTCCTCAATTTTTAAATAACCGAATTTTTAATTAACATAATTTAAAATTACAAAAGTGTTAATAAACCGAATTTAAATATTTCAGAATTTTTAAAAAACCGAATTTTTATAGTTCCAAATTTTCAGTTTACACAATAAAAAAATAATCGAAATACCATTGGTTATAATTTTTATGTTCTCGAATATTAAAATTACAGAAAATGAAAAGAGCAGAAGTTTCACTTGACAGACTTTCTGTTCAACCTAATTGCGATTGGACAAAATTTTAAGAGAACAGAAATATCAGTTAACATAATTTCAATTTTGCAGAATTTTTAGTTAACATAATTTAAAATAAACAGAAATGTCATTTGACATAATTTTTATGTTCTCGAATTTTAACTTTTCCGAAAATAAAAATAATAGAAATTTAACTTGACAGACTTTCTATTCAACCTAATTGCGATTGGACAGAATTTTTAGATAACGGAAATATCAGTTAACATAATTTCAATTTTGCAGAATTTTTAGTTTACATAATTAAAAATAAACATAAATGTCATTTGTCATAATTTTTATGTTCTCGAATCTCAAATTAACCGAAAATAAAAACAGCAGAACTTTCATTTGATAGAATAAATCCATTGTTGATGATTGTTTAAACAATGAATACACAATGGATTTGGTATGTCAAGTGAAACTTCTGCTGTTTTCATTTTCGGTTAATCTGAGATTTGTGACCATAAAAATTCTGACAAATGGTGTTTCGGTTGTTTTTCAATTCTGTAAATTAAAAATTCGGCAAAATTAAAATTATGACAAATGATATTTCTGTTTTCTTAAATTTCTGTCCAATCACAATTCGGTTGAACAGAAAGTCTGTCAAGTTAAATTTCTGTTATTTTTATTTTCGGAAAAGTTAAAATTCGAGAACATAAAAATTATGTCTGTTACAAACCAGAAAATTATTATAAAAGAAAAGAATCAAAAACAATAAAAATTCAATTATTTTATGACAGGGATTTTTGAGATAATCCAAATTTGTTGGTCAGGGGAGGCACCAAGCTGCCAGAATCTTCATAGGACAAGAATGCAAGTAAAAGTCCAAAAAAAAAAGAAAAACTGTTTAATTAGTATGGGATCGTTTATTCTTTTAGAAACGTATCTGCCAAGCCACGTTATTTGCTGAAATGTCGGAATTTAGGATTTTTGAACAATGGGCAAAACAACAAAATTATATTGCAGTATTTAATGCACCCTTTTTTTTTTTATTAGTAAAATTTTTTTTTTTTTTTTATAAAATTTACAATTAGAAATATATATATATTTTTTTTATGTTATAGTCTCACTCAGAAGGAGTGAGACATGATAAAACTCGAAACGCATAAATTTTAGTAATTTAGGAACGATACAATTCTTTTTTTTTTTTACTCACCACACAGCTTACAAATACCGACGAGTCTTACAATTTTATTGTCGCCTCTCATCGGGCGAAACGAAAATTTTCACACAAAAAAAAATAGTCTTTGTTTTATACCAGTGTATAAAAATTGTCCTTTAAATAAGTTTTGCACTTTTCGACAAAGTAGCGCGCGAAAGCACTTTACGGGTCCAACGGGTTCGAGCGGCGCAGGCACCACGCGTGCGGACTGGCCGGTTCGAAAACAAAATTTGGAGAATTAATAATTTTCCGAATTTTCCCGAACGCGTCTTCCGATGGACTTCACCGGCGTGAAGTGTTCAATTTTGTTTTTCGTCCACCCAAAATTTGGTCACTATCTCCGTAGTGGACCTCCAAAATTGGTACCGATTCGCGGACGGGCTAAGTCCCGGCGTCTTGTATCACTTTTATGCCTCCAGAAACCTGGAGCTGACTCGCGATCAAGAGTTGTACTGCCATGATCTTAACACTCGGACCAGCCTCTAACCATCGGTTCTGGATTTAGGTGGGGTAATTTAGTGCAATTAGGATTTTGAATTTTTAGTAGAAGGGACAGTCTCTTGAGTCTATTGGTTATTTATTTTTTGCTGACGTTTTTGGATCTCACACCGCTAGTGTGAGAACGGAAAACGTCCAGACGCAACGTGACACCTTCTTGGAACGACATTTTGTTACAACCATAGTTATAAATTATGGTTCCAGAAATTTATTATTTATTTATAAAAATTCCTCTTTTTTTAACTGGTTAAGGTAGTAATAAAAGGAAACAGCAAATACTTTTGACTTTACTGTTTTAGTCAAATCGAAATTTCAGAGAGAAACTCCACTCCGTAAAATGTGTATATATCACATTTCACACTATGATAGAAAATAGTCATATTATTTTACTATTCTTTTCTCTTGATTGAGATTTTGTGTTCCATATGACAAGTGCACATGCATTTGTTTTGGTATTGTTACTTGTAGACCGGCTGACCCAGAGGGGAGCAAGGGGAATTGAGATAACAGAGACGATGGACAGAGGCTGACCCTGAACGCATCGCAATTACAAGTATTGGTGTATAGCGCGCGAGTACTGATGTACTTTGCTTAGCTACGACCGTAAAGTCCATGATAGTGTGTGTACCTGCGTTCGCTCTATGCCCGTAATGACCCATAAGTAAAAGAAATACATATGATTCTTCCTTAGAGGACAGTGACATAATCCATGTGGCTTTGTATAGCAAAAAAAATAAAATAAGGTCCCAAGCTTATCTCCCACAAATTCTAATATTTTTAATTGTTCTTAATATTATAAATGCAGCATTGCTGCATCAATGTTACAATTTATATACTTCAATTCTCAATAAAAGTTAGTAATATAACATTGTTACATTAAGGTTACAATATGTGTGATCAAATTCCTTTTTTTTTTTTAATTAATAATGTAACATTGTTACATCAATGCTACAATTTTGCAATTAAGTTTCTAAAAATTGATCCTGTAACATTGTTGCAACAATGCTACAATCCTTTTATAATTAAATGCCCAAGAGAAAATTAATATAATGTAACATTGCTACACCAATGTTACAATGTGTACGCAATTAATTTTTTTTTTGAATAAATTGACAAAGTAACATTGTAAAACTAACGTTACTTTTCCCATTTACCAACAATTTGATTTTGTAATTTCTAGCATAGCTGTATACATATATATATATATATACATATATATACATACATATATATATAAGAGAATATTCTTGCTCGGAATAGAGATAAAAGCAAATTAATGTAGAAGAATGGGCAGCACGTTCGATACATGGTTTTGTGCGCCAAAATTATTCTGAAAACCATTGAAAGAAAAAAAAATTTTTTTTTTTTAATAAAATCCACTGCTGTTTTTTTTAGCATAAAAAAAGTTTTAATTGTTCTTTTTCCGAGTTCGTTTCCTTTGCGGAGTAGAGTGATGACTCAGCTCGACATTATCTATATGTATCAAATTTCTTTTGTACCTTGTGGCAAGGCCAGTTGTCTAAGACCTTTTGTAATTTGTAAATAATTTTGATAGAAGAATTTGCGAAATTATATTAGTCTAATTGGTTATTTATTTATTGTTATTATTATTAATTTTTTTTTTTTTTATTTTGTTATTTGTTAGGTTTTACCGTAACAATGTCAAATGACATTTCTGTTTATTTTAAATTATGTTAACTAAAAATTCTGCAAAATTGAAATTATGTTAACTGATATTTCTGTTCTCTTAAAATTTTGTCCAATCGCAATTAGGTTGAACAGAAAGTCTGTCAAGTGAAACTTCTGCTCTTTTCATTTTCTGTAATTTTAATATTCGAGAACATAAAAATTATAACCAATGGTATTTCGATTATTTTTTTATTGTGTAAACTGAAAATTTGGAACTATAAAAATTCGGTTTTTTAAAAATTCTGAAATATTTAAATTCGGTTTATTAACACTTTTGTAATTTTAAATTATGTTAATTAAAAATTCGGTTATTTAAAAATTGAGGAAAAAGTAGGCGTCTCCCCGAAATATCTGGGATATCCTATGGATATTACACGAAATATCTCAAGGGAGGGAACTTTTGATATCTTGAGGATATTCAGGGGATATCTATGGATATTTCTCAAATATTTATAGACATCTGAGGGATATCTTAAGAGTCGGAGTTTGATATCCCATTAACGTCCCTAAGATATCTTGGGATATTAGAGGTTAAATATTTTATATTAAATCGAAAATCATAATAATTAACGTTTGTTACAAACTAAGTTTGAGAGAAATAAGAATTCTACACTATAAAATAATAAATTTGTGCATGCATTTAACCTAAATTATGTTCTTTGATGATTTAATTTTTATTTCAATAACCTAACCTCAAAAATTCGTTAAAACCACAAATGTTAATGTATTTTAGTTTGTGATAAATAGTTGCAATTATTGATAAGTAGCAATTTTATTTGATGTATCGCATGTACGTATAAGGGTAAGTAAACTGTGTTATTGAATTTATTAAGTGGACTTTTAATTTTGAATAACTTAAAAAATGCTTTTTTAAAATTTTTTAACTTTAAGATAAATTTGATATTGTTGAAGAAAGAATGTGTTCTCAATGCTACTGAAAAACGAGTGACTTGTGAATATTTTATTAAAATAAAACACATTAGTGCATTTAATAAATTTTCTTATCAATGTAAGAAATAATATTCATGTGACATAAACATAACCTCAAAATTTATGCATTTTTAGAATACCCAAAAAATTCGAAAAAAGTATCTTTAAAATAAATATGTATCTCGTATCTTGCATGAAAACACTTGTTTTTTCAGCCAAAAATTACGATAACATTTTTACTAATTTTAAAACTTAATTTTCTATAAAAACAGAAAATAAAGTTTTTATTTCATTTTCGTATAAAATTGTACTTACATACAATATCTTCGCACTTTGTACTGTTTATTCTACTATATAATCGCTTCAAATAAAATGTTTGTATTATTTATTTATATTTATAATTTATTCCATAACATAAATTTTTATAAATTACTAAATAAATTTTAAAAATAATTTTTTTTAATTTTGTCTCTTATATTATAAATTATAAATTACCTCAAAATCTTTTTAATTAAAATTTTTTATTTGTAGCATTGATTATGGTATGCATATATATATATATATATATCAACGAATGTAAAAATAATGTTACTGTAATTTAATGTTAAAGAACATAATTGTGTCGTCACCACTTTTCTAAATGCAATGCCGATGCGAACAAAATGTTGATTCGACACGAGTCCACCTCACTCCCGCGATGCTTGCAGGTTTTCATATGAAAATAACTGCAATGCACTACGGAATTGAAGTTTAAACGTGTTCTTCACTGATGAGTAGATTTTCAAGTTTCTTCAACCTTTGACTTGTTCCTCCTCTGTCTTCAGAACTCCACATTCATCATTAACTCCAAACGCTTTACTACAAATTTCATATTATTATTATTATTCAAAATTAAACATGGTTTGAAATTGTCGAAAAAGTCTAATAGCTTTTTTTTTAAATGAAATAACATGTACTGGGTAGGAGTACTATTTTTGTCGACACTTTAGTTTGTCATCTTTTATCAAAAAAATTTGGAACTGTATTTAATTATATTTCCTTTTTTGTCAAGTCTAATAAATATTATTAATTTTATTACGATAATCATAAATATTTTTAAAATATTAAAAAAAAAATTAAATGTATGATAACTATCCATTCCTGATACCAATAGAAATCTAAAAGTGTCGACAACCGATACCGAAACAAACAGTACTTCTACCCTATTAATTATTACTTCGTGTAGAAAAAAAACTCTTTCCAGTTTTACAATTTTTACTTTTAAGAGATTAGATATTTTTTTGAAACTATTATTTCTTTAATATATATAAGTTATGAAATATGTGTTATAAAATTATTATATACGGTTGCACACATTACTTTTTCCATTTACATGTATAATGAAATAGGAACATAAATTTTTTTACTGTTTTATATATATAAACGTAAACATTATTTCAACGAACAAACAAAATAGCTTGCAATTATGTTATAATGTTATATAAAAATATAAATTACATACACGCATACATTCATTTATATATTTAATAAAATAAATATATTTCATTCATATTCTGCATAGAGATTATCTTCATTTGTATTATTTTTACGCATTCTCTTTGAAGTGTATCATACTTCAAATAGTTAACTTTTCTACAAACTATTTACACCACTGTAGAATTTACACAAATATATATATATATATATATATGTGACAGTCCCCGAGAGAAGGAACCTTAGCTCACCAGAGGTCGATATTGAGTTTTATATGGTAAATGATAGATTTTGAATTGCTTTTTCACATGCAAAAGTCAAAAACTGATTAGGATAATTGCTTTTGACACAATAACATTTTGAAGATGGGTATGTCAAGCGCATTTCGAGGCGGATTGTGGCACTCAAGAAATCAGCCCCACTACTTTACTTACACAACTATACTCTCGCGTACGTGAGCTTCGCGTACGTGAGACCCGAAGATACACGAAGTAGACGAAGCTCACGTATACAGAAACACAACGTTGTGTTAGTGTGGTGGGGGAACTTTTCAGAAGTTTCGCCCCACTCTTCGAGTTCCACGTTTCTGCTTCTTCTTCAAACGCTTGCCCTGTGAAATTCGTTTTGGTGAGCTAAGGTCCCTTCTCTCGGGGACTGTCACATATATATATATATATATATATATATATTTATTGTGGTTAGTTAATAATATGCTCACAGTTGCAAACATACAACAAATAATTATTCTTAATATTATTTTATTACATTATTTAAGTTAAATTATATTTGAATAACGTGATGATAAAGCGTATTTTATGAGTTACAATAAGATTTGAGTAACTTCTATTAAACGAATTTTTATTACTTGGGAAAAAATAAATTCTATAATCTGCCTTGCAAAACAAATACTGTAAATTGTTTTTTAGGTTATTTTGCCCATTATTTTTATTGTTTTAAAAAAATATAGATTAAAATTATGGAAATTTTGATTTGAATTTGATAGAAATAATTATTTCCACCTTACATAGATTAGATTTTCCATAATTTTAAACTCAATATTTAAAAAAAAGAAACATAATGGGCAACATAACCTAAATAAAAAACAAGTTACGATATTTCAATTTTGCACGGCAGAATAACCATTTGAAGATATTGGAAATTTTGAAAAATTTAATGATACATATGTGACGATCCACGAGAGAAGGGATCTTACGTCAAAAAAATTTTAGGTTATGTTTAGTGATAGTTTTATTTTGATAAAAAGTTTCCTTTTAATTAGGCAAAATCAAAATTATTTTATTGAATTTTCTAAATGAAATGGAGATTTACACATTTAAATGTTTTGTATTAAGAGATGATTCTCTTTTATTTTAAAAATCACAAACATAGCCTAAAAATTTTTTGACGTAAAATTCCTTTTCTCGTGGTACTTTACAAATATGTCCTTTCCACTTTTTACATATATTTAAAATAATTTTCCAATGTAGTACTTTAAGAAAAAATTACAATTTTTAATTAATCAATATTACGTTTACAGATATCGTACTTGGCATCGTTTATAAATACTACTGAAATGGAATCAGATAATTTCTAATAAGAATATTAAAAATAATTTTGCAACCATTTTAAACATTTTTAACTCTCAAAATATAAATAAGACAAAATTTAACTGAATGAATGAATCCTAATAATTAGGATTCATTCAGTTAAATTTTAACTAATTCATATTCAAAATTGATCAATTTTATTCTGAAGTTGAAATTACAATCTTTTTAAATTCTTTTTTGTCATTCTGAATCAATGCGTTTGAATTAGAAATAGATTTATTAGAATTGATTTTTAATAAAATAACAGGATTCAAAAAGATTAGAATTTCAGCTTTCGAATTAAACCTATTGATACGGAAAGATACCGAAAGAATTTTTTGATAGTTAAAATAAAAAAAAAATTTAGCTTTGAATAGAAATTAATTGCCTCGAGAGAAAAATTTTAGAATGCCTTAGAATAATTCTTATCAAAACTGATTGAACAAAAAATCTGAAACTTTTGTTAGATATTTTTTAAAAACAATTTAGTTTGACTGAATAATCCATTGAATTTTTTTTTCAACAAATTTTAGAAAAATTGTTACTTCTTGAAAAAAATATATTTTAGGGAAAAAAAACTTTTTTTTTTAAACTAACGGATTGGAATTATTTGCTTCCAACTTTTTTAATACAAACACAATTTCTCTGTATAGCAGTCACATATTTTATTAATAATGGAAATTCACTGCGATTGAAATTTAGAGTGATAAAAGCATAATAATAGCCGCATATTTAACATCTTAAGAAACTAATACTTTTTAAGAATACTTTTGATAACTTTTCTGGAAATATCTTATAAATTTATTACGCAGAAAGTTACATAAAGTATATATATGTCTTACATAATAAAATGCAGAGTTTTTACTGCATTCAAAAACTGTTTTAATATATTTTTGAAAAAAAAACTTAGATTAGTATGGGAACAATTCTTTGCCAACTCTATATGTATTAATTTATACAAAAAAAATTCTTTACAAAGAAAATTTAACTGAAATATATCAACGGGTCACGCGTTTTTCTTTATATACACGTGCAATATTACCGCGTCTTTCCTCTCATATTCCAACCAATCTTTTTCCTCTTTCGCAGTCACTCCCTTTTTCCACCCATGAGATTATCTGCTGGTTGTTGGCAACTCGAATTTGAACATTTTCTCTCTCGCTTTTTGCTTAACTTTAATTTTCATTGAAAATTCAAAGGCGACAGAGTATTAAAATTTAGTATATTTGCTCTGACATTTGCCACATTTTAAACGCGTAAAAGCGTGAAATATATTAATAATATAATAATTGAAAGTAATATGTGACGCTCCACGAGAGAAGGGACCTATCTACGAAATAATATTATAGGCTTAGTTTTCATGTACGGTGCACGGAAAACTAAGCCTAATGTTATTTCGGAGATAGGTCCCTTCTCTCGTGGAGCGTCACATATATCTATTATTTTCAATTTATAAACTTAAATTGTTATTCAAATTTTAGAAGCGTGAGACTCGACAGGAGAAGAGACCTTATAGAAACAAATACAAATTTTAGGTTATGTTTGTAATTTTTGAATTGAAAGTACATAAAGTGGGTCAACATTTAATGTTTATGTTTTCATTGGATCCAAAATATTCAATAGAAACTGATTTTCATTTTACATAATTAAAAATGAACGTTTATCAAACTAAAACTATCACTAAACATAACCTAAAATTTTTTATATTTAAGGTCACTTTTATCGTAGAGCGGCATATATATAATTTTCATTTAAAAAAAATTATTCCTAATATAGTAACTGTGATTGTAGAATTATAGATGAATCTATAAAAAAAATCACATTTTTTCCATTTCGATGGAAATGAGAATGTTCGCGATTTTCTGTAAAATCTCTATTGTAATAAAAAAATTTTTTTATACGATTGGAAGCTTGAATAATTAATCTGCGGACTGCATATTATATGTTGAAGAGAACAAAATATCTAAAAAAAACAAACTATAATATTAAACATTGAAATTTTGCAAATAGAAATTAAATAGTTCAAAATAAATTTTTCCTTTCCATATTAGTTTAAATTCATATGTTGAAAATTATTTTCTTTTTATTTTTGGAAGGATAAGAGTCTCTCTTTTTTCCATCCTTTTTAATAACAGCGTTTCGTATTGAATAATTTTGTCAGAATTTCTATTTTTATTTTCATTCGCCAAAAAAAAAAAAAACCAAAAAGTAATTCTCAACATTTGTCAGTATATAATTTATATTACATAGTTTATTTATTTTAGTTCATTTATATAATTATATTTAATTTTTTGAGATTTTTTCAAAAGTTGTTTCAGTATGAAAAAGTAACATATTTATAAAATTATTTGTAAAATTACTTTTTTTTTATAATTTTTTGTAAAACATTTTTTTAAAAATAGCGATTTTTTTACTATTTTCGCAGCAAAAGATGCCAGAAATGCGTAAAAATTTCATAATAGTTAAGAATTTACTTTGAAAGTATAGTAAAAATATATTTCATTTGAACATAATTTTTGTTTGATTCAAAGATATGTAGTATATTTTTCTATCCAGTTAAAATGATCACTCTATACGATACATGAAAAATAATTTTTTAGGTTAAAATTCGTATCAAAATCTTGTTGACAAATAAATATAAAATAATCAGTGAAACATCCGAATTGTGACACTTTGCAGGGAATGGTAGTTTTTTTTCGATACATGGCGGGGAACTAAAATGCTTGGTTTTCATTGTCTCCATTTGCCATTTGTCATAATTCTCGTCAACTACCGCACCCTGCTCTAGTGAAAATTTAGTGGCTTTATTGTTAAAATTAAAAGTTACTATAAAGTTACTAAATTTTTACTAGAGTAGGGTGCGGTAGTTGACGAGAATTATGACAAATGGCATGTGGGGACAATGGAATTGGAAACCAGAAAAGCAAGGTGAGGCATGTGTTAAAATTATAAACATATGACATATTTACATGCGACAATTCCAAACTAACCCTTAAGTTTAAATCAAACATATTATAATTTTCATTGAAACAAATAATATTTTTAAATAAAAATGATAAATATTTTCCATATATTAAAATAAAAATGACAAAATTGTTAAATTAAACAAAATCGTTCAAACAGATTTCTATATTTAAATAAAAAATTCTTTTTTCTAATTGTAAGTGTACATATTGTAAATAGGGCCCAAGGTACTGTAACTAGCGCCGATGCTTGATTTAAGTAGTAAGACTACCTCTTACGTCAGACAGAGAGGGTCACAATAGATGTGCGCATGGGGTATAGGCGAACAAAATCCCACTGAAGTAAAAATAACTATATTAATTAAAATCATATTGACTGTATTTTACTTATTTGCAAATATAATATCATTTATTCCCATAGAAATGTTTTATATTAAAAAAAAATTATATATCTTTGATATAATACAAATATTTTCAACAACACAAATATTTGCGTATTTGATGATGTTAATAATTGTATTTATTATTTAACAAACAAGTTTAAATTTGAGTTGATGCATTTCATTGCTGATATGAAAATCACGAGGGAGTGCTCAAAATATATATAATCATAAATACCTATAAAGTAATAGTATATATATATATATGTATATACAGTTCGGTAAATCCTAAATATTTAATTCCATATTGAGAAGTTTATATATGTACTATGTGCAGTGTGTATGTGTAATGAAATCCCATGGAAAGCAATATTTCATTCATGTGAAATTGGAGCAGAAAATTGTACAAACACTCAGGAAGGAATTGTGTGCTGATCACAAGGGGTTAAATCAAGACCAAATTATATAAGCGTATATATAACAGTTTTTGTATAAACTTTCTTAGATGAAAATTTCAATTCTTGTTTTTATGATAAGCCTATAAATTTCAATGAACAGAGTCCCCACTTGTGTAAACATTTCAACAAAAAAATCGATTTTTTTTGCATTTTTTTAATATATAAAATGATAAAAAAAAAATATGATCGTGAATTGCAGATTATATGGAAAAAAAAGTTTTATCATAATTTACAACTTTGATCGCGCGTTTTTCTTAAAAATCATATTTTTCATGTCGCGCTGAATAGAATTGTGAAAAATGTATATTGTATCAATAAAAGTTGTAAAAAAAAAAATACAGACATAATTCAATATTGATAAGTACCAAATTCTACAAAATTAATGTATATGGAATAGAGAAAAATTAACAAATAAAAAAAAAAGAATAAACTTGGATTCATTTTTGCTGGGTACGAGTTTGTTATCAAATTGAGTTAAACTTCACATTGTTCAAAATTATCCTGACATGAAGTTTAAATGCTTTGCATCTAGAGAAACTGTCAAGTTATAGAGGTTATGTTCTAAATTATAATATATACTTATATTGGTATTAGTGTAGAACTTTGTAATAAGTAAATTAAAGGAACCGAAATGACAGCATTTATTCAACTGTGTGTAATATCAAATTCAAAATCTGTATCTACAAAAATTCCTTAATAGTGAATTTTAGAAAAATTTAATTACTTTTCCCCCTCACGCGAATAGGATTTACCACAAAAAACTCATTTAAAACGTGTCACATTTTGGACGTTTCACTTTAGATTACATCTTGTAATTTACTTTCCGAACTCCGGTGACTGCATCTTAAGACCAACGCACAATAGATTCGCGAACGAGAAGCATAAGTTAGAAAAGAACACAAATATAAATATGTCCTTTTCTAACTCATGCTTCACTTTTGGAATCAACTTTCGCGAACCTATTGTGCATTGCGACATTTATCAGTTATGTATCGCCTGCAGCAAGAAGACTAGGCCTGCACTTTAATACATTATTTCCACAATTATTATTGAATCAATTGCATAATTATTTTCTAAGCGATGGTTTTACATCTCAAAATCAAAATTGTATTATTCAAAAATCAAAAATATAGTAAAATCAAAATTTAATTCATAAACTTTACAGTAACTGTATACTGTCCATGAAAATTGTACTTTGATACCAATTTTAGGTATATCGGAAAATGATTCCAGTTTCCGTAATATTTCTAAAAATTTTCCAGATAATTCGTATTTAATACCTTTTATGGGTATTTAATTATTGCAAGCCAAATTGATACCTTTAAAAAAGTATACTTATTCTTGTTTAAAGTTTGTTCGAATTAAAGGAATAAACCCTAAACTATTGAAGATTATGGAGTTGAATGAAAGATTTAAGAAATAAAATAGACTTACCATGTGGAGGTCTGGGAACGTAGAGATTGAGATAGAGGCAGTCTTCGCTTTGGTTGGCTAAGATGGGTGCAATTTTTTCGAGGTAGAGACGTCTGCTTCTGGGTAGTTTGGGGTCTGATTTTGGAGGTTTCTGAGGGCAGGCTGCGGGCATAGTGTCTGCAAGTTTAGTACCTCGCCAAGATGTTGGTGTAACAGGCGGCATATATCGTAAAGAGCCAAGAGGCGGAGTAGCGTAAGGCACGCCATAATAAATTTCGACTTCTGAAGTTCTAGCCGCGATTCCACGTAAAGTTCCATACCTTGTCCTAACGACTCTGGTACTATACTTTTGTCCACCAGAAAAGGCATCCGCTCTTCCTGGCCACCAATGTCCAAACAACAATCCAAGGAAGACGCAAACCAATGCCAACGATCTAAATTGATTTCTCTCTTTTCTCCACAATCTTTTATTCTCGCTAATTTCTCTTGTAAATTCATTCCTCGTAAAGGACGAAACCTGCTTCTCAATGACTTTCTCAGTAGTTGTGATTTGGCTCGCTCTTTTCTCAATTTTAAAATGAACCTCGACCTCTGACGAGGCTTTTCTCCACCGAGTAATTCTCTCTTCGTTTTCTCCTTTATTTTCAACTTCTTCAGCCAAGCGACCCTGATAACTGGAGTCGTCCTTCTCTGCGTCATCTGGGTCTTCGCGAGATCCATCATCTCTCTGTTTCCTGCCGTCGGTCGAACGCTTCTCCTTCTTTGAAGGTCGAGCGCTGCCCACTGTACTATCCAGGATTTGATTTTCTTTCGTAACGGATGCAGAGAGGATTTTCCTCCTTTTCCTCGAGGTTGCGGTGGAGGGCGTCCGCATCGCGTCACGCCTCCGCGGCCTGGCCCCTCCGGGCCCCGCATCTGTGGCGTCCTCCTGCCACTGGAAAACTTCCTTCCTGGCAACAGGACCCAATTCCGGGGCCCAGTTGACAATTCTCTCTTTCCTCGTTCTTTGAGGCTACCTCCTCCTTAACAGTTTCTGTTCGAAAACTTTGACGCGTCGTTGTCTCTACAGTACAACTACCTCTCAGTTCCATTCTCGAGTACCCTCCAGCACCTCCTCAACTCTTTAGCCACCGTCGACGTCGTTAAAGCCCTGATCGAGCTCGAGTTCTCACCACTGGATAATCTTGCGGGCGTCATCGGAGCACAAGCTCAAAAGGAAAGGGCTGATGCTCGGTCTTCGATCTTCGGTCTTCTTTCCAACGACCTGCTCTCTCTCTCACAGTCAATAATTCGAGGCACTTTTACAAAACTGCTGACGACGCTCCAATTCAAAGACAAGCAGCTTCAATCGTGGCTAGACTTTAAAGTTTCTCCTCCTTTTAACTTAAGAAATGACTCTATTTCTCTCCAACCCAAGTCTTTAATTCCACCTAACTCCCATCTTCAATTTTCTCTTCCTTCTGATGCAACCGTGTCCTGATTTCCATTTTTATCTTCTTGCCTGTAACAATCATTCGAATTCAATTAGATTTCACAAAACGATTATCACATTAATTAATTCATTTATATAAGCAAAAAATTTCTTCCCGAAATTGATTAAAACGAGAAATGAACATGACGGAGAAAAGTAATTTTTCATCTATTCTTAAATTGTCAAATGAAAATCAGCAACTTTATGTACTTGTACTTGACAACCATTCGATAGAGAAATTCTCGCCATTGAGACGAGTTGAAAACTTGAAAAGAGGATCAAAGCATCAACGGATTATAAAAGTTGGATCAATAACGATAATGAGGATAGAAGTATTATAGTAAATTTTTTTTAGCTTATAGAAGATATTTTTCTAAAATAATTTTTATAGTTTATTATTATTTTTAGAAATTTTTAAAATCTAATTAACCAGACCTATACTATATGTGGTATTTCATATTGTACAAAGGGCTGTGAAAATTATATTAACTTACTTTTGTTAAAGTAAACGGCAGTTTAAACTCAAGAGTGAAATGGTCAGAAAATCCACTCTATATTGGCGTGACATTCACGTTATGTTTTAAGTACCATATAGCGGTTAAAAAGAAAGCAGAAAAAACTATACACGGTGATTGCAATAAGTATCTTAAAATTGTAATCATTTTTAAAAAGTTTTGAACATCTTTAACCATCTTATGTCTTTAAAATGTAATGCATTTTAAGATATTTTTTTGATAACATTTAAGAAACATCTTAAAAATGACTATATTTTTTTTATAGCCTACTTTTTACAGTGATCTCTTATAAATTATATTCTCTCTAAACCCGAATTAGTGAAATTTATTTTAAGTAGAATTTACTGACATTTTTCACTGATTCTGATTTAGTTCAAATATACTGATTCAAATTAAGAGAGCGTACTTTATTTGAATCCGTGATAAGTGTACCATGAACTGGTGAATAATTGAAATTCCACTGATTTAGCAGTTAAAATTTACAATCACTTATTTAAATAAGTGAAAATACAGTGAAATTCTACGGAATCAAATTAAAGTATTAAAAAATTAATTGAATTTTTGGATGACTGGAATTTTTAAAGGAACTATAATAGAAAAAATTGATTGATGAACCTACATTAATTATGTTGTCTATTGGCAGATACGTTGAGGGCGTTTAGTTGAGGCACTATCACAATCTTTTTATATACTTAGTAGGATCACTGTCTCATCTCAAAAATTCGAGCACACACTTAAAAACCAACGATTTTAATTAAAAACAAGTTTAATTAGAATTTGTCACTTATATCACTGTCCTATCACTTCGAATGATAAAATAGCCAGTTCATCTCACGAGGAAGTTGACTTTAATTCACTGTATCCTTATACTCAGCAAGGAGGAAACTCAAGATTCTTAGCACCCTCACCCTATTCCTCTTCAATCGTGCATTCGCACGTACTTCCACTCGAGCCGGCGTGCCTAACAGCTCCTGTTCTCAATTCGATTTCAAACATATATACGAGAAATACAAGTCCTTGTGAAATGTTTCGTGTCTTATTTTCTTTCTATTATATTTTTATATATATTTATAAAGTTGTTATTATTTAGAAAAAGATTGAAAAAAAAAACCCTCCGCGACTTTAAAGCAACATCACGAGAATTGGTTGGCTAGTGTTACATTCCGCAAAATGAAAAAGATTTTGGCACGGTACCAACGATGGAGCTGCACCAGCAGCCCAGCAGAAGGGAGCTGCAAAGAATGACGTACTGTTCAATGAGTGTCCCGGGCTCTACTGGCGCTAGGGTCAGCTCCATGCCAGTGGTGGTGCCGACGTGGTTTGCTTCTGCTGCTGCTGATGCTGCCGGAGGATGGTCCGGCTCTCTAGAACATCGAGGCTAAAGAGCGCAGAAGCCTCATTTTCCAACTAGAGGCTGGTCGATAACACCACGGCAACCCCCGGGTCGTTCCGGCTTCCCTCTCCCCCATACACCCATTTTCAACCCCATCTCCTAAACTTACCATCTCTTTCTCGCACTTCACCCTTATTTCGTTCGCTCTCTTACTCCCGTGCAAAGTGTTATATATACCCTTGGTATCGGTACGCGGGAGACGCCCCCGTTGCGTCGCGCCGATCCACAACCCACACACTGTAGAAAACGTGCACGTGCAAACTGCACACGTCAATGTAAAGCCATCCTGCAACGAACTGAAACCTCTTCACGATCAGCTATCTCTCAAATCCGACGGTTTCAACAACTTATGGCTCAGCTTTTCAACGTAAAGATGTATCGCGCGCCTAAAGAAGACTGTAAATTAACAACTTTTTAAATCTTCAATAGATGTACATGTACTAAAAGAAAAATGTATAATCATTTCTCTTTAGGTAATTATATAGTAATTAGATGACAACAGTTTGTAATTACAGAAATTATTCCTCTAATAATTTGATACACTGAGAAAAATTTAGCTGAGATATTCAACTACTGTTGGATAGTTGAAGTAGTTAATACAACTTTTTAAATTCAGTTCGAGAACCTATTGTATACTAGGCAGAGTAGTTAAAAAGTAGTCAAATCTACTAGATTTTTTCAGTGTAAAAAAATTTAATTATATCTGTTAAATAAGAATCGTTGTGAAAAATTTTGCTAGGCTTTTTGATTACATTTCAGTTTCTTTTTTTGTTTGAATAGCAAACCTTTGAAATGGATTTGGGTTTTGCTGAATCACGACAAAAAAAGATTCACATGGTGGCTATAAAATTACATGCTGATTTCATATATTCCTTGATGGAACTTCAATAATACTAAATAATCTCTACCATATATTATGCAGGAAAAGAAAAATTGGAATTAGAAAATTTGTTTCAAATCTTATGAAAATCAAGCATTATGAAACAAAATTTGAAGTTTTATTCATGCCCTGCTTCTTCATGAATGAAGAGTTAGTAATGTACTATAATTTTTTCAAAAATTGAATTTTCAAAAATACGAATTATGAAAAGATAAAATTGTTAAAAATTCGAAATCGAATTTTCAAATTACCAAAAGATTGAATTTCTAAAAGTTCTAAAAATTCAAAATCAATATAGAAGTTTAAAATTTTTTTCACTAATAGATTTCTCTATGGCTAAGTGAAATATAGAAAGTACACTCACAAAGAAGTATGAATTTTAGCCAAATTTAAAATGATCTAATACTTAATTTCCCTAAATATAATTGTCACAATCTTCATATATCATAATTTCTATTTGAACTAATCTTTATTTGGACCCACAAAGAATCAGTAATAAAATTCCGTTACAGTTCAATGGGAAAATCGCTTCGAGTTTGACTTGCCCTTAAAATATAAAAGTAATAATCTTATACTTATTTCTGTTTGGCAACTTTCGTATCAGTAGTAAAAATTAGTTTTAATAGAACGAATTTTTAATTCCCTAGGATTCTGAGAAATTTGACCTTGAAAATTGAAAAATGCTGTTTTTAGGGTACTTTTCAGTTATATTTCTATTTCTAAAAAAAAAATTTAGAATTATGATTTGATAGAATCTTATTCTGTAGAATATTAATTTTACAGAATATTTATTTGTTCGAATATTAATGTTTTAGAAAATGCAAATGGTCAAAAATCAATTTGACAGAGTTTTTATTTAGACAAAAATTAATTTACCCGAAATTCAATTTTATCGAAAAGTTGTCTCGTTGTCTCACAAAAATTAAAATCCCTTTAAATTACAATTCTGCAAAATTAATATTCTACGAGACAACGTTTCGAGCAAATTAATTTTTGTCTAAATAAAACTTTTGTCAAATTAATTTTCGACCATTTGCTTTTTCTTAAACATTAATATTCGAACAAATAAATATTCTGCAAAATTAATATTCTACATAATAAGATTCTATCAAATCATAAAATTATAAAATAAATTTTTTTAGAGCTTATTTATGCGTCCCATATGGACTTGAAAGCTCATATTTTCTTTAAAATTTTCCAATTTTAATTTCAGATACATTTCATATTGTATCTGCCAATTTGAATTTTGAAAATACAATGTCAAATTCGTAATCAATGACCTTAAAAAAGTCCCGGGTAACGACTTTCAAGTGAATCCGGACAATTTTTAAAAATTCGTCCGCCATATTGAATTTTACAAAACTAACATCGGCCTCAAGCAGCCTCTTAAAAAATTATAATAATCCTTCAAAAATTGAAGTATGCAGAGAATTTTAAAGATTTATTTAGTCGAATTAATAAAATTAGGGTAAATAACAGTTCGAAAATATGAATTTGGAAACCCGTAAAACTGACACTAATAATTGTTTTTGGTATATTCATGCGTCTTGTGAAATTTGTTAAAGACTAAAAATTGCTTTCATAAGTTAAACTAATTGTACTTGTTCTTGAATAGTTATTATAAAAAAAAACATCTAACGCAGTGTCTATAATTTCTATAAAGTATCGAAAAAAAATATACAAGTTTTTTGTATTTTTCCCATGAAATTAATCTTGGAAATGGATCGCAATATATATATTGCTGCTGATATTCCATCCAGGAGTTTTTCAAATGGCTGATATTATTTAAGCAAATACAGTCGCTACGATTTAAAGAAAACATTTCTTTGATATGTTGAATTTAAGGAAATATTTATATGCGATATCTGTGAGTTAAATCTGAATTGGTTAAATGAAAAACCTTATATATCAAAATTTTTCTTTAGTAAATATTTTCCTAAAATACAAATATTTTAGAATAGCAATTACTTCTATATATGTACATACTGACCAGAATATTTTGCCAGTTTAAATAAAAAATTGTGTTTAAATCGAGCTACTTTTTTCATCGATATCTCAATAAATAATAAAGCCAAAGAAAAAATTTATATGAATTTATAAATTCTGCGTTAAATATATAATATAGAAGTAGATTTAAAGTTTACGAAAAGAGAGATAAAATTTTTTGATTTTTGTAAACTTTTATTATATCAAACTTCAAGTTTTTGCATATACTCTAAATAAAGTTATGAAAGAAATTAAAATTCAAAAATAATAAAATTTGTATTTTTTTTTCTTTAAAAATAGAGAAACTTAAAAATTATTTAATCGTTCCCATGATGTAGTTAAATTTATAAACTTCTGCAGGTTGCATAAATTATGACTTTAAAAATTTAGTCATATCTTGGGAACGACTAAATATATATTTTACGATTCTTTGTCTGTTTTTAAAGAACAAATTCCAAGATTTATTATTATTAAATTTCTATTCTTTTACTAACCTTATTTATAGAGCATACAATAAGAACTGGCCATTAAATGTTATTTTACGGGGAATTTAATAAGCTGTTCATTAATTTTTCTTTAGAAATCTTTCTGGTTTCATTATAAGTATTTGTTAAATTTTTTTTTATAACTACAATATCAAGTTTCGACATAAAAAAAAATTTCTCATTTTTGTCATTTTGATGAAAAATATATATTTTTTAAAAAAATTAATAGACTTTTATCAATGTAAGCATATAGTATGTCCGAAATTGAAACGCATTCTGTTTATTATTTCATTTTCATTAGTTTAAGTGTTGCCGCCAAGTCACATTAAACTTGTTAAAAAATACGAGAGCAACTGTTTCATAGGTATACACGAGACCATATACAACCACAATCCGCAGATCCGGAAGATATATGTGGTTGACTAAAAACGCAATCTCGTGTGAAGTCGACAAGCCATTTGCACTCTCAAACTCGAAAAGGTCATAATTTATTTTCTTAATCAGACATGTTGATTCAGAAATTTCTGACAAATCGTATATATTTTATTAATCAATATTTTTGTAAAAGAATTTAGAAAAATAAAATAAGTATCAAATACTGATGAAATTATTAATTAACAGAGAAGAATTAAACAGAAATTAATCAAATTTAAGCATACATACTGTTAGACGGACAAAAATTAATGACTTAACTTGAAATAAATTTGTTCTTAAATGCAGAGAAATAGAAATTGCATTATAATTAGAAATTCTGCAATAAGTTGTGTTTAATTTTGTAAAACTTTATAAAAAATAACTTCCATTTCACAATTTTTTATTTGTGAAAAAAAACACATTTCACATGTGTTGTGTATATCTGATGCCTGACTGTCTCCTACATACTTAATCTTAATGATACCTAGGGAATTTTGGGGAATTTTAAGTTCTTTCTTCTGACGTTTGAAAGCAGGAGTGGGTTAATGTAACAAACTCAAGGTTTTCTACGTATGTTACATGGTAAAATACGTAACATACGTAGAAAATGTATTTTATCTTGTTTTTCTAAATTTTTACGTATGTTACATAATAACATAACTTAACAGACCCATGTAACATACAATAAGTATATTACCTACCCATCCCTGTTTGATAGTTTATAACAGCTTATTTGGTAGTTTTCTACGTTGACTTTATAAATTCTGCTCACATACAAGTTTAACAAGTTGTAAATTCAGATGTTCATTACATGAACATTTTGCTTCCTCTTTACGATCAGCAAAAAAATTTGCTTCCTCGTGGAGAAAGCAAAATTTTATTGACAAAATGTGAATTTTTGATTTTTTAACTTTTATTAATTCTTTAAATTTACCTCAAATGTATACTTTATATATATCGATCGATTCGTCTTGACGTAAGGAATACGATTTTATTATATATAACCTTAAATTTTTCTATTTAAAAATTTTTTCGATTAAAAAAAATTTTTTGGAAAAAAGACGATAAAATTTTTTTTTTTGGTATTTTTTAAAATCCTTTGGTCAGATTTGAGATATTAATATGATAAATGAGCCTACCAAATTTTATCTAAATCCATTAAAACCTGTTAAAGTTATCTTCTAAACAAAAAAGGGATCCACACGCACACACACATACACACACATACATTTATACAGACAATTGATCAGGATCTCATATAACATGTTTCTATAAAGAAAAAAATTTGTTTCCGCCACTTTGAAAAGTTTTATAAATGAAAGGACTACAAAGCTTCCTCCACGAGGAAGCAATAATTTATTGAAATCCCAGCAAGAAGGCTGGAATTACAAAGAATTAAAAAAATCAATTCCATTTAACAAACTGATTTTTTTTTATTTCGTAAGTCTATGTAAGGAATAGACAATTACAACAAACTTGAATCCCGCTTCTAATTCCGTTTTCGTAAAGCGTGCAATGTAAAATAGAATATAAATCGAATATATTTGAATGAATAAAAAATGTTTTATTAATAATATATTTATTGAAAAAATCTGAGTTATTTTTTTACTCATAATCTACATTACATATTCCCTTAAAAAAGTGAAGGAGACTATTTTATATTCAACGCATAACCTAAAAAAATGTTGAGACAATATATGTTCAATTTTTTATGCTTCACGTTTAAATTTATTACACTTTTTACAAACATCATATTAACTGTAAATTATTTATTATTTTTACATTGAAAAGAAAAAGTACAACAAATTTATTCACTATTACTTCTAAATAAAATGATGAGCGAATTATTTTCGATGCACAAAAATATGTCCAATTGTCATTATAATAGAAAACACGTACTTACCGACTTTTACGTAATGCAAAACGGATTTTAGAATTAAGTGAAATTCATTTCGTTGGCCATCTATATTATTTTGATGACTTTGACGAATTATAAATTTATATTAAAAACTATTTAGCAAAATGAAATTGAAAATATTTTATTTCTTGATTTACAGATAAAAAATGAAATAAAAATTTTCTACTGTCACTTGTAAACCTAACCTATAAAAAAGTTATTTCAGAGTTCTAATATCTAATTTTAATGATAAACATTGATTTTAAAATACTTTTTTCTCAAATAACGCGGACACTTTTTACAAAATCAGGCAAAACACTATAGTTCTTTTATCTTATAAATTTCCTAAATCTGAAAGATTGTTCAAATTATACAAAAACGCGATTGTAAAACAAAAAGTAGGAAAGTAATATAATGACAGCTATATTACGTCCTGCAGCCGTTAGGTGGCAGAAGCATGCAGGTAGCACAATATCGCAGCTTTCATTATATTACTGTCCTACTTTTCGTTTTACAATCACGTTTTCGTATGGATTCGCACAGTCTTTCGGAATTTTGAAATTTATAAGACAAGAATCCTTGGTGTTTTGGCCGATTTTGTAAAAAGTGTCCGCGTTTCGAGAAAAAAGTTTTTTAAATTCAATGTTTATCATTTTCACGTTCAGTGCCGTTTTTATAGGGCGATAATTAAATTCCAAAGAATTTCAGAGACCGTTAAGAGTAATGTTGGCCCTGACATAACCTCAAAACAGAAAAATGGTTTTTAACGCAAACAAAAATCGAAATTTTTATCCAATTTTAATAACCAATAGCTTATTTTATTCAGTGAAACATATTTTCTACAATCGTAAATTTTTTTAATTTGTTAAAAGTATGTTATTGTTAAAAAATTCTTTAATAAATAAAATTTGTATTTGTATCAACATAATTTTTTCCATAATTGTAACTTAATCTTCTAAAATTGTTTAATTTTTATTAAAGTTTTGTTTGCGTTAAAAACCATTTTTCAGTTTTGAAGTTATGTTATTCTTCTTATCTGGACCCTGAAATATATGTTATATACGGAATTACAGCAAATACATTGTTATCGATTTCTATTGATAAAGACATTTGTCTAAATTAAGATGCTGACAGCAACGTATTAATAGAGCAATGCAGTAATTCATAATATTAGAAAAGCGATATGATACGTATTTGGTATTATATACACGATAGGAGCATGCATTTCAATAGTAGTATTAATATCTAAGTGTATTTAAGCGCCTTTTCAAAGACTCCAAGATATTATCAATAGGTATATCATGTAAATTCAAATTGAGTGATTGTTCATAATTGGATGCATTAAATCGTCATTGTGTCTTATCGTTCACATGACCAGCTTAGCCAAACAATATATTGACGATTTTGGTTCAATATAGAATTTCGAGATTATTATAGAAAGTGCTGTAAACCCTTTAACTAAGCTTATCTTGTTGAACAAGTTGAACGATTCTGAATTGAGTAATATATTATCACACTCTCATGTTTAAATCGATTTTCAAACGCATGTAGAATTATTAATATTTTGAAAAATAACTAATTTATTGATATAATGAATAAAAATATAATATAAATAATAAAAACAAAAACTGATTGACATTTTTCCAACATTGAAAAAACTAATACACTTAGGAGTAAAAAAAAGACTTTATCATTAATTCCAAAGTAGAAAACTTGCATTTTCCTAATGGGTATATATTTGATAACTTGGAATGGAATAATTGGATTTAGGGACAAAATCAAAGCTATAATAGCGAGGGGGTGAAAACTTGATATCATGAGAGAGAAGGACAAAGATCGAAAGCCTTGATGGAAGTAGCTGATCCAGCTTTTAGCAATGACCCACGAAATTTGACTCTTGAAACAATATTAGTTCTTGTCTTTATGTATACACGAATATGTTATACATGAAAAATTGCAAAAAATTATTAAAAGAAAAATGAGACAATATTTGTTTAGTTTTCATTAGGTTTATTGTATAATATAACATTGCTCATTTTTTTGCATTCTATCATTATTTATGATAAAAAAAAATAATTGAAATTTCAATGATAGAAAAATTGGAACGCATGATTTCGTTCTAAAAATCATTAGTTAGAATTTTTATTTTATGGAATTTCATTTGTCATAATTATTTTTGAGCCGAATTTTTAATTGCTCGAGTTAGTATTTTGCAGAATTTTCATCAAAACGATTTTCTATATTACAGAATTTTTATAAAACCGAAAATTCAGTTTTCAGAATTTTTATTTGTCAGAATTTTCATTTAACATAATAGGGCATTTTAAAGAATTTTTATTGGGTAAAATAAATTTCATTACATAGAATTTTCATTTTATTCTTTCAGATATTTTCCATTTGTTCGATTTATTATTTGATATAATTTCCATATAACCGATTTTTCATACTACAGAATTTTTATTTAACCGAAAAATCATTTAACAGAATTTCTAATTGATAGAATTTTCATTTGTCTGAAAATGCAAATGGCCGAACAAACATTCGACAGTAAGAAACATAACCTAATCAAAACTTATCCATAAAATTGTGATTGGTTGATTTTAAAAATCGCGCCGAAATTTTTCTGCCGATTGTTCGTTCGGTCATTTGTAATTTCGGACAAATGAAAATTCTATCAATTAGAAATTCTGTTAAATGATTTTTCAGTTAAGTAAAAATTCAGCAGAAAAATCGGTTATTTGGAAATTATATCAAATAATAATTCGAAAAAATGAAAATTCATCTGAAAGAATAAAATGAAAATTCTATGCAATGAAATTCTACCCAATAAAAATTCTTTAAAATGCCTATTATGTTAAATGAAAATTCGAGCAAATAAAAATTCTGACAAATAAAAATTCGAACAAATAAAAATTCTGAAAACTGCATTTTCGGTTATATAAAAATTCTGTACTATAGAAAATCGTTTTTATGAAAATTCTGCAAAATACTAATTCGAACAAACAAAAAAAATTAAGCTCAAAAATAATTATGACAAATGAATTTCGATAAAATGAAAATTCTAACTAATGATTTTTAGAACAACAGACTATAAAAAAAGTGTTTTTTTTAATTTCAATAAAAAAAATTTTTTTTTTACTAATTACTCTTCTTCTAAAATAAATTGTGACGAAGATGGAAATTAACAATATTGATGCCTCACTGACGGGTAAAGATATAGTGTTGTTTTCGAGCCGAGAAAAATCGTCTTTCTCGTTCGACTTCGCTCGGTTGGTTGAATTTTTTATTTTTGTTACTCTCGCGTTAATCATTTGTTTTTTATCGGATCGTCTCGTGTCATTATTTCCATCGATTTCAGATAAACGTCCTTTTAAATGTCAAATTTAAAAATGAATAAAAACTCAAAATGCGGGGTCCATTTTTATAATAATAAAAAATATATTCTCATTTCACTAACATTGTACTTCTTACTGATATCATAAAAAATTATCTTGTACTTGATTAAAAAATCTAATTAAGTTGATTTTATTTAAGTAAACGATAAATAGTTCGAGATTCGAGACTGATGTCGCACACGGAAAGAAAGTTTGTAGCAATATTTGATATTATGGTGTTACTTTTTAGTATATTTGGTTACAATTGCGGAACATTTTGGCATGATAACGATTTTCGATACTATTTTTAAGAATGATTGAGATTAAAATAAGAATATTTAATATAGTTGGAATGAAAATTTGATATAATATTTACGAAATCTGAAATCTTTTTATTGAAACACAAAAATGTCAAATTTTAATAAGCTCTTTATCAATTTTTCTAACCAAATATTTCAAATTTCGTAATTAGAATTGTATAAAATGATATAATTATTTTAGATTTTGATATATTTGATATGAAAATTGAAAAAGAAATATCAAAGTTAACGAGATTCGACGAAATTTGCCGAAGTTGAACGTTCGGAATTGCCCGATCCTCACCGAGTGGTAACGAAGACTGACGAAGCTCTTTAGACAAGCCCCTTTTTACTATTATCTTGATACAGGACCTGAATTTCTTTTATATAATTAATTTCGAAGATTTTACAATAAATCAGTAAAAAAAATTGTTCTTCAAAAAATAATAAAATATTTAATTATTTCCCAATAAATAATGATTTTTATTTATATTTTTAAACATGTTTTAATATAATTTCACCTTTCTCATAAGCGGTGAAAAATATGTCTGGTTAGTATATAAGAATGGTCACATCAGTTTTTCACATGAGCGTAAATTTGTATATGAAGCGTTATTCTGCGAATGTTATACGTATTATCGTTAGTATAGGTTAGGAATAAAAATAAGCCAATCGATGTAAAACAATGCGGTGTATGTGTGTGTGTGCATTTAAAAGTTCATATCCTCGTCTATCCTCGAGATGAGAAAGAGATAAAACTTTGGCGTAGAATCTGTTGGTGTTTCTGTCGTCATCTGTCACGACTGAACCACTTCGAATTTTTAGTATAGTTTTAACAAATTTCGAAATAATCTTTCCAAATTTTCACATAAATTTAGTAAATAACGAAGTGCGCGTCGATTTAACTTACTTCTGTTTTTTCGTATAAATTTATCAATTTACGAAATAATAATTTCAATTTCTGGAATATATTTACTAAAAAGACTATTGGTAAAAATATACCGATTTTCGTTATCAAACCCAAATGTTCCGCGTTTGAAAAAGAGAATACTAAAATTTCCTATCAGATTTATCAAATATTGCTACTAAATTTCTTTCCGTGCAGTGCCACCAGGGCTCTGCAGTTACGCGTAACTTTTAATTGTTTACGTATAACACAGTATTTTGAATTGTGTAAAATACGTATGTTATACAGTATAAAACCTCCCACTCCTTTAAAATTCAAGATTTTTTATATACATATAATTTACATGGTAAACTACATGTGAAAAAGCAGGTAAATTACTTGAAGTAATTTACGTTCCGAAGCCTGAGCGCCACTAACTTATAGGCCAACGCACAATAAGTTCGCTAACGAGATGCATGAGATAGAAAAAGATATGAATATATCTCTGTCCTTTTCTAACTCATGTTTCATGTTCGTGAACGTCTGGTTGGTTTCCATTGTCCCCACTCGCCATTTGTCATAATTCTCGTCAACTACCGCACCCTGCTCTAGTAAAAATTTAGTAACTTTATTGTTAAAATTAAAAGTTACTATAAAGTTACTAAATTTTTACTAGAGCAGGGTGCTGTAGTTGACGAGAGTTATGACAAATGCGAATCTATTTTGCTTAGGCCTTGTCCTTCGGTAATGCAGAAATCTAGTTCAAAATTTTATTGTAAAAATTGAAAAAAAAAATTATTGTGGCATCGACATTAGACCTTAATCGAATAACACGAAAATCCTGAAAATGCGACTAATAATTTTCAAGAAACAATTTAAAATCGGTACGACGATTTCTCGAACATGCCGCACCCTGTTCTCGGAATAAAGGTACTCTTCTACAACAACTTGCAATCCGTACTT
The DNA here is from genome assembly GCF_019393585.1 of Leptopilina boulardi. Taxonomy (NCBI): domain Eukaryota; kingdom Metazoa; phylum Arthropoda; class Insecta; order Hymenoptera; family Figitidae; genus Leptopilina; species Leptopilina boulardi. Next base: position 2,306,005 of record NW_026137778.1, read on the forward strand.
GCTTTTGATAAGCCAAAGCAGAACAGCTTCGCGAAAGTCGTTTGCCAACATGGTTCATAAGATAGAAAAGGACATAATATATCTCTGTCCTTTTTTAACTCATACATCTTGTTTGCGAAGGTATTGTTTAAAATCTTTAATTGCGATTTATGCTTTACATATTTTTATGAATTATAGCAAGAAGACTAGAATAAGGAGGTCTAACTCAGGTAGTGGGGGTATGGTAAGTATACGTATGAAATTGGTAGTTGCAGTAGGCGGATTTTCAAGAAAGGCAGAGTGTGCGGTAGACTTCTGCGCATACCAACACATACAAGTTTCAGTAATTCTTGACAAGGCAACAAAAATGTATGGGGCGGTACAAATTGCCCACAAATAAACTGTATACGAGAAAACTGCACACACTAAACTGCACACAGTAGAAGTGTATACAAGCTGTTAAAAAAAAATTTTTTTTAAATAAAAATTAAAAAACTGTATACAGTTAAAGTGTACACAGTAAAACTGTATACGGCAGAACTGTATACAAGATATTTTTAAAATAAATTAATAAAATTTAAATTAAAAACTGCATACATTTAAACTGTATACCGATAAACTGCATACATCAAAACTGCACACGAATAAAACTTATGACATTTTTATTTTTAAAGAGTTTGGAAATAATAGCATACAGTTGAACTGTATACGGTAAAACTGCACACAGATTAATTTTTAATATTAATTCTTAAAAATTAATCTGTGTGCAGTTTTACCGTATACAGTTCAACTGTATGCTATTATTTCCAAACTCTTTAAAAATAAAAATGTCATAAGTTTTATTCGTGTGCAGTTTTGATGTATGCAGTTTATCGGTATACAGTTTAAATGTATGCAGTTTTTAATTTAAATTTTATTAATTTATTTTAAAAATATCTTGTATACAGTTCTGCCGTATACAGTTTTACTGTGTACACTTTAACTGTATACAGTTTATAATTTTTATTTAAAAAAAATTTTTTTTTAACAGCTTGTATACACTTCTACTGTGTGCAGTTTAGTGTGTGCAGTTTTCTCGTATACAGTTTATTTGTGGGCAATTTGTACCGCCCCAAATGTATATGTATTGGTGTGCGCAGAAGTCTACCGCACACTCTGCCTTTCGGCCTACCTCGAAAACCAATTCTTTACGTACCCCCACTACCTGAGTTAGACCTCCTTATTCTAGTCTTCTTGAATTATAGCCAAAATTTCTATAAATTATCATATAAATTTCCATAAATTACCGCATAAATTTCCATAAATTACTGAAATAAAATTTTTAATTGTCGTTCGCGTTATATATGTTTTTGTAAATTACCGCGAAAATTTCCATAAATTACCGCGGAAATTTCCGTAAATTACCAAAATAATAATTTTTAATTGTGATTTATGCTTTACATATTTTTATTGAATTGTAGACAAAATTTCTATAAATTACCGCATAAATTTCCATAAATTACCCCAAAAATTCCCATAAACATTTTAAATCAAATTTCAACTATTTTATAGAATTCAACAGGCAAAAATTTTTTTTTTAATTTGTTTAAAATTATAAAAAAATTTTCCGGCCCACCATGGATATTTATTTCTTGACACTTTATCTTCAAAAATATGTATTGATATTTATCATTTCGATAAAAAAATATTTTTAAAGTTTCAGACACCAAATCGTGCATTACGCCGAGAATCACCCATATAGATAATAGAAATATTTCAAATCACATTTTTTCTTTCTTTTATGTGTGTTACATTATAGATATTATTATAATAAAAATACATCGTATACTTTTGATTTTATTATTTCAAATAAAAAATTTACATTTATGTCACACAACCAGAATTTTTTATTAGAAACTGTAAATAAATAAAAAAAATTTAATCTACAGAATAATAAAATGATATATAAGTAAAATGTAATAAATAAAAACGGAGCAGTTTTCTTATCGGCAAAAAAGAGAAAAAAAATAAACACATTTTCAACGCTTTATACAATAAATAATAAATTTTTTTGTAAAATTTCACTAAAGCGTAAAATTTTAACTAAAGAAATAATAATCGATAAAAAGGTAGGTAAGGTCAGCCGGGGTAAATCCGAACGCTTTTAGTAAGTTTCAACAATAACATAAGGTTTTTCTTTTAAAAGACAATACTTCCTGTATTCTGGTGCATGAAGTTGTTACTTTACTTCCATTAGAACAATTTTATGGGGTAGCAAACATTTTTGATAAATTACAATCGCAGGAAACTATTAGCGTTCGTATTTACCTCGATACTTTGCAACTTTCCTAAAATACCGGGGTAAATACGAACGCCACTGTACTTCAGAAAAATCTTAGGGAAAATAAATTTAAAGTATTGCAATTGTTAAACTTATATAAAAACTAAAAAAAAATACGATAATTAACCTATTATGTAATAATCCATCATATATACCCGGACAGCACCGAAACTTCCCTGAACCTTGACTGAACCTCGCTTGACGAGGTACGGGAACTTGAGTCGCGAGGTCCAAACGAGGTTGAGTTGATGTTTAAATGTCCGCGCATAAGAAAGGTCAGTCACAGAGGTTGGCTGAATATTGGATTTGAATTTCTGTTAAATATTAAAATTAAAGATTCTTGGCATATTGTGAGGGGATATTTAAGGAAATTCAAGATTTGTTAAATGTAATCGTTAAATATTCTGGAAATTTAGAAGGAGCTTCAAATTTTTGTAAAAGGAAATAGTTTTTTTGAAAAAAATCGAAGGACACAAATAGTTTTAAAAACAAGATTTTAACTTTTAAATTATAAAAAATATAGTAAATTTTAATAATATAATTTTTTGCATGAAATTTTTGAAAGTTCAGTTAAAAACACATATGTATTTTGAAAAAAATGTCAAAATTGATGCATTTTTAAGGAATTTATGAGTAGGTATACAAAAATATAAAATCATGAAAATTCTTCAATTTTGAAAAATTTATATCTCGTAAACAGCTTAATGAAAAAATTTTTAAAAAATCATGAAGCTCTTTTTTGAAGGGTACAAAATGGTAAAAAAATTTTGAGCCAAATCGAAGAGGTCAAAGTCGACGATATACCAATGGATACACTTATTCAAAAGACGTCCTACACTGAAAAAAAAGTCTGGTTAAAATAACCAGAATTCTGGTTAATCTAACCAGAATAAAAAGTTATATATACCCTTACTACTTTTTCTGGTTAAAAGTACTAGAAAATTTGGTTAAAAAATTCTGGTTAATTTTACCAGAATTTCAAGTTAATCTTACTAGAATTTCAAGTTAATCTTACTAGAATTTTTCTAGTTAAAAATTTTTGGTAAAAAAATTTCTGGTTGATCTTACCAGAAATTCTAGTTAATCAGAGAATTAATTAAATTTATTATTATTATATTATATTATAAAATATTATAAAATATGAATTAAAAAAATTTGTATTATGTACATATAAATGCAATCAAACAATAACACCTTTACACTGCAATTCTCTTAATAATGTTTATTTAAATATGATTATTCAGAACTAAAATTCTGATAAAACGTGTCGAGCACGTTTTCAACATAACCTTCAAACTATTTTCCATACGAACGGGTTTGCCGTTCGTCAACAATTTTTTCACTTATATTATAAAATTAATTAACCAACCTTTAAACAGATCTTTTAATTCTCCCAAACCCCAATTTTCCAGAGCTTGGTTAACTTTTTCATCCATTCTTGCGATCCGCACGATAAACTATTCGAAAAAGAACAACAGACGCTATGCAGTGTCCGCGAACGCGCGTTTTTAACCAGAATTATTTTAACCAGAATATTTTAACCATACTTATTTAACTAGAACTGTTTAGTCTTTTTAACTATATTTTCTTGTTAAAATAACTAGAAATTTTTTAACCAAACGCATCTAGTAACTTTAACCAGAACTTTTTTTTCAGTGTAAGGATGTTTTTTTGCGGACGTCTTTTGGACTTTGACAAAATGACGTGTTTGAGACGTCTTAAAGACGTTTTAAGAATGTGGTTTGTCTTGGCCATTAGATTTCTTTAACCCTCTCCCTGTCCTGGATTATCTCCACTCCAGCGCTATAGAATATATTTCCCATAGTCCCCACCAAACGACCGAATTGTTGTTTTTTGTCGGTAACGGTCACTAGGACAGGGAGAGGGTTAAGATGTCCTAAAGACGTCTTTTGTTTCAAATTTTGAAAGTAGAAAAATTTTCATAAATAGATAATGTTATTTTCTAAGTTCAACTTGGACTGAGAAATTGCTGAAGATAAAAGTTATTGGAATTTTTCTAAGTTAAATTCATTTCATTGGTGAAATCGTGAACTTTGTAGAGATTCATATCTCTCTTCAACTGTTGAGGTGCGTAAGGCACTTACAATTTTTTTCTCTATTGTAACTTAAAAAATTTTTCACGTTTTTGAATTAGGAAAATGTTATTTAATTAAAAGTTTCTTCGTTTTTTTGAATTTAAAGAAATATTTGTTTTTTGGACATAAAAAATGTTTAGGTAGTAAAATATATCGACACAAATGAAATTTGATTTCAATAAGTTTGTACAATGTTGATACATATTTAAAAAACATAGAAATTTTACTACTTTAAAACTTTGTTTTCAAAAATACGTAAATTTGAAATGTAGAACTAGAAATATACTTAAATAAAAAAAATATAAAAAACCAACAATATTAAGAAAAATAAACTGATATTTTTAATGTAAAATGGATACGATTAAGATATTTATATTTCAATTCGCGTGCATTGTACATAAAAAAATAATTTAAAATTTTCCTTAAAATAAATTTTAAAGCAGTAAAACTTTTTTTCGTATATCTATTACAAACTCATTTTTAACTTAAAATTACTAAAAAAAGTTTTTTCTTTATTTATATAAATAAAATTAATAAAAAAATTTTAATAAATAATATTAATTATTGTCATATTTTTTCTGGAGAGTTTTGTACTGATAAATTGGATAAAAATTTTAATTACATTACTACAACTTTGACCAAAAAACTCAAAATATTAATTAGTATTTGGCATCAAATTTTCTTTTAAAATAATTTGTTTAATAAAATATTACAAATGAATATTATTTGAAAATTTGATAAAATCATTTACTTTATAATTTTATTGTTTATTAAAAACAACTTTTTAATATATATTATATATTTTAAAAAGAAATTATTTTAAGAGAAAATTTGTTATCATATAACGTAATAGTCATGTGGGGTCAAGCGGACCCCACTCAGCAGAACAGTTGCTATTTCCCTTCCACTTAATTCTTCGACTCAATTCTGTAACTGAATTTTAGTTAAAGATCTAATCTATTAAATTTAATACTGTTTTTCCACATTTAAAATTATTTCACATCGAAAAATGTAAAAAGAAATTGCAATTTAGGTTTTGAAAGACCAATTTTAAGAGACCTAGGCGAAAAATTTTTCTGGTGTCATTTTGACACCATATTATCTCTACGTGTTAAATAAATTGGGTTTTAAAAATAATTTAAAGCTAAAAATGAGTTTGTTTACGAAAAAACTTTTTACTTCTTAAAAACTTTGTGTTAAGAAAATATGTTTATTTGAAAAGAACAATAAATCAAAAATTTAAGAAACTAATAAAATTTTGAGGAAAATTTTTAAATATTATTTTTATGTAAAATTCATGCGAATAGAAAAATAAAAGAAAAATATATCTTAATGGCATGCATTTTACATTAAAAATATTTGTGGACGTCCAAATGAAAAGGTACCACTTTGTCGATTACAATAAGAGCGATATTTGCATTAATGTTCACGCAAAAATAATCCTTATTGTAATCGACAAAGTGGTACCTTTTCATTTGGACGTTCACATTTTATTTCTCTTGATTGGTATTGTTGGCTTTTGTACTTTTTATTTACAAATATTTCTATCTCTATCTTTCTATTCTATCTATTCTCTATAAACGATTTTTAAAGAAATAATTTTTTAAAATAAAAAATTATATAATTTTTTGCTAAAAAATATTTTATTTTTATATTTATGCTCCTTCTAAATTTCCAGAATATTTAACGATTACATTTAACAAATTTTGAATTTTTAATTTCCTTAAATATCCCCTCACAATATGCCAAGAATCTTTAATTTTAATATTTAACAGAAATTCAAATCCAATATTTAGCTAACCTCTGTGACTGACCTTTATTATGCGCGGACATTTAAACATCAACTCAACTTCGTTTGGACCTCGCGACTCAAGTTCCCGAACCTCGTCAAGCGAGGTTCAGTCAAGGTTCAGGGAAGTTTCGGTGCTGTCCGGGATAAATACAAAAATCAAACAGGTTAAAAATTAAAATGCATTACACAATTAAAACCTTCAATAACTTTATCAAATCATAACGGATTTTTGCAAAACTTGGTACAGAAAGTATTTTGAAGTGATTGAATGTAAATACAAAAATAAAAGTCAAATTTTTTAAATTCAAAATGGCGGACTTTCCTAAAACTTATTTTTAAAAATGATCAAATTTGCTAACTTCAAATTCGTAATCAGCGACCCTGAAACCCCCCGAGTAACAATTTTTGAACGAATCCAATGAATTTTTTAATTCTCGTCCGCCATATTGGATCCCCCATTTTGAATTTTGAAAAACTGACTTGAAACCAGTTGGCAAAAAAAGTGGAACACTCCTTCGAGAGAACAGAGATTAAATTTCTGCTTATTAATTACATATAGAAAGAAAAACTTTTTTCTATGTACTTTTATAATGATAAAATAATAGTGTAATCAAATAAAAACAATTTTTGATATAAGAAAAAATGATTGAAAATACCGTTCGGATTTACCCCGGTTTTCCAATTTTCCGGGGTAAATACGAACGGTCTGATATTATTAATAAAATTTTACAGAAGGCAAAAATGAAAAATAGTTTCTGTTCTAGTATTCATAACAAACAATTATAAATAATAAAATGAATTGTTAGCTTCTTTTTCTTCAAATATGAGACAAAATACTGAAAGAGTGTCATCTTTGATTTTCAAACTTTTTTGCAATACTCGTTATCTTTGTTTATGCTGTTGCTAATTAACAAACGAAAAATGGGATAATACTTAGAATCTCTTCAAGAGGATCTGAGGTAAAAATTCTCATGTCTAATTTATTTTTTTTAAATTTTAATTAAGCTGAAATAATTAGCGATCAGATTTACCCCGCGTTCGGATTTACCCCGGCTGACCCTATTTAAAAATAATTTTTATTTTAACATTCATTTATTTAATATTATTTAAATAATTGAAAAAATTGTGCAAAATATAATAATTTATAATAAATAATAGTTATTATTATTATTAAATTATTATTTAAACAAATAATTATTATTAAATAACTTTTTTCCTAATTATGTGTAATTTTTTTCACAGCTGTTTTATATCAGAAATAAATGCGGAATACAAAACAATTTTTAAATTTTACATAGGACATGAAGAACACATTTTTTTATTAAATTTTTAAAACTAAACAATTTAAACAATTATTTAAAAAAATTTTTGAAAACAAAAATTATTTTTTAAATATTATGTTTCCGGACGAGAAAAAACGTTTTTTTTACATATTTAAGACAGTTGAATATTTCAATTGTTTATAACATTTAACAAACAATTATTTTGTTCTATTATATTCAGAAATGTGTTTTGTTTCCTAATAAGAAGCATTATTGAACTTCTTAAAATAAATTATTTTATTACTATTATTAAATTATTTTATTTAATATATGTATGTATATAATGAAATTTTTTAAAGCCTTTTAGAATGTTTTTATTTTTTTTTTAAATTACGCAAAACTGTGATAAAATTATCAACAAACATGAAGTATAGTGTAATAACATTTTTTATACTAAAAATAAAAGATTGCAGTTTGCAGTTTCATTTAGAAATTATCTATCATTTTTATCAATAGCTTTCAAAGTTGAATACATAACTGCTTTAAAATTTACACCCAGAAAAAAGATTTCTTTGAAACAAAGAAATCGTTTCTTTAAACTCACTTTTTGAATCAAAGATAAAATTTGTTTGAATTAAAAAAAGTTTTCTTTGCTTTTACGAAAAAGAAATTTTAAAGTGTTTTGAATCAAAGAAATTTTTTCTTTGAATGATTTTTTTAACCTAAAAAAAATTTCTTTAAATCAAAGAAATATTTGTTCCGAACTTAAGTACGTTGAGTTGCCACGACTGCGTTTGCGCAGACTAGGTAAATTAGTATAAATAATAATATTATTATAATATTATATTAAACAATTATAATAATAACAATAGTATAAATAAACATTTATTTCTTTGATTCAAATAAAAAATTTCGTAAAATCAAAAAAATTTTTCTTTGACCCTATAACAATGCACAAATTTCTTTGATACAAAGAAACGTTCTTTGAAACAAAAAAACTTTTTTTCTGGGTGTAAGAGTTTTTTATTTAAAATTTTTTAAGTCTTTTGTAGGTTTGTTATTTAAGTAAATATATTCTTATTTTAAGAATAATATATATATATATATATACTGAATTTAAGTATAAAATATATTCTTATTGCAGGAAGTTATATTTTTTTTCTTGCATCATTTCGGTCCTAAAGACATACAGGATGGTCAAACAAATAAAATTTTAATTTTTGACGATTTTAAAATTTTTATTTTTTGAAAATCCATGCGAGAGATTCTAAAGAATCATTAAAAAAGTGTAGAAAAAATTTGTCGATAAAAAATAGTCAAAGTTGTAAAAGAAAATAGATATTTAAAATATTAATTTTTTTAAGACTTTAATTTAATTTCTAAAATGGTCAAAAATTAAAATTTAATTTTTTTGACTATCTTGTTTATTTTTAAGACCGAAATGATGCAACAAAAAAAAAAAATATAACTTCCTGCGGTCATTAAAATTTAAAAGACTCAAAATAAAGGTGGTGACTCTCTTAAATATGCTCCAAGAATATATTCTTAATTTCAGGTAAAATGTTTTTTTTGTGTTTTTATTCATTATTTAGTTTTCTTTTGTTAATTAAAATTTATATTTGTATAAACATGTGAATATTTAATTATGTTCTAACTTTTTTTATTTTATTTATTTTTGTTCAATATTACTTTCACCTCAACTTTTTGTTTAAAAAAGTCACTTGATATAATATTGGTTTATGTGTAACAGTAAAAAAAAAAGTTATCATTTAACAACTCCCAACATAAAATAATCAATAAAAATTTTGTGATACATTGAAACATTTTTAAACTTTAGTAGTATAGTAATTTTCAGTTCTATTATAGTCACTCCACCGAACGTATATAGTTATTTGTTCTTCGCAAAAAAACTAAACAAGAGAAGGTAAAATTTAATCTTTCTTAGTCGAAGTCTACCTAAAATAATTTTGTTTGTTTGTAACAATTTTAACTATACCCCAGATATCACTTATTATTAACTTTTAATAACTTGATTTTACAAAAAAAAAAAAATGGTTTCCGACAAATGTTGTTTGTCATCAAAGGGGAACATCCAGTGGTGTTGTAGCTAGTAGACGAAAATTAAATTTGACCTATTTGACCTAGATTGGTCGAACCACCGAAAAAATAACCTGATGGTTTTCAACGTGAAATTTCCAGCTCTATCAATTCTCAGCATAAAAAGTAGATGCTTTCCATTACAAAAATGATTTTATCTTCGAATGACCTGATTAAGGTCATATAGGACAAATCCAAGGTCACCACTGGTTGTCTCCCTTTGGGGAGAACAAATTTCATCTGAAAATTATTTTTGTAAAATTAACTGATCTAAAGGCATTTCCCCTGATACAATAAAAATTATATGGCATATTTGACCTAAATAGGTCGACCAATCTAAAAAAAATTGCTTTAACTATTTCGAAGTGGAATTTTCTGCTCTTTCGATTTCCGGCATAAAAAGTAGGTGGTCCAATATAAAAAAAAATGAGTAGACCTTGAATTTTTGTAAATTACCACGAAATTTTTCATAAATTACCGAAATTAAAATCTTTAATTGCGATTTATGCTTTACATATTTTTATGAATTATAGTCAAAATTTCTATAAATTACCGCATAAATTTCCATAAATTACTGAAATAAAATTTTTAATTGTCGTTCGCGCTCTATATGTTTTTGTAAATTACCGCGAAAATTGCCATAAATTACCTCGAAAATTTCCTTAAATTACCGAAATAAAAATTTTTAATTGTCGTTCGCGCTATATATATTTTTGTGAATTACCCCAAAAATTCCCATATAAACATTTTAAACCAAATTTCAACTATTTTATAGAATTCAACAAGCAAAGAATTTTTTTTTAATTTGTTTAAAAAAATTATAAAATTATAAAAAAATTTTCCGGCCCACCATGGATATTTATTTCTTGACGCACTTTATCTTCAAAAATATGTATATTGATATTTATCATTTCGATAAAAAAATATTTTTAAAGTTTCAGACACCAAATTATGTATTATTTATTATGTATTTTTTAGTCCTCTTTCAGAATCTATAAGAAAATTTAACTTTTGACTTAAGGATAAACAGTTATGATTGTTTAAACAAAAAAAAAGACGAATTTTTTTGGTTTTTTTCCCATTAAAACTATATTTTTGATTCGAAATCGCGTCAGAAAAAATTTGGAATGGCAAAATATCGCGTCCAAAATGTCTGCCCTTTCATTTGGTGATGATAAGAAATTTTTATTTTCGCTAAATTTGAAATGGCCACCAAAATGTCTGAAATTAAGTCGTTCAGTCCCATCATTAAAAAACTAGATAAATGTCTGATACAAGTAACAAATGACTTTGCGGACTATAATTGAAAGGAAAAATTGAAAGATGAAAGCAACCCCTAATTCTTCATTCAATTTGTTCCCTAAACGTTCCGATTGTTAGAACATCATCATTGGAATATAAGTTCAAAAAAATGTTTACTTCCGACTTTCTGCAAAAGATACAATGAAAAAATAATTTATTTCATCCAAATAATCGATTATTATATGTCAAAGTCGATGCAATTTTTACATAGAGCTTCAATGGAAAAATCGCATCGACTTTGAACTATCCTTACCCAACCAAAAATTTCAGTATTATACCAGAGTTGACTATTGGCGCAGTACTGGTTCAGTATTGGCTCCCGAGGCTGGGCAGTCTGTACTGAACCAGTACTGGTATTTACATTGTATCAGTACTGATGCGGTACCACCCTCCCAGTACTGGCTAACCAGTACTGAGCCGATATTGAGCCAGTGAACCCGATGAATCTTTTTGTTTAAATATTTTGTTCATCAAAATTTTTTCAACTTGATTTTATTTTTCAAAATTAAAATTTACATTATTTTGCTTTTCTGTGGGTAAAATTATTTAAACAAAAAGTTTCCTGAGACTAAGTCTAAAACATTTTGCAAGATTTTCTTTTTATTTTCACACTGAGAAAAAAGGTTTGAGCTGACAACCAAATATTTCATTTAATATATGTGCAACTAAAATTTTTTGGTTGACACAACTAAACTTTAGTTGACATCAACCAAAGTTTGGTTGAGACTACCAAATTCTTTTTCATTTTCTTATTTAGTCGTCTGAAACAAACTTTGGTTGTTGTCAACTAAAGTTTAGTTGTGTCAACCAAAAAATTTTAGTTGCACATATATTGAATGAAATATTTGGTTGTCAGCTCAAACCTTTTTTCTCAGTGCAGATATATGGTATAATATAAATTTAATTAAAAAAATTAAATACAATCGCAAGTAAAATTGCACAAATGTTATATTATCAATAATATAAAATATATAATTAACCTTTCTTAATAGAAATTATAAAAAATAGTTAAACCTACAAACTTACATATTTCAATGGTCAATAAAATTATTGTAATTTGTTTCTGGATGTTATTCTTCAGTTTTTTCCAAAAGTGAATTATAAACAAAAATTAATTACCTAATTTCAGGAATTTAGTATTCATTATTTATTAAATCATTATATTTGTGATGAGTTAATTTGTAAACTAATTTTGTTTTATGTAAATTGAATTGAATTCAATGGTAATTTATTTATATTTTGATATAATAATTAATAAATTAAAGTGAATAATAAAATAATTAAATAGTTAATTGCATAATCATATACATTATAATTATTTTATAAACATTTTTATTTTTACTGAACTGTTTTTATATATTATAAAAACTTTGATTTTATAATAAACATATTTTTATATTTACACTGAGAAAAATAATTTCGTAATAATAAGAAAATAATTTAGTTGAGCTTTTTTAGTTGGCGTTACTAAAATATGGTTGTCACAACAGAATAGAAAGTGGCAATAAATCGGGAAGTTTAGTTGGCTCTACCAAAAAATATATTTGAAGCTTTCATGTTTACGAACTAAATAGTTTGGTTCCCAGTACTAAATAGCTGACATGCTGTATTGCGCACGCGCTCTTCTCGTAAATATGGCGTCGCTTCCCATTCACGGGATGTCAACATTAACCATATGTCGTTCGCGTCGTGAAGTTTCAGTGTTGAAGTTTTTATGTTTTTCAGACATTTTTTTAAAAAAAAAGTTTGTGTAGTGAAAATAAATAAATAAAACTTGTTACAAGAACGAAAGTTTTTTTCCAGCTTTTATACATTGTGAAAATGATTTAATCTCAAATTGTTAGTAGGATTCGTAGAGTAGTGGTCAGCGTTCTCGACTAGCGTTGCGTAGTCTGAGGGTTCGAGCCCCAGCAGTGTTAGGTTTTTTCCGCGATAGAAATTAATTTAAGTAGGCATAGGTAGGTTATATAAAGAGAAAAGGGTGAAACAAAAAAATAAGTTGGTTGAGAAAACAAAAAAAAAATTTTCATTTAACTAAATTTTTTGTTTGCTTAAAAACAATAAGTTAGTTGTGCAAAACAAAAAATTTGGTAGACCGAACAAAATGATTCAACGAAAAAATTTAGTAGCCCGAACCAAACGGATTAGTTGCACATATATCAAATAAAAAATTTGGTAGAGAGAACCAAACTTTGGTAGATGATACTAAACATTTTTCTCAGTGTATTTTTTGATTTTTTAAAATAATAATTTGCAATATATATTATAAGAAGGAATGAAAATTCTTGGTGTTTTCGATTTTATATAATAAAATATTAATTAGTTAGTTGACTAATTTAATTAATATTTAATTTGTCTTGGGTTACTAAAAATTTCAGACACTTTTTCCTAAGTATACCAAAAAGTATTACGTGGAGTGAAACTTATCTCTATTACAGTTAAAGCTTTCTTTTCGTATACAATAAATTACAAAACTGCCAGTACTCGGCCAGTACTGAACCAGTAGTGGTTACCAATACTGGTGCCAACTCTGGTAGCCAATACTGGTAAAATGTTATCATCTCAAATTTACGCCAACTCTGGCGCCAATACTGGGTGCCAGTACTGCGCCAGTATTTGTCAGTACTGTGCCAGTACTTCGCCATTAGTAAATTTTTGATTGGGTACATAAGAAGTCTTGTAAATTTTTGCAACCTTAAATTGAAGGTTTTTTAAAATTTTTTCTCAAAAGTTTCAGATTATAATAAGTTACCGGGGTGGCGAGTTTTTTTCTGATTTCAAATTCCCGGTCATTTCCCGGTTTTTCCCGGTCAATTTAACTAATTTCCCGGTCAAACTTATTTTAATACCCAGACAGCACATAACATTGCGGCAATATTGCTGGGCAAGTTTCGCAATATTGCCGTGTAACATTACAGCAATGTTGCCACAACATTAAAATGTCCCACCTTGCTCAATACTGCACAGTAAGCTTGCCACAAGCTTATGTCAAGGTTGCACCACAAGTTTGCAGCAATGTTGCACGGTAACATTGCCGCAAGATTGCTCGGCAAGTTTGCATCGTAAGCTTGCTGTAAGATTCATGTAAGGTCGAATAGTAAGCTAGCTGCAAACTTGATGCTACAGAAAATTCTCGCCGTAGGCCATAAAAATAATTTTTTCTTCCATTAAAAAATAGCCAGATTTAAATGTTTTAATTCCATTTTTTATCCTATCTTTAATTTTTTTTAATTGAACAATTAAGTAAAATAAAATTTAAATTATGGATATTTTCTTTTTTGAAGTGACGTTCAAATATTATATAGCCAAAAAACTGACAATAAATTTAAGAAAAGTGCCTACGGCGAGAATTTTCTGTAGCATTAAGTTTGCAGCTAGCTTACTATTCGACCTTACATGAATCTTACAGCAAGCTTACGATGCAAACTTGCCGAGCAATCTTGCGGCAATGTTACCGTGCAACATTGCTGCAAGCTTGTGGTGCAACCTTGACATAAGCTTATGGCAAGCTTACTGTGCAGTATTGAGCAAGGTGGGACATTTTAATGTTGTGGCAACATTGCTGTAATGTTACACGGCAATATTGCGAAACTTGCCCAGCAATATTGCCGCAATGTTATGTGCTGTCTGGGTACCTTTTAATTTTCTGTGTACTACTGTGAATTAAACTTCTTTCTTCAGTTCAGTAAAATATTATGACATTATAACATACAATATTATGACATTAGTAATTATAAACCACAGTTATATTTGTGAAATTAAAACAAATTTATTTTTGATGAATTTAAAAAAATTGTTAAAAAATGAAAAAATTCCCGGTTTAGTAATGAATTTCCCGGTTTTCTCGGTCACTTTTTGAAATCCCGGTCATTTCCCGGTTTCCCGGTCCACTCGCCACCCTGGTTACCCTAGTAGAAATTTGTCCTCGCTATAATAAAAGATCTGTCCAATCGTGCTTGAATTTGTTTAGTTACTTTACTAGTCAGCTCGCTGACAACTCGAATGTCATGTCACGCTTTTTCTTATCAAAAGTAATACATATTTTACAGAATAAGATTTTAACGAATCATAATTCTCAAAATTTTGTTTTAGAGCTTCGTTATGCGTCCCGTTTATCAAACTAAATTTTATTGATTTTTTTATATTCAAAGTTGTTCAATGATAAATTTTTATTATTGGACGACAATCCAATATTTTTTTAAGGATTCAGTTTTTTACACGTGCCTCTTTATTGCTTTAAAATTTTTAACATGTGGCGTCTGTAAGTGTATTTTCATTTTTTGAACTTTATAAATTATATTTTATATAGTATACAAAATTTAAAATTACACAAACATGTACACAACTACACACACACATACACACAATGTATTACACTTGTTAATATTTGTAATTTCCTGTAATGTTGGTTGGGCTCAGGATTATTATTTTCTCTATGTAATGTATCTTTTCAATATTTAAAATGTTTTTTAAATTGAGCTCTCTTATTGGCCTGGCGATCATGCAGTCATGCTATCCTTTGCTATCATGCTCATCCTTGTATCTACAGCTGATCATATCATAAATATCGGACCGTTCAAATGGCCCCACACAGCACATGAAATTTCCTAAATATTTCTGAAATATTTCATTGAAATTTTGAAATATTCCAATGCGAAGTCCTTGAAATATTGCTGAAATTAGGTAAATGTCCGCCTATAAGAAATATTGCCGTGTAATGTTGCTGAAATATTTCATTAAAATATTATAGAAAAATCCCATTTAAATGATGCGCACTGGTCGATCTCAGTTTCTATGGTCTGTACAGCTGCGCAGTAGTTTTTAATTTTCCAGGATCCTAAGGTGTTAAACATGTTAGAAAATAACGATTGATTTCATATTTTAAAAAAGTTTCTAACTTTTTTTGAAATGTTTCCTGAATATTGCAGAGTCTTCATGTGTAATATTGCAGGAGTATTAAAGTGTAATATTTCAGCAAAATTGCACGGCAATATTTCTTATAGGCGGACATTTTTCTGTTTTACTCAACATTTCATGAACCTTGCATTGAAATATTACAAATCTTTCAATGAAATATTCATGAAATATTTAGGAAATATAATGTGCTGTGTGGGCGCCCAGCAATGTACTCTGTACTCTCCTCACCCTCTCTTTTTACACCGTTTTATCCTTTTCTAACTAGAATAATTTTTCCTTAATTTTATCTTTTTTCTCTTTTCCCAAGTGATGCTTTGAAAAGCGGTCGCCATTTTCCAATCAGTCTTTATTTATTTCTCGTCCTCAGCACAACCTCTCTTCGAGCTCAAATTAATTTTTTAAATAAATAATATAAATCTTTTGTTAAAAATATTTATTAGATTTTATTAAAAATGTTATTTTTTTCGGATTAAAAAAATTATTATAATAAAATTGAGGTGTAGTATTAATTTATAGAATTGATCACGAAGAAAACAATCAATACACTGCGAGTCAATATATATATATTTGCACATTTTACATATCACTCGTAAATCATTCAGAAGTAATATTTCTTTGATTCAAAGAAATTTTTCTTTAGATTAAAAAAAATCATTCAAAGAAAAAATTTCTTTTTCGAAAAAGCAAAGCAAAACACACTTTTAAAAAAAAGAATATTCAGTTTATATAATACTTAAATAGACAAATTTTTAAAAGGTATACACAGTACTTTTGTGAAAGTGTCAAAATGTTGAACAACGAGCAGAAAAACTTTATGAAGTAAGCTATGCAATATTTATTTATTATTTATTTCAGTTCATGTAAGAAATATTATAGATTATATTATATTTTATTATATTACATATTAGTTTGCAAACAATTGAAAATCTTGTAAATTGTTTTTTTTAAATTGCAGAAAAAACCTTTTTTTGTTATTATTTAAAAATTTTAGGAAAATTGAAACTTTCTTGTCTGTAAAGAACAAAAAAAAATATATTTAAACGAATTTACGAAATCGATTAAAGCTAACATGAAGTCAAAATTTGTGGAATTCTATTTTAAATGTTTGCAACTAAATTATTTAAGGCATAATTTAGAAAAATGAAACAAAAAATAATACAATAATAAAAAAATTTACTAAGTTAAACATTCCATTAATAGTATATTATGTGGCAAGCACGTAAAGTAGTACTTTTTAGGTGAGGATGTAATTTTCAGTACGAGCTGTCGTTAGTGCGACGTAGGTGAGACGAAGTCGAGCCAAGTCGAACCGAAGTCGCACAGACAGCGAGTATTGAAATCATCCGAACCTAAAAATTACTACGTGCGAGCCACATACGCTATTTTTTTCGCCATTGTTATGAAAAAGTGAAACAATTTTAAAGAAATATATATATATATGTGCCATTCCAGGAGTTTTTTAGCACTTTTCGGAGTACCCTGTTGAAAATTCCGACCTCGTTTACGACGTCGTATTCTAAGTAGTTTGCGACGTAGTAAACGACGTAGTAAACGACGTAGTAAACGAAGTAGTAAACGACGTCGTAAATGAAAGCGGAATTTGGGATAGCAAACTACGTCGTTTACTACGTCGTTTACTACGTCGTTTACGATGTCGTTTACTACGTCGTTTACGATGTCGTTTACTACGTCGTTTACTACGTCGTTTACGATGTTGCAAAAATTATTTTAATATTATTCATTTAGTAATTTAGTAAGTCCAATATCCAATATTAAAAATTTTAATAATAATTTAAAAAATCAATAATTTAAAAAAAAATTTATTTTTATTATTTTTTTATAGTTATTATTATTATTTTATTTTTAATATTTAAATTAAAATAAAAAAATGGTCATCAAAATATTAGTGAAACCATTTCTTCCAAAAAAGAATTTGTCTCAAATCCAATAAAGGAGAGACATCGGGCAGAAAAAAATTTCGACAAAAAAAAAATTTTCGATCACTGCTTATATACCAATCTAAAGGCACCTCAACTGCGAGAAACAGTTATGATGTTCGCCCTCCCTGTGGCGTTGAGCGAACTTAAGTCCAGAGCTGAGCCATCAGCGCAGCGCGGAAACATTTGAAAAATTTGATTTTATTAGATATTTTATTTTATTTTAAATATGACAAATAATTAACTTAATAAATAATTAATGTCATAAATAATTATTAATAACATAATGTCATACTTAATAATTCGTTAATTAATTATTTTTAACGAAAATTTGACAAAAACAAAATTTGTTGGCCAAAAAAAATATTACCATTAAAAAATAATTTTTTTGTTAAAATTTCGTAGTAAAAAAAATTTTTTCAAGACAATTATTTGTGACCTAAAAAAATATCACGATGAGAATATAATTAACAAAAAAAATTACTCGTAGCACAGAAAAAATTTCACCATGAGAAAATAATTTTTTTTAAATTTTATTTGTAAAAAATTTATTGGTAGCTCAAAAAAAATATCACGATGAGAAAATAATTTTTTGTCAAATTTTCTCTGTAAATAAATTAATTAACTAAATAACGTACCGTAAAACGGGGTTATTTCGCTCATTGCGGGTAAATTCGCTCACCCACTTTTATGCTTTATTTCAGCTTTAAAATAAAGTTTAATACCTATATTAGCAGGTAAAAATGTTAAATTTGTTAATAGAAATACTAAATTTTAGTTTTTAATCAAATTTAAATCAAAAAAATGGGTGAGCGACTTTACCCGCACTGAGCGAAATAACCCTGTTTTACGGTAATTATTATAGTTACTTAATTTTTTACTACGAAAATGTAACAAAAAAATATTTGTAGAACAAAAATAATATCAAGATGAGAAATTTAATTATCTTTAAATTTTCTCTGTAAAAAAAATATTTTGTGGCCTAAAAAAATTATATCACGATAAGAAAATAACTTTTTTGTCAAATTTTCTCTTAAAAACAATTAATTCATTAAATACCGTAATAAATCGTTGATTTTTTTTACTACAAAAATTTACCAAAAATTTATTCGTAGCACAAAAGAATATCACAATGATAAAATAATAATTTTTTTTCAAATTTCCTTTGAAAAAAAAAATTCGTGTTTTTAAAAAAAATCACGATGAAAAATAATTTTGTTGTAAAAATTTCTCTGTAAAAAAATTTAACAAAAAAATTATACGTAGCACAAAAAAATATTACGATGAGAAATTTACTTATTTTAAAATTTTCTCAATAAAAAAATTATTTGTGGCCCAAATAAAATATCACGATGAGAAAATAATTTTATTTGTCAAAATTTCTCTGTAAAAAAAATTAATTAAATAATTATATAATAATAAAATGTTTGGTCTGTCTTTCTGTCCTAACTTGAAGTAGTTGAAGTTGGCCTTTTCTGATTTCACGTATTTTTTTGAATATAGTAATCTTATGACGTGTCAAATTTTGACAATTCTTTTTCTCATTTTTGCCAAAGTTGTATAATTGTGTTTCCAAATTTCGGAATAAGTTTCTTTAAAATTCCAAATTAGAAAATTCAATTCACGAAGCTGAAGTACACAACGTTTACCAACGAAAATTTTTTTAAAGTTGTATATTGATTCAAAAATTGTATACAAATACAAAAAATTTATAATGAGAAAAAAGATGCGCCAGGAAATTTCGTACAAGATAGTAATTTGAAAAAAATTTATTTTTAAGGTACCAGGGGCCAACGATTACCTATTAAATATTAATTATAAAAACACAGGCCTCGAATCAACTTAAAGACACAAAACAGTCGTTTTAGTCGATTTATATTCCAAAAAAAAGTGGATTTGTTTTTCATTTTAACAAAAATATTTTACAGATTTTTAAATAAAAATTTTTTTTTAATAATAATCCTTTTCGAAGGGTTAAAGTTGAAATTTTTAGAAATAATTAAATTTCAAAAGATATAGTTAATTTTCAAACAATTATTAAATTTTACAGATCTAAAAATAATTTATCAAACAATTTTTGGAAAACATTTTTTAAATTTAATTGAATTTTCAAAGATTTAAAATTGAGATTTTTGAAATTAATTGAAACTTTAAGTGTTTTGTAATTAAAATTTTAGATGATTTCACTAAAAATTTATTAGAAAATGCGGACAAAATACAATAATTTGAAAATCATTTTTAATTGAAAAATGGTTTCACATAGTTGAATTTTCAAAGAATATTATTAAAATAGTTAAAAATAATTGAATTTCCTTAGAGTTATAATTGAAATTATTAAATTTCAAAAAAAAAAATTTCGATGGAAAATTTTAGAAATTTTAGATGCTTTTAAATTCAAATTATTGAAAATTCAATTAATTTTGAATTAAAATTTTTGAGAATAATGAAATTTAATTTTGATTTTAAATTTGGAAAATAATTGTACTTCAGTTCATTTTGAATTAAAAATTTTGGGAAATACTTGAATTTTACTTGAAATTTTTTATAATAATTTAATTTAAGTTCATTTTTGATTGAAAATTTGGATAATTAATTTTGAATAGAAATTTTAGAAAATAATTGAATTTTATTTCATTTTAAATTGAAAACTTGGTAAATAATTAAATTTTAAATTGAAAATTTTGGATAATTATTGAATTTTAATTGATTTTGAATTAAAATTTCGGGTAATAATTGAATTTTAGTTTATCTTGAATTGAAATTTTTAAAAAATAATTCAATTTTATTGTGATATTTTTTTTTAAATTATAAACAATTGTTAAATTTCATAAAAATTTTAATTGAAAAATAATTTTGATATAATTGAATTTGTGATGTATTTCATTAAAATTATTAAAAATAATTAATTTAGTGAAGAATCATTTTAGTTCAAAATTTGTTAAATAATTGAATTGAAGAAGATCTGAAGAAGATCTACATTTTATACCAAAAAAAATGTATTTTATTTACATTTTCTTTTCAAATGTAAAAAACAAGTCGCATTTTATTAAAATAAGTTGATAAAAGTCGTATTTTTGAAAAAAGTCGGAAAAAGTCGTATAATCCGAGGCCTGTAAACATATAATTTTCATTATTATCATTTAATATGTTATAATATTCTAATAAATTAAATTATTATTAATAATATTAATCTTTAATTTCTTTATAACAAATAATTAAATCCTCAATTTGGCGCGCTTGCGCGCGTTTAATTTTGCTAGTTAGCTTAATAATAAATTAATTAATTTTTTTATTACGAAAATTTAACCTGGTAATAAATGTATTAAACTTTATTTTAAAGCTGAAATAAAGCATAAAAGTGGGTGAGCGAATTTACCCGCAATGAGCGAAATAACCCCGTTTTACGGTACGTTATTTAGTTAATTAATTTATTTACAGAGAAAATTTGACAAAAAATTATTTTCTCATCGTGATATTTTTTTTGAGCTACCAATAAATTTTTTACAAATAAAATTTAAAAAAAATTATTTTCTCATGGTGAAATTTTTTCTGTGCTACGAGTAATTTTTTTTGTTAATTATATTCTCATCGTGATATTTTTTTAGGTCACAAATAATTGTCTTGAAAAAATTTTTTTTACTACGAAATTTTAACAAAAAAATTATTTTTTAATGGTAATATTTTTTTTGGCCAACAAATTTTGTTTTTGTCAAATTTTCGTTAAAAATAATTAATTAACGAATTATTAAGTATGACATTATGTTATTAATAATTATTTATGACATTAATTATTTATTAAGTTAATTATTTGTCATATTTAAAATAAAATAAAATATCTAATAAAATCAAATTTTTCAAATGTTTCCGCGCTGCGCTGATGGCTCAGCTCTGGACTTAAGTTCGCTCAACGCCACAGGGAGGGCGAACATCATAACTGTTTCTCGCAGTTGAGGTGCCTTTAGATTGGTATATAAGCAGTGATCGAAAATTTTTTTTTTGTCGAAATTTTTTTCTGCCCGATGTCTCTCCTTTATTGGATTTGAGACAAATTCTTTTTTGGAAGAAATGGTTTCACTAATATTTTGATGACCATTTTTTTATTTTAATTTAAATATTAAAAATAAAATAATAATAATAACTATAAAAAAATAATAAAAATAAATTTTTTTTTAAATTATTGATTTTTTAAATTATTATTAAAATTTTTAATATTGGATATTGGACTTACTAAATTACTAAATAAATAATATTAAAATAATTTTTGCAACATCGTAAACGACGTAGTAAACGACGTAGTAAACGACATCGTAAACGACGTAGTAAACGACATCGTAAACGACGTAGTAAACGACGTAGTAAACGACGTAGTTTGCTATCCCAAATTCCGCTTTCATTTACGACGTCGTTTACTACTTCGTTTACTACGTCGTTTACTACGTCGTTTACTACGTCGCAAACTACTTAGAATACGACGTCGTAAACGAGGTCGGAATTTTCAACAGGGTAACCTTTCCAAATTAAATGAAACATTTTTTTAATAATATTTATTAATATAAAGGTCCAAAAAAATCACTTTTTAAGTAAAAACAATTGTTTATTTAAAAAATACAACAATAAATAATGCAAAAAATTCACTTTTTTCCTGCAACTCCAAATAAATTGGTTTAAAGATCAAAATTTTCCTTATTTTTCAAGCTTTCATACCGCACAAGAAACATAGAGTCCGAGAAAATATTCAACTCACAATTTTTTAAACAATGTTTGTTTACTTTTTTGTATTTTATTTACTGTGAAACGTCTGCTAAAGCTGCGCGCGACGTTTGGAAGCTGTCGCTTTCCTTATTGAGCATAAGCTAATTACACTAGCGTAGTAAAAAACATGTTGTGTGAAAAGTGAGGTTTTTCATCCTTCAAAAATGTTTTTTATGATTTTTTACTGCAAAGTAGATAATTAAAAACCATTCAATGTGATAACCAGAAATTTTTACGCTTCGTTTAATGACAACATAACCTCACTTTTCGCACAACTTGCTTTCTACTACGCTAGTGTAATGAGCTTCTGCTCAATAAAAAAAGCGACAACTTCCAAACGTCGCGCGCAGCTTTAGCAGACGTTTCACAGTAAATAAAATACAAAAAAGTAAACAAACATTGTTTAAAAAATTGTGAGTTGAATATTTTCTCGGACTCTATGTTTCTTGTGCGGTATGAAAGCTTGAAAAATAAGGAAAATTTTGATCTTTAAACCAATTTATTTGGAGTTGCAGGAAAAAAGTGAATTTTTTGCATTATTTATTGTTGTATTTTTTAAATAAACAATTGTTTTTACTTAAAAAGTGATTTTTTTGGACCTTTATATTAATAAATATTATTAAAAAAATGTTTCATTTAATTTGGAAAGGTTACTCCGAAAAGTGCTAAAAAACTCCTGGAATGGCACATATATATTCTGTATTATATATTATAAATATATATATATATTTATATAATATATAATATAATATATATGAAATAGTATATAAAATAAAATAATAAAAATTGATAAATAAAATAAAAGCGAAACAAAAATTATGCAAAAATTAACAGCTGCCTAAAAAAGACTTTATAGGGCAGTTTTATGCCTAAAAAAGTCTTTTTTAGGCAGTTGGCCCAAACTGCCTTAAAAAGTGCTACTTTATCTGCCTAAAACAGGCACAAAAAAAAACTTTTTCATGTCAATGGCGAAAAAATAAAATTTTAGGGAACTAAATTAAATAATCGATTATAATACGGAAAGTATTTTAATTGCCGACAATTGAAAATGTTTGTAATGTATTTTTTTTAATGCGAATTAAGCTAAAGATATAAATAAATGAAATTCTTATTTTAAAAAGAAACACTAGATGGAGAAGAGCACTAGATTTAAAACTAGAACTAAAAACATTCTGCTTTGCACTTCTTATATGTCTACCAGAAGCACATACTCTTAAAAAAAGTAAGTTTTTTCTAAAATTAAATTTTCCTAACTAAAAAAATTAAATTATTTTATTTGGAATACAAGTTTCCCTTTTGAATTAAGAAACACGATTGAGCTCGATAGAAAATTTGTTTTTAACCGTTTTCTATTGATTTCAATCGATTTTAATCGATTTTCACTATAAGATTATTTCCATATTATATACACCCGCGTGAAAAACGAACTATGGGAAAAAGCTATCAAAAGCTGGCAAAAGATGGGAGAAGATTTTTGCCATTGTTTTTAAGTTTTATCCCATATTTTAAAGAATTGCAAAAAGCTGACAAACCATTGCTTATGAGTCTTTCCCATACTTTTCTTTAATATCATATAATATTGCTAAAATCTTGCCAAAGTATTGCAAAAAAAAGAGGAATAAAATAAAGTCAATTTTTTCTAACTTACTTCTTATTTTTTTCATTTTTTTTCTTAAAATCATTGCAAAACAATGGGAAAAAGATTAAGAAAGAAAAAATTTATTTTTCTCATTTTTTCATCTTTAAAAATTAGATTTTTAAAGTATTGCTAAAACCTGGCAAAAATATACGAACAAAATTAATCAATTTTTCTCGTTATTTTAGCTTTAAAAATCTGATTTTTGAAGTATTGCAAAAATATGGGAAAAAGATTTTGAAAGGAAAAATCAATTTTCCTCTATTTTCCAACTTTAAAAATTTGATTTTTAAAGTATTGCAAAAATATGGGAAAAAGATGTTGTAAAAAAAATAAATTTTCCTCTATTTTCCAACTTTGAAATTTTGATTTTTAAAGTATTGCAAAAATATGGGAAAAAGATGTTGGAAGGAAAAATCAATTTTCCTCTATTTTCCAACTTTGAAATTTTGATTTTTAAAGTATTGCAAAAATATGGGAAAAAGATTGGAAAGAAAAAAAAATTTTTATCATTTTTTCAACTTCAAAAATTTGATTTTTAAAGTATTGCAAACATATGGGAAAAAGATGTTGTAAGGAAAAATCAATTTTCCTCTATTTTCCAACTTTGACATTTTGATTTTTAAAGTATTGCAAAATATGGGAAAAAGATTGGAAAGAAAAAAAAAATTTTATCATTTTTTCAACTTCAAAAATTTGATTTTTAAAGTATTGCAAAAATATGGGAAAAAGATGTTGGAAGCAAAAATCGATTTTCCTCTATTTTTCAACTTTAAAAATTTGATTTTTAAAGTATTGCAAAAATATGGGAAAAAGATGTTGTAAGGAAAAATCAATTTTCCTCTATTTTCCAACTTTGAAATTTTGATTTTTAAAGTATTGCAAAAATATGGGAAAAACATTAGAAAGAAAAACACAATTTTTATCATTTTTTCAACTTCAAAAATTTGATTTTTAAAGTATTGCAAAAATATGGGAAAAAGATGTAAGGAAAAATCAATTTTCCTCTATTTTCCAACTTTGAAATTTTGATTTTTAAAGTATTGCAAAAATATGGGAAAAAGATGTTGTAAGGAAAAATCAATTTTTCTCTATTTTCCAACTTTAAAAATTTTGATTTTTAAAGTATTGCAAAAATATGGGAAAAAGATTGGAAAGAAAAACACAATTTTTATCATTTTTTCAACTTTAAAAATTTGATTTTTAAAGTATTGCAAAAATATGGGAAAAAGATGTTGTAAGGAAAAATCAATTTTCCTCTATTTTCCAACTTTGAAATTTTGATTTTTAAAGTATTGCAAAAATATATATTTTTTCTTTCCAATCTTTTTCCGATATTTTTGTAATACTTTAAAATTCAAATGTTTAAAGCTGAAAAAACGATAAAAATTCATTTTTTCTCTACCAATCTTTTTCCCATATATTAACAATACTTTGAAAATCTAATTTTTAAAGATGGAAAAATGAGAAAAATAAATTTTTTCTTTCTTAATCTTTTTCCCATTGTTTTGCAATGATTTTAAGAAAAAAAATGAAAAAAATAAGAAGTAAGTTAGAAAAAATTGACTTTATTTTATTCCCCTTTTTTTTGCAATACTTTGGCAAGATTTTAGCAATGTTATATGATATTAAAGAAAAGTATGAGAAAGGCTCATAAGCAATGGTTTGTCAGCTTTTTGCAATTCTTTAAAGTATGGGATAAAACTTAAAAACAATGGCGAAAATCTTCTCTTATCTTTTGCCAGCTTTTAATAGCTTTTTCCCATAGTTCGTTTTTCACGTATGGCATATTCTTTTAAAATTGATTTATATCTCAAAACCATATATAATAAAATTATTCTTTAAGTCAAAATAAAATTGTAATTAAACTAAACTTTAATTATGATAACTGTTCCAAAAGCATCGGATAACATAAAAGATTACTGCTTGAAACCTGAATGCCTTGACACAGGTTGGTATGATTTTCTTATAATTATATATAGGGGAAAATCTCTGGAACTTTTAACTATTATGTCCCTCGCGTATATTTTGTTAATTCCAATGAAATTTTACCTGGTTTTTGTTGGAAAAATCAATACTTGATACGAGCAATCATTTCCAACAGGTTTCACATTAATTTATTAAATAAATAAATAATTATTTAATTTTCAATGCACGATTTTCAACAATTTCTACTTGTCCCTAACCATACTTTGTGGTGCTTTAAACGATAAAACTTTATTATTAAAAAAAATTACCAGTTCTAAGATACGTCATTTTAAAGTTAATTAAACGATGAACACATTTTCGCAAGAAAATTAACATTTTGTAAATTGTAAAAAAAGTTATAAGCTTTTAAAAGTTGTCCCTCACTTTTAACCTTTTTGACTGCAATCCTCTTATTTAGCATTTTTCTTTGATAAGACAATTGGCACACCAAAATAACTTATGAGAAATTAAAGTTCAAGTCATTAGAATTATTTTGAGACATATTAAATTGATGTGCCTCGTGTCTTAAAAAAATTATTGTAATTTTAATAACAGAAAACACGTGTGTACAAAATGAGAATTTTATTTTAAATAAATGTTGAAATTATTAACCAAATTTTATCATTTTTAAAAAATTGTAACTTCACAGTAATTTCCTTTCCATTGTTTTTCATTCCAAAATCAACCACCTGTTGAATACTTTTCTGTTTTAGGTTAACAATAATTTGCAATTTTAAATAATTAATAACTTTTTTAAGACAAAAAATTTTATCTGTCCACTTATATAATTTGAAATCTTCGTACTTGAAGTTTATGTTGACAGAGTTTCAATACTGTGCTCGAAAAAAAGAATTTTTTTTTTCTTTTATTGAAAAGTTAAAAGTTCCAGAGATATGCCCATAGAGTAAATAGAATATTTTGATTATTATGTTATTGCGTCATCAAAAAATTAAAACAATTAACAGAAGTTTTCACTTTTTGAGTAGCCTCAAGAGTATTAGAGTACATGGACCAACGTTTTGATCCTTGCGACAATTTTTATAAATTTGCCTGCGGTAAGTTTCCAAAATCGAGGAGGATTTCAAATTACGAATCGGATAAAATCGATGGTTTTTCTCTTCTTGAGAATAAAATTGAACAAGAAATGAAGACAATTCTAGAGAAGAATTACGAACCTACTGAACCAAACTATGCAAGATTAATAAAAGCTTTTTATAGAGAATGTATGAATGCAAGTAAGACATTTGTTAAAATCCCGTTACATTTTTAAATTTTACCAATTGTGTAAATCATGCAGCTAAAATCAAAAAACTAAATTTAAATGATTAATATCATAATTGTGCAAAAAAAAACTTGGCAGACGATTTAATTTATTAATCGCTTGCAGATAACACCAAACAACAAAATCTAAATTCAATTTTGGACTTGTTAAAAAAAATTGGTGGATGGCCACTTTTAGAAGGAAATTCTTGGAATAATGTGAATTTCCAATGGGAAAAATTTGGCTCCCTATTGGACAGTTCCAAAGATAATTTCATTTTTTCAAATTTTCGCCAAGATACAAAAAATAATTCAAACATAATCCTACGAGTATGTAAAGTGATTATATGTTTCTTCCAACAAATTGAGCCTTAAATTTTTGTTTATAATTTATTAATTGCTATTATTTTAGATTGAACAACCAACAAATCTTAATGTATCCCCTAAATATTATAATGAAATAAATGACACTGTACATCTTTTTGGA
Source organism: Leptopilina boulardi (assembly GCF_019393585.1). Classification (NCBI taxonomy): domain Eukaryota; kingdom Metazoa; phylum Arthropoda; class Insecta; order Hymenoptera; family Figitidae; genus Leptopilina; species Leptopilina boulardi. The sequence continues at coordinate 2,333,810 of NW_026137778.1, forward strand.
GCTAAAAATGATAATATTAAAACTGATATAGATAAAATTATCGAAATAGAAAAAATGCTTATTAATGTAAGTATTCATTAAAAACTAATTGTTAAATGTTGATTAAAAAAAGATTTCTTCTTTGTAGATAAATTATTATCAGTTTGCAAGATACGTTCCAAATTTAATAAATTTTTAAACATCTGATTATTTACAGATAACTGTGCCAACGAGAGATAGAAATTATATTAATCTTACTAGAATGACTATTAAAGAACTCAATGGAAATTATTCTAATATTTTGTGGAGAGAATACATTGATTCTATTTTGAACCCAGTTACTAATATCAGAGATGATGATATTATATTTGTTATGGATCTAAGCTACTTTCATCAATTGAACAATCTAATTAATCATATCTCAAAAAAAGATCAAGCAAATTATCTTATATGGAAAGCAATTAACGATCTTCTTAGTAATTATGTTGGCGCTAGTGAAGACAATCCGCAGAAATGGAAACATTGTTACAATACTGTAAATAATTTTTTCCATAATAGTCTTGGAATGCTCTATGTCAAATACTACTTCAATTTATCAGAATCTGGGAAAAAAGATATCGACGAAATGTTCGAAAATATTTTTCAGCAGTTCAATACTCTTCTAAATGAAGTAAGAATTAGAATATTATTTTCTTGATGTAGAATTACAAAATTTTTCTGTATTGGAACAAGAATGTACTATTTGAGAAATTTTTTATGCTATTAACAAACAAAAAAACATGTATATTTTACAATTATTATAATGCATTATTAATTATTGCAAAATCTACAACTTCAAAAATATTAATTTAGTAAATCTATTTAGAGTTATTGGCTGGATGATAAAACAAAGGAAAAGGCTTTAGAGAAACTTGCATCATTGTCTATAACACATCCAGTAATTTTCAAATTATTTGATGACATGGAAATTGATGAATATTACGCAAAGTTGAATATAACGCCAAATAATTATCTTCAATTAATAATTGACATACAAAAATTTAACAGAAATAAAGATGCAGATTTATTTAGAAAATCTTTAAATAAAAATAGTTGGAATCAACAGTACAATCCAATGAAAGTGGGGGCAATGTCTATTCCTTTTAATAATAGTATTGGTTAGTATTTTCGCTTTTTGTGATATTTTTTAATTTTATCTAAAATTAGGACAAAATATTTATAAAACGCATAAAAAAATAACTTTAAATACATTTCAGTGACAATTTATATGGGTGCAAGTACTAAATATGTAAATATAATGAAAACATTAGATGGTCCATTCATGAAGACAGTGGTCCACTCTATTAATTCGACTAATTCATTTTTTGTTTCGTTTTAGCTGTATCACCCGGTATTTTTCAAGGAGTTTTCTTTAATGAAAACATACCTCAGTACATGAATTATGGATCAATAGGATTTGTCATTGGACACGAATATACTCACGGTTTTGACAGTTTTGGTCGAAATTTTGATAAACTGGGAAATCTCGTCAATTGGTGGGAGCCGGAAAGCAGTGAAAATTTTCGTTCAAGGGTTCAATGCCTTATTAATCAATATGGAAACTATACATTAAATGAAGTTAACTTAAAAGTAAGTTTAAAAAAGCTACGATTTCCGATTTATTTCGAAATTTATCCCCAACTTATAAAGATTTTTAAGGGAGAAACCACATTAGGACGCTATGTTTTAGCCGTTTTTCGAGATTTTTTTTAAAGCACGGAGAAAAATGAATTGTTGTGGTTACTAAAAATGAAGTTCACACAAAAATTCCAGATTGTCAAAATAGAACCAGCAGTTCTATTTGTTTTTGGGACAAAAAAATTGTTAAAATGGGATTGTTATTAAAACTATTCGGATTGTTCGGTAAACAAACAGAATTATTTGATGAACAAAGAAAATTGTTATGGAACAGTTGAAATAAAAAAATTAAATTGTTAAATCGGCAATACAATTTGTTGTATTAACAAAGCTTTGATCCGTCTAATACAATTTGTTCAGTTTCTTTGCCTTCTAAAATAATCGATAGCAGATTTCCGTAGGTCATATCATCAGTTTCATTTGCATTAACATTTGTCATTTTTTTTTAAAAAAACTAATAATAAAAGCAAAAGTGGCACATGTGCCAGAAGCAAAGGACGCGACGATCTGCATGCCCGTTTGCGAGAATTCAAGATGAGCACGTGACATGGAACAATAAACCTGTCAGCTGAACAAATCCGGATTGTTCAGCAATTGACAAAGAGTTTGCTTCTGCAACTATACGGAATTGCAAACTGAACAAAGCTGACAACAAAAAATTCGTATTGTTGTTAAAACAACATACATTTGTATTGACAACAATCCGAATTGTAATATTACCATTTCGAATTGTAATATCAACAAATCTATACTGACAGCAATCCAAAAATTGTTTGCACCACAATCCTATTTTTCTCCGTGAGGGATAAATTTTTTTTAATGAAATGCAAGAATAACATTATGTTGCACACATAATTATCTGTATCTCACAATTTTTTAAAGCATTTTCATTAAAAACATTCGAAATTAGCAGCCATTAAACCTTGAGCTGCAACATCGAATTTCGCTCTGAAAACTTTTTCAGCCTACTTTTGAATACATAAACTGACTATTTATGCAATAAAATTCAATTTTTTGAAAAATTTAATGTAGTTTCCCTCTTTAAAAATTAATTTAATAATTATTATTAATTTCCTAAAATAATTGGTTTAAAAAAAATTTCATTTTCTGTTTTGAATCTAAAAATCAGATTAGATGAAAAATTGAAAATTAATATTATAAATAACCGTCAAAAATCAGTTGCCAACATTTGTATGAACTTTATTTTTGTAATATTTTCCAGATAAATGGCACGATAACGGCAGAAGAAAATACTGCAGATAATGGTGGAGTTAAAACTGCATATTTAGCTTATCAGAGCTATGTGAAAAAACATGGTCGCGAAGCTTTGTTGCCAGGTGTAAATTATACACAACTTCAGCTCTTTTGGATTAGTTTTGCTCAAACTTTTTGCGAGAAAATTACTCCACATAAACAGAGGAACAAAATTAACAGCGACTATCACAGTCCTGGGGAATTTCGAGTTCTTGGTTCCCTTGTCAACCGAGAAGAATTTGCAAAAGATTTTCAATGTTCAAACAACAAGTGGATGAATCCTAGAGAGAAGTGTTCCGTTTGGTAATTCCAAAAACGAAATTGACAATTCAATATAAACATAGAGATCTGTTTGAACGATTTTATTTAATTTAACACAGTTTTTGAGTTTTATTTTTATAAATTAAGAATTCCATTTTCTAAGTGTAATACAAATAAATATTTATTTTCTTATATTAGTCAAGTAACCGACTAATTGAATGAAATAAATTTTCTTTCAGTGTAGAAAAAAAAATGCATTTGTAATATATTTTTCATTCCAACAGAGTGAACAAAAAAAAAAAAAAAAGAGTAAAAGTTTAGACTGATCTAAATTAAAAGTGTGGCTGAAATGATATTATAATTAAGACACGAGACTTCCTGAAACTTGTTTTGAGTTGTCATGGAGGTCTCAGTCTTGAAATTTCTTATAACACCGAGTTATGCCAACAATCTGGTGTGTTGATTATCAATGGTCTTGATCCATCACCATGGACTTAAAGACGTTCTCTGATATAGTCAGGCATGCAGACTGACAAGACTTGGACAGTAAGCTCCAGTGGCTATCTGATTTATTACGAACTCCTTCTTCTCACAACGGAAGGCTATGCGGCTTTCTCTTTGTCTCACTTCACCTTATATTCTTGTTCCTTATATATATATATACATATATATTTGTATTACTCGAAAAACGAGAAAGTCGAGAAGTTATGTTGTTATATACACTGTGCGTATATAACGGTGCGATATCTGACGAAATACGTCGCGTGGCTATCAATTTTGCGCGCACTGTGCGCCACCATTTGGATATTATAAATAAGCCACAACAGCATTGCAACTACCAATCTGGTTTCTCGTAGGGTATTAGCGCCACTGGATATTATTTCTGCAAACAACGATAAACAATAATTTATACCACACACTTTGTTCTTAATTTTAAGCCGGTTTTGACATAATATGGAAAATGATGGCAATTATTTCTCAATGAGTCCTTTTGTTTTTTAATTTTTGTCATCTATTTATTTAATATTCACTCTCTTCTATAAAATATATAGATTAATTTCGATCCATAGTATAAACTGTGCGATTCCAGGTGAGATTTTGACTTTTTCGGAGTAGATTAACCGATTGCAATGAAACTTTGGAATTTTGTTATATATATTATAGTAAGACTAATCTTTAACGTAAATTTCAGCTTAAAATATTTGTTAGTTTACGAGATTTGCAATAATAACAAAAAATTTTAAACTGCTATATCTTCCGTTCTAATAATCAGATTGAGGTCTACTTTTTTTTAAAATGTCAAGGAAAATGAGAGGAATAAATCTCTTTCAGAACAATTTTTTATAATTTTACAACTAAAAAAATTATTAAATAATAATTGAATAAATTTCACGCGACTATCTAAAATTCAATCACTTAAACGCTAAAATGATCTTACCAGTGTTTTCTTTAATGTTCCAAAGGAATCCAATTGTAAATGCAAGTTTAACTTGGTTAATTTTAATAATTTACGAGTATAAACAATTGCGATTTCTGCTAGTTGACGTGCAGACGACATTGCGCACGCAGCGTTCTCACGTAGCCAATTTAGTCCACGAATCACGTCAGCTAGTTACAGGAGAATGCTGCGTGCGCAATGTCGTCTGCACGTCAACTAGCAGAAATCGCAATTGTTTATACTCGTAAATTATTAAAATTAACCAAGTTAAACTTGCATTTATAATTGGATTCCTTTGGAACATTAAAGAAAACACTGGTAAGATCATTTTAGCGTTTAAGTGATTGAATTTTAGATAGTCGCGTGAAATTTATTCAATTATTATTTAATAATTTTTTTAGTTGTAAAATTATAAAAAATTGTTCTGAAAGAGATTTATTCCTCTCATTTTCCTTGACATTTTAAAAAAAAGTAGACCTCAATCTGATTATTAGAACGGAAGATATAGCAGTTTAAATTTTTTTGTTATTATTGCAAATCTCGTAAACTAACAAATATTTTAAGCTGAAATTTACGTTAAAGATTAGTCTTACTATATATAACAAAATTTCAAAGTTTCATTGCAATCGGTTAACCTACTCCGAAAAAGTCAAAATCTCACCTGGAATCTCACAACTTTATAGACCTGCTGATCTTAATCGAGTAACAAACTCAGAGAAATAGAGCATAATATATATATATATATAAATATATACTATTTGATCAAACTAATACGTAAATACAAGAGGCCCACGATTAAAAGCGTTCCGCCGATTATCGCGATATCGTGTAATTTATTGCTCCGTGACGTTGCGCTGGGGCCCCTCGTATTCTGACAATGAGTCAGAACTTAATTTTTGTGAATATACTATGTATAAGAATGTTTGCGCCGTGAGGCAAGCTACATAATAACTCTCTAATTGCTCTATGAACAATTAAATATTGTGTTGTAAATTATTTTTTTCAAATTATCCATTTTTTTTTGGTAAAATACGATTTTAAAAACATATAATTTCCATGAATTAGTAGTTTTCTACTAGCAATTAGTAGTTTTTCTTTACTAAAAATTAAAAACTTCAAAGGCTGCGCAATAGTTTTTAGCATGCATGAGTTACGAATCTTAGTGGTTAAAAATTATCAAAATCTCAAATTTAAAAAAAAAAATTTTACAATTATACATGTGCAAGAACATGAACGTGTTCATGTACAAGTACTTATACATGAAATTGTACAAGATCATGTACATTTTCTTGTACAAGTATATCTTTCTTGTACAAGATCTTGCACCAGATCTTGTACAAGATCTCACACATGAACTTGTTCCAAATTCGTATGCATTTTCCTGTACAGGAACTGGTCAGAACTTGTACAAGTTCAGTTGCTGATCCTGTACAGGAAATTGTACAAGATCTTATACAGGGATTTTCAGTAGGGTAATACAGTAATATACTTAAGGAAACTTTTTTCTTAAAACTTTCTTAGAAACTATATGCTGTCCCCATTTACCCCAAATTTTATGAAATTTTCTAAATTTTGGGGTAAATGGGGACAGTCAGTTTCATGCGTTTAAAGCTTATCTAAATTTTATTCTGCTACATAAAATTAATCCTGGGAACGTAAATAACAACTTTAAAAAAAACCCGCAAATATTACATTTTAAAAGAAGAAACTTTGGTAATTTGTGAAAAATAACCAATTTGTTCCCATTTACCCCAACTGACCCTACATATTTTAAAGGATTATATTTGTTTGCCATTTTTTAAATATTCTTACATTAATGTAAAAACTGACACACAGAATACGGAAATATATAATGACAAATTATATTTTCCATTCCGACAAAGACATTTCTAAAATTGATTCCAATTAAGCTGGTTGAGCCGTGCAATACCATTGTATATATCATATTATTATGATTACGATTCCGGTCGTTGATGTAACGCACAACCAATAAATTTCCCAAACATTATCGCCCGCATAATATTCTCGATATCGTTGAAACATTCAACCATTCTATACTGATTACACTCTTGGCAAAGAAGAAAATGCTCTTTTATTGATAGCGCAAAAGTATATAGAAATTGTAACTGGATTGCAATTTTCTTTATATATATGTACCTCAATATTAGTAATTTTTCTATATACGTATATAAAATAGAAATTCGCTGATTTGAAATACATTTCTTTGGCTTTATATTATATATATATATAAAGTAATAATGGTGAAACTGTCGAGATATCATTAAAATTGAGAAAAGAAACTTTGTGAATCTACAAAGACACTTTAATAGAAGATTATTGATAAGATGAAACAAAAGAATAGAAACAGAAGAGAAAACAAAAGAAGCAGAAATTTACTTTCTTCAATGGCTTTGATATATTCTCCTTTATCTTATTTCTCTCCTCCCCCCCTCTCTCTCTCGCTCTCTCTGCTCTTGAAACAGTGTATAAAACGAAAAATCGCATTACACTTCGTAGGAGTCAGTCTCTCTTTTTAAAATTTACTCTTTTCACTAATTAATTACTCTTTTTTGTAATGTGAAAAAGGTATCACAAATTGATTTTTTTTTTGAACCTCAGGCTTCATTTTGCCCTTTTAAAAAAATCTACAAAATTTTAGACCGATTCATTAAGATTTATTCGAGTAATCAAGAAATCAAAAAATTGTCAAAAAACAGACGAAAGGCTTTAGCTCGACTTTTTTTTCAGCCTCTAAATATTCAATTTATTATTATTATTTTTAATAAATTAAAAAAAAATCATAACTTTTTTCTTTAAGTCTCAATCGAAAAATGTGATACATGTCACTGATAGGGGTGACTAGAATTCATGAAGAAAATCAAAATTGATCATTCTTCATGAATTTTTGTCCTCGGCCGAGTCATTGGTAACGGGTCTGCTACGCTTTCCAACCAAACTCCACGCCGCGCCTCTCTCCTATTTCCCGCTTTTCTCTCCCACTCTCCACGCGTCAGGCCCTTTGCTGTCAACGCGTCACTTCTTTAAACCTCCTGCTCGCCGGATACTTTTCCGAGCGGAGTTTTCAGTTAATTTGTTTAAAAAAAAGGTTATGTTCGAGGTTTAATGTTTTTAGATCTATACATATTAATTATAACTTATAATTTATTATAAATAATTATTATATTGTAATAAATTGTGATTAACTAATTAATAATTACAATTGTTGTTATTATAATAATTGTAATTTTATTGATTGTTAATTATAAATATTATTGTTATAATAATTTATAATTTATTTATAATTTATAATGTTAGATATATATATATATATATATATATATGTGTGTGTGTGTGTGTGTATTACTTATAAGTTTTCAATTTAGTTCTTATTGTTTAACGCTACGAGCGCTGTTCTGTAGTAAATACGTAGTTATTATTTCACTCGCAGTCGAGATGACTTGCTAAGTGTATATAAGGTCTGAGTGTTAGAACACCAGCCAGCAGAGATTTGCCGCCTAGCGGCGTGTAGGTCTCTTGCGTACTTTCAAATAAAGGTTCTTCTAACTGAACTTTTCTACTTTTCTTTCACCCTACTACCGTAGGCCTACTAATCAATTTCTATTTTCAGGCCCCAACCCTCTTTCACACTCTCACTAACGTGAATCGTACGGGGAGTCTCTCTCTACGGGCGGTTACGTTACGTGCAGGGTCTCTGGCCCACCTATCCGATACGGGGAGTCACTCTTTACGAGTCGGATTACGGTACGGGCCCAGAGAACACAAAAAACCCGCCTAACGATACGGGGAGTCACTCTTAGCGAGTCGTTAGGCTACGGGTAACCCTCCAGCAATATTCGCCAGACAATCCGTAAATACGGAAGACTACGCTTCTCATCGTCGTCCTCACGTGACGTGACCACCAGGTGCCGCCTCACTAACGTAAACGTACGGGGAGTCACTCTTATCGAGCGTTTACGTTACGTGAAGAGCCGCAAAGCGTTTACGGCCCACCTACACCGATACCGGGAGTCACTCTCAGTGAGTCGGTTATGGTACGGATGCCGGAACCACCAGGTGACGTCATCTCACACGCTCTCGTTTCACTCCATGCGACAGAGAGAGATAGCACTTCATGTGACGTCACTCTCTCTTACTCTAATACAACACAAACTCATTCGCGCCTGCACAAACGTAATTTTGGTAATTTGTTTACGTTTTTTCCCACCTTTGAGCCTTTTACCCATGTGACTGGTATCAAATGTTACAGGAAAAAAGTGTCTCATTTCGGGAGTATTTTATGGGAAAAATATAAAAATAAATTTTTTTTCAAAATTCAAAATTTTGAATTTTTTTGAGACTCAAAAAATTCATAACACTTTGGTTTTAGCCTCTGTTGGAAAATGTTACGGGAAAAAAGTGTTTTATTTTGGGAGTATTTTATGGGAAAAATATAAAAAAAAAATTTTTTTGTTTTTTAAAATTTTCAAAAACTTAAAAATAAATTTTTTCTTTAAATTAACGATAAGATAATACATATAAAACATAATACATACCTATTTTTTTAAATTTATCGATTTATGTCCAAATTATTTTCTAAATTAAATTTTTTTTTAAATTCAATTATTTTTATTGTTCGATTAAAAAAAAATACAAAAATTTCAATACTGTGGTTTTAATATCACGCAATTAGGGTCAGTTGGGGTAAATGGGGACAAAATCACTATTTTTCACAAATTACCTAAGTTTCTTCTTTTAAAAGGTAATATTTGCGGGTTTATATTTTTTTAAGTTGTTATTTACGTTCCCAGGATTAATTTTATGCAGCAGAAAAAAATTTAGATAAGCTTTAAACGCATGAAACTGACTGTCCCCATTTACCCCAAAATTTAGAAAATTTCATAAAATTTGGGGTAAATGGGGACAGCATATAGTTTCTAAGAAAGTTTTAAGAAAAAAGTTTCCTTAAGTATATTACTGTATTAAGGGATGAAAAAACTTTAAAAAAAAATTTGTAAATGGTAAATGGGGACAGCTTGTCATTATTAACCAAACTGACAAAAATAAAAAAATTCAATTGAATTTATGTTATGGGAGTCATAAGGAATAAGAAAAAAATTTTGTATGATTTTTAATTCTGTTTTCTTTGAAATGGAGGCAAAATACTGAAACAGTTTGACGTTGATTTTCAAGTTTTTATGCATTGAGCGATAACTTTTTTTATCTTGCTGCCAATTGTCAAGATAAAAGCTTGGCAATACTCAAAACCTCTTGCAGGTGATCTGAGTTTAAAATATTGACGTTGAACTTAATTTTATAACTGTAAATTAAGCTCCAAAACCTCTTGTCCCCATTTACTCCAACTGACCGTAATTAAAAATTACAATTAATTAAAAAAAATTAATTGCTAAATAATTGAATTTAAAAAATTTTAATTGTTCGTTAAATAAGTATTTGTTAAAAATGGAAAAAAATAAAAAAATTTCTAAAAATATTTTGTTTTTAATATGATCAAAATATAATTGACAAAATGTCCCAATTTCAATAAATTTAAAACAATTAATTGAAACCTGAATTAAATTTTTGATATTTAAAATAAAATATAAAAATTTTATGATTAACTAATTAACTTAATAATTCAAAGAAATTAACAATGCAACAGATTTTTTACGCGCTTGTATAATTTCCTAGTATAAAGTTAATTATAACTTCTACGATCAGCTTCATTTAAAATTTGACACTTACTTTTCAAATATATTAAAAAAAAATTTTTCAAATTTGTAATTTTAATATTGAAACAATATGAAGATATATTAAAACAATGAACATTCATTTATCTTCGTATATTGTGCGTTAAATAAAAATACTGATTTTTGAGCTTACAGATTCGTTTTTGTCGGATTATGAAAACCTTTTTTTTTAGCTCCAAGTGTCTATAATAAATCCCCAAGAATTTTAATAAAGAAGCAAAGAACAGTAGAGGTGACAGTTATTCTCCACGGCTTGGTATCAAATTAAAAAAAGTGATCTCTAAATGGAAAAGAGAATAAGGGGATAGAAAAAAAAGTATACGCAGTGATTCATTGCCTTGCGTGTGGTTTTCGTCAGAATTTCTCCTCGTAGGAAAAAAAGGGGTTTACGATAGCCAATTTCCTGTTTAAAGATTTTCTAGTTCACTTTTTTTTCTCATATTATTTTATCGTAGGTATTTTTATGTATAATATTCATCATTTCTTAATTTTCCTTGAATTTTATTTTTATCTTTTATAAATGTATTTTTCAAAATACAAAAGTTCACTTTGTTTCTTCTATATACTCCGAGAAAATCAGACAAATAGAAGAAAACGAAACCACTGGAAATGAGAATTCAGTTTCAAGACTGCAAACACTTTTCTCAACCAATGTTTAGTGGAAAATAAAAACATAACAAATAAATCAATGGGAATTTTATTGGTATTTCCAAGTCCCACATTTAAAGTGAAATCATAAAAATAAAATATTTATTTGATTTGATAGTTCAATTTAATTAGAATAAAGCTTGTTAAAATTGTAATTTAATGTTATATTTGATATATAGAAATCTTTTATAATCTTAAATGTATAAGTTACAGATAAAAGCAATTTTTTTGAGTTATATCGAATTTTTAAGAGGTAATCCATTTTCATAATATTTATTTTTATAAAAACCTATATATGTATATAAAAAGTGGAAATATTCTTTTGTTCCTTTATCTCCTCGTTTTCTTCATTTTGAGTCTTGCATTTCAGACATTCACTCAGGGGATAGAAAACGAGTGCCCCTCTCAAATCCCTATTATCCATTCTTAGAATCTTTAACCAGTTCAATGAGGATGAAAAAGTGGACTAAAAGGTGATTTTCTGGTTAACTATTTTTTTTATACATTAATACATAAAAGTGGAAAAAATTCTTTACTTAAAAAACAAGTTAAAAAAAAATTGTTCATTTCATGACCATTTAGCTTCCTCATCATGATAAACATTATTAGTTTCAAAAAAAATTCAAAATTTCAATTTTTTTGTTAAAAATAAAGATCAATTTTATAAATATTGGTAAAAATTTTATTTTTATACATCAATCAATTTGTTTTGATGCCAGGAATACAAAATTTATTAAAAATTTTCATGAAGAAAAAAGTTATTTTAAAAAATATAAAAAAAGATTTGTTTTCAAAAATTAAAAAATGATTTAATTTGTAGATTTTAAGTAAAATAATGTCTTTATATAGGTTATCAATTCATTTTAGTGTGAGAACTCAGTTTTTTGGACAAAAACATTAAATTTTAGTATGTAAAAAATTTTTTGATTAAAAAATGTATTTTTGAATTTTTAAAAAAGTGACATAAAAAAAATTATGCGGATATTTTTGGAAATCCTTGTGTCTAATTTCAGATATTGATGACTGCAATAAGGCTATTTATAGAAAATTTCAGGACAATCCATCAAAGCGTATTGAAGATAATTTGTACACAAGATTTTGTGACAACACACACACACACACACACATCTGGACATTTGTTTAAAACTTCAAGTATAGATAAAAATGAGCCCATATAACCTATTTCTAAAAAATCGAAAATCGTCACGAATACAAAGCTTTCTCGGGAGGAGAGAAAGCAAAAAAAAAATGAAAAATATATTACAAAAAATCAAAAGTAATATTTTAAAGATTGGCTCTAAAATCATGATATTATAGACAATTAGAGTGACGAGATCTTTATTACAGCTTCAGTATAGCTATATACCTGGTGACAGACTTTAGAGACTCGTATCGCTTATATATAAATTTCGCTGGAGAATATATACATATATAACAGACCCTCGGTTCCGCTAAATCCCTTAACGACCATTTTGGTCAGTTTACCACGTGCCACTGCAAAGGCTAAGAATCCAAAAACAGATTAACGAAATTATATTTAGTTCACTAAAAATCAAAAAACAAAATACTGAAATTAGTTTTGTATTCATAAATATATTTTTAAATTCTAAATTAAAATAATAAAAATATATAAATTTAATTAAAACATTTTTTATTGAAATGTTAAAAATGTGTTAATTATTTGCGAATGCTCTGAGCGTGATGACATCCTTTAATTTTCCAAATGGAGAAAAATTCTAATCCTTTCTCAACGGCTAGAAACGACAGTAAAATATTGGCGAGAGATATGAAGAGAAGCTGAACTATTGTTGGATCAATTACTTTCTCGACTTCATCCCAACGGACTTAATAATACAAATACCGCAAAAGCTGAAGAGAAGAATAATGCTCTGACCTCCACAAACGAGCATTCCAAAGTTGCCAGAAACGTGGATCGGTTTCATATATATATATAAAGAGAGAGAGAGAGAGAAAAGACATCTATTATTTAAAATCGGTAATTAATTCATTATATTTGGACACATCAAAGCAATTTGTTCAAACAAGAAATAGAGATAAAATATTTGAATAAACGTATGTTCATTTTAATTGACTGACCCAAGTAAATACCACCTCGTGATTATATGAATTCTGCTCTCCATCCTATTTTCGTATATATTCATTTCTCAAAGGACATGAAAAGATATTTGCATTTGAATGCTCTTCCACAGACCCTCAACAAATAGATATTGTCAATTCATCCATGAACTCAATCCTTCGATTCAAGTTCAATTCATATGATTATCCGAAACTTCAAAAAAAAAAATATATATATATATATGGACGATTCCACGTGAAATTTACTTATGATATTTTAAATTTGGATAAATGTATTTTTCCGTATAAAAAAATGATACATATACGCGTATTTTTTTTATAAGTGCCAAAATTTTTTAGTTATAAATTTTTTAAAATAAATAAAATATCATTTATTTTCAAACTGACAGGTAATCATTTTTACATTTTAGTAAAATTTTTAGTTTAATAATATTATTGTCTAATTTATTAAAAATGGATAAATTAACTCTTTGGATATCCATATTTTACTTACAATCATTGTTTTTACCATTTTTTTTACTGATTTTTTGAAATTTTTCACATCAAACCGAATGTCAATTCTCCGCAGGTTTTCTCTCGAAATAATTGATAGATTCAGCTATTAAATGACAGAGTATTAATAATTTGTCAAAAAATTGATTTTTAAACAATACCCTATATTGGGGGAAAAATTCAATATATGGCAACAATACGATTTTTTTAATTTCGATACAAATATTCAATGTTTTAAGAATAAATTTTTTTTATAAAATATCAACATACTCTGTCACTACGTGACATAATGAATTCTTATTTTTGAATTCTCAATAAAATTTTAGCTCAATCTATCAAGTACACTTTTCGAGAAAGCCTGCGGAGAATATTTACAAGTGAAATCACAACAATCACATTTTTCAATTAAAAATTTTTAGAATTTAATTTTTGTATGTTTATTTATTTATTTAATACATTCCCCACAGTCCTTAGGGACCATAAATGGGTAACTAAATTTGTATGTGATTTCTAAAAAATTCTTCATCAACAGAAATCAAAACTAGCAACACGCGCGCGCGCAAATGCGCGCTATCAACATTCCATTAGTCAACTTTCTTATATAGAAAAATGTTTAAATCATAATGATAATGTAATTTTATAATTCAAAATAATGATAAAATACCCCAAAAAAAATCAATTTTTCATAGATAGACAATTTTATTGCAAATTCTTGAACAAAATACACTCAAAAGTGTAGAAGAAAATTAAAAGCCTAATATAAGTAGGGGAAAATATTCGAGATAATCTTTCGGGAATATTACTAAACTCTAAACCCGGGAGTATCGAACAAAAAAAGTATGGCGCAATGTTTGATTCGTCCAGCGGATGCTGAGCTACACTCAAATCAATTTCGGAAAAAATTTTGAAAAATTAAATTTTCGAGATAATCGCGCAGGAATACCATAACTGTCTTTAACAAGCGAACAAAAAATGTATGGGGAACTTTTTGATTGGTCAAGCGGATGCTGAGCTACAGTAAAAAACAAATTTGGAAAAAATTACAAAAAATTAAATTTGCGAGATTATCGGTCGGGAATACCGCCAATAAAATAGTCAAAAAGTTCAGCATAAAAAATGTATGGCACACTTTTTGATTGGTCCAGCGGATGCTGAGCTACACTCAAATCAATTTCGAAAAAAATTTTGAAAAATTGAATTTTCGAGATAATCGCGCAGGAATACCATAACTGTCTTTAACAAAAAGTAGCGAACAAAAAATGTATGCGGCACTTTTTCATTGGTCCAGCGGATACTGAGCTACAGTAAAAAACAAATTTGGAAAAAATTACAAAAAATTATATTCGCTAGATAATCTTTCGGGAATACCGCTATAGTGATTAGAAGAAAGTTCTGAACAAAAAATGTAAGGCGCACTTTTTGATTGGTCCAGCGGATGCTGAGCTAAACTCAAAAATAATTTGGAAAAATTTTCAAAAAATTAAATTTGCGAGATTATCGGTCGGGAATACCACCAATAAAATAGTCAAAAAGTTCCGCACAAAAAATGTATAGCAAACTTTTTGATTGGTCCAGCGGATGCTGAGCTACACTAAAAAACATTTTGGAAAAATTTTCAAAAAATTAAATTCGCTAGATAATTGTTCGAGAATGCCGCCATAGTGATTAGAAGAAAGTTCTGAACAAAAAATGTATGACGCACTTTTTCATTGGTCCATCGGATGCTGAGCTACAGTAAAAAACAAATTTGGAAAAAATTACAAAAAATTAAATTCGCTAGATAATCTTTCGGGAATACTGCCATAGTGATAAGTAGAATGTTCTGAACAATAAATGTATGGCGCACTTTTTGATTGGTCCAGCGGATGCTGAGCTACACTAAAAAATAATTTGGAAAAATTTTCAATAAATTAAATTCGCTAGATAATCTTTCGGGAATACCGCTATAGTGATTAGAAGAAAGTTCTGAACAAAAAATGTATGGCGCACTTTTTGATTGGTCCAGCGGATGCTGAGCTACACTCAAATCAATTTCGGAAAAAATTTTGAAAAATTAAATTTTCGAGATAATCGCGCAGGAATAGCATAACTGTCTTTAGCAAAAAGTAGCGAACAAAAAATGTATGCGGCACTTTTTGATTGGTCGAGCGGATGCTGAGCTACACTAAAAAACATTTTGGAAAAATTTTCAAAAAATTAAATTCGCTAGATAATTGTTCGGGAATGCCGCCATAGTGATTAGAAGAAAGTTCTGAACAAAAAATGTATGGCGCACTTTTTGATTGGTCCAGCGGATGCTGAGCTACACTCAAAAATAATTTGGAAAAATTTTCAAAAAATTAAATTTGCGAGATTATCGGTCGGGAATACCACCAATAAAATAGTCAAAAATTTCCGCACAAAAAATGAATGGCACACTTTTTGATTGGTCCAACGGATGCTGAGCTACACTAAAAAACATTTTGGAAAAATTTTCAAAAAATTAAATTCGCTAGATAATTGTTCGGAAATGCCGCCATAGTGATTAGAAGAAAGTTCTGAACAAAAAATGTATGTCGCATTTTTTGATTGGTCCAGCGGATGCTGAGCTACACTCAAATCAAGTTCCGAAAAATGTTCGAAAAAATATATTTTCGAGATAATCGCACCGGAATACCGTAATAGTCATTAGAAGAAAGTTCCGAACAAAAAATGTATAGTGCACTATGTGATTGGTCCAGCTGATTTAAGAAATGATTATTACGAACTATAAGATTTTTCTTTAAATATCTTTAGGTGAAATTGTGTAATTGACACATGAGTATTTTTTTTATGTATTTGCAGTTAATTATTTCCATTATTTCTGTGTAGAATTTACTATAATGTTTAATAATATTGTGAATACCAATACGACATTGACGATATAAGGACGACCTCAAAATTTGGTTAAACAATTTTTTAATAACCACGATTTAAATTGTATAATTTAATTTAATCAACGAAGCTTATTAATCCTTTTATAATGAACCCTTTCTCTTCGTAAAATCTTGATAAATATTGCCATGCAGAGTAAATATTCCAATATTTTCTCACATATGAACATTTTAATTAGAAACCGATATTTTCTGATTTTAGCAAGTGAATAATATTCGTAAGATTCCAAGTCCATATTTAGGAAATTTTTTGTGCTTTGTATGTATATACATCAGGCAATAAAAGACCAGTCGCATCGACATAAAGAAATATCCAACATTCTCGCAGTTGTATATTGCATCCTGTCGATTTCACTCGAAAATTGTCCGCAACGATCGATCGAAGCAGACACACACACACACACACTGTACGAGAATCAATTTTTGACGCCAGCAGCACCTGTTGCACACGAGCGAACCTTCAAAATTTCTCTTAAATATAATATATTTTTCTTTTATTTTCTTTTTTCTCAAAAAAAAATAAGTTCCAAAATTAAGAAACTAAATTGAGATAATGAAAAAAACATTTAAATATTTAAAAATCCTCATGATAAAAAAACCAACTCCACTTTTGGCAAAATAAAAGAGTGTTGACGCATAAAAGTGAAGAAGTAAAAGAGGTCTTGTTCATCCTGAAAGCAAGTCATTTATCATTGGTGAGAAATTAATTATTAAATACCTTGTGATCGTAAACTCTTTCGCTTTTGGCGAAAAAAAAATAATAATAATACAACGGAGTGAGATACAAAAGTCACTTTTTGTCTATAGTAAAAAGTACTTTTTTCAAAGAGAAAGATTCTTCTGAATATTTAATTCTTAATCACACGCTATGGAAAAGTAGAGGCGAGCACGAAAGAAAAGGGGCTCGTCGCACCCTTTTTGAGGGACTTGCAAATACCCTTTCAAAAACTTCTTCTCATATCGTATCACATACAAAAATGTCAGAACGGTAGAGACTCATTTCTTCAGCTTGATATCCGATATCTATGTATGAATATGCTCCTTTTTTGGCTTTACTTTTTCTTAGTGTTCATCGCAACTCATCTACCTCCGTCGTTGCTTATGCTAACATTGAAGAAATGAGAGTTGCACTATATGTATGCGTATACGAAAACCGTTTCTTTCAAACACTTCTTTTCATTAATCAAAGGAGCTTATGAATCAAAAATAAAAGAATTTTCTATTTCCGAGGTATTTAACTTTTCTTCAGAAAATCCATCTACATGTACATAAATTTCTTCAAAAAAACATCAATTTATTTTAAAAAAAAATGTTATTGTTATCCCCATCTCTTTATTTTTAAAAGAGTTTATTTTTTGTCTATTTTTTCAATTAAAAGAATTTTTGTTTTAAATTTCTGTTCTCTCATAACGAACTTTTACTAATTGTTATTGAGCTGAAGAACCTAACGTTAATTGTTTAACGGTTACAAAAACCAATTTATTAAAGTTTGTTCAAATTTTAATCATTACCAATCGAAAGAGCATAAAAAAATGTGTCAGAATCCATGAGTTTTATTCCAAATTTGATGTCGGAAAGATATGAAAAATCAAAATTAATTTAATCTTTCTTATTTCTTAATCGTTAACGATCGCGTTATCGGACGCTTATTAAAGTTTGTTCAAATTTTAATCATTACCAATCGAAAACAAACTTTAATAAGCGCCCATTAACGCGATCGTTAACGTTTGAGAAGCCATAACTTCTTCAATATTTTGATTTTTCATATCTTTCCGACATCAAATTTGGAATAAAATTCATGGATTCTGATTAAAATTAAAATTAAAATTTGAACAAACTTTAATAAATTGGTTTTTGTAACCGTTAAACAATTAACGTTACGTTCTTCAGCTCAATTAATTGTTAATAAAATTTTATTCTATATGCGACGCTCACACGGACCTTAATTATCATATCCCGTTAACTATCACAGGAAAAAAAGAGTGTTATTTTAACACCAGAATTGGTGTTAAAATAACCCGCAACAAATTTTACCCTAAATCTGGGTTAAATCTTATGGGTTTTAGCATTGGAGAAAATTACCCGCAACAAAAATAATATCAGCTTTTTTCTGTATATTCTATAGAATAGAATTCAAAAAAATAATTTCATTTAATTTGGAAATTTTTTTTTAATTTCACATATAGAATTTGAAATAAGTAAATTTCTATTTCATTTAATTCTATTCGAGAAAAAGAAAAAAAAATGAGTAAAAAGAATCGATTCTAGTTATTAATGCTTACAAGTCTGTTATGAGGTGACGCAATCAAAACCACATCAACTTTAGAAGTAAATTTACAAAATTAATTTTTTGAATGGATACTAAAAAGGAATTAAATTTGATTGATAAAAAATTTAAATCTATTCCCTTTAGCAGCATTAAATTTTACTTTATTGCTTAAGACATTGAAAAGAATTAACAAAAATTATAAATAAATTCCAGTTTTAGAATAGAAAATTTTCTTTTTTTTAATCGGTTCAAAAAGTTCTTTTGCTATATACGTTTATTTAATGAAGCCTTTTGTAATTAAAATTTAATATTCTGAATAATACAATTTTGAATTTGAAAGGAATTTATTTTTTTTTAAATATTTCGTTCAATTTGGAGAATTGAAAAAAAGGGATCAATTTCTCCGCATTAAATAATAGGATTAAAAATTTGTTGATTGTAAAAATGATATTTTTTATTTATTTTAATTTAAGCTCTCTTACTGGAATTTGAAAAAAGTTGATCACCCGGCAAGAAGTGGTTAATTAAATGCGTATGTGGTTGTGATTTCACATGTTCATATATTCTTGCTCCACAGGTTTTCTAGCAAAATATTTGATAGATTGAACTAAAATTTTTGTTGAGAACTCAAAAATAGTATAAGGAATCGCTGTTATGTGCCAGAATATTATTATTTTTTGAAAAAATTTATTTAAAAAAAAAAAATTTACAAATTTTAGTGATGAAGTTTAACACTATATTTTAGCAATGTGATTTTTTTATTTTTCATGTAAATCAGGGTGTCTCTAACAACGGCTAGGAAAAAAATTCCCTGACTTTTCCCTAACCTAAATTACACTAAAAAATTTTTATTTTGATCAAATAAAATTTATTTTGGTACACTTAAATCATTTATCTGTCTATTATCCACTAATTTCATATTTATTTAAACCAAATAAATAATTTTTCGTAAAAAATAAAATATTTAAGTGAAATAAATAAACTAATTGGGGACGTATAAATATTCTCAACATTTAATTTAAAAGAATTTTTACGACGTCAAATCTTAAATTATCAAATTTTTATTTAGTAATATATTATATAAAGCAGATTTTCTAGTACATCGAATTTCAAATTAATACAATTTCAATTTAATGGAATTTATGTCAAGAAAAATTGCATAAAGAACAATTTTTTTTAACAGAATTGTTATTTTAGTAAATTTTGATTTATCAAAATATTTACTTAACAGAATTGTCATTGAATAAATCCACAATTAACAGAATTTCTATTTAACAAAATTTTTATTAAAGAATATTTTAATTCCAACTAATTCTTATTTAACAGAATTCTCATTAAAGAAAAATTCTACTTAGTTCTTTTTTTGTCAATTTTTATAGACATAAATTTCGTTAAATTGAAATTATATTAGTAGTTAGGTTGTTAATTTGTTTGGATAATTAATTTGTAGTGAGTTGTTTGGTTTGTTTATTTAAAAATCCATTTATTATCATCATAGAAATTCTTTTAAATCGAATTTTAGTTAAATGTAAATTGAAAATTTAGCATAATATAAAATTCACTTTATAAAATTTTGCTAAATAGAAATTCGATAATTTAATATTCGACGCCGTAAAAATTTTTATATGTTAAATGTGGGTATTAGCATTAAGTAATAAATTTATTCGTATTAATGAATAATTTACTTTATTCGAAGTTGAACCGATAAAATAAAATTGTACCAATTAATTTTTATTTATATTAAAAAACCAAATATTTCACTGAAAAAAAAATTAATTAATATTGTTATCAAAGTTTAAAAAATCATTCATTAGATTCAATAAATAGTAGTAAATAATTATTATATCACATGTCTAATAATTGAGTGTGAAGGCCAACTTTTTAATTTGCATTTGCTTTAGGGAAAAAAGTAAAAAAAAATTTTTAAAACTAATAGTTACTTTAATTTATTTATAAAAAATTCCACAAAATTTGAATTCAATACTCTGTAAAAGAATCTTCCGCTATAGAGACATTTTTTTTGCCAAGAGTCGATCTTTTTAATGGTGCATCAAAAAATTTCGTAAATTTTTTAATAAACAAATTGAACATGGTTTTTGAAAAAAGTGAATTTTTAATGTTTTTTTCAGTTTACTTGATTTTAATATGGCTATTTCAAATTTATAGAGTATTAAGATTTTATTTCATTTTTCGAATTTCAGTTTATTTAATGCAACAAATTATTATTTGAGAAATTTAAACCGTATTGGATTCCATATTACAAAAATTATTCATTCAAATGTAAATTATTTTGTTCAAAAATGGATTACTTATTTGAGATATAGTAATAAAGTAATCGATTACTTTTGGATAAAATAAATCGTTTTTCTGTGAATTTTCCGTAAATTATTATCGAACTTATTACAACCGATTGCCATGATTTAAATTTTTAATCGATTAGCGCACAGAAAAAAAGGTAGGTAAAAAGTTGTAAAGATAGAGGATAAAAGTCGTTAGGATATGTAGGGTAAAGGATAAATTTGTGATGGATAAAAATGTTACTAAAATATTACTAGAAAAATGGATGTCATATTTGAGTAAACTGTCTAATTTTAATAAAAATATTAGTAATTTTACACTTAACTTATTAAATCCACAAATTTTATATAAATAAGTAATTGCATGTGGAAATATTTTGCCTATAATAAAATATTAATAAAAATAACTTTGACTAATACAACTGACAGCTGACGACAGTGCGTAAATAATCAGAACTGAGAAATTACAACTCAACGTCTGTATTGTTGCACGAAAGCAGAGTTGGGTAGTAACTGAATTTTTTGTGCATATTAGGCTGTGTCAGTCAGGGATGAGTAAATGTAACAAACTCGAGGTTTTCTACGTATGTTACATGGTTTGTTACAGAGGTAAAATACGTATGTTACCCCCCCACTACCGAAAAATGCATTGTGTAACAAATTTTTGAAGTATCATACGTATGTAACATACGGTAACAAACCATGTAATATACGTGAAGTATGTTACCTACCCATCACTGCAGCCTAATATGCACAAAAAATTCAGTTACTACCCAACTCTGCTTTCGTGCAACAATACAGACGTTGAGTTGTAATTTCCCAGTTCTGTTTATTTACGCACTGTCGTCAGCTGTCAGTTGTACTAGTTAAAGATATTTTTATTAATAGACAATAATTATAGGCAAAATATTTTCACATGCAATTACTTATTTATAAAAAATTTGTGGATTTAATAAGTTAAGTGTAAAATTACTAATATTTTTATTAAAATTAGACAATTTACTCAAATATGACATCCATTTTTCTAGTAATATTTTAGTAACATTTTTATCCATCACAAATTTATCCTTTACCCTGTATCCTAACGACTTTTATCCTCTATCTTTACAACTTTTTACCCACCTTTTTTCTGTGAGGCCTTTTTTCAAAGACATAATTCAAACCATAATTAAAATCAATATTGTACAATTTTTCGGGTCAAATTTTAATCAGAATTCTATCGATTATTTTTAGAAAATGTTTAATATTATATTTCATTAATTATTATTCATATAATTTCAATAATTAAGGTTATTTTTTGTCTCATTTAATAATAAATTTTTAGTAAATTTGAAAATTTGCAATATTAATATAATATCACGTTCACGTGAAAATATTAATTCAAAATTTTAAACGAATGTTGAAAAATTTACGCAATATATATTGCCTGAATATTTCTGTTTGTACTTTGAGTTCAATATTTTCACATAAATAAACATTTTTATATTAAACTGGTTTCGTAGCGGAATCTATATACACTATTCAAACTTTAAAAATTTCAATTTTATAAAACCAAACTTAAATCAACAATTAATTACAATAAGGGTCAATTAACAAACACTAAATATGTGAATATATTTAGAAAATTTCTTCTGTTTTATGGCAGTCGTTACTGTATATTTTTTTTTTGTTATAACCCCTTCTCTTGGATACAATATTGCATAAAAAAAAATTCAATGATAAAATAATTTATTCATTTAATAGTTGTTTTCAAATACTACACACTCGCGTGATCCTGTAAAGAAATTCCCACAGGGAATCAAAGTATTTGAACTTTGGAACGCCATTATTTGGAACAGCAAATTCATTTTTATACCTTTTTTTTAAAGTAATTTAAAAACTTTATATCTAATTAATATATGTACATATATAGTAAGAGAGCATATGAAGAGAAAAGAATTAAAATTTTCTCATATTCTTTAAAGTTTTTCATTTATTTATTCTTTTCAATCTCGGAAATTCATTCTTATTTCCAATTCCTAAAATTGAAAAAAGCATTGAAATTAATTAATCTCTATTCTAAAATATAATCAATTATTTTACTAAATTAAACAAAAAAAAATTAACTTTTTACCGCATGTGGGGGTTATTTTTACCTAAGAGTATAATTATTAAATTAAAAAAGACTATAAACTTTTTATATTCTTATTGATAATTAATTTAAGGTCTTTAGGTTCATCATATTTAATTTTAAATTATTACATAAATTATAGAAAAATAACAAAATTTATTTTATAAAATGTATATTATTTGAATTCATTTCAGTTTGATAAAATTTCTTTTGAAAAAAAAATTCAAGTTTTTCAAAGAATAATTTTTTCAAGGTCCACTTTCAGTTTTTCTCAATAAATATAAGATGAATAATTAGAAATAAAAATATTTAACAAGTTTAAAAAATTATTTGCTAAATAAATTTTAAGAATTCATCAAATAAAAGTAGAATTTAAAGGAAAAAGTTATTTTTAAAAAATAAGAATAAATATTGGAAAAAAAAGGTTTTCAAAAACGAGAATTTTAGAAAAATGAAAGCAATAAATAACAAAAATTTAAGAAAATAATAAGTCGAAGAAATTGAAAGAAAAAATGATAATTTTAAAAATTTCAATTAAGCGAGAATTTGAAGAATAATTTGAAAAAGAAAAAAAAATATAAGAATTTTATAAAAATGAAGAGAAATTAAATTTAATGTAATATGTACAGTGTGGAAAAGGGAAAATCGAGAATTTTATAAATTTTCAGAATAAAAGGAGAAATTGTGAGAAAATTGAGAATTTCTAACTAGTTTGTAAAAGTAAATAAATATATAAATTTTATGAATTGCAAAATGAAAAATAAAAATTTGATGGAAAAATTGCTTTAAAAACGAAAATTTTTAATAATAAAAAGATTTAAGAAGATAAAAAATATTACAAAATATAAATTGAAAAAAAAAATCGAAAAAATCTTCGAGTTTTAAAAAAATTAGAATTTATGATAAAAAATCGAGATCTTTGTTCCATTTGTAAAATTAAATAAATGTTAGGAATTTTCAAAAAAAAAAAATTTGCAATAACAAACCAAATTTTTAGTTTTATATTAACAATCCAAATGTCAGTGTAACAAATTATTTTAAAAAATAAATATCCTTTTAGAAAATTTTAATAATTCAAGGTTTTGTTACAAAATTCAAGTTTTTTCAAGGGTAAAAAAAAAATTTAAGGACATTTCAATGTCCACTGGACTGAAGTATAAATAAAATTTTTAACGTTCAAGGAAAAAATATAAACACTAAATTAATGTAATAAAAAAATTCTTTATTATTGTATAAATATTTTCTATTTACAGTATCTTAATACAAATAATAAATTGTTATATTAGTTATAACAAGTTTTTTTTTACCTCAACCAAGCTGTTTCAATAGTAGAAAGGCCTCGCATATAGTTTTTGCCAGTGCACACAATTTCAGTAAATAATACAAGAGAATGTTTTGTATTATGAAGTACTGAAGATGGATGTATTGAAACAGTTTGTCTTGAACCAAGCTGAAAAATCAATATTACAAATTTTAATACCAAAAAAAAAAATTCTCTTTTCCCTTTCATAGATAACAATTTTAATTAAAAACTTACAGTCATGTACGTTTGATCTCTTTGAAGTTCAGCCACATTATCGTAGAGACCTTCGAGAAGAGCTTTTCTTAAATTTTCAGTATTTGTTCCACAACTTGATTTTTCCAAATTAGCTCTTTCAGCCGTTTCAGCCAATTGTTTTCGAACATTACATGCATACTCTAAATTCCTGTGATGCAAATAATTTTCTTTACAAAAAACTTTCTTCTCTTTTGTTTCCACATAATTGCGATAAATTTTCAATAATGTAACATGATCTCCTTCCTCTGAGCTAAACCTAAAAATAAAATGAGACAATGAGAAAACATAAGAATCCTAATATTGATAATTTATTTGAAAATTTCAATGAAATACATACCTTGTTCTTGCAATAGCGGATTCTTTTCTTTTGCTTGGAGGTTCATTAAACACAGATTCTCCAGAGAGCATTGCAATAACTATGAGAGCTTCTTCCAAGCATTGGTGTTCAACAGAAGCTAAAATCACTTTTGTAAAACGAGGATCTAACGGGAAACGTGACATTGTGCGACCCAAAGTTGTTAATTGTGGTGGTGAGCCTTTGCAAATAAATAAGTCAAATTTTAATTAACATAATTAACAGGCATCGGATTATACGACTTTTTCTGACATTTTTTTTCGAAAATACGATTTTTTTCGACTTTTTCAAATAAAATGCGACTTTTATGACTTTTTTTTACATTTTTTTTTACAAATTTTTTAAACAAAATAAGTAATTTTTAGTATACAATGCAGATCTTCTTTAGATCTAATTTATTTCATTTATTTAACAAATTTTAAATTAAATTTTTTTTCTAAATTAATTATTTTTAATAATTTTAATGAAATTCTTCACAAATTCAATTATCTTAAATTGTTGATCAATATTAAAAATTATATGAAATTTTACAATTGTTTACAATTTTAAAAAAATCGAATAAAATTACCAAAAATTTCAATTTAAAACCTATAAAAAATTAAATAATTTTAAAAATTTTCCATCTAAAACTTTTTGAATTTTAATCATTTCATTTATAACTCTTCCAAAATTCAATTATTTTTAATGATTTTTAAAATATTCTTTGAAAATTCAATTATCTGAAAACATTTTTCAATTAAAAATTTTTAAAGTTCAATTTTTCTCTTTAATTTTTAATAAATTCTTCAGCAACAAAAATTACTAAAAATTTTATTTCAAAATCACTTGAATTCAATTATTTTCAAAAATATCAATTTAAAGCCTTCTAAAATTTAATAATTTCTAAAACATGCCTACTGTAACTCTACCAAAATTTAATGATTTTAAATTATTTTTTTATAATATTCTTCAAAAATTCAATTATTTGAAATAATTTTTCAATTAAAAACTTTTGAAATTCAATTTTTGCCTGTAATTTCTAATAAATTCTTCATCACCAAAAATTTCTATTAAAAATCACTTGCAGTTGAATTAATTTCTAAAATCTGAATTTTAAATCCTTGAAAATTCAATTACTTTTAAAAAAATGTTTTTCTAAAATTATTTGATAAATTATTTTCAATTCTGTAAAATTGAATTATTGTCTGAAATTTAACAAATTCTTTGGAAATTTAATTATTTCTAAAAAAATTTCTAGTTTAACTCTTCCAAAGTTCAATTATTTTTTAAAAAATTCAATTATTTAAAAAAAGTTACAAATAAAAAATCTAAAATTGAATTGTCAGAATTTTTGTTTTTAAAAATTTGTCCTATTTAGTTAAAATTTTTAAAATTTACGTCTTCGATTCTGAAATATTCGAAATAAATTTTCTTGATAATATTTCTAATTCTTATTAAGAAATTAATAAAATAGATTTAATATCGAATGACATTAGTTATTTAAAGTAAAATACTTATTAACTAATTAAATTTAATTAAAATAAAAAAAATTGACTTTTTCGCTTTTTTTTTTAATGTAAATCGACTAAAACAACTTTCTTTGCGCCTTAAAGTCGATCCAAGGACTAAGTTAAAAAAAAAAAAAGATGATTTTTAATGAAAATTGTTTACCTCTCACAGCGCCAAGTTTTTCTAAACATGCCACTGCTACTTCAATAGCTTCTTTTGGTGGTTTATCCATAAAATCAAAAGTTGTAATATCAATACCGATAGCCAATAATTGAAGAGCAACGCCAACAAGAGAGCATCTTAAAATTTCAGGAATAGGCATTTCCGCCAAAGCATCAAATTCAACTTTAGTATACGTTCTATAACAACATCCAGAGGACAATCGACCAGCACGACCAGTTCTTTGACGAGCCTGTGCCTTAGATACTTTTTCAACTTTCAAACTATCAAATCCAGTTGTTGGATGAAACATTCTTGTTTTTACAACGCCAGTATCAATTATATGACGAATACCTTGAAAATTTTCAATTGATAAAATTTGAAAAAATAAAAATATTACATTTTTTTTTTTTTTTGAGAATTGAGAAATAAATTTTATTACACACCTCCTATTGTAACGGAAGTTTCAGCAATATTTGTCGATATAACTACTTTTCGCATTCCTGGAGGAGATGGTCTAAATGCCTCTAATTGTTGATGAGCTGGTAATGCAGCATAAAGAGGAAACACTTTTACAGAAGGAAATCCTTTTCCTTCTGCTAATTTGGCTGCTCCTCGACAAAGCATAACTGCATTCTCTATCTCCTCTTGACCAGTTAAAAATACTAGAATATCTTCACTGTAAAGAATTAATTATTTATTTTTAAAATATCATTATTTTATATTTATATCAAAATGTTCATTCAAATTTTTTGAATAAAACTCAATTTTCATAACTATGAAAATAATTTAAAGATTTTTTGAATTACAATTACTACAAAAAAAAACAAGTAAATTAAATAAAAAAAAAGAAAATGTTAAATCATTATTATATTATATCGCGTCAGAGTTACATAAAAATAAATAAAAATTTCAAGTATTATTATGTGACAAAAATTCAATTATTTTTGCAATTCATTTTTTTTTTCATCAAATATTTCAGGGTGTTATAAAATTTATATTTTCAAATTTTCCAGATATTTCCCTGAAATATTTTTTCTGACTAACAATTTTCTTGATATTTAATTTGTAATTTCTGAAAATTCCCTGACTTTTAAAGAATTTTAAAAAAATTTCTAACTTTTATCTAAAAACCAGTTTTCACTAATTTCAAGTTCCTTTCTGATTTGCGATCACCCTGTATTATGACAATTAAATTATTTCCATATTTTGTAATTTTTCAGAAAATAGAATTTTAAAAATTAAATAAAAATAATTAGATTAGAAAATAATTAAAATTTTCAAGTACTTTTTAAAAATTTTAATATATTACGAGTGCACTAGAAAAAATGATAGAGGTACAGGATGTTAAATTTCCGAAAATATGTTGAATTTTGTTCCTAATGAATAGAAAAAATATGAATTAAATTTTAAATTTCTGTAAATATATTTTTCGAATTCGACAAAAAAAAAAAATTTTTTTTAAAAAAGGTTGTGTTTTTGATTAAAATAAATAATTTAAAATATTGTTTTCAATTTACAATTTTTATATATATTCAAAGTAATTTTCAAAATATTTATTCATAAACCAATTTGTAGAATTTCCTATCCCCGAAATACGAACCTGAAGTACGCAAACGTTTTTGATAAACGATTTTTAAAGAAATTATTTTTTAAAATGAAAAATTCTATAATTTTTTGTCTAAAAAATATTTTTTTATAATTTGTTGATTAATGAAAAGTACAAGAAATATTTTTTAGGCAAAAAATTATAGAATTTTTCATTTAAAAAAATTTTTTCTTTAAAAATCGTTTATTATAAACGTTGCGTACTTCAGCTTCGTCCTGAAATTCGACTTAAAAAAAAAGAAATTAACAGAAATACTCTAGTCTCTTTATTTATAATATTGTTTTTAAAAATAAGAATTATCAAAAAAACAAATGTAATTTATGTCACTTTTTTACAAAATATTTAATAAAATTATACACAACTTTTGCGTTATCAAAATTTTGACTGAAAAATATTAAGGTTAACAATTTTGAAATATTATTAAAAAAGTGTGGAAAAAATTGGTGATGAAAAATAATTAAAATTGGGAGAAAAAAGTTTAATATTTAAGAGAGACCAATGAAATTTCAACTCATTTTTTTTCTTTCATTCATTGAAAATCTATATGCGAGAAATTCAGAAGAATCATTAAAAAAAAGGGAGGAAAAAATTGCCGATAAAAAAATAGTAAAAATTTTGAAAAAAGTATAATTTTAAAAATGTTTGAATTATAATAAAATAATATCAACTAATATATTTTAGAAAATTTTAATAATTCAAGGTTTTGTTAAAAATTCAAGGATTTTCAAGGTTCACTGGACATCCTGAAAAATAATTGATTATTTTGAAAAATATTGATATTTGACAAAAAAAATCTTATTAAAGAAAATTTATTTTCCCAACTTTTTCATAATAAAAAATTAATGATTTTTAAAAATTCAAGGTTTAAAAAAAAATCTATGTGAATTCATGATTTCTTCAAACCTTAACGAAAAAAACCCAAAAATTTTAGTTTTCACCATAAAAATCAAATTTTCAGTTATTGTCATTATGATTTTTGTAATCAACGCATTAAAATACATAAAAGAACGTAATTTAAAAAAAACCGGAGATATTTTTAAAAAATTCAAAATTCCAAAATTATTTTAAAAAAAAAAGTTTTCCCAAGACCGGGCTAGGCTTAAAATTTTTGTAAAGGGAAGTAATTTTTTTTGAAAAATTTTTTTAAAACAAATCGAATGATACAGTTTTAAGAACAAGATTTTAACCTTTAAATTACAAAAAATATAGTAAATTTTAATTTTATAATTTTTTGCATAAAATTTTTGAAAAGTTCAGTTAAAAACTATATTTTGAAAGAAACTTTTAAAATTAATGCATTTTTATGAGTATTAAATATTAAGAAACTATTAAAATTCTCCAATTTCAGGCCTCGAATCAGGCAAACACTTAATCCACTTTTACAGATTTTTTATTAAAAATTTTTTTTAAATAATAATAATTTTGGAAGAGTTAAAGTTGAAATTATTAGAAATGATTGAATTTCAAAAGATTTGGTTAATTTTCAGACAATAATTAAATTTTACAGAACTAAAGATAATTTATCAAATAATTTTATAGATAACATTTTCAAAAAATAATTGAATTTTCAAAGATTTACAATTTAGATTTTTGAAATTAATTGAACTTCAAGTGATTTTTAATTTAAAATTTTTGATGATTTTTGTTACTAAAAAATTTATTAGAAATTGCAGACAAAAATACAATAATTTGAAAACTTTTTAAGTGAAAAATGGTTTCAGATAGTTGAATTTTCGAAGAACATTATAAAAATCATTAAAAATAATTTAATAATATTGGAAAGTAAATAAATCTTAGTTGATTTTAAATTGAAAATTTTGAAAATAATGTAATTTCAATCGAAATATTGGAAAATAATTGAATTTTAATTGATTTTGAATTGAAATGTTGGAAAATAATTGAATTTTAGTTGATTTTGAATTTAAAATTTTGAAAATAATTGAATTTCTATTGAAATTTTTAAAAATAACTGAATAATTTATTAGAAATTACACAAATATTGAATTTAAAAATTTTTTTCATTACAAAATGCTTTCAGATAATTGAATTTTCGAAGAATATTTTATAAAAAATTATTAAAAATAATTAAAATTTTAGAAATAATTTAATTTCAAGTGATTTTGAATTAAACATTTTTGGTAATTTTATTTGCTAATTTTTTTAAAATTATAAACAATTATTAAATTTCATAAAAATTTTAATTCAAAAATAGTTTAAAATAATGGAATTTGTGAAGAATTTCAAAAAAATTATTAAAAATAATTAATTAAGTGAAGAATTTTAGTTAAAAATTTGTTAAATAATTGAAATAAAGAAGATCTGAAGAAGATTTGCATTGTATCCTAAAAAAAACGTATTTTGTTTTAAAATTTTGTAAAAAAAAGAATTTTTAAAATCGCATTTTATTAAAAAAAAAAATTGAGACAAATCGAAGATGTCATAGTCGACGATATGTTGATTTATCATGGAATCCCTCATTATAATCAAAATAATAATTATAATACTAACTTTGGTGGAGATTCACGATTGATTTGAAAAACTGTTGAAAGAGCTGCAAAAAGATAATCATCCTGTGGTTTTGTGGCATGAAAAATTTCAACATCATGTTGACGACCTTCAATATATGCAACTTGACCCTGAAAATATTCGGCAAATTTCTCTACATCCATTGTTGCTGACATTATTATTAATTTCAATGGGGGATGATTTTTAAGTTTTCTTAAACTTTGTGCTCTTTTTGTAACACCAAAAAGAACATCGGTGTGCACTGATCTTTCGTGAGCTTCATCCAATATTATTACAGAATAATTGGAAAGAACCTCATCGGTCATTGCTTCACGCACCATCATACCGTCTGTTACATATTTAATTCTTGTATCGGAAGAAACTTTTTCATCAAAACGCACACAATAACCAACTCTTTTTCCACAAGATTCACCTTGTTCTTGAGCAACACGACGAGCGAGAGTCACAGCAGCAACTCTTCTTGGTTGAGTAACTCCAATGCAACATCCACGACCTGCGATGCCAGCAGTATATATTAACTGTGGAATTTGTGTACTTTTTCCACTTCCCGTTTCTCCTATTATTATTAGAGTATTGTGCTTTCTTATTAGATCAAGAATTCTGTGAATTAATATATCATATATATTTTAAATCGAAATTATAAGTAAAAAATTAGTATATACATAACCTCAATATTTACATACCCTTTTCTATGTATATAAACTGGTAATGATTTTCTTTCTTTTTGAAGTTCAATATTTGTTTCATTTGACAGTTCAAAATTTCTATTTTCTTCAACTTTTTGCACTTTATTTGATTTTTCATTTAGTGTTATAATTGCTGGTCGTTTAGGTGCTAGTTTAGAAAAACTAGAACTCCCTACATTATACTTTGATTCCGCAAAGTCGTAGACCCCCATATTTAAAATTATTTCTCACTTTTTAAAAAAAAAAAAAAAACATATACAATAAATGCAATAATAATTTTTTATTTAATTGAACACGTGAAGGAGAATTTATGGAGAAGGATAACACGCACAAATGCCTCTCAGCGTATTAACTGTTTAAAAAACATAACCAACCACGTTGTGCTGTTCAGCTGTTGATGTTGATAAAGCGGATGTTTTTGGAAAATAGAAAATCATAACAAAAAAATACCAATTTTCCATTGAAAGTTGTCATCTTTTGTTATTTTCCGTTAACAAATTTTTTATTTCATCAAGTTTTTTATAAAAGAAAAATTTTAAAAAATTCAAAGTATCATTTAGTAAATATAATTTCTGTTCATTTCTGAAGCTGGCTACTATTTTTTTTTATATGTATCAAATTTTGTAGTTTTTGCGAATAAAAATATGTCCCAAAAGTAATTTTGCAAAATTTTAATTTTTTCCAGAGTTATTGTCAGAACAATTTTTATAAGTAAAAAATTAGAAATTATTTTTTTTTTTACTGTTCTATTTATGATAGATTTTACTACGATTTAATTTGAGTAATACACGCAATAATCAAGTTTTTGAACAAAAAATATTTAGTTGATGTAGTCCTTAATTTGTTTATTAGCAACAATTATTATAAACCAAAAAATATATGTATAACATATGTACAATTTATAAAACTTTTAATATCAGTCAACACTCATTTCACTGTGAATGCACTGGTTCTCGTCCGATCACCAAAGTTAAGCACAATTGAGCGCGGTTAGTACTTGGATGGGTGACCGCTTGGGAATACCGCGTAGTGTTGACTTCTTTTTTTTTTTAATTTTTTATATTATTTCATGAGTCAAAAGTTCTGAACGTTGAAATGAACAAAATATTTTTTTGCAATCTATAAATTATTAAAAATTATGATGTCAATGTAAAATAAAACAGTAAATTAAACAATTATTAAATTAATAATTTATTTTTAGATATTTGAAACAATATTTTGTAATAAAATTTGTACTTAAAGAAGTTGCAAAAAAAATTTCGTTCATTTAAACGTTCAAAACTTTAGACTCATATTATTTCAAATTTTTCAAAATTTAGTTTACTTATTTTGTTTATTATTTACAACAATTATTTCTTTAATTAATTCTTATTTTTGAAAAAAATATAAATAAATAATTTTTTTTTTTATAATTTTCTGTTAACTATTGAAAAATCTAGTATTTTTACTGTTTAGTTCAAAAAGTTATAAAAAATAAACTTGAAAAAATAGTAGAATTTTTTTTACAAAAAAATTTTCAAATTCGATTATTATTTTAAAATAAAATAATTCTATATAATTCCATAATTTCTTTGGGCATAACTAAGATGACTTATAATTTTTATGTTTTTTATTAGAAAAAATTACCAAAACCTGTAAATCACTAAATTATGATAAAGTTTAATTAAAAACCAGAACGTCTTGAATATAAAAACATTGTTAATTATAGAACTATTACAAATTATATATTTTAAAAGTAACTAGTATTTATGTGAGAAAAGTCATTTGTTTCAATTTCTCAAAAAATAGAAATAGGCATAAAATAGAATAAAAAAAATTTATTCATTAAATTTTTTAAACTTACATATATACAAATTACAATAATAATTATGATAAAATAAAAATCAACTTATATATTAAAATATTATTACATTTAAAGCTATTTAATTACACACACAAATATTGACATGTACATATGTATATATATATATATATAATTATAACGAAGGTACAAAACATAAACAATATAATTATATATATAGTTATCTGTCAGATCCATGTACAAGTAGAAGTATATTTATATTTTTTTTACAATCACTTTTATACTTTTGAACGTTTTTATCTTAAAATATGTATCTTTTTGCCATCGAAATAAAATGTGTTTTAATGATAGATGCCAATTGAAAATGATAAAAAATACATAAACTTAAATTTTAGATCTTTAAATATAATACCATATAAATATTTAAAACACATTTTATGTTCCATAAAACAATTTTGTCTATAATTTGCTCTGTAGTTGATACACGAGTTTTTATACTCTTTTTGTTACCAGAACTTATCAACCTATTGATTTGCGCAGATATATATATGTATATATATTTAGGATTTTCAAAAAATTGAACATTTATTTACGATTATCACAGTATTTACTGCGCAAAAGGAAGACTGAAGAAATTATTTTTTTTCGTAGTTTGAGAGTGCAAATCATTAATTTCCTAATATTGCTTTAGCTATATTTTAATTACATACTGTTTGAACAATATTAAGGAAACATTAATGAATTGCGAAAACTCAATAAAAGATTAAATTTTTTCCTTATAGAATAAATTCATTAATTTAATAAAATTGTCCTAAATGATATATCCTACATCATTGGATTGTATTATATGTGAGGCCTTTTATATGCACGGGAACCTGAAATTAAAACAATAAATGTTAATTAAAACTTAATTGTACTTTATAAGTGAGTGAATCTAGCTACATACTGCAGCTCCGATCCGAGTTAAATATCGATTACGCATACGTGTGTCTGATTGAGATTGAAGCAAATCATCTCCGGATAGGTCGGTAGTTGATCCTGATGCCAGCAATTGTTCCCTTTCCACTACATCAATAGATCCACGACATTGATCATAATTCAATCGTGCACCTGGTGTCATGTTCAAATAACCACCTGTTGCTCTATCAGATATCCAAATTACAATCACTGTGATTAAAGAAACTAGAAAAAAAAGAGACAATTTTTTATAATCAACATTTTTGATTTTGGTAAATTAAAACTTAATTCTAAATTAAGATGATGGGAAACTCACTCCATAACCAAGAGAGGAAGAATATTTCTAACATGAAATATCCACCTTTATCGACAATCATTCCTGATATTATCGATACTACGGCTAATCCCAAATTCTGCACTGCTTGAGCACTGAAATAAAGAGAATAAAAAAATCATTTAATATGCACATAAAAAAAATAGTATGCTAGGTCAGAAATAATTACCTAGAGCGAATTTGGTTTATTATTTAAAAAAAAATCTATAATGAATAAATATTTCCGTATGTATTTATTTAGTAAAATATTTTTTATTATTTAAGAAAATAATTTTTAAGGAGTGACCAAACTTTGACCCCCTTAAATTTAAACTATATATTTTATAAAATTTTATTATTTTATTTTAAAATTAACACTGCTTTCGATTAATATTTCTCATTTTTTAAAAATAATGTAATTTTTTAAAAATAATATTTATTTAAAGTTCTGAAAAAATGCAAAAAAAAAAATAAATATTTACCCCCTAAATTAATTTTACTGTTGATTCTTTAAAAATTGAACTTCTTTCATAACATTGATTATTTTTTTTTATGATTTTGAACAATCAATCGTATGGATTTTAAAAAAACTTTAATGTTTGCAAAAATTAAAATTTCCAAAATGTACAAAATTAATTTTTTAAAAAATTTTATTAATGTATAATAATTTTAGATCCTGAATAATACTAGAAAAAAAATTACACCCCTTAACCACATTAATTGCGATAGTTTGAAATTTCACTGGTCCTTTTCCTTAAAAAAATAAAAATTAATTCAACTTTTCCCTCAATTTTTCAAATAATTTTTTTGTTGCATATTACTTTTGGGAATGATTTTAGTTTGTTTTACGAGTAATATAAAAAAAAAATTTTTGTAAAATCGAAGAAGTTAGATTAATAAATAAATTGTTTATATTTTTAACAAATTACTAGAAATATAGATTAATATAGAAATATTAATCGAAAGCTAAACGTGAATTTCATGAAAAAAATTTGGAATATTCAAAAAATATTGCTACACTTCACAACTTATATTATATTAATTACTAATGCCTTAAAAATAATAAAGCAACTCAGTCTAAGTAATTTTTGCTAATACAGGGTGTTCAATAATTAAAAAAAAATTCAAGGACTTTATAAGATTTTTCAATATCCAAAAAATTTTTTGTTAACTTCCACTTTCCTTGTAGAAACTATGAAAATATTTTTTATTTATAATAAAGTATTCTTTGTTCCTTAACTTTTCTCAATAAATATAAGATCAATAAGTGGAAGAAAAGTGTAAACAATTTTATAGTTTATACATAAAATAAAATTTGTTAATAAAATTTGTTAAATCTAATAATCGGATTGTTTATAATATAGAACTATATGATAATTCAAATTATAAAATTTCAAAAAATTTTATATGGAAAATTTTAGAAATAATTAAAATTTAAAATCTTTAAAATTGAATTTTTTTAAAATAATTGAATTTCAAAAAATTGTGTTAAATTGCAGACAATAAATATAAGAAAAGTTTTTAGTGATTTCTGTTGATGAAGAATTTATTAGAAATCAAATACAAAAATTGAATTCCAAAACTTTTTAATTGAAAAATCCTTTCAGGTAATTAAATTTTCGAAGAATATTATAAAAATCATTAAAAATAATTGAAATTTTTATAAATAATTAAATTTAAAGTGATTTTGAATTCAAAATTTTTGGTTGTTTCATTTGCCAATTTTTTTTTTAAATTATATTATCAAATTTCATAAAAATTTAAATTGAAAAATAGTTTAAGATAATTGAATTTTTAAAGAATTTCATTAAAATTATTAAAAATAATTAATTTAGTGAAGAATTTTAGTTAAAAATTTGTTATATAAATAATTGAAATAAAGAAAATATAAAGAAGATCTGTATTGTATATTAAAAACACGTATTTTGTTTTAAAATTTTATTTTAAAAAAATGTAAAAAAAAAGCCAAAAAAGTTGCTTTTTATTAAAATAAGTCGAAAAAAGTCGTATTTTTGAAAAAAAAGTCGGAAAAAGTCGTTATAATCCAATGCCTGATAGTGTGGAAAAAGGGAAAATCGAGAATTTTATAAATTTTCAGAATAAAAGGGGAAATTGCGAGAAAATTGAGAATCTCCAATTATTTTGTAAAAGTAAATAAATATATAAATTTTATGAATTGCAAAAAAAAAAGAAAATTTGATGTAAAAATCCCTTTAAAAACGAAAATTTTTTATAATAAAAAGATTTAAGAAGGTAAAAAGTATTTGAAAAAAAGAAATTTAAAAATAATCGAAAAAATCTTCAAGTTTTAAAAAAATCAGAATTTATGATAAGAAATGGAGATCTTTGTTCCGTTTGTAAAAATAAATAAATGTTAGGAATTTAAAAAAAAAATGTTCAATGAATGAAATTTTTTTTGCAATAACAAACTAGATTTGTTAGTTTTATATTAACAATCCGATTATCAGTGTAACAAATTATTTTAAGAAATAAATATCCTTTTAAGAAACTTTAATAATTCAAGGTTTTGTTACAAAATTCAAAAAATTTCAAGGTTTTTCAAAATTAAAAAAAAATTCAAGAACTTTTCAACGTTTTCAAGGTTTGCTGGACACAATGTACTATATAAAATTCTCGACCAATACTTACATTCCATAAGCAGTGCCAAGTTGATATTCAGGAACAACTAGTGCAATCAAAGGCCAAAGACTGCTCGCCAACATTGAATACGAAAGACCCAAAATGACCATACAAATATAAGGACTCACAAACGTAAATGCAAGAAGTCCATGTGCAACAATTGTACCAATAATACTGAGGAAAACCCATAAAACATTCTTTCCAGTTTTATCAATAACTAAACCAAACGCCGGCGATGCAATGGCAGACAC
Source organism: Leptopilina boulardi (assembly GCF_019393585.1). Classification (NCBI taxonomy): domain Eukaryota; kingdom Metazoa; phylum Arthropoda; class Insecta; order Hymenoptera; family Figitidae; genus Leptopilina; species Leptopilina boulardi. The sequence continues at coordinate 2,371,334 of NW_026137778.1, forward strand.
AGAATAAAGCATTGAACACACGACATTTGCACTACTTGGATCTAAACCGTATTTTTGTATAAAAAATACTCTGAAAAATTAAAAGAAAATTATTAAAAATATTCATTGAAATACCTACGTTCATAAAATATTTTCATTTTAAATTTCAATTAACTTACTTTCCAAGTGCAATAAATGGAAATATCGCAACATAATAGGCGATACAAATAAATGCAACAAGCCAAAAGATTCCTCCAAAATCTTTCATATCAGTAAGTCTTACAATTCGTGGTTCTTCGCCTTCACCTCGTCTTAATACCTTTTCCATGCGTTTATCCATAAGTCCTAATATACAAGCACAAATCATTGATCCTACACATGTGACAGCAGCGAGAAAAAGTACAACTCCAATACACGTTGGTCCACGATAATATTGAGAGACATATTTATAAATTGGTTCCATTACCACGAAATTAACCGTGGATCCCACTCGGGCAAAACTTAACTGAAAACCAAATACCATATTCAATTCTTTGCCTTTAAACCAAAGGACAGCGTAACTATTTTGTGCTACTGCTAAAGACTCGGCTCCAATTCTGCAAGTGAAAAAAAAAAATAATTAAAAATTCTATATTATAAACAATAATTTCTAGCAATTGTTTACTAACGTGTGAATAAATTTTTAATTATCTAGAATAATAAGTTAAAAACATTAAAAATTTTATTTTTTCGTTTACGCTAGTAAACAATTCGTAGAAACTCTTTGATTTGGTAAATATTTAAATTTTATAATTATCTCATATAAGTATATTAATTAAATTATTATATTTTTAAAAATTAAATTTTAAATTACTAATTAATTATTTAAATAAATATTTATTAATTCAATTTAAACCATCTTTTGTAAAATCAGGCCTCGGATCAACTTTAAGGGTAAAAAAAAGTCGGTTTAGTCGAATTTTTTAATTTTAATGAAATTTAATTAATTAATAAGTATATTGCTTTAAATTATTATTGTTATTATAGATATTAAATCTATTTTATTAATTCTTTAAAAAGAATAATTCTTTAGGAAAATTATCAAGAAAATTTATTTCGAATATTTTAAAATCGAAGACTTAAATTTTAATTAAGTTGGACAAATTTCTAAAAAAAAAAAAATTCTGACAATTCAATTTTAGAGTTTTTATTTGAAACTTTTTTAAATAATTGAATTTTTAAAGAAATATTAAAATTATTAAAAATAATAGTTGATCTTTGGAAGAGTTAGTTATACATTATCATTTTTAGAAATAATTAAATTTCAAACAATAATTAAATTTTACAGAATTGAAAATAATTTATAAAATAATAATAATAATGCTTTCAAATAATTGAATTTTTGAAGAATATTATAAAAAACAATTTAAAATCAGTAAATTTTGAAAGAGTAACAGTTGAAATTTTTAGAAATAATTAAATTTTATGTTTTAAATTGTTGCTGAAAAATTTATTAAAAATTAATGACAAAAATTGAAGTTACAAATTTTTTAATTGAAAAATGCTTTCAGATAATTGAATTTTTGATGAATATTATAAAAATCATTAAAAATAATTAAATTTTGGAACAGTTATCATTAAATAATATTATTAAATTTCAAAAAGTTTTAGATAAAAAAATTTTAAAAAGGTAATAAAATTTTAAAAGATTTTAAATTTCATAAAAATTTTAATTGATATTAATTATTAAAAGTAATTAATTTAGAAAAAAAAAAAAAAAAAGTTCTGAATTGTATACCAAAAAAGACGTATATTTTTGAAGAAATTTCAGAAAAAGTCGAAAAAAGTCGTATAAATCCGAGGCCTGTAAAATAGAGAATTAATATTATATTTATATGTAAATAAGAAAAAGAAATAACAATTATTATGATTGAATTATGTTTAAATTTTAGATACGATTTTATTATTCTGAAAATTAGCGACGTTTATATTAAACTGAGCTCTGAGTTACGATTATATTGTTTTGATGATGGAATTACAATTTTATCAACGAGAGGCGTCGAATTCAATACAAGTATAATATACACTGTTAGAAATGATCGTAATTTTAATATACATAAAGTAATTAAATTTAAGAATTAAAATTCTTTATGTCCCAATTAATTATAAATGTTTATAGTAAAATTTGGTTTTATGGCTTTTTATAGGACAAGTAAAAGATATTAAGAAACATCTTTAACGTTTCGGAATCGGTACCGATTCCCTCATCAGAATTTATTTCATCAATTAATCCTGAGGAATTAATTTTAATAGTTGTGAATCAAATAAAAGATCATTTCTGTTAGTATTATTAAGAAATTTTTATGATTTGAGAAATGATATGTAAAAAAATTAAAATATTTTAAAAAAGGGGAAATTTAGAAAACTTTTTTTAAAAAATTATTAATATTAAAACGGATTTTTTGATCCATTTTTAGTTGAATCACAACCACTTAGTGGTTAGTGGTTGTGATTCAACTAAAAATGGATCAAAAAATCCGTTTTAATATTAATAATTTTTTAAAAAAAGTTTTCTAAATTTCCCCTTTTTTAAAATATTTTAATTTTTTTACATATCATTTCTCAAATCATAAAAATTTCTTAATAATACTAACAGAAATGATCTTTTATTTGATTCACAACTATTAAAATTAATTCCTCAGGATTAATTGATGAAATAAATTCTGATGAGGGAATCGGTACCGATTCCGAAACGTTAAAGATGTTTCTTAATATCTTTTACTTGTCCTATAAAAAGCCATAAAACCAAATTTTACTATAAACATTTAAATTTAAGAAACTGATATATTAAAGTGGAAGTAATATACAAAGTATCTTAAATTTCATTACCTATAAGAATCAGAATTAAAAAATTGCATTTTACTCAATACATGCATGTTCTTGTTTATACAATAAGTTTTTCACTAATCTAATACAGATTTTTCTAACATTGTAAGCATTAAGGAATATTTATATTTTTATCAAAGAAAATAACAGTTTTGAATTATAAACTAAAACAAACGGTGTTTATTTTCTTGATATTGAAAATTTATTTAAAATTATAATAAGAGTGTGTAATTCTTAAAAAAAATACTGGTGAATTTGAAAAAATTAAAAACTTTTTAAAAATGTTGTTTTTAATTTAGTTGAATAAAGTAAATATAAAATCTATACCTCCCTGAAGTTGGCTTCGACACTCAACGCCGAAAATTATTTTTCGCAGAATCAAAAATTTCAAATTATTATTTTTTAATTTTTCAATCCAAATTATACATTGGAAAATACTTCTCAATGCATTGTGTTGACTCAAAACATTTTTAAAAAATGTTTTGATATTTTTGGTCACATGAAAAATAATTTTCAACGCTGAGCGTCGACGCCAACTTCATGAAGCTAAATTTATGTTTATAATTTATAATTTTTTATGTTACAGCACACAGATTTTTTTTTATTATTAGTTCAAAAGATAATAATTAAAAAATAGTAATAAAAAATTGTCAAAAATTTTCGAAAACAAATTTTGAGATTGATTTTAAAAAATGAGAATTATCAATTAACGAAAGTTGTGCTAATTTAGAAAAATATTATTTTGATAAAATTATTTAGAACAAGTTTTATTTTACAAAATTCTAATTGGAAAATTGTAATATTAAAAATTTGTTATAAATAAAAAAATTATCGATTATTGTGAAAAATATTGATGTTTGAAAAAAAAAATATATTATTCTTCTCGCCTAGTATTAACTAATTGAATTTTTAAGAATTCGTTTTTGTTAACAGAAAATCAGTTTTAAAATTAGTTTTCACAATTCATGGTGAAATTTTGAATTCTTCAAACAATTGTTAACGATAATGTAGACCAAAAATCTATGTATAATTCGCATTAAAAGTTTTAATTTAAAAAAAAAATTCGAAATGTCTAATTTGAAAAATAAAAAATTTTAAGATTTAAGAAAAAATCAAGGTAAATTTATGATTTTTTCAAGGCATAACTAAAATCACATCATTTTTCTAATTTTTCAGTTTTCAAGATTGGAGATGTAAAAAAATTTTTTTTTTTTTTTTTACGTACCCAAAGACGAATCTTCCGACTACCATGAGCCAAAAGGCATCAGCTAATGCACCAAAGGCAACAATAAATTGGCCAATCATTGTAAGAGCCATATATATAATTGTTCCTAAACGAATTCCAAATACTCTATCTAATAAGAAACCTCCTATAAAGCAAAATATTACATTTGGCCAAGAATAAATTGAATATAAAAGGACGAATTGAGTCGTTGACATATGCAAGTCTTTCATTAAATTATCCTGAAGTGCTGCCGGATTATCATAGCAAAAATAAGAACCTATAAATGAAAGAGAAAAATAAATTAGTCACTTTTTAATTAATATATATATATACATTAACAAAAGAAATGTCATTGTCTGATAATAATTATTTGTTAAGAAGAAGTTTCCCACAAATGATTAATTAAACATACATATATCCAAATAAGGAAAAAAAAATGTGATTACGTGAATTAAATTCCCTTCGAAAATTATTTATAATATGTATCGCGTTTTTCATGCATGAGTAATATCATCTTGCAATCGTCATGTGTATCAGAAAATTCAATCTCTACATTAAAATGTAGTAGTGATTTTTTTAATTGGATTTCACTATAGTTACAAACAATTTCATTTTACAAGTGTATACAAAAAAACATAACAATGAATAATTTTAACTTGACGAAAAAAATTATCTTTATGAATACAAATCATTCAATAACAAAGCTTTGCATTGTTCACAATTAAGAATATTATTGTTAATAATATTAATTTACAAATTATGTAAAACATATAACAAAGCTATTTAAATTTTTGGAAAATTTTCTTATTCATTATCTATAGTGCCAATTATTACTTTAATAATTTATATTGTAAGTCAAATATTCCACAATAATTATCTCTAAAATTATAGCTTAAGTCTTATCAACGACAGCATTTGTGTTGATATTCTATTATCTGCATAATGTGAATGAAAAAAAAAGGAATTACAAAGATAGACGAAATATAAAACAAACGGAAAATTTATTTCAATATTTACCATAAATGTGTATTTAATTAAAAACATAATTTCAATTTTTTAATTTTTTAAATCTCAGCTTGAATATTTTAAAAAATATAAAATAAAATTATATATGACAGCTGAAATTATTTAAGTATTGTAAAATATAACTAATAAACAATGAAAATAATGATAGAAAATCCATTGTTTATTTAGACAGAAATTGATGTTTATAATTTTTATTTCTTACCAAAACCGAGTAAACACATAAGAATAAGTCCAGATAAACGAAAGCTAATTTTTTTTGGATTACAACAGCCATCATTATTTAATTCGTCTGATGAACTTCCCAGTGTTGACTCTGGACTCTCCACTATTCCACCCTCCATAATTTATATGTTCAACTAATCCTTTGTTATCTGTCAAAAGCTACTGATGCATTTACTTCTAATTTCACTATGTACGTCATCAACATCTGTTGATATTCGAACTCATTTGCACTAATTTTATTTAAATATACAATAAATTAATTGTATAAATATATTATAGGAAATAATACAAATTTTCAATTTTCAACTATTAAATAAAAACAAACGAGAACTTTAACATCTGTAGCAATACAATGTATATATGTTAAAATTTTCTCATTTGTTGCAACTATCACTACGCATGCGTCAATGATCCAAATAAATTCAGAGGTTGGTATTACGCATGCGTAAACTTTTCATATACTATAACTGATCTTATTAAAAAAAAGGAATTTTCAAATGAGAAATTTTTATTTAAAAAATACGTGACAAAAAATTTATCTACCTAATATTAAACTATATATTATTAAAAAGAACATTTTATTTTAATATTATGCGAGACCTGAGCCAGGATTATTTTTTTTTTTTTTTTGGAAATTACTGTTTTTTTATTCTCTGTTAAATTGTAAAATTTTTTGGAACAATAAATGAAATTTTAAAACTTAACGTTATGAGAAATAATTATAATTTATAATTTCTATAGAATTTTGGCAATTTTTAGAACAGGAAAAATATATCAAAAAAACATTTTTAACGCATTTCGAAACCAGTATCGGTTTCCTTATCAATTATATAATTTATGCTAAAAGTAAATTAACATTTTGCAAATTGGTGACATTTTTCCTACTGTAAAAATTTAATTAAAATTGTTTTTTAACGATTTTCATCGACCGATGTTTTTTTTTTTTTTTTTTTATATCAAATTTACATATCCGAATAAAAAATAATTCTTATTTCATTTTTTTTTATTTTTTATGTGAAAATTTAATAAAAAGGCACATAAATAATTTATATTTATATTTTTTCATTGGTAATTACTCAAAAGATAGATTAGAGTGTCTAACAACTGCTAGGAAAAAAATTCCCTGACTTTTCCCTGACCAAAATTACACCAAAAAATTTTTATTTTGATACAATTAAATAATCTACCTGTCTATTATCCACTAATTTCATATGCATTTGAAACAAATAAATAATGTTTCGTAAAAAATAAAATATTTAAGTGAAATTTTTGTCAAGAAAAAATCCATAAAAAAATTTTTTTAACATAATTGTTATTTTAGTAAATTTTGATTTATCAAAATATTTACTTAACAGAATTGTCATTGAATAAATCCACAATTAACAGAATTTCTATTTAACAAAATTTTTATTAAAGAAAATTTTAATTCGAACTAATTCTTATTTAACAGAATTCTCATTTAAGAAAAATTCTTCTTATTGTTAGTTCTTTTTTTGATAATTTTTATAGACATAAATTTCGTTAAATTGAAATTATATTAATTTGAAATTTAAAAAAAGTATTAGAAAAAATATAAGAGTTTTGCTAAATAGAAATTCTTTTAAATCGAATTTTAGTTAAATGTAAATTGAAAATTTTGCATAATATAAAATCCACTTTATACAATTTTGCTAAATAGAAATTCGATAATTTAATATTCGACGCCGTAAAAATTTTTATTAGTTAAATGTGAGTATTAGCATTAAATAATAAATTTATTCGCATTAATGAATAATTTACTTTATTCGAACATTCGAAGTAGAACCGATAAAATAAAATTGTACCAATTAATTTTTATTTATATTAAAAAACCAAATATTTCACTGAAAAAAAAATTAATTAATTGTTATCAAAGTTTAAAAAATCATTCATTAGATTCAATAAATAGTAGTAAATAATTATTTACTTAATGAATATAAGATATATCATATGCTTAATAATTGCGTTGGAAGGCCAACTTTTTAATTTGCATTTGCTTTGGAAAAAAAGTAAAAAAATTTTGAAACTAATAGTTACTTTAATTTATTTATAAAAAATTCCAGAAAATTAAAGAAATTCCCTGACTTTTTTTGATATATATATGTATATATATAAAAAAAAGACAAAAACATATAAAAATTGATTTTTGAAATTATTGGTGAAACGTCAAAATTTAATACATTTTAGTTATATTTTTTTTTAAGAAAGTTTGAAAATATTTTTTGATAATAATAAAAATATTATTGTTATATCATTATAATAGTAATATTTATAATTTAATGAAAATTAAATAATAAGATAATATTAAGTATTTTTCTATAAACTTGGCACACCAATAACCTGTTTCGAAAACAATAAAAAATTCCAGTTCTGGTTTTAAAATTCAAGATATATCTTCTTTAAATAATAAAAGTGCCTTTAAAGGTTAAAATAAAATAATATAAAATTTAATAAAATTGCCAGAAATAAATTTTACGGATATCAATTAAAATTTTTTACAAATTATCAGATTTTTCTAAAAATAGTCCACAACGACTTTAGGTGAAATATAATGGATTGACACTTTTACATAAATTATCCATATTCGAAACAACAAAAAAATATTCTTATTTCATTAATAAATTTTAATTTATTTTTAATGAAAATTATTAATTTTTATTTTTTTGTATAAAATTTTTGAATCTTTAATTCAAACGAAGATAATTATTTTTTGTCTTTACATAAAAATTCCATATCCGAAATAAAAAGTATTCTTATTTCATTAATAAATTTTTATTTATTTTTTTTTTTTTTAATAAAAATTTTTAATTTTTTTTTTAAATTTATTTTTTGTTATAAAATTTCTGAACCTAAAATGGATTGAAACGAAGATAATAAATTAACATTAAGGATACAATAGATTATATTCTGTATATTAGGAAGCAACTTCTTCCGTTGCTCCTTCAAATTCAAGCTTAACTTGACATTCCTCCGGTAATCCTTCAACATCAACTTCAGATTCCGATGCATTTAACATATTCAACGTTACTTCAGCTGATTTACCCATTAATCCTTGATTTCCTGAAACCTGTTGTACTTTTTGAACTTGTTGTTGCTGTGTATTAGATTGTTGTTGAGATTGTAAAATTTGTTGCTGTCTAATAGGAACTCCTGCTTCTTCAAAAGCTTTCTTTTTTAATGTAGTTCTAATCTGTGATCTGTAATAATTATACAATTTTTGTTTTTCTTTTTTGTTCTTAATTATGGAAAAATTTTTACTGATAAAGAAATTGAGTTAGAACCGTTTTTCTCGATTAGAACTTATTACGACTTACACAGTTCTGCATTTGATGTGTTCGCTAATTTTGTTTAATTCTTCACTAAATGTCTTAACCGAGTGACAGAGCATCTCAATTTCCTCATCAGTCCATTTACTGTAAAAAAATTTTATTTTAATAAATTGTCTAAATTCTCATTATAAGAAACAATTGAAAATCAATCATTTTTAAATAAAAAACAAAATTATTTATCTCATTGTATTTAAATTTTCGAGCATTTATTTTGATCACGTGACTAAAATGGTGAGCGCGAAAAAAATGTAAACAAAATATTATTCTCTTACCCGGCTGGTGAATCCGTAGTAGGATGTAATTGCATTGTTAATTCTCCCAATTTATTGAATGCTGCACCAGCTGCAGTGAAAATTTCACCTACCTGTTGAAAGCAAAAATTATTATAACTTTAAAACAAATGCATGATCATTTTTACCGACAATATATTGTGACAATAGAATGGAATATTAAAACAGATATTTAAAAAATACAATAATTTTAGTGATATCAACAATTTTAAATCAGTTATTTTTGAAATTATAAATGTTTTCTCTCTGTAAGTGGAAAATGTTGATAAAAGCATTTCAAACCTAACCTCTTGACCGCTGAAAATTGCCAATAACTTCTATTTTCGACTTTCACATGAGTATATTTAATGAGAAAAATTTAATAAAATGTTAAATAAAATATTTTCAGTTTATTTTTTTATAGTTATATGTAAATATTAACAATTTATCTTACCTTACTTGCTGAATTCATGTTAGCAACAACTTTTTATTATCCTTTTTACTGTTTTTTGCTTACGTTGGTAGCATTTGGTAATAACTATATTACCAACTGTCGCGGTTTTTTTAAAAAAATATTTTACTTTTTTTTTCCATTATTATATCGCAAAACATGCAAAATGTTATGTAGATATATCTGATTGAAACACATTATTTTTTTCCAAAATTCAGTTTTCGAGAAAAATACAAAAAAAAAAAAAACTTGAAAGATTTTAAGGTTATGTGATTGTTATGATTTGCTAAATAAATATTCTCCGCAAAATATCTACTTTATAAATTGAATTCAAATTTTGTGGAAAATTCAAAAAGAGTGTAAAAATACGTTGTCATGTGCCAGAGTGGTAGCAGTACAGAAGGTCCAAAATAAAAGGTCCAAGACCGATTATCCAATCCGAAAGGTCCAAAGGACAAAAAGTCCAAAGGTTAGGAAATCCAAAATCTAGAAAGTCCAAAAAATCCAAAAGTCCAAAACTAAAAATTTGAGGTCCAAAACTAAAAATTTAAAGTCCAAAAATAAAAATTTATTTAATTGATTGATATTTAGCCAATGTTATTGAAATATACATTATTTTGAAATATTTCAGAAACATTGTTTTCAAGACACACCACGGGGAGGTAAACAATCATGTGTCTCAAAGATCTGTAAAAAATTTAGATTAATATATTCAGAAATTTTTAAAAAATGTTGTAAAATGTTTTTTGTAAAAAAATTTGTTAATTTGTAAAAAGATTGTTGCAAAAAGTTATAAAAAGATTAAAATTTCAAAAATGTAAATAGTGACCAAGTGCTTCTATGTAAGAAGTCTGTCGATTTTCTTGGACGTAAGTATCATATTGATTTAATTCAAGATTGAAAATTATACACAAAAAATTTCGAATGATAACACGACGAGAATTTACATGTCAAATGATGGAAAACATTGAAACTATGAAAACAAGGTTACACGTTAAACAACTTCATGTGAAACAAATGAAAGTGGAATAAACAATTTCTTTCCCGCTGAAATAAAATAAAATTTGATTGGATTTTATATTTTTTGGACTTTTCAATATTGGACAATTTTTATTTTGGACTTTTCGGTTGTTTTGGACCTTCTAATTATTGGACCTTTGGTCCATTGGACCTTCTAATTATTGGACCTTTTGTCCATTGGACCTTCTAATTATTGGACCTTTCAGATTTGGACATATTATTTTGGACTTTTTGTACTGTAATCGCCAGAGTATATTCATATTTTGTTTAAAAAATGGCATATTTGAGGAAAAATCAATAATATTGTTAAAATGTATAATTTTAGTCATTGTCTCAAATATAAAATTTTTTAAAAATAAATTTTTTGAAATTTTCTTTTTAATAAACTCTGGCACATGACAACGTATTTTTATACTCTTTTTAACAATCATTTCTTTTTTTTATATTTTTGTAAACAGCTTTTTTTAAATTTAAATTATTTGAAAAATACTTTTTAAATGACCCGAAGAAAGTTAAAAAATGTTTATTATTTTCAGAATTGTAAATTTTAAATCTTCGAAAACAAAACTTAATTTCTAAAGAAATCAAGTTTATTATTTTATTTATTTATTAAACTTAATTTTCTTCTTACATATTTATTTTGCAAATAGAAATAAATATTTTATTTTATTTTAACATTATATACGGGTTTACAAAAGAAAAACGACTAAGTTAAATCTAAATTACAAAACTAATCTAATTTTATCGCTATATTTTATCAAAAATTTTTTTAGATAATTATTTAATCCTCGCAAAAATCTAGTTTTTGAATTATTAAAAAAATCAACATCTTTTGTGGCATGAGAACAATAATATTAATGTCAACTTTTTCTTTTATAAATCAATAATCTCCTTTGCCAATTATTTTCATTCGTTATTGTTACATTTGAAAAATTACATTCATTTTTTAAAATCTTTGCAATGTGCATGTACATATCGCCTTTTAATTTTAGTTTATTTAACAGTAAAAAATCATCAACATTTGCCTTACGCAATCGTCTTGAAGCATTTCTATAACTCTTCCATTGTTGAGGCTCAATCACAATCATATCAGAAATTTCACAAACTGTTTTTAAAAATTTTATTAGACCCTCATCACCATGATTAAGATGAATCCACATTGTAATTGAAAAGCAAAAAGCCACATTAAATTTAGATTTATTTATACTTTTCAAATGGTCCGATATCAACTGTTCTCTGTCTTGAGATAAAAAGTCCAGACACTCAAATTTGATTACACTAGACGTGGGACATTGTAATTGAGCTTTATCAATTAATTTTGAATCAAGATCAATTCCCAAAAGTGAAATTTTACATTTATCCTTAGGTGATACATTGTCTTGGAGGAAATTATACAGCAAACATGATAAATTCTATAAAAGGCAAGATTTATAAAAATTAATATTTAAATAATACATTATTTTACTTTTTAAAGGTCAATTTAATTTATATTTCACCTGAAGCAGACCTTGGATCGACTTTAAGGCACAAAAAAAAATCGTTTTAGTCGATTTATTTTCCAAAAAAAAAGTCGAAAAAGTCGATTTTTTTATTTTAACAAAATTTAATTGGTTAATGAATATTTTACTTTAAATAATTAATGTTATTAGATATTTAATTCATTTTATTAATTCTGTAATGAGAATAATTATATAAAAATATTATCAAGAAAATTTATTTCGAATATTTTAAAATCGAACTAATTTTCAAAATTTTAGTTAAGTAGGACAAATTTCTAAAAAAAATTCTTAAAGTTATAATTTTTTTGAAAACTAATTTGAACAATTTATTTGAATTTAAAATTTTGGCAAATTTTTAAATTTTAATGATCAAAAAAATATCGTACTATAATTAAATTTTCAAATTTTTTTTGAATAATTGAATTGCAAATTTTCTGCAAATTTCAACTGTTATAGTTTTTCTTTTTTAATTTCTGACAAACAATAATTTAATTTTAGAGCTTTTTTTCGAAACCTTTTTAAATAATTGAATTTGTAAGAAATATTAAAAGTATTAAAAATAATTAAATTTTGAAAGAGTTACAGTTGAAAATTTTAGAAATAATTGAATTTTAAAACATTTTGTTAAATTTCCGAAAATAATTAAATTTTACAGAATTGTAAATAATTTGTCAAATAGTTTTAGATAACCTTTTTTCAAAAATAATTCAATTTTCCAAGATTTACAATTCAGATTTTTGAAAAATAAAAAAAAATAAAAATTCAGGCAATACTTAACAAAGTTTTACAGATTTTTAAATAAATTTTTTTTTTTAAATAATAATAATTTTAGAAGAGTTAAAGTTAAAATTTTTAGAAATAATTAAATTTCAACAGATTTTGTTAATTTTCAGACAATAATTAAATTTCACAGAACTAAAATTAATTTGTCAAATAATTTTAGATAACATTTTTTAAAAGTAATTGATTTTTCAATTATTTACAATTTACAGTTTTGAAATTAATTTAACTTTCAAATGATTTTTAATTTAAAATTTTTGATGATTTCTGTTACTAAAAAATTTATTAGAAATAATTGCAGACAAAAATACAATAATTTGAAAAATTTTTAAATCTAAAATAGTTTCAAATAGTTAAATTTTCGAATATTATTATAAAAATCATTAAAAATAATTGAAATTCTTGCTAAATAATTCAATTTCAAGTGACTTTGAATTAAAAATTTTTGGTAATTTTATTTACTAATTTTTTAAAAATTATAAACAATTATTAAATTTCATAAAAATTTTAACTGGCAAAAACGAAAAGGCATTGCCTGTATATATGTAAATAAATAAATTGAAAAATAGTTTAAGATAATTGAATTTGTGAAGAATTTCATTAAAATTATTAAAAATAATTAATTTAGTGAAGAATTTTAGTTAAAAATTTGTTAAATAATTGAAATAATGAAAAAAAAGTCAAAAAAGTTGTATTTTATTAAAATAAGTCGAAAAAAGTCGTATTTTTGAAAAAAAAAGTCGGAAAAAGTCGTATAATCCGAGGCCTGCTACAGTCTTTGAGGCCTATTTTGAAAAAACTCTTATAATTTATAATAATAATTTTTTATATTCGTGCAATTCATTTTTTACATTTAATAAAATTTCATATATTTACCTTGTAAGGTAAATATATTTTAAAGATGAGTTTTACAAAAGTACTTAAATTTTAGAAGTCAAATTCTATTTTGAACCAAATTTTGAAAATTTAATAAACATAAAAATTAACTTCTTTACCAATTCCAAAATTTGTTAGAATAAAAAGGAATATTAAAAAATATTAAAATATAAAAACTTAATATTAAAATACTAAAAAAAAAAGGATTTTTTCATTTTTCTGTAAAGAAACTGTTAGTGTTCAAAATCAGCGAAAATTCTCAAATCATTAACATTAAAGGTAAATCTTTTTCATATTTATATAAAATAAAATTAAAAAGTAAAAAATGAATTGTACGCGGATATAAAAAATGATTATTAGGATAAGATTTTTCTAAAAGTAGGTCGCAATGACTTTAGATGAAATAATACTTAATCATAAATTATTTTATTATAGAATTTTTAAATATTATTATTATTATTAATTATAACGTTATTTCTTAAAAGAAATAAATATTTTACTCACTCCACTATTACAACCAATATCCAGAGCACTAAATTTATAATCTACTTCATCCGAAGAATTCCAAATATTTAAAGGAAGTTGTTGAATTCGTTCTTCAGCAGAATGAAAATTGTAATAATTTAGAAAATTTCCATATCTGTGTCCTTCAGGATCAACATTTTTTTCTTTTTCTTCTTTCATTTTTTATTTACATTTAATTGAAATTTCTAAAAATGTAAAAAATATTATGTCTATAATAATGATGATAAATTCATGAAGATTATAATAATTTGTTGGATAATTTTCAGAAATTTATCATTCGGTGGTGTTAATATTTTTTTCTTTTTACTTAACAAATTTACAGAAAAAGTTATTTTACATCTTTGTACGAATATTTACAATAAAAACAAATCATGATTGAACTAAAATTGTATACATTACATATTAAGTATTAAATAATAACGCGTCGTTTATAAGTAAAATAAAAATTAACAGTAACTATAATGTTGAGAAGAAATTTTTTAATTATTATTTCTTATATTTTAAACGCAAGGAATAATATAATAAATTACACTTAAAACATAAGGAACTGTTATAGAAATGAATATATTTACCGGAAATATTACTTTATTTACATTATTAAAACAAGTATATTTCTACATAAAGTTGATGGTAATTTTTAAATTATTTTATTTCTTCTTTTTCCTCCTTTTAAATGAAAATTATTTTATTTGTATTTATATTTTGTATACAAGTAAAATTACTGAGATTACTGAGATTACTGAAAATAGTGAAAATAGTAGTGGGCTTGTGGGGTCGACTTAAAATTTTAAAGCAAACCCCTGTTGTTTCTTGCATAAAATGTGAAAAAAGCTTAATCTCAATCTTGTAATGAATAATGAGTGCTGAAAATAAATCGGTAAGTTGAAATGTTTATTAAATAAATTTAAATTCAACTAATTGTTTCGAAAATTAATTATAATTACTTATGAAAATCATAAGTAATTATAAAACTTGACATTTAAAAACACAAAAAGTACGTGAATACATTTGAGGTTTTAAATCAATTTTCCACTCATCTCTGAAATACTTTCTGTATAAATTAAGTTTCGTTCAGTTATTCGAAACAATTGGTTGAATTTCAATTTATTTAATAAACATTTCAACTTACCGATTTACTTTCAGCACTCATTATTTATTACAAGTTAAAAGGAACCGACAAAACGTAAACAAAACTCTGAGAGACACTCACAAGGAAGAAGCACTGTACAAACCATTTCACAAACATCGTCATTTTACACTTTCTTGTAGCAGAAAACGTTTTAAAGCAAAATTTGCTAAATTTTTCAATCAAATCATCTTTCTATCACTATTTTAAAGTGTTTTTACATATTTAAACAATTATTTAATATTATATTACTTAAAAAAACATTTTTTGTTTAAAACAATTCAAAAATACCCGCCGTGAAAATGACTTTTCACGCATTTTCACGGTCCAGAAATAATGTTCATCTCAGTTCATCTGATCGAAATTTGAGGTATAAAAGCACCTTAACCTTCTGGTCGGTTGTCGGTAGACAATTTAGGGCGCACTCACACCTCTGGCTGCCTGCACAGGCAGCCTCCCACCACGCAGAAAACGTACAAGAGTAAGAGAGACAGAAAATTCAAATTTAAATCTACTGACTCTTTGATTGGCTCTCACTGGCTGCCTGTGCAGGCAGCCAGAGGTGTGAGTGCGCCCTTACGGAAAAAAAGACGATCGGCCTTTAAAGCCCAAAGAACAGTCTCTATAGCGGGAAATTCAAATTGAAAGAAAAAAATAATAAAACAAAATTGATTAATTATTAATTATTAAATGATCAATAATTAATAATAACTTAATTTTTCAGTAAATATTATATAATTGAGACTCCCGATCTTAAAAGGGGATACGCGGAGGACAGGCGAGAAAAACGTTGGCCCCTGTAGGTAAAATTTTGAAATTGTCCAAAATTAAATTTCAATGATTGTTTCTTATAGAGAATTGAAATGCGCAACTTTTTTTCAGATGAAAAACTTTTCTATAATTTACCGTTTTTTATTTATTCACAAAAAATGTAACTTTTACGAAATTGAAATTTCAATACATTTTTGTGTTCAACTCGCGATTACTTCCTTAAATATGAATATTTCTTCACTAAAATTTTACACAATATTCTTCAAACTATTCTAAAAGTGAAGGCACATTTGAAAAATTTTCAAAAAATTTTGCAACCTAGTATTTAATTGTTTAAATAATTTTTCTCGGAAATTGATTCTCTTGCATTCAAATGGAAAAGTTGAGTAAGGAATTTTCGAATTCGGAAAACTTCCAGTGACGAAAATGTTCATTAATATATAAGGAAGTTTTCTGGAAAATATTAGATCTTTAGTTATTGATTTGAAAAAGTTGCAACAATATAAACAACGTTGCGTATTTTATGGATTGCGACGCTACAGGATCGTAGTCAGCTGTTGTACGTTGTAGCATAAGGGCGCTCGCACAAGAAAAGACGGAGCAGTGTGCAGGATATGATTCAAATGAGTTAGAAAAGAAAAGAGCGATATTCCTGTCTTTTTCTATCTCATTTGAAACACATCCTGCACACTGCTCCGTCTTTTCTTGTGCGAGCACCCTAACGGTCAGGCAACCGGTTATACTGCGCTGCTACGATCCTGTAGCGTCGCAATCCACAAAATACGCAACGTTGTTTATATTGTTGTAACTTTTTCAAATCATTAACTAAAGATCTAATATTTTCCAGAAAACTTCCTTATATATTAATGAACATTTTCGTCACTGGAGGTTTTCCGAATTCGAAAATTCCTTACTCAACTTTTTCATTTGAATGCAAGAGAATCAATTTCCGAGAAAAATTATTTAAACAATTAAATACTAGGTTGCAAAATTTTTTGAAAATTTTTCAAATGTGCCTTCACTTTTAGAATAGTTTGAAGAATATTATGTAAAATTTTAGTGAAGAAATATTCACATTTAAGGAAGTAATCGCGAGTTGAACACAAAAATGTATTGAAATTTCAATTTCGTAAAAATTACGTTTTTTGTGAATAAATAAAAAACGGTAAATTATAGAAAAGTTTTTCATCTGAAAAAAAGTTGCACATTTCAATTCTCTATAAGAAACAATCATTGAAATTTAATTTTGGACAATTTCAAAATTTTACCTACAGGGGCCAACGTTTTTCTCGCCTGTCCTCCGCGTATCCCCTTTTAAGATCGGGAGTCTCAATTATTAAAAATAATATATTTAAATTATCTCTACCTCAAAAAAAAATTGTTGCGTTAAGGAAATACTTTTTTTTGACAATTCTTTTCTGTGAAAATAAAATTAATTAACTAATTATTGATTTTTCTAGTTAATTAATTTTTTAAAGAGAAAAATTGCAAAAAAAATATTTCCTGACCCAAAAAAATTGTTGTGATGAAGAAATAATTTTTTTGGCAATTTTTCTCTCTGAAAAAAATTAATTAACCAAATAAATCAATAATTAGTTAATTAATATTTTTACAGAGAAAAATTGTGTAAAGAATTATTTTCTCATCACAACAATTTTTTTTGGGGAGGGAAATAATTTTTTTGACAATTCTTTTCTGTGAAAATAAAATTAATTAACAAATTATTGATTTTTTTAGTTAATTAATTTTTTTTACAGAGAAAAATTGCCAAAAAAAATATTTCCTGCTACAAAAAATTGTTGTGATGAGGAAATAATTTTTTTGGCAATTGTTCTTTGTAAAAATAAAATTAATTAATTATAGATTTTTTTAGTTAATTAATTTTTTTACAGAGAAAAATTTCAAAAAAAAATATTTCCTGGCAAAAAAAATTGCTGCGATGAGGAAATAATTTATTTGACAATTCTTCTCTTTAAAAATAAAATTAATTAACTAATTATTGTTTTATCTAGTTAATTAATTTTTTTCACAGAGAAAAATTGTGAAAAAATTTTTTCCTCATAGCAATAATTTTTTTCGTGCAGGAAATAATTTTTTTGGCAATTTTTCTCTGTGAAAAAAATTAATTAACTAGATAAATCATTAATTAGTTAATTAATTTTATTTTCATAGAGAAGAATTGTCAAATAAATTATTTCCTCATCGAGGCAATTTTTTTTTGCCAGAAAATAATTTTTTTGGAAATATTTCTCTGTAAAAAAATTAATTAACTAGATAAATCAATAATTAGTTAATTAATTTTTTTTTACAAAGAAGAATTGTCAAATAAATTATTTCCTCATCGCAGCAATTATATTCGGAATAGCACTCAGAAGAACTGGGTCGATTAAAAACAAATAAGTGACAAGACAAATTATTTTTTTCGACAGATACTGCCTGTTAATAGGCAGCCGATCTGCGAACATTTTCATTCTCACCCCTTCTTTTGCTCTTCCGGCCAATGAGCGATCGTCTTCAATAAAATTCATCCAGTCGTAGCGCGCTATAGAATGCAAGACATCGCTAATTTGAATAGACCAATCACGAATCGAGAAACGATTTAAGAATTACCCATGTGATTTTTGCGGAAGATACTCGTGATTGGTTGTCATTTCTCCCTCATTTTTGCAACTTTCAGCCGATCAACTCAGTATCAGTACTACTGTCTTCTACATCATATATGGTAAGTGCCACATTTATATTAAAATAAAAGAAAGTTTCCCAATAATAAATTTTTTATTTAATTGAATTGATACTAAAAATATTTTATAGTATTTTTTTATCTCAAGTTATAAAAAAAAAAGATGTGAAGTGGTGAATTTTTAGTCTGGTGGACCACGTGCCCGTGAAGATTCAAGATATATTATGCGGGTTTTGTCTCTGTTTTCTTTGTTTGAACATTTTTATTTCGATTTCAATGTTTTTCTCAAATTTATTAATATTTTCCAGTGAATCGCGAATAAAAAATTTATATTTAATTATTCGTGGCACGTTTATTTCGTTTGTTGCTAAAAGAAAGGTGTCGTTTTTTCTCAAATAAACTAAATTCATTTAAATTTCGAATTAAATAAATGTTACAAAATTTTGAGATAATCCTTTTTTTCAAAATTCTCTGCTTTTTATTAAGGGAAAATGTGGCAAAACCGGGTACCTTTTTTGAATTGCCTTTTTACAGAGAACCAAACGATGAAATTAAGAATTCTTTATTAAACCTTTTATCATTCGAAAATCAGGATGATTGTTGACAAAAAAATTAATAAGATAATTTGTATTTTTTAAAATAAAAACTAACAATAATTTTTATATATAATCTTATTAAAAAAAATTCAAAGTTTTTAAAAATTAGTTAGATAAAAATGTTAAATCTTGGAAATACACTGTTTGCGTTTAATTTAATTTAATTTAAGAAACAATAAAACATAAAGTAATTCATTTGTAACTTCAGATTTCAACAGAAACCATCAATCGAAAAAATTTATAACATCGAGAAAAAACGTTGATTCGTGGAGGAAAATTTAAATGCAGCGTCGGAAAGGTAAATATCCATGGAAGCTGGAAAACGGATTAATGATTCTGTTGCCGAGGGTGCGAAACAACCACCAAAAACGCGAAATGCAACATTTTTGGAAAAAGGTTATGTCAAAGTCTGTTCAACCGAAGATATTAAAAAGAATTCGGAATTTCACGAAGATTTGGAAAAATGTAGCGAGGGGTCGTCAGGAAACGATTCCTATGAGAATGCCTCAAAACCTAGAAGCAAGAGCGTATCCAGAAATGACAATGGAGATAATGATATTGTCCTTACTGGTGAGTTGTTTCATTAATTTGATACTTGTTTTACTAGATTTATTGTTTTATTAACTTAGTTTTCTTTTACTTATTTTTAATTTAATTTTTTTTTATTATGGATATAGTTCAATTTTGGAATTGTAGTTATTTTTTAAAGAATGAAAATTTTTAGAAACAAAGGGTGCACTTCCGAAAACCCCCCCCCCCTTCCGATTTTAATGAAACTTGGTATACTTACGTAATTTCATGCGCTGATCACGAAAATGATAGTGAAAATTACCGCAAATTTCATTTTTATGGTGAAAACCATAAAAAACACCATAAAATTATGGTTTTTTGCGTTTAACTCGTAAAAAACGCAAAATTAAAAAAAATCGTTCTCACAAAAGTTGTAGAGCTTCTAAAAATGAACATTTTATGTCCTATACATTTTTTACCAAAAGTCATTAGTTTTCGAGAAAAATGCAGAAACATGAAAAGCACACTACAAAAATTACTAATACCACGAAACTGGAATTCCTATAAAGATAGTTTTGAGAGATCGCACATTAAATTTGATTCGTTTGAATATTATATTATATTATACATATATTATGTATATATAATATAAAAGATGTCTTCCCCCCCTCCCCCCCTGGAAGTAGCTCTGCACAGCAAAGAATGCAGAGGCGGGAGAAGCGCGCCATCCCTAGTATCGTTGCTCTCTTTCAAAACAGACAGTCAAATTCACATTCTTAATGGTACTGAAAGGTACGGAACCCACCCCGACCCCCCTCTTCCAAGATGTCTTCCCCCCTCCCCCCCTGGAAGTAGCCCTGCACAGCAAAGAATGCAGAGGCGGGCGAAGCCCGCCTTCCCTAGTATCGTTGCTCTCTTTCTAAACAGACAGTCAAATTCACATTCTTAATGGTACTGGAAGGTACGGAACCCACCCCGACCCCCCTCCTCCAAGATGTCTTCCCCTAAAAGTTCTTTTCGAAATAGCCCTGCACAGCAAAGAGTAGAAGGTTTTTTATTAAAAGATATTGTCCGTCACATAAGACATCTGCCTCTTGTGGATAATAGCTAGAAGTTGGTGATTTTCACCGTTTTTAAATATTTTGCATTTTTCTCGAAAACTAATGACTTTTGGTAAAAAATGTATAGGACATAAAATGTTCATTTTTAGAAGCTCTACAACTTTTGTGAGAACGATTTTTTTTAATTTTGCGTTTTTTACGAGTTAAACGCAAAAAACCATAATTTTATGGTGTTTTTTATGGTTTTCACCATAAAAATGAAATTTGCGGTAATTTTCACTGTCATTTTCGTGATCAGCGCATGAAATTACGTAAGTATACCAAGTTTCATTAAAATCGGAAGGGGGGGGTTTTCGGAAGTTTATCCGATTACAATCAATGTTCATTTCCACTGGTCTAAACTATTAATGACAATTTAAATTGATTATGCATTTAATTCATAAAAATATAATTAACATAAATTTTAATTTATAATTAATTTAATCCAATTTTATAAGTAAAAATTTCAATATATTCTTAATTTAATTATAATTTTAATACTAAGTAATTTTAATAAGACTCAAATTTCTTTTTAATGAACTTTCAATTATCCAAATTATTGTGATCTCTGTTATTAAAAATTTGTTAAATAATATTTTTTACTTTTTTAAAATTGTAATTTAAAAAAAAATGAAAATTTTTATCAAAATTCATGAGATTAATTTTTTGAAAAGTATTTTTAAAAATTGTTGATGAAAAATAATAAAAATTGTAGAAGTAGAATTTTAGAAAAATTACTTAAAAAATGTATGCCAATAAAAATGTACGTTATTTAGGAATGACGATTTTGTTTAACATTTTTTGTGATGTAACATCGTAGTCTGTTATGATAAATTAAAGAAAGAAATTTTTGCTGTAAACAATAATTTATAAGTATATATATATTTATCAAATCAGTGGGAAATTCACTGGGAATCAGTTACATTTCACTAATTTCCAGTAAAATTTAATTGATTCAAACAATTATCTTCACTGAAAATCAGTGAGAAGTCAGTTATAAATTGCAATCAGTGAAAATCTCACTAATTCAAATTAAGAGAGTGGAAAGTAAAAAAAAATTTAAACTTCTTTCAAAAAATCCGGTTCTATTAAAGAAGACGATTATTTATTTAGTTTATTCAATTAATTTTTATTGTGAAAAGAGTAATATGTTCTAATTATCTAAGATATTACTATATATACTATATGGGAGATTTCACGTGAGATTTCCGTCGGCCTTTTAAAATCGTCAAAATATATTTGTTTCTTGTTCTGCAGTAAAAAAAAGAGATACATACTTTTTTCTTTTTTTTTTGACAAATTTTTGAGTTATGAATTTTTAAATTTTCAGTTTTGTAAATGTAGACCTATTTTCAATGGCTCATATAACTCGAAAAAAACGGATATTTCAATTTTTTCCAAGAGAAGAAAAGTTTTAGTTTTTCTTTTACTTTTCAATAATGTTAACGAAATTTTTTTTTTATTTTTTATAAACAAATTAAGTTTTTTTAAATGTAGATATAATTAAAATTTTTTTTTAAACATACCTGGAAATACTAAGAAGATTTTGCCTCGGATTTTGCAAAAAAATTTAGAGTGGCCATAAAGTTTTATGGGTTTAAATAAACATTTAAATACCGCGCGCAGCCTTGTGCACATTTCTGCAAAGTAAAAAAATTGTAAAATTGTTAAAAATTTTTTTTTACTTTTCAGAAATGTGCACAATACTGCGCGCGGTGTTTAAATGTTTTTTAAAGATATAAAACTTATATTGGCCCACTCTAAATTTTTTTGCAAAATCTTTTTAGCATTTCCAGGTATGTTTAAAAAAAAATTTTTTTCAATCATATCCAAATTTAAAAAAACTTAATTTGTTTATAAAAAATTGTTATTTTTTTAATAAAAAATAAAAAAAAATTTTTCGTTAACATTATTGAAAAGTAAAAGAAAAACTAAAACTTTTCTTCTCTTGGAAAAAATTGAAAAAATCTATTTTTTTCGAGTTATGAGCCATTGAAAATAGGTCTACATTTACAAAACTGAAATTTTAAAAATTCATAACTCAAAAATTTGTCAAAAAATACGTACCTTTTTTTACTAAAGAGCAAGAAAAAAATATATTTTTCTGTATCCCCTACCCGAAAGTACGGACTTCCCTGTCGGTAATCGTTCAGGGAAGAACGGCTTTTGTGGCCGGCCAGAAACAACGTGCGCTCTGATTGGCTACGAGACTTTAAAGGCTTGATGGCATAGCAACCACATAGCAACGCTTATTTCATGGCCTGTTTTGTGTCAAGTGCGGTAAATAACCACAAAAATAAGCAACCTAAGTTAAAAAAAAGTGACAAATCATGTATAAATAAGATGTACTTGTGTAAGTGTTATTGTACTTTCTCCTTCTTTTTAAATGTCTAAACTGAAAATCTTTCACTTTCATCCACTATTATAAAGTAAACAAAAATTTTCAAAGGTTAACTATATATACACAAAGACACAACACAGGTGATTAGATGCCTTATGGTTAATAAACTAAATTCCATATGCCAAATTATTATTCGTGCATTGGATTTTTGTGCGTTTTATTTATATTTTTCATATAATTTTGACGCCCGCCCCGACCAGCAAAACCTCGGCTTCGCCTCGGTTTTGCAAAAGTCGGGCGGGCTACCTGTCATCTGTAACTAAGCCTTCTGCTACAAGCTTCGCTACGTGGCCGGGAGGGCGCGCTGACGCGAGCCACAGCAGTAGACACATGGTTAATGCCATTTTATTAAAAAATAATAATTATTAAACGTACTTTCGAGTGGGGATAAAGAAAAATTGTATACGACACACGGCCAAAAAGTTTGATGCCCTGCTGAGCGTGATATAAGGCCTCGGCTTCGCCTCGGCCTTATATTTCACGCCCGCCAGGAAATCCAACTTTCTGGCCTAGTATCGTAATATACTATTACCGATTTTAAAGGGTCGACGGAAATCTCACGTGAAATCGCTCATATATTACATTGAACTTGTATTTATTTCAGAAACTAAAGGAGAAAGTCAAATAAGACTGCAAACAATTTGCAGAAAGCTACAATCCCGCTTGCAGCCTTTTCATTCATGCCAGCAAATGAGAAATGAATCCAATGTACAACAGCAAGCGAATGGATTTATTCATAAAGTGAACCATACAACGCCAACATTGGAATCAGAACAAATAGGTGTGGAATTGTTGCAGATCAATTCCAACATACAATCACCAATAAAAAAGGAAGAACAAAAAACAGAAAAAACAAAGATAAAATTATCGAAAAAACGAAATAATAAATTTTGCGAAGACAACAAGTATGAAACTAAGAAATTTGTTTTAAAAATGGGTCTTAAAAAATTTTGCAAAAACGAAGAAGTTAGACAACGAATAATCAAAGATGTCGATATAGTGTCAGATCTTTTGATAGAAGTGACATATTTTGTTGAATATTGTCTAAGAAACACGGAACAACCGTGGCTATTAAATACTTGGTGTAAAGAAGAACCAGACTTTTCAAAAATTATTCCATATTTTAAGGAAAAAAAACACTCATCAAAACATCCTGAACTCGATCAACTGTTTAAGATGTATAACGAAAAAAGGAAAGAAAAGAAATTGTACAAATGTGAACACCGCACTCACTTGCTTCAGGAAATGGCAAAAACCTTGGACAGAAATTTCAAAACAAATATTGTTACTCATGCAAAAAAACGCATAGTAAATTATTTATTTTCAAAGTTTTTGAATGAAAATTCAAATAACAACATAACATGTCCTGAAAGTATGGAAGAGAAGACTCAAGATAAAAAAAAAAGAAGAGCAAATGATGAAACGTGTTGCACGCAATAAACGACGAAGAGCAAAAACGAATGAAAAGAAGAAGACTGCAAGACACAGACAAAAAACACTAACCCCTGGCGAAAAACGGGAGTGGAATAAGAATCAACTTAAGCGATTAAAACAGGAAACTGAAAGGATCTACACCAAAAACATTCGATTAGCTACTGCGAGTAACAGTAAAGAGGAGGAAGCAAAAAAGATAAAGAAAAGAGAGAAGCAAAGGAGAAAAAAACAAAGAAGAAGGGAAACTATGAAAGAAAATGTAAAAAAGAATAAAAGTACCAAAAATAAAGGCACTTTGTCGGGGTTAGTTCGAAAAAAAAATTAAAAGAAATTAAAGATGACGTCGATCAGTTGTTCAACACCAATGAATTGGAAAATAAAAGTTTTAAAGAGCTGCTCCGCGATGACGAAAAACTTAATTTTATTTTAATTGATGAAGAGTTTTACAAATTCATAAAATTTTACCAACGACTTCAAATCGAGTTTCATAAAATGAAAATCAAAAATTTTAAGTTGATTCCAATTTTAGATTACGGCTTAAAACATGTATATTACACCAATACTGTTTTGTCAGAATTAGAAAATGCAATAAATGCAGAAAAGTTGTCACAGAAAAAAAACTGGGAGTAAAAAAGAAAAGAGCAACAAGGACACAAAGCGAAATCATTAAAGAAAAAGAAGAGAAAACCAGAAGAAAAAATGAACGTGAAGCTTTGTCAACTTTGAAGAAAAATATGCAAGAAAATGTAGATGCATTGCAAAAGAAACAAGATGGGGGTCCCTTTTTATAAAAGAAGTTTATGTTCATTTCATGAACATTTTGCTTCCTCATTGCGCAAAGCAAAAGATTTGCTTCCTCTTGGAGGAAGCAATAAATTAATAATTTATATACATATTATTTTTAAAATATGATAAATGATTTCAAAAAATATATCTTTTTCCACCTTTTCCACTCTTTCAACCGTTTTATTGCTGTTATCGACTGATTCCGGTATTAAAATCGATTTTTTGAAAAAAAGTAAAAAAAAATTTTTTTTAGGGGGTACTTTCTAAAATTGTTGTGTTCATTTTGAGATATTAATGTGACAAATGTACATACCGATTTTTAGCCAAATCCGTTAAAACGTATCAACGATATCGTGTTCACAAAAACTTTTTTAACTAAAATATGAATTTTTGAATTTTGAATTTTTTAATTTATTCTTTAAATTTCAATGAAATATAAACTTTATATATACCAATCGATTCGTCTTGATATGAGGAATACGATTTTACTATGTATTGCCTTTAATTTTGCTTTCAATAAATTTTTTCGATTAAAATCGATTTTTTTGAAAAAATGCCAAAAAAAATTTTTTTGTGGGTATTTTCTAAAATCATTGTGTCCATTTTGAGATATTGATGTGACAAATATACGTACCAAATTTTAGCCAAATCCGTTAAAACGTATTAAAGTTATCGTGTTCACAAAAAAATGGATCCACACACACACACACATACACACACACATACATACATCCGGACAATTGATCAGGGACTTATATATGACATTTATAAATAGAAAAAAATTTGTTTGGTGCATTTCTAATAATTTCATAATTTGAAGGACTACATAGCTTCCTCCAGAGGAAGCAAAAGAAAATAATCTGGAAAGGATTGAAATTTAAGACAGATATAGAGAAAGAAGAAGAAAAAGCAAAAATTAAAATTATAGAAGCAGAAATAAAACCTTTAAGAGATGAACTGAAAGAAATGTCAAAAAATAAAGGAAAACCAATTGAAGAAAAGGAAAAGGGCGAATACAATTCCAAGAAAATTGAAATTGGCGAGAAATGGCGGGAATATTTCAATGTGGAAAAATTTGACAATACTGCGAAGAAAAGGAAAGGGAAAAAATTAAAGTATAAAGAATTTTCAGGAACTATATCCACGAATGGTATAGATGTTTCTATAATCTTCGACATAAAAAACCCGACGTTTTCTTGTGCGATTCCATCGGACACTAAATCAGTGCCGAAAGACAAATACAAACGGTATGTAGGACTCGATCCAGGAAGCAAGGCTCTCGTTGCTGGCGTCATTAGAAAGGATTCCCCTGAACCATCAGAAACTAACAAGAAGAAGGACACTGCAGTATACATCAGCAACAGAAGCTATAGATGGCGAACAGGTGAACAAAAGCGGCGATCAATTTTGAAAAAAAAATGTAAAAACGAAAGAAAAGAAAATTACCAGGCTTATTTTGAAAGAGTTTTGAAAAAGGAGGAATATAAAAACCTTGATACGAATAATCCAGAAGATTATGAACGAGTAACAAAATATAGATTGGAAACTTTTCACGATCAATAACCTGCTCGCAAAAATAAATACGTGGCCCGACTAAAGTGGGATAAATATATGAGTGTCCAACGTGAAGTTGACCTAATTGTTAACTTCATAATTGGCAATGTTAATGAAGAACCGTGCTTTGTTGCTCTAGGAAAAACGGAAATTCCAGGTTTCATTAGGGGATACGTGAAAACTCCAGTAAGAAAAATAGAGAAGCGCCTTTTGGAAATGGAGAGGGTGTTAGGCCCAAACAAACTGAAAGTTGTGACGGTCAATGAGCACAGAACAACAATAATGTGCAGTAATTGTGTCGATTTGGAGTCAAATAAGGTGTCCAAGAGTCCCCATAGGTATGCAGTTTGTAACAACTGTCATATCACGTGGGAACGGGACATTAATGCAGGACGCAATATACTAAATATTGGTCTCATTCTCCATGGGATTTTGGAACCAACAGCTATAAGAAATCCCGAAAATTTCAATGCCTTGAAGTCTTTCGTAGAACATTTGTCGGTGGAGGATCCCAGTCCATCCATCTAAACAAGCTCGAAAGAGCGTGCACAAAAAGTAAGTTTTTATTAAATATTAAGTAAATGTGGTACTCTTCAAATATAAATTGGTTAATAGCTAATTATCAGTAAAAATCATTATATGTTATACTCAGTTTGATTATTTCTTTCATTTCATTCCAACTAATATAACTATTTAATATTAACTACTTTTAATGTGAAGAGTATTAAATAAGAAAGCTTTAATTAAAAATTGGAACAATTTTACAGTTTCATCACATCACCTTAATAAATATATTATTTCTAAATCTCATTTGGATTCACAAAATTTCTTATATATGAGCTGGTAAAATGAATTTGACCTATTAATTAAAAATTTTATATTTTTCTAACACAAAGATTAATTAATCGATAACAAATATTGAAATAATATTATTTAAGTTAATGTTAATATTAAAGTCAATGGAAAACCCTAGAATATTTATGTTAGTTAAAATTATTTTCTCCTTAAATGAATTATAAATGACTAGAAATTAAATTATTTTCACGTACAATGCCTCATATATACAAATGCAATAAAAATCATATCCGAACATTTTTAAATTAATTTTTTAATAAAAATTGGATTGAAAAATAATACAGAATTTAATAAATTAATTAATTAATATAAAAATAAATTTAATGTATAGAAAAAATTCATTTTGAAAATAATCTCATAAAATTTATTTTTTTTTATTTTATAATTACTTTATGTTTTATTGTTTCTTAAATTACATTAAATTAAACGCAAACAGTGTATTTCCAAGATTTAACATTTTTATCTAACTAATTTTTAAAAACTTTGAATTTTTTTTAATAAGATTATATATAAAAATTATTGTTAGTTTTTATTTTAAAAAATACAAATTATCTTATTAATTTTTTTGTCAACAATCATCCTGATTTTCGAATGATAAAAGGTTTAATAAAGAATTCTTAATTTCATCGTTTGGTTCTCTGTAAAAAGGCAATTCAAAAAAGGTACCCGGTTTTGCCACATTTTCCCTTAATAAAAAGCAGAGAATTTTGAAAAAAAGGATTATCTCAAAATTTTGTAACATTTATTTAATTCGAAATTTAAATGAATTTAGTTTATTTGAGAAAAAACGACACCTTTCTTTTAGCAACAAACGAAATAAACGTGCCACGAATAATTAAATATAAATTTTTTATTCGCGATTCACTGGAAAATATTAATAAATTTGAGAAAAACATTGAAATCGAAATAAAAATGTTCAAACAAAGAAAACAGAGACAAAACCCGCATAATATATCTTGAATCTTCACGGGCACGTGGTCCACCAGACTAAAAATTCACCACTTCACATCTTTTTTTTTTATAACTTGAGATAAAAAAATACTATAAAATATTTTTAGTATCAATTCAATTAAATAAAAAATTTATTATTGGGAAACTTTCTTTTATTTTAATATAAATGTGGCACTTACCATATATGATGTAGAAGACAGTAGTACTGATACTGAGTTGATCGGCTGAAAGTTGCAAAAATGAGGGAGAAATGACAACCAATCACGAGTATCTTCCGCAAAAATCACATGGGTAATTCTTAAATCGTTTCTCGATTCGTGATTGGTCTATTCAAATTAGCGATGTCTTGCATTCTATAGCGCGCTACGACTGGATGAATTTTATTGAAGACGATCGCTCATTGGCCGGAAGAGCAAAAGAAGGGGTGAGAATGAAAATGTTCGCAGATCGGCTGCCTATTAACAGGCAGTATCTGTCGAAAAAAATAATTTGTCTTGTCACTTATTTGTTTTTAATCGACCCAGTTCTTCTGAGTGCTATTCCGAATATAATTGTTGTGATGAGGAAATAATTTTTTTGGCAATTGTTCTTTGTAAAAATAAAATTAATTAATTATAGATTTTTTTAGTTAATTAATTTTTTTACAGAGAAAAATTTCCAAAAAAAATATTTCCTGGCAAAAAAAATTGCTGCGATGAGGAAATAATTTATTTGACAATTCTTCTCTTTAAAAATAAAATTAATTAACTAATTATTGATTTATCTAGTTAATTAATTTTTTTCACAGAGAAAAATTGTGAAAAAATTTTTTCCTCATAGCAATAATTTTTTTCGTGCAGGAAATAATTTTTTTGGCAATTTTTCTCTGTAAAAAAAATTAATTAACTAAAAAAATCAATAATTTGTTAATTAATTTTATTTTCACAGAAAAGAATTGTCAAAAAAATTATTTCCCTCCCCAAAAAAAATTGTTGTGATGAGAAAATAATTCTTTACACAATTTTTCTCTGTAAAAATATTAATTAACTAATTATTGATTTATTTGGTTAATTAATTTTTTTCAGAGAGAAAAATTGCCAAAAAAATTATTTCTTCATCACAACAATTTTTTTGGGTCAGGAAATATTTTTTTTGCAATTTTTCTCTTTAAAAAATTAATTAACTAGAAAAATCAATAATTAGTTAATTAATTTTATTTTCACAGAAAAGAATTGTCAAAAAAAAGTATTTCCTTAACGCAACAATTTTTTTTTGAGGTAGAGATAATTTAAATATATTATTTTTAATAATTGAGACTCCCGATCTTAAAAGGGGATACGCGGAGGACAGGCGAGAAAAACGTTGGCCCCTGTAGGTAAAATTTTGAAATTGTCCAAAATTAAATTTCAATGATTGTTTCTTATAGAGAATTGAAATGTGCAACTTTTTTTCAGATGAAAAACTTTTCTATGATTTACCGTTTTTTATTTATTCACAAAAAACGTAATTTTTACGAAATTAAAATTTCAATACATTTTTGTGTTCAACTCGCGATTACTTCCTTAAATATGAATATTTCTTCACTAAAATTTTACACAATATTCTTCAAACTATTCTAAAAGTGAAGGCACATTTGAAAAATTTTCAAAAAATTTTGCAACCTAGTATTTAATTGTTTAAATAATTTTTCTCGGAAATTGATTCTCTTGCATTCAAATGAAAAAGTTGAGTAAGGAATTTTCGAATTCGGAAAACCTCCAGTGACGAAAATGTTCATTAATATATAAGGAAGTTTTCTGGAAAATATTAGATCTTTAGTTAATGATTTGAAAAAGTTACAACAATATAAACAACGTTGCGTATTTTGTGGATTGCGACGCTACAGGATCGTAGCAGCGCAGTATAACCGGTTGCCTGACCGTTATGCTACAACGTACAACAGCTGACTACGATCCTGTAGCGTCGCAATCCACAAAATACGCAACGTTGTTTATATTGTTGTAACTTTTTCAAATCAATAACTAAAGATCTAATATTTTCCAAAAAACTTCCTTATATATTAATGAACATTTTCGTCACTGGAAGTTTTCCGAATTTGAAAATTCCTCACTCAACTTTTTCATTTGAATGCAAGAGAATCAATTTCCGAGAAAAATTATTTAAACAATTAAATACTATGTTGCAAAATTTTTGAAAATTTTTCAAATGTGCCTTCACTTTTAGAATAGTTTGAAGAATATTGTGTAAAATTGTCGTGAAGAAATATTCATATTTGATGAAGTAATCGCGAGTTGAACACAAAAATGTATTGAAATTTCAATTTCGTAAAAGTTACATTTTTTGTGAATAAATAAAAAACGGTAAATTATAGAAAAGTTTTTCATCTAAAAAAAAGTTGCGCATTTCAATTCTCTATAAGAAACAATCATTGAAATTTAATTTTGGACAATTTCAAAATTTTACCTACAGGGGCCAACGTTTTTCTTGCCTGTCCTCCGCGTATCCCCTTTTAAGATCGGGAGCCTCAATTATATAATATTTACTGAAAAATTAATTTATTATTAATTAATGATCATTTAATAATTAATCAATTTTGTTTTATTATTTTTTTCTTTGAATTTGAATTTCCCGCTATAGAGACTGTTCTTTGGGCTTTAAAGCCCGATCGTCTTTTTTTCCGTAAATTGTCTACCGACAACCGACCAGAAGGTTAAGGTGCTTTTATACCTCAAATTTCGATCAGATGAACTGAGATGAACATTATTTCTGGACCGTGAAAATGCGTGAAAAGTCATTTTCACGGCGGGTATTTTTGAATTGTTTTAAACAAAAAATGTTTTTTTAAGAAATATAATATTAAATAATTGTTTAAATATGTAAAAACACTTTAAAATAGTGATAGAAAGATGATTTGATTGAAAAATTTAGCAAATTTTGCTTTAAAACGTTTTCTGCTACAAGAAAGTGTAAAATGACGATGTTTGTGAAATGGTTTGTACAGTGCTTCTTCCTTGTGAGTGTCTCTCAGAGTTTTGTTTATGTTTTATCGGTTCTTTTTATCTTGTAATAAATAATGAGTGCTGAAAATAAATCGGTAAGTTGAAATGTTTATCAAATAAATTTAAATTCTACTAATTGTTTCGAATAACTGAAAGAAACATGTACACTGTACAAACCATTTCACAAACATCGTCATTTTACACTTTCTTGTAACAGAAACGTTTTAAAGCAAAATTTGCTAAATTTTTCAATCAAATCATTTTTCTATTACTATTTGAAAGTGTTCTTACATATTAAAACAATTGTTTAACATTATATTTCTTAAAAAAAACATTTTTTATTTAAATCAATTCAAAAATACCCGCCGTGAAAATGAATTTTCACGCATTTTCACGGTCCAGAAATTATGTTCATCTGATCGAAATTTGAGGTATAAAAGCACCTTAAAGCAAACCCCTGTTGTTTCCTGCATAAAATGTGAAAAAAGCTTAATCTCAATTCTTTGAACTCGAAAAAATAGGGGTTGTAATTGCAATAATATATTCTAGATCGTTGCGCCTATGTTGGCGGACAATCACAATATGCCAACCAGTGCTAACTTCATGAAAATGACAAGTGTTAACTAATTGCTTTTCAGATTTTTCCATTAATGTATTTTTAAAATCAAAAAAACAATTAAAAGTTTCGAAATTTAAAAGTTAGCGAAATTGTGAAAATTATATAGGACAATTATCAAATAATAATTGGATAAGAACGATATGGAACATGACAGCTTTGTGATGACAGCTGATGAAATTACTCACAATTCAGTTTAACCTCATTAACAGTGCGGTATTGGTTTATAACTAGAAAGTGTTCAATAACGAAGCAGATGGATAAAAAAAAGCTCACCTTATCAGTTAAAAATTCTATTATGATGGAGGACCTAAAATTCAAATTTTTAGGACTCCTCAATAAACAGGTTAGTTTTATTTATTCATTTACATTTTTGCTATATATATATATTATTTTATTTATTTAATTTTATGTTTTACACTTAAACACGTGAACTGTCAATTATTTTTTTATGCTTATATTTGTAGTAATGCGTCGTAGTCACATTGGAATTCGAGATCTCTTTTGCAATTGAATTTGTAATTGTCGTGACGCAATAATATGTATTTATGATTGCTTTTAGCAACAAAATTTATGTTTTCGTTTTGAAAACTTAATTTTCTTTTTTTAAGAATCAACCTAAAATACCATCAATGGGACTTCATCCAGATCTATTGAATCCTTTAAATGCAAATGAATCACAAAATTCTGATGATCGTTATTCCGAAGCAGGTCAATCTACTGAAAGTGAAGCAGTTCCAGATCAAGAAATTTTAGAATCAATTGAACAAATTTATTATGAAGTTGACACTGATTTTGATCCTTGTAGATATGAACTTGAAAAACTACCAAAAGTATTAAATTCAAAAGATATTGAACGCTATTATAAAAATTTAAAACAACAGCAACAAGTTGTTTCGAAAAAAGTTCTCCAACTAATTCTTCAAAAGCAAAATAATTGTAAAGAAGAATTTGAAAGAATCTTATTGGTACAGGAGCAACTTCAAGATACTCTTGTAATTTGTAGAGTTGGAAGGGCAGATTTAAATTTGGCGAGAAAACAATTTACGACGGCCAGTTTAGGAATTCTCGCTCACTATCGAAAGAGGCAGATTATTGAAGATTTACTTAGTAGTTTGAATACTATCAAGACTCTTGTGAGTTTATTCATTTTATATATATATATATATTTTTTTTAATAAATAGTTTGTGCAGGCATAGGATTATACGAATTTTTTACGAAATTTTTAAACGAAATACTTTTTTTTTAGTATACAATGCAGATATTCTTCAAATCTTATTTATTTCAATTTATTTAACAAATTTTTAACTAAAATTCTTCTTTAAATAAATTATTTTCAATAATTTTAATAAAATTTTTCACAAATTCAATTAGATTAAACTATTTTTCAATTTTCAATTTTATGAAATTTAATAATTGTTTAAATTTTTTTTTAAATTTAATTCAAAATCACTTGAAATTTAATTATTTTAAAAAATTACAATTTAAAGCCTTCGAAAATTTAATTATTTTTTAAATTTTGCTTGTGAAACTTTCTGAAATTTAATAATTTCAACTACAAAATTTTGAAATTCAATTATTTTCAGTGATTTTTATAATATTCATCGAAAATTCAATTATCTGAAAAAATTTTTCAATTAAAAACTTTTAAATTTTAATTTTTGTCTGTAATTTCTAACAAATTTTTCCTCAACAGAAATCGCCAAAAATATCAATTAAAAATCACTTCAATTATTTTCAAAAATATGAATTTTAAATCTTTGTAAATTGAATTATTTTTTTAAAAAAATGTTATTTAAAAATAATTCAAATTATTTTCAATTCTTTAAATTTTAATTATTCTCGGAAATTAAACAAAATCTTTTGAAATTTAATTATTTTTAAAAATTTCATCTATAACTCTTTCGAAATTTAATTATTTTTAATAATTTTAAAATTTTCTTAAAAATTAAATTTTTTGAAAACATTTTTTAATTAAAAATTTTTAAAGTTCAATTATTGTTTCTAATTTCTAAAAAATTCTTCATCAACAGAAATTACCAAAGATTTCGATTGGAGTACAAAAGTGCCAAAAAAAAAGTACCAATCCAAAATTTCCAAGAAAAATATCCAAAACTTAAAAATAATAAATGAATTTGCATTAAGTATGAAAGTTGACTTTCAAAATTTCCACTTTTTTTTTGGAAAAAATAATTTGTGGCAAAAACGTCCATTGAAAAATTAAAAATTTTGGAAATTTTGCATTGACACTTTTGACTCCCTACCAAAATTTCAATTAAAAATCACTTGAATTTAAATTATTTTCAAAAATCTGAATTGCAAATCTTGAAAAATGTAATTATTTTTTAAAAAAAGGTTATCTAAAATTATTTGATAAATTATTTACAATTCTGTAAAATTTAATTATTGTCTGAAATTTAACAAAATCTTTTAAAATTCAATTATTTCTAAAATTTTCAACTATAACTCTTTCAAAATTTAATTATTTTTAATACTTTTAATATTTCTTACAAATTCAATTATTTAAAAATGTTTCAAAAAAAACCTCTAAAATTAAATTGTTATCAGAAATTTTAAAAGAAAAACTATAACAGTTGAAATTCGCAGAAAATTTGCAATTTAATTATTAAAAAAAAATTTAATTTAATAATTATCGTTCGATATTTTTTTAATCATTAGAACTTAAAAGTATGCCAAAATTTTAAATTCAAATAAATTGTTTAAATCAGACTTCAAAAAAATTAAAAATTAGAACTTTAAGAATTTTTTTTAGAAATTTGTCTTAGTTTGATTCTGAAATATTCGAAATAAATTTTCTTGATAATATTTTTGTAGAATTATTCTTATTAAGAAATTAATAAAATGAATTTAATATCATCAATTTAATAATTATAACATTAATTATTTAAAGTAAATTTTAAAAAATGTTTTTGTTAAATTAATATTTTTTCTTTAGCAACGAACCGAGGATCGTCTGCAAGAACTTTTGAATGAAGAAAATTATCCAGGAGCAATTTCATTACTTTTAGAATGTCAAAGTGCAGCTCAAACTTTTAAACATTTTCATTGTGTTGCTGCTTTAAATAGAAAACTTCAAGACACCTTGGAACAAGTTGAAGAAACATTAGATGTTACTCTTGCAAAATTATGCACACAATTTGACGTGACAATATATTCTTCTGTTCAGGAAGCTTATAATTTATTAGGAAAATCCCAAACGGCAATGGATCAACTTCATATGCATTTTACGGCAGCAATTCATAATACCGCTTTTACTGCTGTTTATTCTTTTGCTGGTGGCGATTTAAAAAAACAATATAAACAATTATGTCGTTCAATAAGTCATGAAAATTTTATTCCCTGTTTAACGGAACTATGTAAATCAATGTGGGCAATTCTCAGCTCTTATTTTCTTATTGTCAGATGGCATGATTCAAATGAAAATCATGCAACTCAAGAATCAATAAATAATAAAGACATTGAATCTAATTTTAATCGACAGTACATCAAACAAAAATTAGAAAATGGAGTTGTTAGAATTTGGCATGATGTCGAAACAAAAATATCGACTTTTATGGGAACGGATTTGTCAAATTTTAAATTTGAACAATTTGTTCAGGTCTTAGGAATTATTAATAGGTAAGAAAATAATTTGTAAATTTTGTTTTTACAAAAATTTAAAAATTATAATTTTTTTTTTTTAAATTTTAGAATGATGAAAATTGGAGAAGAATTATGTGCAAGCAGATCGGAGAATTTGCAAGAATGTATTAGAAAACAGTGTTTGTCTTATTTTTTAAACTATCATGCCTTAAGATTAGATGAGTTAAGGATATTTTTGGAGAACGATGGATGGGAGCTTTGTCCTGTAAAAACAACTTTCGCGGCGATGCAACTTCAGGAGTTTAAAAGTTTAAAACCTATTTTTAACAGCCTTAAAAATTGGAATGCCTCCGAAAGTTCAAGTTTGTCTGAAAATGAAAATTGCCTCTCTAATGGATGGTTACAAAGATGTTTAGATGGAGGAACATCACCTTTTGATGTTGGTTTAGACGAGACAATGGATGAAGATATTTTAGCAAATACCGGGGTAAGTTTTTTTTTTCAATGTTTAAACAAAAATATAAATACCTGGAAAAAACCATCAATTTACTTTTTTTTTTTTTAAATAATTTGACTAAATTTTTGACCTACTTTGATGTTAGAAGTTTGTTTTGTAGTATTCTAATAACATTTTTTTGTTAATTATCAATATTTTTCAAAATTTATTTGAAATAAAATTACGTCGGTGAAATCCCAACGTTTATGATCGACGATTGAAAAAAAATCATTTTCATCCGGAAAATAATAAATTTTTTTTATCTTCAAATTATTTTCTTTTAAAAATTGTTGATTGAAAAATGTTATAAAAATTTGTTTAGACAAAAAATTATAATAATTTGCATAGGAAAATATTTTTCTTCTAAATCGTTGATCATAAACGTAAACTTTAGCGACGTAATAAATTTTCCATTCAGAATAACTTGAAGAAGCTAAAATTGTGCTAAATAATTTTACAATGATGAAAAATTTGTAGTCAAAAAATTAATTATTATTTTTATTAAATTATTATTATAATATATAATTATTATAATTATTATTATAATATTTTTATTAAGGGTCAGGGAAAAAATTAAAATTCTAACTGAAAATCAGGGAAAAACAAAATAAAATTTTTGCGGCAACTCTGTAAATTTTAATTTTAAAATTTGTTTTTTTTTTAAACCATGAAAAAATCAATTCTGAAATTTCAATGGATATCGTTTATAAAAAAAAAAAATTGCCTCTTTTATAGGATGAATTATCAGGATATTTTTCTGATGATTCAGAAGATGATATGTCTGAGGAAATTCGTCACGATTATGTTGAAGAGTCTGAACATGGAAAAGTGATAAAAAAGAAGCACAAAGCAAAACATACTGGACCAATTGTTACTAATACAACCTTGAGTGTTCTAAGAGTCTGTGGACGATATTTGCAAATGATAAGACTATTAAAATCAATTGCCGAAACTGTAATTCAAAGCATGATTCAATTTTTTGATCTTTATTTCTATACAGTTCATTCGTTTTTTACTTCTGATCTTGCAATAACAAGTGATTCTTTGTACAGTCAAAAATTGAAACTTGCTTTAATTCGAATGAAAGAAAATCTTATATTTAATGAAATTGATATCGAAAATCCAACGAGTCGATATCACAAGGTTCAACAACCACAATTGTCTCCTATTGTGAATCTCACGCAACCCGAAAGACTTCATGGATTGACTGAACGAGCTGTAGCTGTAGAATCTTTAATATTTTTAGGTGATCAGTATGGGAGTTTTAGACATTATTTTGAACATTTAATATCGAATAGTCCGGAGAAAAATTATCTTCATCAATTTTATGATAATACGATAACTTCAGTAACGGATTTACGAAAACCGGTTTATATGGCTGTAGTGTCACAAGCTCTTGATATTACCGGAGTTTTGAATCTCATGACAAAAGTGAATTGGGAAGTGAGAGATGTGATGTCTCAACACAGTAGTTATGTTGATAAAATTTTAAAGGTATGTATTTTATTGTTGACTATTAAATTGTATTAAAAATTTTAAAAACACAGACTTTTGTTTAATATGCACAAGAAATTAATATTCATAATATAATATAATGTATACAAATATTTTGATCCGTAGAATCTCATTTTTTTTTTACACTCTATTGAATTAGAGTTTATTAAATTGAAAAATTATTGATTTATTTTTATCCTGTAGGAAATGGAAGTATTACGTGTGAGACTTAATGATATTGGAAATCGTGTGCCTTTGCCTAGAGAAGTGTACATTGCAATATGGGAAAATGTGTCCCATTTGGTCACTCGAACCTTAGTAGAAGGGTAAGTTTCAGAAATTTATAACCTCATTATTAATTGATCTAAAAATTTGTTTCTCAGAATATCCAGGGGACCTTTAAATCTTTGAAAAGCTCATAATTTTTTTTTTTTTGAACCTGGAAAAATCTTAAAATTCCTTGAATAATTAAAATTTCCTCAAAAAATATTTATTTTTTGAATTATTAAAAGTTTAATACAAACGGTTACAATACTAACAATCGGATTGTTAATATAGAATTAACAAATCTGGTTTTACAAACCGAACTTGATTTTTTACCATAAATTCTAATTTTCGTTTTTAAAGCGATTTTTCCCTCGAATTTTCATATTTATTTTGCAATTAATAAAATTTATGTATTTATTTATTTTTACAATCTAATCAGAAATTCTCAATTTTCTCGCAAACAATAAAATTATTCTTCAAATTCTCTTAATTGGAATTCCTAATAATTATCTATATTTTCCTTTCAATTTTTTCGACTTTTTATTTTTTTAAAATTTTTAATTTGCTTTCATTTTTAAAAAATTCTGGTTTTTCAAAACATTTTTTCCCCATATTTATTTTTATTTTTTGAAAATACAAAAATTTATTTATTTAGTATTACAAACTGGACCATAATTGTCAATAAATAAATAATCTGTTAAATGCAAACTAATTTGTTTTTAGCGAATTTAAATATATAAAACTTTTAATAATAATCAATTTTTTATTAATAATTAAAGTAAAGTCAGGTAAATGCTTAGTATAAATCAGAGTAATGTTTCTACGTCAAAAGTGGTCTTTGAAAAAAATTATTTTGTACCTTAAAAAACGTTGAAAAATCCTTTAATTTGTTTTCTTCAAAAAATGCTAAACACTCTGTTTTTGTATTTTATATGTTTTGCCTTTTACAGATTTTCGAATGCTAAAAAATGTTCTAATGGAGGAAGAGGATTGATGCAACTTGATTTTACTCAATTAACATCAAAGTTTGAGAGCTTTACTACTTTGAGACCAATGCCGCACAAAGAATACGTTGAATTATATATTAAAGCCTTTTATTTAACAGAAGACAAATTGGAAGAATGGATAAAAGAACATAAAGTAAGAATTATTTTCATTTTAACTAAATTTTTTTTTTATATTTAAAAAAAATTACTTTTTAACTATTTCAATCAAATGCAAATTCAATTTATCGAAACTTCAAATTAATGAAATTTTAATCTATCTAAAAATTAATTAATTTAAGTTTCAAATTATCTAAAATTCAATTTTTCCAAATTTTAATTGATTTATGTATCAAATTATCTGAATTTCAATTTGTTTAAATTTTAATTGATTTCAGTTTTAAATTATCCGAATTTTAATTAATTTATGTCTCCAATTGTCCGAATTTCAATTTGTTCAAATTTTAATTGATATAAATTTCAAATTATCCAAAATTTAATTGATTTAAATTTAAAATAATTCATATTTCAATTTATGCAAATTTTAATTCATTTCAGTTTCAAAATTATCCGAATTTTAATTTACCTAAATTTTTAATCCATGTAAGTTTCAAATGATTTCAATTTCAATTTATCAAAACTTTAATTGATAAAAGTTTTAAATTATTTGAATTTTAATTTATGTAAATTTTAATTCATTTTAGTTTTATATTATACGAATTTAAATTTGTCCAAATTTTGACTGATTACTAAAATTAATTAAATTTAATAAAATTTGTTGTCGCGAAAATTTTTTAATATCAGAAAAATTGAAATTTTTATTCACCAAATTTTTGTTTTTAATATAGATAATGGTTAAAAAAAATTTTTTTAAACATTTTTTTATGCACAACATTAAAAAAAAGTAAATAATTGAAATCTTAAATGTACAAAAAAAAATCTCAAATATGTAATATAATTGAATTTCACGGAAAAATTTTAAATGTACAAAAAGAATGGATTTTACAAAATTTAATATTAAAAAAAATTAAATTACAAAATAATTGAATTGATTTGTTCGTAAGGAATTTTAATTTTATTTAATTGTTTCAAATCAATTTTATTGTTAATGAATTAGTTTTAAATATAATTAAAATTGTTTTTTAATCTGCACTAATGCTAGACTTGTAATCTACTGTGACTTTAATTTATTTTCTCAAGTCGAAATTTGATTAATAATTACGAAATAAATGTAGGGACTGATTTTAAAAAATACAAATTAAAAACTCAAATTGTGCTGAATTTTAGCAAAAATTTGGTTCGATATAATTATTTACAACAATTTTTTACGGTTTAAAAAATTGAAAAAAAATTCACGATTATTTTTGAAAAATATTGAGGACATTTTTCACATTATTTTTGTTTTTTTTTCTATGAATAATATTGAAATATATTTATTTACTAGGAATACTCAACAAAACAATTGAAGGGACTTGTTTCTTGTACTTGTCAAAACAACAAAAAAACGCGACAAAGGTTAATAGCAGTAGTTGAGGATCAAAGACCAAATAGATAGCATCAAATTATTCGTTACAACATTCCCGAAGAGAACATCGAAGTGGAAGGAATCGATCTATTAAAAATTGATTGTACAGTTCAATCAATTCAATGAATCTCCAGTGAAAATTAATTGCCTTCCAAAAAGTTCATGGCAAATAAATTGTATATATTATATAAAAAAAAAAAAGAAAAGAAAAGACAAAATCGCCATAAACATATCTATGCGTGAAACGCTTTCGTGAATCTTTTAGTAATTATTATTATTATTATTATTATTATTTTTTTATAGTATTTTTAAAAAAAAAGAAATAGAAGTAAAACCGTTATTATTGTATTTTTAGTTTTTATTTATGTACAGTAATGGCTTACGTTTTGATTTATTTTGTGTTAATTTGTACAAAATTTGAATCTCATAAATGCTGTCTACCGTGCAAAGTTGATAATTTTTTATATATCTAAGAATTGTTGTCGCAGAATACATTAATCTGTTTTTACATTTAATATATATATATATATATTTACGCTCATTGTAATCAATTTGAAAATTTTTCCGTCTTTTGTGAAAGTGAGACAGATATTATTATTATTATTATTATTACAATTATGTTTCCTCATATTTTTTTTACAATTTAAAATAAGAGGAATTTTAATTTCTTCTTACATCGAACGAAGCGTAGTAATAAAGTCATATAATTATTTTATTGAAATAATTTTATTATCAAAATTAAACCTGTCTTCCTGTCATTAATTGAAAATTACTCATTATAAATATATCATTAAGAATCAAATTAAAAACAATAATTTTATCAACAAAAAAAAAATCCATAAAATTTCATCTTAATTTTAAAAAAAAATTGCCTTTTTGAAATGTCGAGGTAACTAGAAAATAAAAATTTTTCAATATTTATAATACTGACTTGAAAACAAAGTATCTAGCCACTAACAATTATATTTACAAAAGTAATTTTACACGTTGCGTTGAGGTTTTACCTCTCCCGTTTGTGGATCAATAATCATTTTTTCTTGAGTTCCAGTTGGATTTGGAGAATTTAAACAAGCAGAAGATTCTAACGACGGAAGATATTTTCCGTCTGCGCATTCTTGAAATATCATTTCTTTTTCTACGTTACTTTTTTTATTGCTTTCATTTATTTTCTCCATGGAAAGCGATACAAGTTCAACAACAAGATAAGACTCTGGTTTGAACATTCTTGTGAAATGCAATTTATTATGCTCAGCAATATTTTCCTCCTTCTTTGGAACATAATCACAGTAAGGACATGAAGGTGTCATTCTATCAATTCCATGACGCCTTTTATGCGCATCCATAATATCTTTGTCGTTTGAAAAAAAGGGACACGATTGACAGCGAAATTTTGGTTCAGATTCAATTAAAGCTTGCATTTCCCTCCTCTGCATTAACATCACAGATTGTTTGTCTTGATTTGAGGTTTGAAGGGGATTAATTTGAGATTGCACGAGACTTGTTTTTTTTAATGATTTTCCACATCGGCCACTAAATATTCCCTCATCAATTTCATTTTCAATCGGAATTGTCTCAACGTCACCTTGACGTCTCTCGGCCTGAGCGAGAGCATTCGCTTCATGTTTCTTGAGATGTTGAACATAATTGGCATAATATTTCACTGAATAGTCACAGGAACCGCAACAATAACGTTGCTTTGCACCATGTAAACCTAAATGCACACGATATTGATCACGTTTTTCAAATGCAGAAGGACATTTATGGCACTTGTAACGTTTCTCCTTTAGTCTACCGTTACGTAAATATCCGGGATAAACAAAATTTGGATTTCCACGCATAAATGTACCAAATTGAGGATCGGGAGGGGGAATTCGTACTGTGGCATTTGCATTTGTTGCCTCCGTATGACGACGATGTACCACTTGATGTTTGACAAGATTTTGGGCTGTTTTTGATGAATAATCACATTCAGAGCATTTAAATCGATTATTAGAGCCATGAAGTGTCATATGATATTCCAAGGCATCAAGTTTGAAATAACGAGCAGGACACTTGGCACATGTGTATACCTGAAAGTGAAAAATTATTTATTATCAATCACTATTTTAAAATTAATAAGAAAAGTACAAAAATTCTTTTTTCTTTTCATCTTTTAATTATTAAAATTCAGTTTTTTTCAGCATAATTTAAAATCCTTAAAAATATGCAAAAAATAAGGTAAATTTCAATAGAATGAAATTTCATTGGTCAAATTAATAATAGTAAGAAAAAAGTTTAATCGATTTCAAATAAATAATACTGTATAATAATCGAAAGATTTCGTTAACAAATTTATTTGCATTCATTTTTTTATGTTTTCATCAAATTGGCATCATCAAATTTTTGATTTTTAATCGAAGCTAAATACAATTTTTTTTTGAAGAAGAAGAATTTATTTATGTTTGGAAAATTATTTTTTTTTATTTTTTATTTTTTTTAATAAATAATAAATAAAATAATCGATAATTACTCTCCATAACAGAAAAAAATCTTTTAATTAATATAATTGAAATCAGAAAATAATTAAATTTAAAAAAAATTGGACTTATTACTTTTGATATTTTAAAACTAATAGAACACAGTGATTTTGAAAAATATACCATTAATAATTTATTTTATCAATGATAATTTAATTGTTTACGTTCTAAATAAAATGTTTGATTTTAAATAAAACATTTTAAAATGTTTGAATAAATAATAATAAATATTATTTTTAACCAATCAGAAATTTTAATGTTTGATAAATGGCTGAATATTTTGTTATTAAAAAAATCCAATTTTAATTAAACATTTTCTTAACAATTTTACTAAGATTTTGTTTATTCGTTTGGCTCAATATTTTTAATTTTATCTTTATTACTTTATTATTCTTCACTCATTTAAAAAAGAAATTATATTTTGCATAACTTGTAAGCAAGTGTAAATAAATAACAAGATGTCCAACAATTTAAAAAAAAAATTCAAGGTCTAAAATAATTTTTTTTTTCAAGGTCCACTTTCGACGTAAAAACTATGAACATATTTTTTATTTATAATAAAGTAAGCTTTGTTTTTCAGTTTTTCTCAATAAATATAAGATGAATAAGTAGAAATAAAAACATTTAACAGTTTAAAAAATTATTTGATAAATAAATTTTAAGAATTTATAAAATAAAAGGAGAATTTGAAGGAAAAAATTAAACACGAACAAATTGAGGGAAACATGGAAAAAAAACACGACAATTTAATAAAAATAGAAAATTTGAGGCAATAAATATAAAAAAAAACTTTGAAAAAAAATCAAAAATTTTAGAAATTGACAAAATGTAAGCATTATTATTTGTCAGGAAAATTGAGAATTTTGGGCCATTTTGTAATACCTAAATAAATAAATTTTAGAATTTTTTAAAAAATAAGAATAAATATTCGAAAAAATGTTTTAAAAAACGAGAATTTTAGAAAAAAGAAAGCAAATTAAAAATAAATGAAAATTCGAAAAAATTGAAAGAAAGAATGATCATTTTAAGAATTCCAATAAAGAGAATTTGAAGAATCATTTGAGAGAATTTTAGAAAAATGAAGATAAATTAAATTTAAAGAAGTATCTATAGTGTGGAAAAAGGGAAAATCGAGAATTTTATAAATTTTGATAATAAAAGGAGAAAAT
The DNA here is from genome assembly GCF_019393585.1 of Leptopilina boulardi. Taxonomy (NCBI): domain Eukaryota; kingdom Metazoa; phylum Arthropoda; class Insecta; order Hymenoptera; family Figitidae; genus Leptopilina; species Leptopilina boulardi. The sequence goes on from NW_026137778.1 coordinate 2,415,830, forward strand.
TGATAATTTCTGACTAGTTTGTAATTTGCAAAATTAAAATAATAAATATATAAATTTTATAAATTGCAAAAAAAAAATAAAAATTTGATGTAAAAATCATTTTAAAAACGAAAATTTTTAATAATAATTTAAGAAAATAAAAAGTATTACAAAAAAAGAAATTGAAATAAAAATCAAAATAATCTTCGAGTTTTAAAAAAATTGGAATTTATGATAAAAAATCGAGATCTTTGTTCTGTTTCTAAAAACAAATTAATGTTAGGATTTTTCAAAAAAAAATTTTTAATGAATAAAATTTTTTTGCATCATTAAACCAGATTTTTTAATTTTATATTAAGAATTCGATTGTCAGTGTAACAAACTATTTTATGAAATAAATATCCTTTTGGGAAAATTTTAATAATTCAAGGTTTTGTTATAAAATTCAAGGAATTTCAAGGTTTTTCAAGATTCAAAAAAAATTCAAGGACTTTTCATGGATTTCAATGTCCGCCGGACACCCTGAATTAAATAAATAAATAAATAAATACCTGATTTGCTGGCCGAGGACCATTATTTATGACATTATTTCCAAAATTCTGCTCAGATGTTGCCGGTACTTCGACAACAATCCAAGCGACACGTGGTGAATTGCCATCCGCTGATTCTTGACCCCCAGCTTCTATGCAAGCAGTCGTTGGTGGTGGATGCCTCTGTGAATGTCCATAAATCGACAATAAATATCGAGTTCGCTCCTGATATTCTGGAGCGTGTGCTTTTTGATGAGATAATAAATGTGCCGGTTGCCTCGCTGCATAGGAACACCATTGACAATTGTAGGCCAATTCCGTGGAATGATATCGAAAATGAATTCTAAGTTCCTTTTCGCAAAGAAATCGAGCTGGACATTTACTACAACAATGCACAAGTCGAGAATCATCTAAATCTGGCTCAGCACCCATATCCGGCGGTTTCGATAAACCAAGAAGAGTCGCCAAATCATTAAGCTGCTGCGAATCAGGACGTGAATCATCAACAAGACAATGAACCGTTCCCAGAGAACCTTTATGCATATCCGAATGACTTTCCATAATATCAGTTCGAGAACATGAGAAACTACATTGTGGACATTCAATAAATGGTCCCGGTAGGGCGGAATTTGCGTGCATTGTTTCATGATCGAGAACTTCGGCTCGACGTTGTGAAACATATGGACAATGGCGGCATTTTAACATTTTTGCAATTACACCATCTGGACGTGAGACCCAAACTAATGGCGCATCTGGAAGTTCACGAGTATCAAGAAGAAGAGAAGGCACTTCGGGATTTTTATAAAGACTTGCACCTGACGCTGTCGATGTTGTTGGCGACAATAAGCTCCGTTCTTGAAATGAATCATCCTTAGAGCTTCTGCTTGCTGAAGGAATGGAAAAAAAGAAGAATGAAGTTAAATTAGATGAAAAATTATTCAAATTTTAAATTCACAAAAAAAATGTTTACGATGCTGAAGTACGCAGTACGTAGTTATTAATTTTTATTTTATTAATCAACAAATTATAAAAAAATATATTTTTTTAAGTAAACAATTTTCTAATTTTTCGTGTTAAATAAAAATTGATTTCTAATCGTTGATCATAAACGTTGCGTACTTCAGCACCGTAATTTTTTTGCATATTTTTACAATTTTTTATTTTTTTCCGCTAATATCATGTAAAACCAAAAATATTTAATAGTGAGAAAATATTTAGATTCTAATTAATTAATAAAACGTCAATCTTCCTGTTAATTCACAATTGTTAATCTGAAATTATTGTTTACTTAATTTAGAAATACAAACAAAAATTACAATTTACATTTTTTCAAAGTCCATTGTGTTTATTCATTAGAAGCGATAATTTTATTTCATATTTTTATGAATTATTATTTGATAACAATTGTCATTTTATTCTTCAATAAATATTATCAAAATCAAGATCATTTTTATAAAATACTAATGAAATATTAATTTAAAACATAAATTAAATAAATATATGAATAAACTACAACTTGAATCGAGCGAGCTAGTTATTTAATTAAAATGAAAATTCATTTATTTACCATTGTCTAGATTTTGCTGTAACTGTTTTTTTGCATTAACTGAATACGATTCCGATTCCATATTATTCTGATGTACATTCGCCAAATCTTCTCCATGAAGTCTTGAATGCTCCAAAAGTTCTCTAAATTATGAATTCATTTTTATTTGTAACGATATAAAAAAACTAAATATAATTCAGAGTTGCCACAAAACACTAATTTCAAAATTCCATGAACATTAATTAAAAAATTTCCAGGTTTTCCAAAAAATTCCAAACTCAAATAAAAAATTATCGTGGTAAATTTTTAGCCAGTTACGACAAAAAATAAAAAATATTTCAATAAAATTAACAAATTTGGTTAATTGTTGCAATGAAATCTAAATTTTGAATGAAAATAATCCAAGCAATGACCTTGGATTATTTTAATAAAATATAAAATTATTATTTACTATTTTTAATCCAAGGAATGACCCATAAATTATATTATTATAATATAATAATTAATAATTATATAATTATCATAATTTAATTTATGGGTCATTTTTTGGATTATTTACATTCAAAATTTAGATTTTATTGCAACTATTTTTTTTAATTCTACATTGAAAAAAATGTAGAAATATTTTTTTGTTTGTAAATTAATTTAAATTACTTGAGTTACTAATTTTTGAAAATTAATGTTTACATAAACAGTGTACTTTTGATACGTGTTTTTCTTTATTATATTGAAAAAATTGAAAATCCTACATAAAATTTGTTGGAATTTTGAAATTCAAAAACAAAGTTAAATAATGCTCACTGAACCTCAAAATACATTTATTATTGTTTTTTATTTTAATAATTTCGTTTATAAATAAAAAATTAAATTAACTCTCTAAATTTGAATTAGTAAAAAGTGAGCTATTAATTTAAATTAGTAAAAAATTTCACAAATTTTTAGTCACTTTTTAATAAAACTTTAGTAAAAAAAAGTTAAAACTACCAAATTAAATTGTAATATTTTACTTAAAATTAGTAAAAATTCTTACTAATGTGAATTAGTAGCTCACATTTCACTAATTCAAAATTAGAGAGAATATACCTAATATATTTAAAATGCATTTTCAAATAATTAATAAAAAAAAAATATGTGCAACATTATAGCAAAACTAATTAGATTTATAAAAAAAAATTAATGAATTTTTAAATTAAAAATTCAATTAAAAGCAATAACCGAAAACATTTTTTTTTTTTACGAAACATATTGCCTTCTAGTGGAGAATAATATTTAATATTTTAAAAAATTCATGTAAATGAATTCAATAATTTATTATTAAAGAAATCTTATCATAAATGCGTTTAAAATTTTAATATTGAACACAAAAATTTCATCACTGTGCACAGAACCGCTAATAGCAGAAATTATAAGTTTATATATTATTTTTAAAGTTTTTTTTTTATTTTGAGGTTAAGTGAACATTTTTTTACGTTATACGTCAGAAGTTAGAATAATCTTGCATTAACATTTTCAATAGAATTATATTGTACACAACTACGCGTGTTATTATATTACACGCAAATTTCAATTAAAATTGTCTTGCAACTGAATATTGAAAAAGAATTACCTTGTACAATTTTTTTTTTGTTATTTTTATATTGCACTTATTTTTTAATTAGTATTATCTTGCTTTAACATTTATGTTAGCATTTTATGAACGGGAGGCGTCGCAATGTAACTTTACAATTCTGTCGAAAATAAAAACACTCAAGTTCGATAAAAAAAAAACAAATGACTATTGTTGTGAAATTATCATCACATTTATAAAAAAAGAAAAAAAAACTCTAAACCATAAACTCTGTATCATGAACGAAAAATCGTAAATACTATTTAGACGATAAAAACTCCACTTTCTGATAAACGGGGAAAAAATTCCTTATTTACCAGAGATTACGTTGAACAAAAATATTAGAAAATCGATGGTGTCTCTCTTTGAAAAAAAACAATGTTTCTATTTATTAATAATTTTAATTTTTTTAGATATTTCCAAGAAATATTATTTTTTTTTGCATATTTGAAAATTTTTTAAAAATTCCAACAAATGTCATGTTGTAAATTATTTTCAATTTTTTCATTATAATGAAGAAAAACACGTATCAAAAATACACTTTTCATGTAAACATTAATTTTCAAAAATTAATAACTCAAGTAATTTAAGGATAGGGGCCAGTGAAATTTAAATCTATCGAAATTAATGTTTTCTCTAAGTATTTAAAATTATAATAAATAATATGAAAAATTAGTAAACAATCAACTTGTTAATATTTTTTCAAGTAAGACTAAAAATTGTCGAAAATTAAAAATTTGAACTTCTCTGACAATTTTTCTTAGTTTTCATTGCCAATTTTTAAAAATATTTTTTTTACATTATTTTATATTTTTCATGATTTTAAACAATTAAACGTATGGATTATAAATTTTTGATTGGTTTAAATTTTACTGATGATTCTTTAAAAATTTAACTTCTTTCACAATTTTTATTTTTTTTTCTTAGCCGAATTTTTTTCTACTTTCTTTTCATGATTTTCAACAATCAATCGTATGGGTTTTAAAAAATTTCAATTTTTGCAAAAAATAAAATTTCCAAAATTTGGATGAATTTTTTTTTAATTTTTAATAATATTATAAAAATTTTAGACTCTAAATAATACAAGAAAAAAATAATTTTTGCAAAAAATAAAATTTTGTTTAGATTGCCTTGGAAATTTGAGAATTTTGCTAATAAAATACAGGAAATAAACTTTCCAAAACGAAATTTAATAAAATTTCCTGACATTTTCAGATTTTCCAATGACTAAAAAAAAAAGGAAAAAATACCAGGTTTTTTAGGTCTGTGGCAACCGTGGATAAATGTATATTCAAATGCAAATGTATACTTACGCCTTTGTTGTGACGTAATAAGGACAAAAATAACATTTAAAAATAGCATCCAAATTAGGACGATGATGCATTCGATGTACAGCTAATGTTGCTGAATCCGGTGCTGAAAATGGACAATCTCCGCAACCAAAAGGATTCTTAAAAACAAACAATTAAATTAAAAATTCAGAAATATTATTGAAAAATGAAGAAAAGGAAGAAAGTACCTTATCATTGTTTGAACTATCAGAAGAATGTGAATGTTGCATTTTTACATGTTGCAAGACAACAGATCTATCAGAATCTTTAAAATTACAACGTTTACATTTCCATGCGGATTTTCTTGGCTCATCCATTCCTGAAGATAAAGAAACAGGAGTAATTGAACGTGATAAATTAGTTGGCGAAGTTGAATTTTTTCTTAATAAAGAAAAACCCTGATTTCGATTCGCAGCTTTTAAAGGAGGAGGAGGTCTCAAGGGTACATTTGAAGTTCCTTCGGTATTGGCATCAGTATTCAAAACAGCAACAGGTGCTGGTGTTAATTCAGGTGGTTGAAGATAATTTTTATTTGAATTTGTAATCAAATTTGCCAAACGATCGGCTTCTTCTTCAACGTTTAATTCTTCAATTCCTTGATCTCCCAAGTTGTTCCCTCCCACCTACATTGCACAGCATATCAAATACAATCATTAGAATTCAATTTTCAATTTTTCAAAATGCAAAACTGGTAATCTTGCGACAATAAGAGTAAATCACAATATATATAATTGAAAAACAAAATGGAAAATTAAATTCTAAATATTGCGATTATACTCAAAATGCAAGATTTAAAAAAAAAAATAATGGGTTGGAAAAACAATGACAAGCACGTAAGAGAATTCAAAAAAAAATAACCCTCACTACCCTGCCTCTGCCTATTGATCAAACAGACATGCCCGAAATAAAATAACAGTACAAACAAGTATAAAACACGTTCTTTTTCGAAACTAAATAATATTAAAGTGACAATCCATTATATTTCGACTAAAGAAAGTTGCTGACTAATTTTTAAAAATTATAATACTTTGCAGGAATGATTTTGAAGTTATCGAGATCACGAAATAAAAAGAATTTTATTAAAAATCTAATTATTGTAAAATATGAATTTAAAGGATATGAGGAGCTGATAACTCAATTTTTTAGCTATTAGAAAATATGCAAAAAAAACATACAATTTACCATAAAAACAAAAACTAAGAATGAATAAATTTATCACTATCAATTGATATAATTATTTAAAAATATTTTTGAAATATTTTTGTCAATATAGCCTTAAAAATAGGAAAATTTTAATCCGATCTATCTTCGAATATAGCTCCGGGAACAACCAGCGAAAATCTCAGTATAACTATTTACAGGCCTCGGATCGACTTTAAGACACAAGAAAGTCGTTTTATGTTCCAAAAAATATCGATTTTTTTTATTTTAACAAAATTTAATTGGTTAATGAATATTTTATTTTAAAGTTTATAAAAACATTATCAAAAAAAATTTATTTCGAATATATTAGAATCAAACTAATTGTATGACAAATTTTCAAAATTTTATTTAAATATAACAAATTTCCAAAAAAAAAAATTCTTAAAATTCCATTTTTATAATGTTTTTAAGTCTGATTTAATCAATTTATTCCAATTGCAAATTTTTTCATAGTTTTTAGTTTTAATGGTCAAAAAAAAATTCAGGCAATACTTAATCATGTTTTACAGATTTTTAAATAAAATATATTTTTAAATAATAATAATTTATCCAAAATAATTATTTTGGAAGAGTTAATGTTGAAATTTTTAGAAATAATTGAATTTCAAAAAAATTTTCTTAATTTTCAGACAATAATTAAATTTTACAAAACTAAAAATAATTTATCAAATAATTTTAGAAAATATTTTTTAAAAGTAATTGAATTTTCAAAAATTTATAATTTAGATTTTTGAAATTAATTCAACTTCAAGTGATTTTTAATTTAAAATTTTTGCTGATTTCTGTTACAAAAAAAATTTATTAGAAATTGCAGACAAAAGTATAATAATTTGAAAAATTTGTAATTGAAAAATAGTTTCAGTTGAATTTTTGAAGAATATTATAAAAATCATTAAAAATAATTAAATTTCAAAAAATTTTAGAAATAATTAAATTTTAGAAGCTTTTAAATTCAAATTTTTGAAAATAATTGAATTTCAAAAGATTGTGTTAAATTTAAGACAATAATTATTCAGAGAAATTTTCAGTGATTTCTATAGATGAAGAATTTATTAGAAATCACATTCAAAAATTGAATTCCAAAAGTTTTTAATTGAAAAATACTTTGAGATAATTGAATTTTCGAAGAATATTATAAAAATAATTAAAAATAATTGAAATTTTTGCAAATAATTAAATTTCAAGTGATTTTGCATTAAAATTTTTTGGTAATTTTATTTGCTCAATTTTTTAAAATTATGAACAATTATTAAATTTCATTAAAATTTTAATTGAAAAATAGTTTAAGATAATTGAATTTGTGAAGAATTTCATTAAAATTATTATTTTGAGTATTTTTCGAAAAAGTCCGAAAAATTCGTATAATACGAGGCCTGTATTTACTATACATTTAAATAATTTTCGAAAATCCAATATTTTTTCATTTTTCTCCAAGAAAGTTATTGACGTTCAAAAATAATGAAAATGAACAAAGTGGCTATTTTATTTTTAAAATTTTTTATACTTATGAAGAAGAGAGAAGAAAAGTGCAAAGAAATTCTAAAATTTTATCACAAGAACTTCATATTTAGTAAGTTTTTATTTAATTTAATGGCTCTTTTTTTATAATTAACGAATAAAAATCGCAAAATTAGGTTATTTGACTTGAAAATCATATTTTATATATTATTTCACTTTTTTAAATAATTACCATATCAATTGATAATGATAAATGTATTCATTCTTAGTAAATTCCAATAATTTTTTTTTTTATAGTAAATTGTATATTTTTTTTCATATTTTCCAATGGCTAAAAAATTGAGTTTTCAGCACCTCATATACTTTAAATTCATATTTTACAATAAATAATTAAATTTTTAATAAAATTCTTTTCATTTCGTGATCTTGATAACTTCAAAATCATTTCTGCAAAATATTATAATTTTTAAAAATTAGTCAGCAACGAATTTAGTCGGAAATAAAATGGATTGGTCCTAAAATAAAAATTCAAATTTTGTCGAATCAAAATAATTTGAAAAAAAAAAAAAATTGTGTGGAATACAAACAGTAAAAATAAAGAAATAAATTTTTTTTTCTTTTCAATTAATAACTGAACGAATGAAATTGAAAGTTTCATGACTGATATCCTGACCTGAGTAAGATACTTGTTGTACTTGGAGTAATTACGTCGACCTGTTTCATCAGTCATGAGAACCCGAGCACTCACGTGTGCTGGATCTCTTGCTGCTTTAAGTTTGATATGCTTTGTGATATCCCATCGCCAGTTTGATCTGTAGGCGCACAGCGAGCACTCAAACGGTTTCCGGTTCAAATGACCAACAATGTGCACATGAAACCTGCTTGCTGTGGAAGCCCAGAATGGGCAATGAGGACATTTGAATACTCTGCGCCGGCTTGAATTTGCAGAAACATTCTCGACCTGCCAAAAGCACCTTCAGTATCTTAAACTAGAAGAAGGACATGTCAATTCTACTCAACCAACACCAATTTTTTTAATTTTTTTTTTTAGAAAATTAGTTGAATTCAAGCAAGTCAAATTTTAAAAGGATATGGGGGGTGGTTCGCGACATTTCAACATGTCGTTGACTTTAACACTTCCGATTTAGCTACATTTTTTTTTATCTTTTAGTATTCTACCAAAAAGGGTTCCATGATTTCTTTTTAAAAATTTTTTCATCAAGCTGTTTATGAGATACGAATTTTTTTAAATTTCACAATTTTAATGATTTTGCTTAGGAAGCTATATCGCACCGCTTCTTGTTATCAAAATATCTTAAACACGTTTTGACGAATCAGCTTGAAATTTTATAGGCTTATTGCCTTCATCAATATCTAAAATCAGACACAAGGATTTTCAAAAATATCCACGCAATTTCTTTTTCGAAAATTTTTTCAAAAACTCGAAAAAACGTTTTTTGACAAAAAAAATTTTTTATTCTAAAAATTTAACTTTATATTTGAGAAAAACGTATCAATTTTGTTTTTTTTCAAATAATTTTTTTCTTATTATAGATTTTAATCAAACCAAATATTGTACATATTTTATTTAAATTTATAAAATTAATCGTTCTTTTTAAGTAAAACAAAAATTAAATTTTACTTTTGTTTAAAATTTTTTTTAGACTTATGATAAAGAATAAAATATGTAAAATTTGAATTTGATTTAAGAAAAAAATAACAATATTATCTTTATAATTTTATAAATTAATGAAAATAAAGTAATGTAATAAAAAAAAATGAAGGAAAAATAATTATTTGGGTCCTAACAACAAAAATTGTAATTTTTGAGTATTATATTTTTAATTTTTTTTAATGATTTTTTCGTATGGATTTTCAAAAAAATGTTGTTTAAAAAAAATCCAAATTCTAAAATGGTGAAAAATTTAGATTTTGTTATTTTAACCACCCTATATGTTTTAGGACCCAAATGATGCAATAAAAAAATATAACATCGTGTGAACATTAAAAATTGAAAGAGGTCTAAATTTTTTTAAATTGTGTGTTTTTACATGAACTTTTTGAAAATTCGATGCAAAAGTTCCGAAAAATATTATATTTTTTTGCAATTTAAATATTAAATTTTTTTTAAACTATTAGTATCCTTCGATTTTTTTTTGAAACATTTTCAAAAAAACTACTTCTTTTCTCAAAAATTGTAAGTAAAAATGCCCGCAAATTTTATAAAAATTAAGGTGAAAACCATAAAAAAGACATAAAATTTGTTTTTTTTTTTGGGGGGGGAGGGAAAATATGTTAAATTTTCAAAAAGTATTCATAGGATATAAAAAATATAATTACATAAATATAATCTACAACTTGTCTAAAAATTTTTTTTTGAAAATTTCGCATATTTTCAATATTTTTTAATATTTAATATTTTTAATGTTCAAATTTGTAAAACAGTAAAATTTTGTTTCATAAAATTTTTGAATAGAATTTTCAAAAGCTTCACGTAAAAATACACAATTAAAAAAAAAAACTTTAAAAATTGATATATTTTTAAGGAAGTTATGACCAATTTAAAAATAGAAAATCATTAAAATTTTTGAAATTTTAAATATTCATATCTCGTAAATAGCTTGATAGAAAAAATTTGAAAAAAAGATTACTAAAAGATAAAAAAAAAAAAAAAAAAAATGTTCGCCAAATCGAATGTGTCAAAGTCAACGATCTGTTGGAATGCCGTGGACCCTCCCATATTTATAATATTTGTAGTTTCTATTTGGCGTCAGATGAATAGAACTGAAATTTCCTACAAGCATTTTGAAGTCTCACTACTTTTTAATAAAAATTAATTTAGATTAGAAAGTTTTAAAATTGTAAACTATATTACAATTTGCAGTCATTCCATTAAATTTCGATCAAAGTCTTTGTTAAGTAATTTTTTTAAAAAATTATCATACGTTGCAGATAAATTACGATTCTTAATTTTATGTTTATAATCAACGATTTTTAAAGAAATATTTTTTTTAATGGAGGGGCTGATAGTAAAAATGGTTTAAAATAACATTGGGAGCAAAAGTGGGAAAAGTGACTTGGGAGCAAAAACGGGTTAAAATGATTCGTTTAATTTATTGATAAATTCATTATATTATCGATTAAAAAATATTAACAATAGGAAAAAATGCATATTTTATTATAATTAATATTTTTTAATCGATAATATAATGAATTTATCAATAAATTACACGAATCATTTTAACCCGATTTTGCTCCCAAGTCACTTATCCCACTTTTGCTCCCAATGTTATTTTAAACCATTTTTACTATCAGCCCCTCAATGAAACATTTTATTCGTTTCAAAGATGTTTAAGTATTGATCTTAAAAAATACAAAAAAAAAATTATTGGTTTTCTAATCGATAATTATAAACATTGTGGATTTCAGAATCGTGAAAATTTTCTATATAATTCTAACGAAATGAAAAGAATTTTGTTAAAAATATTTTATATTATTTTTTTGTAAAATATGAATTTTTAAATTTCAGCACTTTTTTTTAGTTTAAACTTTATAAATGTAAAATTGCCAATTTATTGATTTATAAAATTTTCAAACGTTAATAACTTATTTGGAAAAATTTAACAATTTGAGAATTATTGTCTAGTAAATAAATAAAACTTTTATTAAAGTTTAGTGTTGGTTTGAAAACAAGTTTTAAAAATTTTAATGTTAAAATTAAAAGAGTTAAAATTTGAAAGTTTATCGCAAGTACTTTGTATTAAATTTTCAATTTATTGTTATAATTCGAATATATAATATTTAACTTACTATTGTTAAAAAAGAAAATTTCTGTTAAAAAGGTGATAATTCTTTTAAAATTTTCCTCTTAATTTAAATATTCAAATTTTCTTCTCTATTTAAAATTCATATTTTACAAGAAATAATAATTTTTTTTTTACAAAATTCTTTTCATTTTATATTCTAGAAGCATATAAAATGTTTCCTGCAAGGTATCATAATTTTTAAAAATTAATCAACATCGATTTTTGGTAAAATACAATGAAATGACTCTTATATAAAATAATTTATAAAATTGCCTTTGGTTATAAAATCGCCAACCAAAAAATATTAGTTTTATCTACAAAGTAGAAAATGTTAAAATTTAAATAACAATATCTAGTTTTTTTTTAAACAATTATAGAAATTTTTTTTACAAGTGTGTTCAAGAATTGTAAAATCAATTTAAATAACTATCTACAGCAAGTTATTCTTCTTCCTCTTAAAATCATGAACTTCTGATAAAAAAAAAATTATAAAAGACAATAAAATACAAAATCCTCCGTTTTTTATTCAAAAACTATATATATAATCGAAAACATATTCAAATACCACGTTCTAAATATTAAATTAAATAAAAAAAAAATCTTCTTTCAAAATCTTTGAAACTATATATGTTATACTTATGGAGGTTATGTATTCATTATTTAAAGGATTTACAGAGTTCGATCAATTTTAACAATTGAAAAAAACTATTTACTTTTCAAAAAAAGAAAAATAATAATTTTATACAATTATAATAATTATTTACTTACTATTAATGAAAATTGATTTGCATATTCGAAATTATTTACAAATCTTTCCATACCGTGTTTATTGCAACCGCAGACGCTAGAAACGTCTTGCAAACACTTATGAATAATGAAGAGAAAGAAGCGAACCTGGTGTTAAATTACGAAACTACAGAAAGAACTCTTCGTCATTGAAAAATCAATGGCATTTTACTTTAACAATTTCTTCACCCTTTATATTACTATTATTGAATAAACAATAATTTCAAAAAAAAATATTCAATTCCAAATATTATTTAATAAATCGCTATTTCAAATATTATTATTAGAAAACAAATTTTAATTATTTAAAAAATTTCTCGAATATTTTTTTTCTTTTATTTACAAAAAATATAATACAAAAAAAACAGAAATAACATAAAAATAAGAATATTAATTAAAATAACAAAGCAAAGCAATTATTTGAATGAAAGACCTAAAAAGTATTCCCTAAAATACCTGAAGAATGTAAGAATATTTACAAATATTTGTTAATTTATATCAGAAAATAAGCAAAATTTTGATAAAAAATTCCAAATTAAATAGATTTTTGTTTTTCATTCTTTTACTATTTTTTAGTAAATAAAAATAACTCCTTGGTTTTATATTATTAATTTTTTTTTATCAATTTTAAAAAAAAATTGTAAAAATTTGGAATTTTTTATAAAAATTAAAGTCCATGCTATATTTTTTTAAACAGATGAATTTCCATACCGAATTCCCATATGAACTCGTTTCTCCATAACTTGAATCCCAATCCATTTGTGATGGAAATGAATATTCACCGCGAAATGAACTTGATCGTTGTTCTGAATTTGTCTCATCATTTTCTAAATTTTCAGTTGAATTTTGATTTTGATTATTTTCTGATGAACGACATTGACGCATGTGAATTTCCAAATCACTTGAACTTTTACATCTTCTTCTACATTTTGGACATCGTGAAATACCCAAAGAAACACTTAGGGCAGTGTGATGAGTTGTTTTATGTTGATTTAATTCCTCTAAATTTGAAGCTTCAAAAGTACACCAGCACTTAAGATCATTAATTGTTGTTACTGCAATTTCCGGAATTACATTGCTTACAGTTGTAGAGGAAAGTCTCTCCTTTAATTTATCAAAGAATGAAGCATTTTTTCTTTCAAATGAATCAATAGGACGAAATGATAATGAACTATTATTGCCCAAGTCTCTCTTCACTTCTGCTATCTAAATACAAAAAAAAAATTGGCTAACTCCACTTAAAATCATCAGAAAGTGGTTATTTTGAAAAATTTTGGTTTTTTTTTAACCAGAAATATATAAATCAGTTTGGGACGCATGAATAAAATATAAAAAAAAAATTTCGAATTACGATTTGATAGAATCTTATTCTGTAGAATATTTATTTGTTCGAATATTGATGTCCAGAAAATTAAAATAGAATATTAATTTGCCAGAAATAATTCGGCGGAAACTTCAAATTTGACAAATCAGAAATTATCAAGAAAATTGTGATTGGTCAAATTTCAAGTTTCCGCCGAATTATTTCTGGCAAATTAATATTCAACCATTTTAATTTTTTGGACATTAATATTCGAATAAATAAATATTCTACAGAATAAGATTCTATCAAATCATAATTCTAAAAAAATTTTTTTAGAGTTTATTTATGTCTACCGATCATTTTATTTTTTACTTAGAAATAATGGAATTATTAAAAAAAATTTTATTTTAAGATATGAAATAATACTGGATGGAAAAATGTATATATGCTTTATTTTTAAAGATAATTAAATATAAAAACTTTTCTTTGAAACAGCTTCACAATTTTTTGAAGCTTGTAACTTTTTTCTGGATACTCGAAAAAATGTGAGGTTTCGCAGATATTTTTTTTAAATATAATTTAATTGCTATTAAAATATGGCGAAAATATTTTTCTTCGTTTCGAAAATATTAAAAATTTGAAAATTTTTACTTAAAAATGTTGTAATTCCAGGAGTTGAAGTTAAAAAAATAATTTTACATCTCTCTGTTATTTTATGAAAATAGAAATAGTAAATAAATAATTTTTTGAATTTTCCCGAAATTATTACACTATTTTCGAATAAATAATAATAAAAATGAATTAATTAATGAATTCATTAATAAATAATTAATAAATAAACTATATTACCTTATTAGCTTGAAGTTTTGCTAATTCATTATCTCTGGCAATTTGAGCAAGTTCTGGTCGGACTCGTACTCGAGGTACTTTCAATAGTGTTGCAGATGAATCATTGGACGATAAATTATTTGGCTTTGTAACATTAGCGGGACTGAGGGGAATTAACATTGGTAATGGTTTTTTTTGCTTGTTCGTGGAAACACCAGAGCCATGGCACTCAGATAAATGTCTTTGCATTTCCGAATCCCATGCAGTGATAAATTGGCATCCTTTTTCATCGCACTTTAATGATATACACTCGGCTCCTAATGTATCATTTACTTCTTCATTTCCCGGTACACTTTCCATTGAATTTGAAGGTGGCGATAAAATTGTTTTCGGTTGAGATGTATTTTCATTTGATCGAAGTGTTGGTTCACGAAAATCACTTGCTCCTACCTAGAAAAATTTAACATTTCAATTTATAGAAATTTTTTTTAATTTTTTAATTTTCAAATTTTTCAAATTTTTTTTAAATTTTCAAATTTTAAACATTTTTTAAAATTGTTTTAATCTCTAATTTACATTTTTTTCAAAAATTTTAAAAAGTTGAAATTATCGGATTGCTACAAAATTTTTATTATCATTTTCTCGGATACTTCTCTGAATTTCAGACAATATTTTGTTTTTTCCTATATTTTCGAATTTTGTTCCTATGTATGAAATGTTAATTCTATTTTTAAAAAAATTGTGATAAATGAAAATTAAGTTAAACATTGTATAAAGAGCAATTTAAATTTTTTAAAAAATTCAATTAGATAGGTATTTACGAAAGTTTCAATGAAATTCTTGTTAAAAATTGAATTATTTTCAAACTTTTCAAACTTACAATTCTTTTAATTCCATATATTCGAAAATGCAATTATTTTAAAAAATATTGAATTAATTTATTATTATTTCAAAAAAACTTAATTATTATCATAATTTTCAATAAACTCTTCGATAATTGAATTATTTTGGAAAATATTAGTTAAGAAAATTTTTTTAAAATAGAAAGTCAAAACTTTCAATTTCAACACTATTGATTGAAATATTGATATTGATTTATTTCAATTAAATCTATATAATTATATTATATTTGAAAAAAAATTAACGTTATAAATCTTTGTAATAAGTATACAATGGAGAAAATTAATCTACATAATTTAATCGAAAAGAAAAAAATTTAAGTTAACTATAATTCTTTGCAAATTTAATCATTTTCAAAAACTTCGATTTATTTCTTCAATAATTTAATTATTTAAACAATTATAAAATTAAAATTATTGGTTTTAATACATTAATTTTAAATAGTTTAAAATAGTCAAAAAAAGGTATTAAAAATTTCATTATTATTATTAAAAACTTTTATTGCCGCTTTTCGAGATATAAAAATCAAAATATTGAAATTAAATTTTTACATAAATTTTGTATCTATAAACATTTTTATACTTTTTAATATTTACCAAATTTTCAATTGAATATTTCGAATATTTAATTAATTAAAAAAATTTTTAACAAAATTTCTTCGTAATTTTAATTATTTGCAAAAATTTTTAATTAAAGATTCTCTAAAACTCAATTACAATGTTAGAAATTTGTAAAAAAAAAGAAAATCTTCAGCAATTAAAATTTACAAAAAATTGCAATTTCATATCTTCTGAAATTCAATGAATACTTATAATCTTAATAGGAACTATTTGAAATTTTATGTATTTAAGTATAAATTTTCATATAAATTTCTTCGACAAATCAATAATTTTTAATAATTTTAATAGTTTTTTAAAAATTTAAATATTTAAAAAAAAATTTAATGAGAAATTTTCTCTAAAACTTAATTATTGTTTGAAATTTGTATGAAAAAAATTAAGGAGTATAAATTTGCAAAAAATTTCACTTCAAAATCGCTTGAAATTCAATTATTATAGTTCTAAAAATATAGCCTGTTAATTTTCAAAAATTCAATTGTTTTCGAAATTTCAATTATTTGCAAAAATTTTTAATTTAAAATTCTCTAAAACACAATTATTGTTAAATATTAGTCAAAAAAAAAAAAAAAAAATCTTCAGCAAATCAAATTTACAAAAAATTGCAATTTCAAATCAATCTAAAATTCAATTAATTCTAAAAATCTTAATAGGAACTATTTGAAATTTCAAGTATTTAGGTATAAATTTTTTATCAAAATTTCTTCGCCAAATCAATAATTTTTAATAATTTTTCAAAAATTTAATTATTTAAAAAAATTTTTAGTCAACTATTTTCTAAAATTTGATTATTTTTTGAAATTTGTGTAATATGATATTATGTACTGTAGTTATTCATTTATGGTCCATTTGGATCGTGGGTATTAGTGTTGAAATAAATAGTAAATAAATATAAAAAATTCATGAGTATGAATTTCCAAAAAAAAGTTCAATTCAAAATCACTTGAAATTCAATTATTTTTAAAAACATAATCTATTAATCTTAAAAAATTGGAATTATTTTAATAAATTTTCAAAAATTTTGCACAAATTATAAAAAAAATGTTTTTTTTTAAATAAACTATTTTATAATTTTCTCTGTTAAATAAAAATTAATTTCCAATCGTTGATCATAAACATCGTTTTTTACATTTTTTTAAATTCCTTGACATTTTTTTTGATTTGTGGCAACTCTAAATTACATATGAGAAAAATAGTAATTTATTCACCTGATTATATCGTTTCGAACCATTTCTTGGCTTCCTGTCAAAAGGATTTGGTTTTCGATTTGCAGTACCAACAGGAGGTTCATGATGATTCGTCTCGTGAACAGTTAAACTCTGACGAATATCCGCTGTAAAATTACAAACTTGACATTGAAAAGCTCCTCCTCCACCGTGATTACGTGTATGACGATCCAAATTCCACTGAAAAATTGTTAAACACTTTTTATAATTAAAATTCAAAAAAAAAAAAACACTTGTACAATTTTGTAAGGAAGCTGAAGTACACAACGTTTATGATAAAACAATTTTTAAAGAAATAATTTTTTTAGAATGAAGAATTCTACAGAATAGAATAGAATAGAATAGAATTTTATTTCTTTGGATAATACAAAATTTGTTTCTTGGAAAAATTCTATTCTATTCTATTCTTCTAAAAATTCTATTCTATTCTAAAAATTCTATAAAAATTCTAATTCTATTCTATTCTATAAAATTCCATAAAAATTCTAATTCTATTCTATTCTATTCTATAAAATTCTATCTTTCTATAAAATTCTATTCTTTTTTCTTCTAAAAATTCTATTCTAAAATTCTATAATTCTATATTCTAAAAATTCTAATACTATTTCTATTCTATTTTTTGCCTAAAAAATATTTCTTGTAGTTTTCATTGATCAACAAATTAATAAAAAAATATTTTTTAGGCATAAAATTATAGAATTTTTTTTGATTTTAAAAAATTATTTCTTTAAAAATCGTTTATCCTAAACGTTGCGTACTTCAGGTTTGTATTTTGTAATTGATAAAAATAAAAATTATTTTAAATAAAACAGACCTTATAAGGAGTACGAAAATCACAAGTGTCACATTTTATCATAGGCATGGAATGATATTTAACATGTTTTGTGAAACGAGCTCGAACATTCGTTATATAGTTACATTTGACACATCGAAAAAATTTCCCCCTTAAATGTGACTTGATTTGAACTTCTTTACCTTCCTCCTGAAAAAATAAAGATAATTTTTTTTTTGTAGTATAAAGAAAATGAAAATATATTTTACAAAATTACCTTTGATTTTTTATCACTATCGTGTTCTGTTTTAAAATGTTGCATATAAAGCTTGAGAGTTGTGTACTTTTTAGGTGGAGTACAAATTTTGCATTCATATTGTTTATCATCCCCTGAGGAATCTCCTTCAACTATGTCCTTGATATCTTTTTTATTTGTTTTCCGAGGACTTTCACCAGGATGTTGATCATTGTCTGATGTAATTTCAACGTTTCGTTCCTTATTATAACGACGATTTGTTGTTTCATCATTTGATTCTTCTTCATCTTTGACATCTTTTCTTTTAACTTCAATTCTTCTTGGTGACGTTTCGGACTTTGCCTGCTGGTGTTGTTGTTGAGGCCTCGGACGTAGCGCACGCAATCGTGGTGATCTTTCCGACATTTTTTTTATCGTGCTCAATTATTTTTTTTTTCTCTCAAACCTCCTTTATCATTTGTCCCCTGATAAGAATAATCCAAAATTAGAGTAAACTGGAAAAATAAAAAATAACACGCCCGTAGAACCCGCCCGTGTTCGCACACTACTAAAACTTTAAAAGAACACGTTCTTTCTGCTTCTATACGAGTTTCTCTCTGCAGATGTACATGCATACATACACAGACTCCTACCTGCGATAGTCACTTTTATATAATCATCGCGCAGGAAGGGCTGCCAACTCGCTGGAATGTAAGACTTAATTTTTTTTTTTTTTTTTTTCCTTGATAAAGTCAATAGTTTAAGAAAAATAGTAAAAGAAGCTTCTCTTAATTTCAAAATATTAAAAATTTTACAATTTAATCATTTTTTACAATTTTCAGAAATATTCTTTATTTACTGAAAAGATATCCGATTTTTCAAAATAAATATCCATGTACAAACTTTTATTTTTAAAACCTTGATAAGATATTTTTACTAAAAAATAAAAGTATTTTTTTTTTATTTTTCATGTGTTTACTAAATAATGTTTTTCTCTATTTGTGTGTATTTCAAAAAAAACTTTTTTTATGGTGATAAGCTACTAAATCGATATGAAGACTCCGCCGCGCAAGACATATACGTGGATCTGTATGAAATTCTCTAATTTGAGTTCAAAAGAAAATTAAACAAAAATTTTGTAATAAATATTTACTTAATTTTGTAAAAGTCAAATTTTTTTCCAAAAAAATATAATTCTTGTTCAATGAATAAAATAATAGGTATATTTATTTAATTACAATTAACTAAATTATTTTAGTTAGAAAGTATTTTTTTATATTTAATATTTGATATTTCATATACGCGCCAGTAGTACGAGTTGCCTTCTCGCAGGGGTCAAAACTTATAAGAATAAAAATCAAATTGTATTAAATTCGACCTTTTATAAATAGTATACCAATTAAAAAATTAAAAGTAATACTTTCTTAAGAGCATTTAAAAAGTATAATAAAAATCGTTTTTTCAAAAAAAAATTTAATTAATTTAAATAATTATTAATTAATTCTAAAAATTTCTTTTACACACATAAGTCTAAAGTTCAAAAATATCTATATAATTTTTGAAAACTATTAAAATTCATCAACCTACACATACATCAATGTCATTCCTTGTCAACTGCACTTCAGTCAAAGAAGACTATTCTCTCTCACATAAAAAAAAATAATCTACCAGTTGATCTTTCCTATTTTGCTTTACAAATATTTGTTTCTTTCTGATAACTAAATCACAAATGAACACGTTAAAATTAAAAGATAAAATCCGACCGTGTATGTTATATGCTTCCCGAAGAACCTCGTTGTTATCCTACGCACCCAGATGATATTCGTTTTTATAATCACATGACTTCCGGTTAAGTCAGCAGGATTATTCGAGATTAATTCGATGAAACGTCACGAAAAATTCGAGAAATGAACAAAATGTGAAGCAAACAAACCTTCTGCAGTTGATGACGAATATTTCGCGATAGAGTACGAGTCACCCTGCACGAGACTAATGTACGAAATTACACGAAGTTTGCCGAGTATAAGACTGTTCATTCTGATTCTGGCCTTTTAATTATTAAAAAGAAAAACAATATGGTTTAGTAGAACAATTATTATGTATAATTAAACTTTAAAACTTCTTTAAATATGTTAAAATATTGTAATTATTTTTTCAAATTATTCACGATTTTCTTTAGTTATTATAATAATTACTATATGTATATTATTGACTCTCTGAGCCTCTGTTTACATCTTTTAATTCTGAGACTTGCTGAGACTGATTCTGACGAATGCTGATGAATGATCAGGGACGAATGCAGAAAAGGGTTTTTAGGGGAACCATCAAGGGCTTTGGGGGGCAATTAAAAACAATTGAAATCATAAATCAAACAGCCATGCGCTGTCTTGAATTATTGCCTGAGATAGAAAAGACAAGAAATATTACATTGTCCTTATCTATCTCATGGCTTTTGCGATCGCAAACAGCTTTCACAAAGTTTAGGTATTTTTTGAGAGTAGAAGCGAAAGTCAAATACACGCACTCATTTCGATTAATTTTTTTTTTAGATTGAATTAGATATAGTAATATGTTTTAAATATATCTCTCATTATATCCATGGCTATCAATATGGCTTCATAATGGAGGATAAAAAAATATGTAATTATACATATTTTTCTGAGTAAAAAATGGATAAAAATTTATTAATAGTTTTAATAATTCTCTAAAATTGTATCCTACTCGGCAACAAGCCTTCAAATAAAATAGAATTATTATCGATCTTCTAGTCCGTATACGAAAGTTATTTTTAATTCTAAATTTTCCTCTTACACTACCTTCAAGAAATAGAATTGTCAATAAAATTAATTCTCTTTAATTCTAAAGGTTCTTTTCTGGTGTTTTCTATTTCAATGTAGCAGAAAAAAATTTAAACAGCTGTCTAAAAAATTTTCTGAATGAAATCTGTTATCAGTCGGTAAGTGTTATTATATCTCAAAACGTGTCGATAAAATCAATACCTACTCTCAGTTACCACCTGTCATATTTATATATTCTATATGTATC